>NC_138552.1:114384398-115745648 GCF_964273705.1 Natrix helvetica | reverse complement strand
AAACAACTGCCCCTCCCCCCCCAGGCCCACACTCTCTCTTGTTCCACTGCAGCATCTGGAAAAACACAGGGGTGGGGATAAGCATCCCCCGCAGCCTTTGGGGGAAAATTCACAGACACATACACACACACACACACACACATCTTGAAGGTCCACTGGTGGGTGCCTTAAAGAAAACAGACCCGGGAGTTGCTCCCTGGATGGATCTTCCTTTCTTAAGCAATTTAAGAGTATTGCCACCATCTTGCAGACTTCCTTCCCTACTTTTTCGTTTCTTTTTCCTGGCAATCTATTGTGGATGGACAAGCAGAGCTCCAAGAGGGATGGGGGACCAACTTCAACCAATTTTTTTAAAAAAAACAGGGTGCAGCCTGGAGACCATGCAGCCTTCTCCCCACACCCTAAATAGAGCCTCCTGTTGGTCTTCCCTCCAGGGAGGGGAGCAAAGGAAGATGATTGAGGGATTTCTCTCCGCTTCTCCTCTGCTTCTCCACTTCCCCCATCACCATGTCTGCGCTTACATCTTCGGGGTGCTGGGCTTCTTGGAACCCTTTCCTCCTTGCCCCCCCCCCCAACATCTGCTCTGATGACGATTATGGCTAAAAGCAAAAGGTCTTTGGAAGCTGCTGGTGCCCCCTCCCCCTCCCTTTTGCAGAAACTCCTCTTGCTGCAGAATTGGGACTACTCCATTTTTCCTGGCTTTCAGCTTCTCTTGTCTGATTATCTTCTCCTGCCCCCCTCTTCCCCCCTGCACAGTCTCAGTTGCTGCTTGGAGGGGGGGGAGATTTCTGATTTTGCAGGGCTGAGAGGAAAAGGGGAAGGAGGAACAGGCTGCTTGGTTGGTGTTTTTGCAACCAAATTCTCCCCCCCCCCAAACAGAGGACCCTTCCACCCGAATACTAGAGCAGAGCACGCTGACCCCATAACTGGGCAGTGTGTGGAGAGGCTGCTCCGCTCTGAACGGAGGGAGAGGAAAAAAGTTGGGATTCTCTGCTGCAGCCCTTAACCTTGAATGCTTGAATGGCAGAGAGAAGCCGAACTTTCCCCCTTCCATTCACCGAGGAGATGCTGCTCCCTTTATGCCCCCCTCTGGCCGCCTCCCTCCCGGTGGTTGAAGTACCTGAAAGGGACAGGCAGGCTGCCACAGCTCCTCTGAGAGATTTTTCTGAGAAGAGAAAGTGCTCCAGTCCGGCTGCACCCGGGTTGGTGAAGCGCCCACCCGCTCGGAGCAACCACGAGGCTCACCTGCACTGGCTGTCCCCCTGGTGATGGGTGGGCAGTTGTGGGCGCTCCACCAGCTCGGGTGCAGCTGGACTGGAGCACTTTCTCTTCTCAGAAAAATCTTCTCAGAGGAGCTGTGGCAGCCTGGAAGGGGGCCAGGGAGCAGCAGCTCCTCTGTGAAAGAAGGGGAAAAAGTTTGGCTTCTGTCTGCCATTCAAGCATTCAGTACTGGACTGAACCCCCTGAAACCCAACACACACACACACACACACACACACACACACACTTTATTCGCCTAAATCCACACATAATCTCATAGTTCCATTTTTTTCTTTGAATAGGACTGGGGTTGTGATCCATGGCTTGACTGAACCTAGGTTTTGACTATGTATTTGCCAATTTCTTGCATTTCCCAGGGTGTCATGGTGTACAGTTTTGGTTTGAGTAATTTTACTTTGGGGATGATTTTGATAGCGCAGTTTGTCTCGCGATGGGAGGGTAGCACTTGGCTTTGCTGGACACTTCCGCAAGGTCTTGATATTCTCTGGGGATCTGCTCAGCGTCTGGGGTTTTGTCAGAGGTGGCTGCAAATTGTTCTGGTGTGGTCTTTGGGGGTTTTTCCTGCATGGGCGATGCTTCTATTTGCTGATGCAGAGTGGGTTGGGATCCTCATGCTATCATACAATTTGGCCTGTACCCAGGCTAAGCCATTTTGCATCATGTGTTCATTCTTATGGGCTTGGAACCATTTGTCTTTCTTTAGTGCCACTTTTAGTGCACCCTTTAAATCCTCTGCCACTTGGTTTTGGAGTTTAGCTTGTGCTCTAATTGTGACTGAAGCTGCCAGTCACCAGAATAGGATAACTGGTCTGATGACCTCTTTGCAACTGTTACATTGTGGTATCTGGATAGAGCATCTGCTAGGAAATTCTTCCCCCCAGAAGGGGGTTAAAGTACTGAGCTGAGCAAACTTATTTGGGTGATAACCTGGGGGGGGGGGGGGAGGTAGGACTTCTAAGTTTTTGTGGTCAGTCCACATCTCAAACAGGGTTTTGCTTCCCTTCAAAAAATGCCTGCAAGGTTGCCCAGTGCACTCCATACATCTCCTTTTGCCCAGCGCACTCCATACACCTTTTTCCCAAACCGCCCATCTGCACTCAGTTTCGATAATTTTTGGGAGGTATATGCACATGGCTGCAGGACCTCTTTGTTGTTTTTCTGCAGCAGCACTGCCCTCACCGGCACATCACTAATATCTGCTTGAAGAACCAAAGAAGCATTTGGGTCAGGGTGTTTAGCATCGGCTCTGCTGCAAACAGGCATTTGAGTTTTTTGAATGCCACTTGGAATTCCGTTGTCCATTTCAGTGGTTGGCTAGGTTTGGGCTTTCCCCTCCCCCTTTATCTTCAAGTTGATGATGGGGAGGGCTATCTGGGCAAAAGATAGGATGAATTGGTGATAAAAGTTTCCAAATCCCAGGAAGCTTTGAAGTTGCTTCTGGGTATACAGGAGGAGCCCACTCCAAAACTGCCTGCACTTGTTCAGGCTCTATTTCTATCCCTTAGTAGGAAATGCAGTACCCCAAATAGTCAATTTTGCTTTGATGAAATTCACACTTGGATAGCTTAGCATACAATTGAGTATTCCAGGGTTTTTTAGACCTGACCATTTAACTATGGTCTCGAATAAATCAAAATGTCATCTAAATAGACCAGGACTCCCTTATAGGTTCATGCAGTACTTTGTTTATCAGCTGCATAAATACAGCTGGGGGTCCCTGCAGCCAAAGGGGAAGAGTCAGAATTGGAAGCACCCCCAAGACAATTGAAAGCTGTCTTTCACTCATCTCCCTCCTTGATCCTAATGCAGTAATATGCTTCCCACAAGTCTGTTTGGTAAAAATTGGCTAGCATATCTTTCATTAGGGCCACTGGGTAGACATTTTCCACCCAAACAGTATTTAGCCCATGATAATCTACGCATAAACAAAGGAACCTATCCTTCTCCCTAAACAGCACCAGGGCAGCCACTTGCAGTATGAAACCATGCTCTAGGTTTTTGTCTACAGTTCCTCTAATGCTCTGGGGGTCATGGAATACAGTTTGGGCTTGGGCAATTTAGTCCAAAGAAAGATTTCTATGGAGCAATCAGTCGGGCAATGGGTGGGAGTGTGTCTGAGCCCTTTTCACTAAAAACATCTGGTAGGTTCCAATATTCTTTAGGAATCTGGGGCACTCAGATTCAGATCCTTGAAGCACTCCTTCATCGCACTCCTACCTCCCTTCTTGGCTTCGCCCTCAGAGTTTTAGGGATAGGGACCTCAAGTTCTTATTCACTTCCCCCCCATCTTCCTTCTCCAGTTATCCAATATAAGGGGGCTCTCCATGCCTGACACCACAGTAAAGTTCAATGTTTCCATATGAGCCCCTACTCCCATCTCTATGTCAGGTTCCGGGAGCTAGCAAGGAAAGAAAATGCCACAAAACTCAATTCTGGTTTGTAGTAAGTTTATCCTCTTTGCTCCGGTATGAACTGACCACCACCATCACCAAAAGCAATGTTGTGAAATGAAGTCAGGGCTATCTGCCCAGTGCTTCCATCATCATTTAACCCTTCCCTCACAGGTCCCACGTCACGACTGCCTCAGATGCCAAAGCATGCCCAGTCCGCACGCAGCTGTTTCACCTCCCAGATGCTCCAGATACCGAAGGCTGTCCAATGCACATGCGCCTCCCCACTGGTCAGTCATCCACAAAAGTGGCAGCGGCAATCAGGCCCATCTGGAATGTCGTAGCCTGCCCAGCGCGCATGCGCCCGTTCTGCCTCTCAGCTGTTCAGACATCCACGGAGGCAGCAGCAGTGTCGATGTACAAGATGGAGTCCAGAGCCGCAGGTATAGGGGTGTAGCTTGGCTGCGCAGTCCTCTATTCCCCGATGCCGCCATGTCCTGCCAGAATGGCAGCCCCGGGTCGCCAGGCATTCCCGGGCTGACATGCAGCCCCCCCACCATGGAGACAGCACCTGGAAAACAAAATAAGAAGCTGCCTGGACCCTGCACATCCCTCCCTTGGTTGGGTTCTTCCTGTGGAATTTAGCAATTAGGTGGGCTGCCCTCGCCTCTGTGCTATGCACCCAGGACACTTCCAATAGCGGATATCCTTTGCAGAGGATAAGGTATTGTCTATGCCACTTGGGTCCAATATATCATCTATTTCATAATGCTGTTCCCCTCCCCACAGTGACAGGGAGGGTTGGTGGAGGAGGATCCCCTCAAAAATAGACATCCAGACTGGACGTAGTAAGCTGCAGTGGAAGACTGGGTGGGTCTTCCTCAGTAACCGGGGGAGCTGAAGTTGTGGACAGGGTTTATGATCTTTATGATTGGGAATGGTCCAATGAATTTAGGTGCTAACGTCTTGCGGGAGACCCTTATTTCGAGATATTTTGTAGACAAGTAGACATGCTGGCCTATATGAAAGAGAGGTTGTGGGCTCCGTTTGCCTGTTGTTTATAGTCCATTTCAGACTTCTGTAAGGCCTCCCTGACCTCTGATCATACTCGATCATCATCTGTGCCACCCATTCTTGCAGCCCTAGCTCCTCAGGGGCCTCCCGGGACAGCCGGGGATTGGAACAAAATCTACTCCAGTAGCGACCTGGAAGTGGGGTGAACCCGGTGTTATTGTGGACTGCATTATTATATGCTTCTTCAGCAAAAAGGAGTAAGTCAGCCCAATCGAACTGTTAGTGCTTTACGTAGCAGCTTAATTATTGCTCCACCATTGCATTAGTTCTTTTGGCGGCTCCGTTGGTAGTGGGATGAAATGCCGAACTGAGGTTTTGGAAGGACCCTAGGTAAAAATATATGCCAGAACATAGCGGTGAATTGTACCCCTCGGTTGGAGACAATCCCCTGCAGTATGCCATGAAGGCAATATATGTGGGTGGCAAACAGTTTTGCCAGCTTTCTGGCTGACGTAAGACTGGGACAAGCCACAAAGTGAGCTTGCTTGGAAAAGAGGTCTATGACTATCCATATCACTGTATTGCCTTGGCTGTTCAGTAAATCTACAATGAAATCCTGGTCTCTGGCTGGTGTCACTTAACGTGGTACATAAGGCTCCCCTCATTTACGACCTCATACAAGAGGGTAGAGCGGACCTGGCATGCATTAGAGAGACCTGGTTGGACCCTGAGGGAGTGAACTATGCCCACCAGGCTTCCAGGTGTTTCACCAGCCGAGAGCCCAGGGCAGGGGCGGGTGGTGGTGGCGGTGGTTATTAGGGAAAGTCTCAGACCTCAGGAGGTCACACTCAGATAGGCAGGTGTGAGTCCCTTTTTGTGAAATGGGGCCTTGGAGTTCATGTGGGCCTTTTTGTTACATACCTGTCTCCCTGCTATGTTTCATCGGCCCTGCCGGAGCTGCTAAATGTGTTAGCGGGATTGGTGGTGATTTCCCCAGGCTTATGATCCTGGGGGATTTCAATCTGCATTCATTGGCGAGACATCCGAGTCAGCTTGGGAGTTCATGGCTTCCATGACGGCTATGGACTAACTCAGTTAATTCAAGACCCCACTCATAGTAGGGGACACACACTTGACCTGATTTTCATCTCTGGACAGTGGATGAATGATCTAGATTTAGGGGATATTTCTATCCAACCCTTGTCATGGTCTGATCATTTCCTCATCAGGCTTGACCTCCATACTGCTACCCCTTGCCGCAAGGAGGCGGAACCGACTAGATGGTTCCGCCCCAGGTGCCTGATGGACCCTGAAAGGTTCCTGATGGAACTTGGGACTTTTCCTGAATCCCTTGCTCACAACTTGACCGAAGCCCTATGGAAACCTGGGATAGGGCGGCCACTGGGGCCTTGGATCATGTTGTGCCTTTGCGGCCTCTGACCTGATGTCTGGCCAATTGATTAACACTATATGCAATATCTGGCCTTGACTAATTGCTAAGATAAGATAAACTACCAATTAGGGATTGATAAATACCTTTATCAAAAACTGGGCTTTTTATATCATCATGGCTAAGTTCTTGACTCATTGGAGTTTTAGCAGGTTTACATAGTTCCATTTTGAAAGTCCTGAGTAACTGATTGATCTTTTCAGTTTGTGATATTTTATATCCTCCCCTAGTCTTATCTATCTTTAAACCAAGATATTTCTTAATTTCACCATGGTGTTTTATTTTAAACTGCTTTTTTAATAGTGTAATAATCTCAATAGCCTTTTGCTCTGTTTTAGTAATTAATGCTATATCATCTGTAAACAATAGCAAAAATGAAATCATACCATCACTTTCTTGCTTAAATAAACAAGGATCAGCCATTCCAGCTTTAAAACCTATCCTTGCTAATTCCTTCACTATGCATTAATTCCATTTGTAGCCTGACTGTTTTAAACCATAAATACTCTTTTTTAACTTCCAACAATCAGTGTTGCTATCAATATTTAACCCTTCAGGTTTCTTTAAATATATAGTGTGCTGCAACGGTGCATGGAGATATGCTGTCTCAACATCTAAATGATTCAGTACATATCCATGCTTAGCTGCCCAAACTAATGATGCACGTAATGTTGTAGCTTTTAAACTAGGTGCAAATACCTCATCATAGTCATTTGCTGATTGATTGAAACCTTGTGCTACTAATCTGGCTTTATGGGTAACAGTCCCATCTACACTTGTTTTAATCTTGTAAATCCATTTACATCCTATTACATTTTTATCTGGTGGTAACCTCACATTCTCATATACCTCCAGATCTTGTAAAGATTTCAGTTCCCTGTTCATTGCTGTTTTCCAAACTATTTGCTCCTCTTTAGGATACGTGGATAGTTCATGATATGTAGCAGGAACTTTATCTACTTGACATGCTATACTAGCTTGATATCTGTCAGGTGGTCGTGTTACATGGTTAGAACGCCTAGGCAACTCAGGGCTCATCAGTGGACTCTCCTGTTGTGTCTGCTCCCGTTCTTCTAACTCCTCCTGACTTTGCACTTCCTCCTGACTTTGCACTTCCTCTTTAGTTTTTATAGCTGGTCTTTCTATTTCACCACTAGGAAATACCTGGGTGTCAATAACTACGTCATTGTTATATTCCAGTTTATCCCACTCAAAAAATTCAATAAATCGAGCACTAGCACCACCTTATTTAAAACATGGTTACTACACATCATAGCTTCACCCCACAGTGTTTCAGGCAATCCTGAATCAACTAACATGGTTCGAGCCATGGCTTGTAATGTTTGCCCCCTTCGTTCTATAAACGAGTTATGTTGTGGCCTATAAGGAGCAGAACATTTATGCTCAATACCAGTTGATCTCAACATTGTTTGAAATTTAAAGTTTGTAAACTCAGTTCCGTTATCAGTTACAACAGTAATCACCTTAGATTTCATTTTTCTTTCAGCAAATCTTAACCAATTAAAGAAATGTTGAAACTTTTCTGTCTTGTCCTTCAGTAAATAGCAGAAACCGTATCTTGAATAATGATCCATGATACTCAAAACATAACAGGCACCTCCCAAACTGGGTTTCATAGGTCCAATTAGATCAGCAAAAACAACTTCCAGAGGTTCCTTAGTTTTAAACCCATTTCGTCTGTTTGCTGGAGTAACCTTGCTTTTTTCCTGACTACACACATTACAATTTAAATATTTACTGCAAGGTTTTAACTTTACTCCTTCTGACAATTTAACAGTTTGTTGTAGCATCATGAAATTAATGTGCCCCATACGTCTGTGTAGTAGATGTATGCATTCATCATGTGGTTCCACATGATCATACACTGAGTTAGCTGTATGGGCATCAGATATTACATATAAACCATTTGTTAATTTGGCAGTAACCTTATTACCTTCCTTTTCAATGATACAGTTATCTCCCCTAAAGGTTACTACAAAGCCAATATTAACTAGAGCCCTTACTGATAATAAATTAAATTTCAGTGTAGGTATATGCAACATGGATAAACGTTCATTTACAAATGAACAATTTGCCATACCTTCACCAGATGCTTTCACCCTCCAGCCATTTGCCAAAGATACATGTTGCTTGCTGGTGGACAATTTTACAAAACAATTCTTATTTCTAGTAATGCGCTGTGATGCTCCACTATCAACAACCCATGAATCATGGCTTATTGGTGCATTTCTAGAGATAGTCAAAGTAGACATTCCTAAATAGCCATTAGCATTTTTCTTAGCTTTTCTAATATTCTAGTGTTTCGCATGTTTACAGAATCTAGCTATATGCCCCTTAGCCCCACAAGAAAAACATTTTCTAACAGTATAGGCAGTTGAAGATGACTCTTCATGTTGTGGTGGTTTCTCTCTCAGTTGTTCTTTTTCCAACCTTCTTCTCGACTCTTCCAACTGTCGTGCAGTTATGTCAGACAATGTTAGTTCATTTCGGGTTAGGACCTCAAGGGAAGATACAAAATCATCATAACTCTCATCCAGAGATCACAGAATGATGTAGACTTGATGTAACTCTGAGAAAATAAGTTCCTTTTCATGTAGCCCCTGGAAAACTCCTTTCATAAAGGTTAAATGAGCTAACATATCTCCACCCTTCAGAAGACACACCCTAAGCAGTTTACAGGTAAGATGCATATGTGCACCTACAGTATCACGTACATATATCTTCTTCAAATTCTCCCAACATCTTGCTGCAGAATTCTCCCCACGAATATGAACTAATTGTTGGTCAGTCAATGTTAAACCAATTATACATAATGCTCGTTCGTTGCATCGTTGAAACTCTGCTATCTTCTTGGCATCATCCTCGACATCTGGATTCCAAGAAGTTACGCCCGGTGGATTCTGTACAGCATCCCATAATCCCTCACTACGCAGGAGTAGGCTGCACTTCATAGACCAGGAAACATAGTTTGTTCCATCCAACCGGGTTATTAGTAATAGACTTGCTGATGGGGCGTGTGCCATCTTCTCCATAATAGTAACACTTACAAACTAAACAGCTGACTGTATACGGTATTGCATATCGACACCAACTCTCTCTTTAGCTATGTCTGGTACACTCTGGGCCCATAATCAGTGTTAAATAAGTAAGCTCCCCGTTAGGAGAGCGAGTGTGCAGAGAAGCGTAATGAGAGTGATATGGAAGAACATGCACAAACCAGCATACAGGGACACCAAATAGTATAAATAATAATAGTTTACTATGTGGAAATATAGAGGTATTCAGAGTTCAATTTACAGTCCAAGTCATACACGGTTCAGTCAGTCAGTTATCAATGTTCTCAGTTAAGGAATGATCCTTCGAACACAGTCCAGTATCAAATAATCAGTTTAGCACACAAAGCAGCTAACAGTAGCAAAAACACAGTACCTCACAATACACCGATCAGCGTCTAACAAACAGAGCTAACAGTCATTCTGGCTTCCTCTTATGGCTGCTTGAAGTAACAGCAACCAATCGCATTACAGTAGTACTTAAAGCTACAGTACTACCATCCTGGTTTATATTAAACAAGAACAATTAATCAGTGGAACAGCTTGCCTCCAGAAGTTGTGAATGCCCCAACACTGGAAGTCTTTAAGAAGATGTTGGATAGCCATTTGTCTGAAACGGTATAAGGTTTCCTGCCTAGGCAGGGGGTTGGACTAGAAGACTTCCAAGGTCCCTTCCAACTCTACTATTGTATTGTATTGTATATATTGCTAACCCAACTGTTAGCTTACATTCCTAACAGATCCCGGGTAGCTCCCTGGTTTACCAAGGAGCTCTGGGAGATGAAACGCCGGAAAAGACGCCTAGAGAGTGGTTGGAGGGCCAGCCGATCCGAATCTGATTGAACATTAGTAAGAATTCATATTAAATCCTACTTAGTGGCGATAAAAGCAGCAAAACAACAACATTTTTCCGCTCTTATCATGTCCACAGACAACTGCCCAGCCGCCCTGTTTAGGAACTGGGAAAGACCCCTTGCAGGGTAGGGCTGAAGAATTTGTTCAGTATCTGTAGGATAAAATCGCTCAGTTCCGGACAGGCTTGGACTCTGACTGGGTAGATTCGGCGAGTTGACGGGGATGAATCTTGTGGAGACAATCTAGGAAGAGTTTGACCCTGTGACCTCCGAGGGCATGGACAGGATTATGGGGAGACTTAGTGCTGCCACTTGTGTGCTGGACCCTTGTCCCTCTTGGTTAGTTTCGGCTTCTCGGGAGGTGACACGAGGCTGGCTCCAGGCTATTACCAACACTTCGTTGAGAGAGGGGTTCTTTCCCACCGCCTTGAAGGAGGCGGTAGTGAGGCCCCTCCTTAAGAAGCCTTCCCTGGACCCAGCTTCTTTAGCCAACTATCGTCCGTTCTCCAACCTTCACTTTGTAGTGAAGGTTGTCGAGAGTGTGGTAGCACATCAGCTTCCCCAGTACCTGGATGAAGCTGTCTACCTGGATCCATTTCAGTCGGGTTTCAGGCCCGGGTACAGCACGGAGACGGCATTGGTCACGTTGGTCGATGATCTCTGGCAGGCCCGGGACAGGGGCTGCTCCTCTGTCCTGGTCCTATTAGACCTCTCGGCAGCTTTCGATACCATTGACCATGGTATCTTACTGCGACGACTCGGGGGGTTGGGAGTGGGGGCACCGTTTTACGGTGGTTCTCCTCCTAACCTGGCAGATCGGTTACAGTTTGTGTTGACTGGAGGGCAGGGATCGAACCGAGGTGCGTCACTTGTGGGGTGCCCCAGGGGTCGGTTCTCTCACCCCTCCTGTTCAACATATATATGAAACCGCTGGGCGAGATCAATATGCTGATGATACCCAACTTTTCATCTCTACCCCAAACCACCCAAACGATGCCCTCGACGTGATGTCCCGATGCTTGGAGGCTGTGCGGATCTGGATGGGGAGGAACAGGCTCAAGCTCAATCCCTCCAAGACTGAGTGGCTGTGGTTTCCATCATCCCGATTTGTGCATCTTGTTCCATCTTTGATGATAGGGGGAGAAATGTTAGTCCCCTCAGAGAGGGCCTGCAATCTGGGAGTCCTCCTGGATATGCGGCTTAATTTAGAAGAACACCTGACGGCCGTGACTAGGGGGCCTTTTACCAGGTTCGCCTAGTACGTCAATTGCGCCCTTTCCTGGATCGGGATGCTCTGTGCACAGTCACTCATGCCCTCGTCCTTTCTTGCCTGGACTACTGCAACACTCTCTACATGGGGCTGCCCTTGAAAAGCACCCGGAGGCTTCAGCTGGTCCAGAATGTGGCCGCGCGGGTTGTCGTGGGTATCTAGGTGCTTCCATGTTACACCCCTTTTAGTCGGCCTGCACTGGTTTCCGGTTGTTTTCCAGGTGCGATTCAAGGTGTTAATTATGATCTTTAAACTGCTCCATGGCTTAGGCCCAAGGTACCTGCGAGACCACCTACTGCCACCAGTAGCCTCCCACCATCCAGTGCGATCCCACAGAGTTGGCCTCCTCAGGGTGCCGTCAGCCAGACAGTGTCGGCTAGCGACCTCCAGGGGGAGAGCCTTCTCTGTGGGAGCGCCTTCCCTCTGGAATGAGCTGCTCCTGGAGCTTCGCATAATCCCTGACCTCCGGTCCTTCCGACCCACCCTAAAAAGTTGGCTTGTCCAGCAAGCCGCCCTGGCCTGAACAAAATAAAATAAATGATTGATTTAATTGTTAATTTTAATCTAATTTTTAAAATGTTATTGTTAATATTAATTGATTTTGTTTTTGGATACTCTATCTAATTTCCTTTTTAACTTTTTAATATGTGGTTTTTTTAATGTTGTATGCCGCCCTGAGTCCTTTGAGAGAAGGGCGGCATATAAATCCAACAAACAAACAAACAAACAAACAAACAAATCCATGGCTACGTCCTCCCATGGTCTGACAGGAGTCGCCACTGACTGTAGGTGTCTGGGAGGTTTTCCTTATTGCTTTTTCATGGTGGCGCATATGATGCATACGATGTAACTATGCACGCAGTCCTCCATATCTTTTTTGATGCACGGCCACCAAAGCTGCTGATTCATTAGGTGTAAAGAAATCTGAAATGCCCGGCTGTCCAGGCATTATGGCAGCGTCGCAGCACTTCCAGCTGGAGAGTGCTGGGTACATAGATCTTGGACCCCTTCCAGGCAAGGCCCTCCTGTTGTGTGAGAGTGGGTCGGTTCTCCTGGAATCACTAATCGGTCGGAAGTGCGGCTTGGATGGAACAGAGTATGTCTTCCATCTGCACCTTCAGTTGACCTGTGGATGGTGCCTCTTTAGCTGGTCATGCCTGGGGTTGCAGGGTTGGTATCATAGCTTGAACTATCTCCTCCTGCCCGCTACCATGCTATGGTTTCCGAGACAGAGCATGTGCTAAAAGGTTCCTCTCACCGGATATGTACTTCAGCCTGAAATTGAAGTGTCTGAATTTCAATTTCAGCCTGAATTTCAATTTCAACCTGAAATTGAAGTGCCCACAGCACTTGTTTGGGTGACAGCCATCATGGGGTTTGGAAGGCTTCCAGGTTTTTATGGTCCATCCAGACACCCCCCCTCCCTTCCAGCAGGTGTCTCCAGGTCAGCAAGGCCCACTGGACTGCAAACGCCTCCTTTTCCCATATAGCCCATTTGTATTTGGTGTCATTCAGCTTGCGGATGTGTAGGGACATGGTTGTAGCCCCCCCCCCCCCTTTTGGTTTGCAAAAGAACAACGGCCACTGCCACATAACTAGTGTCCACATGCTACAAATGATTTGGTAGGATCTGTATGTTTCAATACTGGTTCCCTGCGAATAACGTTTTCAATTGTTCAAACGCTTGTTGACAAGGTAAAATCCATGGCACAGGATTACCTGGGCATGGCTTCCCTTTTAGATGTTTAGTCCTTAAGAGATCAATTAGCGGGAGAGCCATGTGGGCGAAGAATAGGATGAACTGGCGATAAAAACTAGAGAACCCCAGAAAACTTTGCAATTGTTTGCATGTTTTCAGAGCCTGCCAATCCAACACTGCTTTCACTTTAGTGGGCTCCATCTCCACTCCCACCTGGGAGATGCGGAATCCCAGATAGTCCAACTTTGACTTGTGAAGCTCACACTTGGACAATTTGATGTATAGGTCTGCAGCTAATAGTTTGCTAAGGACCTAATGCAAACTGAACAGGCTGACATGTTCATCCAGGGTCTTGGTGTATATCAGAATGTTGCCTAATGTCACAGAATGTCATTGCACCCCATGCAATTTTTCTGGGGTTTTCTTGATGCTTCCTGTCAGGTTCTGGTAGTTTGCAAGGAAAGAAGACACCACAAAACTCGGTTCTGGTTTGTAGTAAGTTTATCCTCTTCATTCTAGTATGAACTGACCACCATGTTCTCCATGTTGTGAAATGAAGTCAGGGCTATCCACCCAGTGCTCCTGTCACCATTTAAACCTTCCCACTGCCCTGCCCTAGCCACGCGCGCTCCACCTCTACGCAGCCGCCTCAGACACTGAAGCATGCCCAGTCCACATGTGCCCATTCCACCTCTCAGTATTAAGAGATCCTTGGAAGCAGCAGCAGCATCGGTGTACAAGACGGAGTCCAGAGCCGCAGGTATAGGGGCGTAGTTCGGTGACGCAGTCCTCCATTCTCCAGTGCCACCATCCCCCACCAGAATGGAAGCCCCAGGCCACCAGGTGTGCTAGGGCTGAGACTCTGCTCCATGATGGTGAACTTATGGCACGCATGCCACTGGTGGCACACTGAGCTATTTGTCAGGGCACACAAGGGGTTGCCCTGTCAGCTGGCCACCGCGCATGTGCATGCTTGCCAGATGATTTCGGCCTTCTTTTGAGGCCATTTTGTGAAAAACCGGCCCTATAGGCAAACCGGAAATTCAGGAACAGACTTCTGGTTTGTCTATAGGGCCGTTTTTTGCCCTCTGGAGTCTTTAGGGGCCTTCAGGGATGCCTCCTGAAAGGCTCTGGAGGTCAAAAATCAGACAAACCTATGGACAAACTGGAAGTCACCATTCCCGAACATCCGGATTCCCCGTAGATCCGTTTTTTATCCTCTGGAGGCTTCAGGGAAGCTCTGGAGGCCTCCGGAGGGCGTCGGGGGGGGGGGGGGGCTCTGGAGCCTGGGGTGGGTAAACAAACTGCACCAAAAGCAGGGGAGGTCGCACACATAGCATTCCCCCCGCTTTTGGCACGGGAGCCAAAAAAGGTTCACCATCACTGCTCTATTGGTTTGGTGACAAATGTTATGGGGGCTTCAAATGTTGGGGTTCCAATGGGAGAATATCACAGTGGAGGTGGTTGATCGATTAACAACAGATTCTACCTTCCCCCTATTCTGCTCCCATCGTCCCTATGTTTTAATTGGGCCACTGTATTTGTGTGTGTACTTAGGCTTTTTTCTTTGTACAGTTTTTGTTTTTAAGATTGCAAGCCTCCCACAGTTATCCTAAGGTAAGATGGGCAGCCAATAAATGTTATAAACAAAGAAACAAACAAACACAATATTATGAGCTTCACTCATATGAGATACTCAACTACAAAATGTACATTACAGTTTATGGTATGCAACTATTGCATCCATTTATGACAATTTTAAAACTCTACCTTTGCTATGGAGAAAAGCATAATTGATTTAAAATCACAACGTATTCTGAGATGCAATCCAAAGCATACCATGTTGGACTGTTTATTTCCATACTTCCATAATTGATCCATCTTAAGAGGTTTTAATATACAGAGCCACTTGTAAGTAATACTTCTGATGTATTGCAATGTCTGTCATTTTAGGATGTACATCATGGAAATGGTACGCAGCAAGCTTTCTACAGTGATCCCAATGTCCTTTATATTTCACTACATCGTTATGATGATGGAAACTTCTTCCCAGGCAGTGGAGCCCCTGATGAGGTAATAATATGATAAATATGTCTTTTCAGTTTCTTTTTATAATACATTCCTATAACTTTGAAATTTAGGTGATAAACTGCTCATTTTACTGATCTCAGAAAGATGGAAGGCTTGAGTCAGTTTCTAACTCTGTCAAAATCAAACTTCAGACTGTGAGCAGAGTTAGCCTGTAATACTACATTTTAACCACTGTGCCATCAAGGGCTCTTGATGATATATAGCTAGTCCTCAATTTATGACCACAAGTGAGGCCAGAATGTATATTGCTAAGTGGGAAATGTATTGGCTTTTGAATTTTGTCCCATCTTATGATTTTTCTTGCTACAGTTTTAAAGTGAATCACTTACCTATTGACTTTTGCTTGTCAGAAGGTTGCAAAAGGGGATCATAAGACCCTAGGATACTGCAAATGTCATAAATATGAACCAGTTGTCAAGCATATGAATGTAAATCATGTGACTGTGGGGATGCTGCAAGGGTTGTAAATGTGAAAAATG
The DNA here is from genome assembly GCF_964273705.1 of Natrix helvetica. Classification (NCBI taxonomy): domain Eukaryota; kingdom Metazoa; phylum Chordata; class Lepidosauria; order Squamata; family Natricidae; genus Natrix; species Natrix helvetica. The sequence continues at coordinate 115,730,046 of NC_138552.1, read as the reverse complement.
GTCATGTCACTTTTTTCAATGCTATTGTAACTTTGAACAGTCACTAAATGAACTGTTGTAAGTCAGGGACTACATGTTCACTGTATATATGAGAAAGAGAGAGAGGTCTGCAAGGTACAGACTATGCAGTCCACTATGTGTTGACTCGGAGACAGTCCAACATATAGTGGTAGGAAGTAAGGTGCATCAGGAACAGCATGTACTGAAAAACACAACCACATACCTGGCATAATGTACAGGAATATCTGTACAGAGTATGGGTTAGACTGTTCCAGATCCAGATGAGAAATTCTACAGAACATTGTGGAGAGTAATAGGACTAAGATCCTGTCAGGTGTCCAGATCCAGATGGACAGGCAGGTACTATCCAATCAACGAGACATTGTGGTAGTAGACAAGGACCAAGAAACAACAGTAGTGATAGATGTAGTGATGCTAAGTGACAGCAAATTCAGGAAGGAGTATGAAAGTATCAGGGCCTGAAGGGGGAACTAGAGAATATGTGACAAATAAAGGCCAAAATGGTTATAAGAGCACTCAGGGCTGTAACAGGAGTTAAGCTATATTAAGCATTTAAATGTTATAAAACTTAAAAAACAGTTTTCATCTTATTTATATCTCTAAGTATATTGTCTTAGTTTTTAGCTTTCTTCATTTCCAAACTCCTTTTTTATTCTCCAACCATTGGTAAAATACTTTCCAAATCATATAATATCCAGTTTGCTCTTTCTCCTTAATTGTTAACGTTAATCTGTTCATCTCTGCACATTCTAATATTTTCCTGATCACCTTCTCAACAATAGGAATCTCTACACTTTTCCAATGTTGTGCAAATGCATTCTCTTTATTATAAATTTCAGGTGGAATTACTAGCAGAAATGTTTCTGGCTTCAGCTCAATATGTTGTTGTATCATCTCTTCCAACCATGTCTTAATTTTGTCCAATATTTCTTTGCCTCTCCACATGTCCATGATAATAAGATCCAGGTATTTGGTGGCACTTCCAACATTTATCTGAGTTGTCTTTAAACATTTTGCCGGTGGTAAATGCCATCTGTAAAACACCTTGTACAAATTCTCTTTATATGCAGTTGGCATTGTTAATTTGTAATTGCTATCCCACAATTTCTGCCATTTATCCAATTCTATCGTATAGCCAAAAATTTTCATTGTTTCTTTTACTTATTCCTTTTCCAATTTTATGCCCAGTAAGTAATTATACAGTTTCTTTATTCACCTTTCTTCTGTTCCTGTTAGGATTTTATCTAACTCAGTTAATTCTTTGTAAAAATCCTGTAATTTAGCATCTTTCTCATATCTAGACTATATCTGCACATGAGAATACCATGTTATATCGATCCCTTGCTCACTCATTTCTTCTTTTGTTTTAAGTCCCCCTTCTTCATTCAAAATATCTTTATATCTGACAATGTTTCCCATATTAATAATATTTGGGTGAATCAATGCTTCCACTGTTGAAAGCCAAACTGGTATCCTCAAATAATGTTGTTTAATTTTCTCCTACACCAATAATAATGCATTAATGTCTCTGAAAATATCCATGTATATTATTTTTCCCACACCATGAGAATGCATGCCACCCCAATTGCAAATCATGTTTTTCAATAATGACACACATGCAAATCATGTAAGTCAATAATCTTATATTCCTCAGTACAATCCACTCTTTTATCCATGCTAGTACTTCCAGACCAATTCTTGCTTTTTTCCCTTGCCAGATATGCCATGGTGAGGAAAGGGGGAGAAAGGGAGGAGGACATTCTGCATATTTTTGGCTAGAGTCAGATCTCAGATTACTGCAGCAGACTTTGGAGGGGTGCACCTCATTGGGGAATGTGATTTATGACACAGACTGAAGGGAAGGAGGTAACAGGAGTAAAGTTCAGCTATAATTCAAAAAGGCTCAGCTCTGACTGCAAAAAAGTGTTGCCAAAATAAATGCTCCTAATAAATGACTAATTTTATTTTGAAATTTCGCTCGAGACTCATGAATCAATTAGGGTATTTTTTGGAAACCTGACAGACAGTCAGATCTATCAAGATTACCAGGTCTCCTGAATCCTGGACTCTCAAATCGCTCCCCTGATATCAGGGGTCCCTGGACTCAGGCAACCATGGCAGAAAGCCAGCTATCCAAAGAGAGTCTGATTGCAGCTTCAGACTTCAGACATCAAAGCCAAGATGCCTGTTCCAGTGGCCGAAGCAAAAGGAGATGAGTATTCAACCCCTAAAGTAGTTAAAGTTGAGCTCCACCATCCCAATGCCCAGAAAAAGGGAAGGGCCCTGAGCAAGCTGGAAAGAGTGAAATGGATGCTAGACTGGAACCAAGCCAGGCTTCCAAAGCCCCTGATGGAGCCCCTGGGGAGTTCCATAGAGCAACAGAGGGAGGAATGTGACTGGGCCACCCTCCATGAAGGGAGGCTATTATGCAGGACAAAAGAGAGGGGACGAGCAGTGGATCCTTTTGAAGTGCCAAGAAGCAGACAGGAACGCAGCCCCCCTTCTCCACCCATCAGCTGGAGGCTGAAACCAGTGCTTCTCCCACATAGCAGGCAGGCTATCCAGAGCAGACAACCCCTTCCCTCCCTCCGAACTAGAGTTGAGGAATATGGCCAGACATATCAAGCACAAGCATACAGATGCCAACAGGAGGAGGGAGGAACAGTGCTGAACGAACTGCCCCAGATCAGGGGAAAGTTTGATGGGGACTCAGACCAGTTAGCCCTAATCCTTGACTCAGCTGAGATCCACCTAGAATGCTATGGACACCTCTACTGATCCCCCAGAGCCATAGTGAATACTATCGCAGAAAGACTAGAAGGAGAAGCAAGGGAATGGCTAGAGCCCCCCCCCCCCCAACTGTAAGGCAGAGATGATTTCCTACGACTGCTAGAGGCCAGATTTGAGGAGGTGGAGGAGGACCTTTATGCGTAAGATAAGCTCAGCAACCTAAAACAGAGGGGCCGCTCCATCAAGGAGCACATCTGCAAATTTAGGAGAGTCATTGGAAGGCTACCCCCTTTACCAGAGTGTCTGTTAGTTCATTCTTTCAGAACAAGCCTGGACGGAGGAGGAGCCAACATCGCAATGATACAGACGCGCGGTCTCGATGCCCCGAGACCGCTGCTGATGTTTTTGCCGCTGGATGGTACAATCGGACCTAAACCGTCCTGTAGAGACGGTGAACAGGAAGAATACGTCTTGCTGATCTCAGGGACACCGCAAAGTCCCTGATCGATCCAAGAGAAGTTCTTCAAGCTGGCGACAAAAAGTTCAGTCCCAGACTGATGAAGTTGGGACGGTTCCAGAACGGAAGGGAAGCGGAAAGAGAAAGTGTGTCCATCTGGTGAGGAAACTTTACTGTTTTGGAAAAGACTGCCCAATTTTTTTTTTAAAGTTAAATTAAATCCAAAAGGAGAAGAAAACAAGCAGCAAAATTAACCTATATTGGATTGCTTTGGATAGTGTATTTCTCTTTGTAATTCTACTTTGTGGATTGAAGTGCTCGCAACTTTTTTTTTTATTAAAGAGAACGGATCAGTTTTTCTTCTATTTTTTTATTTTTAGTTTTTTAATCTATGGATTAAAGTCTTCTTTATTTCAACAAGGACTTTTATTTCTTACTATTAATTCCATTTAAGAACTTTGTTTCTTTTGAGTTTGAAATAATATTAGAGAGTGGGAAGTAATACTGCCACTTGGAGGCTGGAGGCTTGAGTTTTTGAAACAATGCACTTTCCCTTTTCCTTTCGATCTCACTGACTTTGTATCTCGAGGCTCTGCAACTTGTTTATAGAAAGTGATAAGAAGCAAGGGCATGGATTGTTTATACAGGTGTACTCTGAGAGTCGTACTGGCAATGGGAGAGAAAAAGAAATAGAACCTTCTTTTTTGAAGATCATAAATGAATTTGCGTTTAAGCTAATTTAATATAAGAAGCCTTGAAAGCAAGAGTGACAGTATCTACCAGCTTGCCAAAATGGCACAATATTCAAAAGAAATATTAACTTTGCAAAACATCCTGGCCGGAATTCAAAATTTATTAGAAGTAACAGAGAGAATCGAGAAGAAGATGGAAAAATTAGAGTTTATAACAGCAAAAAATGATGGAGTCAAAGTCCCAAAAATTGAAGAGGAAAATGATTACAAAGACAAGACAACTGATTACTTTACCAATAGAGTGAACGTGGTTGAAAGTGGGAAAAGGGGAGTATGGAAAAGGGAATTAGATCAACAGGAACTCTACCCCGGATTTCAAGGCATGGAAGAAGAAAAAAGAGAAAAAACAATGGATTTAAGGAGAGAAAACTTGTCAGAAGCACGATTGACAACCAAAGATAAGCTGATTAAAATAGCAGATGGAGGGCATTGAGATTACTAAAGTGATGCTACAAGCAACAAGGTGCGGAGAGAAGTCCACAAAAATTTTATTAAGGAAATAAATAGAAGATCAATTCCAAAAATGACAAAAGAAATAAGACTGCATTATTATTGGAAGGATACAGGCTGATATATGAAAGTTGATAATAAAAAATTAGTTAATTTTAGTAATTAGTGATTAGTAATTTAGTAATTTCTATAGTGCTATGTTAAATAAATAATTGATAAGGATAATAAGGTACATACATGTGTTGGTTTGATGAGAGGAAATATGATATAATTAGCAAATGAATTTCTGTTAATAAACAATAACTATAACAATAACAATGAAATGACAAGGGATATAGTTAACAATATATACTGTATATGTACTGGTTTAATAAAAGGAATTGGGATATAAATTGTAAACAGCGATTTGGAAAGGAGGATTAGAAATCTTGTTATCAAACATAATTAATTTTTACTTAGAACATGCTATAAAGGGGTAATGTTATTGGATAATATTAGAAATAATTAATGAAATGCTACTATGTGGTTGTATTTTTAATTTTGGACTATTTCATGCAAAAGGATGTTAAAACAACCACAGTCAAATGAGAAGCATGGTATGTTGATAGTAAGATATATAAAGATTTTTGTTTTAAAATATATAATGTGATTTGAATTATAAGTAATGACTGTGGAAGAGATGCATGAAAGTTATTTGTAACCAATTGACACACTTCTACAATATGATTAGTGATTAGTAATTTAGTAATATTTTAGAGTGATATGTTAAATAAATAATTGATAATGATAACAAGGTACACACATGTGTTGGTTTGATGAGAGGAAACCAGATATAATTAGTGAATGAATTTCTATTAATAAATAACAATTATAATAATAACAATGAAATGATAAGGAATATAGTTAACCGGCAAATACCTCCTCTGGCTGGCCCCCAGAGTGGGGGGGGAATGGAGATTTTGCAGTCCCTGCCACGCCCACCAAGCCATGCCCAGAGAACATACCGGAAAATGAATTTCACCACTGTTGTTGGTCCAGGAAAAGACATAATTGACACACAATCCACAGTTGTGCAGAGGCCCTTCTGGTCATGACTGCAATTTACACCCTGACCAAATCTAGGAGAACCTTAGCTTATGCACTGTATCCATCTGAGGCAGAGCAACTTAATTCAAGATAAAGTTGGCAATTCTTCATGGACCAAAGAGCCATTCTTTCATCTCAGGCTTAACAGCTTCCATGCACTGTGAGAGGGAGGTCATGGGCCGCGGCCCAGGGGTCGGGGACCCCTGAACTAGAAGGTCAGCTACACTGGACTTAATAATAGGGATGAAATGGCTGAGGGAATGGAAATTGTAGGAATTTGGGGGAGAGTGACCATGACATGCAGGTACAGGTAACTAAAGAAAGTTAGACTGGTGTTCTAGACTTTAAAAGAGCTGACTTCATCAAACTAAGAGATTAGGAAAGATTCCATGAATGGAAATCCTAGAGGGAAAAACAGTTCAAGATGGAAAAACAAGATAATAAAGAAAAAAAGAAAAATACCACAAAGAAAGAAAAACGAGATACCGGACGAAATAGTGTTCAATTTACGACCACAATTGAGCCCAAACTTTTCTTGCAAAGCAAGACATTTGTTAAGTGAGTTTGCTCCATTTGTGTAAATGTACAATGACAAATAAAGTATATATTTAATGACCTTTCTTGTACAGTTTTTAAGTGAATCACTGTAACTAGTAACATGGTTGTTAAGTGAATCTGTTTCACCATTCTTGCTTGTCAGAAGGTATACAAGGTGATCATGTGACCTTGGGACACTGCAACTATCATAAATATAACTAGTTGCCAAGTATCTGAATTTTGATCACATGACCATGGGGATGCTGCAAGTCTTGTTTTGCACTCTCAGATTTGCAAACCAGTAGGGAAGGTAGGGTATTCCCTGGTTGGAAGGCGTGGATCTCTTGGTGGAGACTTGAACAGGATTGCAAGGAGCAATCCTGTCCAAAGCCCCATTCAAGGCAGTGACTAGGAACTCAGCAGGCTTACAAAACAGATAGTGTCATGAATGTATTTAAAAGTTAAGATTGTTTATACCTTTACATTCCAATCACACTATCATAATAGTGAAGGAGGGGCATTCAAAGTTTCTACATTGGTTTGTATTTTCTCATATTATATTGTATAAGAGCTATTAAATGATTTGAAGTGCTACTAAAGAAATAATCTTATAGATATTTCCTAGATACACAACCTGTTTCATTCTTTTTCTTCATTTTCTATTTCTTAGGTTGGCATAGGATTGGGTGTTGGTTTTAACATAAATATAGCATTTACTGGGGGTCTTAATCCACCAATAGGAGACACAGAATACTTGACTGCTTTCAGGTAATTCTTAATTTTCAAATTTTTCTTAGCTTGGTGGGTCATTAGGAGTATCTGTATGTTGACAAACCACAATATTCAAATTTGTACACATGCTAAGCATAAGCCTTATGCTTATAAAAAAAGACATATGTTACATAAAGGCAAGTTTTAATGTATGAAATTTATCTCTTTATAACTTTTTTGTTTATGATATATTTCTCATGTGATATTATTCATGCTATTTATGTTAATAGTGGTTCTTTTCAAAATATATTTCTTATATGGCATTTTCACTTGTAAGTTTTGATGAGTAAGTCTCATTTTAATAAAATCAAGGCACTGGCACAGGCTTTATTTATAGAATCAGATTAAGGAAAATAATTGCTGGAACAACTGTAAAATTATCCTAAAATCCATTTTAGATAAATTCCAAGGGAAAATGTCCAGGCCTCTTGAGAATTCCTTGAGGCACCCTCCAGGAGTTTTGGGATCATACTTTTAAAAAACACTGGCCTAAAATATGCCATTATTAAAAAAAATTAAACAATTAGCAGTAATTCTAAACAAAAAGCTGCATGAGTCAGGTAGATAACACAATACAGATGTTTTTCACACACATATTTTTTTTCCAAAAAAACCCTACCCTTAATATAATGAGATAGGCAGTTTGTTTTATGTTAAGAGTTCAAAATCCCTCATTTCAAAAATTTCCGACTATTGTGCATATATCCTCTATATCTCCTCAATTCTAAACGTTATGGGACACATATAGGTAGTCCTCAACTTACAACCACAAGTGGATTGGAATCTCGGGCACTGAACAAAGCTATCACTAAACAAGGCAATCACTTGGTATCTTCACTCAATGACCACAATCCCAGCATCCCCAATAATCTCTGGGAGATAGTTAAAGAAACAGAGCGAAAGAGCTGCCTGCCAAGTTCACCTCCCCCTGTGCACAGAGCTGCAGGAAAGGAACTTGGATTTTCAGCTTCCCTCTGTAGTCAACCCTTGAAGACAAAAGGGAGTCCTCTCAGCAGGTGGCTTGCAAACTATCCACATTGATTTTCTGGGGAAACCAGCAAAGGAGATTGCAAATGATAATTGCATGCCAAGAACCCAAATAATGATCATATGACTGGAGGATAGGATTACATTTTACAAGAGCTGGAAGATAACACATTGTAACTTTGAACAGTTATTAAACTACCAATCATAAGTAAAGGTTCAAATGTACATTGATTAGAAGTCTCTCCATTATAGAAATGTATTCATTTGATTTGAGCACAGGAAACAAGGTGCGATAGCAATACCACTTCATAGTGCTCTCTAAGAGGTTTACAGAGTCAGCATATTGCCCCCAACAATTTGAGTTCTCATTTAACTGACCTCAGAAGGATGGAAGGCTGAGTCAACCTTAAGCCAGTGAGACTTGAACTGCCAAATTGCAGGCAGCCAGCAGGCAGCAGAAGTAGCCTGGAGTACTGCACTCTAATCACACAGTGAGGAATAAAAACTAGTATATTTGTTATCTTTCTCACAACATTTATTATATTCCAAAGCGAAACATTTGAATTAGGCTAGACAGCTATGCCTAAATATTCTTTGTCCAAAATAGTGTAATACTAATACTAATAGTGTAATATTAAGAATAAAAATCCACCACAAAGCCTAGGGGAGTTTTTTACCGTAGTTGGTTGCAGCCAGAGCACTTCCAAAACAATAGTAAATGCAACCAACAGGAACTAAAGAGTACTGTGTACTTTGTCCATTACAGAACTGACAACAGTGTTCCACATCCTTGAATTCACCATTAATCCTTTCAGCCCTGTACTCTCAGTGCACAATTTCATTTATTAATCATGCATCCTAATTAGATATATGCAGATGAAGCATGCATTTTAAACTTAATATTAATATTATGAAATGATTGACACTCAGCTGTACACTTTAATTTCTTAAGTGCCAATCATTTCAGTCAGGACTAAGCAAATTTAGTTGTATCTGGTTAGCGTTATATATGATCCATAGAATTTCACATGTACAATGAATAATTCATTGTTTTCTGTGCAACTATTCATAAATTTGTAGATCAATGTACATTTTTTCTATAGTTATGAAGGAAAATGGTAAACTTAAGAAGTTCTACTTTACAGTATAAGCTACAGTGTTCGTTTGTAGCTTTAGCATCTTCTCTAGTTCTTTTCTCATTCTTTCTTTATTTTTTATTTGTGTTAAAAATGCCAGTGAAGAAGAAAACCGAATAGTTCAGTATCTTGGTGAGGTACAGTAATCTGTTTTCTGCCTTTTTTTTTCTTTTGGGGATTGGCTATTCATGATGCAGAACAATAGTAATGCCTATTGCTCATGAATTTGCTCCAGATGTTGTACTGGTGTCATCAGGTTTTGATGCAGTAGAAGGTCATCCTGCACCTCTTGGGGGATATAATCTATCGGCAAAATGTAAGTTCTTTAAGGTTGTTAAATCTCACATACATTTGTTTCTGTATTTACAATTAGGACCTTTCAGCTTCAAATTTAGCAATCACTGTTCTCATCTCACTCTTTATGGAATTTGAATGGTATCAGAAAAGACAAAAATGGTACTGTTAGTACTCATTTTGCAACCACAATTGGGACCGGCAGCTCTTTTGTTAAGTGAAGTGGTTGGTAACTGGGGCTGTGACTGTGACATTTCCCCACTCCCCCACTCTTTGGAATGCTCACCTCAGCTCTAGGATAATTCTTTAAAAGTTTGTATTTACATTCTTGGAGAGGGAGGGATTATAAGAGAATAAGTAGACATACAGTGGAGAAATACGCATTGAAAACAATGAATCACCAGACCACTCTGTAAAGGGAGGGGGAGAAAAATGTGATTTCTGTGGGAAGTTTTTCCTATCCACAGATTAGAGCGTCAGAGATAGAACAGAATTGGCACATTGGATTAACTCATAAAAGTTTATTTTATCATGCATGCCACAAATTTATTAAATATCTCAGGCTACATACTTACAGAATTTCAGTATTATAATATTTCCAAATTTGCATTATTTTAGTGCATGCATTTTGTGATATACTTCCTTAATATACCCAAGTCTAAAAATTCTGGGCTGTAAACAAAGCACATCTTTTTTTAAAATGTTTTTAATATATGGGAGCACTCTGATTTTCATATAGATTCAAAAAATGAATTGATTACATCTGCATTAAAATTCAAATTAATTCTAGTCAATTTGAAGCAGACTATGTATATTATCATCATGGGAATAGGTTTGAAAATGGAGACAATGATTTGAAATATTTCTGATTTTTCAAATGAATTATTTTTTGTGCTTATTCTTATTCTGCACCAAAGGTGGGTTCCTACCAGTTCAGCCTGATTCGGCTGAACCGGTAGTGGTATGGCGGTGTGGGTCACTGGAACCAGCAGCAACCCAGGCCTGCCACACCCCTGAACCGGTTCTCCAGTCGGCATCATTGGCGCCGCCATCTTGTTTTTAAGTTCTGCGCATGTGCAGAACAATTTTAATTGAACTGCGCGCACAAGCGAACCCACAGTAAAGCTGCCAGTACCCATCCCTGTTCTGCACCTTATTCTTTTTTGCTTTTTCTCAGGCTTTGGGTACCTCACCAAACAGCTTATGGGGCTGGCTGGAGGACGAATCATTCTGGCTCTTGAAGGAGGTCATGACCTAACAGCCATTTGTGATGCATCTGAAGCATGTGTTTCTGCTTTGCTAGGAAATGAGGTAGACGTAAAATGCAATTTATGCTTTCTCATTAATTGACAGTTTATTTTTAAATATATCATGATGTAGATATATTTCTTCATTATAGTCTCTTTGAAATTACAAGAATTTTGCACCAAATCACAGTTCCCAAGCAAATCATTGTGGTGAGAGCCCTCTTTGGAAAGTAGTCCCTAAATAGATCCAGCTCCAGTTTTTCCCTTAGTTCTTTTTCCTACACCATACTAGGAGTAAATTGTCTTTTTTTTTCAAAACCTGACAGTTCAGGTTCTGTGGGTTTATTCTCACTTTACTTTTTTCCGTTTAGCATTCCTTCTTTCATCCTGTTTTCCACTGCTTCAGTTCTCCTATACTGTGAGAAACATTATGGGTCCCAAATGCTTCATTTAGGAAGTGCCAGAGAAAAAATAGGAAATATCACTACTGGATACAACTATTTGTTGTATCTTTGGCCAAAAGAGGTATTTTTGATATTCATAGCCACTTAAATTTTAACAAATAAGGCAAGCGAAACCGGTCTTCCAAATTTTGCTGTTTGGGAAATGAATAAGAGAATGTTCATTTCATACCTCAAACAGCACCTTGCTCCCTTCAAGGAAGTGCCTCCATGTTAAGAGCTCCCAGCACACAGTGTAATCTTCCTCCTCCCAAACTGCCCATCTACACTCCATCGCTAACAGTTACCTAGAGAGGTGTAGGTGCACAGCTGCAAATTCCCTTGCTCATTCCGCTGTAAGAGTACAGCCCCCACTGCCACATCTCTAGCATCTGCCTAGATGACAAATGGGACGGTCAGATCTGGGTATTTTAGGACAGGTTTGGGTGCAAACAAGCGTTTAAACTTTTCTTTTTTTATATAGTTTAACATTTGTATTGGGTTATAAGATAAAATAAGATACAAAATACAAAAGTATACAAAAGAAAACAGTAAGGAGGAAGAGGCGGAAAAGAAGCTTAGACAGCTTGCCATAGATCCAGCTAGCTAGCAGAACCCCACTGGGCCTTCAGCTGTTTTAATCATTTTCTCAACATTTCTACTAGGGCTGGGTTAACCAGGCAACTAGTGTAGTCTGAGGGCTGATAGATTGGCTTTCCAATTGGCCTGCCAATTGGATAATTAACTCTATGGGAACTCTATGGGGACCGTTACTGGCATAATTGGGCCACTTATCAAGTGGTCATCGTTGCTCAGTCCCTGGCCATTGGTTGGCAGGATCGGAGTTTCTTTGCCAATTTTGGGAGACGGGGAGAACTTGGTGACCTCCAGCCCCTTCAGCGTTGCTTCTCGGATCCATTCCTAAGGGACTGGAGATGACCATTCTCCTGGTCTTGCACTCTGCCACCTGATGCCCCTCCTGACTGCAATTGAAGCAAGCAGTTGAGTGTGGCTGCGGCGTCTGCAGTTTCGACAGCTCCCTCTTCTCCGGAGATGATTTCTTCCATCCTCACCTCAGGCGGTATTTGTTGTGCACCTGGGCAATCTCCACTTCTTCAGCCAAAACATACCAGCCATGAAGGGTTGGGGGAGGGTCTTGAAATGCAAGTGTTGTAAATGTCATTCAGCCCATCTTTGAAGCAGCTGATGATGATGTCTTGCAGCCAATCAATGAGCTGACATGTACGATCACAGAATTCTTCGGTGTACTCTGCTAACTCTCTAGGACCCTAGCTGATTGTTTTTATGCAATCACTTGCTTTGCAGTCAGCCCGGGGGTCTTGGAATCATTGGCAGAGCGCCACCATGAAGTGATTGAAGTTTCTCAGTTCCAGAGCATTTTCATTGTGAAGCATGACCATCCAATGCGTGGCAACTCCTTCTAGTACCAGGGTGACGCTCTTCATCTTAGTGCCTTCAGGGCCATACTCTGCCCTGAAGAGTATATAGGCCAAGACGTGGGCCAATTGTTAGTTAGTTTGTTAGTTTATTTTACTGTCATTGCATATGGTACAACAAAATTAAATACCGTCTTCAGTGTACATTATAACTATAAAAATAAAAACACAAACATCCATCCATTATATTCTATATAATTAAAATTGAAAACCCGATATTTCACTATACCATAGAATTCAATATAGTTACTGCCCTGGGATAGAAGCTGTTTTTCAGCCTATTTGTCCTTGTTTTTATTATCTTGTACCGTCTGCCAGATGGTAATAGTTCAAAAAAAGGGTGCCCAGGATGAGATGGATCTTTAAGAATGTTTTGAACTTTCTTAAGGCAGTGGGAGCTATAAAGCTCTTCCAAAAAGGGGAGAGGGCAACCAATGATCCTCTGGGCAATGACATAGACCCTCTGGAGTACTGTCCTATCTGCCACTGTGCAGTTGGCAAACCATACACAGATGCGGTAAGTTAAAATACCCTCTATGGTGACAGCGATAGAAGACCATCAGCAGTTTTTCATTCAGTTGTTTCCTAAGAAGTCTCAGATAGTATAATCTCTGCTCGGCCCTTTTGACCAGTGCTGCAATGTGAGTGCCCTAGGTCAGATCCTCTTTCATATAACACCCAGAAACTTAAAACTGGCCACTTGCTCCACTTGGTATCCATTGATAAGCAAGGGCTGGATGTCTGATCTATTCCTTCTATAGTCCACTATAAGCTCTTTGTTTTTATTTGTGTTAAGGACCAAGTTATTGTCTTCACACCATGAAAGCAACCATTCCACCTCATCTTGATAGGCAGACTCATCCCCTCTGGGAGATGAGTCCCACCACTGTTGTATCATCTGCAAATTTAGTAATAGTATTACTAGTGTGAGTGGAAATTCAGTCATGCACATAAAGAGTACAGTAAGGGACTCAATACGTAACCCTGTGGTTAAGAATAAGGGCTGAAGAGATATGATTACCTAATTGGATCCTCTGAGTGCAGCCAGATTAGAAATCCATAATCCAAAGGCAGATTGAATAAGACATTCCAAGATCCATAAATTTAGACAGTGGTCTATGTGGAATTATTGTGTTAAATGCAGAGCTAAAATCTACAAAAAGCATCCTCACATAGCCACCACCCACCCACCCACCCCGGTTCCAGATGAGTCAGAGCAGTGTGAAGAGTGATGGCTAGAGCATCCTCTGTAGATCTATTTCTTCTGTATGCAAACTGGTGTTTATCAAATGTATGTAAAAGACCAGAAATGATGTGACAGTAGACCATATTTCTCATCATGAAATATGATGATAGGAGTCAGTGCCTCACGCAAGATGCACTGGACTTCCCTGATCATCCAGGGCTTCTGATTGGGATAGAGCCTAATATGTTTATCCCCAGTAATAGTACCTGTGCAGTGTTTGATATAGCACAGAACAGTTGCAGTGTGTGCCTCTAAGTCAGGGTGGTAAAAGATGTCCCAATTTGTGTTTTCAAAACAATTCTGAAGTTGTTGGGAAGCATCTTCTAGACAAGATTTCACTGTCTTTATTATAGGCAGAGCCTGCCTCCTTAGAAGGATGTATGCTGGTGCTAAAAGCAGTGGTATATGGTCTGATTGTCCCAAATGTGGTAATTGTATAATCTTATAATCATGTTTAATGTTAGTATATACCAGTGGTGAAATTCAATTTTTTTTTGCTACTGGATCTGTGGGCATGGCTTGGTGGGCATGGCAGGGGAAGGGTACTGCAAAATCTCCATTCCCTCCCCATTCCTTGGAGAAGAATATTGCAAAATCTCCTTCCCACTCACTCTGGGGCCAGCCAGAGGTGGCATTTGCCGGTTGTCCGAACTACTCAAAATTTCTGCTTCCGGTTCTCCAGAACCTGTCAGAACCTGCTGAATTTCACCCCAATATGTTTGCTGATAGAATTTAGGGAGCACTGCTTTTAAATCAACCTGATTAAAGTCCCCCCACTATAATATGCACAGCATAAGAATACTTATTCTGCTGATTACTAACAATGTTGTACAAGAATCCCAAAGCTATGGTAGTATTGGCATCAGGTGGGATATAGACTGCAGTAATCAAAACCACGCTGAACTCCTGTGGAAGACATTTAACATCTGTGGTCTACATTTAAGAGTCATATATTCCAGATCCATGGAGCAGTGATTGTCTACATTCTTTATATCGATACACCAGCTTTTCACTGGCTCTTGCCAGATTCTCTACTCCTGCCGGTGAGCTATGTAGCCTTCCAGCTCAACAGCTGCATCCGGAATGAGTGAATGAAGCCAAGTTTCTGTGATTAGAAAAACACAGCAGTTCTTGATGAATTTAGTCTTTGCAATCTGTAGCCTTAATTCATCCATTTTGTTAGTAAGAGATCTTGCATTGGTAAGAAATATACTTGGAATTGAAAGCTTGTGTGGAAACTTTCTCAACTTAAAAAGAACGCCTACACGACAAACTCTCTTTCTCTTGCTGTCTCTCCGTTTTCTCCTCCTCCTCCTACTTCCTACAGGGATAGTAATCCATGGCTCCTCTAGGGGGCCTAGCTACCTGTTCAGGCATGTTATGAGAACATATAAAATCATCAGTAATAGCCTTTCACATTTTAGTCCAATTTGTAACAAGGCTTGCTGACTATAGATGTCCCTTGCCCCACAGGGTTCAACCAAGGAAAAAAATCCAAACCACACTATACACTGAAAAAAGGAGTGCCCAGCCGCATGTGTGTAGCAATCTTGAATTGCTGGTGGTCCCCATCAAACTTCACCCCAAATGATGGGGTCTTCCAATTATTTCTTCTGTTTGGGGCTACCCCTGCTGGTAAGGCAGTTCTGGTGGCCCCCCTCGGTGCTGGCCGTGCAGCTGGGGTTGTGAGGCACCCACCATGGTGGCTGTCGACATGGTGGCTATCGGCAACACTCTCCCATTGTTGTACTCTCCCTGAGTTTCCTGGGCCTCAATAGAAGTGGACTTGGCAAGGGACTCACACAACTTAAGGGTCTGGAATGCACTTCAAGGCTTGCTCCATCACCAGGTCAGCATGGTCAGTTTTTCGCCTGCCTTCTCATTGTTCTCGAACTCTTCCAGTTCCAGTTTCCACTTCTGATGCTGGACTCCACGGCTACCATGAGTGAGGGTCACTCCCTTGGAACCTCCTTCCCAGTCCTTTTTCCCAATCCCTATGGACCACCTGGATCTTGAATTACTAAGGCCTCCATCCTCTTCCACTCAGAGAGGTCCAGTCCTAGATGAGGGTTCTCCCCCAGTATTTGGCTTATTCCTGGACATTGTCTTAAACCAACATTGTGTGCATGGTCTCTATGGTAGAGTATGCACACAGGCTGCAGATTCCACTGAATGTCAGACCTGCCCCATTCGGCCCCTCAAAAAAGCAATCAAAAGAACTTTTAATGAAAGAAACTGGATGCAGTAAAGTAAAGTGGAATCTGAGGCAGATTGAGGGTGCAACTTATTTATTTACTGAGCGCTTATAGACCGCTTATAGATCCAAGGCAACGGCCTTGGAAACTGGCAAAAACTGGCTGGGAAGAAGTCTGTCCCTTTTCTGAAGACAGTCCCCCTCCCTAATTCCTAAGCAAACAGCACAAGCAGAAAAATTCCCAGCATGCCATCACCCTCTCTCCCCATAGAATAATGGCAGGACACCATAGAAGGCAATGGTAGATTTGACAATAGAAATCTTAATATCAAGCTTCAGGTCCAAGATATCTGTGATGATAGCTAAGATGAGATCGGCTGCCACCTTTGTCGCCTCCTGTAATGGCCTGAACACCTGGCTTTGATAAATGGCTTGGGGCCCAACAGTGGATCATCACACTGGAGGTGATTGATGAATCCCTCCTTCTCCCACACTTATTCAATTCCCTACCTCATTTTTTAACTATAATTTTTCTTTGAATGTAGCTCCATTTTTATTATTTTAAAAATATTTATGGATTTATGCTTTTAATGCTGTAAGCCACTCTCCTGCTACCTCACCCCGGGCAATTTTCTTGATACAAATTGCTCTGGGCAATTCACATGGGGAACAGTTAGCCACATGTTCTGGTGGCCAATCCATGTGCTGAGGGATGGGCCACTACCTTTCTATTGGATACAGCATGCAGAGAGGGTGCCAAGTGGGGCAGGCAGTGGTTTCAAGCACTAGACTTGTTCAAAAGATTGTCTGTTGTGAGGAAAGGAACGTGCTGATTCTACAGACCCATGCCATCCCCCCCCAAAAAAAAGGGAGGCCGCTGGGCTCCACCCTGCCTTGCGTGACTCCGATTTGCTTGGAGGGTCGTTTTGAGCGCTCCGAAGGCATCACTGAAGCCTCCTGACAGTCCCTGTAGCCTCCGGGGGCATCCGGGGGGGAGGCTGTTTTCGCCCTCCCCAGGCTCCTATAAAGCCTCTGGAGCCTGGGGAGGCGTCCGGGGAGGGAGGCTGTTTTCGCCCTCCCCAGGCTCCTATAAAGCCTCTGGAGCCTGGGGAGGGCGAAAAAAGCATGTAAAAATGGGGGGAGCGCCTGTAGTGCGCGCATGCGCACTGGGGGGTCGCACATTGCATTATGGGTGTGGCACGCCCGCACATGGGCCCCCTGCCCTCCCCCCACTTATGGCACGTGAGCCAAAACAGGTTCGCTATCGCTGAACTAGTAGGTCCAGAAGAGGAACAGAGCAGTAAAGAGGAGATGGAATATAGAAGCCAGGAAGAACGACAACAGAGAATAATGGAAGGAGAAAAGGGAGAAAGTAATAAGGAGGAGGAAAAGCAGCAGAGAGAGGAGGAAGTGAGCCCAAAAACAAGGAGCCAAAAAAGAAACTAGAGTTAATAAAAAAACAAAGACAGGTAGAGAATTAGGAGGATGGAAGAAGAAATTCAATTATTGTCAGTAAATATTAACGGTTTAAATTCACCAACAAAAAGAAAGTGTATCTGGACAAAATTAATAAAACAAAAGGCAGATATAATATGCTTACAGGAAACTCACATTAAAAAACAAGATATAAAATACCTGGAATGTCCTAAATTAGAAAAATTATATGCAGCATCAGCAGAAGAAAAGAGAAAAGGGATAGCAATATATGCTAAAGAGGTGATAAAGACAAATGTAATTTAATTTATGGAGACCCAAAGGGAAGAATATTAATGATAGAGATATGGATAAATCAAAAATCAGTACTACTGATAGCCATATATGCCCCAAATGAAAATCAGAAGGACTTTTATAAAAAATTACATGAAGAAATTAGAGAAATTGGAGTGAGGAATATCTGTATAATAGGAGATTATAATGCCATAGTAGGCAGTAAAAAAGATTACGTAAGTGACAAAAAAAAAAAAAAGAAAGTATAACCAACAACCTGTTTTGAGATGATGGAGGAGCTAAACTTAATAGATATTTGGAGAAAATTGGAACCAGAAAAAAAAATTACTTTTTATTCCAATCCACACCAATCCTGGTCACGGATCGATATGGCATGGATGGATGGGGAAATTGGGGCAGAAATACATACAATTAAAATATCACCAAATACATGGGCGGATCACAACCCCATTAAAATAATTTGGAAAGGGGAAAAAACTAGATGAAGCTTAAGACCCACCTTTTTCAATTATCTGGCCTGGCTCAACCATAGTTTTTTCTTATTCCTCCTGACAGTCCTTTTAAATTTTAAATTGTGTTATTATTAAGGGGTATTTTAATGGCTGATTTTTTAACATTCTTAATGTGATGTAATTGTTACCTCCTCCGTGCATGTATGTCTTTGTATATGTGTGGATTTGCTGTTTATGTGTTTGCACATATGTTTTTATGTTTTATATGTTTTATTGTACGCCGCCCCGAGTCCTTTTTGGAGAGGGAGCGGCTAATAAATTAAAAATTATTATTATTATTATAGATGGATGTTAAATTTGCAAATATTAAAAGAAAAAGAATTTATTCAAAAATGTAGAAACAAATTGGAGTTATTCCTTAAGGAAAACACAAAAGAACAGACATCTATACAAAATTTATGGGACACCATGAAAGCTTATTTCTGTGGAATTATTATACGTATTCAGCAAAAAGAAACAAAGAGAAATGGGCACAACAGAAGATATTAGAGGAGGAAACTAAAAATTTAGAAATAGAATTGCAAAATAAGCCACAAAGTGACAAAATTAGAAAGGATTGGATGTTAGCAAAACATAAATTAAATATATTAGACCAGGAAGAAATGGTAAAGGGCCTAAAACTAACAAAACAAAACTTATTTGAGCAAGCAAATAAACCGGGGAGGTGGTTGTCATACAGACTGAGAAAAGAAAGAGAAAAAAGATTAATAGATCAACTTCAAGAGGAAACTGTTGAACTACAACATACAATGGAAGATTTTTTTTCTTGTTTTCTAAGATACTTTGGTATATAGCCATGATGGCGAACCTATGGCACAGGTGGCATGCGGAGTCATATTTCCTGGCACACAAGCCATCAGCTGGCTGGCACTCAAGCATATGTGTGCCAACCAGCTGATTTTCAGCCTTTTGGAGAGCCAGAGGAGGCAGTTTTCACCCTCCCCAGGCTTCAGGAAAGCCTCCAGAGCCTGGGGAGGGCAAAAACTCCCCACCCTCTCACGGGAGGGTCGTGCGCACATGCTCAGAGCAGTGGTCATGTGCACATGTGCAGGTAGGCAAGGCGCATTGAATTGTGGGTGTGGGCATGCACGTGTGCGCGATAGCGCGTGCACGCATAGTTTTGGCACACCTTTACAAAAAGATTCGCTATCACTGGCATATAGTATAGCTATTGAGCACTAGGATTGTGCACACTTCAGAAATGTTCAAAACTTACTCATCATATACATGAATGTGGACTAAATTAGTGGATAAGCAAAATGTTATGGACATAGTAAACTGATTTTAGTAAGACATTTGACAAAGTAAACTACAACCTATTTCTTAGTAAGTTAGAAAAATCACCACCAGATGGATTCGTAAATGACAAACAGCACTCAACATATAGTCCTTAATCAAACTACATTTACATCTACATGGAAGGAAGGAAGCAGTGGGGTACCCCAAGTTTCTATCTTAGGCCCACTACTCTTCAATATAAGAATCAGAATAGACCTGGAAGGGACCTTATGTCAGGGTTCCAAGTAACATACCTATAGCAAACAAAACTCTGAAGCAAGTATATTCCTCAAAGAATAAGTCCCAAAATGGCTTCATCCAGGCCAGCTTCAAGGGCTGACACCTTGGAGGTCTTCTAATACCATCTCCTATACCATTTCAGACATCCAGTCCCTTCTTAAAAACCTCCAGTGATGAAGCACTCGCAACTTCTGAAGACAAGCTGTTTCACTGGTTAATTGCCCTCACTGTTAGGAAGTTTCCTCATTAATTACAGATTGCTTCTCTCCTTGATTAGTTTCCATCCATTGTTTCTTGTCCTGCCCTCTTTTGCATATCTTCATAAACAATTTAGATGAGGGAATAGAAAGGGAACATATCAAATTTGCAGACAACACCAAGCTGGCAGGAATAGCCAACCCCAGAAAATGGGCTCCAGAAGGTGGAGAACGCTCCAGAAAACATGACGAACGATTGCAGGAATAAGGTATATCTAGTCTAGTAAAAAGAAGAACTAGGGATAGCAGTATTCCAATATTTGAAGGGCTTAATATGCTAAGTGTTTGGTGCAGAATGCAATGCAAATGGGGAAGGTGCAGAGAGCCTGTGGGAAATTACTCCACTTTTCTAGTTTCTTATAAAAGTAGCTAAAAGTAGCTAAATCTACTTAAAATAATCATCTAAATGTTTTTAATTTTCTCAGTTACATCTCTAATAGCTGCATGCCATAAAGTCGTACATTACTTAGGTCCCATTCATTTCATTGGTCTGCCTTATATTACAGGGTTGAAAATGTCTTTATAACAGAAAGAGAGACGATTATCACAAATGGCAGTTGGATATAACTTCAAAGGATGTCAAATCACATATTTTTACTTAAATCTAAATTATTCAAACCATATGTTCATTATTTATTTTAAAAAGTGATATTCTAAATTGTATTTTTTATTATCTCAGCTTGATCCTATTCCTGAAAAAATATTACAGCAGACAGCAAATATTAATGCAGTGCATTCCATTGAGAAGGTCATTGAAATACACAGTGAGTACTTACAAACAATAGTTTTCCTTCTACATTTAGATCACGGCTTTATAGAATTCAAAACGCTGCAGGATATTCATATAACCCTTTGTGTCGTCCGTCTGTCCGTCCCCGAATTTTATCTAACCTCTGCTTGAATACATCCAGCAGAAATGTACTCAAGTAGCCAATCTGCCAATCTATGTTTACTTTTAATCTTTCCTTAACCTCAGTTGGAGCATGCCTTCCATTTTCTTTGAATAGTGTCCATTCTCTGACATGCGGTTGCAGAGGTACAAATCCAAATGTCTGAAAACTGAAAACAGTTTTCTTCTTTCAAGTCTACATTGATTCCATACGCAACTTGTGATGCAACTAAAAAATCAATTTAAAGTATATTTCTGCCAAGCCAGTAATTTCACAAAGCATACTTCTCATTTGTTTTGTCTTTCCTTTTCTTGTTCCTTTGTTCTGGTTTGATTCTGTTATTCATTCTATTGGGCAGAGTGGTGGCTCAGTGGTTAAGATGTTGGTTGGAAAGCCGGCAGCCCAGGTTTGAGACCTGAGGATCACATGATGGGGTGAGCTGAGTCCTTGACCCTGCTCCTGCCAATTTAGCAGTTTGAAAGCATGCAAATGCGAGTAGATGAAAATATATCACTTCATTGGGAAGGTAGTAGTGATCATTATGCTGGCCACATGACTGTGGAAATGTTTTTGAACAGTGCTGGCTCAATGGCCTTGAAATGGAAATGAGAACCCACCCTATTACTCGGCAACAACTAGCCAAGTAAAATCCACAGAGACACCTTATCTTTATTCATTCTATTATTTTGTCAACATTTGTGGAACTTAATAAATTCATCTTGAATTTTAGTTAATGACTTCTAGGTATTTTCTGCCCTGGGAAGCCTAATCTTTAATGAAATGTTGCAGAGGATCAAATCCTGTGGCAGTCTATCTGATAAAGAACTAAGAATTTCCTTTGAATATGATTTTTAAGACAGTTATGTTTCTATTTAATTACTCACTTTTTACTATTCTTAATCAGCCTGTCTTGGGGCACTTTATTCAATGTGGCACTTGTTGGAAACAGGTAGTCCTCAACTTACAGCCATTCATTTAGTGACCCTTTGAAGTTATGGCACTGGAAAAAAAAAAGATTTATGATTATTTTTCACACTTACAAATGTTGATCCCTAGGGTCAAATTTGGATGCTTAGCAAATGGTATTTATTTATGATGGTTGCAGTGTCCCAGGATCAAACAATTATCTTTTGTGACTTCTGACAAAGAAAGTTAACAACCTAACAACCATGTTACTAGCTTAAGAGCTTTTGATTCACTTAATATTTGTTTATTCAGTTCTGAATTTCTGTTGATCAGTTATTCCCTGACTCCTCCTTTCCAATGTTATATCTTAAATTGTCTGACAGAATATTTTTGTATACCGGATTTTTTGAGAGTATAAAATGCACTTTTTTCCCCCAAAAAAGAGAGTGAAAATCTGGGTGCGTCTTATACACTAAATTTTTGGCCTCCTAAAAGCCCACCCTGCGCATCCAGTTTTTCGCAAAAATGAACATGCAGAGGGCTTGGGAGGCCTGAAACGTGCTCCTGGGGTCTGGGGAGGGGAAAAAAGAGCAAAAAATGGGCCTGTTTTTCACAAAAGCTGGTATGTTTGCCACTTTTTTCTCATTTTTAGCCCTCCCCAGCCCCCAGGAGCACTCTACAGGCTTCCCACATCCTTGGCACGTCTCATTTTTGCGAAAAACAGGCCCGTTTTTCACCTCCCAAACACCCCCCCATGTCGCATTTTTGTCCTCCCCGGCCCCCAGGAGCACTTTGCAGGTCTTCAAACTCTCTTCCTGCCCCTTTTTCACAAAAAAGAGGGTTTGGGAGGCCTGCAGAGTGCTCTTGGGGGCCGGGGAGAGCAAAAATGTTTTTTTTTTACATTTACCTCTTCAAAATTTTGGTGCGTCTTATACTCCAGTATGTCTTATAGTCTGAAAAATACGGTAATCCGTATTCCTTATTTCTTTATTTTTTCAGGAAGTCCTTGGAACATTTCTCTAGTTCCAGTAAATTAAACAAAAATAAGTCTTCCTATTTTACTGCAGCTCTGTTTGCCCTCTTCTCTGTTATTTCCTTGTATCCCATTTATTCATTTATAAAAGGGATACAAGGAAATAGAGTAGAGGGCAAATGGAGCTGCTGTAAAATAGGGAAATATATTCTTACTTTATTTATATATATATATTGTAAAGCCCCTTAGAAGTAAGAATCTCCCTGATCTGTTTCATTTTGCCGTTTGATGATGCTTTTCTTTGTTTAATAGAAAAATAATAGTAATGATTCCATAATAGTTTTAATTTTCCTTTAGGTAAATATTGGCATTCGCTTCAACATTATTCTTCAACAGTCAGTTATTCTTTGATAGATGCACATAAGTGTGATAATGAAGAAGCAGAAACCGTAACAGCAATGGCATCTTTGTCAGTTGGAGTTAAACCACTTCCTGAAAAAAAGTAAGTTTTATTCTTCTAGTCCCTACAGTTTTCTTGGCAAGATTTTTCACAAGTGATTTACCATTGCCTTCCTAGGGCTGATTGGCTCAAGTTCATCCTATTGGCTTTGCATCTAAGGTGGAACTAGAACTCCCAACCCTAGCCTGATGCCTTTACTACATCAAACTATATCTTTGTTTTAATTCTCACTCTATTCTTTACCTCTGCCATGTCTAAAAGGCAGCCTCTAAATAGCATTATAAGTGAATATACATATATACAAACTTTTTTTTCTGATAAATCATTTTGAACACGTATTTTCATAAAACATTCCATTTCATGTATAAAAATCTAGATATGAAATGGGCTGCTTTGAATATTTGGGAAGTGTATGCACAAAATACTTCTAGAATGTTCAAAACAGCTAAATGTGTTAAGATGAACTTGAAACAATAGCAATAGCACTTAGACATAGCGGTAGCTTTACAGCACTCTTTAAGTAGTTTACAGTTCTGGGACCTCATTTTATTTTTTATTTTTTCATATATATATATATATATATATATCAGAGCAAAAATCTTATAATCTGCATTTAGCAGTGAAATTGGTCTGTAGTTTTCTACCGACATCTGATCTGAGTCCTCCTTAGGTAATGACAATGTTAACCTGCATCCATGATAGTGGGGTCTTCACCTCTTTCAACACAGCATTATAAACCTCCATCAGCATTGGAACAAGCATATCCTGGAATTCTTTATATATTTCCGCTGGCAGTCCATCCGGCCCTGCTGCTTTATTATTCTTTTGTCTTTGTACGGCCTCAATTATCTCTGATATTTTAATTCCTCATTGAGCATATCTTTTACTTCCTCTGGTATCTTTGGCAAATCTGACTTTTTCAGATATTGTAGTATTCCTTCCTTTGTATAGTCTCAGTTTTCTCTATATAATTGTTCATAGAACTTTTGGGTAATCCTTTTCTTTTCTTCTAGTTCAGTGGTGGGCAACCTTTTTTTTCAACTGAGCCAAATCTCACCAAAACCACGATTGAAATTTATTTTGAGAGCCACATTTTTAAAACCGAAAATACATAGGATGGTACACTGTTTTTAGTTTCAATAAACTCTGGCATTTGAAGCACGCAAGTCTTAAAGCTGTCAAGTTACAAGATCCTTGCATCCCTAACCCTTTAGGGAAAAAAACCCCAAGGGGTCTTCAAACCTGACAGCTTTAAGACTTGTGGACTTCAACTCCCAGAATTCCTCCTCCAGTCATGTTGGCTCAGAAACTCTGGCATTGAAGCATGCAAGTCTTAAAGCTGTCAAGTTGCAAGACCCTTGCACCCCTAACCCTTTAGAAAAAAAAACCCCAGGGTCTTCAAACCTGACAGCTTGAAGACTTGTGGACTTCAACTCCCAGAATTCTGAGAATTGAAGTCCACCAAGGGCATCAATCATATTAGCCCAGGGATCTGCAAAATTGGCTCTTAAGACTGGTGGACTTCAACTCCCAGAATTCTGAGAGTTGAAGTCCACCAAGGGCATCAATCATATTAGCCCAGGCAGGGATCTGCAAAATTGGCTCTTAAGACTGGTGGACTTCAACTCCCAGAATTCTGAGAATTGAAGTCCACCAGCCTTAAAACAGCCAACTTTGCAGACCTCTGTGTTAGCCCAAAGCCTGGCGCTGGGCAGGCCTTGCTCCCCCATTGGTGGAGCCCCAAGAAGCGAGGAGGGAGAAAAAGAGACGGAGGCCAAGGAGCTTCCCCCCCGCCCCCTCCCAGCAAAAATCTAACCGGGGAGCCGGGCGGGCAGTAGCAAATTAGCCGATCACGCCGCGTGGGCAGTAGCAAATTAACCAATCACGCGGCGTGATCGGCTAATTTGCTACAGCCCGCCCAGCTCCCCGGTTAGATTTTTGCTGGGAGGGGGCGGGGGGGAAGCTCCTTAGCCTCCGTTTCTTTTTCTGCCTCCTCGCTTCTCGTCCCCGCCCGACTTCAGGATCCTCCCTAATCATTGTGGGTCGAAAAGAAAAAAGGGAAAGGGGCGCTTGTTTTGAAGTGCCCGAGAGGAGGGAGGGGAGCGGGCGCCCGGCACACAGAAGAGCCGCATTAAAGTGAGTAAAGAGCCACATGTGGCTCGCGAGCCGCGGCTTGCCGACCACTGCTCTAGTTGATAGCAGATCTCGCCTTTTTCATCTTATAATTTATTGATCCAATTCTCTTGCACCACTCTGGTTTATTTGCATTCTCAAATAAATTTTGTTTTGCTTTTTTTATAGACTGTGCCAGTTTTGCTTTTTCAAATATAGCCAATTCATGTTTAATCAATTCCATACTTTCTTTTATACTTCTATTTTGTGGTTTCTTTTGAAGTTCACTCTCTAAATTTCTGTATCTTTCTTTCAACTCTCTTGTTTTTTGATTCTCAATTTTTTTCTTCCTAGCTGTAGCCGATATCATGACCCCTCTTATAAATGCCTTATTTTTATCTCATAGGTTTTATATGGATGTGTCTCCTGGCCACTTTTCTTTGTAGAAAAAATCTCAGTTCCTGATAGACTCTTTTAATATATTCCTGATCTTTTAGGATTGTTCTATTGAATGACCAATGATAACTGCCCTTTTGTTTTTTCCATGTAATTGAATTACATGGGATTGTGGTCAGCCCATAGATTGGGTTCTATGTCTATCTCCTTCACTTCTGAAATTAACTCCATCAACATCCAGACCATATCTATCCTTGACCAGGATTCATGTCTATTTGAGTAGAAGGTATATTGCTCTCCCTCTGGACATCTTTCTCGCCATATGTCATAGATATTTAACTCTTCGGCCATTTGGAAGAACAACCTGTGCAAAGTTCTCCTAACTCCTTTTCTCTTCTTTCCACTTTTATAGTCCAATTTCTGGTAAAACTATAGCGTTGAAATTTCCCATTAAGCAAACATTTTCGTTTCCCATCTCCTAGATAATGCTACATAATCTATAATAAAAATTTTCCTGACCTTCATTAGGTGCATATATTACAACCAGTAACAACTTTTTTTGGTTTAACATTATTTCTACAATTAATATTCACCCATTCTCATAATGATAGATTGGTTTAGTCTGGATCGTGTCTTTAACATATAACGCTATTCTTCTTTTCTTTTGATCAGCTAATGCTGTGTAAAGTTTACCCAATCTAGGATATTCCAAGGTCTGGTTCTGTTGCTTGGTTATATGGACCTCTTGCAATGCAATTATATCATAATTCAGACGTTTTAATTTATTGAAGGTTGTTTTTCTTTTCTGGGGTGAATTTAGACCATTAATGTTCAGTGATAGGATCTTGACTTCTCCTAACATGATTCTATGTGTATTTAGGTCATGTGCTTCTTGTTGCCCTTATTTCTCTCACTTCTTTTGGTTCTTCCTCTTTTTTCTCCTTCCCCTTTTTTCTCCTTTATTGTCTCCACTAGTTCCTTTTCTCTTCTTATCTGTGCCCTGAGTCCTTGCATCCTTGTTTCCAACAGTTCTCCTTCATCTTCCGCACCTCCTGACCAACAAGTTTATTGTAGAATTCTTCCGCTTGTTCCACTGTGTCTATTCTGAATTTCTATCTCTCCGATTTACCAGTATGCCCTCCGGCATCAACCATCTGAAGTTAATTTCCTATTTATTCAGCACTGATGTTAAAAATTGATAGGGCCTTCTTAGTTCTCTGATTCTCCTCGGTACCTGTTTTAGGACTGTTAGTTGTCGTATACTATTGGGTCGTCTTTTGTTCTATTCAGCGCCTCATTGCGTATTGATTTCTTAACGAACTTTACATGAACTTCCCTTGGGAGATTGTTCTTTTTTGTGTCGTTTGTCTGGATTCTATATGTCTCATCGATCTCACTGGCCATCTCATCCTTTCCTATTCCCAAAGCCTTTGCCATAAGATCTGCCATCGTATCCGGTAGATCCTCGCCTTTTTCTTTACATGCTGAAACCATAGAAATTGGGCCTCTTTCTCTGATTCTAATGTGAGCACTGTTAGCTCAAGTTCTTTGTTCACCTGGATCAACCTAGAACTCAGCTCCTCCATTCTTTACTCTTCCTTCTCAATCCTTCCTTCTATTGCATTTATTCTTTGTTCATTTTTATTAATCTGTTCCTGAAACATCAAATTTATCACCCATCTTCTGCATTTTTTCCTTTAGTTCCCCAGTGTCATTTCTTACTTCTCCGATATCCTTTTTTAATTCCTCATGTTTTCTAGCCATTGTTTCTTGCATAGCCTGTAATATCATCTCATGATCCTTCATTGAATTAGATCTTTCTCTCTGGAGCATATCCTCAGAGGATCTCTGGTTTGAGGGGCTGGTAGCCGCTAAAGACATCTGGGATGTTGGCTTCCTCCTTCTAATATAGTTTGATTTGTAATGTTTGTCATTTAAAAAAAAAAAAAGGATCCCTAATTTAGTTATTTTCCAGAACTCCCACTTTCTTCTCTCACTTGTAACTTTCTCCAGTCCTTCTTTCTTTCTTTCTTCCTTTCCCCCTCCCTCTCCTTCTCCCACTTCCTCTACTCAATAATCAATTTTAAGGAGAATTAAGGGATAGTATCATCTATATGTCAGTAGATTAATATACTACATATAAACAGCTATCAGAAGATAGAAAGAGAATGAGAGAGACTTATCAATTTATCACTAAGTGTGTGTGTGTGTTTGTGTGTATGTGTATATGTCACACTTGTAATATTACTATATTTCTATTAATCCTAGAGTAAATTCTAAGAGTGAATTCCTTATAATTATTAATTATGTTGCGATCAATCCATCTCCTTAATCAATAATGTTAATAATATCAAGAACAGTAGAGTTAATAATTTTATAGCAATAGCAATAACAATGTTTCTTTGATAGTAGTATTATAACATTAATTCCTAACCCTTAAGTTCAACCTTACATATGACCCTCCTATATTAAGTAGTTATATAAATATTCTGAATCCCCTTAGTCCATTTAATCTTCTTTCTCTCTCTCCAATCGTTTCTTTTAATAATGTCCAAAAGTTATCATCAATGTCCTCCAATAGTCAGGCCTCTGCTATCCAAGGGGTATAGCCACCAAATATTCTGCTTTCTCTTGAAGTATACGCTAGGGCCGTGATGGTGAACGTATGGCACACGTGCCACAGGTGGCACGCGGAGCCCTGTTTGCTGGCACACAAGCAGTTGCCCAGCTCAGACCCACTGCACATGCCCACTCCTCCCGCCAGCCAGCTGATTTTTGGGTCTCTGGTGTTGGCAGGAGACACGTGTGAATGTGTGGTGAGTAGGGGGAGGTCGCAGGTGCATGCGTGGGGGGAGGGGGGAGAGCGTGCATTCAGGGGGGTGGGGAGTGCGACACAGCTCTCCCATGCCCCATTTTTGGTGCTTCCCTATCCCACCCCACCCCCGGGCATGCACAGGTGATCCTTGTTTTGGTGCTAACTGACTTCCCTGTGAAGCCTCCTGGCACTAAAGATGGGGATCACTTTGGCTCTCTCCTAACAGGAGAAGGTCAGACCTCAACCTTGACTTGAAGTGGGGAGCCGCTCCAGATTTTCATTCTCCAAACGAGCTTGCCCCACTCAATGGGGAGGCTTCACAAAAAGAAAGCACCAAAGGCATCCCCAAGCTGAAATATTCCAAGCGCTATAATCACATGCTCTCGTTGGCTATTTTGAAAAAGAGATTGGGGGTTCTTCCTCCCATTCCATTGCAAGAGAAGTGGTCAGACAGGTGGGCTCTCTCAGCCACTGCCGGGTGAGGATAACTCTCTAAAAACCCTGCTTGCTCTTCTTCCCACTCCCGAGTGGGAATCACTGAGAAAGGGGCCAGGAAGATGACAGCGCTTTGCTGCAGGAGCATTTGCAAGCTACCTGAAGTTGAGCTGGCCTTTTGGCAATGCAGGTCCAGAAAAGAGCAAGAGGGGGGGCAGTTTTCTGAAAAGAAGGGAGGGGGGCCATCACTCCTTCATGCCTTTTTCCATCCAACCTTTTCCCTTCCTGGGTGTGCATGTGCCTCCTAAGTGCCTTTGGCTTGAAAAATGGAAGCAGGCGAAATTTCCACCAGCTTCTTTCAAGTGATTTTGGCCATTAAGATGGGCCACGATCAGCTTTTCTTGCCCATTTCCTCTGCCTTAAAGGGCGACATGGATGTGTACACTTGTGTGGGCTCACGCATGGATGCAGTTATTTGAGCTCAGCAGTAATAGCACACAGGGTGCACAACTTTCCAGAAACCCCCCCCCCTCCTTCTTGCTCTTCTCTAGACCTGCATTGCCAGATGGTTGGCTCAACTTCAGGCAGCTTGCAAATGCGCCTGCAACCAAGCGCCGCCACCTTCCTGGCCCCTTTCTTGGTGATTCCCACTTGGGCAAGGGAAGAAGAGGCAAGCGGGCTTTTTAGAGAGTTATCCTCACCAGCAGCAGCTGAGGGAGCCTGCGCATCTGGCTACCTCTCCTGCAATAGAATGGTAAGCTGCCTGAAGTTGAGCTGGCCTTCTGGCGATGCAGGTCCAGAGAAGAGCAAAAAGGAGGGGGGGCTGTTTTCTGGAAAGAGGGTAGGGGGGACAACAGCCATTGCTCCTTCACTGCTCCTCCACTGCTTCCCTCCCGCTGCTCCTTCCCCTAGCCATATTGGATTTGCTTGCCTCCAACCACGCTTTGTTACGCTGTTTGTTTTCATTTAGCTGCCACTTGAACTCTTCAAAGTCCAACATGGCTAGGGGAAGCAGCAGCTGGAGGGGCAGCTGGTCACCCAGGCAGCAAATGCTGACTTGCTCCCTTGAGTGACTGAGCCGGCAAGTCACTCTTGCCTTTCCCCCTGCCACTGCAGCTTCCCTTCTGGGGCAGCAAAGCTGTGCAGGAAGAACGCCGGAGAGAGAAAAGGAAGGATTAGGAATCCTTGTGCGAACGTCCGCCACCTCTTCTTTACCATCCCCCTCCCTCTGCCTAATTTGGAATGAGTCGGGGGGGGGGAGAGAAGCAAGTTCCTAGAATAACAGCAGCAGCAGCAAAAGCTGCAGACTGAAGGGCTGCTCGGGCGCACGGGGAGGCGGGGAGGGAGGCAGACACGACAGGCCAGCTATCCTCCTCCTGCCAGCCTCACTCTGGGCAGCATCTAGCATGGCAAATTTAAGGGATTTTCAAGGGCTGAATTTGCAAACTAGGGTGCATGATGTGGTACTGTGCGTGTGGTGAGGACACGGTCGAGCTTGGCTCAAACTGCTCTGAGATTGCAAGCCACCACGCCATTACTTGGGATGCTGCTTTCTTCACTGGCCCTACAAGGCAAGCCAGCTTGCGGTCCCCGAGAGGGGTGGGCTGCATTGGCAGAGCAGAGCATTTCTGTAAGGGCTGCATGAAAGCAGCAAGCTGGGCAGCTCGCTCCCCTGCAGTCCTGCCGGCTGGCATGGCTGGCTGTATGGACACTGCCTGGAGTGCAAGGTTGCCAGAAGGAGGAGCTTCTGCCGCCTCTGCAAAAGCAGGCCATTTGTGCTGGCCAAAGTTGGTCTGAAACCGGGGGGGGGAGGAAGCATGCGTGGTAGGTATGCGCATGCGCATGGGGAAAGATTCGTGGGGAGTCCGTCCATGCGCAGAGGCCGCACATTGCATTATGGGTGCTGGCACGCGGGAGTGTACTTTCAGCACGCAACAAGAAAAAGGTTAGCCATCACTGCCCTAGGGGAAAATCCAGTAGATGTCACTCTTCCATAAACTATCAAGATACAGACTAACAAAGTGCACAGTCAGTGTAAGCCATTTTAACTTCTTTCTCAGTTAAAGAAATAGTTCAATAGTTAACTTATTTCCCCCTGGAAGCTTCCATGTTATCAGAGTTATTCACAGCCAGCCCTTATTATATTAACTCCCCAGATAGTTCATAGAAGAAAAGAAAAGGTCTCCAGCCTCCGCTTCGACTCTCTGATCTTTGCTCGAACATTTTTCTCTCACCGCTACAGAGGGGGGATAGAAAGGAAAAATCCACCCCTAGTCCTAACTTCGAGCCCTCAGCCTCTTGGGCTATTTTGGAATAAAATATCTTCCACCAAGATTAGGAATCTGATAAGCCACTCGCAACTACTACAGCTTTCTCTGCTTAATCCCACTTGCTTCAGCACTCTGGGGCGGCCATTACAGATCTCCCTCTTCCACACCCAGGGTTATGAAGGAGATTTCAAGCCCAGACCACGAACTGTCCTAAGCCGTCCTAAGGTCACGCCAAACCACACTTCTTCAGTTTTCCCTTCAGGAAACCACTGGTTTACAAAAATCTTGCAAAAAAAACCTCCCAGACGCCAAACCAGGCTGCTCTTCACGGAGCTCTCTGTTCAAGCAGCCATTCATGCTGGCAGCTAGCCCCACCTCCCTGGGTCCTCATTTTACTGACCGCAGAAGGATGGAAGGCTGAGTCAAGCTTGAGCCAATGAGATTTGAACTGCCAAACTTCTGGCAGTCAGCAGTAGCCTATGGTACTGCATTCTAACCACTGCGCCACCATGGCTCATAGTGCAGAAATAGATTTGAAACAATATTTTAGAAAAATAATGCTATCTTATTCTCTGATCTAGCAAAATTCTCCACCATCAAAAGCAAAAACGCTGAAAAATTTTCACAGTTCACCCTTTGAGAGTTTGGAGGTATTTGAAGAGTTTGAGATGAATTGGTGGTAGCAGCAACATCTTGCTAGGTCTTTGTTGAACATCACCACACTTCCAGTTTGCTAAATCAAAGAGTAGTCCCTTATTCAAAAGTACACCAAATTAATACATTGCAATGTTAATGGCACTAATTGGACCTCAGCTTTAATTCATAAGTTTGAAGAAGGACAGTTTTAGCAGAACACAAATAACAGAACACAAACTGGTAAAGGTTTACAATTAAAAATCTAAAAGAGAAATAAAAAAACAAATGAAAAATCTAGGGAAAGGATTGTCCTTGTCTTATAACCCTTTGTTTAGTGACCATTCAAAGTTACCAAGGCATTGAAAACAGGGACTTATCCCTTTTATCCCCTGCAACACCATTGCAATATTGTGGTCCCATTGTGGTCCCATGGTCAAAATTTAGAGGCATGGCAACTGGCATATTTATTATGGTTGCAGTGTCCTGGAGTAATGTGATCACCTTTTGCAACCTTCTGACAAGCAAAGTCAGAGGGGGGGGACCACATTCACTTAACAACTATTTGGAGGGCCAGTTTAGTCTAAAGGTTAAGGCACCAGGCTAGAAAGTGGGAAACCATGAGTTCTAGTCCCACCTTAGCCATGAAAACCAGCTGAGTGACCTTGAGACAATCATTCTCTCTCAGCCCAACCTCCCAGGATTGTTGTTTGGAGAAAATAGAAGAAGGGAGGTTTGTAGGATATGTTTGCTGCCTTGAGTTATTTATAAAAATATTATTGGTAGGATACATAAAATAAATAAAATAATTGTGGCAAGAAAGGTTATAAAATTGGGCAGAATTCATTTAACAACTGCCTTGCTTAGCAATGGAAATAGGCTCAATTGTGGTCATAAGTCGAAGACTACCTGTATAGCATTCAGTTAGGAGAGAGGTCGAGTGATTTATAACTCACGTGAGAGATCTCAAAATGCTCATGTAGATTTAATCTTTCCACATAGAATAAATGTCTCTGTATTTGATCTGAGCCAAAAATATAAATAATGTTATTTAATAATTGACTGATCAAACCAATGACTCATCTGTATGGTTGATGTACTGTATATACAGAATTTGTAACATATGGATGATTCAGAATCTTCTAGAATTACAGCAGGAAATTTGGTCTCAAGTGCTTGTGTTTCATGGACATGACTCCCACTTTTCCAGTAGCACCTTCTGCCACCTTAGCAGCAGCATTTGGATAATTTTCTCCAATTTATTTTGTCCCCCAGTAGCCTGTTTTTTTCTTATCTCCATTAATATAGTTTCTCTTTTGTTTTTTCCCCTTTTCTTGCAAAAAGAAGCACAGCTGGTACACCCACTAGATTGTATGTCTTTTTCTTTTTTCTTTTATTTTTATGAGTGGGCAATTGTTCAACCACAACCACTCTCCCTCTACAAATGCTTGGCTTGGTTTGTTATTCCTGTTCACCATTATGTGTTCTTAGGAAACTGAGGGGAGGAGTTGTAATTTCTACTAAAATTGTTCAGCTCCAAAAGATTCTTAAAAGGAGCTGAAGGCACAGATGACCAAGTATAAGAACTTGTAAGTGAATGATAGTGTAAACAATCTATTCTTTCAAAGCAATTGTTCAGAATTTGGAATTCCAAATATGAAGCAATTTGTCTTAACAAAGTTCTCAGATCCAGACTCTAGATACTATTAATGACTATTTAGATTGCTTGGTAGAGTATTAGATAGCCCATCAAAATAATATTGCTTTGCATGCTTATTAACATTAATTAATAAATATAATTATCTAATTCTGGGCCATGCAGTTCTATTATTCTGACTCCTCTTAATGAATTACTTACAGGCTGGATGAGGAGCCTATGGAAGAGGATCCTCTTCTGTAGCATACTCCTGGTTTGAAGCGCTCCAGTGAAATTCATCTTGTCTTTGAAGGCCTGCCAAGAAGCTTTCTATTGTTATACCTGCACCCTGCCCTGATTTTCTTCCAGAAAGGCAGCCATGTTGATTACAGATTGTAATTGTATGGATTACGCTCATGGAAAACAAAACAAATTAAACGCAGGTGAAGAACAGCAATATGGATTACAGACACACTGAGTGATCTTCCTTTTTTCCTCAATGGAAGCTATAAGAAGCAAGATGCCAGGGAAGTATTTAGTTGTCAGCTTTTGCTGTTGTTTCAAAATCAAAGACTTAATATGTATGTAACAATTTTCATTTAAAACTGGTGCTTAACATTTAATTACATTCAGACTACTCAAAGTAAATTCTACTTTTGTTTCAGTATTTTTGTGGTTCTTGCGTATTTGTGAATAAGAGTTCTTCAAAACTCAGACCCTGAGGAGGGTTATTTTTCTTCTTGTGAAGGGTAAAAAGAAAACTAAGTTTTTATATATTCATTCAAATTATATAAATGTGAAGAGGGAGAGTGTAAAATAAGAAAGATAGCCAGAAAAGGGATTGGCATTGCCAAAGCCATTGGAAAAGTTTGTGCCTTTTAAAATAATAGACTGACTTGGGCAGCTATTTTTTCCTGACATTTTTGAGGAACTATGCCTTAAAGAAAAAAAACTTTGCAGCAGTACTTCTGGCAGAAAAAGCCAAGAACTGCATTCTGTAAGAAAGATTCTAGGATTTCTGCTAGCATGATTATTTAAAGCAAGCAAAGGCCAGAGCTTCTCCCAAACAGTCAACAACCTTATTTTGATTTTTCTTTCCTTGCTGTTTAATTTTTTAAAAATTAAGGTAATATGAGAAGTGTTGTTGGGTTTCTTAAGTTCATTGATTTTTTAAAAATCCAACATCATCTTCTATAGATTATGAATAACAAATTATCAATTTGGTTGTAAAGGCATGCACAAATACAATTGCAATTTTTTTAAAAAAATGGAATGCTTTTTATTAAAAGCAGATTGCATGGGATATTGCTTAATTTTTTAGGTATAAATATTTATGTACACTGTGTAATGAATAATATAAATATATTCCAAACTTAGGAAAATGACTCTTAGAAATTATTAATTAAATATTTATAATCCATTTATATTACCTATATGAATGGTGGCAACCATTGGAAATTCCTTCCAAAGTATTTGTGGATTGAAAGTTTAAGATCTAGTTAAAATGCCCATTTCCAAAGTGCAGTTTGGAACATTAAAATGCCCAACATTTTAGCCACTGGGCAGCTACTCTACATACTATTATTTAACTTTTAAGTTCTTCAGTGTTGACCCTCTTTTAACAAACAAAGTATTTCTGGTAAATATTTGTTTACTATTGCTTTATTTTTTCACAATAGTTTTCAAATAAAGCCAATTATTTGAATTGATTTTCATGTTTGGTTTGGTTTGAGAACTGTGTTTCCAGACATTATTTTCTGGACATACATAATTTTTCCTTGGACACTAAAGTTTTCTTATTTCCCGATTTTTGTACAGAAAACACTTCTTAATCTTGTGCATGTTGCAAACATATATGTATTATTTTCAGAATATTCTTTTCTCAAAAGGAAGGATTCCATAGTCACTTTTAAGATCAAAAATTGATTGTATAATTTGTCAGTTCTTCACTTGTAGTTGTTATGCTACCTAAAGTAAATGATAAACTTTCCTCTCTTGAAATTTGATTAGTATTATAAAGAGCAATGTATATTCTCAATGGCAAGGATTATTAAAGGCATTAATAATTTAAATAAATAAGTTGAAAGATCGCAATGTTCTATTGGTACAGTTAATGCTGAGCAAACACACATTACTGTGCTTGAATAATCCCTTTAAAGATTACTTCAAAATAAATAACAATAATAATAATTACATTAGGTTTTTGAGAGTGTGTTGATCTTCACCATGATCTCTTTTCTTCTACATATTTTTTAAAATGAGAGCATTTGCCCCTCTTGTGCAACTGCTTAAATTTTTAGCAGGGAAATTAGAAGAGATTTTTTTTTTCTAAAGAAACATTTTTTGGTTATATTAACTGACAGTCAATTTATAATTATGTAGTTTTGAAAAGGTTTTTTCTTTCATTCCATTATGATTGGAGTTGTGAGAATATAAACATAAATTTCAATGAGTACAGACAAGCTTTAGGAGTTTATTTAATGAAAAAGTTAATATGCAATTTTTAAAACAGACACTACATATATTAATGTTCATGCTAACCCAAATGTATTCAAAACCCAAATAGATTCTTTTTGGCATTAGAATTGCCAGGAGCATACTCAAAGACTAAAGACTTTGATGGTAAAGATAAAATGTATATTTTATAAAATGCTTTGCTGCTGTGTTCTAAAAAGATTTTTGCGTGAAATTACTTGGTTTTGTATTTTGTTAATTTACTATGTTTTACTACAATTGATAAAAATTGTTGAATTCTGTGATCACTGCAATTTCAAATCTATTTTATATTTGAACATAAAAATTGTCAGTAATTTTTTGTCACAAAACATATTAGTATGTATCAATGGTGTTAATATGATTGGTTTTAATGTTACTTTTAAGAGTATTCATTTGTTACTTTCAAATTGCTACATATTTGGAAGTGAAAAGCATTTCTAAAGTCAGAAAGAATTTTGGTATATGTAATTTGCCCCATAATTTATTAATTCCTTTTTAAAATAAATATACCATAATCTCACTGTAAGCCTAAAACTGAATTTCTTCTGCAGTTATTCTAGGAGAGAAAAGATATGCATGGTGGGAGGATGGAAATAATTTTATTTAATAAAAACATAGATAAGGGAGGGTTCTGGGCTCTGTGAATAAACAAAAAGCTCAGTCTGAGTAAGACAGTGTATCTCCAATTACAGTTTTTTTATATTCTATAAGGAAGAGGTACCTAAGTTCTACCAGCAGGATTCTATATGTTTTTTGATTAACGCAATTCTGAAGGTAAAAAGTGATTTCCTACAATTCTGTTACATGTTAAAAAGAATAATCTAAAAGTGAGTTCCATTGTATAATATAATAGATCATAATTATTTTACTTTTTACTTTCAGTACAAACAAACATTCCTTTTTATTAATCATGTACACATTCCAGTTTTCTTTTTCTAAAATTTTAGACTCACATTTTATGGGCATTGATAAATATATAAATATATTTTTTCAAGTTTCCAATAGTTTAAAAAATATGGTCTATTAGGTTGGCATGCCTTTGTATAGTAAACAGATTTTGCACGCTACACTTGGCAGCTGTGGGAAAAAGCTTTCTGATGGCATTAGCAAGATATACAAGTTGGGTAGCTTTGTGTCACACAAAAATAAGAGGCACGGACAAAGGAAGTTTCATTGATTCATCTGATTAAGGACCTATGTTTTTAATCTAACATTTAAAAATGACAAAGGACTACTTAAATATTTGTCATTTAAAAAATAATAATTGCATTTGTGACAAACCAATAATAGAATATATTGTATTTATGTGGAAATGTTCTGGAAAAAACAATGCTGAACATACAAATAAACTGCCTGTGTCAGTTTTTTTAAGAGAGGGAGGGAAAAGAATTGTGTTTTTGTTTGTAAGGGATAAGGAAGGTGCAAACCTATGCTAATTTCTGTTTATATTAAATATCATATGAAATTGGAAATAACTTTAAGAGGTAACTCTTCAGCTCAACTGTACTACTTTTTAAATTACTAGGAATTATATATAGATATTTTTACATTTAAGCAGTGATATTAAGCAGTAAAGGGACGTAGTGGCTAAGTTGCTAAGACACTGAGCTTGTCGATCAGAAAGGTCGGCGATTCGGCAGTTCGAATCCCTTGTGCCGCATAACAGAGTGAGCTCCCGTTACTTGTCCCAGCTTCTGCCAACCTAGCAGTTCGAAAGCATGTAAAAATGCAAGTAGAAAAAATAGGAACCACCTTTGGTGGGAGGGTAATAGCATTCCATGCGCCTTCAGCATTTAGTCATGCCAGCCACATGACCACGGAGACGTTTTTGGACAGCGCTGGCTCTTCAAAATGGGGATGAGCACCGCCCCCTAGAGTCGGGAACGACTAGCACATAGGTGCGAGGGGAACTTTTACCTTTACCTTATACTGTGCAAACACTATGGATTTGAACAAAACTTTACATCAGCACTAAATGAGGTTTCTTCATAGGGATAGTTGAGCTTGATTTCCTCCGAGCTTCATATTGTATTTGAGATAATTAAAAAGAATGGGCCAGGGAAAGTAATTTAACACTTGTGGTGCTTTATATTGCTGGCAACCCACATGTATGGGTTGAAAAACTATTAACCCAAGAATTTATTACAAATATGTAGTATGAAAAGTTGTAACATTATTATATTCTGCTTTATGCCTAAACATGCTCAATATATCATCAATAGCAGCTACCAGTTTACTCTGCAATTTATACAGTTTCATTTTTAATTGTATGAACCCTTTAAATTATAGTAGCATATTCTTTGTACTTAAATTTTGTTATGACTTTTTTCTTAGTAGATTTGAAATTTGGGTTATTTTTCCTATGTATCTCTCATTCCTGTTTTTTGTTATATTGTCTTACTTTTTTTAACCAGTGGTATTTTTCTCTAACCTATACCAACATCAATTTCAACTTTAATACAAGTTCAGTATTTTGTACCACATTATGACATCTTGTTATTACTGTGGTGTAAATAAAAAGATAAAATAAATTAAAAAAATTATCTGTATTGCGGTTAATAACAATTGTCTTCTCTCTTCCTTTGTCAATTTATTTTTGTATGTTTATGCTAAAATATATTCTGAAAAACTGCCAAATTTTGAGTATGTCTTGCAAACAGATGGCCCCAGAAGCAATTTCAGTTGAAGACGTTATAAAACAGGTTCCATCTTTTTCTTCATCGTGGATATTTTTTCTTGAAAACGGGATGAAAAAAATGACAGCAAAATATAGGAAGTTGATATTGTATAAAATCACAATTGAAGAAGTACAGTGCAACAGGGGGAAAATGTTGGCTCACAGAAATGAAATGTCTTCAGAAAAATGTTTACATATCCAAGTATCTATGTTAGTGAGGCTAAGTCCCTAGGAAATAAAGACCTTTGACTCCATTTGGTTGAAGTGATAGATTCTTTTACTAAGAGATAGTGGTTAGTGGTTTCAGCAAAAGCAAGGCAAGGTCTGAATATTCCCACCCAGAGGTACAAAGTTTTCACCTCGTTTGTGACCCTATCCCCTGACCGTGAGGCAATGGAATCTGGCTGCTTAGCACCTCTGGTTCCTGTCAGTATCCTCCCTCCACCCTTACACCCTTCTGACTACCCGTGTAAGGACCTGCCTCGCGCCCC
Source organism: Natrix helvetica (assembly GCF_964273705.1). NCBI lineage: Eukaryota > Metazoa > Chordata > Lepidosauria > Squamata > Natricidae > Natrix > Natrix helvetica. The sequence goes on along the minus strand of NC_138552.1, from coordinate 115,691,036 downwards.
CCCCCCCCTCAAAGAAGCATAGACTCTTGAAAACCTGGTATTTCAAAAGAAATTTTATTGAAAAGGAATGAAAGCACATCAACATCAAAAACAGGCTCTGGGATCCTTAGGCTATACAATCCATGATAAAGGGACTTAGGAACCCTTCCCAATGTGGGCAGCTAGCAACTTAGCTCTCAATGTCTTTTTTAAGGGATGGCCACCAGAATTGTCTTTTGATGAGGTGTAGAGTTTTCACAAAAATGTCCAGCTATCCTAGAGTTGTGGCATCACTTCATGAGATCCAATCTTTGGCTAGCAGGGACATGAAGTTTGTTTTCTACCCAGGCTAAGTTGTCTTTGAGCAAACAAATGTTTTGTGTGCTTGGAATCAGTCATCCTTAAGTAGAGCCTCCTTAAATTTGGAGACCATTGCATTGTCAGCAAGCGGTTCTTTTTTGGTTTGTGCTTGAGTAATTACTTTGGCGGCTAACTGGAGTGTTTGGAGTATAGGTTTAACAATTTCAGTCTTTTTGCTGTTATATTGGAGTTTTCTGGACAGGGCATCAGCTAAGAAGTTTTTTCCTCCTGAGAGATATTTGAGGGTGAAATTAAACCGTTCAAAGTATTGTGCCCAATGTACTTGTTTGGGGGGAGAGTTTTTGTGGGGTCTTCAGAGCTTCTAGGTTTTTATGATCAGTCCCAACGTCAAAGGGAATTTTTTCCCTTCTAAGAATTGTCTCTGTGTGAGGAGGGCCCATCATGCTGCATAAGCTTCTTTCTCCCATATAGTCCATCTTTGCTCAGTTTCTGTCAATTTTTTGGATGGGTATGCACACAGTTGCAATTGTCTCTGTTCATTGTTTTGCACTGTTCCTATTGCCATGTCACTGGCGTCTGCTTGGATGACAAATGGTTGTTCTGGATCTGGATGTTTTAGGATTGGTTCTGTTAAGAATAGTTGTTTACGTTTTTAAAATGCCACTTGGCATTCCATGGTCCAGTTAAGGGGTTGCTTTGGTTTCGGTTTCTCCCCCCCCTCCCCTTTCATCTTTAGCAAGTTTGTAATGGGGAGAATGATCCTTGCAAAGGCTGGAATGAATTGATGGTAAAAGTTAACAAACCCCAGGAAACTTTGTAGTTGTTTACAGGTTTGGGGTGGCTCCCAATCAATGACAGCTTTTACATTTTGTGGATCCATCTCTATTCCCTTGTGCGATAGCCCAGGTAGTCAGTTCTTTCTTGGTGGAACTCACATTTAGAGAGTTTTGCATAGAATTTGGCGGCTTGGAGTTTAGCGAGAACTGCTTGGACTAGTTTTATGTGTTCTGCTTTTGTTTCGGTGTAAATGAGAATGTCATCAAGATAAACCAGGTTTATCAAGATAAACCATTTATTTGTATAAATATTCATGGAGCACCTCTTTAATTAGTTCCATAAACATGGCAGGGGGCCCTTGTAGTCAAAAGGGGGGTACTTTAAATTAGTAGCACCCCAGCAGGTGTTAAAAGCAGTTTTCCATTCATCCCCTTTCCTAGTTCTGATGCAGTAGTACACCTCTCATAAATCCAGCTTTGAAAAGGTTTTTCCTTTAGTGAAGTGGGCCAGCATGTCTCTCATGAGGGGGAGTGGGTACATATTTTCCATGCTAATCATGTTGAGATTATGGTATTTGAAACAAAGGCGTAAGGAGCCATCTTTCTCTTCATGGAACAATACAGAGGCCATTATTTTTGGTCAGGTAGGTTCAATGAAACCTCTTTTAGATTTTTGTCAATAAGCACTGAGTTTGTCTAGTTCTCTGGGGGACATGCAGTACATCTTTGGTTTTGGAAGTTTAGCCCCCATTAAGATCTCAATGGCACAATCCGTGGTACGATGAGGTGGGTGTTCATCTGATACCTCCTCACGAAATACCTTGGCCAAATCCTGGTATTCTTTGGAGATGTTAGTTAGAATGTTAGCAGGGTGGCCAGCTATGGCCATTTCCCTGTTCCCTTTCTCTATCTCCCTTTCCTCTGGGAGGTTTGTTATGTGTCTCTGGAATTTTACGTTTCCACCCCTCCAGTTTACTTTAGGGTTCCACTTCCGTGGAATGGCTACATGAGCCCTAGGACTAGTGGCCATTCCATTCCTGGTGTTACTATGAACGTGAGGGTCTCACTATGGTCCCTCAGTTTTATTTGTAATGGTTCTGTGGCAAAAATGACGGGTCCCCCCCACCAGCTACCTTGCCATCTAGTTGGCAGAAAGTGATGGGGGTTTTCATTTTGCTTAGATGAATTCCCAATCTCTATGCCAGGATTGGGTAAATTAGGCATCAGGTGCACCCCGAGTCCAGTAATGCTGATACTTCCTCCCCTTTCCTTCAAGGGCTGAGGATAAATAGGCTTAGGGGTAGGGTGAGCGGTTCAATTGGGTTCCTTACCAGCGGGTCATCTTCTGGATCACTTTAGGACTGGCTCGAGTCTTCTCGGGATGCCGGAGCTCCTTCCTTTGGGTTTGGGGCAGACTGAAAGTCCAAGGCCTCCTGGCTTCCACTGCCATGCTGGCAGCTTCCACCCATCCCAGTCAGATGCAGAGGTGCAGAGACAAAGGATGACCTTGGCTTTCTAGAAATAATTTTGTTTTGGCTAGATATCATCTAACTCCATACAATCCCCCCTCCCATTTTCCCACAATAGAAAATGCATAATAGAATAATATAAAGTGTGGCAGGTCTGAGATCTGCAAGAAAATATAGCTGCAGGCCTGACAGGCAGCCTCCCCTCAGAAAAGAAACATGTCCTGTAAAAGAATAATGCAGGGGGTTAATATCTGCTAACTAACCACCTCTCCCACACCCCACCCTCAGGGGAACCCTTTGACTTATCTGGAAACTTCTCATGGAATTGTTTCACTAATTTATCACCTTCACATTCCAACTTTTCACCCATGTAGTTTCAGACAAAGGGTATCCCTTCCAATGCATTAAATATTGTAAACGATCTATATGCAGTCTAGACTCTAGAAATACATTATGAAGTAAAAAAGATATTAGATTCTAGACTCTAGAGCCGTGATGGCGAACCTATGGCACGCGTGCCACAAGTGGCACGCGGAGCCATTTGTCAGGGCATGCGAGGCGCTGCCCTGTCAGCTGGCCAGCACGCATGCGCGCGCTGGTCAGCTGAGTTCACCTTTTTAAAAGCTATTTTTCGCCTTCCCCAGGCTCCAGAGGCTTTATAGGAGCCTGGGGAGGGCGAAAAGAGCCTCCCCCGCCCCCCCCCCCGCCCCCGGAGGCTTCAGGGACCGTCCCTGAAGCCTTCGGAACGCTTAAAACCACCCTCTGAGCAAACCGGAAGTGACTTCCGGGTTGCTCAGAGGGTCGTTTTAAGCGTTCCGAAGGCTTCAGGGACCGTCCAAGGCTTCCCTGATGCCTTCGGAGCGTTTAAAACGACCCTCCGAGCAACCCGGAAGTGACTTCCGGTTTGCTCGGAGGGTGGTTTTAAGCGCTCCAAAGGCTTCAGGGACCGTCCGAGGCTTCCCTGATGCCTTCAGAGCGCTTAAAACGACCCTCTGAGCAACCCGGAAGTCACTTCCGGTTTGCTCGGAGGGTGGTTTTAAGCGCTCCGAAGGCTTCAGGGACCGTCCGAGGCTTTCCTGATGCCTTTGTAGCGCTTAAAACGACCCTCCGAGCAACCCGGAAGTCACTTCCGGTTTGCTCGGAGGGTGGTTTTAAGCGCTCCGAAGGTTTCAGGGAAGCCTCCGGACAGTCCCTGAAGCCTCTGGAGGGCCTCCGGGGGGTCGGGGGAGGCTCTTTTCGCCCTCCCCAGGCTCCTATAAAGCCCCTGGAGCCTGGGGAGGGCAAAAAAAATGTAAAAATGGGGGGTGCGCGTTGTGCGCGCATGCGCACTGGGGGGGGCGCGCGTTGCATTATGGGTGCGGCACGCCCGCACTCGACCCCCCTGCGCTCCCCCCACTTGTGGCACGCGAGCCAAAAAAGGTTCGCCATCACTGCTCTAGAGTCTAATATCTTTTTTACTTCATAATGTATTTTTCCTTGTATCACTATAGGAGGAGGTGGTTGTTGGGTCTGTGGTCTTAACTTGGACCCAGTCACAGGTTTTAGTAGGTTACAATGGAAAATGGGGTGTATTTTCCCTAGAATTCTGGGTAGACTGAGCTATACTGGTATCAAATTAATTATTTTTACTATTGGGAGAGGATCTAAAAACATTGGTCCTAATTTTTTGCTAGGCATCTTCAATCTTATATGTATATTTTGTAGAAAGAAAGACCCACACACGAAAGGGGGGTTGAAGTGAGCAGTGTTTGTCGGCTTGTTTCTTGTATTCTTCTGCTGCGGTTGCCAGAGCTTTTTTGTATCCTCCCATCCCTTTTTTAAAAGTATCTATCCATTCAGCCAAGGACATCGATGAGGGAGGTTCTCTGGGCAGTTCTGGCAAGGGTACAAATTCCATGCCACTGGTAACTTGAAAAGGAGTTAATCCAGTGCTGCTATGGACAGCGTTGTTATATGCCACTTCTGCAAATGGTTATAAGACTGACCAATTGTCCTCCTGGTAATTTACATAACAAAGGATGTATTGTTCCACCATTGCATTCCACCATTGCTGCCCCATTTGTACTTGGATGTACTGGGAAAGCTGAGCTAAGTCCTTGCGTGGATCCAATGGACTGTAGGAACTCTCTCCAGAACTTTGCGGTGAATTGGACTCCACGGTCCAAGGTGATTCTTCTGGGTACTCTGTGTAATTGGTAGATGGGTGACAAACATTTTCACTAGTTTCTTTGCTGAAGGTAATCCTGAGCAAGCGATGAAATGGGCTTGCTTGGAAAATAAGTTGCTGACTGTCCAAATTATTTTATTTCCACCGCTGTCTGGAAGTTCTATGATGAAATCCATTGCAATCTCTTCCCATGGTCAGCTGGGTTTGGCTACTTGTTGCAGTAATCCAGGAGGCTTCCCAGGTCATATTTTCATGGCTGCACAAGTGGCACAACTTTTTACGTAGTCTTCTACTTCTGATTTCATCTTAGGCCACCAAAATTGATGCCTGGCAATGTGGAGGGTCTTTAGGAATCCAAAGTGTCCTTCTAGCTTTGCATCATGGCTTCGTTGTAGTACCTCCAATCTTAAGGTGGCCGGCATGTATATTTTAGACCCTTTCTAGGCTAGTCTCTCATTGTTAAGATGTCTTTGTTTGCTGTAAGCCAAGAGTCAGTTGGCAGCACTGTTTTCATTGCAGCGGTCAGCTTGTCCTGTTTAGGATCTTTCGGCCATCTGGATTGGCCTTGGGTGGTGACTTCTGATGCCAACTGATGTGGGAGAATCACTGCATTAATTTTCTCTTCCCTTCGACTGTCGAACTGTGGCTTCCTTGATAGGGCATCTGCCAGCAAAAGTTAAAGTTCCCTGCAGGAATGTGTTTAAGTTCAAACTTGAATCTTCTCTGAAATATTGAGCCCAACAGACTTGCTTGGGAGACAGTTTTCTGGGGGGTCTTAAGGGCTTTGAGGTTTTTGTGATCAGTCCAGACCTCGAAAGACATTTTCCTCCCTTCTAGGAAGTGTCTCTAGGTGAGTAGAGGTGAGTAAAGCCCAACGGACTTCTTTCTCCCAGATGGCCCATCTTCTCTCGGTGCTGGTGAGTTTTTTGGAGACATAGGCACAAGGCAGAAATTGTCCTTTTTAATCTATTTGTAATAGCACTGCTGCTACAGCTACGTCATTGGCATCTCTGGGTGATGAATTGCTGTTCTGGATTTGGGCGTTGTAAAATGGGCTCCTGAGCAAAGAGCCACTTCAGTTTCTCAAATGCTTTTTGGCAATTCATTGTCCACCCAATTGACTGATTTGGCTTTGGCTTAGTCGGTGATGTCTACTTTGGTTTTTAGTAGTCCAGTTAAGGGCAATGCTACTTCTGCAAACACCGGAATGAATTGTCTGTAAAGGTTTGCAAATTGGTTGGTTAGGTAATCATCCCCATAGCGGTCAATGTGGGTCCAAACTCAGTTCAGATAGGCCAACTTGTCTGGACTTCCTCAAAGGCAGCCCTGAAGTGGGGTGGCGGTGGGACGCACAGGTGATGGAGGTGGCTGGGGTGTGGGAATGGGGGCAGGTGTCCACTGGAGCTGGGCCCAATCTTGACCCAGGTAGTATGTCCATCCAGGTGGCACCTGTCCTTCAGATGGCATTGGGGCTGCCCACTGGGCGGGCAGGCCTGTGATGTCTGGGAGGGCTCCTCGGTGGCCTGAGACTTGACCGAGCCAAATAATAATAATAATAATAATAATAATTTTATTTGATTAGCCGCAACCCTCTCCCGAAGGACTCGGGGCGGCGTACAATCAAACAGATAAAAAATACGCATAAGACAAACATATATACAAAAAACAGAGACATATACATATGTGCATGGAGGAGGATGGACTTAAGTGAAAGACAGTTAAAAATACAATTTAAAATCCCCTAATAAAATTACCAAATTAAAAAACCCATCAGGAGCGTTACTAAGTTATGGTCGAGCCAGGCCAGCTATTTGGAAAAGGTGGGTCTTGAGCTTGACACGGAAGGAGCGGAGGTCAGTAGTAGTCCTAATATCCGGGGGGAGGTCATTCCACAGGGCTGGGCCCACCACAGAGAAGGCTCTGCTCCTAGGCGCCGCCCCATGGCACTGTCTGGTAGACGGCACCTGGAGAAGTCCCTCTCTGTGCGAGCGGATGGGTCGTAGGGATGTATGGGGCAGAATACGATCCCGCAGGTAACTAGGTCCTGAGCCATGGAGCGCTTTAAAGATCGTAATCAAAACCTTGAAACGCACTCGATAGACCACAGGGAGCCAGTGCAGCTCGCGCAGGAGAGGTGTCACATGGGAGTACTTGGTACTCCCCATAATCACCCGCGCGGCCGCATTCTGGACCAACTGCAGTCTCCGAGTGCATTTCAAGGGGATCCCCATGTAGAGAGCGTTACAGTAGTCCAGGCGAGACGTCACCAGCGCATGGGTGACTGTGCGTAAGGCGTCCCGGTCCAATAGGGGGCGCAATTGGCGCACCAGGCGAACCTGGTGGAACGCCCCCCTGGCCACGGCTGTCACATGTTCATCCATGGACAGCCTGGCATCCAGGAGGACGCCCAAATTGCGCGCCCGCTCCACGGGGGCAAGTTGAATGCCCCCAATGGCCAGAGATGGAATTATCTGGTTGAACCGGGGGGCCGGAACCCACAGCCACTCCGTCTTGGAAGGGTTGAGCCTGAGTCGGTTGTCATCCATCCAGACCCGTACGGCTTCCACACACCGGGACATCACTTCGATGGCCTCGTTGGTGTGGTTCGGGGTGGAAATGTACAGCTGAGTATCATCAGCGTACAGATGATATCCCACCCCGAAACCACGGATGATCTCACCCAGCGGCTTCATGTATGTGTTGAACAGGAGCGGCGAGAGGACCGACCCCTGTGGCACCCCACAAGTAAGGGGGCTTAGGGTCGACCTCTGCCCCCCTGCCAACACACGTTGCGTCCGGCCGGAGAGGTAGGAGCCGAACCACCACAAAACGGTGCCCCGGACCCCCAACCCCTCCAGTCGGTGCAACAGGATACCATGGTCGATGGTATCAAAAGCCGCCGAGAGGTCTAATAGGACCAGGATAGAGGAGCAACCCCTATCTCTGGCCCTCCAGAGATCGTCTACCAACGCGACCAAGGCCGTCTCAGTGCTGTGCCCAGGGCGAAAGCCGGACTGGCGCGGGTCTAGATAATCATTCTCCTCCAGATGTCGTGGGAACTGAGAAGCCACCACACTCTCTACAACCTTCGCCAAAAAGGGAAGGTTGGAGACAGGACAATAATTGGCCAGCTCCGTAGGGTCCAGGGAAGGCTTCTTGAGCAAGGGTCTCACCACCGCCTCTTTCAAGGCGGCCGGGAGAGACCCCCTCACCCAACGAAGCGTTCACTAGGCCCAGGAGCCAGTCGCGTGTAACCTCCCAGGAAGCCAGTACAAGCCAGGAGGGACACAGGTCCAGCAAACATGTGGTAGGTCGCAGTCGTCCACGCAATCTGTCCAAATCCTCGATGGCAACCAAGTCAAACTCCTCCCAAAAAGGTTTCTCAAGACTCGCCACTGGCGTCTCGACTGGGCCACTGAAGGGGACCCAATCCTTCCGGATTTGAGCGACTTTATCCAGCAGATATTTCCCAAACTCCTCTGCTCTACCCTGTAGAGGGGCCTCCCGCGGCCTCTGAAACAGAAGGGAGCGGGACACCCGAAACAGGGCGGCAGGGCGGTTCTCTGCGGATGCAATGAGAGCGGCACAATATCGACGTTTGGCCGTTCTCAATGCCACTAGGTACGTCCTTAAATGGGCTCGTACCTGTGCTCGGTCCAATTCGGATCGGGAGGATCTCCAACGACTCTCTAGGCATCTCTTGCGGCGCTTCATCACCCTTAGCTCCTCGGTGAACCAAGGAGCCAGGGTGGATCGTTGCCGCCGGAGAGGCCGCAAAGGCGCCACCCGGTTCAAGGCCCCGGTAGTCGCATTATTCCACGCGGCCACCAGGTCCTCTACCCGAGGGCGGGTCAGGGCTGCAGGAGGTGGCCCAAGCTCCGTCTGGAACCTGTCTGGTTCCATCAAGCGCCTGGGGCGGAACCATCTAGTGTTTTCCGGTTCCGCCTCCCCGCAGCTAGGGGTAGCACCAGGGAAGTCAAGTCGGAGGAGTGAGTGATCTGACCATGATAGAGGAGTGATGGTTAAATTCACTCCTCCCAGATCACTGAACCACTGGCGAGAGACAAAAACGAGGTCCAAGGTGTGACCTCCCTCGTGTGTCGGGCCCTGAATCATTTGAGGAGGTGGTGGAGGCCTGACAGGTCAGGCTGTCAGGAAGGTAGCCCAAGACCCCCTGGGGAGACTTGGCTGCATGCTGGATTGTGCTAGTGGAAGCAGCACAGGGGTTGCTTCCTGGGTAGATTGGTCCCTCTGGGTTGGAAATGTGAAAGTTGGCTGACTGAGGTGCACCATCACCTGTCTGGATTTTTGATGCCGCCCCATGCTGCTGAGGCGTAGTTGGCCAAACTGCTCTGGCAATCCCTCCAGGGTCTGACTGTGGGTCTGGTACTTCCACTCCCCCAACTCGCTGAGGTCCAGGGATCTCATTGACCTCCTCTTGAGGATCCCCTCTTCTCTCATCAAGGCGATCGTGCACTTTCTCACTGGCTCCTGGAACACAGACCGGTAGCTGATGTCTTCCTCCACCTGGTAAAGCTCCTGGGTGGCCAATCACTTGGCATGAGCTTTGGGCCAAGCACCCACCTGGCACTCAATGTGTGACATGCCTGCTGCCACCCGCTAGGGCGAGGAGGGGAACGTTAGGCTTTCACGACACCTCCACAAGCCCCGTTGGTGGCTGCCATCTCCACCGTCCTCTTCTCCATCTTCCTTGAGTCTTCCCGCTGCCCATTAGACTGAGTAAATGGCCGGGGCTCAGGACCTCCGGATGGAGGTCTGGGTGGAGCAGGAAGTTTCCTTACGGTTTAATGGAGAGTTGGTTTAATATCAGGATTCCAAGAAATATATCCATTGCAAGCACTGTGGCAGCACTGAAGCAAGTGTGAGAATGTCCTTGGTTCCCAAGAGAGTTTTATTTTGACTACACAACCCCTGCTATCTCGAATCCCCCGCCCTATCTCTTGCTCCAGTGTGGCAGCACTGAAGGTCCAAGATGGCTTCAACCAGATCATCTTAAGGGTTGACACAAGGTTCCATTTCTAATATTTAAAATGAAAAATATTGACAGTTTTTTTTTAAATTTTTATGATTCAGTGAAATATCTTTGCATTGACTGAGCACAGGTTGTGAAAGAATTATTTGAGGGGTAGGGGGAAATTTCAGAATTTTAAATGTTTTCCCATTATAGCTACAGACAAATCTTATTCTGAATCTATTCAAATCAAATCAAATTTTGCCTGAGAATTTTAAAAAATCATGAATTCAAACAGTTGTAAACTTAAGTTGTAAACTTAAATATCAAATTCAAAACAGGTCTAGGCTGATCAACAGATTCTTGTTAAGGACATACCGACCTCCAGCTACAAGAAGCCTACCAAAACACATTCAGAAATAATTGGGCTATAGCTACACTATATTGCCAAAAGTATTCGCTCACCCATCCACATAATCAGACTCAGTTGTGAGCGAATACTTTTGGCAATATAGTGTATAAAATGTTAATTCCTGCATTTTTCAGAATTTATGTTAAAAGTATTTTTAAAAACTAAGATTATTTTATATGTGATCCTGCTAACTATTTGGAAACTCAGAAAAATCAGCATGGGTTATAATGTTCTTCTTCCATTAGTCCCTCCAGTATTATATTTACTACAGTAAGTTGTTCTCCCCTTCTAATTGAACATGTTCATTTACAATAGATTGCAATAGAAATTATGTTCATTATTATATACATATAAATAATTAAGTACATTTATGAGAATTTAACAGCTGATATCAAGCAATCAGATCCTTTGAAGAATCTTCTTTTCTGTTACACATTTTAATCCCATTTCATCCAAGACAACCGGGCTGTCAGATCTGATGAGAGAAAGGAGAAAACAATAAACATTTTTTTTAAAAAAAAAAACCCACAATGATTCAAATGTGTTTCAGGAAAAATTAACAAATCAAATACTGTTTTCTTCCTCAAAAGCCAGTTCATTAATCTCATTGCTCTTGAGCAAATTAGTGCAAAAAGCTCAACAAAAGTACTCATTTGAGGAAATACAGCATTTGATTTTAAAATTGTTAATGTACAGTTGCAATCCCATCTGTTGATTTATGCTTGATCAATCTAATAATGAAAGAAATTAATAACACAAAACATTGTTTTCTATTAAATAACTGATTTGTCTCCATTTTAAAGAGATTTCAGGCAGGACAATTCTGATTTGCACTGAAATTGACTATTCAAAGGCTGTGTCTCTGTTTTCAATAGTGTAGGAGAATATTTTCACTTGAACCTGCCTTTGATATAGTCTGAGATTTTAAAATTTGCTCAAATATATTTATTTTATAACTTTTTTGAATGATACTTATTTGAATTCAGTCAACTTAAAAATTGATGAAAATGTATGTACTTTACCAAAACAATTTCATCACCACCCTCTTGCCACCCTAGTTCCACTTTATTTAGTACCAATATGTTCTTCATGCACAACAAAAGAAACTCCTGGGATAATTTTATTACCAAGAGTAAAACTTTACTGATAAATCCATACAGGCACAGAAGAAGAAAAGCCAGTTCCGAAGTTTTGCCATGAAGTGCAGTATAATAAATGCTTTTCCTTTCCCCCAGGCTACCCAGTGTCCATTGTCCACCAATCCAGATCAAGCATTTTATTTTGGGAAAACAGTCTGCACATGAGCTAAAGTTTTCAGCTCATGAGATCATCAGCTTGTAAGATTTTCTCAAGCTGCAAATGGCTCATGTAAATTCATTTTCTCTTTCCCAGCTTCCCACACATTCCAATCATATCCCTCCCATATTTCTTTGTCAAGCTGCAAATAGAAAGAGATGTTTTGTGAGTCAACCTTGGCATTCTGACCCTCCAGAATAAAGATAAGCCTAGGAAAGAAAACATACACAAATTTACATAACACAGAGGTCCCTAACCTCCCGTTCTATTTGGGTCAGTTTGGATACCTATCATGGAACTTATGAACAAGTCTAGATTCCTTAACTTCTTTTGCCACTGCCCATTCTGCCTCTGTTAGAGGCTACCCTTTCCACAACACTAAATACTGTACCTTGTGCCTTCTTGAGTCCAGGATTTCCTGAATCTTGAAGTACTCCTTACCAGGAGTACTGACTAGGATGGGAGGAGGAGGGGGTTCAGTGGTTGGTTCCTGCTTGAACAGGGGGCTGAACTAGAAGACCTCCAAGGTCCCTTCCAGCTCATTCTATTTTCTACTCTACTCTACTCTATTCTACTCTACTCTACTCCTCTGACCTGGCCTGGCCTGGCCTAGCCTAGCCTAGCCTAGCCTAGCCAAGTCTATTCTTATTAAGTACCAAGCTACTGAAAGACTTTAACAGACTGCAATGAAATACTGGATGAAAAGCGTTTGAGGCTTTTGGGCAACTTCAGCTCTATTGTTTGCAATCTGAGTAATAGGGAAATGTCATATGTACATATCAACTTGTTTTTTGTGGGTTTCCCCGACTTTCTCTAGTGCCGTACTCACTGCAACCCATGTGGCTCTCAAAGTGTCCATCCACTCCACCAGCAATGCTGATGATGGCTTCTCTTGTGGGAGCTCTGGCATGGGGGTGAATTCCACCCCAGTACCCACCTTGAACAGGGTAAACCTGGTGGTGCTATATATGTAATTAATATATTCCACTTCTAATTGGTCTGCTAGTACTTTATATAACATCTCAGGTATTGAGTTCATGCATTCTAAGGCTTCATTTGTGTGAGGATGGTGGGTGGAGCTGTACTCCTCGGTCAGCGATAATATATTTCAAGACCCCATGTAACTGGTTTCTGTGTTGCACAAACAATTTAGTCAAAGTCTGGGCTGAAAGGATCCTGGAATATGGCACGAAGTGCTTAGAGAACAAATCAGTGATAATCTAAATCACAGTGTTTCCAGCTCTTTCTGGCAACTCTACAATAAAGTCCATAGAGGTCTCCTCCCACGGGCTGGTAGGGTCGGCTACTGGCTGTAGCAACCTGGAGGGCTTCCCAGTCTTTTCACTGAGGCACACCTAAGACAGCTAGCCACATATGCCTCTATGACCTTTTTCATCTTTGGCCACCAAAACTACCTTATCACCAGGTGGAGATTTTTTACAAACCCAAAATGCCCTCATGCCTTCGTGTGATGACTTCACTGTAGGATTGAAGCCCTTTCACTAGCTGGGATGTAGATTTTGCTCAGAAGCAGTGGACCAATAGAGAGAGGAAACATTTGTTACCAAACCAATAGAGATGAGGATAGAGTCCCTAAGCTTCATTGTAGCCACTGGAATGGAAAGGCCTTTGTGTTGGCTCCAGATTTGCAACTTGAATGGCATGCATTTTTATGGTATGAGAAGAATAAGCCACAGATATTTCTATATCACTATGTAAGAAATTCATTATTGTCTGTGCAGGATAAAACAAAAGCTAAAATCTACTTGAGAATCCCAGGATGGCTCTCAACAATCGAAGCATTTATTCATCCAAATCTGGTGAAATGTGACAAAATCTTGACATATAAAGATATTTTGAATACTGAAGGGAAACTAAAATCTAAAGAAGAGTTCAGACTGGTTTATCAGTATTGGTTTATCATGGTAGCCTCAACTGCAAATACAAGCTAGATAGGATAAAGATGCGAAAATGTATGGCTTTTATAAAGAACAGACAATCTTCGATCAGATACTGTTGAACTCCAATGAAAAATTGATTAAGAAATTATATAACTTTCTATTAAATTTGAAAATGGAAGATGAACAAGTAAAAGAAACAATGATACAGTGGGCAAAAAACTTTGGTTATAATATAGAACTGGAGAAATGGCAAAATATATGGCAAAGAAACTATAAGTTAACAATGACAACTTCTTATAAAAAAACTTATATAAAATATTTTATAGATGTCACCTACCACCTGCTAGATTAGCCAAATGTTCAAAAATATGTCTAGTAAATGTTGGAAATGTAACCAAAAACCTGGAACATATTACCATTTGTGGTGGACTTGTGTTAAAGAAAAAAAAACAACGGGAAAAATACACTTGGTTAGAAGAAATGGCAGGAAAAGATGTAGATCTTAAACCTGAACTTTTTTTCATTATGTGTATAGTACCAGAAAAAAATTGATAAACAAAGTGTATATTTAATATTGCATGTATTAACAGCAGCAAGGATTGTATTTGCTCAGCATGGGAAAAATGAAGAAATATCACTAACTAGATGGGATAATTAAGAAGATATTGGTCTGAGCAGAAATGGTCAGACTTACATTGAATATCAAACAGAAAGAAGATACAAAATACTATCATAAATATATTTATAAATATATATAAAACTAAAGTTCTTGTCAGCATCTTTCACTCCATTTGGACACCAGCTGTGCAATTCCCTGACATGTTATTGGTTTTTAAATCTGTGAATATGAATATTGAACAAAAACAAGTTTGCTATTCCAATATCTAGTTAACAAATGTAACATAATACATCAATCAGGAAACCTACATATTCTAGAATTATATGTTTACAAATTAATTATGACACTAGAACAGAACTTTATTTCAGCATTGACCAATAAAAATACAAATAAAAAGTGAATAACACAAAACTATCCCCTAATAAATTAAAACTATTAGCAACCATTTGTGGACAAAGTTTACACATAAAAGTAGCATACGTTTTGCTTCTTTTAAAATTAGGCACAAATAAATGCTATCAGAGTGCTCTGGAAATTTAAATAAAAGCAGTCATCACCTGGCACTGATTATCATTGTACAATTGACAATACAGAAAAACATAGGCTATGATTTCTTTAGCCTATGGGGGTCTATTGTAGGAAAGATTTAATGTCAGAATGATAGTTTTCTAATTGAACTAACTCTTTCACAAATGCAAAGACATGCTTTAAATATGACATTTTAAAAGGATTTTTTTCATAAATATTTATTCAAATCCATTTTAATATGCAGCAGTAGTAAATCTTTAAAAGACCCAGTTTGCTGTTGCAGATAAAGCACCACTGGAAGATGTTGAGTTCTAATGCAGCCTTAGGCACAAAACCAACTGGGTGACCTTGGGCCAGTCATTTTATCTCAGCCCAAGAAAGAGGCTAAGTCAGTCCGCTTCCAAAATATTCCTAGAAAAAATGCAGAGATTTGTCTAGGCAATCACTAGGAGGAAAGAAAGGGAAAGGGAAAAAAGAAGAGAGAGAAAGGAACGAAGATAGGAAGGAAGGAAAAGAGAGAAAAAAAGTAGGGAGGGAAAGGAAATGTACAAATACTTTCCCTAATTTCTCCAATGCTTGAACACTGATTAGATAAGCAAATCAAATAAACTAATATACAGTATTCTTTTCAGTGGAAACAAATTCATACTGCTCTCCAAAAAAAATCTTTTTGTACTTACCACTTGTATTCCAGATTGCATCTTGATGACCCTTATATTCATTTTTCATGCATTCTTGCACATAGATTTTAGGATCAGAACCTGATTTTAAGATATCACTAAGCAATGCAATGTATGCTATAGAGAGTCTGAGGGTGTCAATTTTGGAGAGACGTTTTTCATAAGGGAAAGTTGGTACATGGCCTCTGAGTTCTTCAAAAGCAGAGTTAATACTGAGCATCCTCTTCCGTTCTCTAATGTTGGCAGCATGCCTTTCTCTTTTGTGAGATTGATCTGGAATAATATTATGGGAGTTACATTGCCAATCACTTTCATCACATTGAATCAGTGAGGAATTGTCCAATTCAGCATTACCTTCAAATTGCAGAATATGGTTACCAAAGTCTGAAACTGGTGTTGGCATATCAGGAGAAAATGTTTTAAAAGGAGCAGGTAAGCCGGCAAAGGCTTCATTTGCAGTAGAATAATCAAATAGGGGATCTAGGTGAGAGAACTGGCTGAAAGAATTACCATTGACTCCAAATGGGCAATTGGATATTGAATCTTCTTCAAAATTAAAACAAGATAATTCCATTGTTGGACCTTTTAACAGCTTTAACAACTGAAAATTCATATATAATCTTCAAGTGCACAGAAAAAAATACGATAATCAAACTATACTTTTAAATAAAAACTCCAGAAAAAACTTCAAATTATGGCTCTAGCCAAGCACTTTACAGTTATACTCCAGTTTGATAAACGAAGTTGATGTGAAGCTTTAAATATCTGGAAGCTTCATAAGAAGCTGCTTTATTATTTCTTTGATATCGTGGAATAATAAGTAACTGGTTTTCATCTGACCCCTAGATTAAACATCTATTGATGTCATTATCAAGTTTGTCCTCATGTTCATTCATTCATTCATCCTTTATGTAGGACTCTACACTGAGTTGTTTTGCACCAAAAAAGGAGAATGAAATGCTGTCTTTTTAAGATGTTAGCAAAATGTTACACAGCTGATTTGTTTTTTTTTTAAATTTATCCCATTATAAAAGTGTCAGAAACATATGACTGCCTTCTTTGATCAACCAATAACACTCAGGCTTCCTTTATTTTATATGAAAAATATAAAAGGGAAAGTAATCAAGGCAAATCTCTATTCTGAACAGCTGTATATACACTATCTCTCTTGTAATAACTAGTGGAAAATCCTTATATTTTAGGGACTTTTACATTACTATTTTTTCTGAAGGTCTGCCATTTAAAAAAAATGATTTTCCCAAAATGGTCACTAATTTATTATATTCTGGGTAAAATATTAAGATGTTTGTCCAAGAAATGTGCAGTCAAGTTAGTGAAAATGGAAGATAGTTGGGAGTTTATCACAGAAACATAAAAAGGTAAGGATTGGAAAGACCATAGAACTCATGTAGTACAATTCCAACCTTTGTAGGAATCCACTATCAAATCCACTCCTCCCATTCTCCATACCAACATCCTATTATGTGGTCTGGAATCCTGATTCTTTCTCCAAATCACACGATGAGTCTTGACTCATGATCAGAATAAGGATTGGGAGAATCTGATGCTGGCATAGAGAGTAGTGTGAAGTGGAATCGAGCTCATTTGTCAGCAGCAGGAGAAAAATGGCTGAAGGTGAGCAGGATGTAACAGATCCTGTGAAATTCAGAAGGCAGGAGCAATTAGGGCTTAGTGGAATAGTGCTGGTGTAGTTGGGCTGAAATTGAGGCCTAGGGGCAATGGTAGACTAAAACTACTGAAGGTCCCAGGCAGTGGTGGGTTTCAAAAATTTTTGGAACCTACTCTGTGGGTGTGGCCTCCTTTGTGGGAGTGGCTTGCCGGCCATGTGACTGGGTGGGAGTGGCTTGCCAGCCATGTGACCGGGTGGGAGTGGCTTGTCGGCCAAGTTCAGAGAACACCAAAGGACCCCACAGTCCTCTCCCTCCTTATCTTTTTCCTTTTTGTCCTTCGACTTCTCCTCCTCCTTTCCCCACAACCTCACTCCCTTCTAGCAGTGATGATGTTACCTAGTTTGGTAATGAAATGTCTGTAAGAATACCACCAAGCTCAGAAAGCAGCAAGGATCCCACTATCCCCCACCTCCTCTTTCTCCCTTTCATTCTCCTTTTTGTCCTTTCTGCTCCTCCCCCCCCCCCCTTCTAGCACTGATGATGTTACCTAGTTTGGTAATGAAATGTCTGTAAGAAAACCACCAAGCTCAGAAAGCAGCAGGGTTCCCCTATCCCCCACCTCCTCTTTCTCCCTTTCTTTCTCCTTTTTGTCCTTTCTCCTCCTTCCCCCCCCCCCACCCATGTCTTCAGTGGAGCAGTGGCAGCCTGGCAGGCTGAGCCTGCGTCCCTTTCAGGAGCTCCACTGAGGAAAATTCTCTGGTCGCGCCCGAGCTGGTGGAGTGCCGGCAAGCGCCGTCCCGTTGCCAGGGAGACAGTGAGTGAGGTGAATCGCGTGGTTGCTCAGATCACATGGGTGCAGCACGACCGGAGAAGTTTCTATTCGGGGGACCGGAGAAGTTTCTCTTCTCAGAAATGTCTTCTCGGGCTGCGCCCGTGTGATCTGAGCAATCACGTGATTCACCTCACTCACTATCTCCCTGGCGACGGGACGGCACTTGCCTGCGCTCCACCAGCTTGGGCGCGACCAGAGAAGTTTCCTCAGTGGAGCTCCTGAAAGGGACGCAGGCTGCCACCACTCCACTAAAGACATTTCTGAGAAGAGAAACTTCTCCGGTCGCGCCCGAGCTGGTGGAGCACAGACAAGCGCCATCCCGTGACAGGGGCGGGGCAGGAACTTACTTCCGGGTTCATTGACCAACCGGATTGCGCGATCTGGTGCGATCCGGCAGAAACCCACCACTGGCCCCAGGTCTGTACTTCAGCCTAAATAACTTTATGCCCTTAAAAGAACCTGTCAGTCCTGGAGGCCATCTTTTCTTTTCGATCTTCAGGGCTGGGAAATCAGGAGAGGGGATTGTGAGCTGTTTGAAATATATAGCCATAACAACATTCTTTTCTCTGGGAGTCAAAGACATGAATAGTCGTGACTGTTGGGACAGTGGAGCAATTGAATTGTGCGATGGACATGTGGGTGCAGGGGATGGAACTTTGACTTTCTTTTAGGTGGGGAAAACTGGAAGCTTTCAGATTTGGGTTTTCCCAGATGTGCCAATATGACATCTTCAATAAATTGGAACTTTGAGGAATTGCCTGCCTTGGAGTCTTCATTGGTTGGGGGTTTTACTTGGAACCCTGACATTTAACCCAAATCTCCTTAAAAATTCTACCCAGCTCCCTGGCCTCCGGGGTGTTGTCCGGGGTCCACAGCCCCAAATGCTGACCCAATATCCAGGTGGTGTAAAGACTCATGGAAGATGGAGGAGAAAATGTCAATCATGGAGCAAGCTACTGGGACCGGTTCGAGAGTCTACCTTGAGACCATATGCTCCCCTTCTGGGTGTGTGGTGGGGGAAGCGGAGGGTGTCAAAGTGGATGGATCCTGGCTCAGCCTACATTTACCTTTATTTATTTATTTATTTATTATTTATTTATTTATTTATTTATTTAAACTTATTAGTCGCCCCCTCTCCCCACAGGGACTCGGGGCGACGTACACAAGCAACAGTTAGCACAGTGTCAGAGGAGGTAAAAAATAAATAAATAATTACAATAAATAACATTAATAGTTTAAAAACTAAAATTGACAATTAAAAATGACCTAGGGGTGGAAAAGTTGTCGAATTATGCCAGGCCGGCTAGCCGAAACAGGTGGGTCTTCAGTTTACTGCGGAAGGAGCGGAGATCGGTTGTTGTTCTAATGTCTGGGGGGAGGTCGTTCCAAAGGGTAGGGCCCGCCACAGAGAAGGACCTACTCCTGGGCACCGCCCTCTGACAATCTCTAGAGGACGGCACCCGGAGGAGACCCTCTCTGTGTGAGCGAATGGGTCGCAGGGATGTATGGGGCAGGACACGATCCCGCAGGTAACTAGGCCCTATGCCATGGAGCGCTTTGAAGATGGTAACTAACACCTTGAAGCGCACCCGGTAGGCCACAGGAAGCCAGTGCAGCTCGCGCAGGAGCGGTGTTATATGGGAGAACCTCGATCTCCCCATAATTACCCGCGCGGCTGCATTCTGGACCAACTGCAGTCTCCGGGTGCACCTCAAGGGGAGCCCCATGTAGAGAGCATTACAGTAGTCCAGGCGAGACATCACCAGCGCGTGAGTGACTGTGTGCAGGGCCTCCCGGTCCAAAAGGGGTCGCAATTGGCGCACCAGGCGAACCTGGTGGAATGTCCCCCTCGCCATGGCTGCCACATGATCTTCCATAGCCAGCCGGGCATCAAGGAGGACGCCCAAATTGCGTGCCCGTTCCACCGGGGCTAATTGTTCATCCCCGATGGCCAGCGATGGAATGTGCTGGTTGTACCGGGGTGCCGGAAGCCACAGCCACTCTGTCTTGGAGGGGTTGAGCTTGAGCCTGTTGTCACCCATCCAGACCCGCACGGCTTCCAGACAACGGGACATCACTTCAACAGCCTCGTTGGGGTGGTTTGGGGTGGAAAAATACAGCTGAGTGTCATCAGCGTACAGATGATATCTCACCCCAAAACCACGGATGATCTCGCCCAGCAGTTTCATATATGTGTTGAACAGGAGAGGCGAGAGGATCGACCCCTGTGGGACCCCACAAGTGAGGGGCCTCGGGGTCGACCTCTGCTCCCCTGTCAACACACATTGCGTCCGGCCAGAGAGGTAGGAGCGGAACCACCGCAATACGGTGCCCCCGATCCCCAACCCCTCCAGACGGCGCAATAGGATACCATGGTCGATGGTATCGAAAGCCGCCGAGAGGTCTAATAGGACAAGGATGGAGGAACAACCCCCATCCTTTGCCCTCCAGAGATCATCCACCAACGCGACCAAGGCCATCTCCGTGCTGTGACCGGGTCGGAAGCCGGACTGGCGCGGGTCTAGATAATCATCTTCCTCCAGGTGACGCGGGAACTGCTGAGCCACCACACTCTCAACAACCTTCGCTAAAAAAGGAAGGTTGGAGACAGGACGATAATTTGCTAGCTCCATTGGGTCCAGAGAAGGCTTCTTGAGCAGGGGTCTCACCACCGCCTCTTTCAAGGCGGTTGGTAAAAGGCCCTCACCCAACGAAGCGTTCACCAGTCCCCGTAGCCAGCCACGTGAACCCTCCCAGGAAGCCAGTACCAACCAGGAGGGGCACGGGTCCAATAAACATGTGGTGGTTCGCAGTCGCCCGCGCAACCTGTCCAAATCTTCGGTGACAACAGGGTCAAACTCCTCCCAGCGTGGAATCTCAAGACTAGCCTCGGACGCCCCCCCTGGAGCACTGGAGTGGGTCCACCCCCTCCGGATCTGATCAATTTTATCCTGCAGGTATTCCCCAAACTCCTCTGCCCTGCCCTGCAATGGGGGGTCCCGTTGTCCCTGCGACAGCAGGGAGCGGGTCACCCGAAACAGGGCGGCAGGGCGGTTCTCTGCGGACGCTATAAGGGTGGCACAATATTGACGTTTGGCCACACTTATTGCCACAAGGTAGGTCCTTAAGTAGGCTCTTACCTGTGTTCGATCGGATTCGGAGCGGGAGGATCTCCACTTGTTCTCTAGGCGTCTCCTGTGGCGTTTCATCGCCCTTAGCTCCCCGTTAAACCAGGGAGCCCGAGTCGATCGTTGCCATCGGAGAGGCCGCAAAGGCGCAACCCGGTCCAAGGCCCCGGCGGCCGCAGTGTTCCACGCGGCCACCAGGTCCTCTGCCCGGGAGCGGGACAGGTCTGCAGGAGGTGGCCCAAGCTCCGCCTGGAACCTATCTGGTTCCATCAGACGCCTGGGGCGGAACCATCTGGGACCAACTGGTTCCGCCTCCCCGCGGCGGGGGGTAGCGCCAGGGAAGTCCAGTTGGAGAAGTGAGTGATCTGACCATGACAAGGGCGTGATGACTAAATTCCCTCTTCCCAGATCACTCGTCCACTGGTCGGAGACAAACACAAGATCCAGTATGTGGCCTCTTTCGTGTGTGGGGTCCCGAACTACTTGAGTCAGATCCATGGCTGTCATGGAAGCCATGAATTCCCGGGCTGCCTCGGATGCCTCTCCCGTCGACGGCAGATTGAAATCCCCCATCACTAATAACTTGGGGGTCTCAACCGCCATCTCCGCGATCAGCTCGAGGAGTCCGGGCAGGGCCGTTGATGTATGGCGGGGAGCCAGGTATACTATCAACAGACCCAACTGACTCCCTGGGCCCCATTTCACGCCCAGAGACTCACAACCAGATGTCTGCGACACAGTGAATTCTCTTGGAGCCAAATCTTCCCGGATGATTATCGCTACCCCACCGCCCCTACCCTGGGCCCGCTACCCCACCGCCCCTACCCTGGGCCCTTTCCAGACCCAGGGCCCACAAGTGCTCAGAGTGCAGCGCTGGCTTCATTTCACGTGGCGCAGGATGAAGAGTGCACCTGACTCCCTTTCCAGGCCCAATCTACCAGGATGACAGCTCCTGCAGGACTCGATGCAGTGCAGTGAGTGGAACTGATGGGGCTGATGAGACCAGGCTCCCCCCACCTCACCAACCAGTCCTCAGGCTGCCACCCACCAAGCAAATCCCTCCTGTCTGGGCCTTCTACCCTGGCCGGGGGTGGGTGCAATATCAATGGATACCAGAGCTGGTGCTGCCACCAACCATGACACCACCACCTGCTCCACCAGCCACTCCCCCAGCTGCTCCACCACTGAGGTTCAGAGCAACTTTTGAAGGAACCCTGGAGAAGTTGGCTTACTTTCTCAATCGGGTCTGGTCCTACATTGACCATTATGGAGATCAATACCAGACCGACCACGATTTAATATCAGCCATTGCAGATAATAATAATAATAATAATAATAATAATAATAATAATAATAATAATAATAATAATACTTTAATTTATAGACCGCACCCTTTCCTAAACAGGACTCGGGGCGGTGTACAGTCATATTAAAAACAATGTGGATACAAAAATATAGATATACATAGATACATAGATAGACGGAGGAGGTAGGATATGTACTGTACAATAATAAATTAAAATTCGAATAAAAATTAAAAATTACCCTTAAAAACTACCCAAAATAAGATGTTTGCCAGGAGGTTGAAAGTGGGACTATAAATCAGCTAAGCCAGCTAATTGGAACAGGTGGGTCTTAAGTTTCTGTCGGAAGGAGCGGAGGTCGGTAGTAGTTCTAATATCGGGGGGGGGAGGTCATTCCAGAGGGTTGGGCCCATCACAGAGAAGGCTCTACTCCTGGGCGCCGCCCGTTGACACTGCTTAGTGGATGGTACCCGGAGGAGTCCCTCCCTGTGGGAGCGGATTGGTTGCAGGGATGTATGAGGTGAGATGCGATCCCGCAGGTAACTAGGTCCCGTGCCATGGAGCGCTTTGAAGATAGTAACCAACACCTTGAAACGCACCCAAAAAACCACAGGCAGCCAGTGCAGCTTGCGCAGGAGCCAGTGCAGCTCGCGCAGGAGTGGTGTTATATGGGAGTATCTGGCCCTCCCCATGATAGCCCACGCGGCCGCATTCTGAACTAGCTGTAGTCTTCGGGTGCATCTCAAGGGGAGCCCCATGTAGAGAGCATGTAGAGAGATGGAATGAACGAGGGGGATGCAGTGGACTGGATGGCCCAACTACATGACGAGGGTGTCCCTTGGCTGGAGGACACAGACAAGTTTGTCCAATTACTCTGGGTCCAGTTCGAAGACACAGCCAACAGGAAGGCAGCTGAAGCTCAGATCAAAATCCCGAAGCAAGCAGGCTGAGCCCCCCCCAAAAAATTGTCTGGGATTTCTGGAGGCTAACCAGGAAACTGAGGCATTGGCCTGAATCTCTTGTCATCCACTACTTCGAAGAGGCCATAGACCAGGACCTTAGGAAAGCTTGTGGCATCATGACCAGTTGCAGGACTGGTATACTATAAGCATGGTGATGGACTGAGAAATTAACCCCCAACAGAAATCCACTACAGAGAAGCCAGCCAGGAGAGTCCTAGGCCACTGAGCCCCATAGGAGCCGCCATGACTAGCACCAGTGGGGACAATCAAATGCTTCAGATGTGATCAAAAGGGGCACAGGGCATCCAAGTGCCTAGATCCCACCCCATGCCTCAACCTTGGACCTCAGCCACAGCCCAGGGAAGATGAACCCCGAGGACACCACCAGACTCAAGGAGATTCACAAGCTGTTGAGGTTCCTCCTCCTGCAGATGGAAGTGAAGAAACTCCGGCCAAAGAACCCCCTGCCGGTACCACCAGTGGTAGCAATGTTGAAAAGGACCTGATGGTAAGTGAAGCCATCCTCCCCTTTACCATCAAAACCAGAATAGGGGTGGCAGAGGCAGGAGTCCAGGGGGACATGGAAAAATAATAGACACTGGCTGCCTGATCATCCTCCCCATAGTCCAACAGCTAGGAATAGGCAAACGGCCTCTAGCCTTTGAGCAACTCGATGGAACACTAATAGGTGGAGCACCTGCCATCCTAGTCACAGAACTCATTAGACTGGAAATGGGATGGCACTAGGAATTTACTGATTCATGGTAGCCCCCAAGATGACTGAATCAATCATACTGATTAACCTGGTTAAATAAATGGGGCCCAACCATTACATGGGAGGATAGCTACTGGAAGATAAAAATAGGAATTGGTCCACTGCGACTGATTCCGCCAGACAACTGCCAACAAGTGGCTGGAAAGCGCAGAAGCCACCACAAGTGCAGAAGCCACCACAAGTCCCCAAGGAATATCAAGACGCATTTAGCGAGCAAGATTGCAACTTCCTCCCCCCTCATTGCCCAACCGATTACGCAATCAAATTTGTGCAGGGAGCCAAACTGCTGAAGTCAAAGATGTATTCCATGACACTAAAGGAAATTGCAGAATTGAGGAGGTACATTGACGCCAATCTAGAAAGGGGCTTCATCCAGCCTGCAAAATCCAAAGGGGAGGCCCCATACTAATAATTAAAGAGAAAAAAGACAGGGGGATGAGGCTTTGCATTGATTTCCATGGAATTAAGACCGTGTGCATAGAGAACACCTACTCCCTCCCCCTAATGAAAGATATGCTAACCATCTGTCAAAAGGCAAGTTGTTCACCAAGCTAGACTTAAGAAAAGCATATTATTGGATACAAATCCTGGAAGGGGACAAGTGGAAAACTGTCTTCAACTGTCCCCTAGGCAGCTTCCAGTTCAGAGTCATGCCATTAAGGAGCCCCCAAAGTTTTCATGCAGCTAATTAATGAAGTGCTGCATGAGCACCTAAACAAAGGGGTCCTAGTCTACCTGGTGACATTCTCATTTTTAGTGAGACACTGGAATATTAAATTAGTGCGGCAGGTATTGAAAAAACTACTAGCTGCAAAACACTATACAAAACTGTCTAAGTATGAATTCCATAAGTGTCAAGCAAAGGCCCCAGGGAAAGTGAAAGCAATGTTAGACTGGCAGACACCTCGCACGTGCAAGCAACTCCAGAGCTTTCTCAGGTTTGTGAACTTCTACAGGCAGTTCATCATAGCATTCACAGAGGTGGCTTTACCCCTAAAAAAACTACTAACTGGGCCTCCTCCAGTGAAGCCATGGGTGACCCAACCATTAGCCTGGACGCTGAATTGCCAGGCAGCATTCGAGAAATTGAAACAGCTCTTCACAAAAGAACCGATTCTCCAGTACCCAGACCCTGAGAGACATTTTGTGGTCCAAGTCAACTCCAGTAACATGGCTGTGGCAGAGATACTCCTTCAGAAAATCCCCCAGCTATTGCCCTGCACATACATGTCAAAAAAACTTACTGACACCAAGCGGAGTTGGGCAATCTGGGAGAAGGAAGCCTAAGCAGTCTGCTGGGCACTTCCTAGAGGGGGCAAAGGAGCCATTTGAGGTCTGGACTGATCACAAAAACCTCAAGCCTTGAAAACACCCTGGAAACTCCCCACCAAGCAAGTCCACTGGGCCCAGTATTTGACAATTCAACTGAGCTCAAATACATTCCAGGGGGAAAGAACCTGCTGGCTGACACACTATCAAGAAAACCCCATGTCAGTGTTCCAAACAGCATCCAAGAGTAAATCAAAGGCAAAGGCAAAGTATTGCTCAAAGTTCCAATTTATTAAGAGAGCCATGTTGGGACATCTGGGAAAACCCGAATCTGAAAGCTTCCCAGTTTCCCCCACCTAGTTGGAAGTTCAAGATCTTACCCCCATACCCACAGGTCCATCACATGGTCCAATCTCCCACTGCCATGCTGGCAGTTCCACCCATCCAATTATGGTTGGCTTTCTAGAAATAATTTTGTTATGGCTACAAAGTATGTAACTCCTTACAACTCCCTCCCATTTTTCCACAATAGAAAATGCATAGTAGAATAATAGAAAGTGTGGCATGCCAAGGATCCAAAAGAAAAGATGGCTGCAGGCCTGACAGGCGGCCTCTCCTGAGAAGAAAAGCATATCCTGAAAAGAGAATAATATGGGGGTTAACATTAACCACCTCTTTCCCCCCCAGGAGGGGCCTTTGGCTTATTGGGAAATTTATCATGCAATTGTTTCACTAACTTATCAGCTTTTACATTCCAACTTTTCACCCATGTGGCTCCAGACAAAGAATACCCCTTCCAATGCACTAAATATTGCAAACAACCTCTATACAATCTAGAGTCTAAAATTTTCTTCACTTCATAGCAAGTATATCCTTTCTTTACTACTGGAGGAGGGGGTGGCTGGGTCAATGGTCTTAGGTTCGACCCAATCACAAGTTTCAGCAAGCTACAATGAAAGACTGGGTTAATTTCCCCTAGAATTCTGGGCAAACTGAGCTGAACCGTAACTGGGTTAATTATTTTCACTATTGGGAAGGAACCAATTTTTGCCCTAATTTCTTGCTAGGCATCCTTAACCTTATATATTTAATAGACAAGAAAACTTTCTCTCCCACAAGGAAGGTGAGCTTGGAGTGAGCAGTGCTTATCAGCTTGTTTCTTGTACTCTTCTGCTGCCTCTGCCAGAGCTTTTTTTGTATTCTCCCACCCCTTTTTAAGAGCGTCCATCCATTCAGTCAGAGACATGGAGGAGGGGGGCTCTCAGGGCAGTTTAGCCATGAGAACAAATTCCATGCTGCTTGTAACTTGAAAAGGAGTTAATCCAGTGCTGCTGTGGACAGCATTGTTACAAGCAACTTTGGCAAAAGGTAGCAAATCTGACCTGATGGTAATCCACATAACAATGGATGTATTGTTACACCATTGCGTTCTGCTGTTCCATTCGTGCTTGGATGGAAAGCAGAACTAAGTCCTTGCATGGACCCAATGGACTTCAGGAACTCCCTCCAGAACTTGGCGGGGAATTGAACTCCACGTTCTGAGATGATTCTCCTGGGTACTCTGTGTAGGTGGTAAATGTGTTTGACAAACATCTTTGCTAGCTTCTTTGCGGATGGTAATCCTAAGCAAGTGATGAAATGAGCTTACTTGGAAAATAAGTCAATGACTATCCAAATTACTTTATTTCCCCCGCTGTCTGGGAGCTCTACAATGAAATCTATGTCAATATCTTCCTTGGCTAGGGCTGGCAACCTGTTGCAGTAATCCAGGGGGCTTGCCTGATCGTATTTTCATGGTTGCGCAAGTGGCACAGCTTTTCACATAGTCTTCCACTTCTGCTTTCATTTTAGGCCACCAAAATTGATGTCTGGTAAGGTGGAGCATTTTTAGGAATCCAAAGTGACCTCCCAATTTTGCTTCGTGGCTTCACTGGGGTACTTCCAGCCTCAAGTTCACAGGAACGTACAGTTTGGATTCTTTCCAGGCTAAGCCATCTCTTATCATCAGAATGTCTTTGTTGTCATTGAGCCAGGGGTCAGTTGGCAGTGCCGACTTCATTGCTGTGGTCAGCTTGTCCTGGCTGAGAGTAGGCTGCCATCTGGTCTGGCCTCTGGTGATGACTTTAGCCACCTTTTGGATGGGAGGAATGATGGAGTGAATCACTTCTTCCCTCCAACTGTCATACTGCAGTTTCCTCATTAAGGCATCCGCCAGCAAGTTCTTCCTGTCAGAGATGTGCTTCAGTTCGAATTTAAACCTTCTGAAGTATTGTACGCAGCAAACTTGATTTGGAGACAGTTTCTGGGGGCTTTTTATGGCTTTGAGGTTTTTATGGTCAGTCCAGACCACAAATGGCACTTCCATCCCCTCTAGGAAATGTCTCCAGGTGAGTAGTGACCACCATAGACTTCTTTCTCCAAAATGGCCCATGTTCTTTCCGTGGCAGTGAGTTTTTTGGAGACATAAGTGCACTGCAAGAGTTGTCCCTCTTTGTTCTTTTGCAAGAGCACTGCTGCTACAGCTACATTGCTGGCATCTGCCTGGATTATGAATTGCTGTTCTGGGTTGAGGTGTTGCAGAATGGCCTCCTTGGCAAAGAGACGTTATAATTTTTCAAATGCTTTTTAAAATAAATATATTAAAAATATTTTTAAAACAGACAAGGACAAACAATACATAAAGCATAAAATCATCATCAGTTATAAATACATATAGCATGTCATTTGGTTACAAATCGTTTGCGCATCACTGCTTTCAATTATATATAAAATCACAGATTGTCCATCAGGTATACATAGGTACATTATTGTCATTGTAAATCATATATTCAATTGCAATTGTTATTCCTTCATTTTAAACCAATGTTCTAAGGATTAGGTTCATGTATATACCAACATTCCATTGCATCATTGTTAGTCTATTTAGTAATATTATGTCTTTATAGTATCACCTATCTCATTCTATTGTTCTTACAATATAAAAAACTTCTCCAAAATTTTTCATTTCCAAGTTTTTTTTATCGAACCACTGATAGAACAAGTCCCATACCTTATAAAATTGTTCATCTTCTTGCCCTCTAATTTCAAATGTCAATTTACTAATTTCTGCACATTCCATTATTTTTTGAATAACTTCCTCCTGCGTTGGTATTTTCTCGTTCTTCCAATTTGTTGCAAATACAATTCTAGCTGCCGTTAAAACATTTACAATCAAATATTTCAAATATGTATGTTTCTGGTATAATTCCCAATTTAAAAAAAATCTCTGGTTTAAAGTCTATGTGTTTTTGTATCATTTTCTCCAACCACATGTGAATTTTAGTGCAGCATCTTTTAGCTTTTATGCAAGTCCACCACATATGGTAATATGAACCCGGTGTCTGATGACATTTCCAACACTTTTCCGACTTGTTCTTGGACATTCTTGTTATTCCCGTTGGGGGTAGATGCCACCTGTAAAACATCTTATACAAATTTTCCTTATATGCTGTTGACATTGTCATTTTATAATTTTGAGACCACAATTTCTGCCATTTCTCTGGTTTAATCCCATGACCAAAATTCCCCCCCCCAAAGCTATCATAGTTTCTTTAACTTGTTCTTTCTTCAACTTAACCTCTAGTAAGTTTCCATATAATGTTTAAATTTCTTTTTCATCAGTACCTATCAAAATTTTGTCTAATTCAGTCATTTTATCATTAAAAATCTTCTGTTTTATGGTCTTTGTCATGTCTAGATTGTATTTGCACATATGAAAATCAATTCATTCCTATTCCTTCCTGTTTCAGCTCTTGCATAGATTTAAGTTCACCCTCTGCATTCAGTATTTCACCATATCTAAC
Source organism: Natrix helvetica (assembly GCF_964273705.1). Classification (NCBI taxonomy): domain Eukaryota; kingdom Metazoa; phylum Chordata; class Lepidosauria; order Squamata; family Natricidae; genus Natrix; species Natrix helvetica. The sequence goes on along the minus strand of NC_138552.1, from coordinate 115,662,173 downwards.
TGTTTGTTCCTTTTTGTATATTATTGGATATGAAAAAGCTTCAATAGTTGATAGCCAGATTGGAATTTTTAAATAATACTGCCTTTTGATCTTCTCCCAGTTTAAAAACAAAGCCTCCTGTAAATAGTGTCTTCTAAAATAACCCTGTGCTTTAGTTCCCTTATATCATAAAAAAGCAAGCCATCCCAACAGTAAGTCATGTCCTTCTACAGTCAATAATCTGAAGTTCCTTAATTTATCCACTCCTTGATCCACATCAAACAGGCTGTTTTGGGGAGGTTTGCAGAGTGCAAAAACTTTTTCCCCCTTTCGGAAAGCTCTTTAACTGATTGATGAGAATTACATTAATCAAGTGCTGTGCCAGCAGAAACAAAGTCTTAGGTGCTGCAGCGATTTCCTTCTCCAGCAAATGGATAAATACACCTGGAAACATCTACCTACCTACTCTCTCTCCCTATCTATCTACTCTATTTCTCTCTCTCTATTTCTCTCTCTCTATCCCTCTACCTACCAACCTACCTACTCTCTCTCTATCCCTATCTACTGCATTTCTCTCTCTATCCCTCTACCTACCTGCCTACACACTCTCTCTCTCCCTCCCTCCCTACTGTATTTCTCTTTCTCTCTCCCCTTTATCTGCCTTCCTACCTAACTACCTAACTACTTTCTCTCTCTCCCTACCTACCTACTGTATTTCTCTCTCTTTCTCTCCCTCTCTATCCATCTATCTACCTACTTTTTTTAAAATTTGCCTCTTCAAAACCTTGGTGCATCTTACACTCCGGTGCGTCTTATACTCCGGTGCATCTTATACTCCGAAAAATATGGTACCTAGTTTTACCTGTTCCAAAAATTTCCTGTGTTTCTTTCTAATATGTACTTCCTGTAAGAATATAATGTCCAATTTCAATTTCTCGAATTTTTTGAATATTCTTCTTCTTTCTATTGCCAAGTTTAGTCCATTTATATTTATTGAGATTACTTTTATTTCTTCCTCCATGTCATTGGTTTATAGGTTTATTGATCTAGTCATTCTTAACTCCCTCTGCTCCTTTGTCTCTTTGGCCCTTGCTCCTTCTCTTAGCACTTTCTCTTCCTGTTCTTTCTCCAACTTCCCTTGCTATTTCCCATTAGCTTCTTGGCATTTGGCTCCTCCCTCTTCTCTTACCAACATTCCCTCTTGTGCTACTATATGTTGTTCATAAAATAATTCTGCTTTCTCTAGTGTATCTAGTCTGTGCCTTTGTTCTTGCCAGTTTACCAAAATCCCTTTTGGAACCAGCCATCTAAAGCTCACCCCTATCTTAATCAGACTCTGAGTCAGGAAGTGGTATTCTTTTCTTATTTCTCTAAACTTCCTTGGAATTTGCTTCAATACCACTATCTCTCTAGACTTGTATTTGATTGTGGTACTTTTTGTTGCTTGCAATATTTCATTTTTAAAAAGTTTTTTTAAATGAATCTTACATGTACCTCTCTGGGCAGGTTATTTCTCATTGCATATCTTGTATATACTCTAAATGTCTTGTCCATTCCACCTAAAATGTGTTCCTTACTCATTTCTGTGACCCCTGAGAAGATATCTCCAAATCTCTCTGCTACATTATCTCCTTTCTTCTCTTCAATGTTCTGAAATCTTAGGTAGAATTCAGATCGTTCCATTTCCCAAAATATGGTGGATTCATTTTGCTTTTTTATCAATCTATAATCCATCTCCTCTACTTTTTTCTCTGTTATTTCTGCTCTTTCTTCCACCTTCTGCAATCTCTGCTCATTTCCCCCCATCATTTCCTTGAAAATTCATCTTTCACCTTGCCTACTTTCTCTTCTACTTTATTTACTTGCTCCTTAAGAGCCTTAAGATCTGCATGCATGGCTTGCAACATACTTTTTAACTCCAAGGTAGCTTTATCTTATTGCGTTGGTACGCTTGATACTTTCTGTGTCACTGGACTGGGCAGTGTAGTTGTTGCAGATGCATATGTTATTTTTTTTCATCTTGGTGTTTGACATTGTTGTGTTTGAGGTATAATCAGATTTTATAATCCCAAAAGTAAATTAGTAGATTGATTGTAAACCTGAAGTTGCCCACAGAAGCTCAAACACCAACCTCCAATAAACCAACCCATTTTTGGAACAGTCTTCAGATTCTTGCTACCTTAATCCATTCACTTTATAATGCCAATGTGTGGTTTTAAAAAAGCAAGAAAATACAAGAAAAAGGGATTGGGGGAAAAGCACTCACCCCAACAAAAAGAAAGAAAAAATCCATAAAATTAATTCCACAATGGTAATCCACACTTCATTGCAAAAAGGCAAAAAGAAAAAAGAAAAAAAGAGAGGTGGGGGAAGAAAGAGGAAGGAGAAAGATAAAAAAATTGTGTAGAAAAAAGAACCAAAGTAGACAAGTGAAAAAAAAAAACTTTAGTCTAAATTGTCTGGTTTATCCAAGTTTCTTCTTCAGTAAAAAGAAAAAAAAGTGCACTGTCAGAAAAGTATTCTCAGCAGCCCATTATAATGTGGCAAGAGAGTGCAACACCATGCTTACGCAGCTGGTCTTAATTTTTTTCTTCTAGAAAGACTTTATCATCAGTTCAGTATTATCAGCCATAGTTCAAGGCCATTTCTTCTTAGCCAACTTTCTTGTTTCTTTTTTCTTTCCCAGCCAACTTTGTTCAGTCAACTTTTATTTACCACTAGATGGCAGTGCAAACAAATAATTCATCATATTTATCATATTTATCTTTTAAATTCACAGCTTCGAAAGCAAAGAGATTGTGAAAAGTTAGTAGAAAAACAAAAGCACAGAGTAAAAGTCTGTAAAGAGTAAAGTAAAAGTCAAAATTCCAATTTGCTTTCTAGCCCTTAAACAGTTAAACAGTTCTCAAGATCTATTGTTCCTTTTGTCTTGCTAATGGCTTCGTCTGTCTGTTCGCTCCTGGTCCAAGGGTGGGAGAGCTTTCTAATGTCTATCCCCCCATCTCCTGCCACTCTTTCTTTAAAAAAAAATCAACCAGAAGTTAAGGTTAATTACAGGAATGTTGTACTTTTAAGCAATCTTGTTATCTCACCCAGATGAACACTTTGCTGATTTTCCAAACTGCTCAGCTGTGGTAGCTCATAATAGCTACATTCCCTGATTTGGGTCCAGGAGCAATTTCAAGCAATTTGCAGGCATTTTATGGGTATTGCGGGTTCCCCAACCACACCCACTTGTGCTCCCCTCTTCACTGCCTCCCCAAGGCAGCTATGGTTAATCACCCCCTTAACACAGCAGGGAATCTGACAGTTCTTCGGAGAGCCCCCTTGGAGAACATGTCCTGTTGCTGAGATTCAGGCCACACCCTTCAAGTATATTTAATCTTGTGTGTCTTGATGTGTGCGTGCACATGTGTGTGCATATAATACCTCATAGTTCATCCTATCAAGATCATGGAAAAGGAAAATAACATATTTGTACAGTCAAATTAGTCTATACAATCTGAAAGAAATAGTGATTTGTAACATAAACCTCTATGGATATAGAGAAATTTACAGAGAATGCTAATATTATCTTCTTTAGAATCTGGCAAACCCAAATAATCTTTACAGATTAAATACAATTATTCTTAATTTCAAATTCTATATAGTGACACTAAAATGAATGATTAAGGGTTCTTGTAATTTCATGATATACGAAGAATGCGAAAAGCCCTAAATTCTTAGGTTGTGAATGGCTGTACCTTCTGTTTTACAATGACAACCTCCATCTCTCTCTCTCTATAGCAAAGTTATATATGTTAGTATATGTAGTATTTATTATATTTTATACTGTATTTTTCAGAGTATAAGACACACCGGAGTATAAGATGCACCAAGGTTTTGAAGAGGCAAATTTTTAAAAAGGTAGGCAGAGAGATAGATAGAGAGGGAGAGAAAGAGAGAGAAATACAATAGATAGGTGGGGGGAAGAGAGAGAGAGTAGTTAGGTAGGTAGGTAGATAAAAGGATAGAGAGAGAGAGAAATAGAGAGAGAAAAATAGTAGGGAGGGAGGGAGGGAGGGAGGGAGAGTGTGTGTGTAGGTAAGTTGGTAGGTAGGTAGGTAGGTAGAGGGATAAAGAGAGAGAAATAGAAAGAGAGAGAGAGAAATACAGTAGATAGGGAGGGAGAGAGAGTAGATAGGTTGGTAGAAATATAGGTAGGGAGAGAGAGGGGTAGGTTGGTAGGTAGAGGAATAGAGAGAGAGAAATAGAGAGAGAGAAATACAGTACATAGGGAGGGAGAGAGAGAGTAGATAGGTTGGTAGGAAGAGGGATAGAGAGAAATAGAGAGAGAGAGAGAAATACAGTAGATAGGTAGGAAGAGAGGGTAGGTATGTAGGTAGAAGTTTCCAGATGTATTTATCCATGTGCTGGAGAAGGAAATCACTGACTATCTGCAGCACCTAAGACTTTGTTTCTGCTGGCACAGCACTTGATTAATGTAATTCTCATCAATCAGTTAAAGAGCTTTCCGAAAGGGAAAAAAAGTTTTTGCACTCTGCAAACCTCCCCAAAACGGCCCTTTTTCCCACAAAAACGGGCCCCTTTTTCAAAAAAAGGAGGCATGAATAGCCTTGGGGAGGCTTGCAGAGTGCTCCCAGGAAGGGGGGGCAAAAACATGAGCAAAACCGGCCCGTTTTTCACGAAAACGGGCCCGGTTTTTGTCAAAAAAAACTGTATGCATAGCACTATGGAGGCTTATAGAGTGCTGCTGGGGGGGGGGGGGGAACAGCCCATTTTTTGCTTATTTCTGCCCTCCCACACCCCCAGAAGCTCTCTGAAAGCCTCCATAAGGGTATGCATGGCCATTTTAGTGAAGGAGCAGGGCTTCAGGAGGCAAAAATGCTGTATTCAATGTATAAGATGCACCCTATTTTCAGCCTCTTTTTTGAGGAAAAAAGGTTTGTCTTATACTCCGAAAAATATGGTAATCAGTTCAATTCCCCTTAATCTAGTTTAGTATAAGCTCTCTTTTGCCCTTTTTATGTTGGCTTAAAAGTCCAAATATAGGAAATTCCTGTCACTAAGTGCTTAAAGAAGAAAATGAGGTCTCAAATGAGAAGAATATTTGCAGTTCAAGATTGAAATTAGGGGTCCTTGATGCTCTCTGAGCTTGGTTATTTTCTTGCAGATGTTTCATTACCCAAATTAAGTAACACTATCAGTGGTAGTAGAGAGTTGGGTTTGCTATGTTTTACCTTCTGTCTTACTCTGACAGTATTAGTGGGAATGGCCATGGTGGTTCTTTGGTTGGGTTATTTACTGCTAGCTTGTTTGGCAATTCCTTGATTGTTGTATGGTTTAGTTCTTGATTATTGGTCTGAGGTTAATCTTGGAGTTAATCTCTGCCCCTCTGAGTACTGATTGCTAGGGGAGAGGTATTTTAACCTGTCTTTTTGTTCCCTTATTTACTTGTTAATTTTCTTTTTTGAACAGTATGTAGATGTTGCTTATGTCTATGTGCCTATATTTTGCCAATTTCTCAGAGTTTTCAGAATTTTCTAGAGTTTTGGGACTTCGCTTGGACTAGGAAGGTCATTTTCCCCGTTGAAATAATGGTTACGTTTGTCCATGTATTGTGAAATCAGATTTCATCATGGCTTCTGGCTACTAGTTGATGTTCATGGATGCATTCTAGGTTTACTATATGGCCATCTGTATTTGTTGCACCCTATATTATTTGGGATAAGCCCATAGTTGCCATAGAGCAGGAGTGTCAAACTTGATTTCATTGAGGGTCAGATCAGCATTGTTGGTTGTCTTCCGGGGACTGGAGGGGGAGAGGGGTGTGGCCAGGCTGGGCATGGCCGTCTTGACATTGCTCACATGGGTGATGCCTGTGGAGACTGGGTGGGGTTAGGGAGGGAATCCAGGGATCTCCAGTGACTGGGGTGGTGGGTGAGAGGTTCATCCAACAGCAGGAAAGGTGAGGCAAGGCAGGGGGAGGGGCAAGCAGGTGAGGCAAGGCAGGGGGAGGGGCAGATAAGATGAAAACTGTTGGCCATCACCTGCTTGCCACCCTTTGTATGCAGGTGGGATGGTTTCCAGCTGTAGCCACAGCCTGCCAGCTCCTCAGCTGGCCAACTAGAAAGGCTGTGGTGCCAAAGTGCATCGGGTGCATGAATCCAGCAAACTCTCCCACCCAGTTGGCGCATGGATTGGGGGCTGCTCCCAACCAACCCTGAAACCTGCAGTTAGAAAGAAAAACTCCTTCCCTTGGGGTGAAGTTTGATGGGAACCTGAAAAAATTGGGATTCTTTGTGGCACAAGAATGCAGGCATGATTTTCAAACCCAAGGATCCCGAGTGTGAGTGGTTACCCTAGCCCTGGAAGGAGCCACCGCCAGATGGATGGTGACCCTACATGATGCTGATGCGCCAAAACTGTGGGACTTCGACCATTTCATGATGGCCCTGTGACGATGTGTCGAGGACCTCCTCACAGACCGCAAAGCATGCAACTGCATTAAAGTTGTGAAGCAGGGATGCCGGCCAGTGGCAGAGTATACCGAAGAATTCCAAGACTTGGTGTGTCATGTGAACTGGCCATAAGATATCCTGGAAAGCTGCTTCAAGACTGGGCTGAGTGATGACCTCTACAATGCCTGTGTGACCCGAGGGACACCAAACCACGTACCTGAGTGGTATCTCACTGCTGAAGAGGCAGAGATCGACATGGCCAGGAACCAGTACCAAACGGGGTGAATGTGGAAGAAATTCCCATCCCAATGGAAGCAAGAGCCTTTCAATCCGCAAACGGCATCTTCTCCGAAACCCTCAGCCTGTTTCAAGTGTGGAAAGAAGGGGCATTGAGCTGCAGAATGCCGTTCTCAAGCACTGGCTGCGAAACCAGAGCACCCATTGGGGATTGGGGGGGGGGGGAACCTACAAAACCTGGCCAACGTGGGAAGGAAATGGCCCTGAAGAGCACGGAGATCGAAGAATCTCCACGCCCTCCCCTCTTTCAGGAGGAAACCCCAGCTTCTCAGGAAGAGGAACCATACTCATCCAGGAGCGATCCAGAGGATGAACCACTGGTAAGCACCAATTAAACTCCTTACCCTCCCCCTAAGACTGTTTATCCCCAACTGGGAGAGGGGGATAAAAATATCTGCTTTAGTGGACTCAGGGTGCACCCGCTGTTTGATCAGCCCAACCTTGGTAAGAACGTTGAGGATTAATGTAAGGAAGCAGAAAAGCCCCATAGCTTTTTGCCAACTAGATGGATCAATAGCAAGGGGGGGGGAGCCAGCTTCATTTGCCACTGAGCCTCTACAGATAGGCATCAGAAGCCACAATGAAACAGCAATGCCCGTTTACACTATGCCAGCTAAGGGAAGCTTACTACCGTATCAGAATTAAAGCGGGAGACGAATGGAAAACGGCATTTAACACCCCTCTTGGATGCTACCAATTCAAAGTGCTTCCATTTGGGCTACAAGGGGCCCCTGCAGTATTTATGCAATTAATAAACAAAGTGCTACATGAGCATTTATATAAGAGCTGTTTGGTATACTTAGATTACATTTTTCTATATACTGAGACCAAGGCAGAACATGTAAAACTAGTCCAGGCGGTTCTGAACAAACTCCGTTCTGCAAAACTTTATGCTAAACTCTCTAAATGTGAATTCCACCAAGAAAAAAATGATTATTTAGAGTACCGCAATTCACACCAGGGCATAGAAGTGGCTCCTTTAAAAGTGCAGACGGTACTTGATTGGGAACCACCCAGAACACGTAAAAAGTTACAAAGCTTCCTGGGATTCGCCAACTTTTACCGCCACTTTATCCCCGCTTTCGCCCAGATTGCTCTCCCCATCACCAAGCTTTTAGAAATAAAGGGGGAGGATAACCCAAAACCAAAGTAGCCTTTGAACTGGACAATGGAATGCCAAGCTGCATTTGAAAAACTTAAATGGCTGTTTTCAGCAGAGCCCATTCTAAAGCACCCAGACACAGAGAAACCATTTGTCATTCAAGCAGATGCCAACGATATGGCGATAGGAGGGGTCCTGGTTCAGAAAAAATGAGCAAGACCAATTACAACCATGCGCTTACACATCCAAAAAATTGAATGAATCTGAGCAAAGATGGGCCATTTGGGAGAAAGAGGCTTATGCAGTTCGATGGGCTCTTTTAACCTGGAGGCATTTCCTAGAGGGGAGCAAGATCCCTTTCAAAGTCTGGACAAATCATAAAAATTTAGAAGCCCTAAAGACCCCAAGGAAACTCTCCCCAAAACAAGTACGATGGGCTCAGTACTTTAAACAGTTTGAATTTACGCTCAGATATCTCCCGGGGGGGGTGGTAGTGATATTTTCTGGCAGATGCACTATCCAGAAAACCGCAATACAATAGTATGAAACCAGACATACGGAAACAAACCCGTGATACAAAACAATCAATTAGCTGCTAAAATAACCACCAGATCCCAGGCAAAACAAGAAACTTTAACAGACAATGACACCACCCAAACTTTTAAACAAGCTTTAGCCACCAAGGAATGGTTTTTGAGCCACAAATCCAGCTGCCTGATGAAAGATCAGGCAGCTTGGGTGGGAGGGAAGTTGTATGTTCCAGTTAGCCAAAGACTGCACTTAATGGCAAGGTGCCATGACTCCAAATTAGCTGGACACTTTGGTTTTGTGAAAACTTTACACCTAATTAAAAGACAATTTTGGTGGCCATCACTAAAAAATGACATAGAGAGCTTCCCTATTTGTGCGGGAGCTAAAAGATGCCAAGGGAAAATTCCAGGACTATTACAGAAGGTAGCTGAACCTTCAGCACCCTGGAAAGAGATTGCTATGGACTTTATTGTTGAACTATCAGAAAGTGTGGGGAATACTGTCATTTGGGTCGCAACAGACCTGTTTTCAAAACAGGCACATTTTATACATTGCCAAATGACCCCAACTGCCAAAAGTCTAGCAAAGTTATTCCTGATACACATTTATCCTCTTCATATAACTCCTCAGAGAATCATCTCCGACAGAGAGGTCCAATTCACCTCAAAATTTTGGAGGGCATTTTTAACTTTACTTGGCACCACCCAAGGATTGAGCTCGTCACACCACGCACAAACTAAAGGGCAAACTGAAAAATTGAACTTGGTTCTAGAACAATATCTAAGATATTTTATTAATTTTCAACAGGATAACTGGACTGATATTTTATCTTTTGCGGAAGTGACCTTTGTTAGATACCTGTTCTAACTACAGTGGTTTCCACAAAGGTCCTCTGTTCTGGCGGGAACAGAAGTTTAATCCTATTGGTCGAAGGGTCTGACAGCTTCCTATAAAAGGGCTGCTGTCAGACTCAACCTTCGCTGGATTGTTCTCACTTGTTGTAATTAATAAAGAGCTGTTTAAGTCTGTGTGCACCTAAGAGCCATTAAGTCTGTGTGCACCTATCCATTACCCAATCTAACAGCCTTCAATTACTCTGTGCACTCAAGCACTGGTTTCACCCCTTTTAGAGTAGCAACAGGCCAGGATTTCAGCCCCATGCCTGAACTATCCACAGAAGTACCCACTATCCTCTCACTTAAGGAGTGGATAGACACATTACAAAACACATGGCCAGTAGTTAGATTAGCTTTAGAGGAAGCTAGAGCGGCTTTTAAAATTCAAGCTGACAAGAAAAAAGTGGAAACCAAACCTTTCCATGTTGGAGATAGAGTATACTTATTTACAAATTTCCTGAAGTCATTGCAGCCATCAAAGAAATTAGGGTAAAATTTCATTGGACCTTTCCCTATCACTAGAGTCATCAACCCAGTAACAGTAGAATTACTCCTTCCAAAGACACTTGGGCAAGTCCACCCAGTATTTCACATTAGTTTACTCAAACGAGAAGTAATCTCACCACTCAGATCACCTGCACCTACACCACCTGTTCCTACCATGCTAGAAGGTGAACAACCCCTTGAAATTAAGGAAATTCTTGACTATAGGATCCACAGGGGGAAAACCCAATACTTAGTTGTTTGGAAGCATTTACCTTCGTCCCAAAATGAATGGGTAGCTAAACACCATTTCAATAGGCCCCCTACACTATTGAAAAAAATTCACTCCCAATACCCTGACAAACCTTGTTAAAATACTATGATGGAATTTCTGTTTCTATCTTTTCACAGGTGGATCTTTCCTTTTTCTAAAGAACGGCAGCATGTCAGATCCCTAGAAGTGATACTGCCATTCAATCGGGAGAAGGGGGGTCCTCAATTTATTAGCAGTGCCTGTGAAAACTGATATTTTACAACTAGTTTCCTGGAGCTAAAATGTCTGAGATCCCATCACCTTTGGGGGGAACATTTATGATGGCCATCTGGGACGTTGCACTATACTGTGTAATGGAAGATAGCCATGGTAATGTATGTTTATTCGGCTCTCAGGGCAGTTGATAAAGGAAACATCTTCACACTTGTGTATTGGCTAGAATCTGCATTCAAACAAATGGGAGGGGTCTCTACTGCTTTAATTCTACTTGCATTGCCTAAGAGAATTCAGATGTTGCTTTGACTTTAATGGCTTCCATTCTTCTTAATAAAAGGTTCCTTTTGAAATACTCTGTTTCAAGAGTCTTCACTTTCTTAAGTTAGGAGAGGAGCCCTTACACAAGACCTGGATGCAACTGTCCGAAGGTAAGTAGTAGGGTAGCTTCTCTCCCCCTATCCCCACCCTATCTTAATTTTTACCCATGCGCCTTGCCCCACCCTGTGCACCCCAGAGTGGGTGGGGTCTTAACTAGGGCTTATTTGGGGGGGCTTATATTGTGCGCATGTGTAAAAATGAACTTAGGACTTATTTTCAGGATGTCTTTTTTGGGGGGAAACACAGTAGGGGGTGAAAAATATTATGAGGTCAAATGGATCCTGTATTCTAGACAATATAAGGGTAAACTTAGTACAATGGAGGGGTTACCCAATTTCAGAAGTGAGGTCGGTAAAAGCACAGTACATGAAGGCAGAGTGATTGATAAACAGATTTCATGAAAAGTATCCCCACAAACTAGGGCTCGTAGTGAGGCAGGGAGCCCTAATGCCACTAACATGTCCTTACTGATTTCCAAGTATTGCCCATGTGTTAAGGGAAGGCACCTGTCAAACTTCGAAGTATATTCAGGCTGCTTTCACTTTTACTGCTTCACAGCTTGCCAACAGACCACGGAGGGGGGTGGGGAGGGAAAGATTGGAATGTGTATTCCACATGATAACAAGAAACTGTCTCATGGGAACCAAGAACATTCCAGTTGGTGTTCACCAACTCTTTCCACAGCAACACCTGGACATCTAATTGGACTATGTGATTTACACTAATTGGGGGGGGGGGGGAGAGAGAGAATTCTATACTTTAATTATACTGAATGGCCCGGAAATTACCCAGAGCTGGTTTTGCTTTCATTCTGTGCCTAAATGATATAATCAATAAAGTTTTGCATTAAGAGATTGGATCATCTCAACAGTGTTTGCTGGTTGGGTTCATCAGTTAGAACCTTGACAGCATTCCGCTTTTATCAATGGATACAAGTTTTTCATTCACAGGCACTTTGGCTTATTGAGAAAATTATTCTGGGCAATTTCCTATTAGTGGGAGTGTCATACCTGGAAGGCATCTTTTACATTTGGGCTTTCAGGCCTGCCATTTTTTACTACAGGAAAATGGGAAGAGGGATTACATGGCGTATGGGTGATATATAGTCAAAATAGCATTCTTTTCTCAGAGAATCAAGGCCACCTTACCCTGCACTGTGATGAGGTGACTGGGAGGCACCTCCAGTTTTGGATGGTGCCTGATTGGATCATGTGATGGACATGTGGGTGCTGGGCTAGACTTGGACTTTCTTTTGGGTGGGGAAAACCTGGAAACTTTCAGGTTTGACATCTCTAATAAAATGGAACTTTGAGGAAACTCAAGCCTTGGAGTCTTCTTTTGTTGGGCATGTTATTTGGAACCCTGACATTAATCCAAATCCTCTTTAAAGAATGCTATCCGCTCCCCTGAACTCTGGGGTGCTGTCCGGGATCCTGAACCCCAAGCGTCAACCCGAACCCGGGTGGCACAAAGACTCAGGGAAGATGGAGGAAGACAAGAAACCCATGGAGGGAGCTGCGGGAGATGGTTCAGCAATTTATGTTGAGACCATCTACTCCCTTTCCCAAGCCATGGTGGAAGCTGAAGAAGCTGCAGAAAGAGAACCCTGACAGGGAGGATGCTTGTTGGCTCTTGCTTTCTCCTTATTTTTGGGAAGGTGGTTTCATTGATTATTTTAGAAGAAAGAAGTGGGGGGCTCACTTCGTACAATTTCCTGAACTCTTCCAGTCTCAGCTTTTCAACCTATTAGATAGACCAGACTAAGACACCAAAGCTTTATAGGTCAGGACATTTATTTATTTATTTATAATTAATGTTATTTAATTGAAAAGAAATTACAATCAGAAATACAGGGTGAGGGACATATTATTGGGCAATAGATAAAGTATAGATTAAACTCAATAGCAGAGAGTAAAAGACAGCGTTAACATTTAAAAATACCACAGCAGAATTAACAAACTTATTTAAAAATTCTAAGAAAAATCAAGACTCCCACAACAATTTTATACATATTGACATTAACAAAAAAAATTAGCATATTGTGTTTTGTAGACAGGATATATCTTTCCTAAATGTACTTAAATGTACTGTATTTTTCGGAGTATAAGACTCACTTTTACCCCCTAAAAGAGGATGAAAATTTGGGTGTGTCTTATACATTGAATGTTACTGAAGCCCCACCAACCCATTGACCACACCTTCGGCCGTTCTTGGCCTCCGCGCATCGCATTTTCAGCCTCTGCACATTCTGCTTTAGGCCTGTTCCAGACTGCACAGCACATCACTGCCTCCGTGCTTCACGTTTTTGGCCTCTGTGTGTCATGTTTGAGGCCTTTGTGTGTAACATTTTTGGCCTCCACACACCATGTTTTTGGCCTCCAAATGCTCCATTTTAGACCCATTCCAGGTTGCGGGGTCGCCACAGCACATTGCCACCAATCACCACCTTTCCATGTTGTGTTTTTGGCCTCCGCACATCCCATTTTTCGCCTCTGTATGTTGCATTTTTGGCTGGTTCCAGGCATCGGGAATCAGTGCCTGGAAGCACCCAAAAACTCAATGAGCTGAGGCCAAAAACGGGGCTTGCGGAGGCTGAAAACACAGTGCGCAGAGGAAGAAAATGTGATGTGTGGAGGCGGTGATGCGCTGTGGTAACCCCCGCAGCCTGGAACAGGTCTAAAATGGAGCATTCAGAGGCCAAAAACGCAACGAGTGGAGGCCAAAAATGCGAGGAATGGAGATGATGATAGTCTGTGGTAATCCCCACAACCTGAAATAGCTGATTGGGGGTATTCTGTGAGACTGATCCATCCGCCAATCAGCTGCTTGTGCTAAATAAGGCTGCAATAACATGCTGAAGCTGTCCAGGCTGTTTGCTGCAAGGACGCTAGCCAGATGAATACCGATGGATGCTGGTAGGCAGAGGCAGCATTTTTTAAATCTTGTTTTCTTCCCCAAAAACTAATGTGCGTCTTATACTCTGGAGCATCTTATACTCCAAAAAATATGGTAACTTTTCTAGTACATTCCACTATTTTCCATCTTTTAGACCTCAAAATTTCCATTCCAACAATCTTTCCAATTTTTCATACTAGAGATATAATAATGAAGGCTCTGTATTTTTCCAAAATACAATTTACAACAGTTGTTTAGTACTGTTCGAAGTTACAACACTGAAAAAGTGACTTATGACCATTTTTCACATTTACAACCATTGTATCATCTCCATGGTTATATGATCAAATTTCAGATGCTTGGCAACTGAGTCATATTTTTGACGGTTGCAGTGTCCCAGGGTCACATGATCATCTTTTGCGATATTCTGACGAAGACAATGGGGAATCCAGATTCACAACAGCCACATTATTAACTTAACAATTGCAGTGACTCACTTAACAACTGTAGCAAGAAAGGTCAAAATGGGGAAAACTCACTTAACAACTGTGTCACTTAGCAACACAAATTTTGGGCTCCATTAGTGTTGCAAGCTGAGGACTACTTGTATCGACTTATAGCTAACCTTGCAGCAACCATCATGTACTGAACAGTTGTATTTTTAATTCCATAGATTATTCCACTAAATAATTGCAATAAACATACCGTGAAACTGTAGTTAAAGTTTCTAATATCAACATTGTTATTCTCCCTTATTACTTCACTCCAGAATCTCTATACAACCTTGCAGAATCACCATGCATGTACATATTGTAAGTACATTGTGGTTTACCATATTTTCACATTTTATTTGGGACTCTCCCAACAATTATAGCAACTTGTATGAGTAAACCATCTGTGAATATTTAAATATATTTTTTTCTGACCTTTGCTATTATAAACCATAATGTGGTATTCTTCCAAAATATAACCCATAGTGTAACTGAAATACTAATTCTTAAATCTGATTCCCATTTTTCTTTGAGAGATGGAGAGGGCGAGAGACAAAGTGAAGCCGACAGAGGAAGGGTGAACTTTCCCACTCCGGGAGCTGTGGTAGCTGGAGCGGTCGGTGCAGCAGCCACCCCTGCAATTCCTCCACGAGTTCCCCAGCCAGAATGGAAGGCATCCTCCCTGGGCATCAAGTTTGATGGAGATCCCTAGCAATTGGGATTCTTCCTAGCCCATGTCCTCACATATATGGAAGAATATGGGCAAAATTTCCTGATTCAGGGAGCCCAGGTCTGAGTCGTCACTCTAGCCTTAGAAGGAGCAGCTGAATTTTGATTGCTTCATGATGGCTCTCCGCTGCCAGTTCGAGGATCCCTTAGCTGACCGGAAAGCCTGAGACCACATCAAAATAGTGAGGCAAGGCCGCTGGCCAGTGGCTGTATACACCAGGAGTTCCAGGGCCTGGCCTGTCATGTGGACTATCCAGAAGATATCCTGGTGAGCTGTTTTAAAGATGGGCTAAACAATGACCTCTACCAAGTCTGCATCGCTCGCAGAACCTCAAATCACCTCCATGCCTGGTATGTCCTAGCAGATGAAACAGAAATTGACCAAGAGAGGAACAAGTACCAGTCCGACCAAGTCTGGAAGAGGTCCCCGCCCAAGAGGAAGAGGGAACCTACCAAGTTGCAAGCAATTGCGCAGCGCTTGACCACCTGTTTCAAGTGTGGGAAGGAAGGCCACTACACAGCCGAGTGCTGCTCAAAAACCCTGGTGAGGAAGAGTGACCATCCCATGGCTGGAAAGCCTACAAAAGCCATGCCGAAAGCTACACAGTGCTGAAATGTGATGAGGTCATAGAGATCTGCCAGGCCCCAAAACCAAGGGTGGGCACTTCGACCCCATCTGAGGAAGTTAATAGGAAATAATAGCAGGAAGTCTAATAGGAAGTAGCAGCACTCCCAATCCTGTTGGCCCCTGTGCTCGCTGCTTCTTGTATGTGAAAAAGACACTTCCAAAAATAAGTCGTAGTGCTTATTTCGGGGTCTAAAAGAAAGTAAGACCAGATTTTATTTTTGCAGAAACACAGTAGTAGTACAGGTTTCATCCCATTCAAAGTTGCCATGGGGGTATATTTTGTCCCCATGCCAGAATACCCCTGGAAGCTCCCTTTGTCAGTAAGTCTGACAGAGTGGGTAAGTTCTCTGCAAGGTGTATGGGAGAACATAAAGAGAGCATTGGCCAAAGCTAAAAAGAATCAAAAAGTACAGGCAGATAAAAATGGTCACCTCAGGGGCTCCTCGGGGTAGGAGAGGAGGTATATTTATCAACGAAGTATTTGAAGTTACAGCTACCCTGCAAGAAACTGGGTCCCAAGTACGCAGGGACATTCCCCATTGTGAAAGTGATTAATCCAGTCACAGTGGAGTCAAGCTCCCCCAATTGCTAAGAAAAATGCATCCAGTGTTTCATTGCAGCTTGCTTAAACCAGTAGTAGGATCTGGGCTGAGGCTGGCTGAGGGGAGGGCTCCTGGACTAGTATTAGTGGAAGATGAAGAGCCTTATGAAATCAAGAGAAGCTTAGATTCTAGGCCTTACAAAGGAAAATTACAATACCTAGTGTAATGGAGAGGTTTCCCAATGTCAAAGGCGTGGTGGGTGAAGGCTCAAAATGTAAAAGCCGATAAGACTAGTGAGGAATTTCATTAAAAATATCCATAGAAGCCCTAGGACTCTTACTGGGAGGGGGAGGGAGGATAAAACCGAAAAGGGGTTAATATATGTGCTTAATATCCTTCAGGTACCTTCCACTCATTAGGGGGGGTCCGACTGTCAACTTCAAAGAGAAATTGTGCTGATTTCAACCATTGCTGCTTCTCAATTGCCACAGAGATTGAGGGGGGAAGGGAGCTACCTGTGGAATGCTGGCTCCAGACAGCAGATATCAACAAGAAGCCAGTTCTATGGGAATCAAGGCCGTTCCACCTGGGTCACTAAGGCCTGGGCCATTGCCAAACAATATTCGGACTGCTGATTGGGCAATGTAATTTGAATTAATGAGGGGATGGAAATTTGAATCTTTTAACTATACAGCTATTGGGGGGGAGGGGGTAATCAGAGTTGGTTTGCTTCAATCTGTGCCAATATGATATATTAAATAAAGCTTAGTAGAAAGAGACCGGAAAGATTCATGTCTGCTTGCTTGGTTGGGTTCGTCAGTTGGGACCTTGACAGAAGACAAATTAGGAATAAAGCTGATTTCTCAAGAGCTTCACAAACTACAAGAGTTGCAAAACATATTTATAGGCTATTAGCTCCCTCAAATATGTTAATATAGGCTGTAAATGATTCAAATGATTTGTGTTTTCTGCTTGATTTAAAAGATCACCTGAAGATTCTGATTCAGGTTCTGTTCAAGAGGTGTTTCACTTTAATCAAACCATTGACAAAACACATTTTAACCTGGTTTTACAAAGGACTGTTGTGTCCAATTTTAGGAAAACCAAAACAGTCTTTTCAAGACATTTTGCATAAGAGCACATTTCCATCAAAGTAAGGTTGTCAGGCAGAGAAAAGAGATACTTTTGATTGGAGGCATCAAAGGAGACCACCTTACTCTTCTATGCTTCATTGCCACTTACAAACAAAAACAAGAACCCTTTCTTTATCATTCTTGTGTGAGAATTGGTATAAAACTGTTTAAAAAATAATAGAATACACTACCTCATTTTGATTTGACTTTTTTTTTCATTACTGGGATTTTGACTTACTTCTTTTGCTTAATCTTGCATTTTTGCAGAAACACTTCTTGCAGCAAAAAAGACAACCTTTCAGTGAGATAAACAGGAAAAGGAATGTTGCAGCCAAAAGGAGGACAATGACATCAATAGAATAGTACTGGAACCAGTTGAGGTCATGAGCTGCTGGCCGCAAATGGGGAGCTCCCTTGTGCTTCATGACAAACTCCACCCAATGAACTGCCAGATCAAGAGGTTCAACAGGTCTGTCTAAGTGAAGAGATGAAAGACGCTGAATGTTCTCTTTATACCTAAAAGTATTATTAAATAGTAAGAGTTTAATTAAAATCCTCTCCAATAAAAAGATACATAGAGAAATAAAGTACAAAAAGGCATGGTTGATGGCTCAGTCCTCTTCATATACATGATAGGGGAATAAGTGTGTCAATATCTATGCACATATAAAATCTCAAAGTTCAATTCATGGACACATCAGTGTAGTTGCATTTTATTTTACTGTTTTATTTTATTATTTTATTTTCTAAATTCATATGCTCCCTATCTCACTTTAAGAGCAAGTTTTAATAAAGAAATGGCTTTCCACTACCTTCCTTTGTGATTTTTTTAAAAAAAATTCAGGCTAGTCTAATATGGGATTTCCTAGTAACCTCCTATCCAAGTTGTTGTTATCTTTTATTCATTAAACATGAAACGCAATCAATTGAAACTCAATCAACTGAACATTTAAAAATGTATCACAAATATAATTGACTGGTGCTGATGGTTGATACGGGTTGATGCCAGCATCCTAGATATCAACCAAGTATCTTCTTAAAACGTACAATGTTCTGAGTAGCGCAGTTTTTTGCATTTCCACTGGTGTTATTGCAGAAAGCTGCAATTTCTTGATGTACTGTATTTTTCTGAGTATAAGACGCTCCGAAGTACAAGACACACCTAGCTTTTGGGGAGGAAAACAAGGGAAAAAATCTGCCTCCCAGCAATTTGCTTCCTTGCAACAAACAGCAAACAGTAGAGACAATATATACTGTTTGTGGTGTATTTCTGTGCATGTGTGCCTGATCCATAGAAATAGCAAATAATTGGAGAAATGTACATTATGGGAGAATATTAGTGCCAGAAAGTTTTCTTAAATGTAGTCACACTAACTCCTCCCAATTATTTAAATAGGTCTACTCCAAACATGACTAAGTCGGGTCTAATTAGACAACAGGACACTGTTATATTTCAGACTATACTTGTACAGAAGCTGTTAAAATTGATGTGGCTTTCTGGAAGTATGCATTATTCTCTGCTATTTAAAAGAAGATACAATAGCACTGGGCCTCTTCAGATCAAGCATTTATATGACACGAGGCTGGCTTCTGGGCCTGGTGAACGCCTCGTTGGGTGCGGGATCCTTACCTACTGTCTTGAAAGAGGCGGTGGAGAGGCCCTTACTCAAGAGGCCTTCACTCGACCCAATGGAGCTAGCTAATTATCGTCCAGTCTCCAACCTCCCATTTTTGGCGAAGGTTGTTGAGAATGTGGTGGCGCAGCAGTTTCCACGTCACCTCGATGAATCCGATTATCTAGACCCACGCCAGTCCGGCTTCCGACCCGGGCACAGCACGGAGACAGCCTTGGTCGCGTTAGTTGATGATCTCTGGAGGGCCAGAGATAGAGGTTGTTCCTCTATCCTGGTCCTATTAGATCTCTCAGCGGCTTTTGATACCATCGACCATGGTATCCTTCTGCGCCGGCTGGAGGGGATGGGAGTCGGAGGCACCGTGTTACGGTGGTTCGACTCTTACCTCTCCGGCTGGATGCAATATGTGTTGACAGGGGGGCAGAGATCGACCCCGAGGCCACTCTCTTGTGGGGTGCCGCAGGGGGCGGTCCTCTCGCCCCTTCTGTTCAATGCATATGTGAAGCCGCTGGGCGAGATCATCCGTGGTTTTGGGGTTGAATACCATCTGTACGCTGATGATACACAGCTGTACATTTCAACCCCAAACCACCCCAACGAGGCTGTCGCAGTGATGTCCCGGTGTTTGGAAGCCGTCGGGGTCTGGATGGGGGACAACAGACTCAAACTCAACCCCTCCAAGACTGAGTGGCTGTGGCTTCTGGCACCTCGGTTCAGCCAGCTGACCCCATCGCTGGCCATAGGGGACGAGCTACTGCCCCCTGTGGAACGGGCGCGCAATTTGGGCGTCCTCCTAGATGCCCGGCTGTCAATGGATGACCATGTGGCAGCCGTGGCTAGGGGGGCGTTCCACCAGGTTCGCCTGGTGCGCCAATTGCGCCCCCTACTGGACCGGGATGCCCTACGCACAGTCACTCATGCACTGGTGACGTCTCGCCTAGACTACTGTAATGCTCTCTACATGGGGCTTCCCTTGGGACGCGCCCGGAGACTGCAGCTAGTCCAGAACGCGGCCGCACAGGTTATCATGGGGAGGTCTAGATACTCCCACGTAACACCGCTCCTGCGCGAGCTGCACTGGCTACCTGTGGTTTTTCGGGTGCGTTTCAAGGTCCTGATTACTATCTTTAAAGCGCTCCATGGCACAGGACCTAGTTATTTGCGGGATCGCATCCTCCCACATACATCCCTGCGGCCAATCCGCTCTCACAGGGAGGGCCTTCTCCAGGTGCCGTCCACTAGGCAATGCCAGCGGGCGGCGCCAAGGAGTAGAGCCTTCTCTGTGATGGGCCCAACCCTCTGGAATGACCTCCCCCCCGACATTAGAACCACCTTGGACTTCCGCTCCTTCCGACAAAAATTGAAGACTCACCTGTTCCGATTAGCTGGCCTGGCATAATTATAAATGTTACAACTATGCACTCCTGGAAGCATACTCTCAACTGGTTATTTTAAGGGTAATGTTTTAATGTTTTAATTTTAATTGATTTTAGGGCTTTTAGAGCCATATTTATTCTTCTGTACAGTACTCTTAATTTTAACCTCCTCCACATATATACGTATATTTATAGTTATATTTATATTTGTATTTTATCTGTTATTTGTTGTGTCGACTGTACACCGCCCCGAGTCCCTTTTTGGGAGAGGGGGCGGTTTAGAAATGCGAAGAATAAATAAATAATAATAAATTTTAAACAGCTTCCTCATTTTGTTGAGTTGTCTAGAACAGTGGTTCTTAACCTGGGTAATATCACCCCCCAGAGGGGATTTCATTTTTCAGGGAGGCGATGGAACGAAAAGAGGGCACGAACTGGATGAAGTTAGAGTTGGGTTCATTTAGTTCGTGCTGACATGGCAGCGAATAAACAACTAGATTTTTTTTGCTAAATGGCTTGGGGCTCCTGCTTTTGTTAGGGCCTCAGTCGAAACCTTGACATCAAGCCAACTCTCAGAAAACTAACCAAAATGAACTGGGATTCCTGAGACCGAACTCTCCACTTGTTCTCCGATACCTGGGGTGCATGGAGAGAAACTCAGGCCACCATGGCAGAAGGTGGAATCTCTGAAGAAAGCCTGTTCCTGGCAACCCAGGAGGAGGTAGGTCTTACTCCGAGCCAGGGAAGTCCAGTAACCAGCAGCCCAATAGGAACCCAAGTGCAGCCGTCTCTGACCATGGAAACCGAGATGTCTGGGATGCCCGCCTCAGCGACTGAAGCAGAGAGGGATGCGTATTGATGGGAAAAAGTATCTAAAGCAGTTGAGGTTGAATTCTCCTACCCTAGCTCCCATTGTTTGAGGCGACCCATAAGTGAGCTAGGAAGATTGAAATGGATGAAGGAGTAAGAAGAGGTCAGAACCCAAAAATCCCTACTTGGGACCCGAGGTGAATCCTTGGAGCAATTGAGGAAGAAATTCGACCAGGACACCCTTCGCAATGAGGGGCTGTTGTGCCGTCCAAAAGAAAGGGGAAGAGAGATGGGGGGGGGGGGTACAATCAAACTCCCTGAAGTGAGAAGCCCGATCCAACATGCTTAGCTCCAATTAGCCAGCCCTATGCTTAAGCTCTACCTAACCACAGAGCAATCCCAGGATGCCCATGCGCACACCCTGCCCAAAAATGGAGATGCAGACGAGAATGCAGCCTTCCTTTTCCATCCACCAGAAGATAACTGAGCTTAAGGCTGCCTTCAGTGGCTCTCTCGTGCCACAAGCAAACTGCCCAGGCAGGGCAAACCCCCTCTCTACGAGCTAGAACTGATGGAGACTGCTAAGCACACCAAGCACAGGTAGAGGAGGCCCAACAAGACAAGACAGAGACAGTGTTGAATGAGCCACCTCGATTTAGGGGACCCAGATCAACTAAATCTATTCCTTGACTCCACTGGAGTCCACCTAGATTGTTATGGACACCTCTACCTATCACATAGAGCCATGGTGAATGCCATCACCATGGGATTAGAGGGAGAATGGCTAGCAGCCCTCCATAGGAGGAGAGCACTGATGGGTTTCAAAAAAAATTTAAACCTCTTCTGTAGGTGTGGCCTGCTTTGTAGGAGTGGCTTGCTGGCCATGTGACTGGGTGGGCATGGCCAACTTGTAAAATGTGGTGAAACTCACTTAACAGCACTCTTGCTTAGCAACCAAAATGTTGGCTCAGAAACTTTGGCATTTGAAGCACTCAAGTCTTAAAGCTTTCAAGTTACAAGACCCTTGCACCCCTAACCCTTTAGAAAAAAAACCCAGGAGTGTTCAAACTTGACAGCTTTAAGACTTGTGGACTTCAACTCTCAGAATTCCTCCTCCAGTCATGTTGGCTCAGGAACTCTGGCATTGAAGTGTGCAAGTCTTAAAGCTGTCAAGTTACAAGACCCTTGCACCCCTAACCCTTTAGGAAAAAACCCCAGAGGTGTTCAAATTTGACAGCTTTAAGACTTGTGGACTTCAACTCCCAGAATTCCTCCTCTCGCTCTTCACCTTGATGATGTATGGATGGGCGGGGGAAGGAGCTGGAACCAGTTCTAAACGGCACTGTAGATTTGTGGAACCTCTTCTATAGAAGAGGTTAGAACTGGCAGGAACCCACCCCTGGAGGAGAGCCCCCCAACTGCAGGACATTGATGAATTCCTGCAAGAGCTAGAAGCCAGATTTGAGGAGGTAGAGGAGGATCAATATGCGGGGATGAGATTCAGAATTTAAAGCAGAGAGGGCGACCCATTAAAGAACACATCCCTGAGTTCAGAAGGGTCATGGGAAACTACCACCCTGGTTGGAAGAGCTACTTGTCCACTTTTTCAGAGAAAGTCTAGACAAACAAATTAGCAAGCCACCACCTACCGGGAAATCCCCAACCAAGTCTCTGACTGGTTTTGAGTAGCCATAAAGATTGACTGTGGTTTGCATATCAATGACATGTGGAAGCAGCTGGGTCCCAAAGAGAGGGGACAACCAGATCCTAGTCCACCTGGCCAATGGGATACTGCGGCAACCGAGCTGGCCCCAAGACCAACCCTCCCTCAAGACCAGTTGAAATGCTACAGATGCGGAGGGATAAGCCGCTTTGCATCGACTTGCACAACTCCAGCTCCAAAACCCAAGCCAGAGCCACCACCCAGGGCGTGACTGGAACGAGGCCCCGGGTGTGCCGCCAAATCCCAAAAAGCACTCCAGCCAGTAGACTGCCACCCTATCCAGCCGTGGGAGGGGGAACTCCAGCTGACAATGATCAGGCAGGGGGATAGGAAATCGCACCTCGCAGCTGCACTGAGGAATTCACCCTTCAGTCAAAACAAAACGCATCCCAGCCGCCTGAAGTCAAGGCAATCTCCACAGAGATCCGCAATGACTGGAGAGAGAGACTTCTATGACTCATGAAATTGCTTCGTTGGGAAATGTGACTGGTGACACACCTTGGGGGGGAGGGGAAACAGGGTCAGAGGCAAGGTGCAAACTGGGTGAAGTCAGAGTTGGATTCACTTAGTTTGTGCCCACATTGTGGTCCTAATAAACAACCGGATTTTTCTTGATAAATGGCTTGGGGTTCCTGCTTTTGTTGGGGCATCAGTCGGAATCTTAACAATAGGTTTCTGCAGTGTGTTTGTCATTGGCTGCCATAGAAACGGAGAGTGGGGCATGAGAGCTTAGGATGGGGAAGTCAGCTGGTGTGTACTAATCCCATGAGAACTAAAAGGTAGGTTTGCATTCATGAATTGTGGCACTCTTCGGTGGAGTTGTTTATACTCAGTCAAGGCCAACTGTCCTGAGACTCCAGACGTGAGAAAAATACCTGAAGAGGAGCTTCCCCATAACATTATACTGGACATTGATTGGGCACTCAGTGCTGGACCGTGGGGGGAGGGATTTAAGGTGATTTTCAATGTATAATTTTTGCACGTTTTGAAACAGATCTTGCCTTGTTTTGCTGCTATCATTGCAAACTTAGTAAATGTACCTCTTCTCTAATTCAATGGAGTTGGGGGTTTCCTTTCTTGATTTTTGAATGGAGGCAGACTTGACAGTCCTCCAAGGTAGCATACATATGTGGTGTATCTCCTACTAATGAACTGCTGATTTTATTGCCAAAGTGGGTTTCTTGGCAGTGACTCCCTAGTTCAAATGGGAGCAAGTAGGAATGACACAAAACAACTCTCGGATGACCATGGACACTCCTAGGAAGAGGAATCCTGGAGGTTGCAATTCCTGGTAGCAGCTATTGGAGAGTTCAGTATCCATCTTTCCTCTCAGCTGTTCGGATTTTTAAGCACACCTTGGCTTTTAACTGCGCATTTTAAGCTTGTTTCTTTTAATTTGATTCTTATTTTTAAAAGTTAATTGACTCACAGCCTGATTTACTCTAACCTCTTGATGTATTTTAATGTTAACTTTTTTTCTTTTCTTCACTGTATATTTTTTTTGCCTGTGAGCTACTTTCACTTTCTCTATGGAAGTTGAAGGCAGCTTGTTGAATAGTGAAACTTACCAGATTGGATTTGCAGCTATATCAAGTTTCATTACAGGGTTTAAATCTTACAAAGCTGGATTTTTAAAAAAAGTTTTGATGGAACTTAACCTTTTTTTTTCTTCACACCTTCATTGTGAGAAATATTGTTTTAATATTTTGTGTGGCCATTTTGTCACAGTACATTTAACTTTTGTCTTTGAAAGGAATTGTTTTCATTGATTGTGTAATCTCAAATACAGAGAAGTCTGCTCTATATTAAAAATGTAAACAATGCATCAGCTTAAAGATAAAGCCCAGTGGGTTGTCTTTGGGGAAAAAAAGCCTTTTAATCTACAAGCTCAAATTGAAAACTCTGGTAAAAAGCTTGATAAAATTACAATTATAATTACAATTGAAGAGGATACCCAGATGCAAACAATTCTAGCCAAATCAGAGTTACAATTGGATGGACTGTATTTGAAGATGTAGCAATTTGGCTGAAAAATAGAAGGCCGATAGCAGAAATTTGAAAGCAATCTGGATTTTAGATTTAGAATTGGCAGATTGGATAAGTGATAAACTGGACTCTCTTAAGAACTGGGAAGACAATATATGTATATGTGTTTTATATTTTATGTTTTTAATAGACATTTTTTGATATTTTGTCCGTAATTGTTTTTGTGCTTGCATTTTTTCTTTTGGGGGAATTTGTATATTAACTTTCTGAATGAAATAAAAAATTAAATTAAAAAAATATCAGTTCTATATTTATAGCAAAACAATTAAATATTTAGGTATGAGCATACTGAAAGATACAACTCAGCAATGTGTTATGTAAATAAAATACATAAAGAGGTGTCTTCAGATATGAATAGTTGAGAGACATTATACCTCATCTTCTGGGTAAAGGGGACTGCTCTCAAAATGAATATTATTTCCAAATTAATTTATATTCTGAGAGGAATTCCTGTTTAAATATCAAGAAAATATGTTAAGAAAATACACTTTGTTTAAAAAATATATGGGGTTGTTCCATTTTGAGAATATTTTTACAGAAAATGCAATTACTAGATTTCAAGTGAAGATGACTGACTGACTTCCCTAGAAAGTTATCTTCTGGACTGAAGTTTCTTCATTTCACAAACAGAGAACTGAATTTCTTAAGTTTATAGGACTCTCCTGGCTTAAGTAGAGTCCTAGAGTCAGTGACAGTCTGCAAGGAGACTTTGGAGTGGTCCTCTGAAGTAGCCTGGTGAGTCATCCATAAGGTGGGAGATGGGGTGCAATCCATTGGTGGGTTTCAATTTATTTCACTAATGGGGCTTGTGTACGCACCGCCTCTGCATAGTGCAGAAGCATCCAGGTGGATGGGCAGAGCCTCCTGCCATCACCACTACCGGTTTGCCCAATCTGGGGCGAACTGGCAGAAACCCACCTCTGGTGCAATCACCAGAGGGGGCGGTCTATAAATTTAATAAAATTAAATTAAAAAATTAAAAAGCAGCCTTTTTGGAATACAGTAGAACCTCTGGTCATGAACACTTCTGACCATGACCAAATCAGGTTTTTTTGTAAGTGCCAAATTTCCTGTTGTTTGTTTACAAACAACAGCAACCCACATGTGGCAACTGCATTAATTTTGGTTAGGTTCAGGTCACAACCAAATAGGGTTGCGACCAAAGTTATGGAACGAATTATGGTCATGACCAGAGGTTCTACTGTATATTTTTGAATGGACATTTATAAGCCGTGTCTTTCACTTCTTTTTTTAAGGTGTTTTATTGAAGTTTATTATAACATAGAATGTAATAGAAAATACAAATTAAGAATTGAAAAAAGAGGGAAAAGAAAAAAAACAAAGGCAAAATATTAATATAGTTATAATTTCAACTTCTTATATTACCAATTATTGCAAGCCAATTCTATAACTTATACAATTATTAAATCTTCAAACTCTAAATTTCATCTTTTTCTATATTGAGCATAAAAACCACAAACAATATCCCAATAAAAAATAGGACCAGGTAAAATATCTTTGTTTAAAACAATTTACATCGCAATCTCAAACAAATCCATTTTTTCTTTTTGTTGTGGAAAGTTATATACAGTATATTTCTATTTACACTTATTAATCTTTGTAGACTATTATCCTTTATATTTTAAAAAATCACTGTACTCTTTCAAATACTTTAACCTACAAGAGAAACTTTTTAAATATTCATTTTAAAACACTAAACTTTTCTTTAAAAAAAATCTAAAGTCAATAAATTCTAATACCTTTTTTAAAATGTTTTAACATCCTGTGTTTCTTCGAGAATAAGACCCAACCAGAAATTAAGCCCTATTTGTTAGATTTGTTAGAATGTGACTACCCCAAAAATAAGCCTTAGTTATAAGAGCACCAGCTGTGGGGTGAGGGGGTGAGTGTAGCCAGCACAGGAGATGGTGAGTGCACAGGGGCCATGGTGTTGCACCCCCCCCGCAACTCTTTGCCTCACCTGATCTGTTCGGTGGTAATGCTGCACAACTTCATCAACAAGAGTGCCAACAGAGATACCAAGAAGAAGGAGGGGCAGGAGGAGGAGAGTAAGGAGAAGAACAATGACAAGGAAAAGGAGAAAGAAAAAAGCAAGACCAACAAAGAAGAGAAGAAAGAGAAGAAGTACCATAGTATTAGTAACCGGGTTTTTTATTTGTAAATTAAAAGTATTAAATTGCACCAGGCTGCTCCAGCTGAAGGTTCTTCCCTTTCAGTGGCTTGGGAGGGACCAAGAACTAGATGGGTTCATGGCTACCTGAAATGTGCTTGAAGCAGCTGCCGGGCACGGAATGGATGGCCCCATTTCTCTGCCTCTGCTTGTTATCAGTGCTGCCCAGAGTGATCCCAGTTGCTGCAAGCAAGCGTTGAGGGGGTCAAAAGCGAAAAGCGGGACTTGCCCACCATCCTTTGTACTGAGGAAGGTGGCGAAACATACAAAGGGCTCTTCTCTCACCTAAGTAATCTGTATTGCAAGTGGGAATGTCTATGAGAAACCCTACCACATCTCTTCTATTACTTACCTTTTATCATAAATAACAGTTTTCAGTGCATTGGACAAGTCCTTTGATGTCATTTTAACTGCATCCAGCTTTACTCCTGCTCCTCGAGACTCTATCCGCAGTGCGTTGTCTGCTTGATCTCCAAAAAGTGGTATTAATACCATTGGTACTCCATGGCAAATCCCCTCATAGATCCCATGGGAGCCCGCATGTGTGATAAAAGCTCTGGTTTTTGAATGAGCTGTTCAAGGTGAGAAGGTGGAAAAAACAAGCATGCTTATTTTTCTGCTAGCTATAAAGCTAGGTAATCACATATGATTTTTTATAAATGGAGGCATATAAATCGAAGAGTAATTGTGAAAATATTAATATGTGATTAACAACTATTGAAGAATTATGAGAGGAAACTTCTTTCCTCTTCATAATCCCCAACAGTGGATATTGTAGTATAGCTATAGACTGTCAGTTCATATATGTGTGTCCCTTGTCTGGTGGGATTTCTCCAGAACAGAATAAAAAGACCCTCTATCTATCACTATCCCCCTGTTTATTGCAGATCTCAACTCTCCTCAAGGATAGAAAGCAATCTTTTGATCACAATCTCTATTTCTTGTATTGCAGCATAAAAAGAATAACCCAGGCTGTTTTTATGTAATTAATTTAGGGATATACATGAGTGAACAGAAGAGTTTTAAACCTTAGAACTTCTTCAAAAAAATCTAGCATAGCCTATTGAAACCTATGCATTTTTAAATGAATTTTTAACCATCACTGAAAATAAAAGAAAAATAATAATGAAATGCCAAAGTACTTAAACTACAGACACCACCTACCCATTCATCCATTCTTTTTCCCTGAAAAGGCGTTGAGAAAAAATACTACTTATTGTACTCAGGAATGGCACCTTATGCTAAGTGGAAGGTGAGCTCTCCCAATCATCTGAGGAAAACAGTGTTCACAGGAAAAATTGGGTCAATTGATCAGTTTTTGCTCTGATTATATTTGTACTCTTTTGCAGGAGCAACATCAGAAATAGCCAGATTAGGTCTGATTCAACACTTTCCTTAGGTTTTAAAGGATAATATTGATACAATGTTTCATGAGGAATGATTTCGCTTTTCCCCAAAAAAACTTGGGAATAGATACATCCAAGTTTGCATTTCTTCATAGTATTTGGTATCAGCTGATGTAGGGTAATACATATAAAGTTACTCATTTTTAGCAGCATAACAGATTGGAAGCAGAATCAAAACTTAATTAAAAACAAGGCCCCTTAATTTCTGACCCAAACATACCAAGTAGATCATTCTGTGGAAGCCAATTAAACAGCTTTGTATTATTGGCAAGATTGATTGGAGCTTCACCGGTATATCTCCACAACACCTTCACAGATTAAAATATATAGCAAGTGATGAAATAAATAAATAAATAAATAAATATATTCATCTTTGCATAAATCTGAACTAGTTGATTTATTAACATTTTAATCTACAAGAAAGTTACTCAAAACAAGTATCATTTTAATAGATATTGTCAACTGAAATACCCATAATAACTTCAGTTGACAAGAATACATTTCGAACTGCAGAATATATATATAAGCTGAAAGGGGTTTTATACTAATCCAGTCTACCCCATACGTCAGCATTCCATGATTCTTTGAGGGGGAAAACCACAGTGAAAAATTAAAAACCCATGTAGACATGAAATACTGGAAATGTCAAAGTGCTGTTCCATTGCTTGTAGAGTAGCACTTCCTTTAAATTTATCATTGTTTTTTAAATGTTGGGCAGCAACTTCTAAGGAATAAATAGTGAACTGAAGATGGCTCTGCCATAAATAGAGCTGATAACCACAACAGAATGAAGAGTCAATGAGTAGACTGGCTCTTTATAATTCCTCTCTGGACAATGAGAGGATTTGAAATTTCCTACAATTGCTCCAGACTGTTCCTTGCAAGGAGACCACAAGAAATAAATCTTTGGCAAGTTTTGAATTGATCAGTGCCAAAGAAAGGACATTAGTTTTACATATTTCCTTTTCTAATCACTTTCAGAAATTGGTTGTTACTTTAATTGCTTTTCAGCTATTAAGAACCTTTGGATCAACAAGTTATAGGACCTGGTAAGCTTCCTTCAATTTCTATTTAAGAAGTTTTAAATACAAGTTCAAGAATTTAATTTTTTTAAATCAACAGCAGAAGGATTATTAGAATCTTGATTTTGGAAAATAAAAAATGGACTAAGGCAGGGGTGTCCAAACTTGGGAACTTTAAGACTTGTGGACTTCAACTCTCAGAATTCCCCAGCCAGCTTGAAGTCCACAAGTCTTAAAGTTCCCAAGTTTGGACACCCCTGGACTAAGGCTTCAGATGGATTTGAAATAAAATTTTGAAATCAATTATAAGAATCCTTCCTGTGGTAAAATGCTTTTGATTTTTTTTTAAATCATGACTAGCATGTGACTTTGAAGGTTGAATACTATAGGGAACTAGAAGGGACTAAATATTACAATTAAAAAGGGAAGAACACTTACATTTTGCTTACTAATACAGAATGGAATGAAATACTTTAACATTGGGCATACTGAAGGACATTTGGAATAATGGACCCAGAAATTAATTTTGAGAATGTTAGCTCTATAGATAGTGTTTAAAATACCGTATATACTTGAGTATAAGCCGACTCGAGTATAAGCCGAGACCCCTAATTTTACCCCAAAAAACTGGAAAAAGTTATTGACTCGAGTATAAGCCGAGGCTGGGAAATGCAGCAGCTCACGGTAAATTTTAAAAATAAAAATACAGGTAGATAACAATAAAATTGCTAAAAGTGTGTGTGTGTGTGAGTGAGACAGACAGACAGAGGAACAGAGAGAGGGAGAGAGAGAGGGAATCAGAGAGAGACTGACAGAGACGAATCAGAGACGTACTTTTAACTACCTGGCAGCGGCGTTTTGCCTTGGGGGGCTCCTCAGAACATCCCAAGACTTCGGAGGGAAGTTTACAGCCCTCCCTCGGAACGCTTCGGAGGGAAGCTTCTGCAAAGGCGAGTGACAACAAGTCTCCCAGGCTTTAATTTGCCGAGCTGTGCGCACGCGCCTGTTTTCCACGGCGTGGAGCAGCGGCGAGATTCTGCGCGGCGAGCGATGATTCCAGGGGCCATCCGGGAAGATGAGGAACGCGAGGGGGACCCTGCCCCCCCCACTGATGGCCCCCGGAATCATCGCTCGCCGCCCAGAATCTCGCTGCTGCTCCACACCGTGGAAAACAGGCACGCGCGTACAGCTCGGCAAATTACAGCCTGGGAGACTTGTCACTCGCCGGGGTTATGCAGAAGCTTCCCTCCGAAGCCCGAGAGGAGGGAGGGAAGCGGGCGCCCGGCACACAGAAGAGCCGCATTAAAATGTTTAAAGAGCCACATTTTTTTTTTTTTTGTTCACTGGAGTATAAGCCGAAGTGGATTTATCAGCCCAAAAAGTGGGCTGAAAAATTTGGCTTATACTCAAGTATATACGGTATGTTATGGGAGAGGAACACGTTTTTCCAGCAAGACTTAGACTGATTTTAACATGGATTTAAAAATAATAGGCTACAAAATGATGTGGAAAAAGATGTAATACTGGACAGAGAAAAGAAGAAATCAAGAGAGTGATCAGAATAATTTTCCTATATTGGTTTTACAAAAGAAGCTTGTTAAAGCTTTGAAGAATTTTTTGAGAAGGAATGAAGAAAATATGAAAATAAATTAAGTTTTAGAACGTTATTTGAAGACTAAATATTAAGATTGCTAAAAGTAAAAAGAAGGAATGTGAAATTTATTTGATCAATGTTAAAAAAATATGTTATCTCTGATAACTCTTAATGGACTTTTGCTGATCAAGACTGAAATGACAAGGTTTTAAGGCACTATTTGTAAGTAACTAGGATATGGATAAGCAAATACTGTAGGATATGGAAAGAAGAGATAATTTGTATTGTAAAGGTGATAATTTAATGTACACTTGTTGTGATGAAGGAAGAAGTAATTTATGTCAAGAAATTTTTGTCCAGTAATATTTATCCTGACTTTCTTTTCCTTAAATTTTATCCCATTATCCTTGTTTCTCACTTGGTTTAACAGAGGATATATCTTCATATAAACAATAGATTTTAGATTTGTTTTTCTTACTGTCTGTGGTACTGTTCCCAATCCTTCAGCAATTTCCATGGCTTTTTTAATCTGAATTTTAGAAAGCATTGATCCCAGAGAAAACACCACAACTCCATCTTTACCAGATTTCTCCAATATGCTTTCAAACTCCTATCAAAATAAAATTTCAAAGATAAGTTATTTGAAACAGTTTGAACAGTTTGACATGCAAATAATTTAGCAAAAAGTTAAACACAATAATTCAATTCAAAGATAAGAATTTATAAAATTACAATAACTTATTTGGGATATAAATCACAACACAAAAAGTTTGTGGTGGCAAAAAGTTCAGTCTAGTCAATGTTCAAGTGCCAAATAGTCATCTTTAATTCATTAAAATACATTATTATTTTCCATATCAACTATAAAATTTAATATTATAAAAGGCCAATATTTAAAATCTATGGTTGACATTTTAATAATCCATGTTGCAAGCATCAGTTGGCTTAATTATATTTTGTAGTTCAGAAACATACTGTAAATTTCTGGATATAATTTTTGTCTGATCTTCACAATTATTGGAAAGAGCCTTTTTCAGAATTCTTAAGGATCTAATCATTAGTAATCTAGTCCTTAATTCCCCCAAAATTACACAAGTCTATCTGTCTTCCATTCATTTATTTCTCTTTTTTTGCTTCTGAACAAATTAAATACGATTGTAAAAGTATTTATTAGAATAGTATCGCTTTTGTGAGTAAAGCATGCTTAAGCGGGCCAGTTTACTCAATTATCAGACTCTTTCATACTCTGGCAAATATCACTTGATAGTTTGGTATTGACTGTCCCAATTTTGTCAAAATATTTCAATCTTAATTTGACACCTTGAAGAATATATGACTATAAAAAACAAAAAAACAAACCTGTGTTAATGGATTATCCTTTGCACAGTTTATGCCCCCAATGAAAATCATATTTGGCATGATAGGCCTTGGGTATTCAAATACGAAGTCATAGCGGAGAAGCCAAATTGAAGCTTGGCTATATAGCTCCAGTACTGTCATATCTCGATGCAGGAATTCCTTGATCAAAACTTCAAATGGTGAGTAAACAAAGTAACACACCATGAACTGAAATGAGCCAAGTAAAAAATTTTTTACACGTTGATTAAATGTCATATGATCAGTACTTCCTGTATAGAATTTGGGGACATAGGAAAGTGGGTTTGGACACTTAGTTGCCTCAGAATCTAAACCACATGGAATTCCACGTAAGTAGAAAAGAGAAGGGATAGATAAATATTCAGCCACAATTTGACCACATGGAGACACTGGATCCATAACTACAACATTGAATTTGCTATCTTGAAGGTAAGTAATCAAATCTTGGTTGTACAAAAGCTGTTTGCAGTTATCTAAGTAAAACATTGTAATATTCCTTATTCTTGCAAATGTCTGAGTAATTCTTGCCAGGAAAGGCTGATGTACAAAAATCGTATAACCCAATTTTTGAACTTCTGTTGTCAAATATTCCATTGAATAGGATACAGCAAATGTTTTTACTGTGTAATGATCAGATGGTTTCATCAGCAAATTAACATCAGGAACCACAGCAACAACTTGATGTCCTCTGTGCTGAAGGCGTTCCATAACTGGTTGAATACTGAGCCAGTGACTGCCATCCATAGGTATTACCAACACTTTCCCTCCATATGAAAGTTTCCAGAAAAAAAAAGTAAATAAAAACCATGTAGCTTGCTGGCAAATATAATGAAGCATATTCTTTCTAATTATGCTGAATTTTAATCCAAAGGTGAATGAATGTAAAGAACCCATTGTTCTTTACACGAGCATATCAAACAGAACTTACTTGCATTCAGCTTTTTCTTTTCTGTAAATATTTAATTTCTTCTGCAATGAGAAGTGTAATGGAATTTTAAAACCTGGTCAAAGGTTGATTCAGTAAACAAACCTTAAGATATTTGCAAAATAACTGACTTGCTGCAAATGCAACAATACATTTTAAAATAAAGTTCTGAAGGAGGTGGCAGATGTTATCTCAGAACCATTGTACCATATCTTTCAAAAATCTTGGAACACTGGGGAATTACCTGATGTTTGGAAAACAGCAGATGTGGTTCCCATCTTCAAAAAAGGAGGAAAAAAACAGACCCAGGAAATTACAGACCAATTAGCTTTACATCAATACCTTGGAAGATACTGCAAAATATAATCAAAAAACAGATGTGTGAACATCAAGAAACAAATACAGCTATAATTAAAAGCCAGAATGGGTTTGTGAAAAAGAGATCATGCCAAACCAATCTTATTTCATTCTTTGACAAAGTGACCAAATTAGTAGACCAGCAAAATGCTGTGGAGATAAACTTCAGCAAGGCATTTGACAAAGTAGACCACAACCTACTTCTTGGTAAGCTAGAAAAATGTGGGATAGACAGCATCACCACCTGATGAATTTGTAACTGGTTGACAAACCATACTCAACGAGTACTTCTAATGATACTACATCTACATGGAGGGAAGTAAGCAGAAGGGTACTACAAAGTTCTGTCTTAGGCCCAGTACACTTCAATATCTTCATAAATGACTTAGATGAGGGAATAGAAGGGGAACTCATCAAATTTTCAGCTGATAGGAATAGCCAACACCCCAGAAGATAAATTCAAAAAGATCTTGACAGACTTGAGCAATGGGTCCTATCCAACAAAATGAAATTTAATGTGGAAAAAAGCAAGTAGATGATAACTTAAATGAGCCAGCAGTGCGTGGCAGCAGCTAAAAAAGCTAATACAATCCTTGGTTGTATAAACAGAGGCATAGAATCAAAATCATGCAAAATATTTATAAAGTCTTAAGGCCAAACCCGGAATGTTGCATCTAATTATGAAAAGGATTAGAGGGGACACGATAGCAGTATTCCAGTATTTGCGAAGTTGCCACAACTTTGCAAATTTTCAAAGTACCAGGCAGGATGAGAAACAATGGGAGAAAACTAATCAAGGAGAGAAGAAATCTGGAATCAAGGAGAAACTTCCTAACAGTGAGAAAATCAACCAATGGAACATCAGAAATTGTGGGTGCTTCATCACTGAAGGGTTTTAGAAGAAACTGGACAGTCACTTGTCTGAAATGGTACAGGGTCTCCTCCTTCAGGGTTTGGACTAGAAGACCTCAAAAGTACCTTCCAGCTCTATTCTGTTTGATTGATTGAAAAAAAGACAGAATCAGTCTTCTTTGATGCCAAGGGAAAAAAATAACCTTGCAACATTTACATAGTTTTGGCAATCATGAAATAAAATGATTAACTATGAGGTTATAATTTGTCCAGAGAGGTTTGATGAATAACAGGGAGTACTTATTTGTCAAAATCCTTCATTATATCAAACCAGCAGATCATTTCTTTAAAAATTCACAGGCTTATCATGTGTACCAGGTTTATTGTGTGCACCTTTCACATCAATCAGGAGGCTCTCCATGCTTTACATGGAGTTACCCTTGAAGAAAATCTGTAAGCTACAGCTCATAGAAAACAATTGAATAACAGAGTTGGACCTTGGAGATCTTCTAGTCCAACATCCTGCACAACCAGGAGACTCTATACCAGCGATGGCGAACCTTTTTTTTGGCTCGCGTGCCATAAGTGGAGGGAGCGCAGGGGGGTCGTGTGCAGGCGTGTCGCACCCATAATGCAATGCGCAAACCCCCAGTGTGCATGCGCGGACAGGCGCAACCCCCCCGGATTTTTCCATGCTTTTTTCGCCCTCCCCAGGCTTTATAGGAGCATGGGGAGGGCAAAAACAGCCCCCCCACCCCCTGGAAGCCCTCCGGAAGCTTCAGGGGCCTTCAGGAGGCTTACCTGAAGCCTCCAAAGCAGTCAAAACGACCCTCCGAGCAAACCAGAAGTCACTTCCGGTTTGCTCGGAGCGTCGTTTTGAGCGCTCCAAAGGCTTCAGGGACCTTCGGGAGGCTTCCCTGAAGCCTCGGGAGCAGTCAAAACGACCCTCCGAGCAAACAGGAAGTACGTTCCCGAACTTCCAGTTTGCCCGTAGGGCCGGATTTTTGCACTCTGGAGGCTTCAGGGAAGCTCATGAAGCCTCCAGAGGGCCTCTGGGAGGGGGCCGGGGGGGAAGACTCTTTAGGGGAGGGCGAAAAATGGCTTTAAAAAAGGGTGAGCTCAGCTGGCCAGCGCGCGCATGTGCTCTATACCCATGATGACGAACCTATGGCGAACCTATGGCATGCGTGCAACAGGTGGCATGAAGAGCCCTCTTTGTGGGCATGCCACCTGCCCCAGCCCAGCTCCACTAACATACATATGCAGGCGCGCCTCCTGCCGGCCAGCTGGTTTTCGGGCCTATGCTGAGGGCCAGGGCAGAGGACGCGTGAGCATGTAGGGGGTGGTGCATGTGGGTGTGTGGGTGTGTGCATTGTGCAGCAAACTCTGGCGGGAAGTGAGTGTGAATGGCCTGGCCCTGCAGTGCTTCCTTGCTCAGTTGGAGGCTTCCTTCAGCCTTCAAACAGTTGCAGGGTTTGTTTGCTTCCAGTTTGTTGCAGGAGGCTTTCCAGGGCCAAAACGGAAAAAAAAAACCCTGCACATTCCGCACCCCATTTTGAACCTGGAAAGCCTCGTGCACAAATCTAGAATGAAAGTTTCTGGGTCCCTGACTCTGCAAGAGATAGGTGCCTGAATCTGCACAATATTATAGCACCCAGGAGAGTACATTCTCGGCACTAAAAGAATTTCCCAGCCACCTCTCCCTTCTTCAAAGGCAAAAAAACAGAGAAACAAGAGAGGAGACAGATGTTTGCAAAGTAAGTGAGTTTAATTTGACTTCCTAGTCATTTGACTTCTTTGAGTTCTTGTTGTAGGAAGGGAGGGAAAAGCAGGAGGTATCTTAGTGGGTTGGGGAGGTCTTGGGTCTGTTCTATCGCTAGGACCCACATGGCCTTCCCATCCTGAAATACCTCAAGGGCACATTGGTATACTTGAATTGTGAGCTCTCAGGAAAGTATACCCTCCTTGTGTGTTGCAAACAGCTATTTCCAGTGGAGAAAAGAGGAAAAAGCAAGTGGGGAAAAATAGTTTCCTTTGCTATATTTCCAGTCTGAATTAGACCATGGAAGAGCTCTTTTAAGAATTATTGTGTATTAATAGAAAAGCAACTAACTTAGTTCTGTACTTAAATGCTAAAGCTGTTGCACATAAAAAAACAGAGGAGCTCTGATCAACTATCAGAGCCATCATTTTGAGTTATGCTGTACTGTAGTCTGTCCCCATGAAATGCAAGCATGGAATAAACTGAGCCTGGTTTGTTCTCAGTCTTTTAAGTGGCCACAAACTACTAGCAAAAGTCGCATTTGATTAAAAGGCAAGGAATAGTACCCCTTTTGCATTTCAGCATCCAAGAAGGGAGAGGAAAGGCAAAGAAAAAGAAGGAAAGAGAGCAAGGATGCAAAAAGAAAGAGGGGAAGGAAGAATAAAGAATGAAGGGGGAAGTTGTTATGAGTTGTTTTTCTAAACTAAAACCTCATTGTTCAGGTTAAATTGGCATGTTGGCACTCTGAGATAAATAAGTGGGTTTTGGGTTGCGGTTTGAGCACTCGGTCTCTAAAAGGTTTGCCATCACTGCTCTATACCATTTCAGACAAAAGTTGACAAGTCTGTTCTTAAAAACCTCCAGTGATGGAGCAACCACAACTTCTTTTTTTTTGAGAGAGATTTTTTTAAAAATTCTCTTACATAGCATTTTAAGTATACATTTACATAGTTGTTATTCTTCTGCACATTTATCATTCTTATACATTTATTATTTCATTTAATAGGTTATACAGTAATATACAATTTGGGTTGCTTTATTTACCATCCCTTCTTCCTGTTGTAACACCATCTCATTTTCCCTTTCTTTTCTCTCACCCTCCCTTCTCTCTACTTTCTTCCCTCTTCCTCTCCTTCCCCTTCCTTCGTCCCTTGCCTTTCTCCCACTCCTTTTCCTCTTCCCCTTCCTACCCTCTCTCCTTCCTCTCCCTTTCATTCTCCTCTCCTTGCCTCTTTCTTCTTTCCCCCATCTTCCTTTCAATTTCTCCTCCTTTCTTTCTTTTCTATTATTGTAGGTGTCTCTTTCTGGCCTCAGTTTATATTTCCTTGGGACGGCAGACCTAAATATAATTTGATATCATTTCTTATTCCCTTACCTTCGCTAATCTATTGTAGCTATATTTTTCTCCCCTTTATATCTCGCTTTTGGCTGTATAGTTATATATTTAATATTTTCTTTTCTGTTTTCCCCTTCTCCCTCCCCCCCCTTCTATTTATCAGTGCCTCATCTGGGTTCTATATCTTCTCCCTATTTTCTTCTCTGGTTTCCTTTCTCTAGCCAATCATAGAATCTTCCCCATGTGTTGAAGTACTCCGATTCCTCTTTATCCTTCATTTTCATTGTCAACCTATTCATCTCTGCACAATCTAATATCTTTTTTATTATCTCTTCATCTGCTGGTAGCTTATTTGATTTCCAATTTTGGGCAAATACAATTCTTGCTGCTGTAGTTACATGTATAATCAAATAATTATCCTCTTTCTTGAATTTCTCTGGGATAATATCTAATAAAAATATGTCTGGTCTAAATTCTATTTCTTGTTGTAACATTTTCTTTAACCATACTCTTATCTTAGTCCAATATTTCCTTGCTTTTGCACATGTCCACCACATGTGATAGTATGAGCCTATTGCTTGTTGACACTTCCAACAATTTGCTGATTTGTCTTTAGACATCTTTGCTAATTTTCCGGGTGTCATGTGCCATCTATAGAACCTTTTTTATGTTTTTTTTATAGGCCGTTGACATGGTTAATTTATAGTTTCTTTCCCATAGTTGTAGCTCAATCATGTGGCCAAAATTCTTTGTCCAAGTTAACATTGTATCTTTAATCACTTCTTCTTCTAAGCTAGTTCTTAAAAGGTAGCTATATAGTTTCTTAATTATTTTTTCTTCTGTTCCCATAAATATCTTATCCAGCTCTGAAGTTCCTAAGTTAAAAACGTATTCCCTTTTATCTTTTTCATATCTTGCTTGTATTTGCAATTGTGGAAACCATCCTATATCAAGCCCTTGTTTCTGTAATTCTTGTTTTTGTTTTAATTCCCCCCTTTCTTTTAAAATATCTTTATATCTAATGATATTTTTCGTACTACTAATATTTGGATGTGTCAATGCTTCCATTGTTGAAACTCACAACTTCTAAAGGCAACTATTTCACTGATTTATTTTTTCACTGTCAGAAAAATTCTCTTTAGTTCTAGGTTGTTTCTCTCCTTGATTAGTTTCCATCCATTGTTTGATTAATTTTAATCCATTGCTTTTTGTCTTGTCTTCTTTATATTGTAAAATTTTTATTGGTTTTTACAAATGTTTTGAGGAAAAGGGTAAATAGGTATAGAACATTTTGACAGCTACATCATGCGGAAGGTAGAAATCCCCCCAAATCTCACAACTTTTACAAAAAAGAAAAAGAAAACATCAAAATTTGAATAAACATTGGCAGCTTTTTGTTTTTACATTCAATCATCAATATATTCAATCATCTTTTGTATCACTTCCAGGAATTACATTATAACAACAATTGCAGTAACGTTTCAACTCATTTTTGTGACCTGAGTTTTCTGAGTGTTGCATCCTCCCCCCTGTCTGCTGGCAGAGCCGTGGCCCCTCCCTCCTTCATATCTTGCTTTTTGTCTTGTCTTCTGATGCTTTGGGAAACATGTGGTGTTCCATCACTGGAGGCTTTTAAGAAGAGACTGGACAATTTTTGTTGACCCCCTCTTCTTTGTGGCAGGCCCTCAAATATTGGAACACTGCTAACATGTTACCCTAGTTCTTCTTTTCATTGGTCCACTTAGTCACTTTGTCAAAGAATAAAATAAGATTTGTTTCGCATGATCTGTTCTTGACAAACCTGTGTTGGCTTCTGATTACACCTTTGTTTGTTTCCAAGTGTTTGAGGATCCCCTTTTTGATTCTTTTTTCCAGGATCTTCCCAGGTAATCTGGTAATCTGATTAGAATGTATCATTTTAATTAGGAAAGCCATTATCCTCTTAGTAAGAACTGTTGTCAAGATGTCCAGAGTTGTTTTGTGATCTGGTTACAAGAGGAAAGATCAAGCATTACAATAATCAAGAAAAGGGGAAAGCATTACAATAATCAAGTTTAGGGGAAAGTCAGTTTTCCTTACTGCTCTGAAATTTATTCAAATGTATTTTTCATTCATTTATCCCACTTTTCATATTGTTCTTTCCCACAGCACCTTATTATCAGTTAAATAATGAGAATGCTGCTGTTCCCAATCTTATAAACTAAAAACAAGATGCAACAAAAGAGAGGAAATAAAAATAGAACAGATAGATAAGTTTTATTTATTATTAGATTTTTATCCCATCTTTATTACTTATTATATAACTCAGCAAACAAACCTTAATACTCCTTTATCCTCCTATTTTCCCCACAAGAACTCTGCAAATTGTGTTGGCCAGTGATCGACCCAAAGTCACCCAGTCATGCCAAAGGCAGGACTAGAACTCAGTCTGTTGATTTCTAGGTGAGTACAGTACTTTAACCACTAAACTAAACAGATCTTAAGGGCATTGTGACCTGTAAAGTTAGCATCAAATGCTGCAGCATTTCATCATTTTAAATAATTAATTGAACATATTTGATTGATGAGCAAAAAAGCCACAATAAATATATTAGGACATTTTTAACTATTAGAAAAAGTAATCTTAATGCAAATAATTATAAAAGCAGCAAGCGGAACAGGTACATAGAAAATACCTCTTCTAAATTTGGATCATCTCATTTTCTAAACTGGAAACCTGTGCAAAGATAATTATATTAGCTGATACAACTTAGTAACACAAAGTCGATTGACAGCCCATTTCTTAATATTTATTGTGGAAAGTCACTACCCCCTTTCTAGAAGAATGAAATATTTTGAGGAGTATTTTAAAAAGGCAGGTTAAAATATTTCCCCTAA
Source organism: Natrix helvetica (assembly GCF_964273705.1). Taxonomy (NCBI): domain Eukaryota; kingdom Metazoa; phylum Chordata; class Lepidosauria; order Squamata; family Natricidae; genus Natrix; species Natrix helvetica. The sequence goes on along the minus strand of NC_138552.1, from coordinate 115,621,850 downwards.
AAGAGAAACTTAAAAAATCTTAAGGGAGAAAACAACTTAAAGCTCCAGCTCCCTGCCCCCAGCAGATATTTTGTGCCCATTAAGAAAAACTGGGTCAGCCTATCTACAAAACAAAAGACCTTCAGCTCCAGGGTGAAGATATTAAGACTTGACCCTTCAGGACATAATAGGAATAACCCACTAAAACACAGAGCTCACTACATTGCATAATCTCCTAAGGACATGTTTCACTCTCAGAAACTTCAACCAAACTTCTTAGACAACCTGCAGAGCCAGCTATGACCCCTACATAACACCTACATGGCCCCATGGGAGCCTGACAACAGCCAACACATGTTGTTATACAGAAACAGGAAGCTCAAGTGCAAAGCCCAAGAAAAGGTATAAAACTCCCTCACTCTAAACTCCATGTGGTCAACTACCCAGAATCACATGTGCTTGGTGGTTCTGCTTCATCAATAAATGAACCCTTTTTCTAATCAGCCTCCATTTTGTCTCCAGTGCCTTTCTCCTGGCTTGGAACTGAACCAGATGGATATTTCTTCCAACACTACTTAATATCTACTTAAGATATATTTTCTCACAACTGAAACTCTTTTCCAGATCGAAAACAAAAAAGGAGAAAAGTTATAATCATCAGCGATCTGTTTGACAAATTCATAATAAGATGAAGAGCACACCTCTGCATCCATTCCTTCCAACAGTTAGGTCATATTTTAATTTCGCTCTTTGCTGTTCAACTATTCGGTAGCTTACGTCATCGCCTCCGCTCGTTCGGTCCAATAGGAAGAAAGGAAGGAGGTGGAGACTACATGCGCGTTGCCATGGTCGCAAAGTTGGGTAGCAACGACAGTGGAGGCGGAGTGCGCATGTGTGGTCTGCGCAGTACCGGGAGTTTGGGCCTTGTAGAGACTAATCTTACCGAAGTCTGCGATGCAGGGTTCCGTGATTCGGCGTACACAGGAGTTGCTGGGGCGCGTGATTCGAAAACCGCCTCTTACAGAGCGCCTTCTCAGCAAGCCCCCTTTCCGCTACCTGCACGACGTGATCGGGGAGGTCAGGCGAAGCGAAAGAGGGGGGAAAGGGGGGGAGGAGAGGAAACGGTCGGTCGTGTTTCCAGTTGCCTGGCAACTCGAGGAGGAAGCCGCAAAGGAGAGGCGTGCAACTTTGAAGGAAGGGTTGTATAGAGACGTTCCCTAAGGCATTAGACAGGTTTAGAGAGATGGATGGCATATTTTCTCCATCCCGTTTGATCCAAGGTTGCATGGTCCAAGGGGTGTGTGTATGTCAATCCCTCAAATGCTGTTCATCACGTGAACATAACAAGGATAGAAAGAAGGATAGAAAGAAAAGTTGCCGCAAACTACTGATTAAAAACAGTAGTTGCATGTACAAAGGACGGAAAATTTAGCTATCCTTACTTTTCGCTCTTGTTTGTAAAAGACATATTTTAAACAGTTTTGAAATCTCAAGAATAGAGCTATGGCTTTATAGATAAGGAAGCTCAGCATTAACATGAGTGATGCTTTGTCGTCCATCTTTTCATGTGTTGAATAAGTTTCGCTTGTTTTTGTTGAAGACATAGGCCTTCAGGGACAATTGTGTTCTGTACTGTACAGATATGAGGATTTAATTCCATCTATAAAAGTAGTTATATTATAATGTAAGAATGAACATTATGTAACATTTTGTATCCTATCATATCAAGTGTATCATTTTCAATTATCATATTTAGGCACAGGAGAAGGGAATTATCATTTAAGCAAGTATGAAATGCAAAAGATTATCTGGTTTTGCTCTATGAAGAACTGGGTGGGCTAGTGGCTGGGTTGGAAACCCAATCATATACTGTAACCTTGAGATAATTACCTAGAATTTTTCTTATGAGTACCAAGCCATTATAGTTTTTAAATAGAATATAACTTGTTTTTATATGATTAATTCAGCCAACTGTGCCTTAGCTAATACATTAAAACTACACTAAACCAATAGACTGTGATTGATATATGAATGTTACACTTATAATATTTTACGACATCATGAGTATGCCGTAAAGTCCTCTGCAAGTCACCTCACTTTTTGATAAGATGTTAAGAGGCTTAATCTATATTTATATATCCTTTATGTAATGGGAAAATGTTTTTGGAACATTATTTTTTCTGTCAACATTTTTAATTGAATTATAAATTATTATAAAATACAAAATACAAAGTAAATAGAAAAGCAGTTGAAAGGGGAAGGAAAAGGGAAGTGAGGAAAGATAAGAAAAGAAAAGAAAAAGAAGCATTGACTTCCGACTCTCTCTGTTACAGTAAAATAAGTCATTAACATCAAATAACAATTTTTTGCTTTTTCATAATAATATGAACAAGGCATTTCTACAGAGATCAATCAGTCTAATCAGTGAAACCCCAAGTCAGATTTTCATTCTTTTCCACATAAAGCTCGAAGTTCAGATGCGGTCTCCATTTAGAAACGGAAGTACTTACGTTCTTTTCTTTAATCAAAGTAGTCCATTTTGCCATTTCAGCCAACTCCATCAACTTCTGCAACAATTTGTCCATAATAGGAACCGAAGTTCCTTCCATTTTTGTGCATATTAAAGTCTTGCTGCGGTCAAAATATATAATAACAAAGTTCCAATTTCCCCCCCAATTATTTTCCATTAAACTCTAAAGAAAAGTTCCGGTTCCATTTTTATCTCCATTTTCAAATTTTTCTGTAGTAAAATATGAATTATACTCCTTTTTTTTTTTTTTTTGCTTTATCACATGTCCACCGTAGATGGTAAAACGTCTCATCTTTACTTTTACACTTGCATACCATGACATACCTTTATATATCTGGTCTTAAATACCAATGATATATTATAATCTTACAGAAATTTTCTTTCAGATTATAATTTAATGTACATTTTAAACCCTTTATCCACATATTTTCCCATTGTTCAAGCATCATATTATATCCAAAGTTCCTTGCCCACTGAATCATACAATGTTTTACATGTTCATTTTCCAAATTCAATTTCAATAACATTTTATATATCTTAGCAATAATATGTTCATCGTTACCACATAATGAAATTTCCAATTCATTTTTAACAAAGTCAAATCCATAACATTTTTTATCGAGTTTAAACTTTCTTTCAGTTGTTGATAGGTAAATCAATGGTAAACATAACTTTCTGATTCAAGTTCTTCCCTCATCTTTAATATTGGGTCACCAGAGTTGAAAGATAAAATTTTACAGTACTGATGAAAGAAATGTCCTTCTGGGTTCGGCTCCAAGTGGGGAAAAAGACACTGGAGACATGGAGGCTGCTTGGAAAGATGGTTTTAATGGTGGACAGGACCACATGGCCTGAGTCTTGAACAGAAAAGGTGATCACATGCTTCAATGTTGGTGGAGAAGAAGAGAAGGCAAAGGAAAGGCTGAAGAAGGGCTTGCAGGGATTTTTATAATCTGTTCGGCCCCACCTATCTGTTTCCTGTTCCTGTGTAAGAAATGTATTCTGATTGGCTGTCAGACTCCCATCGGCCCGTGCAAGGGCAACCCTCTAGGCTGAGTTTTGAATCCAGGTTTGGTTGAGTTCAGATGCCATGTGGTCAGTTGAGTAAAGGCTTATATTATCCTGCCTTAATCCCATCACTCTGGAGTTGAAGAGGAGAACTCTTTATTATGTAAAGTGGACTAGCTTGGCCTTCTTAATGGCCCATTGACAAAGGGGATGGGCAGGAAGCTGCAGGAATTTACTTTGTGTTTAAAATGTGTTTCTCCCTTTTTTCACATCCAGGGAAATATTCTGCCTTTTCAATATTTCCTAGGATATTTCATTTTTCTGGGAGAGGGCTGGGTGATAACTTCCAACAGTACGTCAGCCAATCTGGTTTTGCCATCATTTCTTTTCTAAAAAAGATTCCCTGTGGTGACACACAAAGGGATTACTTCATAGAGAGCTTGTTTTATATTTATTCCAAACTCTTAGTATGGCACTTCTAACAAAATGGTTATTAAAATCCATATTAACTTTACTTTCATCATTCATAAATAGCCATGCCATCCAAATCTTAATTCATGGCCCTCTAGTTCAAGTAACCTCTTATTCCGGAGGCTCACCCATTCTTTTGCCCAGATCAAACAGCATGCATCAAAATACAATTCCATATCTGGTAAGCCCTCTTCCGTCTCCTTAGCATGTCTTTGGAACATTTATTATAGGAAAGTCCTTATTCGATTGAAATTACTTATGAGTACTTGTTTAATGCAAGATGTCATTTAAGCTCAAATAAGCCCCAGGAATCAAGGAGGAAAGCAGTTGTCTCTGATTGTCTCATTTTAAATCTTTTTCTTTGCTAGTCCTACAAGTTGGAATCAAACTTTCTCCCTTTGTTAGCTGAAAAAGACCAACATAATTGCTCTTACAGGAAGTTCTCTTTGCAACCATACTCCCTGTTGACATTTTTCACAAATGAAAAAAGTCTACAGATAGTCCTTGAGGTATGACCACCATTAGGGCCAGAATTTCCAGTTGCCAAGCAACCAAATTTTGATCACATGACTATGTAAATGCTGTGACAGTTGTAAGGGCAAGGACTGGTTATAACTCACATTTTTCAGTGCCATTGTAACTTCAAAGGATAGCTAAATGAATGATTGTAATTCAAGGACTGCCTTTACTTGTTTGTATTTAATCATTTTAGAAGATAACTTTTATTTTTCTATTTAAATCAGCTAGTGTTTGGCTGGATTGTTTTATAATGCTGCTTTACAGAGCCATCCCATTCAAGAATGGTAATTAAAGGTTTTTCTCAAAAACAACCGCTAGTCATCATTCTGTAATTATAAAGCGATGAAGCCTTAAAATTGCAGGGAATATTATTGGCCTAAATTTACTTGTTTGTAATTTGTTCTACAACAGAAACATTCCTTGAATAGAATTGTGTCAAAGGGGCAGTGTATTTTAGTTCCTGTTGAAACTTGCAATAATTCAGCATGGAGTTGGACTATAAAACCTGTGAAGTCCTTTCCAGCCCTATGATTCTGTATTCTATGTTCTGAAGTAGATTTGGGGAACATAGAGAACTGTCCTTGAAATGGGAGAAAGTTACTAATGGGACTTTTTCATTAGTTTCAATTTACGCTTACATAGATTGAAATTTGGGTTGACTAGTTTTCCCATCTGCTGGCAATTGTACTTTTTTTTTTACAGAATGTGGTAGACCTATGTACTGTGAGATAGCACAAGCATAACAAATGATCCACAATATTACTATAACGAATTGGTGATCCTTGCTCTAGTTAAGGCTACAGGTAGTTGGCACTTTACAACCAGCTCAAAATTTATATTGCTAGGCAAAATGTTAAGTGAATTTTGCCCTGCGATAGTTGTTAAGTGAATCACTGCAGTTGTTAATAACATGGTTAATGAAACTGGCTTCCCCATTGACTTTGCTCTTTAGAAGGTTGCAAGAGGTGATCACATGACTGCAACCATCATAAATACATGCCAGTTGCCAAGTGAGAAAATTTCGATCCTGTGGCTAAGGGGATGCTGCAATGGTTGTAAGTGTAAAAAACAGTTCGAAGTCAGTGGTTGCAAGTCAAGGACTACCTAGGTTTTATTATCCCATTTTACTGGATAAGAACACTTTTAATCATGGCTATAATGTATTGCTCTGAATTCATTAATTTTTAATGCAAATTGAATGTATTGACGATAGAAGTTTCTAAACTAGTTAGTATTCCAATATTAGCTATGGTTTTAGAAGTTTTATATGCTAACAATAAAATTTATAAATCCTGCCAATTCTATGGAAACTTCCACTAGTTTCAATATTATAAGGAGAACTTTATTAAACTATGAAACCAAATTATATCCTAAATGTAATATGAGAATGCTATTTATTGTGGATTAATGTTGTTAGCTCTACAGTTAATTGAACCTGTGCAAATTATTTTTTATACTTTATACTTTATAAAGATCCCATTAAATAAAATTGCACTCTGTAGTGCTTACTGAAAAGTAATCAGAATTATTTCAGAAAAAACATTATAATCAAACTTGTCTGCAAAAATCAGTACAATTATTTTATTGTTTCAAGATTCAATTGCTTTTAAGTGTTATATTATGCAGCTGTATTTTATATTGTTAAGTTGTACAAAAAGTATATGCATCTGAGAGCTAGTACCATAATAACATTATCATTATTGTTTTAAAGGTAATTAGAGCAACTGGTTTCATGAAAGGATTGTATACAGAAGCAGAGATGAAATCTGATAATGTTAAGGTATGTATGCACTCATCATTTTTTAATTTATAAAATATTGTATAGATGCAATTCCATTAAATATCATTTAATACAATGTGAGAATTGTGCCAAATTCTATTTTATAAATTAAAATTTATAAATTAAAAAATTGGCATCACAATTTACATTGAAAACTATAGCTTTTATTTAACACTATATTGTTTTATTCAGGATAAAGATGCAAAAATAATCTTTCTTCAGAAAGCAATTGATGTGGTCGTCATAGTGACAGGAGAATATTTGGCAGTGAAACCTGCACGTGTTGTTGCAGGACATGAACCTGAAAGAACAAATGAATTTCTCCAAGCAATTGCTAAATGCTGTCTCAATAAGGTAAGATGTTAGTATTAATTTGTGAAATATTATCGTAATTGAATTTTAAATACAATTTCAAAGAACAGTTGAAAGAGAGGTGGTTTCAGGGGAAAGATTGGACTCAGGAGAAAAGCTGAAATGAGTGTTGCGGGGGAGAATTAAGCTTCTGTCTCTTTATCCAATGTTTTTCCTTTGAAATTCATCACTTGATATACTAGCGTGTAAGATCAATTGTCTATAATTCAACATGGAAATAATTCAACCAATAGAATGTGGACTTTATTTGAAGGATGAAGAATATATTATAATAAGATAAGATAACCTTTATTGTCACTTTTTTCTGTGAACACACTGGCACACATTTAAAAATTCTGATGCCCGCTCTCAAAAGAAAAAAAAAAGATATATTGATACATGCACTTCCATATAAATATTTTGTGTGTGTACATGCATGCGAGCGCGCACACACACACACACTGTTTCCCCCAAAATAAACCGGGTCTTATTTTCTTTAGGTGCCCAAAATAAGCACTAGGGCTTATTTTCGTGGGATGTCTAATTCCCCCCCTCCCAATTTATGGGAGGTCCACTTTTTCTGCTTGTTCATGGTGGGACAGGAAGCATGCAGTGTACCACCGCCGTGAGGTAGTGGGGGGATGGAGCTGGCTCATGTGCCTCGCATCAGCTTAGCGCGTAGCAGTGGGAGAAGAGAGAAAGCCTCTTGATTCCTCTGCATCAGTGGGGGGGTTGCTCCTGTTTTGACCTGTTTCGGCTGAACCGGTGGTAGGCTCCACTTACCCTTCTGGACACTTCTGCGCATGCAAGTGCATGCGGGAGCTCACCTGAACCAGTAGTAAGAATATTTGCAACCTACCACTGCTGTACATATCTTTTCATTAAATGTAAATATATGTGTGCATGTGTGTGTGTGTAGCGGAGCTCTTCCCGAGTCTCCTCTCCTCAAAGCAAGAATTTATTAGAGATGTCATATTGGCACATCTGGGGAAAACCCGAATTTGAAGTCCTGCATTTTCCCCACGCCAAATCAAAGTCAAAGATCCTTTCTTTTCCATTCCCATCTGCATCACATGGCACAATCAGGTCACTGTCCCAACTTCAGCCAATTTCCAGTCACTCCTCCCCAGGTGCGGCGAGACAAGAATATTTTTATGATTACATTGCCACCTCTGCCACTTATCCCCACTGCCTGGAATGGGTCAAAAATGGGACATGTGGAGGCTGAAAATGGGGTGTTCAGAGGCAGCGATAGATGAATGGTAATGTCTGCAGATGGCGCCAGCAATCCCCGCAGCCTGGAACAGCTGATTGTAGGTATTCCTGGAGGGCGATCCAAGCGCCAATCAGCTGCTCATGGTAAATCAGGCTGTGCTGAAACTGACCAGGCTGTTTGCTGCAAGGAGGCAACAGACATTTCCACCCACTTTTTTGGGAGGGAAAAGTGCATCTTATAGTCTGAAAAATATTGTGTGTGTGTGTGTGTGTATCTGTATTCATATGTGTGTAGTGTGTGTGTGTGTGTATATGGTTGTGTGTGTGTGTGTATGTATACTATGTTTTCCCGAAAATATGACCCACCCCAAAAATAAGCCCAAGCCTATTTGTGTGTGTGTGTGTGTGTGTGTAATATATGCCTTACCCCAAAATTAAGCCCTAGTGAAGGGGCGTGACCAGCAGAGGAAGCAGCCCTTCCTTTCCCTAGTCACCTCAGGGCTGCTTGGCCTTTTAATCAGGGCCCGTGGATCAGCTGAGCTATTCTGGCTACTACCTCCAGTAAGCGTGGCTGCTTTTGCAGCCAATTACGGCTGCAAAAGAAACCGGAGGCCCCACACCTTGCACCCTCCTTAGCTAATGTTGACAGACAGCAGGCAATTCCATCTATGGAACAGCTGCCTCATGGGAGCCACTCCGGCTGCTGCCTCCAGCAAGTGTGACCGCTTTTGCCATCGATTGCAGCCACAAAAGCAGCAGGAGGACAAGCGATGCGCCCCATGCACCTTGCGCCCACCTTCCGAAAGGTACTGTAGCAGCAGCTATCCACAGTTTTTTGAATATTATTTTGTCCTGACCCACGTGGCCCAGTACAGTGTCAACCAGAGAAATGGCCCATAGGCTTTCAGGATCAAAGTTGAGGCTGAGAGAAGCCAGGGTGGGGGGAAAGTCCAGTGATGCCCCAGCGCTCTTCTTTCCTCGGAAATGGAGTCTTGGGAGGGGGAAATGGCAGGCCCAGGCAGGGTGGGTATGTTAGTATATGTATAAAAAGCACAAAACAAGGGAGCCAGCAGCTGCGGATTAAGGAGCTTTGTGAAATGTTGTGCCTAAACTCAAAGGGCCATCTCGGGGGAGTAGACCTCCAGGTAAGGCCCTCCTCCTCCTCCTCTCCCCTTTCCATAGTGTGCTGTTTTTCCAAACACCCGGGCCGGGCTGAGCTGCAATTCTCAGGGAGGTGCCCCTATCAAGGCAACTCAGGCTTGCATGAACTGCTCCCACCCCTTTCAAAATGGCCACCTGTCGCTTCTCTCGGGTGCCCAGGTCCATGGAGCAGCTCTTCTGAGAACTGGGGGAAGGTAGCAGGCGCTCCAGAGGAGACAGGTTTCGGTTGCTTTTTCTGCTGCAATCCTGAATGACTGGCCTTGGCTGCAGCTCACAGGTGCACTGTCCATCGGAAAAACTGAAGTGGCGAAACGCTGCCTTCCACTGGCCCTACAACTCCAGGCGGAGTTTCAGGTGGAAGGGTTTGCTTTGGCCCTAGGCTGGAGCGGCGAGGAGGCAATGGCCCTGGCATGAAGGAAAGCTGCATGACCGGAGCCCTAGCTGCTGCAGCCTGCAATAAAATCACCATCTTCGGCGCCACTGGCATGATGGGCCTGGCCAGCCTGGCATAAGCCGTGGAGGTGGGTGAGGCAGAGAAGGGGGCGTCAGCCTGGGAGACAGAACTGGGGGGCGAGTATCGAAAGAGTAGCTCCTCACATTGTGGCTGCTGCAATTAATATGAGAAGCCCAGCCAATGTTTTGAACACGGTTAACATCTCCAGCCCAATGAGTTCTCCATTAACACTCAGCACACCTGGCAATTTACAAACTCCAGTTACTGCCCCAGTGAACATCCAGTCACTATCACCTCACCAATGAATATCCCAACACCAATGACATTAGCTGGTCTTTTAAATATAGCCCATTAGACCTGTGGACAGTATATCTTTCCTTCTCCAGGCATTGCGAACGTCTCCCCCCTGGTTAAAAAAAAAAGAGAGAGCAAAAGCTTCATGCAGTATTAAAAAGAATAGAAAAGGGGGCTGCTATGTTTTGTTTAATGGACTGCAAAATTGGCAAAATGGACTGCTAAATTGGCCATGCCCACCCAGTCACAAGATGACTTGGCCATGCCCACCCAATGACATGATGACTTAGCCACGCCCACCCAGCTGGTCCGGCCACCCAACAGTCTGAGGGACCGTGAATTGGCCCCCGTTTAAAAAGTTTAAGGACACCTGCTCTATGTAGATTAGCCTTTAGCCTAGTTATTAGCCCACCGTATTTGTCTCTCTTCCTCTTTCAATCATACTGCCTCTTCCTTTGAAGATGGTCAGCGCTGGTGGGAGACTTCCCTGCTGCAAAGACTGCCTCTCCCTGCTGCCTCCACCAGCCAAAACACCAAGCACAACACCACTCCACCTCCAGCTATTTCCTCTCTTCATCCAGACACATCCAGAGACTGGAGCCGATCTCACACCCTCCACATAACCCACCAACACTTCTGCTGCTGACACCTTCAATTGAAGCAGTCTAAAACAATGCAGACTCTCCAGAACAGCTTTATCAACAGTTCCTCACTTGGTAACTGGCGGTCCACAATAGTTTAGTATTACAATTCTGCTTTCTTATCACAATTCCTATAGAACCAAACCAGATGGCTCTTTCATCACAAAATCCCAACACTCTTGAGAGCTGAAGCAGCTGTAGCCAAGCAAGTTGCCACCATTTTGGGGGGAGGGGAGTGAATCATACAGTTGTTAAGCAAATCTGGTTTCCCCCATTGACTTTGCTTGTCAGAAGCTGGCTGGGAAGGTCACATCACATGACTCCAGGATGCTGCAACCATTGTAAATACATGTTAGTTGCCCAGCACCCAAATTTTGACCACGTTGCCGTGGGAATGCTGTGACGTCGTGGCGGCGGCGGCAGTGATGTGAAGGCTGGGCCCTGGCGAGTGCACCGTGGCTGGGTGGAGCGGCGCAAAGATGCCGCGTCCGAGGTGCCACGCAGCGGAGGCGATCCGGGCATGGGTGATGGAGACGCACATCTCGTGGCTGTTCAGGGACCGTCCCGAGGCTTCCTTGAAGCCTTCGGAGTGCTTAAAATGACCCTCCGAGCAACCCGGAAGTCACTTCCGGGTTGCTCGGAGGGTGGTTTTAAGCGTTCCGAAGGCTTCAGGGAAGCCTCCGGACGTTCCCTGAAGCCTCCGGAGGGCCTCCGGGGGGGCGGGGGAGGCTCTTTTCGCCCTCCCCAGGCTCCTATAAAGCCTCTGGAGCCTGGGGAGGGCGAAAAAAGCATGTAAAAATGGGGGGAGCGCATTGTGCGCACATGCGCACTGGGGGCGCGCGTTGCATTATGGGTGCGGCACGCCCGCACACAACCCCCCCGCGTTCCCCCCACTTGTGGCACGCGAGCCAAAAGTTCGCCTTCGCTGATCTAATATATGTATTATTACAGCAGGAATGAGGCATGGTGTATATGTCATCTACCCACCCCCGTTTATCAGACCTTTTTGAGGTCTCCATTCACACATTCTTTTTTCTTTTTTAAAGTTTTTATTAGGTAAACATTAAAAATGTTGGAGATAGTGCAACGTTTCTGGCATAGTAATTTCTGTGGAATTTTTTGATCTTACAACAATAGCAGTTTGTATCCATTACAAAGGTATGTGTGTTCAGTCAAATTATCTGCACATGAACCCCTTCCATAACATAGTTACTATCAGTACATTTACATATCCAATTCCTACCTTTCATACAATATTAATACCATATTTTCCAATTCTTAACCTATCCGTGTTTCTCTGTCCCGACCTTTTCCCCTCGTTTCTAACCATCAGTACCATTTGTCCCAGATTTCGTAGAGTCAGCCTGTCCATTTCTGCGCACATCAGTAACTTTATTATTTCTTGTTCCGGGGAGACCTGTTTGTTTTTCCAGTTTTGTGCAAAGACCAATCTTGCTGCTGTTAAGATATGCAACGTTAAAAATAATCCACCTTTGCTATATTATTCTTTTGTAATCCCAACAGAAATAGTTCTGGCCTCAACTCTATCCTTTGATTTAACATCTCTTCCAACCACTTTCTTGTCTGGTGCCAAAAGGCCCTGGCTTTTGAGCACTCCCACCACATATGGTAAAAGATTCCTAGCGCAGCATTGCATTTCCAACATTGTGGCGATAGGTTTTTATTAGTTTTGGCTAATCTTGTGGATGGGATGTGCCAACTATAGAACATCTTGTATAAATTGTCTTTATATGAGGTGGCTAGGGTTAACTTTTTATTTCTTTCCCATAAGTCTTGACAATTGTTCAAATCTATATTATAACCAAAATTCCTACTTTATGCTAGCATAGTTTCCTTTACCTGCTCTTCCATCATTGTGTATTCCAATAAGTATTGATATAGTTTTTTGATCGTTTTCTCCTCTTCTCCTAATAAAATTTTATCTGATTCTGTGGATTCTTTCTTAATGCCCAATCTTTTTTGTCTTTTATGTATCGGGCCTTAACTAGTAGATAAGCCCACCATTCTAGTTCTAATCATTCCTCATATAATTCTTTTCTATGTTTTAATTCACCTCTTTCATTTAGTATATATTTGTACGTAATTACTTTCCCTAGATTAATAAAATTCAGATGTACAAACATCTCCAAAGTAGGATGCCTAGTATCGTCCTAATGTTTCTTAGTTGTCTTCTTGGCAGGAAGCCATTTTGATCAACATGGATAAAGCCCTCCAAATTTTTTTTAACCTTTCGGCCATTATGGCCATGAATATCTTGTAATCCAAATTTAACAAAGAAGTGGGCCTATAATTTTTGATTAATGTAATATCAGAGTTCTCTTTAGGGATGAGTGTGATATTTGACTCTTCCCACGATGCCGGTATCTTTGTCTCTTTTAATACCAAATTGAAAACCTCTAATAGTATTGGCTCTAGAAGTTCTTGCAGCTCTTTATATATTTCAGATGGTAATCCATCAGGACCTGGCTTTTATTATTTTTTTGCCTTTTATTGCTTCTGCCTGTCAACTCTAACAAGGTTATGTCTTTGTTTAACATATTTTTTATGGCTTCAGGGATTTTTGGTAATTCGGCTTTTTGGAAACATTGCTGTGCTTTTATCTTCTATATTGCGTTCGTCATCCTTGTATAGATTCTTGTAGAACTCATAAGTTATTGGTTTTTTCCCTTCATTTTGATGTATTATATTTCCCTCTTTGTTTTGTAATTTCCTAAACCATCTTTTTTCTTTCTGCTTTTTCAACCTATAGGCTACCATTCTCCCTGGCTTGTTTGCATTTTCAAAGAAGTTTTGTTTGCTACTTTTTATTTGTTGCGCTAATTTCTCCTCCTTGATAATATTCAATGTGTGTTTAATTAAGTCCGCTTGTTGCTTCAATTCATGTCTTTAGGGCTCTTTTTGTAGTTTTTCCTGTATTCTGCTGAATTCCTTCTCTAGGCTTTTTTGCCATTGTTTCTTTTTTTTTTTTGCCATATAGGCAATTGCAGTGCCTCTCATGTAGGCTTTTGCCATGTCCCGTAAATTTTGAATGCTTGTATCTTCTTTCTTATTATTCTGGAAGAAGAGCCGCATTTGCTCTTCCATCTTCAAAACAAATTCTTTATGTTTTAAAATTGATCCTTTTAAGGCCCACCTCCTTACTTTCTTTTGTCCCTTCCATCTAATTTTCACTGGATTATGGTCTGCCCAAAGATTATTGTCGATTGTAATTTCTTCTACCTCTGAGTTTAATTCTGTTGACATCCAGACCATATCAATTCTGGACCACGATTGATGTCTACCCGAGAAGTATGTGTACTGATTTTTTCCCATGTTCCTTTCTCTCCAACTATCCTGGATGCCGAACTCTTCTGCCATTTTGAAAAAGGTAGTAGGTAGTATTCTTCTGACCCCTTTCCCTGTTTTATCACGTCTATAATCTAAATTTCTATCCACTATTGCATTAATACCCCCATAATGCAAATATTCTCATTTTCTATCTTCCCAATGATATTATGCAACTTCTTATAAAATTATTTTTGCCCCTCATTTGGGGCATAGATTCCAACAAGCAATCTGTTTTTGATTAATATAACTTCTAATATTAATATTCTACCTTCATCATCTTTATAAATTTGTTTTACTGCAATGTTATCTTTAATGTATACAACTACCCCCTTTTTTCCTGTTGTGATTATGATGCAAACATATTTCCCAATTTGGGGTAGGTCAATAGATGTTCCTTTTGTCTTTTTATGTGTGTTTCCTATATTATTGTTACATCCAAATTCATCTTGCTAAGTTTATTCAGAAATTTTCCCCTCTTTGCAGGAGAGTTCAAACCATTAACATTCAGGGACAGAATCGCCACCTCTTCCTGCTTATCTCTACCTATATCTGGGTTTTGTCGCCCTTGTCGATCTGGCTTCTTTTGGTTCTTTGGTCTATCCTCACCATTTTCTGTTTTTCCTCCTGTCCTGTTTTCCCTCTCTCCAGGTTGTAGCTCCTTCAATTCCCTAGCTTGTATCATTGTCTCTCCTTCTTCTCTTACTTCTCCTGTTTCTAGTTCTTCTTCACTACCAAAGTTCTGTCTATAAAATTCTTCTGCTTTGTCTGTCGTGTCTATTCTAAACCTTTTTTCTTGCCACGAGACCATAATTGCCTCTGGAATCAACCATCTGAAGTTAATATTGTGTCTTGTCAATTTGGAGGTCAGATATTGGTAAGGCCTTCTCAATTCTCTCACCTTTCTTGGCACTTGTTTGAGTACTACTAATTGCCTTTTTCTATGTTCTAGTGGGTCGTCTCTGGTCCTATGGAGTATCTCGTCTCGAATTGACTTTTTAATGAATCTGATATGAACTCCTTTGGGTAGATTGTGTTGTCTTGCATAATTCATATGGATCCTGTAGATCTTGCCCATGTGATTCAACATTTCTTCTGTTCCAACTCCTAGGGCTTTTGCTAGCAGTTCCGCCACCATCTCCGGTAGATCTTCTCCTTTCTCTTATCTTACCTTTTGGAAGTGTAGAAATTGTGCAGCTTTTTCTATTTCTAAAAAGATAACAGTTGTCTCTAGGTCTTTGTTTGCTTGCATCAGTCTCATTCATTTCATCAACTTTTTTTCTTCTTTCCCCATTCTCTCTTCCATCTCCTGTAATTTTTGTTCATTCTTCATAATTTGTTGTTGGAAACTTTCGAACTTTCCATTCATCGACCGCATCTTCTCTTTAAGTTCCCCAGTATCACTTCTTACCTCTTCTATCTCCTTTTTCAAATCTTCATGGCTTTTCAGCATCACTTCCTGCATTGATTATAACATTAATTGCAGGTCTTTGAACGAATTAGATCTTTCTCTCTGTGTCATATCTTCAATAAATCTTTGATGCGACAGACTCGAGTAGGCCAATGTTGTCTGGGTTCTCTGCTTTCTTCCTGTTCCAATTTTGGTTAGGTTTGGAATACTTGTCATTTTCAACAGCTTTTTAAACCAACCCTCCCAGTTCCTATTGCTTTTTATATTTCCCTCTACTGCACCAATATCATCATTTTATCCACTTTGTATCAAAATCTATACTGTTAATCTATTGCATATATTACAAAAAAGCTATTTAATATATAGGTGATATTCAATAGGCAATAGGTTTAGTAATTCTAGTTCCAAAATAATTTTCTTATATATATTCAGCTGTATATACCAATAGCTTTGCAACAATACCTTCCATTTTCCAAGGAATACCAAATACCCAATAGGTTTTTTGGGGTGGTGGTGATTATCCTCTATTTCAGTTACTGCTTATACTTTTTGTAGCTTTTTGTAGCTTTTTTCTCCCTGTCCACAAGTATAATCAGATATATTATTCTAAAGTCAATTTATTATTTATTTCCAGAGTCCTTATTGCTCCCTCGGTTGCTGGCAGGCCCCAGTCAACAAGATCCACCAGCACCTCTGTTTCCAAAGGCAAAAACTCCCCCTCTTCTTCTCTTTTCCAATTGCTACAAATGTTTGTTCTTTCCTTTGCCAGCAGGTGTCAGTCTTGTCTTTTTCCACGCTAGCACAAGTTCTATCTCTATCCAAAACATCAGCTTCCTCAAATTAGTCAGCACTTTCCCCACTTTTCAGCTCGTAAGGATCACGTCTTCAATTACAGCCTTTGAAGCTCCCCACTTAATCTCTTCCTTTTACACAGCCAGCAAAACATAATTAATGCAGATCTCTCATCTTCCCCACACTTATCTCTCGCCGCCCTTTCACAGAGGGGGGAATCTCCCCCCCTCTCTTTCCATCTGGGCCCCTCTCACCTCTTTTCTTTGCTAGAAATCCTCTCAGGAAGTTCTTTCCTCCGAGATTTATTTATTTATTTATTTGATTTGATTTCTAGACCGCCCCCTCTCCCCGAAGGGACTCGGGGCGGTGTACAGGTACCAAATTACAAACCATACAAATAATAATAAATATAATTAAAATCGGATTAAACTTTAAACCCCTGTACAAATTTATAAAAATTAAAACTTAGCCTAAGACCAGCCCGTGAAATTTAAAAAATACAGACTGAGGTGGGAGAGCTGGAATTAGGCCAGGCCGGCTAGATTAAACAGGTGGGTTTTGAGCTTCTTACGGAAGGAGCGGAGGTCTGTGGTTGTTCTAATATCAGGGGGAAGGTCATTCCAGAGGGTCGGGCCCATCACAGAGAAGGCCCTTCCCCTGGGCGTCACCCGCTGGCACAGCCTAGTGGACGGCACCCGGAGGAGTCCCCCTCTGTGTGAGCGGATCGGCCGAAGGGATGTGTGGGGCAGGATACGATCCCGCAAATAACTTGAGATCACTCACAAGAGGCTGATAATCAAGATAGCTTGATAATCTACCACAAGTATGAGAAGTAGGCTGCAGCTGCCAGAAAGGCCAATGCAGTTCTAGGCTGCAACCAGAAAAGGATACCATTGACATTACAGTAATCAGCTCTATACTAAATTAGTGAGGCCACATTTCCAATACTGAGTCAATTTAGAAGACAAAAAAATGCGGAAACCCTAGAAAGGGTGCAGAGAAGAGCAATAGGAGGTCTGGATGCTAAACCATACAATTAATAGTTAAGGGAACTAGGTATGTCTAGCCTAATGAAGAACAGGATTGGGGTAATATAACTGCTTTCCAGTACTCGAGGGCAGTCAAAAAAGAGGGGGTTGACTTACTTTCCAAAGCACCTGAGGGTAGCCAATAAGCAATGATTTTAAGTTTGCTGAAAAAAGAGCCAACCTGGAAATAAAAAAATTCCTGACAGAGCAAATAACCAATGAACAACTTGTTTCCTGGAATGGTGGATGCTATCTAAGGGTTTTCAAAAAAGTTTGGATAGTCAATTGGCATAAGGTTTTCTGTCTTGGGGAGGGGATTGGACTATATGACCTATGTTCTGTCCCACTACACGTTAGTCTATGTGCAGATGGACGTGCTGCTAAACCCACCTATCCTCCAATAAAATAGACTGTGAGCGTAAATCTGAATGCTTTATTGGGAGAACAGGATATTGTGAAACTGAGGAAAATAGGGATACATACAGTGAGAACCAAATATAAGATAGTCAATATTACGTTACTGCTGAATATAACAATAAATGCAAACAGTTTGAATCTCAGCAGTGATGGTCTCTGTGTGGGATGTGGGTTTGTCCTTGGATAACCATGTGCCACAGATTAAGATTGGTTGCTTTGGGTGCTGCTTTGTGCTTCTGCCTTCTCCAAATGCTAAAGGAAATGGAATCTGGCTTCTCCAAATGCTAAAAGAAATGGAATCTGGCTTCCTGGTGTGCACTTGGTTTGAGAGTACAGGCTGATGGGTAAATGGGTGGAGTCCAGAGGTGGGTTGCTCCTGGTGCAGTCCGGATTGGCCGAACCGGTGGTAGTGGTGGCAGGAAGCTGAGAAAGTCCTCTTATCTCTTTCTCAGAATGGCCGGTACAATAACATCTTCACATGCGGATTGGCTGAATCCACGTCAGACTATTGGGAGGGTCCTAATTCCTTTTATCCTAACTATGGCTTGAGGGACCTCAGAGCCTGCTTTGAATTTGCCCTGCTTCCACCCCTTTTCAATAAAAGGTTCCTTTTGAAGTAAAGAGTCTTTATTTCTTAAATGAGGGGGAGAGGCTGTGCCTTAAAACATTCTTCTTTAAGAAAACGTTCTTGCTTGCAAGCCGTGTCCATTAGGAGATGCAGATCAGGGGATTTGCTCTGTGAACTGCTCTTTCTTTCTCTGCATTTGATTTGGACAGATGAAACTGAATACTTGCTGGGGGAACCGGCCTTTGAAATGAGGAAACTAGTTTATTCTGAGGATGCAACAGTCTTTGATGTATTTGTTACACATCTTGTACCAGGATCATCTTGTAACTAACTGAATGGAAGTTGCTTTTGAAGAAATTCCATTCACCAACATTGTGGCAACAAAGGCACACATAAATCGCCAAGGGGGTACCAGGTCCCGGTCCCTCATGACGGAGGTGGAGGCGATTGGCTGGTGGGTGGAACATCACCTACAATCCATTCAGGCTGAACACATCTCCGGGGTGAACAACGTCCAGGCGGACTGGCTGATTTGCCGATCTGACTTGGCTTTCCATCACACACCCTGGAGGATTCCTCAGGAGTCAATCTCTCTCAGCCAGGGAGTGGTTACACATCCTGCACCCCAGTGGCTCAAACTAACCGTATGGCACTTGAGAGGGACCTCCTGAGGAGAGCCAACTATTCTACCAAGGTCATCAACACCATCCAAGCCTCCAGGCGACCCTCTGCCACACGGATCTATGATGCCACCTGGGCCACCTTTGCTAGCTGGTGCACAAAGCGTTGTCTTCAACCAACAGCCGCTTCACTCCCTCAAACTCTTGAGTTTCTCCAGGAGGACCTTGATAGAAGGCTAGCCGCTAACACCTTACGACGCCAAGTAGCAGCTTTGCCCACCGTGCTCTCACAAGGCAACAATCCACCGCTCAGCCGGCACCCGGCAGTACGCAGCTTCCTGCGTGGAGCATCCAACCTGAGTTCCCAGGTCATCCATCATTATCCTTCCTTCCTTCTTGCCACTCTTCTCAGGGCACTTACTTGCCCCCCCCTTTTGAGCCACTATGTCATGCATCCTTACGACACCTGACTCTTAAAACTGTCTTCCTTGTTGCCATTATCTCAGCCCTCAGGATATCGGAAATTGCTGCCCTATCTGTCCGAGATGATTTGTGTACCATCCACTTAGACAGGGTTATTCTTCGTCTCGATCCATCATTTGTACTGAAGGTTAATTCGTATTTTCACCGTGCCCAGGGAGTTGTTCTTCCAGAGTTTGTACACGCCTGAATCACCCAAGTGAGCGTCGTTGGCACACCCTCGATGTTCGGAGGGCAGTCAAGAGGTATATCAAATGCTCCGACCCCTTCGCCAGTCGGAGGCCTTGTTCATCGCTTTTCGACCGACCTCATTGGATCGAAAGGTCACCTCATCTACCATTGGGAGATGGATCAAGGCTTGCATCTCCCTTGCCTATGAATAGCAGGGAAGACTTGTTCCTTCTCGAGTGACTGCACACTCCACATGTAGTGCGGCCCCAACAGCAGCCTGGGCCACTCAGGCATCGGTTGAGGGGATCTGCAAAGCGGCGACTTGGGTGTCCCCATCATTATTTGTCAGACACTACAAATTGGACAGATTTGCATCCGCAGACGCTGCCTTTGCCAGGAGAGTGTTGCAGGCTGTTGTTTCTGAGGCACATTAGGGTTGGGTTGTTACTCTTTTTTGTTCCCGCCCTTGGACATATTTTGCTTGGGTATGTCCCTTGCTTGGACTCTCCAAGCAGCAGACAGGAAAATGACCATTGGCTTACCTGAAGGGTCCTTTTCTGTGCGCTGCAGGAGACTCAATCCCATCCTGGGGTTATCTCACTTCCATCGGATTTGTACAACAGAGATGGTTTGGACCCATCCAAGAATGGGACTGAGTTACTTGGCATTAAATTCACTGATTTCCTAGATAAACATTTAAACTGAACAGCGGGGACAGAGAATTAATTGATACAGAACATTTCTGTCCCCAGCAATCTAAAACTCATAGGGCAGCGATGGCGAAGCTTTTTTGGCTCGCGTGCCATAAGTGGGGGGAGCTCAGGAGGGTCGTGTGCAGGTGTGCGCACCCATAATGCAATGCGTGACTCCCCCAAGCAGCTCAAATATTGGGAGAGTGCTCGGAGGGCCTGGGATTCTAGAAACCCAGAAATCTTGATAGATTTTTAAAAGTCAGTTTCGGCTCTCTGTGAAGTTCCCAAGGGATAATCTAATTAATTTACGAGCTTCGAGACAAAGTTAAAAAAAACCAATTCATTTATTAGGATCAACATGTTGGCATGTGGAGCCGAAACTGAAATCCAGTTAATGGCGTCTGAACTTTACCCCTGTGTCCCCTCCCTTTTAAGGAGTTGCACAAGTTACTTTTAGTTTCAACACCATTAGTTTTCAGCAGCATAGTGAACAATAGGTTTGCTTAATGACCATGGTGTTCATATAAAAATCACCACAAAGGTGGTAAAATTGGGTTAGTCACATGAAACATTAGATATCTTATAATGTGACAAGCTATTAACTAAATCTGCTTCTCCTTCATTGTGAATTTGAAGGTATATATGACAACTAAGGGATTTGAGGAGATTCTTTCTCCCTTCCACCCACTCACCCGCCTGCCTGCCTGCCTTTGAGTCAGTATTGATTCCAAGCAAATGCCTGGACAAATCTTTTTGGCAGCATTTTTGAAAATTGGTTTGCCATTGTCTTCTTCTGAGGAAGAAAAAGTGACAGGCTTCAAGTCACCCACCTAGCTTTGCGTCTTAAGACAGGACTAGAATTCATGGTCTCCTGAATCCTAGCTTGGTGCCTTTTAACAACTACACAAAACCAATTCTATTATTGTTCATGTTGTCCAAAATTTAGTGAAAGAGAAAAACCCTGTTTTGCTTCCCCCTATTTTCTAATTCTTACCAGTAAATTACATTAATTTTTTAAATTACTTAAATGGGACTAGGAAAACAGATGGCATATTAATGTTTAGTGTAGGAGTATGGCTTAAGATGGGATCCAGTACAAAAAGACATGGTTATAATGGCGTGAGCGAGTTTATTTTAGAAGCTTTGATACCTATACTAATGAAGTGATGTGATATAATATACATGTAAAAGTATTATAATCAAAACTAGTATGTGTTTCTATGTATGTACAAAATAGGATAAAAATATAAGAAATCAAATTGTCAACTCTCAGTGTTGTCATTGGAACAGAATGAGGGGGAGTGCATCCACGCATACTGTCGGCTGGAGTCGGATCTCAGATTACTGCAGCCGGTTTAGGAGGGGTAATGTGATTTATGACACAGACTGAGAGGAGCGATGGAACAGGGTTAAAGCTCAGAAGTAAATCAAACAAAGCACAGGCTTGACTGCGAGCAGATCTTACCTAATGAAGCTCCTAATAAATCACTGGTTTTGTATTGAAAACTTGACTCTATAATTATGAACTAATTAGGGCATTTTTAGGAAATCTGACAGACAGTCAAGACTGTTTTTAAATATTGATGGTGCCTGGCGGGAACTCAGAAGACCATGGCAAAAGGCCACCTATCTGAAGAGAGCCTGATTGCAGCCTGACCTCAGACATCAAAGCTAAGATGGGCAAAGCAAGAGATGAGTATTCAACCCCTACAACAGCTAAAGCTGAGCCCCACCCCACCCTAATGCCCCAATGCCCAGAAAAAGGGAAAAGCCCTGAGTGAGGTGGGAAGAATGGAGGGGATGCTGGACTGGAATCAAGCCAGGCCCTCGATGGAGCCCCTGTGGAGTTCCATAGAGCAACGGAGGGAGGAATTTGACTGGGCCACCCTCTGTGAAGGGAGGCCATTATGCAGGCCAAAAGAGACGGGAGGAGCAGTGGATCCTTTTGAGGTACCGAGAAGCAGACGGGAACGCAGCCCCCCTTCTCCACCCATCAGAAGGAGGCTGAAACCAGTACTTCTCCCACGTAGCAGGCAGGCTACCCGGGGCAGATAACCCCCTCTCTACCTCTGAACTAGAGCTGAGGAATATGGCCAGACATATCAAGCACAAGCATACAGAGGCTGACAGGAGGAGGGAACAGTGCTCAACGAACTGCCCCAGTTGAGGGGAAAGTTTGATGAGGACTCAGACCAGTTAGCTCTAGTCCTTGACTCAGCTGAGATCCACCTAGAATGCTATGGACACCTCTATTCATCCCCCAGAGCCATAGTGAATACTATCGTAGAGAGACTAGAGAGAGAAGCAAGGGAATGGCTAGAACCCCCCAACTGCAAGGCGTGGATGACTTCCTACGATTGCTAGAGGCCAGATTTGAGGAGGTGGAGGAGGACTTGTATGCGGAAGATGAGTTCAGCGACCTAAAACAGAGGGGCCGCTCCATCAAAAAGCACATCCGCGAATTTAGGAGAGTCATTGGAAGGCTACCCCCTTTACCAGAGCGTCTGTTAGTGCATTTTTTCAGAACAAGCCTGGACAAGCAGTTTGCCCAGGTAACTGCTTACTGCGACATCCCAAACCAACTCTCTGAGTGGTTCTGAGTAGCAATAAAAGTTGAGGGCAGATTGCACACTAATGACATGAGAAAACCATCAGACACGAAAGAGAGAGGTCAACTCTACCTGAAATCGCCCGGCCGACGGGGACTCACAGCAACACAGCGGGCCCCGAAACCAGCCCCCTCGAAGTCCACTGAGTGCTATAGATGCAGGGGGTGGGCCACATGGCATCCGTGTGCATTACCCCAACCCCGTTGCAAGGCCAGAGCCACCACCCAGGATACAACTGAAATGGGGCCACAAATGGGCCACCCATGCTTCCTGGAAAGTCCTCCAGGCTGCAGAGGTCCCTCCCCACCCAGATGAAGGACGGGGAACCCCAGGCAACAACGACCAGTCGCCAGAATCCTATGAGAGTGATGACGAGGCCGAAAACAACCCAATGCCCTTTCCTTTTTCCAATACGCCTCACATCCCCAAAAACAGGAAGCCAGGCAGATTTTCAAGCCCTAATAGACTCAGGCTGCACTAGATGCCTGATCAACCTGACCACAGTCCTGAAACGGGGGATCAGAATAAAAAGACTGGCCCACCCAATCCGGTTCAAACAGGTCGATAGGTCTCTAATGGGGAGAGCCTATGCCACCCACCTGACAGAACCAGTGAGACTAGAGCTAGAGGATCACTGGGAAGTAATTCGATTCATAATAGCCCCCAAAATGACAGATGCAGTCATACTGGGACTCTCCTGGCTAGACAAGTGGGGACCAACTATCTGGTGGCAAGGGGGTACACACAGGCTTAGAATAGAAAAGGGGCCCCAACCCCTTTTCCGCCAGCAAGCAGAAACACCACCCAAGCAGGGAACTTCCCCAAAAAGCACACTAGAACATCTGGGAGCCATATCTGATGAAACCCCAGAGACCGAACATATCCCAGGGGAATATCAAGACCTTGCAGAAGTATTCAATGAGACAGAATGCAGCATTCTGCTTCCCCACTGTGAGGCAGATTGTGCCATCGAAATCACCCCCAGGGCCAAACTATCCAAACCCAAGCTGTACGCCATGACGCCCCAGGAAATGCAAGAAATGTGGAAATACATAGGCGAAAACCTAGCACGAGAGTTCATTGAGCCAGCTAAGCCACGGGTTGCAGCACCAGTCATCTTCAAAGAGAAAAAAGACGGAACTATGAGACTGTGTGTGGACTTTCGAGGGATAAATGCTGTGTGCATACACAACCTAAACCCTCTCCCCCTCATGAAAGATATGCTATCTCACTTGGCCAAGGGAAAAGTCTTCATCAAATTAGACCTTGAGAGAGGCATACTACTGAATACGGATCAGGGAAGGAGTTGAGTGGAAAACAATGTTCAACTGCCACCTAGGGTGCTTCCAAATCAAAGTGATGTCTTTCGGACTACAGGGAGCCCCAGCAGTGTTCATGCAGGTAGTAAACGAGGTGCTGCATGAGCACTTCTACAAGGGGGTCCTCGTCTACCTGGGTGACATCCTCATCTACACTGAGATGATGGGCGACCACATACCCCTGGTCCGTCCAGTACTGGAAAAACCTATGGCAGCCAACCTATACGTCAAGCTATCAAAATGTGAATTCCCCCATGAGCGACTAGATTACCTAGGCTACCGAGTGTCAAATGAGGGAATAGAGATGGACCCAGCCAAAATACAAGCCGTCTTACGCTGGCAACCCCCTTGCACCCACAGTCAGCTACAAAGCTTTCTAGGGTTCGCAAACTTCTATAGGCAATTCATCCCTTCCTTTGTGAAGATTGCCAAACCCATGACAGTCCTCTTAAAGACGGAGCCCAGGAACAAAACCTCACCCGGGACAACCTCTACAGTGGGACCTAATCTGCCAAAAGGCACTTGAAATACTAAAGGAAATGTTTGAAAAAGAACTGATGCTGAAGCATCCTGACCCCAAGCAACCCTTTGTTATCCAAGCAGATGCCAGCGACATGTCAGTGGGAGCAGTGCTACTCCAAATAAACAATCAAGGAAACTTACAACCCTGCACCTACACCTTCCACAAGCTCACAGACACAGAGAGACAATCGGCAGCATGGGAAAAGGAGGCTTTCATGGTGAGATGGGCAGTGCTAATCTGGCGACACCTGTTGGAAGGGAGCCAAAACCGTTTGAAGTCTGGACTGACCACAAAAATCTGGAGGCTCTCAGGACCCTGTGAAAATTATGACTCAAACAAGTCCGATGGGCTCAATACTTCAACCATTTAGACTTCGTACTAAAGTACATTCAAGGGAGGAGGAACTTTGTAGCTGATGCCCTCTCCCGCATGCCCCAGTACATCCTGGAACATGGGGGAACTAGCAGAGGACTGGAAAGAGCTGGTGTAGTTCCCATCTTCAAAAAAGTGTGTGTGTGTGTGTGAACAGATCCAGGAAATTATGTCAGGCTGATTGGTCTGAATCAGCCTGACATTAATACCTTAGAAGATCCTGAAAAAAGATAATCAAGCAACAGAACTGTGAACATCTAAAAGCAAGCAAAATTATAATGAGAAATCAACATGGGTTTGTCAAAAATAGATCATGCCAAACAAATCTTATTTCATTCTTTGACAAAGAGACTAAATTAGTGGACCAGCAAAATGCTGTGACATAGTATACTTGGATTTCAATTAAGCATCTGATAAAGTACACCACAATCTACTTCTGGATAAGCCAAAAAAAAAAAAATCTGGGATAGACAGTACCATCACTTTGTAACTGGCTGACAAATTGCACTCAACATGTATTCCTGAATGGAACTCCATCTGCATAGAGGATCATAAGCAGTGGGGTACCCAAGATTCCATTTTAAGCACAGTATTCTTCAAATATCTTCATAAATGATTTAGATAAGGGAATAGAAGAAGAACTCATTAAATTTGCAGACAACACTAAGCTGGCAGGAATAACCAACACCCCAGATAATAGGCAAAAGGCTTGAAGGCTAATACAAATAAAGAATGGTTGCAGGAAATGCCTACGGCTAATTAGTGAAAAGAAGAATTAGGGGTGATATGATACCATGTTTCCCTGAAAATAGTACATGTCCTGATACTAAGCCCAATCGGACTTTTCAGGACATGAGCTAAAATAAACCTGCCCCCAAAGTAACCCCCCCAAACTACTAAAATGACCCTGTTGGCCATGAACCTGACCTTGTGAAGAGAAGGCTATTGCAGTTTCCATGCCCCCTGCGGCAGTCCTCCGGAGTTGGGCCAGCCTCAGCTGATCCAGGGATTCTTCAGCAGTCCACCGCCTGGCCCGGGTGTGCACTTCCAGGTTCAACCACCGGTCTCTCACCTTGGCGGTGGCTTCAGGCCTAAACCCAGTGCCTCCCGCCTGCATGTCGGGCACCTCCTCAGTTATTCGGGAGGCCAGCCACCACCCCCAGCTCTCATGGACAGGCAGAATTCCTGTCCTCCAGAGGGAAGCACTGCCAATGCCAATCTGCAGGACAGTGGCGGGCCGATTTTGCAGCCGCAGCACTGCCAGTTCGAGTATCCCAACCATAAGCTGGAGAACTGGGGCCTGCAGCATCACCCCTACCAACCCCAGCAGCAGCATTCCTACAGCCTGGTAGAGCCTCTTTTCAACGTGTTCCAGCAGCTGCCCAACCAGCAATTGCAGCACTTCAAAGCGCCCTCCTACGTGACCTGCCCAAGAGACCCCATTTTGATTTGTGGAGTGGGGGCACAGGCATGCACAGGGCAGCCGCCTTGGAGACCCACCTGTGGCCCTCCCCTATCCTGGCCTGCCTGGGGACTTCACACCACTGGTGCCCAAGCATTTTCTGCCACCACGCATGTCTCATTTCTCATCCACCCCACCTGCCACCTGCCAGAAAACAATAAGCGCCCCTACCCAGTAATAAGGCCAAGCCCTTATTATGTGGGTCAAAAGAAAATAAGACCCTGTCTTATTTTGGGGGAAATACAGCAGTGTTCCAATATTTTTTTTCCAAAAAACCCCTCTGTTATCTTAAATGTTTATACATATTACCATCATCATACCTCCATTTTTATTTGACTATAATTGTTTAAACGTCCTTCATCATAAGATATAGCAAAATTTAGTACATAACCACATACTGGCATTTCATTTACTTATTTATAAAATCATCCATTAACATTAAATCCTTATATCCTATGCTAGCTAAACG
The DNA here is from genome assembly GCF_964273705.1 of Natrix helvetica. Taxonomy (NCBI): domain Eukaryota; kingdom Metazoa; phylum Chordata; class Lepidosauria; order Squamata; family Natricidae; genus Natrix; species Natrix helvetica. The sequence continues at coordinate 115,595,169 of NC_138552.1, read as the reverse complement.
TCCATAATATTTAATAACACAGTTTTCTAATCCTCCTTTCCAAATCACTGCTTACAATTTACATCCAGTTTCCTTATATTATACCCATACGTATATATAGATTATTATCATTATCCTTTCTTTATTTGGCTATATCCTATACCATAACATTTTTCCGTTAATGAACAAAACTTAACTGTGTCTAATTTAGTTTCATCATCATCATCATCATCATCATCATTATTATTATTATTATTATTGACCTTTATATATAATCCAAAAAGATTTCTAGCCTTCCGTTCACAGGTATCATTCAATATTCATATCCAATTATTGCTTATCATAACACTATACATTATATACAGTATTATCATTATCAATTTTTTATTTAACTATACCTATTATCGCTAAATTTCACTAGGTTTAGCTAGTAATTTTAAATTATACTCTTCCATCTATCAACCTGTATCTTTCCAATAACAAAACAATCTTATGTCCTCTGCCATTTGTGGTATCGATCTTCTGAGCTTCTTCTTAATCAGCTTTGTATGGACTACTCCTAGCAACTCCTTGCTTGTAAGATCTCTCATATAATCCTGATGCCCTCTTTCTGTTTCTTTATTCTGCTTGTCTTTAATTGTCAGTAGTGTTATCCGTATTTTTGCTGATAAAGTTTCATAGTCCATAAATTCTTTACTATTTTCTTCTTCTTCTATATCTTGCCCTTTGAAATAGATTTGCTCTCCATTTATGTCCTCTTTCAATATTCCATTCTTTGCATTTTCAAAAACAAACCAATTGTCATGGATATCAGCAAGTTTAATTGCTTTATATTCCTTTTTCACTTCAATTCTTTGGATTTTAATCCCCTCATTTTGCATTTGGTGAACATCATCAAATTTTTCATCACATTTTTCTGTTAGCTGTTCCAAATATTCCAGCTTTTGTTCAATTCTCTCCTATGTATTTGTTAGTTTTAGTAATTCTGAAAATATTGTCTGCAAGCTTACAATCTCTGTATTTTCTTGACATTCTGCCATCTTAAACAAAAGCGCTCTCGCTTGGAAGATTTTTTAAAGTTAAAACATGGATTCACAAAAGCTGTTTTTCCCCCTCTTCTCTGGTTGAAAACATGCTTCAAAGGGACATTTGGCTTACCTCTATTGCTCTGTAACGAGCCGTCAAAACAAACCATGAAGAAAGGGAAAGGTTCCGCTTGAATACACAAAGCTCCAATCAACAAAACCTCCCCGCACGTAGCGCTTTTAAGATATTTCTTTTTTTAATATCTATTTTGTATTTCAAATTAGAAAAAAAGATCCAATCTTTAAATGAATTTTTAAAAAAATACTCACAGCGATGAAAGAGGAAAGCTTTGGTCTATAAATCACAGAGAGTTACAGAAAAAAAAGGTGGAAAAAGAAGACTTGATCCGTCCGTTTTAAAAGCTTGTAAAGATTCCATCCATGAAGATAGCATATAAAAAAATAGACTATCCATTGTCCAGAACCGTTACAGGTTTAATTTCGCCGCTTGATTCTTCTATTCTTCAATTTAAATCATTTTTTAAGTTTTTATAGGCAGTCTCTCTTTTAAACCAATAAGAATTCCTCACCAGCTGGAAACACTTTCACTTTCAATTCCTTCCATTTTGGGGCCGCCCCGACTTCATCAGCCTTGGCTGGATTTTTTGTCACCAGCTTGAAGAAATTTATCTTGCTTCTTTTGGGGATTTTGCGATATCCCCGAGATCCGCAAGACGTATTCTTCCTGTTCACTGTCTCTTCGGGACAGTTTGGATCTGTTTGGACCCCCCAGTGGCAAAAGTGTCGACTGCAATCTTGGAGCATTGAGATCCCACATTGTGTCATCGCGACTTCGGCCCCACCTCTGCAGTGTTCCAATATTTGGAGGTCTGCCACAAAGAAAAAGTGGTCAACCTATTTACCAAAGCACCAGAAGATAAAACAACAAACCCTAACCCTAACCATATACTGCTGGGTGATATTTAATTGATTATCCACTAGGACTGCAAGATCCTCCTCTCACAGTTACTGTATTAAGCCAGGCTTTGTCTAATCTGTACATGTACTCTTGATTTTTCTTGTCTAAGTATAAGACTGTACTTTTCTCTACATTAAATTTTATTTTGCTAGATAGGTCCCAGTGTTCAAGTCTGTTGAGATCCATCTGGAACTTGAGCTTATCATCTAGGTCAGTGATGGCTAACCTTTTTGTCGCTGCATGCCGAAAGAGCATGTGCGCGCACATCAGCATGAATATGTGTGCCCACACTCATAATGCAATGTACACTTGAGACCATCACCCCTGTGGCCCATTTTGGGCCTAGCAGGTGTTCCTGTAGTGTCCTGGGACCAAAAATCCACATTCCCCCCCACACATGCACACGTGTCCCTCCTGCATGCCCCGCTCCCCATGCATGCGTGGCAGAGTCCTGGAAAACAGCTGGCTGGCAGGAGGCGCTCATGCATGCACAGTGGAGCTGAGCTGTGGTGACGGCTCACATGCCCGTAGAGATGGCTCCACGTGCCACCTGTGGCACACATGCCATAGGTTCGCCATCTCGAATCTAGGTTGTTGGCTATTCCTGCCAGTTTATCAGATTATGTATCATCTACACATTTGATAAATTCCCCTTCTATTCCCTCATCTGTCATTTATGAAGATATTGAAGAGTACTGGGCCTAAGACATAACCTTGTGGTCCACTGCTTACTTACCTCCATGTAAATGTAGTACCACTAAGGACTACAGATCTGGTGGTGATGCTATCCATTCCTTCTATGTAATATTCTATTTTATATTTTTATATTTTTGCAAATATTTAAAACTTGCTGTCTTTTTTTCTTTATTCTAAACATGTCTAGTTTCTTCAGCTCCAGTACTCAGACACAGTATTTGAAATGAGATCTGAGCAAAACCAAATAAAAGGAACAATTATTTCTCATGATTTGTTTCTGTTGATACAAATAAATTGCAAATCCCCTTTTGCAGCAATATCTCTCTTTTGGTTCATACATAATTTGTAACCAATGATTATTCCAAAATCTTTTCCATAAATATTATTAAGAATGTATATATTCCTCTCCCATCCCAAACCCTGTATTGATGTTTTTGATTTAACAAGGAAATGTTTTGTTAGTGTGGAATTTTAGCCTGTTTCTCCTGTGGAATTGGTTTCATCTTTTTCTCCTTCTAGGTATTAACTATCTGCTGAATTTTCTATTATCTACACAACAGATAAACATTCCCTTCATGTATTTATCCCAAGTATTAAGAAAAACATTAATTGGAGGAACTAGGATTGGTAACTGCAATACCCTGTTTAAAAGAATTCTCCAATGAAAATTGGATATAATTTTTCAAGCTATCCAGCCCATAGGCTGCTAATTACCTTGCCTCATCGGTACCTTATCAAATGCCTAGCTGAAATCAGGATATATTATGTCTACAGCATTGATACAATCAATTAAAGAGATAAAATCATTCCGCCAAGGTGTTTAGATAAAGTTTTCTTTATCTACATTTTTTCCTTTTTATTTTGAAAAGGGGGGGAATATTTGGTCATCTGGTACTTTAACAGTTTTCAAGATTTTGTATACCTTGAGTTGTAACTGCAGTTGGGACTAGAATTGCTATCACTAATGATGTGATTATAAAGCATGATGTCATGTTATAGCAATGGCAGTCCAGGCAGCCCTAGTTGTTGTAATTCCAGATGTGCAGGTTTGAAAGCGAAAGGATCTCAGGTAAAGAATGTGGAAGTGCCACAGGATGGAGGGGATTCCTGGAAGGTCCAGTAAAGACCACACATGAGTTGGGGAGGAGGTGCTGCAATATGGTGCAAACTCAGAAAGGTCAGGAAAAGGTGAATGCAGGGAAAGAGTGTGGAGTGTGGGAGCATAGGGACGCTGAGGAAAGATAATGTGAGATACATGTCTGTGTGCAAATGAGCAATGGGAAATTGGGGAAAGAGGATGTGAGATATGTGCAGGTGCAGGGCAGCCAGGGAAAGAGGGCATGTGGTGCAGGTATATATGTGAGCACAAGGAACACAGAAAAAGAGAGTGCAGTTGTGCATATGTGTGCAGAGCGACTGAGGAAGGAGAGCATAGGGTGTGTGAATATGAAAGCAAGTAGGCTGGGAAAAGAGACTTGTTGGTGTGTGCAGGGAGGTCAGAGAACGAGGGTGCTTGTTTGTGTTCCAGTGCAGGGAGTTGCATGTATTCTATTAGTTTAATGTGCATTTCTTTTATGTAGCTTTCCAGTGATGAAGCTGTTCAGAAAGTACTTGCTGAAGAAAAAGCTATTAAAGAAAAGACACTATCTTCATCTAAATCTCAAAACACAGAATCTAAAACAGAAGAATGTAGATATCATAAAGAGGTAATCTGAATAATCTGTTGTATTTAAAAAAATAAACATATAGGAGTCTATATGTTGAATAAAAAAACAAGAGAAATTGTTTTGTTTCTTTATTTACTGGGTTTCTGTGCTGATTCAGTCATAAAAGAAGCTAAGTGATAACTGGGTAAACTCAGGTTAAAACAAAATACATAAGAAATATAAAATGGTCCTTGATTTACAACAATAGTCGACCCCAGAATTATGATTTTGTGGTGGTCCTTAAGCGAAACACTGATGTAATCATCTCATTGAGCAACCACAATCCCTGCTCTCCTGATTATCATTAAGCAGAGCCTGGGATCCCTTGGGGTGAGGGAAGCCCTGGGAGGCCTTTCTAGCTCACGTATGGCCTACCTTGAGCCTCCCAGGGCCTTCTCCATCCTCTGAGGAACCCCATGTTCTGTTTCCTGCACTGTTGGATGCCACAACCTTAGTTTTCTTTCCCCCACATTACTTCTCAGTCCATTTAACTTTTCCAAAGATTGCCTTTCAGAAAGAGAAGAAGTCAATAAACTATTAGGGAAATCTTGGATTGAGAGAATTGTAGCCACTTCTGGGATAGCACAATTGGTCCTCTGTATAGAAAGGCCAAAGATTGGCCAGTTCTACCCAAAGGTAATCTTTAGAAAAGGTAAGTGAAGTGAGGCATGTGGGAGAGGCAAGCCCAAAGACTGGGGGGATCCAGCCACGTGGAAGATAGGCCCAAGCAGGGGATAGGGGAAGATGGGTGGGGGCCGCTGTAACATCTCTGTGTCAATCGTAAAGGTGGGTGAATTGCCAAGTGCCAAAATTTTGTTCATGGGATGTTGAGGGCATTGCAGCCATAATTTGGGATACAGGTCATAAGTCCCTTCATTCAGCACTATTGTAATTTTGAATGGACACTGAAAGAATGATAAATCAAGGACTACCTATAAATCAAAGCAATCTTCAGGTTATGACCACTTGGTTCAGCAACCATTCAAAGTTATGAGGGGGATTTAAGACTAGCCTGCAAAGTTACAGCTGTTGTAGTATCCCTACAATCATATAATCATAATTCAGGCACTTGGCAACCAATTTGTAATGGCAATGTTGCTGTGTCCTGCAGTCTTATGATTGCCATTTGCAACCTTCCCTGCTTGGCTTCTCACAGCCAAAATCTCACAAAAACTCGCATCACTTTTTCACCTGCTCTTGCACCCATGGCATTTGCTCATCTGTTCACATTCCATAGCTCCTGCTCATGACACCCACCTGCAGTACCTATGCACCTATCTGCACACCTGCCTGCAATCTAATGCCTGCCTATGGTACCCATTCACCCACCTGTGTTTCATAGCACCCACCTCAACTACCTGTCCATATTCCATACTGCCTGGTTGCAGCACACAACAAGCTGTTCATTTTGTGTAACATCTCCCTATGGTAGGTACCCTTCCACCACTCTTACTTGCAGCTTTCACCCACTGGCCTGCTTATCTGAGACTCCTGCCTCTTCCCAATTAATAACCCATGCAGTCCTGAGATTACACTAGCAACCAAGAATATTTGGATTGCTGTCACGAAACAATACAGTCATGTGATACCACATTTTATAATCAGATCACTTATTAACAGAAATTATTGTCAAGAACTACCTCTAGTGAACCCCAAAATCTATCCTAAGCCATAAAGGGTTTTAAGGGTGACAACTCACATTTTGAATTGCTCAAATATTTTGTATGTAATTTCATTTTTTTGTATTTTATTATTTAGGGAAGAAGTGATTCTGAAATAAAAGACAAAAGCACAATTCAGGACCAAAAAGTCAAAGAAGAATTGAAAGAGGAAGAAAGCAAGCAAAGAGAAAATGAAAAATATAAAGATTATGAAAATAATCCCAATAATTTTGATAAAACTGTTAATGAAAGTGAAAAACATGAAAAAGAGAGAATCAAAAATAAATTACCCAAATCAGGAAGAGAGCCAGAGAAAATTAGAGACAAAGAAAAAGGAGAAGTGGAAGGAGAAAAAGAATGTGATAAAGAAAGAGACAAGGAAAGGAAACAATATGAGGGAGGGAGAGAAAAAGAGCGATTACGAGAAAAAGATAAACCTAGAGACAGGGATAAAGACTATGAGAAAGTCCGAGACAGGTGCAAAGAAAAAGACAAAAGGAGGGAAAGGGGTAAAGATATAGAAACAACACGAGAAGAAAGAAAAGACAAAATGGACAAAAAGGTAATGTGTAACTAATTGTTAATGATAATTGGAGTTAGCAGACATGTTGAGCAAATTGATGTAAAAATAATATTTTAGAGTCACTAGGTGAAATGGGCAAATAGGTGTAAAAATTAAGTAAATAATTTACTCAAAAATTTAACTTACCACCGAGTTATTTAAAGTATGAACTGCAGTCAAATGGATACAGATGCATTTCTAAATATTAGTTTTAACAAATTCTAAGGCAATTCTTTTGAAAGACAAAACAGTTGTAGGCTAGCTATAGTATCTTTTTAAACATTTGTTCTTATAAAATACATGATTCGATCATTCTATTATGATGAAAAGTTCTAAATACATTCAGAACTTTCATTGTTTATGTCATGTAAATAGTAAATATCATAAAAGTCTTTTGGAATAACTAGTATATTACTTTTTAAACATAGAAATATTATGACATATAGTACATCAAATAAATAATGAAAGCTCTGAATGTACTTAACTCTAAGAGAACGATGCAATCAAGTTAGCCAGTATTTCACTGGGAGATTTCTTAATTGTTCCAGGTTTATTTGGTTAGCTCTTATTCTAGTAATGTGAGATAATTGAGTATGGTCTTACATTACAGATAGTTCTCAATTTACAACAGTTCATTTAGTGACCGTTTGAAGTTACAACAGCACTGAAAAAAGTGACATAACCATTTTTCACATTTATGATTGTTGCAGCATCCCCATGTTCACGGGATTTACATTCAGATGCTTGACAACTAACTCGTATTTATGATGGTTGCAGTGTCTCAGGGTCATGTGATCCCTTTTTGCAACTTTTTGACAAGCAGAGTCATTGGGGAAGCCAGATTCACGTGTTACTAATTTAAGAACTGCAGTGGTTCACTTAACAAATCTGGTGAGAAAAGTTGTAAATGGGGCAAAACTCACTTAACAAATTTCTCACTTAGCAATGTAAATTTGAGGCTCAATTATAGTTGTAAGTTGAGGACTACCTGTATTGATTTGTAATAAATTAATGTGACAACTTTGAAGAAATTAGTTCAGATTGCTATATAATCATTTCGGCTTTGATATGAAATATAGTCACTGTGTAACAGTGATACTGTGTATCAGTTAACTTTCTGGGACTAAGAATTGTGTTAAATTAATCCGTGGACTAACTTATATGAATCTGAAATCCATTGGGTTCATTAATAATGGGGTTTGTTGATTCAGACTTTGAGAGCAGAATTTTATACATGTAGTACTGCTTATTAGCACTTAGCAATAGCACTTAAGATTTATATACCGCTTCATAGTGCTCTTACAGCCCTCTCTAAGCGGTTTACAATGCCAGCATATTGCCCCCAACAATCTGGGTCCTCATTTTACCAACCTTGGAAGGATGGAAGGTTGAATCAACCTTGAACCGGTGACATTTGTTGTTGATGTTTTAAAGAATTTTATTGATTTTTAAACATTTATGGGAAAAGGTAAGGGGATACATAGAAAATTTTGGCAGCTCCCACACTAGTGATAGAAATCCATCCAAATCTCACAGTTTTTACAATTTTAAAAACAAAAGATAAAAGATAAGCAGAAAACAGAGTCTTATTCTATATTGTCAACCATGTGTTCAATCATTTTTCCTTTGTCACTTTCTAGAATATCAGCAATTACTATTATTTCAAATACTTTTATTTTTGTGACCTGAGCCTTTTTGATATTGCTCCTTCCTCCCTGTCCCCAGAGGGAGCCATCGCCCTCCCCCTTCCTTCTTGACTTGTACCTTGCTATCCTTTTCACTACCTTCGCTGTGTTCATCCTCTAGGAGGGAGAAATGCTTTTTAATGAAGGCTTCAGCCTCCTGCTCTGTATTAATTCTAATCCTATTTCCCTCCCAGAAGATCAACATTCCCTCTGGCAATAACCATCTAAACCAAACTCCTTTATTGTATAATTTCTTTGATAAGGAGGAATACTTCCTCCTTCTCTCTCTTATCTTTTTCGGAATCTGTTTAAGAATGGTAATTTCTTCATCTTTATATTTCAGTGGTCTCTCCCTTTGGGCCCCAAGCACCTCATCCCTTGTGGTCCTCCTTAGGAATTTAACATGTAGCTCCCTTGGAACATTATGGCTTCTAGCATATGCTGAATTTATCCTATAAACCAGGTCCATGTCCCACCACAACTGTTTTTTGTCTCTCTTGATATATTCTGCTAAAATTGTACTCATAATATCCTTAAGGTCTTCATTTTCTGTCTCTGGTAGGTTCTGGAATCTGAGAAAAAAGGACATTCTTTCAAATTCTATTTTTGCCAAAAAGTTTTCCAGGTCTACATTTCCCTTCCAGATTGCTTTAACCTCTTCCCCCAGCCCAGCCACTCCCTCCTCCAACACCACAATTCTCTGTTTATTTTCTGCAATATGATGTTTAACGTCTCTGAGTCCTCTTTAAGCTCTGTCATTTCTTTTTTCAACTCATTTTGACCCCTCATAAGTTCTTGAAACATTTGAGAAACAGATAGTTCTTTTGGGCCCTCTCCAGTCCCTTCTTGCTGTAACAATGAAGTAATTTTCGTTTGCTGCATGCTTGGACTGGAGGTGGCAGATGAGGGGGCCAAAAATGACTTGCCTGTTGGTGGTTTCTTAGGCCCCATTTGTCTAAAATTCAGAGATGTGTATAAGTTTTTTTCAAAGAAGATGGCGTCCGAGGATTGCACAGCTGTGCCGATCCCGAGAGGCAAGTAAGTCCGAAAGCGAAAGTTAACTCTCCTTCACAGTTCCAAGGCACCGAGGCAAACCAGAAAAAAGAAGATTAGATAGTCAAAGTTCAGGAAGACCACGTAGCAGGGGAGGTCCCGGTCTCCCTCAGAGAGAGTAATAAAACAGATCCAAAGGGAATTTTTTTTCTTGAAGGTAGTTTCAAAAGGCAGACTTCATTTATAAATGCAAAAACAAAGAAGGGCGGATGCCATCTTGGCTCCTCTTTTCACAGGGAGAAGAAACAGAGATCTCTATAAAGCTTTTTAAAGGAAAACAGCTCAGCAGTCATCTCTAGTAATTGTGATAACAATCTTTCTCACTTCGTTGGTTCAAGTGACGAGTCAGCCTTTGTTCTCTCCAGTATAGAGAGGGATAGTTCAAATGCCGCTTAATCCAAGGGGGATAGAGAGAAGAAACACCCCCCTCTAATCTTCATTCAAGTAAATTGAACACGAATTTACAGGAGTCTGCTGCTTTTCCTTTAATAATGATCGAAGAGATCAGGATGAATCCCCCACCACCAGGATCCAGCCGCACTTCTCCAGATAAGCTCCTTCCTCCGGCGCCATTCGGTGAAAGGGCAGACAGCCCAAAGCTGTCCCACGCCCCCCCTCCGCTCCCCGACTCCTAGGCGAAGCTGAAAAGCACCCCCGCCGGCTGCTGCTGATTCCCGGGGGGCTTCAGCAAGCCGCCCTTCGGCAGGGGACCCCTCCAAAGCCCCCTGTGCTCCTTACGGAGCCAACTGGGGAGACGAGCGGCGAACAACACGTCCGTCGCCAGCAGGAACCGGAAGTGCTCGAACCGATGACATTTGAACTGCCAAACTGCAGTTAGCAGTCAGCTGAGGTAGCCTGCAATATTCCACTCTAACCACTACACCACATTGGCTCTTATTGCTGACGATTGTCACAGAAAACTATAAAAAGGTAATTTAGGTAGTCCTCAATTTACAATTATCAGTTCAGCAACTGTTAAAAATTACAATGGTGCTAAAAGAATGGTGGTTATGACCATAGTTCTTGGAGTTCTGGCCATCCAGCACCCCCTTGGATATCAGACCACAATCTGAGAGCTTGGCAACTGGCTTGCAGTTGCAAACCACTTGCAGCACCCCATGATCTTTTGATTGCCACATGCAAACTTTCCTGCCAGCTTCCCAGGAAAGTAAGTGAAGAAGTTGACAGGGAAGATTGCAAGTCACTGAGGCAAGTCTCCCCCTCCTGTGCATCTTTTCCTGCCCTTCTGTACTGAAGCTACATTGGCTACTTCGTGTTCCTCCACATACCCTTCCTGAGCCTTGCCATGGCTCCCTTATTCACCCCCTCAGATCCCTATGTGCCCTTCCCCAATCCTTGCTGTGCTTTGTGCTTTGCATTTTATGACTGCATTGCTTAACAGAAGTTCCAATCCCAATTGCCATCATGAATTGAGGACTACTTGTATAATCTGTTAATGATTCTAGACATTTATTCTCTCTTCTTAGACCACAGGATCTGAAGAGATTATTGCTAAAAAACTAGCAGAAAAGTCTATAAATAAAGATCAAGCTGAATTTGATAAAGAAGTAAGTAACAGAAAATATTCATTTTACATGTTACTGGTATATTAAGCTGTTACCTTCTACAGACAAGTGACAATAAGCATGTGTGGCTTATAGTTTGAAACATGTATGCAGTGGTGAAATCTAAAAATTTTCCCTACCGGTTCTGTGGGCATGGCTTGGTGGATGTGGCTTGGTGGTCATGGCCAAATCAACGTAACATGTTTGCCCTTATGACCAACAAAAAAGAAAATATTCCAATTATTTAGTGCATTTAATACTTAAATAACAATAATGAAGAATACTTATGTACGAATAGTTACATAAGAGCAATAAAAATGTTGTCTTCAATGCACCAATGATAATAGTGACCTACAAAAAGAAGATATACCATGATATACAAATTGAACCATTTAATACTTAAATAAGAATAAAAGAAGTACACAAAACAATAAAAGAGGTACAGAAATACTTATATAAAAGTGTTAGTCATCTTTCACTTTAAGATGTTTCCACATTGATTTCTCATTGGCACTCTCCTCACTTCCACTTTTCTTGATCTTGATTCTGGGATCATCAGTTGAGCGATGGTAGCCACTTTCTCACTGTAGGAATAGGGTCCCATTTTGGAAGAGGTAGGCCAGCAATATTGATTGTCATGAGGTTGGTTAGAAACAGTAAGGTGACCTGCTCTCTGAACATATGAAGTTCATTTTCAAGAAATCTTAAAAGCTTCTGCAAAACTGACAGCAATTGTTCTGACAATATCTTTTGCTTTTTTAACACTGTCAGGAATTGCGTAGTTCTATGAATCTTTTAACACATTCTCCACAAAATCTCTGTAGTCATTGATGTTAATGTTGCAATTGAAAATGTCATCAAATGTGCGCAGTTGTTCCTCCGCTGCTGTCCATGGAAGTACTACTTCTGAAAAATCCCAGTACTCTGGCATCAAAAATGTAGAAATTGTAATTTATTAATGGTGTCTTGCAATTGGCTACCTGTTTTAAAATGTTCACAGTCCATTAGTCTTTTCTGCAAATTTGTTATGATGCTTCCTAAAAGTCTTTCCCAATGAAGTCCAACAAATCGATGATTTTCCACAAAGTCTATGTTTTTGAAGATTTCTGAAATAATTAGTTTGTCAACTTTTCTTTCATATGGACCCTTTCCTTTTACAAGCAGTTCAAATGCTTTCATTGATCTTCTCACCAGTTTCTCAGCCTTTATGATGTCCATATTGCTTGCTTGAAGTGCAGTTGAAAAAAGTGAGATTTCTTCCAGAATGTCAATCATCAACGCCAAATATTTTTAAAAATATTTATTTTCCAGGCGGGCAACCGTACTTGAGTATTTTGCATTCGCATGAAAATACTGATCTAGTACTGGATAAACACACCATACAGATTGCCCTTAAACTATAGGTAGTCCATCTTGGCCCAAAAACTCTACCAATCTTTACGATGCAAATGTCAAGTTCTTCAGATATTTCATCAAGTTCAATTCGGTTCTTATTGGATTGCTGAAAAATAGAGCATATCTTATCAATAAATATTTTAAAATGATTTACTTGCTTTATTTCCTTTATGGCGTCATCTAACACAGGTTGGAGGCGATGGTTCAAGTACTGCCATATGATGATGTTTGAAAACTCTTTTGTTATCATGGTGCTCACTCCAGATTTTCTCCCAAGCATAACACTGGCACCATCAGAGCAAAACGCTATTAATTTTTTTATTTCAACAAGCTTGACAAAAATTGTTGGTGGGTTCTCTGAGTCCTCAACTTTCACAAAAACTATCAAAACTGGTTTGCAGGATACCGTTGAGGTTTTGTCAAGGATCAAACATATTTTCAGGTTCTGTGCAATGATGCTGGAAAACATCTCAGTTTTAATGTCGCTAGCAATGCACTCAACTATTTTCACAACTGTTGGCCTTAAATGCAGTCCTATTCCCAGATCTACTCGATTTTCAGCTTGCAACTCTATCAATTCTTCTATGCTTGAAATTGGTCTACATGCTTTTGCCAGGCTGTAAACAGTTTTGAACATTTTAGAAGTGGTGTCTAAATGCTTTCCAGGTATCTTCTCCATTGCTTTTATTATAGCATCCTGCTCCCCATGTTTGACGTTGTGTCTACAAATGGTGTGCAATTTCGATGTGAAGTGTTCTCTCATTTTCCGTAGAGACGCCTGCTGCATTTCCTTATTTTTCCCAGCTGGCTCAATCTTGAAATGCTTCCATTCTTTGGACACATGAATACCACTCTTATTGCAAGTCATGTTTTGCACAGTACTTGCAACCTAGTTTCTTGTTTGACACATCCAATCCTGGTTACTTTTTTTGGAAGTTGCTGTATTGCTGCAATGTCCAACAGTCAGGGAGAATGAATTCAATTTCGGGCTTGGGTGACTCAATACTTGGCTTGCTGCTTTCTCCGAGTCCAAGTTAAAGTGGTGGAAGTGGTGGTGCTTGTGGTGCTTTGGATGGTTTTGGATCATCCAAGGTCAATTCTGATGGTTGTTATTACAGTTTTGGTTTCTTGGCCAAGAAACCAACCAAAGTTTGTTGCCTTTTCATCCTTGCTGGTAAAGGCTGCTACTGCAAAAGGAAGAAAAAGAGGTTTTCCTGATCGAGGCTTCTGATCGAGCAGGGGTCGGCGAACCGAGTAGCTAGGCTGCATTGCAAAGATACCTTATATAGAGGATGGGTGGGGTGGAAGTGAAGCGCTAAGCGGCCGGAAGTGAACCACCAAGCAGCCAGAAGCGGTAAGGGAGCGAGTGGGCAAGTAGGCAAGCGGGCAGCTGGGCGAGGGCAGGGATTTCTACCCCCAGTTCAGAGAACCATGGCCTATCGTCACTATCGGTTCAGGTGAACCGGGCCCAACCGTGAGGATTTCACCCCTGCATATATGTTAAAAATACTAAAAATGCAAAGATTGGTTATGAAGTTACTTTTTCATTGCCAATATAACTGCAAATAGTTGCTAAACAATGCAGTTGCTAAATGAGAAATCCCTGTAATATAAAATTAGAAGTTTATTATGTAGGAACCTGCTCTCCTTTTTCTACACGTAGTGTTTATCTATTGAATACAAACCTGTAAATTGTGGCTTTTGCAAAAGCAAGAGATTAAAGCAACATGCATGAAAGAGAACAAAAGACCTGAGAAGTGATGTTTAACAGTTTGTGAACCCTGTTGAATTTGCAGTATTTCTGCATAAATTTGATTTAAAATGTGATCTGTTCTCCACACTTCATAAAACTGGAAAAAGAGAACTTGATTAAACAAATGAAACCAAATTATTATGCTTGTTCATTTGTCAATTAAAGAAAACAATCCTCAGTTGGTAAAGCAAAATATATCTCTTATTTTCCTATGCTGGAATGACCACATTGTTTTTTTGCCCTCTGAAAATGGAAAAAAATCTAAAATACATGAATACTGTGTGTGCGCGTGCATACATACAGTACTTACTTTTATGTAATTTTTTCAGAATGAAAATTCTGCAAGATTATCGAAGCAGCATGCAACAAAAGGACCAAAACAGCGAAACAAAACTTTAAGTGAAGGTAATTAAAAAAAACTTCCTTGATTTATTACTTCTTGAGAATTTGGAGTATGATTCAAAATGTAACAGTTCTAAATGACATAGAGGCATTCTTCACCTCAAGTTGGCTCTTCCATTTTGAGGAGCCAGTTATGTTTTTGATTTTTCCTGACTAGTTCTGTTTAGAGACTGAATAGTTAGAGCACGGGTCAGCAACCTGCAGCTCTGGAGCTGCATGTGGCTCTGTCATCCCTCTGCTGCGGCTCCCTATTGCCAGACAGCATCACAATTTTGAGAAGAGCTTTCGGTTTGGGGGAAGGGAACAGGACGCGCCAGGGGGAAACTCTATGGCAAGGGGCGGGTTTTCTGGTCAGCTCCACAATTGATAGGGCTTTCGGTTAGGATAGGTAGAGGAAAAAGGATGTCGTGCTAGGAGGAGATTCTTTTTTGGGGCTTCCAGTTGGCTCCGGAATTGAATGGAGGGCTTTCAGTTAGAACCTTTGCGACTCTTTGAGTGTTTAATGTTGCCGACCTTGAGTTACAGCTTCTAAGAGACCAACTCATTTGTATTTTATAAGCATTTATTTGCTTCCCCCCCTTTAATCTCTATTCTACCTCTCTCTTTTTCTCTGTGGAATCTTTGAGGCCTTTTCTAATTAGTTGTTTACTGAGAAGATAACATTTTTAGTACTAGAAGGGAGATGGTGGGATTTGCTCTCTGTTTACACACAATACAGGTAGTCTTTGACTTATGACAGGCCACTTAGCAACCATTCAAAATTACAACAGACTTTCCCAAAGTTGCAATCTGGTTTCAAAGTTATGATGGCTGCACCATCCCCACAGTTAATCACTCTTAAGACAGACTGCAGGGATGTTGCAGTGTTCATCCACTCCCGGCTGGATCTCTATAGCCGCTCATCTACCCAGTGGAGATCAGGCATGTATAGTGCTGTGAATCTGTTGGAGCTTGCAAGCCTCCAACTTCCTTCCTATCTAGCAATCAAGGGAAGATCAGAACAAACAGAATTTGTAAACTCTGGCATAGAAGGGGAGATTCCACCCAAGGCCTTGCAGGACTCAAGCATGTTCCTGGATTCAGCAATAACTAACTTAATGATTTATTTCTTCATATTCTGAGTGAAACACCTAGCCCTGCCGGATCAGTTTCTTAATCTCATGTCCAATTCCTCCTATTTTGCAACAGATTCTATTCCTGATACTATAGAGCACAGGTGTTAAACTCGTAGCATCATGTTGCCATCACGTGACATTTCATGACATTTTCCCCCTTCGTGGAGCTAAGGTGGGCATGCCCTGCACATGTTGCATCCGGCCAATGAGCTGCCAGTTTGACACCCTGCTATAGAGCCTTTTTACCCAAGGAGCCTCCATTTTTTAAAGATGGTTCCATTTTTTACAAAGGTTCTGTTTATTTCTACAGTTTATGGAGCTAAAAATATGGAGGCTCCTTAAAAAAACCTTTCTGTTAAAAGAATACAACCTGTTCCAAAATAGGAGTTTGCCATGAGACTGGCTCTGTAAGGAACTGACCTTACAGGGCCAGGTGCCTCAGAAACTGCAAACACAAAAAGGTAAATTTGGTATTGCTGGGCTCTGCAGCAGGCTTGAGTCCTGCAAGTCATTGAGTGGGATCTCCCTTTCTATGCCAGAGTTTGCAAACTCCATCTGCCCTGATCTCTCCTTCCAGGCTGAAGTTTGCAAACGTTGTATATAGTAATCTACCCTTGATTGCTGGGTTGGAAGGAAGCTGAAGTATCACAGGTAACCCTGTAAGAAGTGTGACACAGGTTGCCTCAGGGGGTGGAAATAGCCTTGGGAGGCTTGAGGCAAGCAAACCTGTGCCTGTGTAGGCCTCTGAGGGCTTCCCCCTGAAGCACCCTGTGCTCTGTTGAAAACCTCTCCCATTCATTTAAAGTTTGCATCAGGGAGAGCAAGGAATGGGGTTGTTAATTGAGGTGGTTTCACCTAATGACTGTCACAATATAGAATATAATTCTTTATTGGCCAAGTGTGATTGGACATACAAGGAATTTGTCTTTGGTGCATATGCTCAGTGTACATAAGAGAATAAAATACACCCATCAAGAATAAAAAGATACAACACTTAATGATAGTCAAAGTTACTAAACAGTTTTTCCCAAATGCGCTCTGCTTAACAACTAATTCCCACAACACTGTCAATAATTTACTAAGAATGTATTACTATTCTTCTCTTCCTTCCTAGTATCTATCTCTCCACACTTATGACTATAACCACGTTGCTTGTATCTTTCAATTTATATTGTTTTTATTTGTTTCCAATTATGATTTGATAGCTTATTAGTAACCTTGACTATCATGTGATCATAATGGGCAGAATCCATTACAGTCATATTTCAAGGACTACCTGCAGTTGCTCTGACAGACTTGGTAGGTGTATTGTTTTCTCCCTAGTAGTTCCTTGATTAGACTATTGTTTACTGCTTGATTGTTTGTCTGAGTTGTTAATTCCTTGATTGGGGTATACCATATTGCTTGATTATTTGTCTGATATTAATCCTGGTGTTAAACTCTGTTAGTGACTGATTTGCCTGAGTGCCAAGCTTCCAGGAATTCTCTAGCATTTTTTGGATTTAGCTTTGTCTATGGATACTAACAGCTTTCCAGTTGAATTGATGGTTAATTTATCCATATGTTGTGAAATTAAGAAATTTTGATCATGTCTTCTGCCTGCTAATTGATGTTCATGGATTCGCTTTATTAATCTTTTCCTTATCAGTTCTACTTAGTGGCTGTTACAGTCCTTACAGGTATAGTATCATAATAGAGCCTGCCCATTATGCATTTTTATGCCTTGCCATTGATACTGTCTTAATTCCAGGTGAAAATGGTCCCAGCTCTAGAACAGAGTTACATCTGTGTTGCATTTAGAAACATCCTGAAATTGATTCTTTGTCCATTACTGAAGAGTAGACTAACCCAACCCATTCTACTCTGTATACAGGTAGTCCTCGATTTATGACCACAATTGAGCCCAAAATTGTTGTTAAGTGAGACACCCATTTTACTCCATTTTACAACATTTCTTGCCACAGTAGTTGAATGAATCACTGTAGTTGTTAAGTTAGTAACCTGATTGTTAAGTGAATCTGGCTTTCCTGGAAATCTCCAGGAAAAGGTGATCACATTTGAATTTTGATCATGTGACCATGGGGATGCTGCTAAAGTTAGAACTGTGAAAAATGGTCTTGGCACTTTATTCAGTTCCTGTCAGCCTCTGTTTTGGTTACTTGCTTAGGGCTGCTTTGCTACGCTTGCTTACTATTGGCTGCGATAGGAAC
Source organism: Natrix helvetica (assembly GCF_964273705.1). NCBI lineage: Eukaryota > Metazoa > Chordata > Lepidosauria > Squamata > Natricidae > Natrix > Natrix helvetica. Next base: position 115,577,383 of record NC_138552.1, on the reverse strand, counting down.
GGGGGCGGAGGCATGGTATTGGGGAAGGGAATAATATTGTATTGGAGGAGTATTGTTCTCACCATCTTCTGCGCATGCTGGTGGCTGATGTGTGGGCTTGGTCAATGCCAACCATCTCACATACCAACTTGATGAGGCTGTTTGAAGATGCACCCCACATGACACCTTAGGGAGTTGCAGATTGGACACTGGGTTGGAGAATTGGGGGGAGGGTACTGGGTAAACATTTTTACGTCCCACAAAGGCATCGAGATGGACCCGGCAAAAGTCCAGGCCGTTACTGATAGGGCGCCCCCTCGCACCCGCAAGCAATTGCAAAGTTTTCTGGGATTTGCAAATTTTTATTGTCAATTTATTCCCTTGTTCGCTAACATCGCTCTACCCATTACAAATCTTCTAAAATCTAAAGGAGAACCAAAACCTAGGCCAGGGAAGCCTTTGAACTGGACTGGAGTATCAAGCTGCTTTCGAGAAATTAAAGCGACTCTTTGCAACAAAGCCAGTTTTGAAACACCCTGATATGGATGTGCCATTTGTGGTACAGGCTGATGCCAGTGACGTGGTGGTGGGGGCAGTATGACTTCAAAGAAACACTGATAGCAAATTGCAACCGTGTGCTTACACCTCACATAAGCTTACAGTGACAGAAAGGAGATGGGCCATATGGGAGAAGGAAGCTTTTACTGTTAGATGGGCTTTGATGACATGGCGACATTTCCTGGAGGGGGCGAAACACCCTTTTGAAATATGAACTGACCATAAAAATTTAGAAGCCTTGAAAATCCCCATAAACGTCACCTAAACAGGTGCGTTGGGCACAACACTTTAACTGGTTCAATTTTACCCTGAAATACATCCCGGGGGGGGAGGGGAGAACTTTATGGCTCTGCCCAGGGGCTAAACTCCACCCACCATCCTCAGACTAACGGAGCTTGTGAACGGATTAACTCGGTTTTGGAGCAGTACCTCCGATGTTTCAGCAATTATCAACAGGATAATTGGGCTGAACTGTTACCACACGCAGAGGTGGCGTACAATAATTCGGTACACAGCAGTACCAGCATGACCCCTTTTAAAGTTGTGTTTGGTCAGTACTTTGTGCCAATTGCTGAATTGCCTCAGGAGAAACTGCAAATTTTGTCCTTGTCTGAATGGGGTGATCAACTTCGGCAGTTTTGGCCCATGATCCGCAAAGTGTTAGATGCGGCACATCAGGCTCACAAACGACAAGCGGATAAGAGAAGGGTTAAACCGAAAGAGTACCAAGTTGGGGATAGAGTGTTTTTGTCCACTAGGTTTCAGCAAACCACCCAAAAGTCGAAGAAGTTGGGGCCGAAGTACGTAGGTTTGTTCCCCATTGTAAAAATCATAAATCCGGTATTGGTGAAGCTGGACCTGCCGAAAAACCTTAGCAGAATTTATCCTGTGTTTCATGTGAACCTGTTGAAATCAGAGCATACTTCTTCCTTTTGTCCGCCTCAACCTTCATCACCGGTCCCTCTTCTTATTGAGGGAGAGCAACATTTTGAAGTTAAAGAAATCTTGGACTCCAGATAACATAGGGGTCGCATTCAGTATTTGGTCTCCTGGAAACATTTTTCCCCTTCCCAGACTGAATGGGTTGACAAATTTCATGTTAGAGTTCCCAGACTTTTGCGGACGTTCTACACCAGTTATCCTGATAAGCCTTGATTTTATAATAGATATATATGCTATATTGTTATTTTGTATTGTTTTTCCTCTCTCTTTTTCTCCAGGGATGATATCTCTTTCTGAAGGAGGGCCGGATGTCAGTTCTGTTTTAGTTACTTGCTTACGGCTGCTTTGCTACGCTTGCTTACTATTGGCTGCCATAGGAACGGGGGGGGGGGAGGCATGGTATTGGGAAAGGGAATAATATTGTACTGGAGTATTGTTCTCACCATCTTCTGCGCACGCTGGTGGCTGATGTTTGGACTTAGTCAAGGCCAACCGTCTCACATACCAACTTGATGAGGCTGTTTGAAGTTGCACCCCACATGACACCTTAGGGAGTTGCAGATTGGACACTGGGTTGGGGAATTGGGGTAAACGTTTGATATGTATATGTTCCCCCCTTTCTGGCTCAGATCTTGCTTTCCTTTTAGCTGCTTTCACTTCATATCTAGTAAAAGTACTTTATCTCTATTAAAATGGAGTTGAGGTTTTTCTTTCTTGGATATTGAAGGAGGCATGCCTGACATTTCCATTGTAACTTTGAACGGTCACTAAATGAACTGTTGCTAATCATACCCAATTCCTGCAACCATTCTTTCATATGTTTTTGTCTCCAGGCCTTTAATCATCTTAGTTGCTCTTCTTTGCACTTTTTCCACAGATCTTTTTTGTAATGTGGTGACCAAAACTGGATGCAGTATTCCATGTGTGATCTTATTAAGGATTTATAAAGCGGAACTAATACTTCCCGTGATTTTGATTCTATACTTCTGTTTATACAAGTAAAGATAGTATTAATTTTTTTGGCTGTTTTCACACACTGCTGGCTCATGATTAAGTGATCATCAACTAGGACTCCAAAGTCCCTCTCACAGTTACTATTTCTGAGCCAGGTTTTGCCTACTTTTTACTTGTATCTTTGGTTTTCCTTACCTAAACATAAAGTCTTGCTTTTTTCCCACATTAGATTTCATTTTGTTGGATAGGTTCCATTGTTCAGGTTTGTCAAGATTAAAGATTCAAAAATTATCCCACCCCTAAAAGGGCCTAATGGGGAAGTCTGTAACGATGAAGCTGTTAAGGCCAACCTCTTCAATACGTTCCCTCAATTTTAGTTTAAAGCCCTCCTGATAAGTTAGCCAGTCGTTTTCCAAAAACATTTTTCTCAGTTTTTGTGAGGCAGCCCATCCCTTGCCAGAAGCCCATCATGGAGATAGTAAAGACCATGTTCCAGGAATACAAAGTTTTTTTGGCGACACCAACACTTCACTTTCTAGAATTCTTTGTTCTCTTACCGGATACTTAATTTCTATGTGTTTAATATTTAATGTTTGTACTTCTGCTTCTGTGATGTTTATAAACCACACAGAATGCTTGACAGTGAAATGGAGGGCATCTAAATTTAATAAATAAATAAACACTAACGTTATACATAATAACGTTTTATAGTATTCCAATTATATGGAATACAGGCATTTAAAACATTACAAATGAAAAATTACAGATGCACTATAATGGTTGTCCCAAAGGTGTTTTTTCAAGAAGCAACAGAACTTTCTGGTTTTTCTTTGAAGATGTTTCACTTCTCATTCAGAGCTGAAGAAACTTCTTGGATGACAAGCAAAACATCTTCAAAGGAAAGCCAGAAAGCCCAGTTGCCTACTGAAAAAGCACCTTTGGGACATCCAAGACATGGATGATTGAGAATCTCCATAGATATATGTGCTGATTTTTTATTTCTCCTTTTTTTTTTTTGTACATTGGCCATTTCTTTATCTTTTGTTTCTATTGATATGCTTAAATATAATGACACTGACTATTTCATGATAGTGCTGACATACTTTTTCATAATACTGCGGTACCTTGAGTGGAAATTGCTTTTAAAATTATGAAACATACTACTGAATTCGGTCCTAATCTGAATCTACTACATAATTCTTCACTGGATTTTTTAAACTGCTTTCAACACTTTTCAACCTAAGTGATATGCTGTCTGGATAGTTTAAAAGCTATGCTATTTTCCCCATGATCAAGATACAGTATCTTGGTATTGGTGGGAAGGTTTGTTCATGTACACTTGACTCTTCTGTCCTCAGTTTTGTGTACAACAAACAAGTTATTTGATCTACTTAGTCTGAAAAATAATATGTTTATTTTGCAGGTGAATCATTCGGTGATACAGGTAATAAGCTTTTATGATATTTTCCTTTCAGTATTGAGAAATTTAGATATATGTTTTATTGTAATTAAAATTTAAAAAAAATGTCTACCAGTAATCTATACTATACAGACTATATATCATGATGGACTTGATTTCTATATAGTATTTAATTTAATAAATCTATTTGAGTAAGACAAAGAACAAATACTGCAGATATTTCCTCAAAATGACATCATAAAATTATTTTTATTCCACAGAGGGAGATGTTCTGAATACTGGTACAACAGAAAAGATTTTTGAAAATAATGAATTTACAAATGAAATTCCATCTCAGATCACTCAAAGGTCTGACTATATATCCTTTCTTTCATTACTAACATTAATAACTGATATTATTCATGTTAATAATCAAGATATATTACAAAGTCAAAATATTCTCATTAAACTATAATATTTAAAACTTTAATATTTCTTAATTATCACAATGAAGTACAAAGCATCTGAACTTTTGGAAATGTCCAGCCACCTTAAGGTGTTTGTAAAATCTGATGACAACCACTCTTGGTGCTAGATTATATTAATGCTGGTCCCATCCAACCTAACATCATCTTTCTCTATCTGGGACAATTTGCAGATAATAAATTCATGCTGACAATGTGCATGTAATTAGGTACTTTGTTCATATTGAAACATACTGATGATTTTGTGTTAAACTTAAAACTGCTAATACCTATGTAAATGTTGATAATTTTCTATTTTTTTTTTTTGTAAAAGTTGTGAGACCTGGGGGGGCTTCTCTCCCCCGCACGATGTAGCTGTCAAAATGTTCTATAACCTTTTAACCCTTTTTCCCTGTAAAACTGTTAAAATCAATAAAATTTGGACATTAAAAAAAAAGAGTGTATAGCCTGTTTAGATCAAGAATAACAAGTGAAAACACTTGTATTGCTAGAATTTATTTTTAGAATTTAAGATTGCAATTTAAAGTATGTGAATCAATCTAAACTTGTTTAGATATATTACAATTGAAAGATTTATAATTCAGATACATTAATAAAATTTGCTAAATTTGCTAAAACACTGACATATATATGAATAATTTAGAATGTTTTGTTATAAAATGAAGAAAAGATAATAAATGAACTAATGTACATTTGATAGAAGATTGGTAATATAATATATAACTCTTAAGTGCATACCATAAAGATATCCTGTTGAAAGCAGTGAAAGATATACAAACATAAATACTTGGTAAATTCTTTTATACTGTAAAAATATTTAAAATGAGACAATGATTGCATAAAGGTATGTTGTTGCTAAGCAGATAATCAAGAATGTAAGAGAATTAAGCTTATTGAAAATAAATAAATATTAGTCGCAATTGAACATATGCTGCACAATGAAAGTGAGGTTTTTGGCTACATTGGATGGAAAAACTGGGACTGTATATGTAATTGAAAATGCAGATGCAAAAGCACTTGTAACCAAACGACATGCTGTATGTAATGGATGAAATTTTTTTAATGTTGTCTTTTATGTTTAAAAATTTAAAAAAGCATGTGGATTTTTTTTTTTGCTAAATTCTCAAAAGTGCATTTATATCTGAAATTAAAGATATATGCAGAGGATGTTTGAAATTAATTTGTAATTATATAGAAATAATAGCAATAACAGTAAATAGTAATTGCTTATTATTAAAACATTTTTCCCTACTTAACAGAAGGCTACCACGACCCAGCAGTGCACGACCAGCTCCACCCCGTATAAAACATCAACAAAGTACAGAGATTTTAATTCCAGAAAGGTAGGGACAAATTATGAATAATGAAAGATCTTAATATTACTGATATACTTAACTATTCGCTGAGAGCCAGTTTGGTGCAGTGATTAAGGTGTCAAACTCGATTTCATTGAGGGCCACATCAGGGTTATCTTTGACCTCGGGAGGCTGGGTGGGTGTGGCAAAGGTGGGAATGGCCAGCTCGACATCACTCGTAGTGGTGGCCTGGGCAGGGCTGGGGGGATTCTTTGTCTCCAGTGGAGAAAGGCGATACCAGGGAAAGGGCCAAACTCTTGTCCTCCAGAGGAGCCTCCCCGTCCCTCTCAGGCCATGTGTAGAACCCCTGGGCAGTGGCGCAGGCTGTCCAGAGTCCTAGGCAGTGGAGGGCAAGCACCCAGCCTGGCCCTCAAGCTCCTACAGCACTGGGACCCCACAGCCCATCCCAGTCCCACTTCCCCGAGGGGGTGCCTGACTATGCTTACTTCCTCCTCGAGGCTGCTACTGCTGTGCTCACTCTCCTTGGCCAAGTTGCTCATGGTGTGTGCGGGAGGGCAAAGTATGTGGGTCAGAGGGAGGCCCACTCCCTCTCCACATGAGGAGACCCAGCTTTGTAACCAAAGCATGCTCAGCGATACGATGGGAGACCAGCAGTGTCAGGAGGAGGAGATGAGAGGATGGCGAAAAGGCAGCAGGGCTGCTGGTGGCCAAGTGCTAAGCAGGACTTTCCTCACACTCTCTTTCCCTGTCATTGTAATCTTCCTTCCTTTCTCTCTTCTTTTTCCTTCCCTCTTCATTTTCCTTTCTTTCTCTTCCTTCCCCTCTTACCTTCTTTTTCCCGTCCTTGCTCTCTTCCCATCTTTTTCTTTGTCTTTCTCTTTTTCCTTTCCTGAGGGAGGGGATGGGGAAACATTTCTCAATGCCTCCTTGACTTGTGATCAAATGCCACTTTTGCTAGTAGTTAGTTTTGCTAGCACTGCTAGTGAAAACGGAGCTCAGGAGGGATGCATGCAGCCCTCCCAAGCTCCATTTTCAGCTGCAATGGCCTCTTACAGCACTTTACCAATGAAAATGGAACTCAGGAGGAGGGCCTTCTGAGCTCTGTTTTTGGCTGTGACTGCCTCCTACAACACAGCCAGCTGCCACCAGGTTGCAGATCAGCGCCGGGTTGGCCTGGGCCGGGTCAAAGCACCTTTGCTGTTTCCAGGGTGGCCCCGCAGGCCAGATCTAAGCATCCCACAGGCCCATGGTTTGAAACCCCTCGATTAAGGCATCTGGCCAAAGACTGGGATGTTTTGAATTCTAGTCCCTCCTTAGGGCACAAACTCTGCTGGGTGATCTTTGGCCATTCATTTTCTCTCAGCCTTAGGAAGGAGACAATGGCAAACCACTTTTGAAAAACCTTACTAACAAAACTGCAGGGACTTGCCAGGAAGTCTCTGAGAATTGGACATGATTGAACGGAAGAGAAAAAACTATTCTATAATATATCCAATTAGAAAACACCAACTAGTTTGCATTATTGATTGTGATTGCTAGCCAATAATCTAATAAAAAGACTCTCCATTTCACCATTTTTCCTGATTGTTTGAAAATTTTAATACATACCATTTGCAAGCAAGATCAACAAAATATGCGTTATAGTTTGCCTTTCTGTTTCTTTGATTATTTAGTACGATTATACTATCCAAATATATATAATAATATATAATAAAGGGTTAGTAATAATAGCTATAGATTCAGTGGTTCAAACATATTCTATGGCGTGCATAAATGAGATGTTGTTCACATTGAATTTTGGGGGATAGTACCTTTTTTCTCTTAGTACAGTTTTGAGCTTCATTTAGCCACTAATAGCTGATGGCTTGAGCTACAATCAATGCCAGGAAGTATCTTAACCGATGCAAATGAATCTTTCCAGCATTATTAGTATAAAATGAAGTCTGTATGATTTTTATGTTGTCCATTTGGTGTTGCCCATGTGTATAAACATCACTTGTGTTGAATAAACCACATGTTTTTTATGCTGAGAAGATTTTCCTGGCAAAATTACACTAGGCAATTGCCAGCTTCATTCCGTTCACTTAGCCCAGACTTGCCTCCTATTCTTGAAACTTTTTCTGGCTTACTTTTGTATTGTAATTGCCCATTATATACAAAAGATCCATTTTTGGTACATGTTAGAGAGACCATTGAAGCTCGTGGTAAAAAGTTCAATTTCTTTGTCATTTGAATCTACAGTTAGAGCATAGATTTGTAGTCTGATGATATTTAGTGCTCAGTGATGGGATTCAAAAATTTTACTACTGGTTCTGTGGACATGGCTTGGTGGTCATGTGGTTGGGTGGGCGTGGCTGAGTGACCAGGTGATTGGGTGGGCATGGACAACTTGATGTCACTCATGTCAAGGGGCACCTTGGCTGGCCTCTCCTCATCTCAAAGTCTCAACGAGATACTGGGTGTGGAGGGGTGGCCCAAGAGGCCGGTTGGCACTAAGTTTAAACCATTTATTGCTAAGCAAAATGAACTGTCTGTATTGAGGGGATGTCTGCTGTGGGGGGAACCGGGTCATTGTTCCACCCAAACTGTGAGTTGCAGTATTGGAAGCTTTACATGTAGGGCATCCAGGAATTGTCCCAGTGAAATTTTTGGCAAAGAGGTACGTGTGGTGCACATTGACTTTGCAGGCCCCGTGCACGAGCAAACTTTCCTCCTAGTTGTGGATGTCTACTCGAAATGGCTAGAAGTAGTCTTCATGACCACCACCACGGCAAAGGCAGTCATCAAGGTGCTACAGAGAGTTTTCTCCTCTCAAGGCCTACCCGATGTTCTGGTTTCGAACAACAGGCCCCAGTTTACGGCCATCCAATTTGAAACCTATTTAGCAGAGCAGGGAATCAGACATGCCCTGGTCACCCCATTCCATCCGGCTGGCAATGGTCAGGTGGAGAGAATGGTGAGATCTGCTAAAGAAGCCCTATCTAGGATAGGACCTGGTGATTGGCAAACCCGAATTGATCAATTCCTCCTTGTACAGCACATCACACCAAGTGCCACCACAGACAGAAGTTCCTTTGAGTTACTAATGGGTCGCCGGCTAAGGTTTCCCTTTGACTGACTGCACTCAGACTATTCGACCAATTAATTCGACCAGTCAACTACGGTCATTTAGAATAGGGGATCGAGTGTATCCCCACAACTATGCTGGGAGTGTTCTCTGGGTTCCTGCCACAATTTTTGATATTACCGGCTCTCGCTCTTACTGCCTAGAGTTCGAGGATGGTAGGAATTGGAAAGGGCACATTGACCAATTCTGAGGCTGACTCAGCCACTCCACTCTTAGGCAACCAGAGGTAACTCCTTCTTGAGTTAGCCAAAGCCCTACCCAAAAGGAGCAATCATACACTCCTTCCACAGACTTCTGAAACCCAAAAGACCCAGAGCACTTATCTTGGGAAGTTGGAGGCCAGCGGCGAGTTCCAGGCGAACCGGTTCTAAGAACTCCAGCCACGCCTCAGGGAAGTTTCCAGACGCTTCCATTGGTCCAGAGAACCAGCAGGTCCATCCGACCAGACCGATGCAGCAGCTCCAACAGAATTGCGCAGGTGTGAGAGGGTTCCCAAATGCCCCACCTATCTGCCTGACTATGTCACTGATTGGGTTAGCCCAACTAAGAGGGGAGGGGTGTAACATATTGACATTGGAAAAATAGGCTCCACCAAAGTCCTCAGTTCTGGTGGGAAAATACTCAAAGCTGATTGGCTGTGCCATCTGACAGCTCTCTATAAAAAGGCTAGCTGTCAGACAGGCCAGTGCTGGATTTGTAAATAGTTGTCTAATAAAGAGCTGTTGTTTGTCACTGAAGCCTGAGTCCTGTCTTGTCCATTTACCCAATCTAACAAAACTCACTTAAGAACACTCTTGCTTAGCAACCAAAATTTTGGGCTTAATTGTGGTCATAAGTCAAGGGCTATCTCTGCCTTCCTCTGCATGGCAGCCTTGTTCTAGTAAATTCCTTCTCCTTTCTGGCAATTTTCCTCTGTTAGAGGCACCAAAATAATCCAGATGATATAAGGTTTCCTGCTGGAGCAGCAAGAAGTTGGACTTGATGGCCTCCAAGGTCCCTTCTAACCTGCTATTCTATGATTCTGTAAGGATCTCCTGCTGAAGCAGGGGGTTGGACTAGATGACCTCTAAGATCCCTTTTAGCCCTAGATTGCTGTGCTGTTTCAAGTGTCTTCTGAAGCCACATCTAGTGCTAGGGTTTGTGGTCCTTCCTTCCTTCCTTCCTTCCTTCCTTCCTTCCTTCCTTCCCTCCCTCCCTCCCTCCCTCCCTCCCTCTCTCTTTCTCTCTCTCTCTCTCTCTTTCTCTCCCTCCCTCCCTCCCTTCCTCTCCCCCTCCCTTTCTTCCTCTCCCTCTCTCCTTCCTCTTTATTTTTCTTTCTTTTTCTTTCTTGTCTTTCTCTCTCCCCTCCTTCCTGTTTCTTTTTTTCTTTCTCTCTTTCTCTTTCTTTGTCTTTTTTTCTTTCTTGTCTCTTTTTTTTAAAAATAAATTTTAATCATAAACACTTTTTTGAAAAACGGCATTGTCAGGCTAACATTGACATACAAACGAATAACAATAATAATAATAATAATAATAATAATGATATAGTAACAATAGTAATAATATAACCAAAAAGCTTTTAGCTAAATTTCTTCTTACTATCATTATTTACTTTCTTATTTTCAGTACTAACATTTATGATCTTACTTTTCTCCAATTCCTACCTTATTATGCGTAAAATTAAGTATGTAGTCCCTTTATCATAGCCCTCTGGTGGTAAACCTAGGAACATGTTTCTGGTTTCAACTCAATATTTTGTTTGATTATCATTTCCAGCCAGTTTTGTTTTTTCTCCTAATATTCTCTTGCTTTAGTACACGTCCACCACATGTGGTAATAGGTACCTGGGATCTGACTGCATTCCCAACACTTAGTGGACAGTTTACTAAACATTTTTGCCAGTCTTGGCAGGTGGCAGATGCCACCTGTAAAACATTTTATAAAGATTTTCTTTGTAAACTGAAGCCATAGTCAATTTGTAGTTTCTGTCCCAAAGTTTTTGCCATTTTCCTAATTCTATATTATAACCAAAATTGTTTGCCCAAACAATCATCGTTTCTTTAACTATTTCTTCTTCCACTTTATGATTCAATAAGTAATTATATAATAAGACCTTTAAAAAAGTGCTCTTCAAAAGCACTTGGAGGTTGTAGTTGGTCCAGAATGTTATGAGTTATGCTAAATGTTATACCCAGCAGACAGTTATGGGTACACCTTTGTTCATTCATGTAACTCTTCAACTCTTAAGGAGTTTATATAGACGCCCATCTCACCAAAAGCAAGTCTGGGCAGCATATAATAAAGCAGTCAATTAAAAAACAAATAAAAACCTAAAGCATCACAGTAATAAATGTGATAAAAAAATACTAACCATAGATGAAGGGGGAATAAAAATAGCTTCCTTAGTATTATAACTCATAAAGTAGTAAGTTCTTCTACTTATATTAATACAGTACTTTTGTATTTCCATTTTAAAGTATATTTATAATTAGTTTTATCAACTGTGACTTGTTAAGTTTGTAACTGTCAGAAACAATTTTTTTATTTACCAAGTTACAAGAAACTACCAGCTCCATGTTGACAGATGAGAAATCAATTGTATGAGTCTAGGGCTGTGGCATTTTGCTGGCGTCTACTTGCATAAGGTGCAGGTTATTCAAGGCAGGTAGAAAGCTACCATGTCCAGTGTAGTAGCAGATAGAAGTGCTTGATGTGGTTTCAGTTTTTTGAAGAGGAGTCCAGTCTAGGTCATTCATATATGACAATTATGATAAGTAAAATGGAAATTGTACTGCAAAGAAAATGTAGTTTGACTCAGCTACTCCACTTTGCCAGATGTTCTTAAAATAGGGGGAATTTTTTTTTGGAGAATAAAATAGTATGTTTTGAATTTCCCTCAAATTTCTACTTTAGGAGGTTGTGTCCTTGAATTTTACAGCTTTTTAGATAGAGCTTGGTTTGGAAGAAAGATTTATTTTCTGCCTTAAAATGATTATCTGTGACAATATCTGAATTATTGCTCTGTTCTTGTTTTCTTATAGAAATGGCAGTGCCAAAATGGTATCAAATGTTATTATAGATAAAGAAGAAGAAGAGGATGACCAGTTTATAGTGAAAGCAGAACAGCAGCTACCTGAAATAATAGAACTGAAAATGGTTAGTTTATGTGCTTTCTTATTTAAATATGAAAACGTTAATGTGTTGTTAACTGTTTTGCTCTCATTTTTTCATGGGATTTCAGTAGGTTAGTTACCATTTTATGTCTGGCTGTTGAAAGTTCAAAACTAGACTACAGATGGAGACATTTTCCAATCTTAGTTAATCTAAGAAGATTTGCAGTTATCTTTAGAATGGTATACTGTATATACATAATCTTAAGCACTCAGGGCAGAAAAATGTGGAAGTTACACAGTGGTGGGCTGCAAATTTTTTAACAATTGGTTCTCTGCCCTAATGACTGGTTGGGTGGGCATGGCTGGGTGGTCATGTGACTAGGTGCAACAGTCGCAAGTGTGAAAAACAGTCATAAGTCATTTTTTTCAGTGCTATTGTAACTTTGAATGGTCACTAAATAAACTGTTGTAAGTCAAGGATTACCTGTACAAAAATACAAAAAGCTTTTTTGCTTGCAAAAAGCTGCCCTAAATACCAATTATTAGATTAGAAATGGGGGAATACACACGGAATGAGTCACAGCTGTCATGGAAACCTAAACCATTCTGTTTGAATACCTTCAGTAATACCTGCAACTCAGAGTTACAAATCAGGCAGGGTGCCAGAGCACATTGAAGAATTAAAATATTTAAAATGCAGCCAACTCTTGCTCATAAAGTGAAACCCTTTAGCTCTCATTTAAGCTCTCCAGAAGGTGGTTTTGCTGACATCTGCTGTGGGCTATTAAGGAAGGTGGGGCTTTCTCCCTCTAAGTAAACATGTTTCTCCATTTCTCATCCAGGGAAATATATTCTTTTTTAATATTTCTCAAAATATTTCATTTTTCCAGAAGAGGGATGGATGCTAACTTTCTACAATTGGTGCCATATTACTATGCCATATTGTCATGAGAGCAAACTACAAATTGGAAGAAGGATCCACTTATTATCAGTGAGCAATCATGTGCCTTGGCCACTCCAAAGAAATGCAAGAGACTCCTGTCCCAAAGGTGCTTTTTCAAGAGGAAACTGGACTTTCTGGAAACCAAGAAAGTCCAGTTGCCTCTTGAAAAAAGCACCTTTAGGACAACCACGACCTGGATGACTGAAGAATCTCCATAGGCAAGAGACTCCTGTGCTCAGTGAACTGACAAAGCACCCAGGATAAGCAATTATTAGATCCGTTTGCACCACTTAAAGATACCAGCTGGTCTCACAAGATATCCTAAGTCAAGGGTCTGCAACCTTAAACACTCGAAGAGCCATTTGGACCCGTTTCCCACAGAAAAACCAATCTTGTCAATATTACAATATACAGTGAGAAAAAAGGCTATACTAAAAACAAAACATCGGGAGCTACAAAACCTGCATGGGCATGGCCAACCCGATGTCACTCACTCCCAAATCACATGACCTACCCTGAGCCACGCCTACCCAGGTTTTGTGGCTCTCTGTTTTCTTTTCTATGGGGAACAGGCATCTCTTTTTTCCCTCCCCATCTCTCTTTCTTCCTCTGCCTCCCTCCTTTTCATCTTTTTCTTTCTCTCTCTCCCCATCTCTCTTCCTCTTCCATCTTTCTTCCCCTCCCTCCTTCTCATCTCGTTCTCTCCCTCCCTCTTCCTCTCTCTCCCTCCCTCCTCTCTCTCCCTCTTCCCATCTCTCTTTCTCCCTGCCTCTCTTCCCCCCTCTCCCTTTCTTTCTCCCTGTGTTGAGAAAAAAAGATGCAAATTAACTGCCAAAGATTTGAGAAGAATCAAACATGATGCTACCAGGAACCCATTATCCTCCAGTACTGTCATATTCCAGAACTGCAACCTACCTGCCCAGAAGTACAAGGTGTTCAGTGTTCAGAGACATGGCCAAGGTAAGGAAGTCTGAAACCCGATCACCACTGAACAAGACACATCAGTTGAAATGGCAAAACTGGACCAAGAAATATCTAAAGACAGATTTTTCAAAGATTTTATGGACTGATGAGATTAGAGGGACTCTTGGTGGACCAGATGGATGGGTCTGTGGCGTCTAAGTCGAAGTGAAGCTCTGTGCCCATTACTGATAAGTAATGGACACAGAGCTTCACTTTGACTCAGAGGCCAGCAAGGTGGAGGTGCAGTACTTGTATAGGCTGATATTATTAAAGATGAACTAGTTGGACTATTTCAGGTTGAAGATAGACTCAAAAGCAACTCCCAAACCTACTTCCAGATTTTAGAAGACACTTTCTTCAAGCAGGAAAATAGTCTATACAGGAAAAAGTCTGCATCTTTCAAGAAGGCCATGATTTTTATGCAGGACAATGCTCCATCACATCCATCGAAGTACTCCACTGCGTGGCTAGCCAGTAAAGTCCTTAAAGATGAAAGAATAATAACATGCTACCCTTCCTTACCTGACCTAAACCCTATTGAGAACTTGTGGGCCTGTAAAGTCCTGCCTCTCCCTCCTGTTCAAGAAAGCACGGACTCTCGAAACTTTAGCATTTCAAAAGAAAACTTTTATTGAAAAGAAGTGAATGCAAGACAAGGCAAAGCAGGGTCTGAGTCACTCCCCCGGGCAATTCTGTTAGGATAAAATGGTTAGAAACCCCTCCTCTCAGTTTGATGTTGCCCAACATAACTACATTTCCTTAGAGTTTTGCGTAAAAACAAGGTGGAACAACAACTGATCACATCCTTTTACCGGTCCACAATAGAAACCATCCTCACTTATAGCATCACAGTGTGGCATGCCAGTTTGACAGCCATGGATAGAAAAATATTACAGAGGGTGGTGAACACAGCACAAAACATTATCCTCTGATACCACTAGATGAGATTGCTAGGGCTTGCTGCCTTAGAAGAGTGAGGAAAATCCTCAGGGATGACTCACATCCTGGCGGCACTTCTTTATCCCCCTACCATCAGGAAGGAGATATAGAAGCATAGCCAGCTGCACAAACATGCTGAAGAACAGTTATTATCCATGGGCTGTCAGATTCCTGAATATATGAAATAACATCATAACTACGTAGTACGGTGGACTTGCAGGGCTGGTGCAACATGTAACATGATCACACTGTTGCAATAGGACTAGGCATTGATTAATATGATTTGTTGGGTTAGGGATTTTCTGTCTTCACTGTGAGTTATATTGTGTTGGGGGGGGGTGCTCAACCAATCTCATTGTACATATCGTGTGCACTTCCAAATAAATAATTATTGAATGAACCAATCCACAGGTGCGAAGATGGCGTGGAAACGATCATCATGAGAAAGAGATAAAGAGTCGTTCCCATGGCTTCTTCTATGAGGCTTCCAAACTGGGAGAAAACAGATGACCCCCCCCCCCTTTGTATATTTTCCCAAGATAAATCAAAGCACAGGGCAGAATAGGTGACAGGGTAAAAGTTATAAACTAGGAAATTACAGGATACTTAGGAAATAGGATGAGAGCAATAAGTGAGTAAAATAATCCAGGGTCTCCTCCGCAGTTGAATGGCAGTAGGGATCTGACGTGCTTTCCCCCTTCAAAAAAAAATGAGGGGATTACCTGTAAAATAGAACAGAAAGATGAACATCATAGAGTTAGTTTGGTTTGTTAGGATACTTCGAGTGAAACCTTTTCAGCAATGCAGAGACCTTAACATGTTTCTTAGCTACCCACTCATTTTGTGAAGGAGGTAAATGTCTTCAGGAGACTAGTTATTGAGTTGAACCTGGTGGGTGCAGGAGTCAATGATCTCTTGATTTCAAAGTGTTGTTCACTGTTGTCAGGGCAGCCTCCATCAGTAACCAAGAAAGAAACCACTCAATTCCATATTTCAGAATTAAGAGTACTCCTACTGGTTATGAGTAGATAGCAGCTAGCAAAGCAAGATCTGAGGCAAAAGCGTGCATAATCATAGATATCAATATGTGACCCAACTCCCTCCCCCTACTAACCCCATCCCCCAGTCCAATCCGCACACCCCACAGGTGTCATGTGGGCTGCAGCTTCAAAACCCATCATCAGGTTGGTATGCCGGACAGTTGGCCTTGCCGGCAATTCCACTATTTGCAGCATGTGCAGTAGATGGTGAGAAAACCATTCCCTTCTTCATTCAGTCCTGTGCTTAAGCTTCCCCTCCCAAATACCATGTTATCTCCCCCCTCCCCATTTCAATGGCAGCCGAAAGCAAGTAGCAAAGCAGAGGCTGACATCTGGTGTGGAAGGGGTTGGGGCCCCTTTTCTATCCTGTGGGTACCCTTTTGCCACCAGATGGTCGATGCCCACTTGTCTAGCCAGGGGAGTCCCAGTATGACTGCATCTGTCATTTTGGGGGCTATTATGAATCGAATTACTTCCCAGTGATCCACTAGCCCTAGTCTCACTGGTTCGGTCAGGTGGGTGGCATAGGCTCCCCCCGTTAGGAACCCATCGACCTGTTCGAACTGGATTCGGTGGGCCATTCTTTTTGCTCTGATCCCCAGTTTCAGGACTATAGTCAGGTTGATCAAGCATCTAGTGCAGCCTGAGTCTATTAGGGCTTGAAAAGTCCACTGGCTTCTCATTTTTGGGGCTGTGAGGCATATTGGGAAAACTAAAGGGTGAACTGTCCTCTCACCATCGGGCCGTTTTCTCCCTCGCCCTCATTGTCACTGTCATAGGATTCTGGTGACTGGTCGTCATTGCCTGGGGTTCCCCTCCCCTTCGTCTGGGTGGGGAGGGACCTCTGCAGCCTGAAGGGCCTTCCAGGACACCTTGGTGGCCCGTTTGGGGTCCCGTTCCAGTCATGCCCTGAGTGGTGACTCTGGCCTTGGCATCGGGGTTGGTGTCATGCACGCAGATGTCATGTGGCCCACTCCTCGCATCTGTAGCATTTTAGCAGACTTCGAGAGGGGGCTGGTCTCAGGGCCTGCTGTGTTGTTGTGGGTCCCCGTTGTTGGGCAGTTTCAGATCAGGTTGACCTCTCTCTTTTGTATCCAGTGGCTTTCTCATGTCGTTAGTGCGCGATCTGCCATCTACTTTTATTGCTATTCGGAATCACTCAGAGAGTTGGTTCAGGATGTCCCGGTAAGCTGTTACCTGGGCAATCTGCTTGTCCAGGCTTGTTCTGAAACAGCCACTCTGGTAAAAGAGGTAGCCTTTCAATGACTTTCCTAAATTCATGGATGTGCTCTTTGATGGGGCGGCCCCTCTGCTTTAGGTCGGTGAGCTCATCTTCCGCATACAGGTCTTCCTCTATGTCCTCAAATCTGACCTCTAGCAGTCGTAGGAAGTCATCCTACGCCTTGTAGTTGGGGGGCTCCCCTCTTGTGGAGTGCTGCTAGCCATTCCCTTGCTTCTCCCTCTAGCCCTTATGTATTCACTATGGCTCTGGAGGATGAGTAGAGGTATCCATAGCGTTCTAGGTGGATCTCAGCTGAGTCGAGGAATAGGGCTAACTGGTCTGAGTCCTCATCAAACTTTCCCCTGAACCGGGGTGGTTTATTCAGCACTGCTCCTCCCTGCTCCAGTCGGCCTCTTTATGGTCACGCTTGATATGTCTGGCCATAAGTGTATAAAAGAACCCTTCCCACTTGAATGGCAGTATCACGATAGGGATCTGACAGGGCCCTTCTTAAATGGGAGATTTATTACAGTGAAGGAAAATAATACATCTCTCTGAACAGCGACTGGGAGGCTGTGATTCCTGCTGCACAAAAAGTTGATTGTCAACAGATCAAGAATGACAGACTCCATGAATAGAAGGCTTATGACTGTTATTGAAGAGAACAGTGCCTACAGTGGTCACTTATATTTTTTTTCAAATGTCAGAAATGTTTGTTTATAAATTTTTAGATGTTTGTTTCTTATTCCCACTTTAACAGATGAAAATAATCAAGTGAGATGGACATTTTTCATTTTTCATTTAGTTGCATAATAATTCTGCACATTAACAGTTGCCCAATAATTCTGCACACATAAATATTTTCTTAAGAAAGCCAAAAACTCTCTTTTACTTCCTTAAATATTCAGATCTGGGATTTAGTAACCTTTTGGATTGATCGAGAGCACTGTAGTTTTTCAATAATAAAATTAACCCTCAAAAATACAACTTGCCTAATTATTATCCAGGGCACCTGAGGGTAGAACAAGAAGCATGGGTGGAAATTAATCAAGGAGAGAAGCAACTTAGAACTGAGAAGAAACTTCCTGACAGTTAGAACAATTAATCAATGGAACAGCTTGCCTCCAGAAGTTGTGAATGCCCCAACACTGGAAGTCTTTAAGAAGATGTTGGATAGCCATTTGTCTGAAACGGTATAGGGTTTCCTGCCTAGGCAGGGGGTTGGACTAGAAGACCTCCAAGGTCCCTTCCAACTCTGCTATTGTATTATTGTATTATTGTGCACAATAATTGTTACAATCATCTTCACAGATCCCCCCCCCCTGGTTTCTGCTCTCCACATTGATGTGAGGGACAGCTACATACAAAGCTTCCTCCATAGTAGAGTTTGCTGTACAGAATACCTAATATCCTCATTACCTGATATTTCGCAGGGTTCCAAGAAACACTCACAAAGAAAGACTTTCTGAGAATGTTATTATGGCTACACATTGCTTAATTCTGTATAATCCCCCTCTCCCATTTTCCCACAGTAGAAAGTGTGGCAGACCTGAAATCCAAAAAGGAAAAGGTGGCTTCCAAGTCTGACAATATACTTGCTAAAGCCTACCACTTCCAATGAATTTGCTTTATTAATCAATACCATATTTTTTGGAGTATAAGATGCACCCAGAGTATAAGACTCACCAAGGTTTTGAAGAGGCAAATTAAAAAAATAGTTTTTGCACTCTGCAAACCTCCCAAAAATGGACTGTTTTTCAGGAAAACGGGCCCGTTTTTTATCAAAAAAATGGGCATGGATAGCCTTTAGGAAGATTATAGAGTGCTCCTGGGGGCCGGGGGGGGGGAGCAAAAAAACAGCCCATTTTTTGCTCATTTCTACCCAGCCCCCAGGAGCTTTCTGAAAACTTCTTGCAAGCTATGTACAGCCATTTTGGTGAAGGGGGTGGGGTTTCGGGAGGCAAAAAATGCTGTATTCAGTGTATAAGACACACCCAGATTTTCAGCCTCTTTTTTTGAGAAAAAAATGTGTATCTTATAATCCGAAAAATATGGTAATTCTTTATTCAGTTATTACTGCTGACCTAATTTATTACCAAATTATATAAGCATTATTATTTCCTTAGTTTCTGTTATTTTGTTTTTATTGGTGCATTTTTGGTATATAAACATAACAGAAAATTATGTATGAAAAAATGAAAAGTATATGTATATCCGTATATGCACATATGAAAGAAATTGTTATTTATGAAACAGAAGATGAAGCGATTTCCAGCACATTCTTAAAATCTGTTATGAAAAGTTTACAATGAGGATAGTTAGGTAAAATTATTTTCTGCAATTACATACTTTTGGATTTTACCTGTTGAATGAACTAATTGAACCTTTAACATTTTGGACACCTCTTAAGAGCCTAAAATATGAATAATTCCTTCAAATCTTGTTAGGATAAATGGATGTTTATTATGTTCTTAGGGTAAGAGAGAGGTGGTTAGTTCCAAGTATTACTCTTTCTGAAGTATTCCAAGTTCCAAGTATTAAAACACAGCAATTTGTTGATCACAATAATAGAAACCTTTTTTTCTGTAATTCAGAAACCTTTCTGTTTATCTAATTTAGGAGGCAACAGTAGAGCTTGAAGGAGATGAGAAACATGGTAAGTATTTTGTTCAATAATATTTATTAATCCATCATGTAGCTAAATTTCAGAAAACAGAACTGACTTAGTTGAAAGTCATATTTTCTTTAGCTCTGCATTTTCCTACTTTTGATAAAGTTCCTTAGATAGTTAGTTTTTTGTTCACCCCTTTCTATTATTTAACTACCGTATTTTTCGGAGTATGAGACGCACCTTTTTTCCTCAAAAAAAGAGGTTGAAAATCTGGGTGCGTCTTATACATCGAATACAGCATTTTTTTGTCTCCCAAAGCCCCGCCTTCACCAAAATGGCTGTGCATACGTTTATGGAGGCTTTCAGAGAGCTCCTGGGGCCTGGTGAGGGCAGAAATGAGCAAAAAACGGGCCGTTTTTTGCCCCCAGCAGCACACTATAAGCCTCCATAGGGCTATGCATCCCCAAAAAACACTCTGCAAGCCCCCCCCCCCCCCCCAGGCTATTCATGCCTTTTTAAAAAGCAATTGGTCAGAAGGCTGCTTTAGTTCTAGAGCCATGATGGCGTGCCACAGGTGGCACTCAGAGCCATTTGTTAGGGCATGCGAGGCATTCCCCTGTCAGCTTCAGCGTGCATGCGTGCACTCGCCAGCTAACTTTGGCCTTCTTTTAAGGCTGTTTTTCGGGAACTGACTTCTGGTTTGACCTTATTGCCTTAGGGACCTTAGGGAAGGCTCTGGAGGGTAAAAAAACGGCCCTATGTCCAAACTGGAAGTCTGTTCCTGAACTTTCGGTTTGCCCGTAGGGCTGGTTTTTCGCACTCTGGAGGCTTCAGGGAAGCTCCTAAAGCCTCGGGGGGGGGGGGGGCAGGAGAGACTGTTTCTGCCCTCCCCAGGCTCCTAGAAAGCCTCTGGAGCCTGGGGAGGGCAAAAAAGCCCATGTGTGTGTGTGTAGAACTGGTTGCATACAAATGCATACGGGGGGTAGCACTTGCATGTGACCTGGGGTTCATGTACATAGCATTATGGCTGTGGGCACACCCGTGCATGACCCCCACTGTGCTCCCCCCACTTTCGGCACACAATCCAAAAAAGGTTAGCCATCACTGTTCTAGAGGAAAATAGCAACCTTTTTCAGACATAGAAGTTCTTAGGGTGATTTTTCTTGGTCAACCAGCCCTGAGAATGGAAATGATAGTGTTTCATTTTCTTCATTGGTATATTATCCGACAAATATAGATCAGTAGAAGAAAGAGTCATTGCAATGGCACTTTCCAGCTTTACGAGCATTGACAGGTTTGGAGAACTCTTTTTTGATTGAAGCAATCCTGTTTGTATATAACAGACACTAATTGTTTCAATCAACATGTATAAGGGAAATCCTTTCAGTCACACCTTTTTGTCATCTCATTAATTAGAACATCTAACTCATTCCTTTCAAAGACTGATTATCCTAGGGATTTTCTGTACTTTTTCTAACAAAGACAGTAACGGTTCACTATGTTAAATGAAATTATGACAGAAGGTTTGCTCAAGGTGAAAGAAATGACTCTTGACTGTAATTCACCCAACATTATAGAATGCACAGTCCCCAGGAATAAGAATCCCCCCTTGGGGATTTTTCTGAAAAGCCTCCAAAAAACATGCCTTTAGTTGGTATTAGACTGAGTCGCCATTTTTCATTATTTTATACAGTTTTGATGATATTTAATTTCTTTTTATGGATTTTCAATTTTAATGTTTTATTGTTAACAACCTAAAGCTGATTGAGATGGTATAAAATTATATAAATGAATGAAAAAAGATTCCAAATGAATATTCTACTTTAAGTGTAATTGAGATAAATATGAGGGGTTCTTGGTGCTCTCTAAGCTTGGTTGTCTTCTTGCAGATGTTTCATTACCCAAATTAGGTAACATCATTAGTGCGATGATGTTACCTACCCGTATTTTTTGGAGTATAAGATCCCCCTTTTCCCCTCAAAAAAGAGGTTGAAAATCTGGATGCATCTTATACACTGAATTCAGCATTTTTTAAAATATTTTTTTTAATTTTTAATTTTCAAACCAAACACAACACATTCTTCTTTACATACTGTAGAAAGTGTATCACTTGGTTACAAAAAGGCTTTCGTGCATCTCTTCCAAGGTCAACAAATAAAATTCATATTAACTCAAATATTTTAACTCAGATATTTATACATGTTGCCATCATCATACCTCCATTTTCATTTGACTATAATTGTTTAAACGTCCTTCATCATAAAATATACCAAGATTTAATACATAACCACATACTGGCATTTCATTTATTATTTCTAAAATCCTCCAATAACACTGAATCCTTATGTCCTATTCTAGCTAAACATCCATAATATTTAATAACAAAGTTTTCTAATCCTCCTTTCCAAATCACTGTTTACAATTTACATCCAGTTTCCTTATGTTGTACCCATACCTCCGGACGGTCCCTGAAGCCTTTGGAACGTTTAAAACGACCCTCCTAGCAATTCGGAAGTGACTTCCGGTTTGCTCGGAAGGTCGTTTTGAGCGCTCCGAATGCGTCAGGGAAGCCTCCGAACGATCCCTGAAGCCTTCGGAACGCTTAAAACGACCCTCCGAGCAAACCGGAAGTGACTTCCGGTTTGCTCGGAGGATCGTTTTGAGCGCTCTGAAGGCTTCAGGGACCGTCCGGAGGCTTCCCTGATTCATTCGGAGCGCTTAAAACGACCCTCCGAGCTCGGAGGGTCGTTTTAAGCATTCCGAAGGCTTTAGGGAAGCCTCCATACGGTCCCTGAAGCCTCTGGAGGGCCTCCGGGGGGGGCTGTGAGGCTCTTTTTGCCCTCCCCAGGCTCCTATAAAGCCTTTGGAGCCTGGGGAGGGTGAAAAAAGCATGTAAAAATGGGGGGGGTCGCGCCTGTTGTGCGTGCATGCGCACTGGGGGGTCGCACATTGCATTATGGGTGCGGCATGCCCGCACATGCCCCCCCTGCGCTCCTCCCACTTGTGGCACGTGAGCCGAAAAAGGTTCGCCATCGCTGTCCTAGAGACTTGCCAGAAAATGGAAAAACAAACTAAACCCCCAAATCAAAGAGGCACCAGAGCCCAAATGTGTAGTCAACATGTCCAGTCATCCACTATCCATGGCAAAACACAATATTCTACAGAAAGGCCTCAACTGTGACACAGATGATGCCAATCAATTGGACTTCTTTGCAGCCTTAGAAGGAACATTTGAAACTGCTAGACTACCCATAAGAGATTTATCACATAAACCACCATACCACAGACCAGAAGGAAAAAAGAACAAAGTCAATTTACAGCAAAGGACAGAGCAATCCTCAAAAGCCTAAAAAAGGACTAGACCAGCGATGGCAAACCTTTTTTGGCTCGCGTGCCAAAAGTCGGGGGAGTGCAGGGGGGTCGTACACAGGCGTGCGGCACCCATAATGCAATGCATGACACCCCCCCCAGCGCACATGCGTGCATGAAAGGCGCAACTCCCCCCCATTTTTTGCATACTTTTTTCGCCCTCCCCAGGCTCCAGAGGCTTTATAGGAGGCTCGGGAGGGCGAAAGCAGCCTCCCCCACCCCTCTGAAGCCTCCGGAGTGGTGGTTTGTCTGTAGGACCGTTTTTTTGCACTCCACACGGCCTCAGAAGGCGGGGAGGCTGTTTTTGCCCTCCCCAGCCTTCTATAAAGTCTCTGGAGCCTGGAGAGGGTGAAAAATGGCCTCAAAAAAAGGATAAAGTAAACTGGCCAGTGCTCGCATGCCCGCTGGTCAGCTAATAGGGCAACGCCTCGCCTGTCCTGACAAATGGCTCCATGTGCCACCTGTGGCACGTGTGCCATAGGTTCACCATCCCGTGACTAGACTATCATCTTCCCACCAGAAGACAAAAGAACAAAGTCAACTTACAGCAAAGGACAGAGCAACCCTGAAAAGCCTAAAAGAGGACAAGACTATCATCTTCCCATCAGAAGAGAAAGGCCAAACCATAGTTATTAAGATCAGATCACAAAATATATACAAAAAGTGAATTATTAGAAGAAAATAAACTTACCAACCAAAAAGACAATCAGATCAAGAGAACTCTCAGTGACTTACCAAGAAATCCAAATTACTAAAGAGCAACACTGGTGAATGAGAAGCAGTCGACCTGTCTCTCATGCTTCTAGCGATGCCCCAAAATACACATGCCTGATATACCTCTCCCTCCAATTGTTACCATTACCAGAGACCCCTAGCTACAAGATCACAAAAAAACTAACAAAAACACTTGGGCACCTTACTGTTGTGATCTGCCAGTGGCCTGCTGAGCTGGCAGCAGAGTCGGACAGCGAGGAGGTTGGGGAGGAACATGGGTCAGTCCTGCAGTCTGGGGAAGGCTCAGATGAGAGCTCTGCATCAGAGGCAGAGAGTGGGCCAGAGCCATCTGGGAGTTATGTGCTGCCTCTGGAGCCTGCAGAGTCGGACAACAGCGAGGCAGAGGACCAGGCTCCCCATGTACTCAGTGCGCGCATGCGCAGAGCTGCCAGAAGGCAAGAACAGTTAAGACAGAAGGGACTACTCAGGAGTAAGGCTTGGAGGTCATTGGCCCTTCCCATAGGACATAAAGCAGGAGCAAAGGCACATGAACCTTTTCAGGAAGCAACTTGCTTCATGCCGTTTACCTTCTGAAGCTCAGTTCTGACTATTTGCTCTGTGTGGTCTTGCCAAGCTAATTGCCAATTAAGTCTTTGGCAGCATTTCCAGGAAGATAAAGATGGGTGCTTATCAGCCTTATCCTGAAGGACTTTTGCAGCCTACTGTACTCTTTACAACTATTTGGGACTCATTACAGGCTGTGAATGAACATAATTCACAGCCTTTGAAATAAAAAAAGGGTTTTTGGGACTAAGCGTGTGCTTTTTACTGTATTAGGAAGCCTAGGTCAGAACACTGACAAGGGAAAGCATACATCATCATTCCCTATTACAATGCCTTAAAAAAATTAAAGATGTGGCAATAGATAAGGTCAAAGTCATGGTCTCATTTGATATCACAGCCATTTTCAGGTCCATAGACCTTGAATTAGCCAAGAATGACAACATTACTCTACATCACACCTGGCTTAACCAAATATACAAAGATTGAAATATCCAGGTTCATGGGTATTATCAACCTCTGTCTAATCATATACCGGTTATTAACTTTGTGTGCAGTTTGGTGAACTGGCTGAATCACCATGTCCGGCCCCGCCTCACCCAGCCTCTCTTGAGGCAATTTCAGCATCTCTACGCTCCTCTAACTGGCCCCCTGCCCCCTCCAAGCAAGCGATGGCGCAGGCAAAACCCCAAGGCAGTTCTGATGAGGCGCCCAGAGGGGGGCTGCAGCTATTAACCAGGCAGCCAATTTAAGTGCTTGAAGGACCCCATCCAAGGACCCTAGCTGGCATGGGCGCTGTGTGGCAAGAAACGCAATGTAGAAATGCGACTGTCAGGCCTGCAGCGGGTTCCTTTTGGGATCTTTGGCCTCACTAATATTCTATTCTACTATGCTGTTTCATTAGTGGGGAATTGGGAGGGGGAATAGTAAGGAGTAGAATGTGATGTTGTCAAAATAAAATTCATTTCTAGAATCCAAACTCATCCTTTGTCTCTATACCTCTGCACCTGACCGGAACTGGATGGGTGGAACTGCCAGCATGGCAGTGGAAGATTGGACCATGTGGTGGACTTGTGGGTGTGGGGGCAAGATCATGAATTCTCAACTGGGTGGGGAAAACCCAGGAAACTCAGATTCAGGTTTTCCCAGATGTGCCAACAAGACTCTCTTAATAAATTGGAACTTTGAGCAATACTGTGGTTCTGTGGGTGTGCCTTTGTGGGCCTGGCTTTGTGGGGTCATGTGACTGGGTGGGTGTGGCTACATAAAGTCCAAAATATGTCTCCACCAGCAATTAACACCCAGATAAACATAGATTAATACCAAGAATAACTTCAGACTGAACAATCAAGAAGTAAACAATGCTCCATGAAGGAACTGCTAAACAAACTAACAGTAAACAGCCCAACCAAAGAACCTGCAAGACCACCTCCACCAACACTGACAGGGCAAGTGTCGCGCCTGAAGCTGACTTGGCTGTGGCTATTTTCTTTAATGCTTTTGTTTCTATTGGCGATTCTTTTCACATGACTTCAGGTTGACAAAGCCCAGAGTTGAAGAGAGGGATAGAGTTAGATGGGGCTTTAGATAGCCAAAACAAAATAGCTCTTTATGAGTCAGAGACATTCCAACGGCTGGCCAGCCAGAGGAGGAAGAGAGAAGTCACCAAGGACCCTTTATACAAATATTTTCTTTATGAAAGAAATATAGATGTTGATAGGCATACTGCTTTTAATTGAAATAAAATATCAGATTAAAAACTAAACAAAATAAATTTAAAGACCAAATCTAAATAAAATTCAAAAAAGAATTAGATCTTAAGGTCTGTCTACTGTCTGTAAATCCTTTTTGGAAAATGTAAGATATTTAGTGTTTACATTCACAATGATGTGTCCAGATAAAAAATTGTTAAAATAGCTAGTAAATGATAAGTAGTTTATATTGAATATTTACCCTTTTTATAAGATTTTATAAAGCACTCTTTTATATTAATTTTTTATTCAAAGTATTTTCCCACATTTTAAATGCCCCTTGGAAATGGCATTTAATGTATCAGTATTATCATATTACAAACATGATTATTAACATGGGAATGGAATAAATTGCATATTGCATCAATATAATTTCTATACAACGTGTATACAATTTTATATGTTTAAAATCACTAGCAGGGATAATTGAGTGAATGGTGGAAATCAAATAATAGTATCCTCAAAGAATTGCCATCTTACCATCACAGCCCAGAAAAGATAAAAATTATGTTGTTATTGTAGAGGAATAGTATACCATCTATAAATTATTTTCATGGTACTTCTATAGGACGTACTGAAATAAGGTTAGGACAAAATATCTTATTTCAGTGAAAGAAAATTAAATCAATTTCCTTTTTTTCTTTTTATAAAATACCTTTGCAGTTACTATATTAATGTTACTCATTTTCAATAGGTAGCCTTGTCCAAAGAATATTGGAAGCAAAGAAGGATTATGAATTGTCACAGTTGCAAAAATCTGCTGAAAAGGTAACTTGCAAATAAACTTTAAAAAATTGATTATGGCAAATTTTTACCTCTTACTCTTCATTGGTATCGCCAATAATAATCTTTTTTTAAATATTAAAGCAGTGGTTATCATTGATATATAACCAAATAAAGTATTGTTTCAACAGCATTTATTTTAATACTTTGGTGTATGCCACCCAAAGTCCCTCTCTAAGAGAACTAGGCAGTTCAAAAATCCAGTGAACAAATGGAAGGAAGGAAGGTTTAATGGTTTAATGATTTAAACGTTGTCTACAATTCTTCTCTAAAGAGAAAATCCATTGACTTTACCTGACTAGAGTTTGAGGCCCTTTTGAATCGTGGAATTAAGTTGAATAAAAATGGAGGTTAGCAGGAGGTTATAGGCACTCTGACTGATAATATGTTTTTTCAGTATTTGAATGGTCAATTTTATTATTATTTTTTAATTTTTTAATTTTGTTTATAAAATCATATCATCTTTGCAACACATTTTACATCTTTTACATATTCATTGTGTTACTTTTGTCTGTACATGTAAATCTTAGATAGATAGATAGATGATAGATAGATAGATAGATAGATAGATGATAGATAGATGATAGATAGATAGATAGATAGATAGATAGATAGATAGATAGATAGATAGATAGATAGATAGATGATACATACATACATACATACATACATACATACATACATACTTTGTTTTTGTGTATCTTTTCTATTAATTCCATATATAACATCCTTTATATACCTTTATAGGTGAAACTCAAAAAATTAGAATGTCGTGCAAAAGTTCATTTATTTCAGTAATGCAACTTAAAAGGTGGCCTGAAGCCTCGGGAGCAGTCAAAACGACCCTCCGAGCAAACAGGAAGTCACTTCCGGTTTGCTCGGAGGGTCATTTTAAGCGCTCCGAAGGCTTCAGGGACCTTCAGGAAGCTTCCCTGAAGCCTCGGGAGCAGTCAAAACGACCCTCCGAGCAAACAGGAAGTCCGTTCCCGAACTTAAGGTTTGCATGTAGGGGCGTTTTTTTGTGCTCCAGAGGCTTCAGGGAAGCTCATGAAGCCTCCGGAAGGCCTCCAGGGGGGGAAAAACATTAATTATGTATGAATTGTTTTTCTAAATGAAAACCTTATTCAGATTAAATTGGTGGGTTGGCACTCCGAGATAAATAAGTGGGTTTTGGGTTGCGGTTTGAGCAATTGTTCTCTAAAAGGTTTGCCATCACTGTGTTAGGGGAAATGGCGTGGGCAATGGTTGGGGCAGTTCGCCAGGGGCTCTCTTTCCCCAACCGCTGCAATCACCAAATACAGTATCCCTTGGAGAGTGGTGCGACGTGAGCTGTGGATGTTTTGACTCGCTGCAGCCAAAGCTCCTCAGGCACTGGTGTTAGCCCAGCTTTCTGGTGCACAGGCTGCTCCCCCCATGACCCGAAAGAACCTGCAACTGAGACACCGGCTTGGTCGGCGTTTTCCCCTGAGGCCAGGAGAAGTGTCTATCCCGCTTGTGAGGCAAGCCAGAAAAGGCCATGGAACCCCTAGCCAGTTGATGTCACTCGAGTTGGAACTGGGGAGCAGGAAGCATTGGGGGGGCTTCTCTCCCACACCTGCCATTCCTCCCCACCAACCTGCCAGAGTGGCACTGGCTAGGTGTCAGCTGACAGGACTGCGGCTCTGTACAAGCCTACAAGGTGAAGCAAATGGAAGGCTACTGGGATCCAATGAGGGAGAGATCCCTCCCCCACCAGACACCTGCTGGATCGTGTGTCCTTTGCCAGAAGCAGTGCAGGGGTGAGGACATAGGGGAAATCTTTCCTGGCTGGCCCAGCTGCCCGATAGGCCTGCAGGGACCAACGGCGACACCAGCGGAAGCTCCGCCCCAGAGGGGCAAGACTCCAGATGGGAGGGGCCCCCACTTCAACCAGGGCCTTGCTTCCCCTACCAGTCCATCTGCCTGCAAAGAAATGACCATTTCCAACCCTGAAGCAGTACCTCCCAACTCCATCGTGCAAAGCCTAAAGTCACATGAGAGAGCGGAAAAGGAGAGGTTTGCCAAGCATGCAGTAGCGGCTCAAACCCTTCCCCCAGAAGCCGAGAAGAACTCATCCGATCCCATTGAGGGAAGCAGCAGAGATGACACAATGGTCAGTGAAGCCACCCACCCTTTCGCCATCAAAATCCAGATAGTAGTACTGGAGACAGGAGCCCAAGAGGAAGCAGAGGCAGTCATAGATACCGGCTGCACCAGATGTCTAATCAGCCACCCCATAGTCAAGCAGCTAGGCATACTCACATGGCCCTTAGCACATCCCATCCACTTTAAGCAGGTCAATGGCATGCTAATCGACAGAATCCCTGCCACATTGGTCACAGAACTGGTCCAGCTAGAGATGGGGTGTCACTGAGAGCTCATACGATTTATTGTAGCACTCAAAATGAATGAGACTATTATACTGGGGCTTGCCTGGCTGGACAAGTGGGGACCAACCATTGCTTGGGAGGGCAGTTATAGGAAGTTAACCATAGGTGTCAGCCCCTAGACCCAGGCCAAGTCTCTATAAGACACAACGACAATGACAGCCGTAAGCTGCTGCCCCCTCAACCAAGGTCCCGCCTGAATGCCTGCAAGTACCAAAGGAGTACCAAGACCTAGCGGGGGTATTTAGTGAAGAGGATTGCAACTTTCCCTCCTCACCGCCCCACTGACTGCACGATAGAGTTTGGGCCGGGTGCTAGACTAAACCAAAGATGTACTTCATGACTTCAAAAAAAAAAAAAAAAAGGAGGAACTGAGGAGATACATTGACACCAACTTAGCTAGGGAGTACATTCAGCCTGCGAAATCCAAGGTGGCTGCCCCAGTACTCTTCAAAAAGAAGAAAGATGGGAGAGGGAGGAGCCGAAGTCGCTACGATACGAGGTGCGATGTCAATGCTCTGAGATCGCAGTCGACACTTTTGCCACCGCGTGGTCCAAATGGACCTAAACCGTCCTGCAGAGACGGTGAACAGGAAGAATATGTCTTACTGATCTCAGGGACATCGCAAAGTCCCTGAACGATCTAAGAGAAAGTCTTCAAGCCGGTGACAAAAAATCCAGCCATTTGGCTGACGAAGTCGGGGCGGCTCCAAAACAGAAGGATATGGAAAGAGAAAGTGTTTGGAGCTGGTGAGGATATGTTATCGTTTTAAAAGTGACTGCCTATAAAAAACTTAAAATAAATTTAAATTTGAGAACAGAAGAAATAAGCAGCGGAATTAAATTTGGAATGGTTTTTGACAGGGGGTTATCTTTGTTTTTGAATGCTATCTTCACGGACAGAATTTATGTAAAACGAACGGATTAAGCCTTCTATTTTTCTTTTTTTCATTTCCTTCTTCTATTCTTTTTCTTTTACTACTCTCTGTAACTTACGGTCTAAAATTCTCCTCTTTCATTACTGTGGGTATTTTTCTAACTCATTTAAGAATTGGACTTTTTTTTCAACTTGAAACACAAAAAAGACATTTTAAAAATTGCAACATTGTAAAACACTGCTCCTTCGGAAGCTAGAGCTTTGTGTATTGGAAATGAAACACTACTTTCTCTCACTGACTATCTTAGCTTGGCACTTCAAGGTCTTACTGCTGGTTTACAGAGAGTGATAAGAAGAAAAGCACACAAATATTTATTTGAGGTATTTCTAACCAGAGAGAGGTGAAGATGAAATGATTATTGTGAATTAAAGTCTAACCTTTGTTAAAAACTTCTAAACTAGAATAGCAGTGTTTATTAGTTGGAAATAATGGCACAATTCCAGCAGGAGAAAGAAGCTTTAAGTCTGCAAAAGATATTCTCAGAAATACAGAAATTATCAAATACACGTGAGAGGATTGAGAAGAAGTTGGATGATTTAGTGCATTTAACAGCAAAATATGACGGAGAAGTTGAAGATGTTCATCAAATGGATAAAGTCGCAGTTAAAATTAAAAAAACCAAAGAGGAAAATTAATATAAAGAAACTAAAACTGCTGATATATATGGTGATTGGTTTGTCTTTGAAAATGGAAAGAATGGAACATTGAAAGAGGAATTAAATGGAGGGGAAACTTACCCCAGATGGCAAGATACAGAAGAAGAAATTTATGGATCTAAAGAGAGAAATTTTATTAGCAATAGTTTTGATAACACCACCGACAATTAAAGATAAGCGGATTAAGGAAACAGAAGAAGGGCATCGAAATTACATGAGAGATTTTATAAGCAAAGAGTTGCTAAGAGGAGTCCATACAAAATTGATTAAAGAGAAGATAAGAGGACTGGTACCACAAACAGCAGAAGATATGAGACTGTTTTGTTACTGGAAAGATACAGGTTGATAGATGGAAGAATATAACTTAAAACTAGCTAAACATAGTGAAATTTAGTGATAATATAGTTAAATAAATAATTGATAATGGTAATAATGTATACAATGTGTAGCGTCATGATAAGCAATAATGGGATTTGAATATTGAATGGTACCCATGAAAGGAAGATTAGAAACCCTCTTGGATTATATATAAAGACTAATAAATAAAAAAAGAACATAGTCAGATATAGTTAAGTTTTGAATATTAGGGAGAAATGTTATGATACAGGTTATAGTTAAATAAAAGAGGGATAATGATAATAAGGTATATATAGGCATGTGTACAACATAAGGAAATTGGATGTAAATTGCAAATAATGATTTGGAAAGAAGGATTAGAAAATTTTGTTATTGAATATTATGGATGTTTAGCTAGAATAGGACATAAAGATTCAGTGTTATTGGAGGATTTTAGAAATAGTAAATGAAATGCTAGTATGTGGTTATGTATTAAATCCTGGTGTATTTTATGATGAAGGACGGTTAAACAATTATAGTCAAATGTAAATGGAGGTATGATGATGGTAACGTGTATAAATATCTGAGTTAAAATACTTGAGTTAATATGAATTATGCTTGACTGTGGAAGAGATGCATGAAAGCCTTTTGTAATCAACTGATACACTTTCTACAGTATGTAAAAAAGGAAGATCTTGTGTGTTGTGTTTGTTTTGAAAATAAAAAAAATATTAAAAAAAAAGAAGAAAGATGGAGGGATGAGGTTCCGTGTAGACTTTTGTGGATCAACACCATGTCCATGGAGAACATATATCTTCTGCCCCTAATGAAGGACATGCTAAACACTTGTCCAAAGGCAAAGTCTTCACGAAGCTGGACCTGAGGGAAGCCTACTACCACATCCAAATTAGGGAAGGGGATGAGTGGAAAACGGCATTCAACTGCCCGCTTGGTAGTTTCCAGTTCAAAGTCATACCATTCGGCTTGCAAGGAGCTCCTGCAGTATTTATGCAGCTAATCAACGAAGTGCTACATGAGCATCCTGTACCAAAGGGTTCTAGTCTACATGGATGACATCATATTCAGTGAGAGGAACACATGAAACTAATGTGACAAATTCTGAAGAAACTTCTCACTGCCAAGTTGTATGCAAAATGGTCCAAGTGTGAATTCCACAAAACCTCTCTGGACTAACTGGGCTACCAGATATCCAGCAGAGGAGTAGAAATGGACTCAGGGAAAGTTAAATTAGTCTTCTACTGGCAACCCCCATGTACTCAGAACTCACTTTTGCAGAAGTCACCCTGCCTCTAACAGAACTGTTGAAAACGGGGTCCCCTCTGACAAAGTAAAAGCCAAATCAACCGCTCGCTTGGATAATGGACTGTCAAAAAGCTTGACAGTTGAAAAGGCTCTTTGCCCAGGAGCTGCAACACCTCGAACCAGAGCAACCATTCATCATACAAGCCTATGCCAGTGATGTAGTGGTAACAGCAATACTACTGCAAAAGGACTCGAAGAAGACTCCTGCCTTGCGCCTGCGTGTCAAAAAAACTTAACAACACTGAGAGGAAATGGTCAAGTTGGAAGAAAGAGGCCTATACAGTCAGGTGAGCTCTTCTTTCATGGAGACACTTTTTGGAGGGGAGAAAATTGCCATTCGAGGTCTGGACTGATCACAAAAACCTCGAGCCCTGAGGACCCTTAGAAAGTTATCTCCCAAACATGTCCGCTGAGCACAATACTTCAAGCAGTTCAAATTTGAATTAAAGTGCACCCCAGGAGGGGAAAACCTGTTAGCTGATGCCTTGTCAAGGAAGCCGCAGCTTGAGAGCCATCAGGAAGAAGTAATCCATGCCATCATTTCTCCTGCGCAACCACCAGAGACCAAGCCAGACCACCCAACAATGGGCAAGAGAAGCTAACCGCCAAGTTGAAAACAGCACTGCCTAACGATCCCTGGGGCACTGACAACAAAAACATCTTGACATGCGAGATGGATTAGCCTGAAAGGGATCCAAACTGTACATCTTGGCCAGCTTGAGACTAGAGATGCTACAACGCAGCCATGATTCAAAGTTGGCCCACCACTTCAGGGTTTTTTTTGAATTTTTTTTATTGTTTTAAATAAACAAAAACACAAAAAAAGAATCATCCTTCTTTACATCCTGTCGAAAGCGTGGTGATTGGCTACAAACAGTTTTCGTGTGTTTCTATCATAATTATTACATATATTTCCTTCCCATTGAATAATACATTTTACATCTAAAATCTTCATACATTTTACTATCAATACACCACCATTCTCATTTAACTATAATTATTTAAACATGCTTTTATCTGGTATCATTTGCATTCAAAAACACAACCACCCACTGGCATTCATTGGCAATCTCAACCAACCTCCTATAACAGTACATCTTATATTCTAAGAGAAAAAAAACAATTAATAAAATATCTAAGCATTTCCCCCCCTTTCTCCCCCCCCCCAATTCACCATTTAAAGCTTTTATACAATTGCTTTTACCAATGCCAACACATGTAAATATCATTAAACACTATCCATTAACATTTCTTTAATTATTATTGCTTAATTATAATTAAGAATTATTTATTATATATATCACATCTCCTCTCATCCGACCCAAGAAGACTTACATTTTTATACATAATCTAAGCAAGGATTTGTTAATCAGATTTATAAGTCTTTTTCCCAGGTCCCAATTTGCAATTTATATCCAAATGGCTTTTACTAGTCAAAATCATTATTTCATTACTATTATCATTATTATTGTAGGTAACTAAGGATTATTTACTATTTATGTCAACTCTCCTCTCGTTAGACCCAAGAAAAATTTACTTCTTTATAACAAAATCTCAAAAGTTTATTAATAACATTCATAAAAAAAATTTCCCCCAGGCCCCAATTTGCTATTTATATCCAAGTTGTTTTTACTGATTAGAATTATTATTTCATTATTATTGTCATAATGTATTACTTTTTAATGAATAAACATTTAAAAACAATCTAAAAATGTCTATAAAATATTAAAGTTCCTACCTATTAATCACCAATAATAAATTAAATTTTTTATTATCAACATTCACTATCAACCTGTATCTTTCCAGTAGAGAAACAATCTTGTCCCTTTTACCAGTTGTTGTGTCAATCTTTTTATTAATTCCTTTATAAGGTTTTTATAAACTTTTCTCCGCACTGTTTGAAAGATCTCTCAAAAAGCCTCATTGCCCTTGAACTGGTATTAAAATTAGCATGTCTCTGGTTAAACGTACTTCTGAAACAGTTTCTCTTCTTAGTTCCATCATCATCACTTTTTCCCCCTCTGTGTCTTGAAGAAAGGGATAGGACTCCTGCATATCAGATTCACTTTTCCATATTCCCTTCTTTCCATTTTCACCCAGGTTTGCTCCATCATTAAATTCATCTGTTATCTTATCCTTGTCTTCTTCATCTTCATTCATTTCTTTATTTTTGGGGACCAACTCCATCATCCTTTGCTTTAGGAGATAGTAGTCTATCCAACTTCTTATCAAATCTCTCATATCTTTCCTATAACTTTTGAATTTCAATCAACAAATCTTGAAGACCCAGTATTCCCTCATCTGAAGATTGATACATGTTTCCAAACGAAAAAAAGCAGGGAGAAAAAAAAAGAATTTCCTTCCCCTGCCAAGAGTGTTTTTAAAAAAGGCACCTGTAAAAACAACAGTGCCCTTGGCTTCTTATCAAATTGCACAAATAAGCTGCAAAGCTCCAAAAACGAAAAGTTTTTCTGTGACCAAATACATACGGTTAAGAATGCCTAGCAAGAAATTGGGGCCAAAGTTTTTAGGTCCCTTCACAATAGTCAAAATAATTAACCCAGGGAAAATACACCCAGTTTTTTATTGTAGCTTGCTGAAACCTGTGATTGGGTCTAGTTTAAGACCTCAAACCCAACCACCATCTTCCCTATTGTAATACAGGGAGAAACGCATTATGAAGTGAAAAAGATACTTGACTCCAGATTGTATAGAGGTCGCTTACAATATTTAGTACATTGGGAGGGGTACCCTTTGTAGGAAGCTACGTGAATAAAGAGTTGGAATGTGAAATCTGATCAGTTAGTTAAGCAGTTCCATGATAAATTTCTGGATAAGCCAAAGAGTCCCCTTGGATGCACCCAGATTTTGAAGAGGCAATTTTTTTAAAAAAAGTTTTTGTGCTCTGCAGACCTCCCCCGCAAAAAAGGGTATGCATAGCCTTTAGGAGGCTTATAGAGTGCTCCTGGGGGCTGGGAGGCACAAAACGGCCTACTTTTAGCTCAGTTCCTCCCTACCCAGCCCCCGGGAGCACTCTGGAAGCCTCTGAAAGACTATGCATGGCCACTTTTGCAAAGGGGCAGGGTTTCAGGAGACCAAAAATGCTGTATTCAGTGTATAAGATGCACCCAGATTTTCAGCCTCTTTTTTGAGAGAAAAAGGTGTGTCTTATACTCCAAAAAATATAGTATATTCCACTGGAACTAAGCAAACATTCAATATATCATATTCCATATAATAACCGCAGCCAGAATTACATTTGCTCAGAATTGGAAACAGGAAAACATTCCTTTGAACATTAATGATAATAAAAAAGGTGCTCAACATGCAGCAATTGATAAATTAACCATGGACTTAAAAGATAGGAAACAGAATACTATAAGATCTGGAGTAGGTGGTACAATTGGCTAGAAATTGGATACAAAATTAATTCATAAAGAGTACCTAGGAACAATAGTAAAGTGAAAAACTGTACATACCCATAAACATAGCAAATAACGCTAAAAGTTAAAGGTGTTTGTGTGTGTGTAACATATAGCATGTAATGTATAAAAGACTATAAAACTGAAAAATTTGTAAATAGAATGGATACCGGTATCGGAATGCTGTGAAGATTGGAAATGCTGTTTTAAAGTTTAAAAAGGTTTAAATAAAAGTTATTTAAAAATAAAATAAAAATAAAAAGTGTATTCCACTGGGTTTACTAACACTGAGGAACATTAAAGAGAGTTAACAATACTATAGTCCCTGGAGGGCGAACCTATGGCACGCATGCCACAGGTGGCAGGGACGTGGAGCCATTTGTCAGGGCACGCAAGGCGTTGCCCTTTTAGCTGGCCAGCGCACATGCTCGCCCTGGCCAAGTTACTTCAACCTTTTTTTGAGGCCATTTTTCACTCTCCCCAGGCTCCAGAGGTGAAAAACAGCCTCTCCCGGAGGCCCCTCTGAGGCTTCAGGAGCTTCCCTGAAGCCTCCAGAGCGCAAAAAACCAGCCCTATGGGCAGACCGGAAGTTCGGGAACGGACTTCCGATTTGCTCGTAGGGCCAGTTTTAGCCCTCCGGAGCCTTCAGCAGCCTTCAGCTTTGGAGGGCAAAAAATGACCCTACGAGCAAACCGGAAGTCACAACTCTCTAGGTTGACTAGTTTGCAGACTTCACCTAATGTAAGAACCTACCTCAGCTACCTTCCCAAGAAAGTAAAACTCCTGAAACAGTTTACATTTCAAAAGGAAACTGAGAGAGAGTGATTGCAGAGAAGTCAGGCAGAATCTGAATTCAAGCATGAAGCATTAGGCTCAATTTTCCCCTCAACCCCCATCCTTAACACCTTGTGTCCATCTGTAGCCAATTAACTATTGCAAAGGTGTTATGAGAATATCTGAGGCTGGATAGTGAAAAGAGATCTTGAGTACCCAGCTGGTACTGGCAGAGAGGGAGTCTGCAGATAGCAATAGCAATAGCAATAGCACTTACATTTACATACCAGTTTACAGAACATTACAGCCCTCTCTAAGTGGTTTACAGAGTCGGCATATTGCCCCCAACAATCTGGGTCCTCATTTTACCAACCTTAGAAGAATGAAAGTCTGAGTTGACCTTGAGCCAGAGAGACCCAAACTGCCAAATTGCTGGCCACATCTCTCCCCTCAATTCCCAAGCAGTTACAGCAAAGTGAAAGCATGCAAGTCATTCCACCCACAGGGCATCCCCCACCCTGCTTCAGAATGGCAGCATTCCGATAGGGAACTGACAGTTGTTTAAAAATTTACACTAATTAATCACCTACAACTTTTGAAGGAAACTGTTCCACTGGTTAATTGTTCTCACTGTCAGGAAATCTCTTCTTAGATTTCTTCTAAATTGCTTCTCTCTTTGATTAGATTCATACATTGCTGCTTATCCTACCTTCTGGTGCTTTGGAAAATACATTGACCCCTCTTCTTTGTAGCAACCCCTCAAATAATGGAACACCGCTATCACCCTTAATCCCCTAATCCTTCTTTTCACTAGTTATACCTAATTTCTGCAACTATTCTTCATATGTTTTAGTCTCCAGCCCCCTTAATTATCTTTTTTTATAAAAAGTTTTTTATTAGATAAACATTAAAAACATTGGACATAGTGCGACATTTCTTGCATAAATGTTTCCATGTATTGATTAGATCTTACAACAATTACATTTTATATCCATTACAAGGGTGTATGTAGTCAGTCAGTTGATCCTTTCTTTTATATAATTACTAATCATACAAATACTTATCCAATTCCTACCTAACACACATTCTTAATATCATATTTTCCAATTCTTAACTTGTCTTTGTTTTTCTGTCCCAGCCTTTCCCCTTCATTTCTAACCATCGGTATCATTTGTCCCAGATTTTGTGATATTCCATCTCACCCTTGTCTATGAGCTCTAGAGTCAGTCTGTCCATCTCTGCGCACGTCAGTATCTTATTTATTATTTCTTGTTCTGAGGGAGTCTCCTTATTTTTCCATTTTTGTGCAAAAACCAGTCTTGCCACCATTAAAATATGCAGCTTTAAATATAGTCCACCTTTGCCATGTTTTTCTTTGGTGATCCCTAGTAGAAATAATTCTGGCCTCAACTCCATCCTTTATTTAGCATCTCTTCCAAATACTTTCTTATCTGGTGCTAAAACGCCCTAGCTTTCGTGCATCCCCACCAAATATGGTAGAAGGTCCCTAGTGTAGCATTACATTTCCAACACTAGCGATAAATTTTTGTTAATTTTAGCTAATCTTGTGGGTGGGATGTGCCACCTATAGAACATATTGTATAGGTTTTCCTTATATGAGGTAGCTAAAGTTAACTTTCTGTTTCTTTTCCATAGGTCTTGCCAATTGTCCAAATCGTGCAATTGTCCAATATGCTGTAACCAAAGTTCCTACTCCATGCTAACATGGTTTCCTTTACCTGCTCTTCCACCATAGTATAATCCAATAGATATTGATATAATTCTTTTTATCATTTTCTCCTCACCTAGTAAATTTTTTATCTAATTCTGTAGATTCTTTCTTAATATTCCATTCTTTTTTATCTTTTATGTATCGAGATTGGACTTGTGAGTAAGCCTACCATTCCAGTTCTATTCCTTCCTCATATAATTCTCTTCTAGATTTTAATTCACCTCTTTCATTTAGTATCTCGTTATAAGTAATTACTTTCCCTAAATTAATAAAATTCAGATGCACAAACATCTCCAACATCGATAACCAATTTGGGGTTTCCCTGTAGTTTTGTTGTTTAATCCTTAACCACACATCAAGTAGAGCTCGTCTTATATGGTGCCTCTGGAAGTACTGGTGGGCTTTATGTTTTCCATCCCATACGAAGGCATGCCACCCCCATTTTCATACTGTGACCTTTTAACGCTAATAGTCTTCTATTTTTAAGTCCTATCCAATCTTTTACCCATGTTAGTGCTGCCGCTTGATAGTATCTTTCCCAATTGGGCAATCTGAATCCTCCTCTTTCTTTAGAATCCTGTAAAAATTTCAATTTAATTCTTCCCCCTTAATTATCTTTGTTGCATTTCTTTGCACGCTTTCCATAGTCTCAACATCTTTTTTATATTGTGGTGACCAAAACTGGATGCAGTATTCCAAGTGTGGTCTTACCAAGGAATTGTAAAGCATTATCTTGATTCTATCCCTCTGTTAATGCAACCTAGAATTTCATTGGCTTTTTTTGGTGGCTGCATCACACTATTGGCTTATATTTAAGTATTTGTCCCCTAGGACTCAAAGACCCCTCTTGCAGTTACTGCTATTGAGGCAGGTTCCACTAATTTTAGACATTCGGTTTTTCTTGTCTAAATGTAAAACTTTTCTTTTCTCACCATTGAATTTCATTTTGTTAGGTAGGGTCCAATGTTCAAGTCTGTTGAGATCCTTTTGAATCTTGAGCCTATCTTCTGGGGTGAAGGCTGTTCCTTCCAGCTTGTTTTTTTCTGCAAATTTGATGAGTTTCCTTTCTCTTCCCTCATTTAAATTGTTTGTGAAGATATTGAAGATACTGGGCCTAAGAAGAACCCTGGGGTACTCACTGCTTACTTCCCTCCATGTCGAAGTTGTTTAATTAAGACTATACATTGCGGTTTGTCAGCAAGTTACAAATCCATCTGGTGGTGGTGATGTTTATTCTACATTTTTTAGTTTACTAAAAA
The DNA here is from genome assembly GCF_964273705.1 of Natrix helvetica. Classification (NCBI taxonomy): domain Eukaryota; kingdom Metazoa; phylum Chordata; class Lepidosauria; order Squamata; family Natricidae; genus Natrix; species Natrix helvetica. The sequence goes on along the minus strand of NC_138552.1, from coordinate 115,537,790 downwards.
GTTGGTTGTGGTTTACTTTGTCAAAAGCCTTACTGAAACCCAAGTATCCTATGTCCATTGTTTTTTGTTGGTCTGCTAACTAAGTCACTTTGTCAACGATTGAAATAAGATTTGTTTGGCATGATATCTTTTTGACAAACTCATGTTGGCTTCTGATGATAATTTTACTTATTTCTAGGTCTTTGCAGATTTGTTCTTGATTCCCGGGTATTGATGTCAGACTGATTGATCTGTAGTTTCCTAGATCTCCCCCCCTCTTTTTTTATAATTTTTTAATTTTTTAAAAAATATACATTAATATCAACACATGAACAGTGAGCCACCTGGGTTTCATTCATTTGAATACAAGTAGTAGTGATTGTTTTAATATTATTTGTTATTTAAATCATACTTACGTAATTGCAATGTTACATACATTTTGCATTAAAATATAGGCCTTCATTATTTAATTGTTCAACATTTTAGTTCCACATTCTAATAACAATAGCAATATCATGAGAACATACATAGTGTCACCCATCTCTCAACATCTAATCTTTATATCTAGCTATTACTTTTAATATATTATATAAAATATGCATAATAATATTTCCCCCATTTCTTGTGTCTGCCTCTATTCTAGCTCCTAGTAAAGCTAATCTTGTGTTACGAAACATTTCCTCTATCCATCATCTCTTGTCTGTTTTAATATTTTAATTCTTATCTGTTTTTTGACTTGCCTCCCAAATTCCTCCCTTGGGTCTTCTTCTCTATCTACATCTTTCCTGTTTAACTTAAGTATTTTTCTCACCTATACTATCTTTTGCTGCCAAGCCTCTGGAGGATCTGCCCAACTCTCCATTTTCTTTTCAAAAATATCATTCTGTTTATCCAGTATCATTTTTTTGTCTTTTAGCAAGAATTTTCCCAGAATTGCTTCATATGTTTTTATTACCTTCTCCTTATTTTCTATTGCTTATGTCTGCATTATATTAAATTACAATATAACATGATCAGTCACTCTCCCTCAAAGTTCCCACAATTTAAATTCCCTCTATCATTTCATCTTTGTTAGTCCAGTATAGCTGACCCTCCGATTCCCTCCGTTACCTTTTGGATGACAATTTTGTCAACTAGGTTTGTAAGGAATCTTTCAATCTCCCACTTGATGCATTTTGTTTCCCTATTGATGTCAGGGTAATTAAAGTCCCCTATTACTACTGTGGTATGTTTCCTACATACATTAGTTAACTGATTAGCAAAAAGTTCATCTATTTCTTCTGCTTGGTTAGGTGGCCTGTAGTTTACATCTATGGCAATATCATTCTTTTTTGTTTTATATTAAGCCATATGCATTCAAGGAGGCTTTCATCTTGGTTGTATGCATTTCTGTAGATGTATAGTGACCTTTTTTACATATAATTGAACTTAATATCTTCTTTTGTTATGCCTGTTTCTTTTGAACAATTCATATCCTTGTAGCAGTACATTCCAGTCATGAATTTCATCCCACCAAATATCAGTGGTGGCAACTATATCATAACTGTCCTCATAACTTAGTACTTCAAGGTCACCCTATTTTTTCTCCAAACTTTGGAGAATATAAGGATCTTTATGGCTGACCCTGGGTATACTTCATACGTCTTCTGCTTTATATCTGAGTTTTCCTCCTTCCTACCATTCGCTACCTCCTTGATTATCTTGGGGTTTATGCTTAGGATTAGATCCTAAAATGCTAAAGATTGGCCACCCTTCCCCCCTCAGTTTTATTTTAAACCCTTTCAGATAAACTTTCCAAATGCATTCTTCCTGCTTCTTGTGAGGTGCAGACATCTCTTGCCAAAAGTCCTTCATCTAGGTACTGCAGACCGCGATCTAGAAATTCGAAGTTCTCTTGATGGCACCAACCCTTAAGACAGTGGTTTATTTCTATAATCCTTTGTTCCCTTGTTGGATGTTGATATTTTGTCAATAGATGAAAATACCACCTATGCCTCTAATTCCTTAAATGTCTTGCCAAACTGCTCATAGTCTTGATATTGTTTTCAGATTCATTGACATGTCATTCATCCCCATATGAACAAAAAGAAAGGGATAGTAATCTTTGGACTTTATTATTTTAGTAAGGTTCTTGGCCACATCATTGATTTTCGCTCCAGGGAGACAACATACTTCCCTACATTGATTGTCTGGTCTACAGATTGCTGATTCCTATCACAAGCACTTGCCCTTTTTTTCCTGGGAAAGTCTGGACTATTTTTCTTCCTGTCACTTGATGATCACTTGATGTCCCTTTTCCAGGTGTCTGAATGCTTTCTTCCAGAAGGAGGATAGGAATCAATTGCTCAGTTCCACTGGGGCTGCACTGAACTGGACATCACTAGTCAACAGGGACTTGGTTGCTGTTTTCTTGGAAGAAGAACCGTCTAAGACCCTCATTGAAATGCCACTACTTAAGCCTGTGGAACAACGTGTTACTAGATCCACGACTAGACAAATGCTAGAATCTCACAAGCAGGGGAACCCCCAAACACAATGTGCCAAGAAGGAAGCTAAGAAGCAAATTGGAGCCATGGGAGTAAGAGCAGGGCCAAAGATTAGTCTTGTGGAGAGAGATCTTCAGCAAATGCTTTCAACGCTCCAGATCAGACCCAAATATGTTTAAGTTATTATCTTGGAATATGAATGGATTGAACTCTCCACAAAAAAGGAAAAAAATATTTTATTATTTGAAGCAATTTAATAACGATGTTGTTTGTCTTCAAGAGACTCATATCAGGCTGAAAGACCAGAAGTACTTAGTGAATTCAAAATTGGGAACATTGTATGCTGCCTCTAATTTGGTAAAGAAAAATGGAGTGGTGATATATATAAACAAAAGATTCCCAACCAAGGTTATAGAGGCAGATGACAGTGGTAGATATATAGCAATTGAACTTGATACAGACTTTGGTGCTATTTTGGTTGTAGGAATTTACGCACCTAACCAACAACAAGAAAGTTTTTATAAGATGCTCCATTTAAAAATCTTAGATTGGAATTTTAAGAGTATTTTAATCATGGGAGACTGGAATGGAGTGATCTCTCCAAGGATAGATAAGAGAATAACGACTAAATCCACTACCAAATTACCAAAGGCTTTTTTTGACTTACAAGATGACTTGAAATTAAAAGATGTTTGGAGGACACAACATCCAAATGAGATGGACTTTTCTTTCTACTCAGATAGACATAAATCCTTTTCAAGGATTGATTTTTTTTTGTTAACACCGGATTTACTTCCTAAAGCTAAGAAAACGAAGATATTCTCCAGGATACTAACTGACCATAGCCCGGTGTGGTTAGAAATTGAGTTAGGGAAGAGGCCAAGAAGGTCTTGGAGAGTAAATGAAAATTTATTTAGATATGAAAAAAATGTTGATGAACTTAAAAAACACATGAAGGAATTTTTCAGTTTTAATATGAATAAGGGTACTCCCATTGAAACAGTTTGGGATGCAAGTAAAGCTTACATGCGTGAGGTCCTGATACATATGAATTTCAAACATAAACAAATTAGACAGAAAAGGAGAATGGAACTGGAAGATGAAATAAAAAATAAGGAACAGTTATTTATAGCAACCCCAAAAGATGAGGCGCTCCAGATGGCGATAAAGTTGTTGAAAGATCAATTTCAAATGCTTATAGCAGAACAAACAGCAACCAACCTACAATTTGCTAAACATAATACTTTTGCTAACGCTAATAAACCTGGTAGGTGATTGGCTTATACCTTGAGAAAGAATACGAATGATAGAATTATTGATAGAATTGAGTATGGAGGGAAAACGGTATATCAACAAGATTTGATTAAAAAATCATTTGTGGACTATTATGCTAAATTATATGTACAGGATAATATACAGAACAAGTCAGTAGATGATTTTTTGGAAGGAAAAAGGGTTGCTAAAATACCCGTGCTTCAAAAGGCAAATTTGGAACGTCTGATAACTGCTGATGAGATTACTTTAGCTATAAATCAACTTAAACTAGCTAAGGCTCCAGGGACTGATGGCTTGACTGCAATGTATTATAAAACTTTACAACTGGAAATGATTGAATATCTTACACAACTATTTTGTAATATACAGCACGGAGGTAAAATACCCTCCTCATGGAAAGCGGCTTTTATATCATTGATACCCAAACACAAAGAGGGCCCTAAGAAACCAGAGGATTACAGACCGATATCTCTTCTGAACACAGATTATAAAATATTTGCTAAGGTACTAGCCAACAGATTGATGCCGGTTATCCAAGAGGTTATTCATCATGATCAAGCAGGATTTATTGAAGGCAGACACATGAAGGAGAATGTAAGGCAACTCATAGACTTAATTGACTATCTTGATAAGAATAAGCAGATCTCCGCAGTGCTGGTCTTCTTGGATGCAGAGAAGGAGTGACAGTTTTATTTTTTTAATAAATAATTTTTATTGAGCTTTTTACAAAACAAAACATAAAAACCACATTCTACATCCATTCTTCCCATTCCTAAGGCATCGATATATCCCATTTTGTTTATTGTCATACATACTTTCCATTTGTTTTACATTTGCTATTTCCTTTTTATATTTATAATTCCTATAACCTAATGTTACACACAGACACACACATATATATTTTACTTTCATTCGTTATTCCTGTTCTTTATTCTAAGGTGACCAACTTTTTTACAATGAAAAGGAGGACAAAACACGTTCTATTGTCCAAAATGCTAAGGTGACCAACTTTTTTACAATGAAAAGGAGGACAAATAAATTGGAAAAAATATATCGTAAATAAAAGAAATATTTTATTCATTGCAACAATAATATACTAAAATATGATATATGCATAATAAAAACATTTGCAACATTTTATATTGTAATTATGCTTACATGCCTGTTAATTATTATTTAAATGAGTACTTTTCCATTGAATTAATATTTTTTGTCAATGTATCATCTTCTAACAATATATTGGAAATATCTGAACAAGAAATATCCTTCATATTGAATTTTACAGCAAGTGCTGCAGCTAGAGTATCAACATTCAATCTTGATTTCTCACTTGTCGAAAAATCATTGGCAATTGAAAAAAACTCTTTCAACTGCTGCATTAGTTCCAGGGCAGCACAATGTAAATTGAACAAGTATAAATAAATGTTCACATGGAATATGTTCATTTTTGAAATGGCTGAAAATATCCACCCATCTTTTATCAATTTCAACATGTTGATTTTCCCATTGTATTAATTTTTCAGAATTTAAATATACATTCAGTCTTCTAATTTCTCCAAAGAGACAATTGTCATCTATTTTAATGTCTAGCATTTCTTTAGTTAAAAATTCAACACAAGATTCAATATCTGTTCAATATACTTGCGATGAAGTAAAAAAAAACACCATTAAAAACTCTTTAATAAAATACGTCACATAACGCGCAACAGATTAGCCTTCAAATATCAAAAAGGAGGACATGTAGGAGGACACTTTTCGAGGGAGGACAGAACTTACAAAAGAAGGACTGTCCTCCCTAAAGGAGGACGGTTGGTCACCTTATTTATTCCATACTGTATGGTATTCTTTACCTTCTTTACCTTACAGTTCAAAAGTTAATTTGACCATTTCCGTGCAGTCCATTACGTTTTTAATTATCATGTTTTCGGAAGGTATGCTGTCTAATTTCCAATTTTGAGCGTATGTTATTCTTGCTGCTGTCAATATATGTATTATAATTAATTTCGTTTGCAAACATTCCTCTAATTATCCCTAACAAAAACATCTCTGGTTTAAATTGAATTTGAAGGCCTGTTATTTATTGTAACCAGGTTCTTATTTTACTCCAATATTTCCTCACTTCCAGACATGTCCACCACCTGTGGAAGTATGAACCATGCTCATATTTACATATCTAGCATCTGGGGCTCAAATTTGGGTAAATTTTTGCCAATCTTGCCGATGTTAGATGCCAATGGTAAAACATTTTATATAAATTTTCTTTGTATGAGGCCGACATTGCCAATTTCTAATTTTTTGTCCACAACTGTTCCCAATCCCCTAATTGAATGCTGTAGCCAAAATTCCTTGCCCAAGCTATCATGTTTCTTTTATATTCTCTGGGTGACCGTTTTCATTGGTCTGTTTCATTTGTACAGGTTCATTTACAGGTTCATTTCTTCTGATAATTGTTTCTGTATTGTACAGGTTTATTTCTTCTGGTAGTTGTTTCTGTATTGTGTTCAGTTTGGATACAGTTTTCTTCCTTTGATTGGAATTTCTTGTTTTGTAGGTTGAACCTCAGAGTTGGCTAGAGTTGCTTCTACATCTTTTACTCTTTTTTCAAGTAGTTCATTTAGTTTACATTAGGTACATGTGTAATTTGGGTTTTCTATGAGCATGAGTGCCTACATGGAACATATTTTGCAAATGACAATAACATCAGTCTCTTTTTTCATGACTATGTTTCTTTGCATGACTAATTCATCTAAAAATTAAAAATTTCCAAACTCTTCAAAATGGACCTAGGGGCTCAGATGCTGATCTTTTGCATACAATTGGCCATGAAAAAAGTCTCGAAAATGAAGGAAGATGAATTGTTGACTAAGGGAGTCATGTTGACATGAAATACTTGATTTGCTTTCCAAATAAGTAATGGCCAATTGGGCTGTACCTCATAAGGACTGGGGGGATATATTAAAAATGTTTGATTATTGTATTATCCAATGACATAACTTTTGTTAAATAAGCATATCATTTTATTTCTCTGCATTTGATATTATTTACTTGATTTATATTCCATGTCTCTTCATGAATGAGCACTATTTCACTGATGCTTCTAAAACACATTCTTTCAGTCCTGTTACTTTATTTTTCCCATTGATTGATATCTGAACTTTTTAAAAACTCTTAGGAGAAGCCACTTTTGTCAGAAGCAGCAAAGAGAAAGGAAAAAGATTTAGTAACTAAAGAAATAGAGAAATTTCGTGGCTCTATTCAGGCCCTTTGTCGGAGTGCTCTCCCTCTTGGTAAAATAATGGACTATATTCAAGAAGATGTAGATGCCATGAAAAATGAGCTTCAGATATGGCAGAATGAAAATAAAGAACTTGAAGAGACCCTGAGGAAGGAACAAGGGTAAGAATCTTTTAAAAATTTGAATAATTGCAATAAAAGATTAGATTAATCTAAAGATTCATAGCGTTTTATCTACAAGACAAATCTGAATTGGATCTGTTTCTTTGACTGGATGTGCAAAACTGAGAAAGAGGGCAGACTAGAAGAGATCTAACACTTTTGTAGAAAGTGTTTTGTATGTGGGACCAGATCTACCAGATCTATCTATAAGTAAGCGCAAACATGTGGGCTCTTTTGTTTCTAGGAAGAAAGCACAGTACTAGGTTGAACATTAACTAAACTGCTTGCCTCCCACAATTCAACTTTGCAGCAGGCAAAGAATAAATGCAGTAGCGCTCTACCATCCCAAGCCTACCTGCAGTTTGAGCCAGATAGCCTTCTAGCCTTATCTGCAATTTCCACTTAAAGTTGAAGACATATTCTCTACAATATTCCTGTTGTTTTATTCTTAATGAAGGATGTAGTTGTTTTCTTGCGGCAAAATGTTAGTTATTAATTCTGTAATTATCGGAAGGGATGATAAAATAAGTACTACATTTAAGTATTGATAGTCTGTCACCCAACATACTGTTGAATTAACTGTAATCTAGCACTAACTACTAAGAGGTAGTTTTCTGTAGTGGATAAAGGCACCAGGCTAGATACCATGATATTATTGAGTTCTAGTCCTGCCTTAGGCATGATGCTATCTGAATTACTTTATGCCAGTCACTCACTCTGAGCAAATGCTGCCAAGAAAACTAAATGGATTTGTCCAGGCAGACTCCTGAAATCAAGCATACATATGTGCATATGTCCACATGTGCGTGCAGCGCACACACACACACACACACACACACACACACACATCATACAAACTATTTGATACTGAGAATTAATTGGAAAGAATTAAACATGTGAAGCATGAAGAATACCTTTATTGTTACTTGTAAAGAATAATGGTAAAGAATACCTTTATATTGTTACTTGTTAGTGACCTTTGTTATGACACAAATTGTATAAAACAAAACATTATTGATCCATTTGCCCATCAGCTGTATAAGATGAATCCCCTTCATTTTACAGTCTAGTAGAAAATACTTTAGAATACTTGCTTAAACTCTTGTTTTAGTTCAATCTCAATGACTTTCTTTTCTCCTTTACTTCCCAGCTCAGTAAAATTTCAAGATAACTTTATTACAGTTAGTTCTCATCTTACAATCACAATTGAGCCTAGAATTTTGGTTGTAAGTCATGGTCATTAAATGAGACACCAATGCTGTCTTACTCAATGAGCACAATAATTGCAGTTGTTAAACATCTGTACACAGTACTTTGGAGGTGGGAGAGAAGTCTTGGGAGCCCCAGTTCCCACTGGCATGCAGAAATCGGACATGGACTTGGCCTTTGCCAGCTAGGCCCAGCACTGCCTTCTCCCTTCCCACCCACCCATTCTTGTTCCTAGCCAAGCCTTTAAAAAGATTCCCTCTCTAGCCTTAAGAAAATTGCCTTCACTAGCTCTGCAGCTCAGCCTTACATTCTTGTGAGCAGCTGCAAAGGAAGGAAAAAGTATGTGGACCTTGGGTGTGTTGGGGCAAAGAAGGCGGGGTGGGAGGCCAGGCTTCTTGGGAGGGGGGAAATCTTGGAGTTGGGAGGAGGCAAAGGATTTCACCCAGCTGGCCTAGCTGTTGAGGCATGCCGGGAGTGAGGGGGTGGTGGAACAGGCTTCCTGGGAGTAAAGAGAGGTAGCAGTCCATGCAATGCTGGGTATAGCCAGCAAGGTGTCCTGGTGTGTGGAAGGTTTCCATGTGCCAGAGCCTTGTTGTTCAAGATCTCATGGTCCACAGAGGGATGAGCACTCCTGCAGTCATACTTATGCAGTCATCCAACTCAGTAAGTTCAGCAAGCACCTGAATTTTGATCACATGACCACAGGGGCATTGTCCCGATCAGAACATCGGGCAGATGTCATCACTCCGTTTCTTCAATGCCTTTGTAATTTTAACAGACCTCAAACAGTTGTAAGTTGAGGACTACCTGTATATACTGCTGTGAGCTCATTTTCTTATCATTTCTTTGAACCAAATGTAATTATATAAGAGTATCCAGAGTAGATTTACATTAGTTTTACAATGTATAGTTTACTGTTTTTATCTTTTTCAGAATCACAGATGGTGTTGTGGAACCCTTAAAAATAGAACTTACTGAGTTGGATCAATTGATCAAAGATGAAGAAGACAAGATTTATACTAAGAAAGCTAATGTTTTAAAAAACAATGAAAAAATTCAGAAGATGGTTCATATTATCAACTCAAGAAGGTGAATAGTGGAAGGCTGGAACTTATTACATTGTTTTCAAATAAAATTACAATACAATAGCTTATACAATTTCAAGAATTTATTTGAACAATTGTGAATGGTTTTCTTGGAATGGTTTTCTTGGAAAATACTAATTGTAGTTTTTAAAGTGCAAATATTTACTGTATTTAATCTGTTGTTGATGGTTCTTCTGCTACTTTAATATCAATAGCTCTAATTTGTGGCTTTCTGTAAGACCTTTTTCTTTACACAGAGTATGGAATTTGAGAGGGTTGCAGTTGTGATTATCTTATAATTCTTGAAAAATTTGTATAGGAATTCTTGCAGGTTCTTGCAGGTTTGGGAAAAAAACTGTATATCTTTGTGGTATCGTAAGGAACAAAAAGTAAGAAGTTGACCCCATAAGATAATTTGTAATGAAATTCTTACAGCTCAAGATAAAAATGCCGTTTACGTCTGTTTATTTAAGACATCTTGTAACATAGAGAAAATAAGATATTGATCTGAACATTGGTTACATCTATAAGGCAAGATACATTTGCAATGTACATTTATACTCTACTTCTCTCTATCTTGCTTTCTCTCATATTCTCAAATTAAGTCATTCCGAAAGAATTAGAATATGGAAAATGCATACATTTATGCTTGGGATTGTGTATTTGATGTTCCTATATAGTTTTAAAATGTCTTTGCTGTATTTATTTTATGGATTCATAAATAATGGAAAACTTGCTGACCAACTAAATTATATGGTTTCTAGAACACTAACTTCATCTAATGCCATCTTAGATTTCGGGAGGAATGTGTATGCACAAATCTTTAAAAATACAGCACCTCAGTCTAGCATGGTAATGCTTGTTCTGAGAATACTTTTTCTAAGATTCTCAACCTTGTGAAGTCCTGTATGTTTATAATTACCATTTAAAAATAGTACAACTCAAAAATAAGGATTTCCCTTTCCAAAACTCAGATTCACACTTGGAAGATACCTGAGACTAACTATCTTGAAAAGAGTTAGACATCTGTCTTCTGTCTGATAATTTGATGAATATAAATATAAACTGAATGTTTTTTGTTTTTTGAAACTATACTATTTGTTATTGAATTTATTTAAGAAAATTCTTTTTTCCATTTGGAAATTATTTATTTGCTAGTGAAGTTATATTTCTCATGGGTTAAGTATACTTTACTAGATGTGGAGCAGAAAGTTAATTTAATACGTGCCTATTGAAGGGAAAGGATTCATTGATTAATAAATAAATAAATAGAAGAGAGTCCTTATGGTTTGGGAAAGTGTGCTTATTGCTATATTTAAATTTCTACCATACATTGTACTATATTTTATCCATATGATAAAATTAATTTTATTTAATTTATTTAATGATTAATATGCATTCCAAATTTCCAACTATTTCCAACCATGTGTACATATATCTCAAATTAAATATTATCAAAGTAGAATACATGTTCACTTTCCTTAAACTATGGATCTGTAGTTTTAGAAAAGGGATAGTAAAAAAAATTGGATGAAATATATTATCATAGATGTTTTTATGCTAAAGTTGTCATTCTTTATAAGCTACATATTATTACAATACATTTGAAGCTTAATATAACATCTGAAATTTCCTTTTACTTTCTATGTAGATCTCTGTAAGATTATTGTGATATATAATCCTACAACTCTTGTTACAAGACTCATTTTGTATGTCAATTTTATCTGTCAGAGAAATGTACAGCATAAAATATCATTTATATTTTATGTGTGAAGTTCCCAAGATATGACCTGATTAATTTATGAACCTCGAGACAAAGTTTTTTAAAAAACCATTCATTTATTAGGCTCAACATCTTGGTACGATCTTCTGTGGAGCCGAAACTGAATCCCACTTAATGGGGTCTGAACTTTACCCCTGTGTCCCCTCCCCTCTGCCTGAAGTCATTAATCATATTCGCCAACAAGATGTTACAGCAGGGGGAGGAGCCGAAGTCACGACGACATGAAGTGCAATCTCAATGCTCTGAGATCGCAGTCGATACTTTTGCCACTGGGTGGTTCAAATGGACCTAAACCGTCCTGCGGAGATGGTGAACAGGAAGAATACATCTTGCTGATTTCAGGGACATCGCAAAGTCCCTGATTGATCCAAGAGAAGTTCTTCAAGCCGGTGACAAAAAATCCAGCTATTTGGCTGATGAAGTCAGGGCGTCTCCAAAACGAAAGGATATGGAAAGAGAAAGTGTTTCCAGCTGGTGAGGAATTTTTACTGTTTTAAAAGTGACTGCCTATAAAAAAAACTTAATGTTAATTTAAATTTGAGAACAGAAGAAATAAGCAGCGAAATTAAATTTGGACTGGTTTTGGACAGTGGGTTATCTTACTTTTTAAACGTTATCTTCACGGATGGAATTTATGCAAGCCTTTTAAAACAAATGGATTAAGTTTCCTTCTTCTATTTTCTTCTTTTACTACTCTCTGTAATGTATGGACTAAAATTCTCCTCTTTCATTACTGTGGGTGTTTTTCTAACTCATTTAAGAATCAGACTTTTAAAAAACTTGAAATACAAAAAAGATACAAAAAGAAACAAAGAAACTCATTGTAACACTGCTACTCAGAGGCTAGAAGTTTGTGTATTGGAAAACGAAACACTTTTTTTACTGATTATCCTGGCTTGGCACTCCAAGGTCTCACAGTTTGCTAATAGAGAGTGATAAAAAGAAAAGCACACAGATGTTCCTTTGAAGTAAAGGTGAAATGTTATTGTGATGTTTAATTCTGTTAAAACCTTCTAAGCTAGAATAGCAGTGTTTGTTAGCTGGAAATAATGACACAATTTCAACAGCAGAAAGAAGTTTTAAGTCTGCAAGATAATCTCAGAAATGCAGAAATTATCAGATATACATGAGAGGATAGAGAAGAAGTTGGAGGTTTTAGTGCAACTAACAGCAAAATATGATGAAGAAGTTGAAGATGCTAATCAAATGGAAAAAGTGATGGTTAAAATCCTAAAAATCGAAGAAGAAAATGAATATAAAGAAATTAAAATTGCTGATATTTATGGCGATTGGCTTGTCTCTGAAAAGGGAAAGAATGGAATACTGAAAGAGGAATTAAATGGAGGGGAAATCTACCCCAGATGGCAAGAAACAGAAGAAGGGAAAACAAAAGAATTTGTGGATTTAAAGAGAGAAATCTTATTAGCAATATCATTGATAACATTACTGACAATCGAAGATAAGCTGATTAAGGAAACAGAAGAAGGGCATCGAAATTACATGAGAGATTCTATAAGCAAAGAGTTGCTAAGAGAAGTCCACACTGAATCTTTATGTCCTATTCTAGCTAAACATCCATAATATTTAATAACAAAGTTTTCTGTCCTTCTTTCCAAATCACTGTTTACAATTTACATCCCATTTCCTTATGTTGTACCCATATATATATGTGTGTGTGTGTTATTGAATATTATGGATGTTTATCTAGAATGGGACATAAGGATTTAGTGTCATTGGAGGATTTTAGAAATAGTAAATGAAATGCCAGTATGTGGTTATGTATTAAATCTTGGTATATTTTATGATGAAGGACATTTAAACAATTATAGTCAAATGAAAATGGTGTTATAATGATGGTAACATATATAAATGTCTGAGTTAAAATACTTAAGTCAATATGAATTATGCTTGATGATTGTGGAAGAGATGCACAAAAGCCTTTTGTAACCAACTGATACACTTTCTACAGTATGTAAAGAAGGAAGATTTTATGTGTTGCGTTTGTTTTGAAAATAAAAAAAACTTTATAAAAAAAAGAATATGAGACTTTACTCTGGCTAAAAGTATGCATGGAATTCTCCCTTCTCAAGTTGATAGTAGTCATGGAAATGCTTTACACATTGACATCCGGCTCCCCTCACTTCCTGAAAGCGACCTGTGTAAAACAAAGCAATTTGAGTACAGGTGTACAACAGGATGAGTTCCTCCCCCGGGCTTGCTTGGATTTTCTGCATGGAATTTTGCTATAAGGCGATCAGCCTGGATTTTTCACCCAAGATGCCTCTGATAAGAGGTAACCCTTCCACTTGATTAAGTATTGGAGTTGTCTCCTGTGCCACCTTGAATCAAGGATTCGTTTAACTTCATAATGGGTTTGTCTCCCTATGACCATAGGGCCCGGGGGCTCCCGGGGTAGTGGTCTCAGAGTGGATCCAATCATGGGTTTTAAGAGGCTACTATGAAACGCCGGGTGTATCTTCTCCAACAATCGAGGCAGTTTCAATTGCACTGTGACTGGGTTGATGATCTTTACTATGGGGAATGGTCCCATAAACTTTGGCCCCAGTTTCTTGCTAGGCAGTTTTAATCTCAAATATTTTGTGGAGAGTAAACCTTCTCTCCCACCCGGAATGGCCGTTGCGGAGCCTGATGTTTATGTGCCTGTTTCTTATAGGTTTGTGCCTCTTTAGCCAGTGCTTTTTTGACATTTTCCCAGGTTGCTTTCAGCATCGACATCCAATCAGTCAAGCTGACTGAGGAGGGGGGATCCCTTGGATACTCAGGCATTGGGACAACGTCCATGCCGCTCACTATTTTGAACGGCGTGAGTCCTGTGAACAGCATTATTGTATGCAACCTCAGCAAAAGATAAAAGGTCTCCCCAATTGGACTGCTGATAGTTCACGTAGCACCTCAGTACTGCTGTACCATGGTGTTCAGTCTCTCTGCTGCACCAATGGTGCTCAGATGAAAAGCTGAACTAAGACCCTAAGATGACCCAATGAACCGCAGGAACTCTGTCCAGAACTTAGCTGTGAACTGGACTCCTCTGTCTGAGATAATTCTTCGAGCTACTCCATGCAGTCGGTAGATATGCTTCACAAACAGTTTAGCCAGCTTGTGAGCCGAGGGTAGTCCACTACAGGGTATGAAGTGTGCCTGTTTGGAGAACAGGTCTATTACAGTCCAAATCACCGTGTTTCCACCACTTTTTGGCAACTCTACTATAAAGTCCATTGCAATCTCCTCCCACGGCCTCATTGGCTCTGCTACTGTTTGCAGTAGTCTGGGGGGTTTTCCCGGTTGTCTCTTCATTGTGGCGCAGATGGTGCAACTTTTCACGTAACTATATCTTTCTTCATGCCAGGCCACCAATGATTCCCCATTCACGCAGGAAGCACTGGAATTCAGCACATGAGAATTGTGGCCCATTGTCAGACACAAGTTCTTCACACGCTCCATGTCTTGAAAGCATTATCTTGAAAGCCCATATGACTGTTGACACTTTTAGACTTCCCAGCTGCACTAGTTCACAGTATTTGCTGTAGTAGTCTACTATCATCAGGTAGTGGATGTCTTCAAAATGAAAAATATCTGTAGCCAATCTCTGCCATGCCCGTGAAGGAGCATTCCACGGTGTAAGAGGTTCTTTCGCATTGTTTTTTTTTTTAAATGTCTGGCAGGTGTCACACTTCTTTACAAGTGTTTCAAAATCAGAGTCCAGATGAGGCCAGTAGAGCCCCTCCCGTGCTCTGCGCTTACACAAAGTATAATGCCCAAATGTCCCTGATGAATTTGTTCCATTACTTCTGCCTGCTGTGACTTAGGAATAAGAATACGGTCACCCATGAGTATGATATCCTCATGAATGGATAGTTCATCTTTCACAGGCCAGAATTCCTGCAGTTCAGGACACAGCTTCTTGCGTTTTTCTAGCCAGCCATTGCACATGACACGAGTTAGTTTCTTTAGTACTTTGTCCTGTTTGGTGTCTTGTCTTACTTTCTCCAGCCGTACATCTGATATTGGCATGTTCACTAGTACTGTATGTACCTGCTCTTCCAACTCAGGTTCATCCTTGGCTTCATGTCCTTCTAAAAACACCCTTGACAGGCAATCTGCCATTGGAATTTCCTTCCCAGGCTTATACTTCACTGTGAGATCATACTGCTGTAATTTCATAACCATTCGCTGCAAGCGTGGAAGTGTAGAAGCTACCGGTTTTTGTAGTATGTACTCCAACGGTTTGTCAGTTTTGACAACTACTGGGCGACCATATATGTACTGGTGAAATTTCTCACATCCATTCACAATGGCCAGCATCTCTTTCTCAATTTGAGCATAATTAGCTTGTGTTGTGGTCAGTGCATGTGAAGCATATGCCACAGGATGTCCTTGTTGAGTCAGTACAGCACCTAGCCCAAACTGGGATGCATCCACTTGAAGCACGGTGTCAGCATTTGCGTCGAAGTATTTCAGTATTGGCCCTGGATAGTTAGTGATCATTTTTTTCACTTTGTCAAAAGTCCTTTCCATGTTTGCATCCCAACACCAAATGGTATCCTTCTGCAGCAATGCACGTAATGGTGCTGTCTGTTGAGCGAGGCCCTTAGAGAATTTAGATAGATAGTTGAAAATGCCAATGATGTCTCCAGTTCCTTTCTGGAGGCTGGTGCCTCCATGTTAAGAACTGCTGTAATCATCTTTGGATCAGGCTTCAAGCCCTCTTTGGCTAGTAGATGTCCAAAATATGTCACTTCTCCTACCCCAATTTGCATTTTATTTGGATTGAGTTTATGATTTCTCTCACGACATCGATTGAGCAAAGCAGTAAGGTTTCTGTCATGCTCTACTTAATCCTTACCATAGACCAACAAATCATCAACTATTACTTCAACACCCAGTAGACCAGCAATCAGTTTGTGTTATTTCTTTTGAAATATCTCCTGTGCCGATGCTATGCCGAAGGGCACCCTTGTAAAGCGCCATCGACCCGCAGGGGAGTTGAAAGTAGTGAGGTGACTGCTGGCTTCATCAAGACACAATTGCCAGTAACCAGACTGGGCATCTAATACACTGAACACTGTTGCTCCTACTAGCTTGTATGCTATTTCCTCCATGGTGGAGAGGTTGTAGTGTTCTCTCATTATTACTTTGTTCAAATCACATGGGTCAATGCATATGTGAATTGCACCTGTGTTCTTCTCCACCACGACCATAGAACTGACCCATTCCGATGGTTCAGTGATCACCTTTACTACTCCCAACTTCTTCATTCTAGTGAGTTCCTGTCTAACTTTATCCACAAGAGTTAGAGGTATTTTCCTTGGGGCATGGATGACAGGCGTGTACCCACTTTTATATGTATGTGGCTTATGCCTGGGAGACACCCCAGGCCCTTGAATAGATCACAGTACTCACGTTTAATGTCAGCTTCCATCAGACCTCTATGCCCACCATCCACAGTCATTATGATCTTCACAAGTCCAATCTCTTTATTTGTTTTGAGACCTAGCACGGCTGGGGCTTGCGTTTCTATCACAAACAATTGTAAAACCCTTTCAGATCCCTTGTAGGCACATTTTACATGACAGCGACCCATTACTTTCAGCTTTTCACCACCATATCCCATTAATTTCGGTAGGTTCTGAGTCTCTAAGGGGGATTCATTCCTGAGATGTTCCAGATATCTGTGGCTTGGCACACAATTTACTTGTGCTCCAGTATCTATTTTGAATGTAACTGGAATTTTGTTGGCCCCTAACTGTAATGTTACATTGGCTTCATCTGCAGACTGATGTGCTTTCTATATCAGGGAGCAGTCCAAGTCTGACCCTGCATTGTTATCATTATCCTCTATGGCAAGTACAGCCCGTGTTTGTGGCCTTCCGGTTTGCAAAGACAATTTACATACCCTGGCAAAGTGTCCTCTCTTCTTGCATTTGTTGCATATTTGCCCCCTTGCAGGACAGACACTATTTTTGTGGTGCATATTTCCACAGTATCCACAAGCTGCTTCTCTGTTACTTGTTCCAGTGCCATAGGTGCCTTTTGTTGCTTTGTGTGCCCTTGACCATATCTACTACTTTGACTTTCTATAGCATTGATCTGGTTCTGTGTTCCTTCCAGTATCTGCATATCCTTTCTTGATATTTCGTATGCTCTTGCAATCCTTACGGTTTTCTCAAGATTTAAGTCTTCTTCCTGCAACAGTTTTTCCTGCACTTCCTTAAACTTACTGCCCATCAGAATACGGTCTTTAATCATATCTCCAGCATCATAAAAAGCACAGTCTTTGGCAAGCAAGTGCAGCTGGGTCACCCATTCATCCACAGATTCACCTTCACACTGGTTTCTCTTATAAAACAGTTTTCTCTGCACTGTGGAGTTGGGTTGGGTTGCAGTATGCTTCAAACTTTGCAAATAGTACCTCTTTTCTTTTTGTCCTCTGCAGTGATCTCCCCACTTGCTTGCCAGGCTCTGCACACATCACATCCTTTCTCTCCCACAATGTTAGAAAGTGTGCTGACTTCCGGTTCCGGTTGTTGAGAGCGACGGGCGTGCTTTGCTCGCCCTGCACACTCTTGGTGGGTTCCCCTCGATCGGGGGGGCACAGGGTGCCTTGAAGAGGCGCCCTGCTGAAGAGGCGGCTGGCTGGGGGCCCCCTGCATCGGTGGCGGCCGCGGGGGGGCTCCTTGCATTTCCCTAGGAGCCAGGAGGCGAAAGGGGGTGCGCGAGGAGCTTCCATGCTCCCGTGCGCTTTCGCGTTGAGACAGCTGGACGAGTTTGACAATCTGAAGGCTACAGCTGCAAGGTGGTGAGATGGGGACGCTCCCTGATTCCCTTTTTAACTTTTAAATGAAGGACTGCCAGCTTTTTAAAAGTTTTCAATCGGTTTCTGGGAAGTGTGATTGGAGGGAGGGGGATTTCCCCTCGGAAAAGCGGCTTTGGACTGCTCTCTACTCTTGGAGGAGGAGAGAGAGAGCCCTAAAAAGAAATCACACTCATAGCAAGCAAGCAGAGGAATACCCTGCTGCAATTGTGAAAGAGAAGTGATTATCTGATTCTTTAAAAAAAAAAACTTTGAAAACTTTTGGGTTGTTGCCTTTTGATCCCGGTGCTGGCGAAGCAAGATGGCACACTTCCGTTGTCTTTACGCAGTTTGAAATTTGACTCCACCCATGGAAATTACTGGCATTTTGTCTTTGTCTCCATGACACTCAGAAATATCTTTTGTTACACTGTATCCTGGACTTGGAATAATTGATTTTATTGTCTTGATTTGAACTATAGAAAAGGTCCCTATTACTGTCTGGACTGCCTGCCTCGTGATCCCTCTTGGCTATCCCCTTTTATAGTTGCCACCTCATTGTTTGGACACAGACATCTCTGAGCTTCTTTAAAATGGCACCGAAGAGACCACCACCTGGGAAACCAGGCTTTGCTGGTTCTGCTCCAACATCCTCAACATCCAGCCCCAGCGGACAACAGACATTAACATCGCTATTACAACCCAAAGCCCCTGAGGAGAATTTAACCCACCAGTTACTTCAAAAGCTTTTAAAGGGGCAGGAGGACTTAAAAAATCAACTGAAAGAAATGAATGAACAGCTCAGAGAGAATCAAAACCAAACGGCCCAAAATAAACAAAGACTAGAAGTTTTGGAGGAGGGGACAGCTGAGATGAGGGGGGAGGTTAGGGGGGTCCAGAGAGGAAACTTAGAACTTGAGAACAATCAGATAAAAATGGAATTTGAAAGGATGCCTTTTTTCCTTGGATTTCAAAATGTAATTGAGACTGATGATGAAGATTTGAGGGAGATCATGACAAAATTATTGGCTGAATATATTAAAAAAGACAGACAGCAGTTGGGTTGGGATATTGACCTGGTCTATAGAGTTAATTCAGCTTACGCTAGAACACACAATGTTCCAAGAGTGGTTCACATTAAATTTCTTAGAAAGACTACAAGAGATGAGATTCTGAGTGCACAAAGGGGGCAAATGTTAAAATACAATGATAGAGAGATAGTCATCCTGAAACAAATCCCAAAGAAAGTTAGAGATAAAAGAAAAAAATATTTGCTTTTAGCGAAAAAACTATTTGAAAAAGGGGTTTGGTTCCGGTGGCTTTTGCCAGAAGGTATGCTGATATTCTGTAATTCTATAAAAAAAATGTTAGAAAGTGTGCTGCTTTCTGCTGATTAGTCCATTTTTCTGCATCAGGTCCTGCAAACACAAGCTCTATCAGCTCCCACCACTTTGACCAGTTTTCAGATATGTTCCCTGACTCCAAATCCAGGGAAGGAATGTTCTTTGTGTTGCTGTTTGCTGCCATGACTCTTCTCACCCCGCTCCTGGTACCATGTGATGATTTGGCATAAAGTAAAGGCAGACAGCAAGGAGCTTGAACTAGAGGCTTGTGTTTATTCAGCAGCAGCCATCTTAAAGCTACCTTCTGCCTGTTTCCTAACCACCTTAAAGAGCTAGGCATAACAATTGAACTTGAAATATAGCATAAAACATACACATCATTACACCAGGTAGTCTAACCGTGCACGGTGGAATTCACATTTTGATACCTTGATGTACAGGCTGGCTGCCAGAAGTTTTTCCAGTACTTGGCGGACCAGAGGTACATGGTCGTCCATGGTCTCAGTGTAGTTGAGGATGTCATCTAGGTAGACAAGGACCCCCTTGTAGAGGTGCTCATGCAGCACCTGGTTTATTAACTGCATGAATACCGCTCGGGGCCCCTGTAGTCCGAAAGGCATCACTTTGAATTGAAAGCTCCCTAGGCGGCAGTTGAACGATGGTGGCCAGATGATATAGCATGTCCTTCATGAGGGAGAGGGAGTATAGGTTGTGTACGCACACCCCATTTATCCCTCAAAAGTCCACACACAATCTCATAGTTCCATCTTTTTTTTCTTTGAAGAGGACTGGTGCAGCGACCTGTGGCTTGCCTGGCTCAATGAACCCCCTTGCTAGGTTTTTTCTATGTATTTGCGCATCTCTTGCATTTCCGGGGATATAGGGATGGCAAGGCTCCTCTAGTGGATTAGGCTTTGGCGCTCACCCTGGTCTTGCCTTCCTCAACTGAAGACCTCCAGATCCCCCCTTCCAGCCTTGTTTGACCCCCCACAGGAGGTAGAGGATGAGAGTGTTGTATGTGGAAGAATGGAGGAGAAAGTTTGCAGGAAGCTAAGGTCCCCTGAGTCCAACTTCTGCCTTAACAAATCTCTGGAGAACAGGATGGGGTGGTGGGAGAGCTGCATGAGGGAAGGCTGCCCAAATGAGCCAGCATCCTTATCACATATAATTGTAAACAGGGATTCTCTTTCAAGGGCCAGCCTCCCTCATGCAGGACCAAGGAGCACTACTCCCTTGCCTCCTCTTCTTGCTCTCCAGAGATCTGTCAAATCTGGACTCGGAGGAAACTGCTTCTTCCAAACGTTCTCCACACTTCCACACACAGCAGCAGCCAGCATCTACCATCTCCTGCTTTGCTGGAAGGGGGCACCAGACAGGGAAATTCCAATGATGTCTAGAATTAGGAGAAATGGAGAATTGGTGTTAGAACTAAATTCAGCCAGAAATCTTTGTTTCCTCCAAAAACCTCAAATGTGAAAAACAAACACATATTCATGTTCCCCTGTTTCTGGAAAGCAGAAAACCTATTTCATTTTTCCCTGAACCTAAAGCACATAAGAATTGGTAAAGGTAAATGTTTCCCTCACACATATGTGCTAGTGTCAGGCCTGCAGTTATATTCCTTTTTAGGATCTTTGGCCTGCCACACACTATTATTTCATTATGCTGTTTCATTAGTGTAGTAATTGGGAGGGGGAATAGAAAGGAGAATTGTGGAATGTGTTGTTGTCATTCCTTTCTAGAAGCCCAAGGTCATCTTTTATCTCCGCACCTCTGCATCTGACCGGAACCAGCTGGGTGGAGATGCCAGCATGGCCAAAGAAGATTGGACCGTGATGGATTTATGGGTGTAGGGATAAGATCATGAACTTTCAACTGGGTGGAATCCCAGGAAGCTTTTAGGTTTGGGATTTCCACAGATGTGCCAACATGTCTGTCTTATTAAATTGGAACTTTAAGGATAGCTCTGCCTTGGATTCTGATTTAATTCTGCATGATATTTGGAACGCTGACAGCTAGTTGTTCCCAACTCTAGGGGGCGATGCTCAACTCTGTTTCAAAGCCAAAGAGCCAGCACTGTCCGAAGACATCTCCATGGTCATGTGGCTAGCATGAGTAAATGCCAACAGCGCACGAAACACTGTTAGCTTCCCACCAAAGTAGTCCCTATTTTTCTACTTCCGTTTTTACATGCTTTGGAACTATAGGTTGGCAGAAGCTGGGATTTGTAGAAAAGGGGAGCTTGCTCCATTATGCGGCACTAGGGATTCGAACTGTCAAACTGCTCACCTTTCTGATTGACAAACTCAGCATCTTAGCCACAGAGCCACCACATCCCATTCAGAAGAATTGGTATTAGAGCTCAATTCAGCCAGAACAATTGGGACTTGAGACAGAGCTCAAATTTGAAAAACAAAATTTGCAGGAAAGCCATTTTATTTTCTGATCTGAGGTTTCCATGAGGAGTTTCCTAAGGCATATCCAGGATTGGCTATCGAACTCAATTCAGCCAGAAGACTTGAGTTTTGAGACAGCTGAAATTTGAAAAGGAAACACATATTTGTGTTCCCCTGAAGGCAGAAAAACCACTTCATTGTCAGAGCCAAGGTTTCTCTGAGGAGCTAGGCTAGGGCATAGAATTGAAAATAAAGCTCAATTCAGCCAGAAAACCTGACTTCAAGAAAGAGTTCAAATTTGATAAGGAAGCACATATTTATGTTCCCCTTTCTCTGGAAAGCAGAAAATGTCATTTTAGCCAAGGCATGTTAGAATTGGTGGTAGAATTCAGCAAGAAAACAACTTTTGAGACAGTTCAAATTTGATAAGGAATTGAGACAGCTCAAATTCAAAAAACAAAAAAGTGTTACGTTGTTTCTGGAAAAAAGAAAAACCACTTCATTTTTCAGATCCTAGGACACAGACATAGAATTGCTATTCAGCAGGGATCCTAGGCTATTCTGGGGAGTTACGCAAACCATACCTAGAAGTGGAACTCAATTCAGCCAGAAACTTGATTTCTGACAGCTGAAATTTGCAAAGGAAACATATTCTTTTCCGGGTTTCTACTGCCTGGGGAACATGAATATCCGTATCTTTTTCACTGAGCTGTTTCTCAAAACTCGTTTTCTGGCTCATTTGTTCTCCCAGCAGTTTTTAAATATGCTTTGAGCTAACTCTGCAGAGAAAGCTCACGTCGGAAAATGAAGTATTTTGTTCTGTTTTCTACACCTAGAGGAACATGAAAGTTACTTTTATAAATCTGAGCTCTGGGTCAAAACTCAACTTTTCTGGCTGAATTGAGTTCTACCGCCAATTCTGAGATCTAACTCCTCAGGAAAACCTCGCATTTGAAAAGGTTCTTGGACATGCTTTGAGCTAACTCTTCAGAGAAACCTTGTCCAAAAATGAAGTATTTGTTCTTGCTTTCTACAGCCAGAGGAACCTGAATACATGTTTCTTTTACATATTTCAGTTGGTCAAAACTCAACTTTTCTGACTGAAATTCTACATTGAATTCTAAGATATGCCTTTTGGTTAACTTATGGAAAGGTCAGATCTGAAAATGGTTCTTGTGCTTTCAGATATTGTAACACTGATTTGCTTCTTTTTCAAATTGTCAAAAATCCAGTTTTTTGGCTGAATTGAGTTCTACCACCAATTCTGAGATCTACCTCCTCAGGGAAACCACACATAGTTGGATTATAAAACTGAAAAGTTGAATAAGAAGTTAAGGAGAACACTGCCTAAAACATTCTTTACAATGATGGAGGAATTAAGTCTACAATATTTATAGAAAAGACGACACTTGAGAGAAAAGCAATATCCATTTTACTCAAACAGACACAGGTCGTGGTCAAGAATAGACATGATTTGGACAACAATAGATCTAATTGCTAAAATACAAAAGGTTGATATAGAAACAAGTATATGGGCAGACCACAATCCAATAATAATAACATGGAAAGATCAGAGAAAAAGAAACACATATTGGTGATGTCCTGAGTTGGGAAAGCTGAAACACCACACTATTCTGTGATCTGAGTTTTCCCTCAGGAGTTAGACCAAAGCAGAATTGGCAAAAGAACTCAATTCAGCCAGAAAACGTTAGTTTTGACCCAGAGCTCAGATTCCCACAAGAAACACATGTTGATGTTGTCCTGTCGGGAAAGCTGAAACACCACTCCATTCTGTGATCTGAGGTTTCCCTCAGGAGTTAGACCAAAGCTTATCCGACTCAGGACACTAATAATACGTGTTTCTTGTTCGAATATGAGCTCTGGGTCAAAACTAACGCTTTCTTGCTGAATTGAGTTCTTTTGCCAATTCTGAGATATGATTTGGTCTAACTTCTTGGGGAAAGCTCAGACGACCGAATGGAGTGGTTTTTCATCTTTCCTGACTCAGAATACCAGTAATATGTGTTTCTTGTTCGAATGTGAGCTCTGGGGCATCTAACGTTTTCTGGCTGAATTGAGTTATTTTGCCAATTCTGAGATACGCTTTGGTCTAACTCCTGAGGGAATGCTCAGATCACAGAATGGTGTTTCAGCTTTCCCAGCTCAGGACAACACAAATATGTGTTTCTTGTTGGAATCTGAACTCTGTCAAAACTAACATTTTCTGGCTGAATTGAGATTTTTTCCCATTCTGCTTTAGTCTAACTCCTGAGGGCAAGCTCAGATCACAGAATGGAGTGGTGTTTCAGCATTCCCGACTCAGGACCACACCAATATGGGTTTCTTGTTCGAATCAGAGCTCTAGGTCAAAAGTAACTTTTTCTGGCTGGAGTTCTTTTGCCAATTCTGAGATAAGCTTTGGTCTAACTCCTGAGGGAAACCTCAGATCACAGAATGGAGTGGTGTTTCAACTTTCCCAACTCAGGACAACACCAATATGTATTTCTTTTGGGAATCTGAGCTCTGGGTCAAAACTAACATTTTCTGGCTGAATTGAGATCTTTTCCCATTCTGCTAAGGTCTAACTCCTGAGGGAAAGGCCAGATCACCGAATGGAGTGGTGTTTCAGCTTTCCCAACTCAGGACAACCCCAATGTGTTTCTTTAAAAAAAAAAAATTAAACATAAAACACAACATAAAAAATTCTCATCCATTACATACAGCATGTTGTTTGGTTACAAGCTTTTGTGCATCCATATTTTCGATTACGTATACAGTCACAAATTTTCCATCTAATATAACTAGGTACCTCACTTTCATTGTACATCATATATTCAATTACACTTAATATTTATTTCCTTTCAGCGAACCTAATTCCATGTATCTCAGAATTGGCAAGAACTCAATTCAGCCAGAAAATGTTAGTTTTGACCAAGAGCTCACATTTGAACAAGAAACATATTGGTGTGGTCCTGAATCAGGAAAGCTGAAAAACCACTCCATTCGGTAATCTAAGCTTTCCCTCAGGAGTTAGACCAAAGCATATATCAGAATTGGCAAAAGAACACAATTCAGCCATAACACATTAGTTTTGACCCAAAGCTCAGATTCCCACAAGAAACACATATTGCCCTCTATCACCCTTACTATTTGTCTTAACATTAGAAGTCTTAACAGAAAGATTAGAAAAGAAGAAGAAATAAAAGGAATGAAAATTTAAAAAGAAGAAAACAAGCTACAAGCGTTTGCAGATGATTTGGTTTTTATCCTTGAAGAGACAGCACCCAAATTATTAGAAAAAATAGAGGAGTACAGAAAAGTAGCAGGCTTGAAAATAAACAAAGATAAAACAAAGATTTTGATAAAGAACATACCATTAAGACAAAAGGAAGAGTTGGCGGAAGTTTTGCACAACAAATTGCGACTAACTTGATGAAATGGGAAAATCTACAACTATCAATGAGAGGAAGAATCTCTACAATTAAAATAAACATTTTATCCAGAATCTTATACCTGTTCCAGACAATTCCAATCAGATTGGTCAAGGACAATGAAACAAGAAGATAGAATGCAAAAAATTGCTGAAAGAGAGGAACAAAGAGAGAAGAAGGATGAAGAACTCGACAGTAGATTGAGTGAAATAGAAAAAGAAAGCAGTGCGATAATAGAAAGGGAGATGGAATGTTCTGAATATTTCTTAAGATTTCAAAATATAATAGAAGAAAAGGGAGAGAATCTACCACAAATAGTAATTGAAATTTTGACAGATGTGTTAGAGATACCCCAAGAAAAGATGATGGATGGCATGGATGAGATATTCCGGGTAAATACAAGATATGCAATGAGAAATGCTCTTCCAAGGGAAGTCCATGTAAGATTCACCCCAAAAACATTGAAATTACAAATTATTGCAGAAAACAAGAGACAGAAAATTGGAATACAAAGGAGATTGTAATCTTAAAGCAAATCCCAAGAAGAGTGAGAGAGAAGACAAGAAACTATCAATTTCTGACTACAATCCTACTTAAAATAGGAGTTAACTATAGATGGCTGATACCGGAAGGTCTAACATTCCTGTGGAGAGGACAAAGGTATAGAATTGATACAATTGAAAAAGCAGAAGCCTTCTATACAGAACAACTGAGAGGAAAGCCTGAGAAGTCTGGGAAAGAATAATTATTGGTGCAACTCTTAGACACACCCATAATTGAAACTGAGAAGATGGAAGGTGCCGTAGGTGGGATTGATATTGAAATAGGTGCCACAGGGGGTGTAGAGATCGGAGAACAATGGGAACCAAGATCAACTAGAGCCATACATCCTATATATAAAACATAATGATGGATGAAAAAAATACTTACAATTAATATAAATGGACTTAACTTGGCAATTAAAAAAAGGAAAATATTTCACAAATTAGAAAAGTTAAAATTAGACATAATTTGCTTACAAGAAGTACATATTCAACAAAGATATGGTCACTTATTAGTACAACCAAAACATGGAATTTTTTTTACCTCTTTGGCTGACTGTAAGAAAAGAGGAGTGATCTTTTATATTAAAGACAAAATTCCAGCGAAACACATATATACAGATGAAGATGGAAGAATTTTGATGGTGGGAATTATAGATAATACTAAGAAAATACTCTTAATTGCAATTTACGCATCTAATAAAAAACAAGATGAATTTTATAAAAAACTCCACAAGAAAATCTGTGACTTAGACTATGTTGATATTTGTATGATGGGAGATTTTAATGGCATTGTAAATCAGAACATGGATTATAAATCACATAAAACAACAAAACCAAATAGAAAAACACTCCCGAAATCCTTATTTAAGATGATGGATGAAATAAACTTAAAAGATGTCTGGAGAGAAAGAAATCCTATAAAAAAACAATATACTTTCTACCAGTGACATGCGGTGAGGTTTATGGCTGGTTAGGCACTGACACAGTGGTGAATTTCAATTTTTTGTAGACTTGTGGACTTCAACTCCCAGAATTCCATAGCCAGGCATGCTCAGTTCCGATTTAAAGCGACAACATTTGTTTTTCTCCTTTGCGAAAGAAGTTTCCTTCTTTCTTTTTCTTCTCCCTTCCCCTCCTTCTTCCCTCTCTCCCTCTCTTCCCCCTCTCTCAAACACACACACACACACAAACACACACACAGAAAAGTTGGATTGGACTATTTTTCCTTCCCCCTCTCTCTCTCACTCTCAAACAAACACACACACACACACACACACACAAATAAAGATAAAACAAAGATTTTGACAACATACCATCAAAACAAAAAGAAGAATTGGCGGAAACCTTGGAGATGCAAGTTACAAATAAAGTTAAATATTTGGGGATTTTTTTAACAGCCAGATGTCGTACTCTCAAAGAGGATAACTATCTTAGATTAAAGCAACAAATTGCAATGGACTTGATGAAATTTTGAAGATTTAAATAAAATGGTGTTGAAATTTATACGGCGGGAAAAAAGCAAGAATTAAACTTAAAGTGTTGCAAGATGCTAAAATAAGAGGAGGGCTGGGCTTACCCGACTGGGAGCTATATTATCAGGCAACAAGTCTGATGTGAATTAAGAAATGTATAATGTTAAGAAATATTAGGCTTTTGAATTTAGTGGGTCACGACTTGCTGTTGGGATGGCATGCATTTTTATGGTATAAGGGAACCAAAGCACATGGTTACTTTAGAAGACATTATATAAGAGAGGCTTTGTTACTAAACTGGGAAAAGGTTAAGAGGTTACGTGTGGGGTTAATTGGTTATTAAGTAGTTGGCAAACCACATTGATTAATCAGTCAAAATCCACATTCCTTCCTCTTAATCCTTTTGCTTACACGTAGACATCACATTCCATGCAGCAAAATATTAACTAAGTAGAGAGTCACGTATCTATATCATGAAGTGTCCATGAGGTGTCCATGAGGAAAGCATGCATCTGTAAACCAATCAATAGTTGCCAAGTGGATTTTCTGTCCAATGAGCTTTTACTATTCTGAGAAGTTTGACAATAAAAGGGAGCCCCGAACAATGCCCTGGGTGGGTGCATTCCCATCACAACCTTACTCCTGTCTACGTCTTCTTTTCTACGTTACCAACATCTGGTGACCCCGACGTGATCTCCTATACTCATTTGGCTGGACAAGCCCAGGTGCACCTCAGCGAACTTCGCTCCCAATTTTTCATGAGTATGGGGGGGTGGAACTGTCAGCTCCGCAGAAGGTTCATGCTAAAGAGCTGCAGAAATTACTTAAATGTAATGAAGTGACAGGAGTTAGTCTACGTAAGTTAGAAAACTTAATAGGTGAAATAGGTTGTCAATGTCCCTGGTATCCCGAGGCAGGTACTTGGGAATTAGGGGACTGGATAAAAATTGGAATACAATTGCACACCAAGCCACAAGCTCCTATTCAACATTTATTGTTGTCGAAAAAATGTAATGATATAATAGGGAAGGTGAGGACTCATAAACTCCAGGCGCCAACTATGTTTTTTTTAAAAAAACAAAGTTTTATTGGTTTTTTTAAAATTTACAAGGAAAAGGGTAGTGGAAAGGTGTACAAATTTTGGCAGTTGCAAAGTGTGGTAGACGCCCCCTCCCTCCAAACTCATAGTATACATCTGAGTATAAATCATTAATACATAATCATATATAATCAGCATATTAGTTCTATTGGTACTTTCAATCAATTTAATACATAGTAATATATAATCCACATGTTAATTCCATTACTACTTTCGGTCAGTTTATATCAACGAGATTTTCTTATTCATTTTTGTGATCTGAGCTTTCTTGATATTGCCCCTTCTCCCCCCGCTGGCAGAGCTCCGGCCCCTCCCGTGTCCTGTGTGACCATTGTGGTGTCTTCTGTTTTTTCTAGGTTCGCTTTATTTTTTTCCATAAAGGCCTGTGCCTCTATGGGTGTGTTAATTCTAATTCTTCTCTCCTCCCAGAATATCAACATACCTTCAGGCATCAACCATCTAAACCACACCCCCTTCTGGTATAATTTATTCACTAGTTGCGAATAATTTTTCCTTTTTTCCCTAATTTTCTTGGGGATCTGCTTCAAGATAGTTATTTCCCTATCATGGTAAGTCAGGGCCTGCCCCCTTTGTATACCCAGAATTTCATCTCTTGTGCTTTTTCTAAGAAATTTAATATGAACCTCCCTGGGTACATTGTGTGTTCTGGCATAGGCTGAATTCACTCTATAGACCAAATCTATCTCCCATTCCATCTGTTGTTTTTCTTTGTGTGTGTATTCAGCCAAAATGTTTATCATGATGTCCCTTATGTTTTCATCATCTGCTTCCATCACGTTTTGAAATCTAAGATAAAAGGACATTCTCTCAAATTCTGTTTTCATTTGTTGGGTATCAAGTTCTTTGTTTCCCTTCTGCACCGCCTCTACCCCCCCTCTCCTCCGCCACCCCCCCCCTCCACAAGATCCAGTCTCTGTGAGTTCTTATAAATTTGGGCTTGGTTCTCTTTAATTTCTTCTTTCATTTCCTTTAATTGTTTCTTAATTTCCTCTTGTCCCTGTAGTAGTTGCTGAAACATTTGTTGCCAATCCATCTCTGTACTTTTAGGTTGCATCAGGTCTGTAATCTTTGATTGTGTAGCAGGACTGGATGTTGCTGATGTCGGGGCAGAGGTACCAAAGCCAGGCTTTCCAGGGGGTGGTCTTTTAGGAGACATAGTTTATGGAATAAAGAGTTCAGTCAGTGTAGAGAATGGACAGCTCAGGCGCCAACTATGTTGAGGCCAGTGGAACCTAGTTCCCTCACTGCTCCGGTATCCATTTTCTCTACAAAGAAGCCAATTGGAGCAGTCTGAGCAGGATTTCAGGAAGAACAGAAAAAGGGAAATCTCACAGGACAAGAAATTGCAGAAGGGCTTCAAACCTTTCCAGTGGTACAAACAGTTGATCCACAAGGCCAGGCACAATATCAGTGGAATCCATTACCATATCAAGTGTTAAGAGAATTGAGGAAAAGTATCACTGAAATGGGATTATGTTCTACCTATACGGCAAGCATGCTGGAAGGTATTTCTAATGGTTATCAGTTGATCCCACAAGACTGGAAAGATTTGTTTAGAATGCTTCTTACACCCACACAATATGTGGTTTGGGACTCAGAATATCAAAGAGAGGGCATACATGCCAGAAACAATTCAGGTGGGCAGTACATACCAGATCAATTATATGGAGTTGGAAATTTTTCTACTGTTCAACAACAAGTTGTAGGTACACCTCCACAAGCCTATTCAGTTATAGGTCGATGTGTTATAAAGGCTTTTCAGAGAGTGCCAGTGTCAGGAAAACCTAGTAAATCTTTTTCATCCATACGTCAGGGTGCAGGAGAGGCTTATTCTGATTTTATTGATAAATTACAAGAAGCCATCCAATGGCAAATAGATAATGAAGAAGCTAGTGGGGAAATTAATGAAACGACTAGCTTATGAACATGCTAATGCAGATTGTTGTAAAGCATTGATGTCTATTATAAATAAAGGGGAATATACTTTAGCAGAAATGTTGAAGGCATGTTCAGACATAGGCACACATGCTTTTCAGATGGATGCCTTAGCAGCTGCATTACAGAAAGATCAATTTGGCAAGCCCAAAGGAAATTGTTTTAATTGCAAAAAACCTGGACATTTTAGACAGCAATATCGAGCTCTAGGTGGAGGAGTTTATAAAGGCAATGGACCTGGGGGGGGGGGGGGCAAGGTGCCAGACCAAAAGCAGTTTGCCCTAAATGTAAAAAAGGATATCACTGGGCAAACCAATGTAGAGGAAAAAACAATAATCAGGGAAATTAGATTTCGGGCTCACAGCAAGCCCTGGCCAAATTGCTGCCTCTACAGTTAATAATTACAAAGGAGCTACAAACTGCAGTGCAGGAATTGATTTAATTAATCAGGAAGACAAAATATATGTTTTCCAGGAGTTGTTATCTTAATGCCATCTCAATTGAAAGGTCCCTTGCCTGTTAACACAGTAGAGCTGGTGCTTCCTCGCTCCTCTGCTGGTAAGCAGGGGATTTTTGTAATCCTCGGGGTTGTAGATTCTGATTATGAAGGAGTCATAATGATACAATTTGAAACAAATATGCTCATGACTTTAAATAAGGAGGACTCTTGGGCGCAATTAGTAATTGTTCCATATGTATTACCAGCGGGTGGTCAACAAAGGGTTAGAGGAAGTGGAGGATTTGGGTCCACCAACCCTCCTCATTCTCTACACCCTAGTATTTTAGCTGTAACTCAATCAATTCGGAATGAAAAACCAAAACGTACATATTTGTTAAATGACAGATCATTCGAAGGAGTCCTTGATTCTGGTGCAGATGTCTCAGTCATATCTACTGACAGTTGGCCCAACGATTGGCCCACTACAGAATCACCCTCCGTGTGGGGAATAGGAGGACCTCAAGCAGCTTGAAGAAGCAAAAATTGGCTTACAGTAACAGCCCTGGATGGCAAATGCACTGCTCAGTTAAAACCTGTAATTCTTCCCATCCATGTAAATTTATGGGGAAGAGATCTGATGCAGCAGTTTAAAGCAGAACTAATTATTCATGATTAAATGGTAATATAGCTCCCCCTACTGCTCTTCCTTTGGAATGGCACTCTACTATACCGGTATGGATTGAACAATGCCTTTGACACAAGAGAAACTTACAGCATTACAAGAATTAGTAAAAGAACAATTAGCTGCAAAACACATTGAACCCACCACTAGTCCGTTTAACACACCAGTTTTCGTAATAAAAAAGAAATCTGGCAAATAGAGACTTCTTCATGACCTCCGTGCTATAAATACCATATTAACACCAATGGGGCCACTTCAATGTGGTACACCAAATCCAAATATGATACCAAGAGAGTATCAAGTTATGGTGATTGACCTAAAGGATTGTTTTTTCACAATTCCATTATGCAAAAAGTATAAACCTCATTTTGCCTTTACTGTCCCAGTTATAAATTCAGAAAAGCCAACGGAGAGATATCAATGGACAGTTTTACCTCAAGGTATGCTAAATAGTCCAACATTATGTCAGCACTTTGTATCTAGAGCTTTAGAACCTTTTAGGAAAAGATATCCTCATCCTATAGTTTATCATTACATGGATAATATTTTAGTCTTGGCACCAAAGATTCCTTTAAATTGGTTACCTGAATTGACTCAAGATCTTGCAGTTTATGGATTGCAAATAGCACCAGAAAAGGTACAAGTTAAAGAGCCTGTGGTTTAGTGGCTAATACATCTGCCTAATATGTAATACAGCCCAGGTTCAAATCCCAGTAAGGGTATGGCTAGCTGATGAGAGCTAAATAGCTTGAAATGGATCTATACTAGTCTCCCTTTATTTATTTATCAGCACAAAAACAACACAAATATAAAAAGGCAACATTAAAAATAAAAATATGGTTTTCTGCCTGGATGGTTTTCTGTAATGAGCCGAAGGACAAAAAGAGGGAGTAGTGAGCTTCCTCCCATATTTGGGCATACCAGGGGTTGTAACACAAATACATACCTATTTCCCTGGCTCAGCTGATAAAAGGAGGAGAGCCTGTGGCTTAGTGGATAAGACTCCTGCCTAATATGTAATACAGCCCAGGTTCAAATCCCAGTAAGGGTATGTCTAGCTGATGAGAGCTAAATAGCTTGAAATGGATCTATACTAGTCTCCCTTTATTTATTTATCAGCACAAAAACAACACACACACACACACACACACACACACACACACACACAGAGATATATATCTCCCCACCAGAGCCAGTGTTAGTGCAGGGACTGCTGGAATATGAGGTGGCGTGCATTGTGGATTCACACGTCTGCTGGGGACATCTACAATATTTAGTGGACTGGAAGGGTTATAGTCCTGAAGACATGTTCTGGGAGGAAGCCAATGCTGGGCATGACCGTAGAGTGCTCCGTTGGTTCCACTGTTGCTACCCACAGAAACCTGGTCTGTGAGGCTCTTGGAAGAAAGTCCATGCCAGGGAGGGAAATAGTGTGATGACTCCCCTGGATGCTTCCTCAGATACCTCTCCAGATGTCAGCTCATAGAAGAAAGAATCGATTACAGGCACATCTGAAGGGGAGCTGATCTATGGCTATGAGCAGCCATCTGAGAGGGATTTGGCTTAAGCACAGCTGCACAGGACAGCCCTGAGGCTTCAGGTGGGGAAAACACAAAGCTACAGCCTTTCAGTGATGAAGATGAGTGCCTTCTGCACTTTTCTGAAACTTTCAAGTGCCTTGTGGACTCATTGGCCATTGCTCTGTGGACTAGCATCAGTCTGCTTTTTGCTGAACTTAATTGGGACAGTTCTAGGTTTTGGATGAAGAGAATTGTTGGGAAATATTAACAAACCCACTAAACCACTGTTATGTGTCTGTGTGAATGAGCAGGACAGCACAGTTTCTAAGTTGTTTGGGTAATGGACTTTGCATTTGCACCTTCTCCTTCTCTATATTCTTTTGTTTGGCCTTGGATTGGATTGGTGCATTCACTTTTAGTCAACACACCTTGGCTCCCAACCCCCTTCACATTACTCATATTTCAATCTCTCCAGTCCCCTGCCCCTTACTAATGTCAGGCTGACAGATGCATTGCAAAGTTGGTAGAATAGCAGCCATGATATCAAGCATATAAGCATGTATTTTATAATCAAATGGGAAACCTGTAAAGGCAATTCAGAGAAGTTTGACTTTTATTTTCTTTGCACATTACATAGCTAAATTTGATTAATAACAAAATCCAAAAACCACATTTTGGCTTCATGTGATATGTAAAAGTAGCCACTATCTGCCTTTCCGTAGCTCAACAAACATACCATCACCATCAATTTTAGAAACATCTTGAATTGATTCAGAGTCAAACACTTTCACAGAGAGCCACAGAACCTCTCTAGTTCTCTTTCAGTACTGGCTTTGTTCAAATGTAATGCATATCTCTATTTTCTGAAGATAAAGAGCTGTAGTCTGAAACTGCCAATTTAATAATTAAACCACCTCTTTTTCATAATGACAGTTGTGCTCTTTTTCTTTAGTGGTTTATTTTAAACAGGGTGTCATCCTTCCAATTAATGAACTCACGGCAGTCAGGTTTGCTCAGGTACAAGAAGGCCTTTATTGAGTACAATATGTCAGCATTTAGAAAGGTGAAGCTAGGTCTAAATAGTCCTATGCTCAGGGATAATTAAAAGAATAAGATCCCCCCCCCCCCTGTGTCTTTTAGGTCATATAGGCCAATCAAGTCAGCCACAGGTTCCTACTCAGCTCCGACAGATGTCCATTGACGTGACCTTGGTTCACACGCTGGCTGGTAGATGTTTTGACTAGCAGCTGAGGCACTACATTCCTAACTTTCCCCATCCCTCCCTCCATGAATGGCAACCAAGAAATGAAGCAGGAGTAAGCATGAGAGAGAATGGCTTCAGCTGAAGTTGTTTTGCAGGTTGATACAGTGAGAGCTTGGAGGCTGGCCTACTCCTTGAATTCTGCTGTTTCTGGGAAGAAGACTTAGTTATTTAGTGAACTCTTTTATAAAATAAAACTATAGGACAGATCATACACTGGAGCAAAAGGAATCGGAACTCAAATTATCTTTTAATATATTTGTGTAAGTTTTCTACAAAATACAAGTTATTTATATACTGTTGTTGCTCTTTTCTACAAATTCTATTAAAATTAATCATTCTAACTGAATAAAGTAGACCAGTAAAGCTGCATAAGCAATATCTTGTGTTCTCTCAAAATATGGTTTGTAATAGCTATATAATACATTAAAAAGTACCTCTGATTCTATATTTCACATTCTGAACAGATTTAAAGTTATTACATGTGTACCTTGAACAACATAGGTGCACCAGCTTCTCATACAAAAGTAAAAACTTTTTAAAAAAGTAAATATTTTCCATATGACAATTCTCTTTTTTCTAATTAGAACTGCATCTCTAGCTTAATAATAACTAGATGTTATGCAGAAATGCAACAGGTAGTGATGGAATCCTACCGGTTTAACAACTGGTTCAGTGATTGCACGCTTCACATGAGGAGTTTTGAGAAAACTTGCTTTCCACATTACTACTGGGGAGGAAAACAGCTGTGGCGCGGCAATCCACTCTGCCATGCTACTCAGCTGAGAAGATATAGGTCAGTAAAGTGCAGGGGCGGGTGAGCGGGCCCACTTGATCATGGGAGCAAACCAGTTCACTCCCAGCTGATCGTTGGAGTTACCAATTCAGGTGAACTGGTCTGAACCAGTAGAACCCCACCCCTGGCAACCGGCAATTGTTTTTCCTAAAGTGATGAGAAAAATCCATTCCTATTCATTTCTCCTTATCGTTACTAACAAAAGTTAAAGACAATTCCTAACATATAGCCAAATTCACATATACATATCCTTCATTTATTAGCTATAGTAACTAAGAATTGCTAGTGTATGTGAGCAGACTATCACAGAATGAGTTTTCCTATTTCCTGATATTAAACAATACAAATTACTCATCCATTCAGTCAAGAGTTGTCAAGTGCAGAAGATCATGTGATCTGTTCTAAAATACTTTGGCACCAAACACATACTTGTCCTCACAAACACAATGCAGCAAATTTGCAGTTACTAAGAATAGTCAAAGGGCTGTTAAGTGAGGCATAATACCTGGGGTCCAATTAAAAAAACCAACTACCATAATAGCCACTCACTCTCAAAATTATTCCATATTACCTGTTTTTGAAATACTGCTTTTGTACAGACATTTGTCCCTGATACTTTCTGTGATGAATGAATGGCTTCCTTCTAATGCTTTTATTTTAAGATCTGCTGCTGGTACAAAATGGCATATACTATACAGTATTTCATGTAGTTAATTAGTGGGGCTGCAGGCAGAAGCAACCATTTTAAGCCTTTTAAACTGAACTT
This sequence comes from Natrix helvetica, assembly GCF_964273705.1. Taxonomy (NCBI): domain Eukaryota; kingdom Metazoa; phylum Chordata; class Lepidosauria; order Squamata; family Natricidae; genus Natrix; species Natrix helvetica. Next base: position 115,502,060 of record NC_138552.1, on the reverse strand, counting down.
GCACCTACTACAGTAGTGGAGATGAGGTCTTGTGATACAATCCACTGTGGGAAGTTTTTCTGCACAAATGCCATGGAAGTGCCAGTGGTACTACTTATTTTGCATAATTCAATTTCATCAGTACAAGAGAATATTTAAGTGGCTGCTCGACTATTACTTTTCTCTTTATTAGTGGGTTGATATAATGAAACATTTAGATTCCATCTGAGGTTCCATTCACAGAAGGCTCAGAAAATTGTCACCTTTAGTAGATTTGTGTCACATAGTGATGGTACCAAGCAAATGCTATTCTGCCATTTCACTGGATCTGGGATTAGTAAATAAATGACATATACTTCTAGAATCCAATGGCAACATGTTGACTAGAATTAAAAGGCATGAGGCATGTTGACAAATGCCAGAATAATAGAAATAGTAATTATTCTTTTACTGCTATGCAAGATACAGCTGTAAAGGAAACCATTGCTATCGGGAAAAACTGAAAGATGAGAATTCCATATATGTCATATGCAGGGTTTCACTAAGGAATTCTAAAAATTACATTCTTTCCAGAAAGAATATTATTTCTGAGGAAGGAAGGAAGGAAGGAAGGAAGGAAGGAAGGAAGGAGAAGAAAAAAAAATGTACGGTTCAGCAAATTAAAATTTAAAAAAGTAAGGGAAGGTGGGAAGGCTCTAAAAGAATTTGCTGAGATCTTGGATAGCTACTACCAGTCAGAAAAAACAGGACTGGGTAGGATGGACCAATGCCCATACTTCAGGATTAGTTATACACACCTACTGCCAAGGAAGTTCTAGATAAAGCTTTTGTCTAGAATTTTTATCTGTTCTATAGTATTTTTCACTTAACAAAGCAGTAACAGAGTTAGAAGGGACCTTGGGGGTCTTCTAGTCCAACTCCTGCTCAAGCATGTGACCCTATACCATTCCAGACAAAAGGCTGTCCGGACTCTTCTTAAAAGCCTCCAGTAATGGAGCACCCACAACTTCTGAAGGCAAGCCGTTCCACTGGTTAATTGGTCTCACTGTTAGGAAATTTCTCCTTAATTCTAGGTTTCTTCTCTCCTTGATTAATCTCCATCCATTATTTCTTGCCTTGCCTTCTGGTACTTTGGAGAATAAGTTGACTTTATCTTCCTTGTGGCAGTCCTTCAAATATTGGAACACTGATATCATGTTACCCTTCGTCCTTGTTTTCAGTAGACTAGACACTCAATTCCTGCAACTGTCCTTCATATATTTTAGCCTCAGACTCCTAATCATCTTTGTTGCTCTTCTTTGTACTCTTTCCAAAGTCTCTACATCTTTTTTTATCTTATGGTGACCAAAACTGGATGCAATATTCTAAGTGTGGTGTTACTAAGACTTTATAAAGCGATATTAATACTATTATATCAAGAAAATAAAAGAATTGAAATGGAAATGGGCTGGTCACACAGCAAGATGAACTGATGGCAGGTGGACAAAAGCAGTCATAGAATGGATCTCACTTATAAAAAGCATCCACAAAAGAGACTTAAAACAAGATGGATTGATGACATCATCAAATATTGCAGTCCCAATTGGCAATTCACATAATCTTGATTCTATCTTTCTGTTAATGCAACCTAGGATTGTGTTGGCTTTTTTGGCTGCTGCCACATACTACTGGCTCATATCATCCAGTAGTTACTGCTATTTAGCCAGGTTCACCTAATCTGTGCCTCTACATTTGGGTTTTTTTGCCTAGGTGTAAAACCTTACTTTCTCATCACTGGATTTCATTTTGTTACCATAGATAGGGCCCAGTGTTCAAGTCTGTTGAGATCCATCTGGATCTTGAGGCTATCTTCGGAGGTGTTGGCTATTCCTGTGAGTTTAGTCTCATCTGCATCACTAAACTGGCAAGAATAGCCAACACCCCAGAAGATAGACTGAAGATCCATCTGGATCTTGATAGAGCCCACTGGGCTCAGTGTTCAAGTATATCTAGCAAAATGAAATTCAATGGTAAGAAAAGTAAGGTTTTATACTTACTCAAGAAAAACCAAATGTACAAGCACAAATTAGGTAAAACCTGGGTCAATAGCAGTAGCTGTTAGAGAGATCTTGGCATCCTAGTGGACAATGACTTAAATATAAGTTATAACTTATATATTCAAGTATAACCCTCCAATATTTTTCTCTCAATTCTGCTATCATCTCTTTCCTGTCTCCAATGCTACTTCACTTTGATTTAAAATTTAAATAACAGTTGCCTGTTGGATAGCTGTAATTTTGGCACAGCATTAAGACTCACTTAAAATGTTACATGATAGCCACCAACTAATTGGTGGGGGGAGGACCGGGGAATAGAAAACCAGCCCTAAGTATGCATTTAGGATGGATGCAGGGGTGTCAAACTGGATTTCTTTGAGGGCTGGATCTGCATTGTAGTTCCACTCTGTGGGATGGGGGGGAGCAGAGGGAAGACAGAACAGATGACTCCTGCAGCACCCTACTGGACAAAATGGGGCATGGGGAGGGGTGCACGTAGCCCCCTCTACCCCATTTTTGGCCTGAACAGTCTCCTGCAGCACTTTACTGGCAAAACGGGATGCAGGGGGCCTGTGTGCATCCCCCGTGCTTTGTTTTCACCCTCCATGGCCTCCTGCAGAACTCTGCTGGCAAAAACCAGGCTGCGTGGAGGCCCTAAATGGGGCATGGGAGATGCACATGGCCCGTTTTAGCCAGCAGAGGCACTGCAGGCCGGTCCTTTGGTATTTCCAAGCTGGCCCCACGGGCTGGATTTAAGCACCCCATGGACTGGATCCAGCCCGTGGGCCTTGAGTTTGATACCCCTGAACTAAAGAGATATTGGACAAAATCAGGGAATGAAGATATTTTGAATATCAGATTCAATCACATTTAGAACAAAGTTATAACTAGTTGCAGCCATGGAATGGAATCTGAAGCAGTGAGAGATGATCCAAAGTTGCCGTTTAGAACACTAGAATTTATTCCTAATTCTGCTGTTTGATTGGATCCTCCCAATCTAAACCTAACATAAATTTAGATTCTCAATCTGCAGTGTTATATTCTCAGTCTCCTTGCTGTGGAACAGCTGTCCTGAACAAGGTTTATGAAACAGAGATAAACGTTGAAGTAATGACCCTCCTTCCCATTTCAATAGCAGTATAAATATTTAGTTGGGCAAATTCTCAATATATTTCACCCCATCTACATCTCATTCTGAAAGAAACAGAATGTTTTTCTCACACAAGACAATGGTAACTTTTTAGAATATGTAATGAGCTATGAGAGGAGATGGAGAGCAACAGGAATTTGGCAGAGAAAGTTGAAATAGACTTCAGAAGAGCATAAGCTGAAGAGAGAAAGGGCCAAGGAGAGGGAGAGATTGCTGACTGAGTGCTACTGATTACCACTATGTTGGTGACTAAAGCTAATTGGCAACTGTGAGCAGTGTTTATTGCTGACCCTTGTTGAGGCAGCTTCAGAAGAGATATAAGGAAACCATTTTGTTATGTTATGCATTTGATGAGTGAGTAAATATGAGGAACAAACAGGAGTTTAATAAAAAAAAGTTCTTTCCTTTTTTTCCAATGCTGATCAGATTTTATAGAAAATGTTGCATCCTGCTCAGAGCACTATGTCTTAGGAAAGACAGTCACACTGACAAACTAAAGCAAGTCTAGAAGAGTGGATAATCAGGTGATTAGGAGCCTGGAGGAAAAAATTACAAGAAATAGCTGAAAATGCCTGATATATTTCACTAGGAGAAGATTAAACAGACATGGTAGCTGTTCATATATTTGAAGAATCATTGTTATGTAGAACCCTTTCAAAGTTGTTCCAGAATACAGAACTATGGGTAAATAAAGTTGGATCCTAACAGTGAATACAGCAAATGGCCTCAGGAAATAGTAAATTCTTCTTAAAGGAAGTGTTTAAACAGACACTGGGATACCAGGGATGCTGTAGTGGTGGACACCTATACTGAAGAAGAATGGACTAGATGGTCCAGAAGGATCCTTACTTTCTATGATTCTATAGTTTCAGTGTCTCCTCCTCTTCAGGTAAGTGCATAAGATATACAAGTGGTGAGTTCAATTTATGGTTATCCTCTAATTTTGCAGAGAAACAATCAAACCTTATAAAGAATAGACTATAAGTGCAGCAAATTATATTAATTATCTGCTAGCAATTTTCTGTAGACAAGCTGGCTTTAAACTGAGTGGGAAGTCACTGAGAAAACAAGTATTTTGTATGTGTATTTTAAGGCGGGTTTTGGTTAGGACTTATATAAAGAGTCCAAGGTTAAAATAACCCAGAAGCAGGTGCACAGGAGGATCTAAGTATTAACATCTCAAAGATGACCTATTGATATGAAAGGTCCCTGTGCTTGTGAAGCATCCTTTGAGACTGGAATTGTGTGTGAAAAGGTAAATCTGGAATGGGTTTCCAGTATAATCTCAGTTCCTCTTTGTTCTTCTCATTTCTACAGTTTCCTGATCACTGAGAATCAAGTGTGTTTTGAGATTGGCCCTTTGCTCGTTGACAGGATGGTCCTCGAGGTTCATCAGAGCGGCGGAGGCGGCGTGCTGGCAGGCCAGCCAGCTGGCGGCAATTCTCCTCTAGAAACAGGCCAGAGAAAGAAAGAGCTAATCATTTGACACATGCAGCTTCATTTGCAAGAATCATTTTATGGATCCATAGCATTAAAATCATGAGTAAATATGAATTGGGGGAGGGGGCAGCCAATTCAATTTCTAATTATTACTACATATATTTTAAGGATAGTTTTTAATCTGTGAGTTTCACAGGCACTTGTCCCAAAGTCTGTGATATTTCATTTCCATAAAAGTCTGCCAGGTTTTAGGGAAAACAAATAGAAATATATTATTTTAAACATTTTTTTCTGTATGTGTTTTAAGCATCCTTAATTTTCTTTCTTGTCATAAGGAATACCACAACATTCAGAGCAGTTTGAAAATCTAATGTTTTTCTTTGCTGAGCACTGTTCCATTTCAATTATTTTTATATCTGTTTAGGAGTATAGTACACTTCAAATACACTTAGAACCACGGTGATGCAACAGTGTATTATCTAATAATCACCTAAACAAATTCTGGGTCTTCTTCCCCCACACCCTCCAGCTTCCTGTGTCTATTCTGCACATTTAGCATTTCTGCATCTTCTCCCATTTGTTAACAGGCTTCTTAAATTGTTGACTGACAATTGAATGTTACCAGAACCATATGAGATGCAGTGGCTCAGTGGCTAAGACGCTGAGCTTGTTGATCAGAAAGGTCGGCAGTTTGGTGGTTTGAATCCCTAGCATCGCATAACGGAGTGAGCTCCTGTTACTTGTCCCAACTTCTGCCAGCCTAGCAGTTCCAAAGCATATAAAAATGCAAGTAGAAAAATAGGGACCAGTTTGATGGGAAGGTAACAGCATTCTGTGCTCCTTCAGCATTTAGTCATGCCAGCCACATGACCACGGAGACGTCTTCAGACAGCGCTGGCTCTTCGGCTTTGAAACAGAGATGAGCACCGTCCCCTAAAGTCAGGAATAACTAACATATATGTGCAAGGGAAACCTTTACCTTTACTTTTACCTTTACCCTTACCTAGAACTATATAACCATACAGCTCTGATATTAATGACTTTTCGTAATCATTTCTTTCTATGCATTTTTCTAATATTGAATTTTTGATAAAAAAAATATCCTATTTTGTCATGTCACTTACCTTGCATGGCTTCATCTTCTTTGCAAACAATACGAGAGCAGATCTCCTTGTTTATTATGTATGTCCGACGGACACTGCCACCAGCAGTACAGAGGACAAAAAGGACAGACAACAAAAACAAAAAATCTCTGAGAATCAAGCATTTAAATAGCAAACTATTATGGATACCTGCTGTAATTGCTAATTGCTCACCGAGGGAGATCAGAAGTGGAAGGCAGCAATAGTGGGCGAAGGCAGACAGGCAACAATGGTGGGCAAAGGCAGGTTAGCAATGGCAGGTGAGCAGGTGAGATGAGAAATGAAAGGACTGGACTGGATGGGAGGGAAGAGGCGGGGCCAGCCAGTGATGCGATTTGCTGGTTCTCCGAACTGCGCAAAATTGTAACAACTGGTTCACCCGAAGTGGTCCAAACTAGCTCAATCCCACCCTTGGTTGGAATGGCATGATGGGATCGTGGTGACTGAGCTTTTCTTACTGCATCCCTCCTTTCTTGCACTGATGCCAACCAGATTTAGCAAGGCTTCTTTTGAACATGGGTTAGGTCTCTTCAAGAAACAAGTTCCACATCAACTGGAGCTAAATAACAGCCAAGTGGCATTTGAGGGGTGATGGGGGGTGTTCAGTGAAGCGGCAGAGAGCAAGTTGGCTTTTTCCTTTTTCAAAGTCATGTCTCTAAGCTGATATGTTCTGAGACACAAAGGGGGAAGAGTCTAGTGCAGGGGTGTCAAACTGGATTTCTTCAAGGGCTGGATCAGCATTGTAGTTCTCTGTGGGATGGGGAGGGAGCAGAGGGGATACGGAATGGATGCCTCCTACAGCAACCTGCTTACCAAAATGGGGCATGTAGGGGCTACATGCGGCCCCTTTCATCCCATTTTCAGCCTTATGGAAATACTGGGAGAATATGAGGAAGTAGCTGGATTGAGAGCGAACAAGGAAAAAACCCAAATGATAGTTAAAAACATGTCAAAAACACAGAAAGACGATTTGCAGAGAATAAACATCCAGATAGCAAAGAAAGTGAATACAGCTAATGACAAGATGTATAACAATAAAAAAAAGATAACTATAATAGACTAATTGACCAAATTAAGATGGATTTGGAGAGGTGGAAAAATTTGCAGCTTTCCCTCATGAAGAGAATTGCAACAATAAAAATTAATATCTTACCAAAAATACTCCTTTTATTCCAAAACATACCCATAAGATTAGAGAAGGTTTTTTTTTTGAAAATTTGAACAAAACAATATCTAAATTCATCTGGCAAGGGAAGAGACCTAGAATTAAATTAAAACTATTACAAGAATCCAAAGAAAGTGGAGGGTTTAGCTTGCCTGATTGGGAAAGATATTATCAAGCTGTTGCACTCACAATAGGTGAGAGAGTGGATAAGCTTAAAGAATAGGAGGCTACTAACTTTGGAAGGGTACAATAGGCAAATAGGATGGCATGCTTGCTTGTGGGATGGTAGACACAGGGCTCACCAGTACTTCCAGAGGCACCTTGTTAGACAAGCTCTTCTCAAGGTTTGGATAGAAGTAAAACAACAGAATTATATGGAAATCCTGACTTGGCTCTCTATGTTGGAGGTGTTGGTACACTCAAACTTTATTAAAGAACTACAAGAAGAAGGAGTAGAATTGGAATGGTGGGCATATCTGCAAATTCAATCACACTACATGAACGATAGAAAGGAATGGAGTATCAAGAAAGAATTAACAATGGTAGATAAAATGTTATTAGGAACGGATGAAAAGGTGATAAAGAAAATTTACCAATATCTATTGGAATATAGAATGGTGGAAGAACAAGTGAAGGAAACTATGGTAACATGGGCCAAGAACTTGGTTATAACATTGGTCTGGACAAATAGCAAGATCTATGGGAGAGAAATAGAAAAGTAACACTAACCACTTCATATAAAGAAAACTTGTACAAAATGTTTTATAGGTGGAATCTTCCTCCCACAAGGTTAGCAAAAATGAATAAGAATCAATCTCCGCAGTGTTGGAAATGTAACTTGGCTTTAGGATCTTTTTATCATGTGTGGTGGTTATGTACAAAAGCCAAGGATTTTTGGCATCAGATAAAGACATGGTTGGAAAAGATGTTAGACCAAAAGATACATTTAAAACCAGAACTATTCCTATTAGGAATAATAAAAGAAAAATATAGTAGTGACATATTTAATGCTGCATGTGATAACCGCAGCAAGATCAGTATATATACAAAATTGGAAAAACAGAGATGCCCCCACTGAAGAAGAGGTAATAAAGAAAATTTTGATCTGTGCAGAAATGGACAGACTGACACTAAAAATCAAAAATAGAGACGAGACAGAATATTATGAAATTTGGAATAAAATGTATCAATGGTTGGAAATGAGGAAAAGGAGTCAGAACAGAACATTTTGAGGATTGTAAAATTGGAACTGGATAATACATAGATAAATATATAAAGGAGGATAAGAGATGTGTTAATAAGATTAATAGGCTATATATGATAAGTAGAAACTGTATTTGTTGTTATGTTAAAATATATATGAAAATGACAAAACCAGAAAGGTTGCCCTATGTCCAATTGTTTTAATGTTTATTCAATAAAATTATAAAAAAGACTGCATACCCTGAGGGGTGCTGCACAATCTACAAGTGTGGTTCCAAGTGACCAGTGAAGTGGAGATCAACCTGATGGAGTTTTGACAGCATGCCACACTGGAGACCTTGTAGAACACCCAAATGATGGCTAGGTCCCACCATCATGAGCTGGTACAAGGAAAAGTAGTGAATGTGAAGAAAAGGCACTAATTGGCAAGAGCTAGCGAGAGTGCAGAGTTGGCCACATGGCTGCAGTTAGAAAAGTGAAAGCAGAAATCATGAATATACTAAGAGGAGACAATGGGTTAGAGCCACTGGTTTTTAGTGAAAAGAAATCAGATGTGCTTCTACCTCACCAAGCTACTGACTCTGATAAAAATCATGCCAGGAATCAAACTACCCAAGCCAAAAATGTACTCTATGGACCTCAGAGCGATGGATGAGCTCTAAGCGTTCATTGACTAGAATTTGGCGAGGGGGTTCATCTAGCCAATGAAATAATAATGGCGGCCACAGTGCTTTTCAAAGAAAATAAAGAAAAGTTCTTTAGGTGATGCGTAGATTACAGGGGGCTAAACTCCATATATGTAGAAAACATGTACACCCTCCCCCTGATGAGGGATATGCTGGGCTATTTGGCAAGAGGAAAAATCTTCACCAAACTAGACTTGAGTTTGTATTTGAGAGGTACTACCAAGTCAAGATTAAGGAAGGTGATGAATGGAAAACAGTGTTCATTTGTTCCCCAGGCTGCTACCAGTATGAGTAATGCTATTTGGGCTGCAAGGGACTCCTGCCATGTTCATGCAACTAATAAACAAGGTCCTGCACAAGCACCTGTACATTGGAGTCTTGTTGTACTTAGATGATATATTAATATACATTGAGACCCCTGAAGAACACATGAAGCTGGTCATGGCAGTACTCAAAAAACTACAGAAATCCCAACTTTATGTGAAGCTGTCTAAATATGAGTTTCATAAGACCTACCTGGACTATCTGTGGTACTGCGTCTCCAATGAGAGAATGGAGATGGATTCCCAACAAGGTGAAAACAATAATGGAATGAGAGACCCCCTCGAATTAGGAGGCAGTTACAGAATTTCCTGGGCGTTGCAAACTTTTACCGCCAATTCATTCTCACATTTGCCCAGATAGCTCTACCAATTACCAATTTTCTGAAAACCAGAGGGGGTGGGTGGGACAAAACCCAGCCAACCCTTGGATTGGTCCCTTGACTGCCAAGACACTTTTGAAAAGTTGAAGTGCCTGTTCTTGGCGGAGCTGATCCTGAAACACCCCAACCCAGACAAGCCATTCATAATACAGGTTGATGCCAGCGATGTAACAATGGGGCAGTCCTACTCCAAAAGAATGTCAAGGGGGAATTACAACCTTGTGCCTATATGTCTCTCAAGCGGTCTGATACTGAAAGGTGCTCGGCTATCTGGAAAAAGGAGGCTTCTACAGTTTGATAGGCTCTCCTAACATGGAGACAGTTCCTGCAAGATCACGTTTGAGGTCTGAATGGATCATAAGAATCTAGAAGCACTGAAGACCATCACCCCTCCAGAAACTATCCCCTAAGCAAGTGATGGGCTCAACACTTTAACCTAAGAGTGTCAAACTTGATCCCATTGGGAGCCGTATCAGGATTTTGTTTGTCCTTGGGGATCAGGGTGGGCATGGCCTGTGTCAGCCCTGGAAGCCATCTTTTTCTTTGGATCTTCAGGGCTGCCACACTTAGTGCTCTGAGAAACTGGAAGGGGGGGGGGGGAATTGCATGGAGTTGCAGCCATAATAACATTCCTTTCTCTGAGCGTCAAGGACATTCAGCTTGCACCTGGAGTGGCGTGAGTGGAAGGCATCTCTAGTTGGGATGGTGCATTGATTGGACCATGTGATGGACGTATGGGTGCAGGGGAAAGGACTTGGGCTTTCTTTTGGGTGGGGAAAACCTGAAAGCTTTCAGATTGGGGTCTTCCCAGATGTGCCAATATGACATCTCTAATAAAATGGAACTTTGAGGAACTTCTAGCCTTGGGGTCTTCTTGCATTGGGGGTGTTACCCTGAACCCTAATATTAACCCAAATCTGCTTTAAAATTTTAACCATCTCCCTGACCTCTGGGATGCTGTGTGGGGTCCTGAGCTCTGAGTGCTGACCTGACACCAGGTGGCATGAAGACTCAGGGAAGATGGAGGAGATAATTGCGACCACAGAGGGAACCACCAGGACTAGTTTGATGGTCCACATTGAGATCCTCTATTCCCTCTCTGAATACGTGGTGAAAACAGCAGAGGCTACCAAAGCAGAATGCTGACAAGATGCCCAGCCCAAAGAGCCGGCACCCTTCCAGGCCACTCAACCGGATCTCTCTCTGTGGGGAAAGACTGTGGGAGCCATGCCACCCCAAGAGTTGCTGACCAGGATGATGCTGCAGGACAGCAGATGGGGGTCAACAGAGCAAAGCAGACCCAAGCCCTCGAACGGAGAGCACCGGGACTGGCTGATCTCAGCAATACCAGAGTTGGTGGCTTTCTGCCACCGATGTGAAGCCAGTCGTTAGTGGGTGTACCAGTGCGGTTCAACCAACTCAGCATGGGCAGCATCATGCAACCTCCTAATACCGGCCCACCCAGCTGGGTTTTGGCTCAGCCCACATTCACCTTTCTGGACCAGGGGACCACAGTGGCATTGAGCCAGGCATCAGCCTGACTTCACTCAGTATGAAGTGGATTGTGCCCTAGCCTTCCCTGTCGGGCCCAGTCTATCAGGATGGAATCAGAATGGTGCAGCAGCAAGGCCCATTAGGCTAATCCAGTACAGTGTAACAAGGACCACCATTGGGACTGCCAAGACCCAACACCCCTCCTCAGCTGCTGTTCCTCCGATTTCTTCCCACTGTCCAGATCCCCCTATCTGGGCCTTCTATCCTGGCCAGGAGTGGCTTTAATACCATTGGACACCAGCTCCAGTTCCACCACAGGCACCAGACCCGCAGCTGCTACTGGTCTTGCAACCAGTTCCATCAGCCGATCCTGCTCCACTGTTTAGAGTGACATTCACCAGGACCCCAGGAAAGTTGGCCTACTTCCTCAATTGTGTTTGGTCACACATTGATGGGGACCAATATGAGACCGATCGGGACATGATTTTGACAATTGTGGATGGCATAAATGAAGGGGAGGCAGCAGAATGGATAGCTGAACTACACAATGAAGGGGCCCCAGAGCTAGAATATGCAGATTAGTTCATCCAACTTCTCTGAGGCCAGTTCGAGGACACAGCCTACCGGCTAGAAGTTGAAACCCAGATCAAAGTGTTGAAGCAAGCAGGCTGGCCCCCGAATGACTTAGTGTGGGAATGTTGAAGGCTGGCTGGAAAACTGAGAGACTGGCCTGAATGCCTCCTCGTCTACTACTTCAAAGAGGCCCTGGACCCAGACCTCAGACAAGTGTGTGGCATCAGGTGCATTCTGAAGCATATACAAGCCTGATACAACACAGCAGTGGCCATGGATCTTGAAATCCATCCCCATCGAAAGCTGACTGCAGAGAAACCAACAAAAAAACTCCCACGCCTCTCCGATTTCAGGTGACATTTGATGGGACCACTGGAAAGCTAGCCTATTTCCTAAATTGAATCTTGGTGCATATTGACCAATATGGAGATCAATACCCTTCCAACTGAGATCTGGTTTTGGCCATAACAGAAGGGATGAATGAGAAGAGGCTTCCGAATGTGTGGCGGAACTCCATGATGAAACAGCTCCTATATTAGAAGACGCTGATGGATTAGTTCAACTGATGCGAATCTGATTTAATAATGTGGCCCAGCACGTGGAAGCAGAAGAGCAAATCCAAGGGTTGAGGCAGGCCATCCGTCCCATGAAGGAATTAGTTGGGAGTTTAGAAGACTGGCTGGAAAGTTACGGGACTGGCCAGAGCGACTCCTTGTGCACATATTCAAAGATCCCTTGATCCCAAACTGAAAAAGGCATGTGGCATCTGAGGGGTGCTGGAGTGCATCCAGAATTGGTACACTACTGCAGTTATTCTGGACAACTGAAAGTCCACCCCATCAAAAGCCTACCACCAAAAAGCCTGCCAGAAGACATCTGGGCCACCGATCCCAAATGAAGCGAGCAATAAAATGGAGCAATAAAATACTACTGGTGTGGTCAACATGAGCACAGAGCATCGGAATATTTGGCCCTGGCCCCAGTCCCACAAGCATGCACCCCAGCCACCACTGGAACAAAGAGGGCCCCACAAAAACTACCCAAAAAGAGTCATCTCACCCAGCAAATGGAAGAAGCCTCTCCCCAGCTTGAGCAGATGGTGACTGCTAGACAGTGAAACCCCTCCAGGCTCAGAGGAGGAAAAACAGTGAAGACGAACTGATGGTAAGTGCAGCCATCTGCCCCTTTGCCATCAAAGCCAAACTTACAATACCCGAGACAGGGGTAGATGGGGAGGTAGAGGCAGTTGTTGACATGGGCTGCACCCAGTACTTAATTAGCATGTCCATTGTAGAGCAGCTGGGCATATGCACAAGACCCTTAGCCCATCCCATCCATTTTGAGCAAGTTGATGGGATGTTAATTGGAGGGACCCCGGCCAAGCTAATCACTGAGTTGGTGAGGTTGCAGATAGGGTGCCATCATGAACTTCTCAGATTCATCATAGTGCCGAAAATTAATGAATCAATCATCTTGGAGCTTGCATTGCTGGACAAATGGGCACCCACCATAAAGTCGGAGTATGGCTCCTGAAAGTTAACCCTAGGCATTGGACTGCTACCCCCCCCCCCTCCTGTGAAGCCAGAAGGCCAGCCGGGGACCATCAGGCCCCTTAAGGCAGACAATCCATGTTCAACTGCCCCCTTGGTAGTCTCCAGTTCAAAGTCATGCCATTTGGCTTACAAGGGGCCTCTGCAGTTTCCATCCAATTAATCAACGAGGTGCTGCAAAGCAAGCGAATGAACCTTCAGCCTGCCGGCTGGCTTCTTTGTTCCCCCTTGCTCCCGAGACAGCCTTCTGGAATGGCAGCAGCACCACATGTGGCTGCAAGAGGAAGAGAGGCTGGGTGAGACCCAGATGCTTTCAAGCTCCCCTCGTCTCAGAAGCATTAAACTTGCACTCTCCCTTCTCTGCTAGCAGCTGCCCCTTTCTCCCTCTCCCACCTCATTGTCAGGAGATCCCGTGTGAAAAAGGGGGTGGCAGCTAGCAGAGAGTGGTTGGCATGTCAAAGCTGACTCGCTTCATTATTGCCTGCACCTGATTTCAGCTCATAGTTTGCAAAACAGAAATGGGTGGGGGTTGGTAAATGCATAGAGTGGGGGAGGGCTAAGAGATGCACAAGAGCCTTCTGCTGCCTGAGAACAGTTACCCACCAAGGTCAAGTCCTGAGAACTGTTCAAATGACACAGACTCTATCCCTCTCTCTCTATCCCTCTACCTACCTACCTACCTACCTACCTACCTACCTACCTACCTACCTACACACACACACACACTCTCTCCCTACCTACCTACTGTATTTCTCTCTCTCTCTCTATCCCTCTACCTACCTACCTACCTACCTACCTACCTACCTACCTACACACTCTCTCTCCCTACCTACCTACTGTATTTCTTTCTCTCTCTCTCTATCCCTCTACCTACCCACCTACCTACCTACTCTCTCTCCCCCTACCTATCTATTGTAATTCTCTCTCTCCTTCTATTTTTCTCTCTCTATCCCTCTGCCTACCTACCTATCTACCTACCTACCTACCTACCTACCTACACACACACTCTCTCTCCCTACCTACCTACTGTATTTCTCTCTCTCTCTCTACCCCTCTACCTACCTACCTACTCTCTCTCCCCCTACCTATCTACTGTATTTCTCTCTCTCTCTCTTTCTATTTCTCTCTCTCTATCCCTCTACCTACCTACCTACACACACTCTCTCCCTACCTACCTACTTACTGTATTTCTCTCTCTCTTTCTCTCTCTCTCTATCCCTTTATCTACCTTCCTTCCTTCCTTCCTTCCTTCCTTCCTTCCTTCCTTCCTTCCTTCCTTCCTTCGTTCGTACCTACCTACCTACCTACCTACCTACCTACCTACCTACCTACCTACCTACCTACCTACCGTATTCCTCTTTCTTTCTCTCCCTCTCTCCCTCTTAGCTATCTACCTACTTTTTTAAAAATTTGCCTCTTCAAAACCTTGGTGCATCTTATACTCCGGTGCGTCTTATATTCTGAAAAATACAGTATCTATAGTTATCTAAATATGTTGTTGGGCTTTTTTTTTTTTTTTACTTTATTATCTACATACTATAGATGTACTTTCATGGACAACTGAAAGGAGGAAATGCCTCACATGCTTTGGCCAAGAGTGTGATAGGCAACAGGCTCTTAAGGGGCTGCCACAAAGAAGAGGGGGAATGTATTTTCCAAAGAAGCAGAAGGCAAAACAAGAACAAATGGATGGAAACTGAACAAAGAGAGAAGCAACCTAAAACTAAGGAGAAACTTCCTGACAGTGAAAACAATTAACCAGTGGAACTGCTTGTCTCCAGAGGTTCTGGGTGTTTGATCACTGGAGGTTTTTAAGAAAAGACTGGACAGCCATTTCTCTGAAATGGTATAGGGTCCCCTCCAAAGTCCCTTCTAAATGTTATTCTGACACCTTTCCCAGATCCTCCATTCAGATCCAAAATGTGGCTGTGATAGTTAATCAGAGCTCTTCTGTTTTTTATGTGCAACAGCTTTAGCATTTAGGATCAGAGCTAAGTTAGTTGCTCTTCTATTAATACATAATTAAAAGGGCTCCCCTTTAGGGACCCTGCATGCTCTAATTCAGAGGTCCTCAACCTTTCTGGCACCAGGGATTGGTTTCATTGAAGACAGTATTATACCATGGACCTCTGTGTGTGTGTGTTTGAGATAGAGGGGGGGAGGGAGGGGGGAGGGCGAAGACAAGTATACAGTTTGGTAAAGAGGGACAGACAAAAGTGGTAAATTAAATAGTGGGTGGGCCGCACATGGAGTAAAATAAATGTGGGGTTGCCACTAGATGATTTTGCTCCAGTCCAGAGGAAAATCAGAATAAATACACATGGAAGATTTCACTAGAAAGGGCTTTCTTTTGCTCCAGGAGAAAATCAGAATAAAGAACTGGAAAATAGAATAGAATAGAATAGAATATTTATTTCTTAGCCGCACCCTCTCCCGAAGGACTCGGGGCGGCGTACAATAAAACATATAAAATACATATCTGGACAGGACATACATATAACAAAGACGTATATAAGACGTATACAAGGAGGAGGTAGGCTGATAGATAAAAAACAATTAAAAATCACAATATTTAAAAACCCCAATAAATAAATTCAATTAAATTACACTAATAAAAACCCGTCAGGAGCAATATAGTTAGATCATGGTTGAGCCAGGCCAGCTACTTGGAATAGGTGGGTCTTGAGCTTAACTCGGAAGGAGCGGAGGTCAGACGTAGTCCTAATATCTGGAGGGAGGTCATTCCACAGGGCTGGGCCCGCCAAAGAGAAGGCTCTACTCCTAGGCGCCGCCCCTCGACACTGTCTGGTGGACGGCACCTGGAGGAGTCCCTCTCTGTGCGAGCGAATTGGTCGCAGGGATGTATGGGGCAGAATACGATCCCGCAAGTAACTAGGTCCTGAGCCATGGAGCGCTTTAAAGATAGTTATCAAAACCTTGAAACGCACCCGATAGACCACAGGAAGCCAGTGCAGCTCGCGCAGGAAAGGTGTCACATGGGAGTACCTAGTACTCCCCATAATTACCCGCGCGGCTGCGTTCTGGACCAACTGTAGCCTCCGGGTGCATTTCAAGGGAAGCCCCATGTAGAGAGCGCTACAGTAGTCCAGGCGAGACATCACCAACGCATGAGTGACTGTGTGTAAGGCGTCCCGGTCCAGTAGGGGGCGCAATTGGCACACCAGGCGAACCTGGTGGAACGCCCCCCTTGCCACGGCTGTCACATGGTCATCCATGGACAGCCGGGCATCCAGGAGGACGCCCAAATTGCGCGCCCGCTCCACGGGGGCAAGTTGAACGCCCCCGATGGCCAAGGATGGAATTAATTGGCTGAACCGGGGAGCCGGTACCCACAGCCACTCCGTCTTGGAGGGGTTGAGTTTGAGTCGGTTGTCATCCATCCAGACCCGTACGGCTTCCACACACCGGGACATCACTTCGACGGCCTCGTTGGGGTGGTTCGGGGTGGAAATGTACAGCTGAGTATCATCAGCGTACAGATGATATCCCACCCCAAAACCACGGATGATCTCACCCAACGGCTTCATATATGTGTTGAACAGGAGTGGCGAGAGGACCGACCCCTGTGGCACCCCACACGTAAGGGGGCTTAGGGTCGACCTCTGCTCCCCTGCCAACCCACGTTGCGTCCGACCGGAAAGGTAGGAGCCGAACCACCGCAAAACGGTGCCCCGGACCCCCAGCCCCTCCAGTCGGCGCAACAGGATACCATGGTCGATGGTATCAAAAGCCGCCGAGAGGTCTAATAGGACCAGGATAGAGGAACAACCCCTATCTCTGGCCCTCCAGAGATCATCTACCAACGCGACCAAGGCCGTCTCCGTGCTGTGCCCGGGACGGAAGCCGGACTGGCGTGGATCTAGATAATCATCTTCCTCCAGATGTCGTGGAAACTGATAAGCCACCACACTCTCTACAACCTTCGCCAAGAAGGGAAGGTTGGAGACAGGACGATAATTGGCCAGCTCCATAGGGTCCAGGGAAGGCTTCTTGAGCAAGGGTCTCACCACCGCCTCTTTCAAAGAGGCCGGGAGAGACCCCTCACTCAGCGAAGCGTTCACTAGGCCCAGGAGCCAGTCACGTGTAACCTCCCAGGATGCCAGTACAAGCCAGGAGGGGCACGGGTCCAATAAACATGTGGTGGGTCGCAGTCGTCCACGCATTCTGTCCAAATCCTCGATGGCAACCAAGTCAAACTCCTCCCAGATCGATGTCTCAAGACTCGCCACGGACGTCTCCATAGGACCACTGACAGGGACCCAATCCTTCCGGATTTGAGCGATTTTATCCTGCAGGTATTTCCCAAACTCCTCTGCCCTACCCTGTAAAGGGGCCTCCCGCGGCCTCTGAAACAAGAGGGAGCGGGACACCCGAAACAGGGCGGCAGGGCGGTTCTCTGCGGATGCAATGAGAGCGGCACAATATTGACGTTTGGCCACTCTCAATGCCACAAGGTACGTCCTTAAATGGGCTTGTACCTGTGTTCGGTCAAACTCGGAACGGGTGGATCTCCAACGACTCTCTAGGCATCTCTTGCGGCGTTTCATCACCCTTAGCTCCTCGGTAAACCAAGGGGCCAGGGTGGATCGTTGCCGCCAGAGAGGCCGCAAAGGCGCCACCCGGTTCAAGGCCCCGGTAGTCGCATTATTCCACGCGACCACCAGGTCCTCTACCCGGGGGCAGGTCAGGGTTGCAGGAGGTGGCCCAAGCTCCGTCTGGAACCTATCTGGTTCCATCAGGCGCCTGGGGCGGAACCATCTAGTGTTTCCAGGTTCCGCCTCCCCGCAGCGGGGGGTAGCACCAGGGAAGTCGAGTCGGAGGAGTGAGTGATCTGACCATGACAGGGGAGTGATGGTTAAGTCCCCTCCTCCCAGATCACTCAACCACTGGCCAGAGACAAAAACAAGGTCCAGGGTGTGTCCTCCCTCGTGTGTCGGGCCCTGAATCAATTGAGTCAGGTCCATGGCTGTCATGGAAGCCATGAACTCCCGAACCCCCTCGGATGCTTCTCCCACCGATGGCAGGTTAAAATCCCCCATCACTAAGAGTTTGGGGGTCTCAACCGCCACCGATGCGATCAGCTCGAGGAGTTCAGGCAGGGCCGCTGATGTATAGCGAGGAGCCAGGTATACTATCAGCAGGCCCAACTGTCTCCCAGGGCCCCATTTCACAACAAGGGATTCACACCCGGACATCTGTGGCACAGTGGACTCCCTTGGCTCTAAATCCTCCCGGATAATCGCTGCTACCCCACCACCCCTTCCCTGGGCCCGGGGCTGGTGAAATGCTAGGTAGTCTGGTGGGCACATTTCCACGAGGGGTAAACCTCCCTCGTGGCCCAGCCAGGTCTCCGTTATTCCCGCGAGGTCCGGCTCCCCCTCCAAAATTAGATCATAGATGAGGGGGGCCTTATTAACGACGGACCTCGCATTGCATAGCAACAGCCTCAGGTCCTGGGTCTGCAGCTCCTGACCACCTAGAACGCGGGGGTTGGTACGAGCGACCGGGTGTAACCAGCATCCACGGTCTCCCAACCGACTATGAGTTCTTAATCTGTCCTCGTATCTGCCCCTCCCTACGACCGTTGAAATCAGCGAGCCCTGTAGAGGAACGATATCCTCCCCCTCCTCCTCCCTTCCGCTCCTTCTGCTCGCGACCACACCTGAAGACCTGGCTCTCTCATCGCTCCTGACCTGACCCACCCACCCCCAACCCCTGAACCCCTACCCCTAAAAGTTTTTTAAAAACAATTAACTTTTTAATTAACAATTAACAAAAAGCCTTCACAGGAAGAGACTTTTTTGTTCTGCTCTGGGAGAAAATTAGAAGACACAGAGAAATCTTCACTGGAAGAGGCTCTTTGCTTTTGCTCCAGAGGAAACCCCCAATCAAAGACCTGGAGAAGCAGAAAGAGGGTGACTGATCACCAGCTGCACTTTTCTATGGTTCAGCACAGTGATTCCCTTCTAGATTAGTCCTGTGATTTTCTGCTTCTAAGAAAGAAAGGAAAGGAAGGTGGGGGAGAAGAGACAATTCTAACTCACCCTTCCAGCAAAACAAACCAAAGATCCAGCACATTGAGGAAGTGCTGAGAAAACCATTAAAAAAAACCCCAAGAGATCAAACCAACTCAGCATAGCACAATGCCTCTGTTGGAAGGATTTTCTGGTCCATTCTAGTGGGAGAAGCCAATGATGAAAGATTCGAAGACAGCAAGCTACCGAAAAGCAGGTTTTATTACAGGAAGGCAATACAGTGACAGCAAAAGTGACTTCAGCATTCCTGCCTTGCAAGGTGGTCTTCTGGGGTCTCGAGTCTAAATTTCTACATGAGTCTAGTTTTATACATTTTTTTCTACCCTGGGCCAATGTGAATTGATAGTTCTTTCTATTTGAATTTGAATTGAATTTGAATTTATTGAATTTATAGACCGCCCCCTCTCCCCGAGGGGACTCGGGGCGGTGTACAGACAGCAAGCTAAAAACCATGTACAAAATAATAATATAAAGTATAAAAAATAATATAATATAAAGTATAAAGCAAAAAAGTATCTTCCCCATATTTTTCCAATAGAATATCTCATTATCTGACATTTTTTCACCTCTTTCTATTTCAGCGAGGCCCATAAACATTTTAGTATATTACTTTATATGTAACATAGGCCATCATTTTAAAAAGATATGCTTCATTGAATTACAATTTTCTTTCAAAGCATGTTAAATAATATATAGCATCCAAAGTGCTTTAACTTACCATTATTCATTAGAAAATTCCAGTTAGGTTATTCATATACATGTAGTCTTTGCTTAATGTTTATTCATTCAAAGTTATAAAGTACTGAACAAGAGGGACTTACAAAAGGTAAGTTCATAGTTGCAGCATCCCCAGTCATGTGATCAGGATCTGGGGGTTTGGCAACCAGCTTGAAATTATGACATTGCAATGTCCCATGGTCACATGATCATCCTTTGCAATATTGTGTTAGATATCTGTCCAGGGCTTCCCTTCCTGCCTCAAGAGGTACCTCTTTTGTCCAGTTTCTATTTTGGGAGATAATCCTATCGGGGGCAAGGCCAAGAGTTCCTGTGGCTACCTGATTTCTATTTTTTGGAAATAATCCCCTCCGAGGCAGGGAATTTCTATCATTTATAGACTCTATATTGTCTGAGTTCTCGGTGGCTTTCTTCAGGGTGAACGCTGAGCCTGTTTGTTTATCCAGCCTTGCAACACTTTACCAGGTGATAAGTGCTCTTGGCTGAATGCCCAGACATCTAGTTAAGCTCCTTAGACTTTCCCCTGCTGCTTGAGGGAAAGGAAAAACAGCAAGAAGTGTTGGTTTATTATTCTATTGTGTTTGCTTGCTTTTCTGGTGTTAAAAATATGGTAAAGATATGATAAAAATATGGGAGCTTCGCCCGGGTGGAGGGGCACCAAGTTAAATCTTCTGACGCCTCTTTGCAAAGAAACCCAGAGCATACAGTCACTCAGCTTGCAAAGCTCCAAGCAGTGAAAGCTCTTTAAGAACACACACACACTAAACCACGAAAAGCAAATGGGATGTTGCAAAAACACATAAGGTATTCTCGGGCATTGAAACAAAAGCAAAAAAGTCCAATTGAAGTGAGCCGAGCAGTCTTGGAAAAGGTGCAGACAAGAGAGAGATTCCCTCGGAGACCCAGAGCTTAAGGTGACATTCCGCCACACACAAACATTGACCATCAGCTATTTCTTACTTCTGCTTAGGGCAAATGAGACTAAGACTGACCATCAGCTGTTTCTTAGCTCAGCTGAGGCATGGGAATCCACTCTGCCACACGAATCAGCTGAGCTAACACAGAATATAGGAGAGGGGAGGCAGGTGGGTGGGCAGGTAGGGAGGGGAGGGGGGGGTCAATCAAATTCCAATCACTTGGAATACTGTATCTAGTTTTGGTTGCCATGATGTAAAAAGGTGTTGAGACTCTAGAAAAAGTGCAGAGAAGAACAACAAAGATGATTAGGGGACTGCTGGAGGCTAAGACATATGAAGACTGGTTACAGGAACTGGGTATGTCTAGTTTAATGAAAAGAGGGACTAGGAGAGACATGTTAGCTGTGTTCCAATATTTCAGGGGACGCCACAAAGATGAGGGAGTCAAGCTATTCTCCAAAGCACCTGAGGGTAGGACAAGAAGCAATGGGTGGAAAGTAATCAAGGAGAGAAGCAACTTAGAACTAAGGAGAAATTTCCTGACAGAACAATTAATCAGTGGAACAACTTGCCTCCAGAAGTTGTGAATGCTCCAACACTGGAAATTTTAAAGAAGATGTTGGATAACCATTTGTCTGAAGTGGTGTAAGGTTGTCTGCCCAAGCAGGGGGTTGGATTAGAAGACCTCCAAGGTCCCTTCCAGCTGTGTTATTCTATTCTACTCTATTCTGTTCTGTTCTGTATTGGGGCTAAGAGTGAACTGAATTGAGTTGGATATGCAGAAGGTAAAGAAGAAGTCCATTCACACAATCCCATCCCTTTATCTCCCAGTTTCCAGACTTTCAATAGAAGTTCTCCACCCAATCTGGGACCCTTCTGTGTTTGGCTACTGGATCATGCAAGGATATACTGGCATTTGAGCAAAGGAAAGTACAGTTTTGCTTCAGACTTCCAGGTAAACATATGAAGACTCAGGAAGCAGAGAGAAGAACTAAATGCACAAAACAGTTCTCTATGCAGGTGCTTAAGCAATCAGTTGAATACTTGACCTCAGTTACAATTAAATCCTAATGCTTAGCTCCATTCTTTGCCTCAGATCCCTATTTTTTATAAGCTATAACAATTTACCTAGATTTACAGATTCAATAAAGGGAATCAGTTCAGCAATTTTTAATTTTAAAACCATTTCTCAAGATAATAAAAAATCAACTTCATATTCAGAGCTTTCAGTGTGTGTGTGTGTGTGTGTACGAAGATACAGTTAATATCTCACCCATCTTAACTGTTGAAAAATGAACAATTTGAACTTTGGAGTGTAGGGATAGCAAACCTTTAAGACTTATATCTGCAGAAAATGTCTACATAAAAATGAACAGCCAGTTCTACCTAAGTTCTTTTAAAAATGGTATATGTTTGGGAGAAGAATTTTGCCTATCAACAATATCCCATTAACTCTTTCTTGTTACCTCATTATTTTGTTCATAGGAATTAAAAACAATCAGATTCACTAATTTGCCAAAACTACCATGCAACACAAAATAGCATCAAACCTACTTTTCATAATTTAATCTAAAACAGTATGTTATTTTTTCTTAACAAATAATATGCTTAGATTTTTCTCCTACCTTGTGACACACAAATAACTGATGCACTGCTTCACAGGCTTGTGAACAGAGTACAGACGTGTGCAAGGAAACTGCTCTTCACGGCATTCTGGGAGCAAACCACAATTCCAATAAATGATCTCAATCACATAAAAATGCCTCAAAAATGGTTGCCAGATAATATTACAATCGCATTAAATATTTGCAATCCACCATGTTTAAATAAACTGGAACCAATTTACACAAGTGTGATTTTTATTTGCACGCTGAAATTGTAACCTGTTACTTAAAACGAACAAAAGTTTATTTTAAATAAAACAAACAAATACTGAGTGGAGGCATCTTCAAAAAAAAAAAGGGGGGGGGGGTTGTAGATCCTGGAAACTACAGACCAAGCAGCATGAGACCAATACCTGGGAAGATCCTGAAAAAGATAACCAAGCATTTCACTAATTTAGTCACTTTATCAAAGAAGGCAATAAGGTTTGTTTGGCATGATCTGTTTTTAACAAACACATAACATAACAAAACCATTTTAGGAATCATCCTGTTCATTTCTAGGTGCTCATAAATACTCTGCTTAATGATCATTACCAGGATTTTCCTGGCTATTGATCTCAAGATGATTGGTCTGTAGTATATGTTGAACAAAGACATAACCTTGTTAGAGTTGACAAAAACAATAAAAAGGCAAAAAATAATAAAACGTCAGGTCCTGATGGATTACCATCTGAAATATATAAAGAGCTGCAAGACCTTCTAGGGCCAATACTATTAGACATTTTCAGTTCAGTATTAAAAGAGGCAAAGATGCCGGCATCGTGGGAAGAAGCAAATATTACACTTATCCATAAGGAGAACTCTGATCTGATGCTAACCAAAAACTATAGACTCACTTCTTTGTTAAATTCAGACTTCAGGAGAACTGCGTGCCTCTACTACCTCAGGATTTTTTAGGCTTTTAACCCTCGCTTAACTCTGCTCGAGCGATAATAAAAAGCCTAAAAAGTCAGACTAGATGAGGCATGCAGTTCTCCTGCCTCATAGTAGAGGGCGCTTTTTAGAGGCTTTTTTAAACAGGCAATCATTCACAGTGAGGCAGCAGCTAGCTAGCCTCGCCTCAGCACTCGCCTTTTCCCGTTTACATTTTTTTCCTTTTCATGATGAAAGTGGTGAGGCTGTGCCTCCCCTGCCTCCCCTGACTGCACGTCACTGCTTGTTAGTTAGGGTCCAACGCTCAAGATGTCAAGACCCTTCTGAATCTTCACTCTATCTTCCAAAGTGTTAGCAATTCCCCCCAACTTGATGTCATCTACAAATTTGATGTGCTCTTCTTCTACCCTCACATCATAAATGATATTGAAGAGCACTATCCCTAAAACAGAACCAGAGTTACCCCCCTGCATACTTCCCTCCATGTAGATATAATTCCATTGATGACTACACACTGAATGTGGTTGGTCAGCCAGTTAAAAATCCATCAGGTGGTGATGCTATTTATCCCACATTTTTCTAGCTGACCAAGAATAGACTGTTGGCCTACTTTGCAAATGCCTTACTGAAGTCTAAGTATAGTACATTCACAGCATTTCACTGATTTAGTCACTTTATCAAAGAAAGCAATAAGGTTTGTCTGGCGTGATTTGTTTTTTAACCAAGACATAATAAAACAAAAGCCTTTTAGGAATCATCCTATTTATTTCTAGGTGCTCATAAATACTCTGCTTAATGACCATTACCAGGATTTTCCTGGCTATTTATGTCAAGCTGATTGGTCTGTAGTTTCCTGAATCCATTTTTTTTACTCTTTTGAAGATTAGAACCACAAATTGCCCTTCCTGTCGATATCGTATTTGTAATGTATTTGGAAAGAAATGGCAAATTTTGTTCCAAACTGATTTTAGAGAAAGTTAAAATAAAATTTCACTCTGATCACCCCATATTGAACTTACAGGGATATTGTTGCCATTGTTAGCTATTCTTAGGCATCCGAACATGCTGATTTTATTTTTATGTAACGATAATTTTTGTAACAAAAATGTTATAAACATAACTAGTAAATGATGTGTTTCCTTTAAAAAAGGTAGATGAATTAAACATACCCTATTAAATTATAGAATAAATGTTTGAATTGCCACAAGTCATTTTTGTTCAAGAAACTGCCCAATGTCACTTGTTGAGATGATAAGACATAGGCAGGCAGGCAGGCAAACAGAAGCAGACAGACAGACAGATGATACATAGATGTAGGAGAGAGAGGGGGGGAGGGAGGGAGGGAGAGGGATACTTCAGCTTTAGAAGGAAAATCATATGACTTTCATGGGATACCAAGGAAGAAGTGATAAAAATAAACTTACCAGGAGATGTTGGACGAATATCAACTGGAACAAAAAAGGGAGAATTATAAAATTAAATTCATATTGATATAAAATGCTATTTACTTCAAATGCTGTCAGCTCAGTGAGCCAGGTGGATGCATCCATAATAACACCAGGAAGGGACCTCATTTTGAGGGAGACTTTTTGGGGGGCAAATAAATCAAATACATTAAAACAAATGCCAAAACTGAAAGAATCCTGCCAAATATTTAAATATTTATTGATTATTCAGTTTATAATGGAAAAATATAGTAAGCATCTCAATGTTATTTATCAATCAGTTCAAACAAAATACAATGAATATTTAGCAGCACAAACTGCTGAGGATATTTTGCAACTGGGTAACCTTGCCTGGGATATTAGTAAAATTACATTTAATTATTAATTATATGGAAGTTTATTATTAAAATTAATTAAAATTAAATTAATTAAAATTAAGTAAGTAAAAGTAATTAAATTTATAATTTAATCAATTAATTAATTTAAGTAAGTAAAATAATTCAAATTAAATTAATTAATTAAGATTAAAATTACATTAAATTCTTATCGATATAAAATGCTATTCACTTCAAATATTGTCAGCTCAGTGAACCAGGTGGATGCATCCATAATATCACCGGGAATGGACCTCAGTTGGAGGAAGACTAGAGAGTTAAATCTAGAAATCAATGCGAAAGCTGGGCTATATATTATATTTTAAGGTGATTTCACAGATATTCAATGTATATTTCTATACCATAGAGATAACATATTCTAAATTAATGTGTTTAATTTAAATTTCAAATGTAGAAATAACGTTTCATGTTCAAAGTCTAAATTCATAACCTAAATGTGAATTGACGAGTTACCCTAGCTTTGTTCCTCTTCTCCCACTAGATGACAACAGGCAGCAGGAAAACACCCTACAGTTATTCTTCCTTATTATGTACTGGCGCTGGACAGAGGGGAGAGGGGAGTTGACAGATGGGCAGGTCAGCAGGTTTAACTACTGTATTTGTTAAAATTTGTTTCAGGTTCTGACTGACTAAAAGTGATAGATGCCTTGTGGTGGCAGTGTGGTGAAGTGAGGGGAGCTTCAGTTTTTGCCTGACTATCTTTCTGAGAAACCTACACAGACCTTTTGCCCAGACATAGGAATGACCTTTTAATCATTTCCTGAGCATGCAACCACATATATCTCAAACTCTACCACAGTTGAGACAGTGCAAGGGCAGCTTAAAGTGCTACACACTGGAAATGATATTTTGTTGTGCATCAGAGTGTCACTTTGGTACTGACAATTTTGTGGCTGAATTCCCATGGGGCAATCTCTTCAATCTGATTCTCAGGCCTATTTTGGCTGCAGGGGAGAGCTGGCACTTCTATATTCTTTTTTATATAGATTGGTCAACTGGATCATCTGTAGACTTTGGAATTGACCCTATGTGTGCTGCATGTGCCAGGCTTAACAAATGTAGGATTAGAAGGATTCATTTGTTGTGCTCCTATAGTAGTGATGATGAACCTATAACAAACATGTCAAAGATACCATGCAATAACATTTTGGATGACACACAAGTGTTCACTAACTCCCAACAATACCATTCTCAAAAGCATGTCCTGTTCTTATGTGATTTTCCGAGGCTGTAGAGACCTCAAGAGAATGGATCTACTCTGGAGCAATCTTGAGAGCCTCCAAAAATTACGCAAGAATGGGGCATGATTTGCCTCATTTCCAGAGGCTGAAGGGGTCACAGAAGAGCATTCTCTGAAACCACTTCAACGAAGGTCTCATGCCACCAATAGCAGCCTAGGGTAGGCCAGAGAGGTATGTCAACAGGAAAGGACAAGGTCTAAAGATAAGCAGTACATGGCAGGTTCTTGAGAGCACTGGGCTGTGGACAATCATGCCATTCCCCATGAATCACTTCCCTTGGGAACAGTATAAGGTGGTTTTTTGGGGCAGGGGGTTCAGCTGTGGCACTAGTGGTGAAATTGAGGCTTGAGCCCCTCTTCAGGCACAATTTCAGCACTGCCAAGTACCATTTTTCAAGATGGCCTAGATGGAGGTGAGGGGAGATAGAGAATTGTTTCTCTTTTGTTCAGGGGTACTGGGTGACACGCCAGCAGAGTCAAGCTGGAATTTTCTGAATTTTTGACACGCTGAGCCCAAAAGGTTTTCTATCAAGTTTGTATAGCTTGCCTTCTTAGGGAAACCTCATCCCAATTCCTCAGACCTGAACTGATGTTTTTAGAGTTTACAGCTCCTGCTAAAACCTTCACAATTGATCTCCATTTCTCAAACTGCAGCTCTTCAGCAGCTGCATAGTGGCTACTATTTGGATGGCAACTAGCTGGCAGCAAAAAATACTCAGACCTTAAAGTTGTTTCTGTGGTTTAAAAAATGCAATATATGGAGTAACCAGATTGTTGTCCATTCGGCAGAGCTGGAATTTCAGCTGAGGAAACTATCAATCACAGTTATTAGAAAGTTGCATGCTAAGCAGTATGGACAAAACAGTATAGCAAAAGAGGTGTGTGGATGTGGCCATTCACTGCACCATAAGTCATCTCTGTGAGCTTGTCATGGAATCTGTTATTAGGACAACTGGTGGCTGGCAAGCACAATGGGGGTGGGGGATTAATGATGAAGCAGCGCAAAGCATTGCTCACCCCCCCCCCCCCCGTCATCTATAACAGCCAGCCCCAGAAAGGAGAGTTTGTCTATAGTGTAACAAATAACAGGCATTTGGGAAGTGGGCAGTTGTGTTGTACACTGGAGCATCAAACTGAGTAACCTCTTTTCACAAACTGTCAACTATTTTTAACTGGGTTATAGGTAAGATTTTTTTTAAAGTATCCTGGTGAACAAGTGACAGACCTAGGAAAGAGATTAGTCAGAGTTGTGCTCTTTTGATGTACCACACTGCCTCTCCAGCACTTCTCATTTGTAAGTTGAGCTGATGATTCTGTCAAGGCCAGATCTTCAAAACAGAGCTCCACTTGAATAACTGGCAGGTATAGGGGAAGATGCAGGCATGAGTGACCCAGACTTCATTAAACTTGAATCTTCATCACTGGAGGCTTTTAAGAAGAGATTGGACAGCCACTTATCTGGAATGGTAGGATCTTCTGCTTTGCAGGGAGTTGGACTAGAAGATTTTCAAGGTCCTTCCAACTCTGTTATTCTGTAATCTTGTTAAACTGCATACTTTGGAAGCCATACATGTAGTAAATGCAGTACATGAGTCAGTCCTGATGCTTACCATGGATGTAGAAAAAAATAGGAAGAACTCACCTAAGTCATTGTCTGGATCTGTGTGTGATTCCAGAGGCCCTGAAACAAGAGGCAATGGGCTTGGAGTCATCTGTTGCACAGTATGCAATAATACAGCAGTGACAGTAATGAACATCTGACTAGCACGTTAGCATATTTAGAGGTAAGTCAGATGTGCTGATGAAATCTTATTCCCATTTTCATTTTATTGCCCTTAGGAAAGCTCTACTTTTTAAATTCTGAAATATATCTAGAATATTCATGCTTTTGTATTGCAAGTGACTCCTGGTCTGAATGAGAAAAATAGAATAAATAAAGACAGCAGGAAAGGAAGAAATTAAAAGAAAAAAGGAGTGGAGCAAGAGAGGAATTGATATCTTCCCCAAACCATGTATGCCAAGACCCTTTGGAAGAACCTATGATATAAGTGATGTAAAGATTTGCATTGCAAATATGCCTTTGGGCAGGCTGTTAAAAGAATAAGTGACCTTAACCACAATTTGTGAATAACAATTCAGAAAAATGAAAAAGAGAACAAAGCTTTTAATCACTTGAATCATTAAGCTATGCAGTGCAGTTACAAGAGGATAAAGTGGATTAAGAAATGAATTATGAAACCTGGAGAGAAAAAAATGAGATCATCCTCCAGCTAAGCCTGATTGAAATCAGAAATTTAGTAGCAATTTTCAACCCAAAATTCAATTGCTAGGGAAAAGCTTTCATCTTTAACAGTTTGACCAACTTCAGTTCAGACCTCCAACTGTATGAATTGTAGAAAACAGAACAGATAGTACAAGAGAATATAGAGTAGCTGCCCCTATTTTCAACTCTCAGCTCCGAACGAATCTATGGATTTACAATGAAGCCAAACCCATAATTCTTCAGAATGAAGGATTCAGTTATTTGAATCATTTTTTTTTAAAGTGTGGTGTGTGTGTGTGTGTGTGTCTTTGAGGCAGTCTTGATTCCTGGTGATTGCCTAGATTAGTGCCTGAAGCTTTCTTGGCAACTTTTTCAGAAATGGCTTTGCCATTGCCTCTTTCCTGGGGCTGGGAGAAAGTGACTGACCTAAGATCACCCAGCTGGATTTGTGCCTCCAGCAGGACAAATACTCCTAGTCTCTAGATTTCTAGCTTGATGCCTTGGTCACTATATCAAAATATCTACATTATATCAAACAAGTTAATATATTATGTATAAAACTAGGTCAGAATTTTCATACAGTCACACATCAACTTAAGCATTACTACAAAATCAATCAAAATGTACCTGTTGTTGTTTGAGCAACAACTCCCAGCAAAAGCCACTCTAAATAGAAAGAAAAAAGTTATTTCTTATTTGTATACATAAACATAAAATAATTGTTACAAAAAAGCCATGGTTCCTTTCCCCTACTTTTTGGGTTATAGAACTACATTAATTTTGTATAGTTTAACTTTCAAGGTAAACTGTAGGATTTGGTTCACGGAGCTGCAAGGAACAACATCTATTCCAAGATACCTAGAAAATATCACAGTTAAAGCTAGATATGACATAGATAGACTGGACTGGATCTTATAATTTATTTTTTCTTTACATTAAAATATATGTAAGGAGGAGGATGCGCTTGCTCATTTTATGAGGGGAAAAGCATAGTGGGAAGATGTGTTAGTTCTCTCCACTTTGATACTTGCAAAAGAAGGAAAGTGGTCAAGGATCATGACCACAATATACAATGATGCAAAAGACATAATTTTCTTGTTAATAAATGTTTGATGGCCATATACTTATGAGAATAAATTTCTCTAATCAAAGTTAGCATTACTGCAGAGTAAAATAGCTAACTCTCTTCTCCCTATCTCAGTAATAGTTGCCAAACATAAAAGTCCCCATATTTATGTTGAATTCTGAAGAAAAAGCAAATTTTGAATTGTGCAACAATTTTGTGTTAGGTGATGTGGCTCAATACTGAATAGAAGCAGAGGTGGGAGCAATTTGAAATGTTCATATTTGGCCAATAGAAGCAGGCTTGTAGGTTCTGGGGTGCTATAATTTCTTTGGACTATCTGCCGGTGTGCTTTTTCCCCAGCTCAAATGTCATAATCTACACTTTTAAAAATAAATATTTATTAAAAACACCAAAGAATTCGCAGCTCCAAAAAAACAAAAACAAAATATGAATTCAGCAAAGATATCCTGGAAACTATTACTCCTCAGAAAAGACATTTTGATGGGCATGTGTAGGCACTACTCATCCTGTATAGGGTGAAATTATAAAGCAGAATTCTGATGAGAATTCAGGGACAAACAAAAACCACAGCTATATATTGTTTTATATCAGTTTAATCATCATATGTTCTTGCATGAATAATTAGAGTTGTTACTGGGTGATAAATCTAAGCATTTTCTGTTTGAAATTTCCAGCCATCCCATAGAACAGGTCTCAATGATTCCTTAGAAAAAAAATGCTTAAAATAAATATTATACTGAAAGCTCATATACAGTTAATTTAAAGTAGGTCTATGGATATAATCATTAATATCTGAGACCATGAGTGAAGCAATAGAGACAACACAAGGAAGATTTACACATAATATTAAACCATGGTTTATTTACTATGATTTTTGAATAACCTAGCATTGGGATAACAAGCTTGTTAATGCATTAAGCATGTTTTATAAACCACAATATCATGGCTTACACAAAGTACTAAGTCAAATCAAACAAGGCACATTATGACAAACTTAACTTGTGAACTCAGCCACAGTTATAATGTAAAGATACAAGTTCACAGCCACGCAGGACCCCAACTCAGTTGCCACTAGATTCCTTTTCCCTACAGAATCTGTTGGGAGAAGTTAATGTATATCATTTGTAAGATGCAAATAACAAAGAGAGCTTTTTTCTTGAAATCTGAATAACTGCTGATTGTTTCATTTCCGTATGTAACAAAATAAATAGTAACTGATAATTCATTTGCACAATATACTGAGTTGTAGGGTGGCTTCTCTGATTTGGTATGAACACACACTATATAAGCTCACAAGTTTATCTAAGGAAGATTGGGGCTCTTGCAGGTAAGGCTCAGGCTGTGTAAACATTTTGCCTCCTTCACATTTTGTGCAGGGAAGTGGAGAGATGATATAATAGTCCACGTGGATTTTCCAATCTTTCAATCCATCATTTTTCCTACCATAGAAAATACACTAAAGAGAAAAGGAAAGACAGCTGCTCCATAATCTGTAGTTTAGTAATTCTACAAATCTTGCCTCTGGAGGTAGTCGAATTAAATACATGCATACATACATACGCACGCACGCACGCACACACATACACATCATTGGCTAACACAAATTTAATGTGGATCAGAAGAAGTACTTTGCCAGTGTTACATTACTCACCAGATGGTAGGACAACAATAACCAGGAGGCACAGCAACATCTGAGTTCCACAGGCCACCATCCCTGCAAAGTGAGAAAGAAAGACAATAAATGGAAGTTACTTACGTACATCTTACATATCCTTCCCTTTCACTCACTGATGTACAGCAGCAACTGAAGGTTCCTTAATCTCGCTTCTCAACTGCTCAGCTGTTCTATCTGAAAACCAAATAATTTGAGTTCTTTTCCATCCTTATCTCCTATCCATTTATTTTCTGATTTTTGTTGTTAATTATCTGCATCATTTCCTACAAAAATCATCCTCTGTTTTTGGGACACAACCCTCTCCACTCACTGCTGTCCATGGACTCTGCTTCTTTTCACTGCAGATGTGTTTCTTTCCTCTTCAACTAATCCCCTATTTTGGCCAGAGTTCCTAACCACTCCCAAATGTTTTCATTTGGCTTGTCTTCAAATTTTAATTAAGAAAAGTTAGAAAGCTTCAATATCATCATCCCAATGGAATGAGGAGAAAAGTGTGGGGGGAGGAATCTTTCCTACCATGATATCATTCCAGAATGTATTGTAACTGCAAAGACTTCAGCGCCTCCTATTCCCACTGGATGAAAAATAGACAGGAATGGAGTCTTTCTGTCTCCCTGACATGCATGTCCTGGTTCACCCTGCTCTTGGAACAATAAAGAAGCATTTGTTTTTCCAGGAAAATTCTCTCCTATACAACATGACCTTTTCCTGAGAAAACATACAAATAAACCATAACTGGTCTTAAGACAGGAGAAGAAGCCATGCCTAAGCAGTGGACCAAAAAGACAAATAAAATGTTAATAATTTTAATCATAATTAGTATTTTAGTTTCACAGAGACCACTATTGGAAATTTCCATCTTAGGGACCAACATGTTTTGGGATCAGAGAATTATTCTTTCCATCTTGATATTCACATTATTTGCTTGTTTTGGGTTTTTTAAAGAAAAAATATACGCACTAGAATGGAATGGAGCTGGAAGGAACCTTGGAGGTCTTCTAGTCAAGCCCCCTGCTCAAGCAGGAAAACCTATACCATTTCAGATAAGCGACTGTCTAGTGTCTCCTTACAAATCTCTAGTGATGGAGCACCCACAATTTCCAAAGGCAAGCTGTTCCACAGATTAATTGTCCTCACTGTTAGGAAGTTTCTCCTTAATTCGAAGTTGCTTTTCTATTTGATTAGTTTCCAACCATTGTTTCTTGTCTTGCCCTCTGGTGCTTTGGAGAATAATTTGGCCCACTCTTCTTTGTGGCAGCCCCTCAAATACTGGAATATTACTATCATGTCACCTCTAATTCTCCAAATCATGCAGCTGTTCTTCATGTTGTCAATTCTGGGCTCTGGGCACTTTCCAAGATAAAATAGTTTTAAAATAAAGTTAAATAAGACAGCATTGAATCAATAGCTTTAAAAGATGTGGGAAAAAGACCAATAAGGAGTGAACCTCCAATATACTCCATAATATGAGCTCTAGTCCAAAGAAATCTAAGTTAGTGCTTGATTATGCTCTGCCTTTTCCAGATGTGAGGATGTGGATTTTCACTGCCAAAAGGAAAGGTGAGAATGGGTTGCTCAGGTGGGCATTTTCTTTTTGGGGTAGGGTATCAGAGCCCTAAAAGTGATGCTTCCATTCAATTGGGAGGATGGGGGCCTTGGAGTCGATTTATTAGCAGTGCCTGTGACAACTGATATTTTACAACTGGTTTCCTGGTGCCGAAGTGCCTTGAGATCCCCTCACCTTTTGGGGGAATGTTTATGGCCATCTGGGACGTTGCACTTTAATGTCTAACGGAAGATAGCCATGGAAATGTATGTTTATTTGGCTCTCAGGGCAGTTGATAAAGGAAACATCTTCACACTTGTGTATTGGCTAAAATCTGCATTCTAACTAATGGGAGGGGTCTCTACTGCTTTAATTCTACTTGCATTGCCTAAGGGGATTCAGATATTGCTTTGAATTCAATGGTTGCCATTCTACTTAATAAAAGGTTCCTTTTGAAATACTCCGTTGCAAGAATCTTCACTTTCTTAAGTTAGGAGAGGAGCCCTTACATAGGGATTTGAAATGATTCTTTTTCTCTCTATTTGGCAATACTGTTCACTGAAAAACTCATTTATATGAACACTTTTCCACTATATTTTTCAGGTATTTTTCTATATTTTCCATATTTTAATTTTTTTATGTGAAAGACAAGGCTGTATGTGTGTACATATGGGTATATGTGTAGAATGAGCTCAGAATAATTTTTAGTGTGAAAAAAATTGGCAGTTAAGGTGTATACATACACTCATGATCCCAAATATATATTAGAGTATAATATATAATGAGGCTTGCATGTTTTTCTAAAACAGTTGTTTTGGGAGAAAATAGGAGGAAGAAACCATGAGTGTAGCTTTGAAAGAAAAATAAGATATAAATAAAGAAATAAATATCACTGACTTGTTCTGGAAGCAGAATATCTATTTTATTTATTCATGCATTTAATTTATTAAATGGTAATTTATATCATCCCCCCAATCCTGCTGTGCTGCCTCATGATGGTGGCAGTGGTGTTCCTGGGAGGGATAAGTAAAAAATGTCAGGAGTTGGGAATTCCCAGTAGGGTTATCCAAGGCAAAAGCAAGCAGGCACCTACATTTGGCAGAATTGACACAGGAAGATTCTGGAGGCAGAAGATCAATGTAGTGACAATGGCAAAGACATACATACTGTGTGAGAAAACACTCCTGTATCTTTAGAAAAAAAACTCACATGGATGGAAAATATATAATGATTGATGACATACAATAGTGCTGGATGACAGGGCCTTCAGGACAGGACAACCCTTCCAAGACGGAGTGGCTGTGGCTACCGGCGCCCCGCTTTAGCCAATGTGTTCCATCTCTGGCCATTGGGGGGGAACAACTGCCCCCAGTGGATAGGGTACGCAATTTGGGCGTCCTCCTAGATTCCCGGCTGTCGCTAGATGATCATGTGACGGCCGTGGCTAGGGGGGCGTTCCACCAGGTTTGCCTGATGCGCCAATTGTGTCCCTTACTGGAGCGGGACGCCCTTTGCACAGTCACCCATGCCCTAGTGACTTCTCGCCTTGATTACTGTAATGCTTTCTACATGGGGCTCCCCTTGAGATGCACCCGAAGGCTCCAGCTGGTCCAGAATGCAGCCGCGCGGGTTATTATGGGGAGTACTAGGTACTCCCATGTAACACCTTTCCTGCGCGAGCTGCACTGGCTACCTGTGGCCTTTCGGGTGCGTTTCAATGTGTTGATCGTCATCTTCAAAGCGCTCCATGGCTCAGGACCTAGTTATTTGCGGGATCGCATTCTACCCCATACATCCCTGCGACCAATCCGCTCTCACAGAGAGGGCCTCCTCCGGGTACCATCCGCTAAACAGTGCGGGCGGGCGGTGCCTAGGAGTAGGGCCTTCTCTGTGATGGGCCCAACCCTCTGGAACGACCTCCCCCCCCCGATATTAGAACCACCTCTGATCTCCCCTCCTTCCGCAAGAAACTCAAGACCCACCTGTTTCGAGTAGCTGGTCTGGCCTAATTATAATTATAATCGTAACTGTATTTAACATCTATTACAAACCTTCCTGGATGGCTTTTTAAATTTTATATTGGGGTTTTAAACGGGTTTTAAATTGTTTTTTAAGTATTTAAATTGGTTTTGGGATTTTATATACAGACAGTGTGTTGTGTGTTGTTTTGCTCTATGTCTTATGTTATTTTCTGTTGTTTTGATTATGAATGGTCTGTACACCGCCCCGAGTCCCTACGGGGAGAGGGGGCGGTCTATAAATTAAATAAACTAAACTAAACTAACTAAACTTCAGATCTAATGATACTCAACATGATACTGAGGAAGATGTAAGGATCTTTCAGAGTAATAAGGGTATTTATAATGTGGCTAGATTAAAGCTTTCAGGGCATCTAGCTGCCATGCAGAAGATAAAATCCAAAGCTGCAAAAATAAAACTATAATAGAAACCTTGACTGTAAAAAGTATGAACGTAGGAAATCTCAGTACAATGAAAAAGTGAAATGAAACAACAAAAATTGACATTTTAGGGACCACTGAATAGAGATGGACTGAGATCAGACACTTTCAGGCACATCATTTATTAGAACATAAAAAACAAAGAAGAAATTCTATTGTTTTTATAGTTAGGAAGGGTATAGAAAAAAATAGTACTTTATTACAATGCAATCAGTGACCAGGCTGGCACTAAGAGGTCTATGAAAATTAGAGGTGTCTGTAATCAAGTGTATGTGAAGCTACAAAAACTATAAGCAAACACAAAAATGAGGGACTCATTTAGACTAGAGACAGAACCCAATTTTCATTCTTTTTGAACATGACTGAATCCCTGTCCTTAGACTTGCTTTGCATGCATAGAAAAACAAAACAAATAAGAAAGGCAAACCAGGAATAAAAATCTGTGGTTACAAATCTGGATACAGATGGAGGCTCTGGCAGTCAGCCAATCAGCTGGGAGATCATGTAATGACATTGGTTAAGAGCAAAAAAGCCAGATGCTTCTGAAGCCAAACATCCTCCCTTTGGCTGCTTCTTTGGGACAGGCGGGACCAGGCTCTAGAGAGCAGGAGAAGAATGGAATGTGTAGCGGTGGGGGGGAGGAGGAGAGGGGCATTTCTGGGCTTCCTTTACCTTTCTAGCAGCTAAACACAACCCAGTAGACGATGGTCTGGTGATGAGAAGGGGGTAGGGAGCCAGCCACCACGAAGGTGTGTCAGATTTATAAACTGCTACTTCCCATCTAATATTTCACCTCACTTTTTCCTTGGGTTTGAGCCAAAGGTTTTACAGTTTTCCATATGTGTCTCCAGCTGAGCTATTTCTCCTTCTTCTGCTTCCTGAAAAACAACCAAAGAGATCATTTGTGCTGGGCTGATCTCCCAGAATCAGCAAATGCTTCTCTGCTTGCTTCTCCTTCTGGCTTCGTTCCTGGGCTTACTTTAGGTTCCACTCCAATTGCTTCTCCACTTGCCTTCCCACCCACCCATCTGTCCATTTACTGTGTTCTAGGCAGCATCAACCGTGCATTTTTCCTGAAATGCTTGCAACATTAAATATATAGTCCAGTGCAAAAGGGTGGGGGCCTGGAAGCAATGCTTCTTGATTGCTAGCTGCCCTGAACTTCCAGAATATCCCTGTTGAAACAGATACTTTTCCAAATTTCCTTCTTTATAGCTGTTCATAGGCTAATCTATAGCAAGCACAAAACATATAAAGTTAGAGAAGAAAGGAACAAATAAAGCTCACCAGAAGGCAGGGAAAGAAAGGATCAAAAGAAGGCAGGGAGGAAAGGGATAATTATAGAATATTCCATTACAGTATAAGAACGTACCTTGCATTTAAGCTACATACAACACTGAAAATTTTAAAATTTGACATTTTAAATAAACTTCTAGAACTTTAAATTTTAAACTAGACATTTCCCCCTAAATTTTGAAATTTTAAATGATCTATTAGAATATCACTTTTCTAAATTGGACATTTTTCTCTTTTAAAAATCTGTGGTAAAACCTTCTACATTTTCACAATTTTTAAAATCCACTCATGGAAAAGAAACCGATACTACTGTGATCTGCAAAATATGTTCCATGTACATGCTTATGTTCATAGAAGACCCAAACTATATATGTACCAAATGTACGCAAACTGAGTTACTAGAAGAAAAAGTAAATGGTCTAGAAGAAAGTCTAACCACTTTGAAACTAAACCTACAAAATGAGAGACCCCAAACCTTGCAAGAAGTATATGCCCAAATTGAACATTATAATTAACAAACAACTTCTAAAAGAGTTGACCCCTTAGAGGAGGAAGGCAGATGGAAATATGTCACTCATAGAAAAAAAATACAAACCTAGTACAAAATCCCTGTCTAACCCAACCCACTCTGATGGAGCCCCACTGGTGCTGAGCAATCAATTTCATAGACTCTCCCTGGAAAAAGACATGCAGACACCTGGAAAAGAAGCATCATCAAATGTCCCTAAAAGTAACATCATCAAGTGTTTCTGTGACAGATAGAAAAATACCCCAAACCTCCCTAGGAAAAAAAAAGGTAAGTGTTGGTGATAGGAGATTAAATTATCAAGGAAACAGAAGCAGTCATCTGTAGACCAGACAGTCAGTCCATAGAGCTATGTTGTCTCCCTGGAGCAAAAAAAGAAGAAGAAGAAGAAGAAGAAGAAGAAGATGTGGCTGACATCCTAACCAAAATAATAAAACCCACAGATTATTACCCTTTTCTACTACTACCTGTTTTCCCAAAAATAAGACCCAGTCTTATTTTCTTTTTGGCTTGAAATAAGCACTTGGGCTTATTTTAGGGGAGGTCTTATTTTTTTTACATATAGGAGGTGGTGAGCGCGGGGGCCAATGGGAGTGGGAGCGCAGCTACTGCTGGCCCTGCCTTCTCTGTCTCACCATCTGCTTCCCCCATGCAACAGGCCAAGCCATCGGCATGCCCTGGCCTTCACTAGGCCAGGCAGGAGCAGCCTAGCAGGGTGGCTGAGAGTATCACTGCCAGGAGGGTGAAGAGTCCACGCGAGGCCAGCAGCAGCATGAGTAGCCACTTAGCCACTGTAAGACTTGTGGATTTCAACTCCCCGAACTCCCCAAAGCACCCCTTTTTCCTGCTGATCGTCATTTCCTTCTGCCGAAAACACACGGAGAGAGGTGTTAAAAGTTAACATTTCAGAAATGTTACCTGCGGAGGTCTCCCAGTGCAATGTTCTGCTTCAGAGCAAACAGGAAATATATCCAGAGTCAGACATAAAGATCTCAAATGCTTATATACAAATGGAAACTGTTTGGGGAACAAACAGGGTGAACTTGAACTATTAATACACGAAGGTAGATATGACATAGTTGGAATCACTGAAACTTGGTGAGATAAAACCAATGACTAGAACATACTAATAGAAGGATACAAAATGTTCCAAACAACCAGACCCCAGAAAAGAAGAGGTGGAGTTTCACTATATGTAAAAGACCACTATATTGCTACAGAAATGCATGAAACCAAAGATGAAAACCTCTTAGAATGCATATGGGTCAATATAAAAGAAAAAAAGAATGACATGGCCATAGGTGTATACTACAGATCATCCAACCAAGCAGAAAAAATAGACATACTTTTTGCTAACGAATTAACAAACATATGTAGGAAACACACTACAATATTAATGTGGAACTTCAATTACACTGACATCAACTGGAAGACTAATTCTGCAATAAGTGAGAAATCAAATAGGTTCCTGACCAACCTAGCTAATAACTTTTTTGTCCAAAAGGTAGAGGAGGGAACTAGAGGGACAGATTTAATTTTCATGAACAGAGAAACAGTGATAGAGAGAGTTGAAACTGCAGGAACCTTGGGTGAGAGTGACCATGTCATACTGAAATTCAATATAATGCAAACACAAGCAATAGAACACAATGATACCAGAGTCTTAGATTTTAAAAGAGGTAATTTTAATAAACTCAGAGAGAACTTGGGAAAGATACTTTGGAAGAAAATCCTAAAGGGGAAAACAACTCAAGAATCTTGGGAAATTCTGAAAAATACGATCATAAAATCCCAAACCAGCACAATACCACTGAGAAAGAAAAATAAGAAATCCAAGAAGAAACCAGCATGGTTGCACAACGATCTCTCTGACAAATTGAAAGACAAAAAGGACAAGTACAGAAAAAATGGAAAGAAGGACACATAACTA
Organism: Natrix helvetica; assembly: GCF_964273705.1. Classification (NCBI taxonomy): domain Eukaryota; kingdom Metazoa; phylum Chordata; class Lepidosauria; order Squamata; family Natricidae; genus Natrix; species Natrix helvetica. The sequence goes on along the minus strand of NC_138552.1, from coordinate 115,462,829 downwards.
AGGCAGGATATCAGCAGATAGCCAGAATTTGCAAAGATGAAGTCAGGAAAGCAACGGCACAGAATGAACAAAGACTTGCAACGAAAGTCAAAGATAATAAAATAAGTTTTTTCCAACTTTGGTGGGCGATATTACTTTTTTCAAGGTTTTTTTTGGAGGGCCCTCTTTGTCCCATTGGTGGCTGGGGTGCAAGCTTGTAGGACTGGGCCGTGGCCAAGCATTCTGATGCTCTGTGCCCATGTTGGCCAAACTGTTAGCAATTTATTGCTCCAGCCGGTTTTTGGGTAGGTGGCTCGGCTTGCTTCGTTTGGGTTCAGTGTCCCGGGGTTTTCTGGCTGGCTTTTCAGTGGTTAGCTTTCGGTGGGGGTAGAGGTCATGGTCCAGAGTAACTGCGATGGTGTACCAACTCTGGATGCACTCTGGCACCTCTCAGATGCTGCCCGCCCTTCTCAGTTCAGGATCTATGGCATTCTTGAACGTATGGACTAGGAGTTGCTCTGACCAGTTTTGTACTTTTCCAGCAAGTCTCCTAAACTCCCACACTAGTTCTTTTGCAGGACACCTGGCTTGCCTCAACCCTTGGATTTGTGCTTCCACTTCCACATGTTCAGCCACACTGCTAAATCGGATTCGTATCAGTTGAACAAATCCATCTGCGTCTTCTAATTCAGGAGCTGCTTCATTGTGGAGCTCCGCTACCCATTCGGACACCTCCCCCTCATTCATTCCTTTCATTATAGCTGAAACCATTTCCCAATCAGAAGAGTAATGATTTCCATATTGGTCAATTAATGTCGCCCAAAATTGGGGAGGTGCAGGAGCCAGTGGGGCTGGCGCATGGATTTGCACTAGCAGTTGGGCAGGCACTTGGGACTGGAACCCCCCCTTTGTGGTGCTAACCTCGGCGGCAGCTGCTGGGCACAGACCAGCTGGGGAATTGTGTCTTGGGGTTGGTATGCTCCAGACATCTGCATCAGTGCTCTCTGCGGAAAAGGGCTGGTGTCCACTAATACTGCACCCATCCTTGGCTGGGGTAGAAAGCCCATCCTGGTGGAATTTGACTCATTGGTGGCAATTCCACTTGCCAACAATTGGTTGGGGTTTGGAATCCCTCCAAAGGTCTGCTGGGGGCTGTTCACTGGCTGGCTAGGTTGACCCTCCCCCCAGCCCTCTGCACCCCATGGTTAAGGGGAGCTGTCATTGGTCCTATTCCAGCGGCGAGGTTCTGGGCTGATCCGCTTTTTACTGTGTGGAAGGAACAAGTATCTCCACTCCAGGGCGCTACAGAGTCTCGACCTGGGAAGGTGAACGTTGGCTGGGCCAGAGTCTACCTGAGGGGCTCAATGCTAAGGCAAGGAGTCACCCCACTCATGTTAAACTGCCTGAATTGATCTGGAAGGCTGGCCAGCAACTGACCAATGACTGATGGTAGTGGGAATCCCTAATCTTCAGAGCACCGGATTGGCATCCTTTTTGGCAGCCTCCATTTGTGGGCCGAGGCTGATCTCACACCTGTCTGTGCCTCCAACAGCATCTCCTTAGGGTAGGTGACTCCCACAGCTTTACTTTGCAAGGTCAGCTCCAGCTGCAAGGTTTACCCAGGAGCTGGCTATTTGTGCCGTGCTCCCAGCTGGTGTTCCCTCTCCATGGCCTCTGGAGCTTCCACCACAGCTTGGGGAGGCGAGTAGATGGTCTCGACATAGATCACTGAGCCATCATCTGCCGCTCCCTTTGTGGACTTCTTCTTGTCCTCCATCATCTCTGAGTCTTTGTGTCACCTCGGTTTGGGTCAATGCTGGGGCTCAGGATCCCAGACAGCACCCTGAGTTTCAGGGTAGCTGGTGAAGTATTAAAGGGGATTCAGGTTAATGTCAGGGTTCCAAATAGCATCCAAAAGTTAATCAGTCTGAGAGAAAGGATTCCTCAAAGTTCCAATTTATTAAGAGAGCTATGTTGGTAGGCTCTCTTCCACGTTTTCCCACCCAGTTGAAAGTTCAAGATCCTGCCCCTACACCCACAAGTTCATCACATGGTCCAATCTTCCCTTGTCACTTCCGGTTTGCTCGGACGGTCATTTTAAGCGCTCCGAAGGCGTCAGGGAAGCCTCCGGACGGTCCCTGAAGCCTTCGGATTGCTTAAAACGACCCGCCGAGCAAACTGGAAGTTTTAAGCGTTCCGAAGGCTTCAGGGAAGCCTCCAGACGGTCCCTGAAGCCTCCGGAAGGCCTCTGGGGAGTGGGGAGGCTCTTTTCTCCCTCCCTAGGCTCCTATAAAGCCTCTGGAGCCTGGGGAGGGCGAAAAATGGCTTTTAAAAAGGTGCAGCTGACAGGCAGCACCTTGCGTGCCCTGACAAATGGCTCCACGTGCCACCTGTGGCATGCGTGCCATAGGTTCGCCATCACTGGCCTACATCATCTTAAGTTTAGAAGATGAACAATTCCTGAATGTAGCTAATTTAAAAACTGCAAAGGAGGTTTGGCTGAAACTGGGAAGTGTACATGTGAGTGCATTAGCATGCAATATTGTGCAATTATCGAGACAATTGTACAGAGCCAGACTCTGGAGGACTCCTTACCACAGGAGAATGTGGAGAAACATTTGCTGCAGAGGTGGTATTCAGTCAGTTCACACCAGTTCGCATGAACCGGTGGCGGTCATTTCCCTGAGGTCAGAGAACCAGTAGTGGTAGCTGGCTGGCCACGCCCCCCAAACCAGAATCCCCGGCCTGTCCCTGGTCACTCACCCCACCCACCTGGTCTCTGCTTTTCTTAAAGGGGGTGAGGGCTGACTTGAATTTCTTGGCATTGTTCTGTGAGGTTTCTGGCACAGTCCTTTATGCTAATACTTCCGACAATGCCTTGATGCTTTTATTCCAGTAGCTTTGTCTATCCTGTCCTTAGGATTAGCAAAAAAACTGGTTTTATCTGCAATCTTTTGGGGGGAAACTGTTGTTATTCTTTTGGTGTTTTCCTGGCACTGTCCTAGTGGGGGGGGAGGCATGGTGCAATGTCCTGCAGTTATCTACACATTAATACTGATCAAATACTAACAATGTTTGAATACTCATTTTAATGAACTTTTCTTATATAATTGGTGTTTTGTTTCATACTTTTAGATTTCTAACTTCTGTTTCTGATAGTCAGCCATTGATAAAACAAATCTTAGATTAAAAACTATTCAAAGCCTTCTCCTTGATTTTAATTGTTATTTTATTCATTTCTGTACATTCTAATATTTTTTATTCATTTTCATATCTTTATTTTTCCACTATTGTGCAAACACATTTCTAGAAGCTGTTAACGTGTAAAATTAAATATGTATTCCCTTTGAAATGCCCAACAAAATATTTCTAGTTTTAAATCCATATGTTGCTTTATCATTGTTTCTAACCATGACACCACTAACTCTTGAATAGCTACTTATAGTGACCTAAGTACTGTACCTAATTCATATACTCCTCTTTTTTGAACTGAGAAATAAATTTCAGAAAAAGAAGTCAGTATTGCTCTGCGAATCTACCTATGAAATTCATTCTTCTTGGTCTAACTTCTTAGATGGAAAACTGTATCTTTAATTACGAAATTAATTTGAATGACTACAGAGATTTCATGGAAAATGTACTAAAAGATTCAAAGAACTATACAATTCCTGACACTATCAAAAAGGCTAGAGATATTATCAGGACAATTGCTGTGAGTTCAGCTGTGGTGGAAAGGGGTTTTTCAAAAATGAACCTCAGAACAAAGAATCCACCTAACTATTCCAAACATAAGCAATTTGATGACAATTAGCATGATTGGCCTACTTGTAACAAAATGGGATCCAATTCCCTCCATCAAAAAATGGCTCACAGCACACCATCACATGGCTGATGATCCAAGAGTGAAGAGTAAGAAAAGTGCAACTGAGGAGGCTGCAAATGAAAGAACGATGTGGAAACATCTTAAACCAAAAAATTACTAACACAAGTAAGTACTTGAGTGTATCTCTTTCATTGTGTTATTCTTATGTAAGGTGTAAGTGCATGCAATTAAAAACTTCCTTTCTGTATCTCTTCTTTGTGCAGGTCATTCATTGGGGAAAGGTGGTCAGTGACGTTGAAGACAGGCACAACAGCCATCTTTCTTCTGTAAGTATTTGCGTGTAGCTGTTTTATTGTTTTGTATGCTTGTATCATCCTTATGTAGTGCGTGCAATGAAAGACTTCCTTTCTGTATCTCTTCTTTGTGCAAGTCATTCATTAGAGCAAGGGTCTGCAACCTTAAACACTCAAAGAGACACTTGGGCCCATTTCCCACAGAAAACAAAACACCGGGAGTCACAAAACCTGGGTGGGTGTGGCCAACTCAATGTCACTCACTCCCACCAAGTCACATGAGTACCCCCAGCCATGCCTACCCAGGTTTTGTGGCTATGTTTTCTTTTATATGTGATGGGAAACAAACAAACAAACACACACACACACACACACACACGAATGGAAGTCTGTTTGATTTCAGAAGAAAACAAATGTCATTTTAGAGAAAGCCATGAGGAGAAATTCCTGAGGGGCGGCTCAAGGAGCAGAGAGAGAACAGCAACAGACAGCATGTCTGCAGAGACGATGTCTGCAGAGAGCAGAGTAACAGAAGAGACCAGATTACAGCCCAGTAAAGATTTTCTACAAAGAAAGCAACAGAACAGCAGTGTCTCATCTGTGGTGATAAGACTCATTTGAAGAAAGACTGTTTGCAAAGAAAAGATACAACAGATAGACAGGCTGCTGTTGCAAAAGTTAGCTATTGTAATAACAGAGACAAATGTTTACTAGACAGTGGGGCTAGTCAAACAATTGTTAATAATTCAAAATTGTTTTTTCAGAATGGATCCAGGTGGAGGAAATGCAGTAACCTTGGCGAATGGCCAGAAGGCTAAAGTCATTGGAAAAGGCAGTGTGGTGATTCCATGTCTGAAGGAGAAGTTTAGTAACATATTGTGTGTGCCTGAAATGGAACATAATTTACTGAGTGTCTCTAGTCTAGACCAAAAAGGGGTTGAGACCACATTTGTAAATGGGAAGTGTCTTATAAAGAGAAATAGGAACATATGTGCATAGGGCATAAAGTAGGATAATCTTTATGTGTTGCAGGGACAAAAGTTTCAATGTGCCCGAACATTTGGAAATGTGGCACAACATGATTCATGCATTCATCTCTTGCACAGAAAGCTTGGCCATGCCAGCTTCAGAGTTCTGCAAAGGTTACAACAGTTTGGAGAAGGGTTAAACTTAAAAGGGTGTAAGGGATACTTGGATTATCTTGGTCATCAAAGTCCAAGGCATTCCCAGTAAGCAAAAGTAGCACAAGGCAGACAACAAGAGCTCTAGAACTGGTACATGCAGATTTGGTGGGGCCAATGCAAGCCAGTTTGGGAGGAGCAAAGTATGCACTGGTCATTGTAGATGATTTCAGCAGATTTGGTTTCTGCTAGTTACTAAAGAGTAACATAGGGGTGCTAAAGAAATTTAAGCAATGGATAAGCTTCATAGAAAGGAAATATAAACAACAGGAATGTCAGCTGCAAACTGACAGGTTCAAAATACATGTCAGCCACTTTTCAACAGTTGTTGGGACAGTTAGGAATAAAACACAGACACACAAATCCGTATACAGCAGCTGAGAATGGCATGGCTGAGGGACGGAATGGTGTGTTACAAACAATGAAGGACTCACTGCTGGTGGATTCTGGTCTGAGCAGGTCATATTGGGGTGAAACCATGTTGACTGCTAATTATTTAATCAATAGGCTATAGAGTTCCTCAATTAATGATACTCCAAATGCAGTGCTATATGGGAGAAAGCCATCTCTGGCACATTTAAGGGTTTTTGGAAGCAATGCATGGGAGCATATTCCAAAAGGAATCAGGATAAAAGGTCAACCAAAGGCTAGAAAGTTTAGGTTTATAGGTTATGAGCCTATCTCAAAGAGCTATCATTTTAGTGATGGGAGCAGAAGTATAGTGATTTCCAGGTCTTCTAGCTTTTCAGATCAAATTGGAATATAATTGATGCCAATCTTTGGAATGATCCATATAGTGACCCCCTTAGTGATGATAACTAATTTAGTGTTGGTGTCAGTGTTCAGGGAAAAGAAACTGAAAAAGAGCAAGAAAAGGAGTCAGGAGAAGATGTTGAATCAAATATGAAGCAAGAGAGGGTTGAGACACAAGAGCAGTCAATGCCACGCAGGTCAGAGCGATGGAACAAGGGGATTCCACCTTACAAGTATTCTGCTAGTAAAGTTAAGGTGTGTAATGTGTGGTATGAGCCAAATAACTATCAGGAAATATTGGCATTATCCAAAATTGAACAAGTAAAGTGGAAAGAAGTCATGGACAAAGAAAACATGCACTATGATTAGGTATTCGCACCAACGGTGAAGAGTGAAAGCATAAGGTTGACACTAGCATTGGCAGTGACACATGGCCATAAAATTTGGAATTTTGATATAACCACAGCATTCCTCAATGCAGAATTAGAGGAAGAAATTTACATGGTTCAAGCACCAGGGTAAAAGCAAAAAGCCTAACACTGTATATAAATTGAACAAGGCCATTTATGGGCTGAAGCAGTTAGCCAGAAATTGGAATATCTGTTTAAATATTGCACTGAAGGGTCTTGGGTTCAAGAGTTGTAAGGCTGATGGTGGCATATATACTGGAAAGATACAAGGTGGGGATTAGCAATTATTAGCATTTGTAGATGATCTCTGATTCATTGCAAAATATCTGTCACAGAAAAAGGAATTTGCTAATTAATTAGAGAAAAAATGTATTAAAAGATTTGGGGAAAATAAAAAAAACTATCTTGGTGTAGAGGTAGAGAAATGTGGTTATGTGCTCAGTCAAAGAAAGAAAATTGAACAGCTGTTGGAGAGATATAACATGAAGGATTGTAATTCTGCTACAACACCTATGAGCACAGATTTTCACAACAATTTGGGTGAAGACAAAAGTGAAGTCTGTGATCAAGAGAAATATCAGTCTGCAATAGGGAGTTTGTTATATCTGTCATAGTGGTCCAGACCAGACATAGTTTGTGCAATAAGCATCTTAAGTTACTTTACTGCTGCACCAATGCAATTGCATTGGATCGGTATAAAAAGGATTCTCAGGTATTTGAAGGGAACTGTGAACTTGGGTCTTCAAATACAGGTCTCTGAAAAATTGAAATTAAAATTTTATGTTGACAGTGATTATGACAATGATGTAAATACCTGAAAGTCCAATTCTGGGATTGTGGTATTGTTTGGAGGGACTTTAATTGGTTGGAAGTCCAGAAAACAAACAACTGTAGCCATATTTATGCAGAGGCAGAATTTATTGCTTGTCTGAGGTTTGCTCAGAAGTAACTTGATACATTACCTCTATTAAAGGTATTTATTTATTTATTTTTATTTATTTATTTGAACTTATTAGTCGCCCCCTCTCCCCACAGGGACTCGGGGCGACGTACAAAAGCAACAATCAAAACAGTATCATATAGAGGAGGTGAAAATAAATAAATAAATTACAGTGCTTAGAAAAAGTTAAAACCCCAATAACATTAAAAATTTAAAAACTAAAATTAACAGTTAAAAAATGACCAGTAATTACTATTTATTAGTAATAGTAGTGATCCAGCTTGGTGTGTGGTCTGAGGGTTCCCCTTTTATAGGGATTGGGTACGCCTCTTGACCAATCAGAATGATCCCTAGTTCCCGCCCTAGCAGCGGACCTGAGTGAAGACTTACCGCGATATATGCTAATATCTAACAGTCCCTCTCTGTGTGAGCGAATGGGTCGCAGGGATGTATGGGGCAGGACACGATCCCGCAGATAACTAGGCCCTGTGCCATGGAGCGCTTTGAAGATGGTGACTAACACCTTGAAGCGCACCCGGTAGGCCACAGGAAGCCAGTGCAGCTCGCGCAGGAGAGGTGTTATATGGGAGAACCTCGATCTCCCCATAATTACCCGCGCGGCTGCATTCTGGACCAACTGCAGTCTCCGGGTGCACCTCAAGGGGAGCCCGATGTAGAGAGCATTACAGTAGTCCAGGCGAGACATCACCAGCGCGTGAGTGACTGTGCGCAAGGCCTCCCGGTCCAAAAGGGGTCGCAATTGGCGCACCAGGCGAACCTGGTGGAACACCCCCCTCGCCACGGCTGCCACATGATCTTCCATAGCCAGCCGGGCATCAAGGAGGACGCCCAAATTGCGCGCCCGTTCCACCGGGGCTAATTGCTCATCCCCGATGGCCAGCGATGGAATGTGCTGGTTGAACCGGGAAGCCGGAAGCCACAGCCACTCTGTCTTGGAGGGGTTGAGCTTGAGCCTGTTGTCACCCATCCAGACCCGTACGGCTTCCAGACACCGGGACATCACTTCGACGGCCTCGTTGGGGTGGTTTGGGGTGGAAATATACAGCTGAGTGTCATCAGCGTACAGATGGTATCCCACCCCAAAACCACGGATGATCTCGCCCAGCGGCTTCATATATGTGTTGAACAGGAGAGGCGAGAGGATCGACCCCTGTGGGACCCCACAAGTAAGGGGCCTCGGGGTCGACCTCTGCTCCCCTGCCAACACACATTGCGTCTGGCCAGAGAGGTAGGAGCGGAACCACAGTAACACGGTGCCTCCAACCCCCAACCCCTCCAGACGGCGCAATAGGATATCATGGTCGATGGTATCGAAAGCCGCCGAGAGGTCTAATAGGACAAGGATGGAGGAACAACCCCCATCCTTTGCCCTCCAGAGATCATCCACCAACGCGACCAAGGCCGTCTCCGTGCTGTGACCGGGTCGGAAGCCGGACTGGCGCGGGTCTAGATAATCAGCTTCCTCCAGGTGATGCAGGAACTGCTGATCCACCACACTCTCAACAACCTTCGCTAAAAAAGGAAGGTTGGAGACAGGACGATAATTTGCTAGCTCCTTTGGGTCCAGAGAAGGCTTCTTGAGCAGGGGTCTCACCACCGCCTCTTTCAAGGCGGTTGGTAAAAGGCCCTCACTCAGCGAAGCATTCACCAGTCCCAGTAACCAGCCTCGTGAGCCCTCCCAGGAAGCCAGTACCAACCAGGAGGGACACGGGTCCAATAAACATGTGGTGGCTCGCAGTCGCCCACGCAACCTGTCCAAATCTTCGGTGACAACAGGGTCAAACTCCTCCCAGTGTGGTCTCTCAAGACTAGCCTCGGACGCCCCCCCTGGAGCACTGGAGTGGGTCCATCCCCTCCAGATCTGATCAATTTTATCCTGCAGGTATTCCCCAAATTCCTCTGCCCTGCCCTGCAATGGGGGATCCCGCTGCCCCTGTGACAGAAGGGAGCGGGTCACCCGAAACAGGGCAGCAGGGCGGTTCTCTGCGGACGCTATAAGGGTGGCACAATACTGACGTTTGGCCACTCTTATTGCCACAAGGTAGGTCCTTAAGTAGGCTCTTACCTGTGTTTGGTCAGATTCGGAGCGGGAGGATCTCCACTTGCTCTCTAGGCGTCTCCTGTGGCGTTTCATCGCCCTTAGCTCCCCGTTAAACCAGGGGGGCCGGGTCGATCGTTGCCATCGGAGAGGCCGCAAAGGCGCAACCCGGTCCAAGGCACCGGCGGCCGCATTGTTCCACGCGGCTACCAGGTCCTCTGCCCGGGAGCGGGACAGGTCTGCAGGAGGTGGCCCAAGCTCCGCCTGGAACCTATCTGGTTCCATCAGACGCCTGGGGCGGAACCATCTGGGACAATCTGGTTCCGCCTCCCCACGGCGGGGAGTAGCGCCAGGGAAGTCCAGCTGGAGAAGTGAGTGATCTGACCATGACAGGGGCGTGATGACTAAATTCCCTCTTCCCAGATCACTCGTCCACTGGTCAGAGACAAACACAAGATCCAGTGTGTGGCCTCTCTCGTGTGTGGGGTCCCGAACTACTTGAGTCAGATCCATGGCTGTCATGGAAGCCATGAATTCCCGGGCTACCTCGGATGCCTCTCCCGTCGACGGCAGATTGAAATCCCCCATCACTAATAGCTTGGGGGTTTCAACCGCCATCTCTGCGATCCGCTCGAGGAGCCCGGGCAGGGCCGTTGATGTATGGCGGGGAGCCAGGTATACTATCAACAGGCCCAACTGTCTCCCTGGGCCCCATTTCACGCCCAGAGACTCACAACCAGATATCTGCGACACAGTGAATTCTCTCGGTGCCAAATCTTCCTGGATGATTATCGCTACCCCACCGCCCCTACCTTGGGCCCGTGGCTGGTGGAATACACGGTAACCTGGAGGGCACATTTCCCCGAGGGGCAACCCCCCCTCCGGGCCCAACCAGGTTTCCGTTATTCCTGTGAGGTCCGGCTCCCCCTCTGTGATCAAGTCACTGATGAGGGGGGCCTTGTTAACCACGGACCTCGCATTACATAACATCAGCCTAAGGCCCAGGCTCTGCCGATCCTGTCCACCTAGACTGCGGGGGTTGGTACAAGCGACCAGGCGTGTCCAGCGGCCCCGGTCTCCCAACCGACTATACGTTCTTCTAGTGTCCTCGCGCCCGCCCCTCCCTACGACCATCGCTATTGGAATTCCCCTTGTAGGAATGCTGTTTCCTCCCACCTCCCCCACTCCGCTCCCCTCCATCCTGACCCCACCTGTTGACCTGGCTGTATCCATACCCCAAGGCTGAATAACCCTCCCCCGCTCCCTGGAACCCCTTAAAACCTTTAAAAAACATTTTGCTAAAAAACCCCTAATCCCCCGCTTCCTCCACCTCTCTGGGTTAATGAACCCTTCATTTAACAGAGGCAGTGGTGGGTTTCAAAAATTTTTAGAACCTCTTCTGTAGGTATGGTCTGTTTTGTGGGAGTAGCTTGGCATTCATGTGACCGGTTGAGAGTGGCTTGGCAGTCATGTGACTGGGTGGGCGTGGCTTGGCAGTCATGTGACTGGGTGGGTGTGGCCAACTTGTAAAATGTGGTGAAACTCACTTAACAACACTCTTGCTTAGCAACCAAAATGTTGGCTCAGAAACTCATGTGAAGCATGCAAGTCTTAAAGCTGTTAAGTTACAAGACCCTTGCACCCCTAACCCTTTAGAAACCTCCCCCCAGGGGTGTTCAAACTTGACAGCTTTAAGACTTGTGAACTTCAGCTCCCAGAATTCCTCCTCCAGTCATGTTGCTCTTTCGCCGCAGCTGCTCTTTCGCCCACCAGGACCGCCTCAGCACCGCTCTGGCTACTTCTGTCCGGACCCAGCAGCAGCCTAGATCTGCTCCATCTTTGGTTTTTTCACCAGGGGCAGGGCCGCCGCCGAACTGGCTACTGCAGAAAATGCAGCCAAGCCCCCGCTGCCGCCGGAATAACTGCTGCCTCTTCCTCCTCCTCCACTGCCTCCTCCTCCTCCTCCTCCAACAGCAGGGGCCGTAGCTGGATGGCAGGTGCGGACCAACTGCGGGAAAGGAAAAGGGCGCTGGAGCGCTAGCGAAGATGAGATGGTGAGGAGGAAGTAGAAGCGCTTCAACTCTTTCGGAGCAGCCCTGCTCAGTTTCTCCTCAAGCACCCTCTCTGCCCAGCCAAACCCGACAGAGCCACCACCGCCGCTACTGCCCCCTCCGCCGCCTTCCTACTGGCTCCCGCAATGGCGCTGTCCCACTTTATTGGCTGGCAGAGATCCCGCCCAGCCATGACGGCAGAATGATTCTGCAAGAGTTTGGTTGGACTGCCTGCTTCACCGCCGGGAGCTTCCCTTTTTCCCTCCCCCTCGCTTTTCCTTTGAACTGAATTCACAGGAAAAAGAAGCTGTTGCTGCTTTGTCTCTTCCTTCCTCCCCCCTCCCATGCCCGGAGTGCGGAAAAGAACACGACTGGGAGGTCAGGCTTTCCTTCACTCCCACTTTGTCTTGATAACGTCGCTGCAGCTACTCTTTTGCCCAACTGGACCGCCTTGGCGCCACTCTGGCTACCTCTGTCCATCCTCGCCTGGCAGCTGCAGCGACGTCATCAAAACGAAGTGGCTTGGAGGCAAAGGGGTCTCGGTGCCCTGCCTAAGTGGCGGCAGGGCCCTCTTCTGGCCGGACTCTTCCCTCAGGAAGCAAAGATTCTTGGCGCTCCAGAAGCTGCGAAAGCGGCTGGGAGAGGCGCACAGCTTGGTTTAGCCTCCCTGGAGCCACGTGCCTCTCCCAGCACTTTCGCAGCTTCCGGGTGCGCCGAGAACCTTCCTGTCTCCGCTGGACTTCGCGATCTTCTCCGCACTATCCTCGGCTCCTCACGACTGCAATAGATGTCCAGAAGTGGCTTTTGGGGCTAATGGGGCTTGTGCTTTCAGCCCGACAGCTCCTGCCGCTTCTGAACATCTATTACAGTCGTGAGGAGACGAGGAAAGTGTGGAGAAGAGCATGAAGTCCAGCGGAGGCAGGAAGGCAAAAATGAGGCCTACTACTCTCTTGCAAGGGGAGAGAAGGAAACCACCCGGGACTCTGCTCATTGCCTCACCTGTCTTGAGCCACTGAAAGCTTTAGACTCTGATGGTGGTGCTGGTTTCCTGCCACTTTGGCGTCCCTGAAAGGCAACTCCACATTCTCCCTTTCCTTCGCCCCTCCTCCCTTCAAAAGCTGTGAGGCACTTTCTTAGCACCGGTTGCCCAGCTGGCACGGCCCCGTGCGCACGTGCCTCCTCCTCCTCCTCTTTCTCCTCACTCCCCAAAGGCTCTTCTCCTCCTTCCCAGAGCTCAGCGGGACCCGGGCACAAGGGATGGGAGGCTGCTTTTGAAACAACACCTTGGAAAACTTCGCTGGGAAGGGAGGCGGGGAACCAGTGGGGGGGATGCGCTGAAACTCCCCCATGCTTTGCTGGTAGCCAAGCCTCCTAGGCAAGTTCAGGGAGGTCCTAGGAGGCTGGCCGCGCAAGCTACCACCCACAAGCAGTGACGGAACGGGCAGGGGAAGCGAGCAAGGGGGCAGGGCAGGTGCTCCGTGAGAAACGGGTTCTAACCGGTACGGTAGATTTGTGGAACCTCTTCTACCGAACTGGTTAGAACCGGAAGGAACCCACACCTGAACAGAGGTAATGTACTCTGTTAAAGGATTTAAACGTAAAAGTAACTGAAGCTGTAATGAAGTTTGAGGATAATGCTGCTTGCATTAAAATGGCAATAGGTGACACAGTAAAGAATAGAAGCAAGCATGTGGTTATTAAATACTGTAATGTACAGCTGTGTGAAAAAGTCCTGCACACTTTCAGTTTTAAGCTGTATTTATATGTTTAATCAACTTTTCACTCATAGACACCATGCAAAATTAGTACTTTGATGAAAATTTCTGTAGTTGGATTGTTGCATAATTTTTATTAATATAACCAATGTCTTTTTAAGGTTTTGAGTGAGTTTATGTGCTAAAACAAACACAACTTGAATTTTCGAGAATGTTAGGATGGAAAGTAGCCAATCAGCAGCGAGCTTTGGCTGACCAATCAAAATGCACAGAGGCTAAATCTATGAGCCAATCAATGTTGTCATACTCTCTGACTATAATTAGGCATCAAAAGCATTGAGAAATTTAATTTAGCTCTGGCTGCGGGCAAGGATGAAGGCCTTTGCTTTCACCAGTACTGAGCAGTGGCATCGCATCATTGTGCTTCATGAAGAGGGTTACTCCTGTACAGAAATAGCCAAGAGAGTGAAATGCCATCACACCACAGTGAGCAGAGTGGTTGAAAAATACCAAATAACGGGTTCAGTTGACAGGCTCTGCTCTGGAAGACCAAGAAAGTCAACAAAATGGCAAGATTGGGCTCTGCAACACATTTCGATGGCTGACCGGAACCTCACCTCACCTCACCTCACCTCAGATTACAAGAATTTGGGATGAAACATGTGATGTAAAAGTGTGCGCAAGTACAGTGTGTCGCAGACTGCTTGCCAGAGGGCTCAAAGGCTGCAGGGCTCGAAGTAAATATTTGCTCACAGATGCTCACCGCTCTCGTCAACATGCGTGAGCCAAGAAGTATGCCAAGTGGACCAACGAACAGTGGGCCAAGATCATCTTCAGTGACGAGAGCAATTTCTACTTGACCAGGAATCAGTGCAAATAAGTATGTCAGAAGATTTCCAGCTGAAGAATTTTGGCCGTACTACCTGAATCTATCTGTGAAGCATCCATTGCACGTGATGATCTGGGGCTGTATCGCTGCTTCTAGTATTGGTCAGATACAAATCATGCAGGGAATCATGAATTCTAAGCAGTATGTTGAAATCCTGGAAAAGACCATGCTTCTTCAGCTCAGCAACTTGTAGGGAAGGACTTTACTTCCAGGATGACAATGCTCCTTGTCATCAAGCCAAGTCCATCCAGCAATGAATGAAGAAGCATGGTGTTTGACTCCTGGAGAGCCCAGATTTGAACCCAATTGAGAACTTGTGGGCCAAGATTGGTTACAAAATAAGCAAGAAGCATCCCAAGATCAAGCAGGAGCTGATTGAATCCATTATTGCAGCCTGGCACCACATTATCACCAAAGATCACGTGCAAAGGCTTATACAGTCTATGCCGAAGAGATGCCACCTGGTGATAAGCAATAAGGGCTGGCCAATTTCATATTAGTAACCATGTTTGGTTACTTAAACGGTCTTTTTCAGGGCCACAAACAATAATTTAACAAAACACTAGCATCGTCCTTAGTAATTGCAACAAATATGCCACTGGGTATGCATCAGTTAATCTGTTTTCATAGTCATTGTAAGCATGCATTGTAAGCATGCAAGAAAATCCACAATCCCCATCCAAACAGCACCAAATTGCAAAAAGCTTATGCTTTTCACTTAAAAACCACCAGTATTTATTTAAATATTTGCATAGCAGTTAGCATAAAATATCATAAAATCAATGGCCTATCCAAAAAATCTCATAAATCATAAACCGTAAACTGTAAACCATGCAGGACTTTTTCACAGAGCTGTAAGAGAAGCCATCAAATGTACATTAATTAGCTTGTATCACTGTTCTTCAGAGGACAATCTGGCAGATATAATGACCAAGCTATTAGGTGGAGTGCACCATGGGAAGAATACTTATTTGGGTTTTTAAAAAATTATTTTTAATAAACATTCATATCATCTTTGCAACATTTCTACATCTTTAAATATCCACTTTACTCCTTTTATCCAAGCATATATACCTTTATATATCTATGTCTCTCTCTACTTATATGTCCATTTTTACATATGTTTCATGTATTTTTCTATATACATATATTTCTCTTATATTTCTTATTCCATACTATTTTACATACAATCTATCTTACATTTCCCCCTCTTGTTAATTCTGTGGTTTTATGTTAATTTTCTGATCCCTTAATCTTTTTTCCTCCCTTAATTGCTTTCTTATTCTTTGCATCTTTCCTCTAGACATTTGTACCATAAATTCCATACTGAATAGTATGGAAAAAGCTATTGGAAAAAGCCCAATAAACTTGGGAACCAACTTCTTGCAAGGGAGCTTTAGCTTCAAATATTTTGTTGAGAGGTAAACCTTGCTTTCCACTTTAAAAGGCACTTGGGGTAAATTGACACTTGTCAATTTACACTTTATGGGGTTTTGCCGCTTCTCAAAGTGCTCACTTGGTATTCTCCCACACTTTTTTCAGGGACTCCATCCATTCAGTCAATGACATGGATGAGGGTGGCTCCCTAGGGAGTTCAGCCATGGGGATGAATTCCACACCACTGGTAACTTGGAAAGGGGTCAACCCCGTGTTACTATGCACTGTATTGTTGTACGCCACTTCATCAAATAGCAGCAGTTCTGCCCAATTTGTTTGCTGATGGTTGACATAGCACCTCAAGTACTGCTCTACTTTTGATCATTCTGAGGCTCTATTGGTATTCTGATGAAACACCAAGCTAAGCAAACCCGATGGACCATATGAACTTCCTCCAGTACCTGGTGGTGAATTGGATTCCCCTATCAGAAATGATCCTGCGGGGAACCTCATGCAATCTATAGGTGTGTTTTACAAACAACCTGGCCAGTTGATTTGTGGATGGGAGACTGGGGCAAGCTATGAAATGGACTTGCTTTGAGAACAAGTCTATTATGGTTCAAATGATCATATTTTCCCTACTATCTGGGTGTTCTACCATAAAGTCCATGGCAATCTCTTCCCAGGGTCCGGGAAGCTCAGCTACTTGTTGGAGCAGTCCTAGGGGTTTTCTTGTCCTTTTTTACCTGTCTGCACAAGTGGCACAGCTCTTGACATATTCCTCAATGTCCTTCTTTATCTTTGGCCACCAAAATTGCCTCTTGATCAGGTGTAGAGTTTTTAAATAGACAAAATGCCCGACTTGCTTGGAGTCATGACATTTTGGAGTACTTGGACCCATAGGCTATTGGGCACATACAATTTTGAGCTTTTCCATGCTAGTCCATCCTTAAGGGTCACCATCCTGTTGCTGTCTTTGTACCATGGGTCATTTGGCAGTTCATCTTTTAGCCTTTGGGTCATCCCCCCCATCTGCATTTCTTTGCTGTTTTGCCTGTCCCCTGGTTATGGCTTACGCTGCTGCTGGGAGGGAGCATGGCATGGACCACCTCCTCATGTTTGCTATTGTATTTTGGTTTACACGACAGCATATCAACCAAGAGATTTCCCTCCCCCCCCCAGATGTATTTCAGCTCAAAGTTGAACCATTTAAAGTACTGTGCCCATCAGACTTGCTTCAAGGAGAGTCTTCAGGGGTTCTTTTAGTGCCTCCAGATTCTTTTTTTTAATTTTTTTTGTTTTCTTTTTTTTTTTGAAAAGTTTTAATAGAATTTACAGGTATTTCCCCTTCCCCTACCCTACCTCCAACCCTCCCTCCCCCCAGCTTCCCAGAGCAAAATACAGGCTATAAACATTTAACAATCATACACTAACTAACTATAACATCTTACCTCCCTCTTGTACTTTAACTCCCCTTATATTAAGCTAAGTTTGGATAAACTATAACATTCCTTATTCATACATAAACAAATTGAAGTTCCCTAGTCCAATGTTTATTTTGAATATAGTCAATCCATCTTCTCCATTCCAACTTGTATTTCTCCTCTGAATAGTCTTTCCAATATGCTGAAATTTTAGCCGTCTCTGCTAAATTAACTACTTTTAATGACCAATCTTGAATAGTAAGCAATTCTTCCTTCTTCCAGCAGACTTGTTGCCATTATCAAATTCAGAATCAAATTAGTCTCTATAATTGTACAATCTGTAATTATACCTAGCAAAAACAACTGAAGAGTGAACTTTATCCTCTTTTAAAGAATATTTTAAGTAATCCACCATATTTTTATCCAAAATGCTTTAGTTTCTTTGCAAATCCACCATACATAATAATACATAGCATCAACACAATCACATTTCCAACATTTAAATTATAAATTGGGATACACGCAAGCTAACTTTTTAAGATCTAAAAACCATCTATAAAACATCTTATAAAAACTCTCTATCAAGTTTAATCTTGCGTAAGTTTTTCATTTCTTTTCTTTTCAAAATCTTTTCCCATATTTTAAAATCTTGGTATCATTTAAAGAAAAAATAAAAACTCAAAGAAGACTTTCATTTTACTACTATTATCCTGCCCAGCAAAAACTATTGTAAGTTCTCCCATTTATCCATCTCTATCTATATTTTGTGCCATAATGGTCATAATTATGCTTAATTATGTAATCTCCCATTTAAAATTGTAATATAGAGTCCTAAGTGGATAACCATTTTTACTATCTCACATCCTGTTATTTTTCTGATTCTTCTTTTGGATTTATCCTGGAGATGGTGGGAATCCAGCCTTTAGTACATTACTATAAAAATATTTTGCCTTCCAAACTGAGTTAAGACGATATCTTTCTTCTAAATAATTCACCACCAATCCGGCAGAGGCCTCCCATCTATACTGTATCTGGCGATTTTTAAGTTCATCAACTAGGAATGCATAATCCTTTCTGGATCTCAATATTTTAAAATGAATTTCCTTCAGTACTGCCACCTCCTGTCCTGCCACCTGTAGTTTGCTTCCGTAAATCGCTTGTAATATTCCATTCCTTTTTTTTCCTGGTGACAAAGTAGATTACAATATCTCTTGGTAGTTGTCTCTATCTGGCAATTCATGAATTAACACGATAATTTTTTTCAATCTGCCAATCATATTCTGCTTTTGGTTCGCCAGTTAACTGAGCAAAAGCTTCTGCAAAGGTTTCTTTCAAATTTTCTAGGTTAACTTCTTTCAAGCCTCTTATTCTCAAAGCAAATTCCATTGCTCTGCATTGTATCATTGTAATCTCTGCCTCTGATTTTTCAATCTTGATTTGAATCTCATCAACTTTATTCTCCCAATTCACATTAGACTGAGTAATTTCTTCCACCCTGTCATCCAATGATGTTACAAAAGCAAACAAACCCTTAAATGCATCCACTATATCCTCTCTTATTTGTTGATTGCGGGTTTGAATTAAGTCCTTAATTTCAGACATTTCATCAAATACATCTTTAAGGGCAAATGTAATTTTTTCTTGCAGAAACAAGGTTTGTGCCTTTAAAGCATCTTGGAGAGCTTCAAATGTCAGTATTTGTGTATCAGCTAAAGATAATAAAGACTGCAATTTAGGTGGCTGGGCCGGGTGACTTCCAGCATTAGAGACACTTATTTTAACTTGTTTTGAAGGCATTTCCGAATATTCAATTCATACTTTCCAACAGCCAAATTATTGAATTCAAAAAGTCCACTTAGTCCCCAAACTTGTTAAAACTTATAGCTCATTAGTAAACCAAAACTGTTTTCTTTAATCTTGAGCTGTTGAGTCTTTTAACGACTTTAACAAACAATTAACAAATACTTTCCTTTTAAGTTTCGCTTTGATCACACCCTTTGACTTGCAGATGCCATCTTTATTACCCTTTGTTCTCCTCAATCTTCACAGAAGGAAGTGATACTGCATCGGAGTTAAAGTTTTATACTTGCAATTATAATTGCTCCTGCCTTTGCTCTGCCTGCTTCTTATTCCATTGTAGATTAAAACATTGATTGCAGGGATGGTCGTGGCGTTTTGTTTCTGCTGCAGCAGAAGCGTCTCGAGATGCGGAGCCTTGTCGGGCTGCTGGGGGGCTCTCACCCTTCGAGCACCAGAATTGCTCCTGGGGGTCTATGGGGAGCTCTACCCTTGCCCGACTGCTCTCCTCCCCCTCTTTTCCCAAGGGGAGAGTTTTCAAGCAGCTTGACAGCTGATTTACGCTGTTCTAGCAGCTTAAACGCAATCATGAGGCTGACGTTCCCAAACGGAATGTCCTTCAACATCTACGGTGCCACCGGAAGTCCAGTGCCTCCAGATTCTTGTGATCAGTCCACACTTTGAAAGGCACTTGGTTACCCTTTAAAAATGTTGCCACATTAGGAGGGCCCACCGAACTGCATTGGCTTTCTTCTTCCACCCTGCTCACCTCTTTTCTGTTTCTGTCAATTTTTGGGAGGTGTATGTGGAGGGTTGCAGGTTGCCCTCCAAGTTTCTTTAAAGGAGGATTGCTGTGATGACCAGATTGCTGGCATCAGCTTTAACCCTGAAGGGTTGCTCTGGATTGGGATGTTTGAGGATCAGCTCCTTGGCAAATAGCTTTTTGAGCTACTTGAATGGCCACTGACATTCTGGGGTTCATTTTAGGGGTTGACTTGGTCATGGTTGTGAGTCTCATCCCCCCATTTTTAACAGTTCAGTGATAGGCAAGGTGATTCCAGCAAAAGATGGAATGAACTGTCTGTAGAAGTTTTCAAACCCCAAGAAGCTTTGCAGATGCTTTCAGGTGCAAGGGGGCTGCCAGTCTAGGACTACTTTAACTTTTGCTGGGTCCATTTCTATGCCTTCACTTGACACTCAGTAGCCCAGGTGGTCTAAGCTGGACTTGTGGAATTCACATTTTGACAGCTTTACGTATAGCTTAGCGGTGAGCAGTTTCTTTAGTACCCGAAGCTCTAATTTGATATGTTCTCAATGGTCTCAGTGAAGATGAGAATGTCATCTAGGTACAAGAGAACCCTTTGTATAGGTGCTCATGCAGCACTTTGTTGATCAGCTGCATGAAGACCCCGGGGGATCCTCATAGGCCAAAGGCCATCATTTTGAATTGAAAGCTCCCTAAGGGGCAGTTGAAGGCAGTTTTCCACTCATCTCCTTATTTAATTCGTACTCGGTAATAAGTCTCTCATAGTTCCAGTTTTGTGAACACCTTCCCTTTTGCCAGATGGGCTACTTCATGATGGGGAGTGGGTATGTATTTTCCATGAATACTTCATTTATTCCTCCAACATCAACGCACAGCCTCATCAACCTATCTTTTTCTCTTTAAAGTGGACTGGGGCAGCTACCCTAGATTTGGCGGGCTGTATGAATCTGCATGCTAGGTTGGTGTTGATGTACTCTCTCAGATCTGTCATTTCTCTAGGAGCCATGGAGTACATTTTTGGTTTAGGCAATTTAGCCCCCAGTAGAAGTTGTATCGCACAGTCCATGGGGCAGTCGGGGGGCAGTGCATTGCATTTTTCTTGCTGAACACCTCAGCTAGGTCTAAGTATTCCTTGGGGACTTGGGGAGTGCCTGGAGTGGTGTTGAGGCAGCTGCAGCAGTCTCAGTTAGCTTAGTGCCCCAATACCCATAGAATACCCAAACTACATATATACCAAATGTAAATTAATCAAGTTACAAAAAAAATGTAAAGGGTCTAGAGGAAGCTCTAACCACTCTGAAACTTGACCTACTAAATGAGAAACCCCAAACCTTGCAAAAAGAATATGCCCAAATTGAACATAATAATGACCAAACAACTTCTAAAAGAGTTGACCCCTCAGAGGAAGAAGACAGATGGAAATGTGTCACTCATAGACATACATACATACATACACATATACATACATACATACACACACACACACACACACACTGATTGTAAGCCACCCAGAGTTACCCTATGGTAAGATGGATAATCAATAAATGTTATAAATAAATACAAAGAGCCTATGTGGTTCCCATCTACAAAAAAAGGATAAAAGGGGGCTCCAGAAAACAACAGGCCAATCACCTTGACATCAGTACCCAGAAAAATACTAAAAAACATAATCAAGCAGCATATTTGTGTGCATATAGAAATGAACAAAGCAAAACAGAAGCTAGCATGGTTTTGTCAAAAACAGATCATACCAGACAAAGATTATTGCCTTCTTTGATAAAACTCTCTTTTTATGACATTGTAATCCCTTAATTTGGGATTAAATTAGTGGATCAGGGAAACACTGGGTATACTATACTTATATTTCAGCATGGGAATGCAGTGGCTCACATGGTTAGGATGTTGGGCGGATGATTAACAGTGTCACGTTTGAGACCTGGTTGCTGCTACATGACAAGGTAAGCTCCTGTCACTCACTCCAGCTCCTCCTGACCAACAGTTTGAAAGTGGGCAACTGCAAATAGATAGATGGGTACCAGTTTAATGGGCAGCTTAACAGGGAATTTTAAAAAGTCCCCAACTGGGTGTCCCCTGGCAATGGTGATATAACCAGCCAATCCTCTCAACCCAGAATCACTCCAGTGCTCCTGACATGACTGAAGTAGTAGACTTCAGTAAGGCATTCGATGAATTGAGCCACAGTAAGATATAACGTGGGATAAAAAATACTACCACCAGATGGATTTGCAGTTGAGTGACCAACCCAACTCAGCCTGTAGTCCTCAATGGAGCTGCATCTACATGGAGGAAAGCATGCAGTGGAGTACCTCATGGTTCTGTTTTGGGGGCAATGCTCTTCAATATTATAAATGATCTAGATGAGGTGACAGGAGGAGAGTTCATCACATTTATTGATGACACCAAGTTTTAGGGAATTGCTAAAATTTTGGAAGATAGACTTGCTATTTAGAAGGGTGGAGCTGCAGCTGGTGCAGCTGGAGCGTGTTTGTAGTAGTACCTCCTGATTTTATTATATTTTATCAATTTTTAGCACTCCCATTGGATCCTTTTTTATTTAATTAACATTTTTCCGTGGAGATAACAGCGTAGACCATAACACAGGCAAAGGTTTTTGTTGCTGCCGAGGATTAAAAAGGCATGGGAAAAAGAAAGAAATGCTATGGCACCAGCCCGGGATCTCTCCCTCCAGTGAAAACAGCAAAACAACCAAGGATTGAGGAGCACTTTGTTGGCAAGAGATCTGTAAGTAAAACTAACCTCCCCCCCACCATTCCCAACAATCTGGAGAGATTAGAACAGGACCTGCAAAAAGATGTGGCAAAACAGCAGTTACTAGACTTTCCCGACCTGGTGGGTGGGGTTAAAAAGGCAAAGAAAGGTTAAAAAGGCAAAGAACAACCACATAATTTAAAGTATGGAGAGTTTACCTTGGGAAAATTCAACGGAGTTTATGGCAAAGCAATGCCTTCTCACAGCGCAAACAGTGGTTTCAATATTCGAACAATTAATTGCCATACAACATGATTTAGAGACATTGAAAAAAGACTTAGCTGTTTTTCTTCAAGCATAATATTGGGCCCCAGGCACTCCCACTAAAGTTCTTACAGAAGACTTGGTTAACTCCCATATGAAGGATAAGGAAGAGGAAAAAGAGCAAATAGCCAGAGAAACAGTTAAAGAGTTGGATAAAAAGTGGCAGTCCACTCAGAAAAACAGTCCCTGCCCAGACAAGGCAACGAGAGGGAAAGGTATTAATAAAGAAGCCTCATGAGAAGTTAGGAAAACTTATCTCCCCCAATTACAACAATCATATCGCTCACTACAAACCCAACGGATTGCTTTTAGAATCCATATGAACGGACTTAATTATGGAAGTTGGAACACCAGAAGTGCAATACTAAATTCCCTAAGCCAGCTTCTTCACTGTCACAGGAGTCTGATTGATCTACGTGCTGTGGAATGGCTCCCTGAGGTACCAAATTTGAAGTGGATTTGCCTGTCTTTCAAACAGCCCACCATACTGCAGATGCTATTTAAGATGAAGGCATTTAGCCTCCTTTCAAATCTTTCCCATCAGTCTTTTGTGAGGAAAGGGTTACTCTGTTAATTGTTAACATGCAAGCTCCCAAGGTGGCTGCCTCTTCCTCATTTTCAACCTTGGGAAAGGGAGAGAAAGACAGTGGGAGTCAACCAGACTTGTCCCGTGAAGAGATACTTAATAGCACAGAAGCTGGTCTCATTAATGCTTTTGGTGCTCTCCCATGGAAAGAACAAGACAATATATTATTCAAGTTAAAAATTTTAAAGAAATCCTTATTGGTCACAATGGACACAGCAGAGCCGCTTATAGATCTGATTTCCCCAATAATTGAGCCTCTCACTTCTCCCTCAGAGGACAAGGGATTGCATGAATACAAGATCATGAAAAATAGAAGCCAAGAACCAAAGGGGGTAGTAGAGGTCCCAATAGAGATGGTGATGCTTTCATCCCTGTGTGAATATCCCATGACACCTTTAGCAGCAAAGAAACTGAGAGATGACCCACGCAGGGCCACCATCTCAAAAAATGAAATATGACCTAATAACACCTAATAACACACAGAGAAGAGGCATCAGAATGGCAAGCCCCGTTAGCTGGTGCTAAAACCTCTTACCCTGAACAGGTTCCTCAGGAGTCTACACAGGACTTAGATGGGACCCCCCTACTTTTACAGAAGGCCAATTCTTTGTGTGATGACACTTCAATCCATGGCAACAAACAACTTCCCTTTGTATAAATCAAGTTTCCTGATGAACTGCAAAAGATGACCCACTTTCCCTTATAACCTGGAATATAGTGGGTTGGTCAGTTCCATCAAAAGAGCAACTCTTTTTTGACTATATATCACAATTTGACATCCTCTTTTTACAGGAAACCTGGGCCTCCACAGAGATTCAGTTAGATGGTTATTGGGTTAACTTAATCCCGGCTGAAGCAAGGTGGGGAGGGGAGAGCTAAACGGGGTATTGTGACATTAGTTAATACATCCTTGCAATTTAAATGTGTATCACTGCTACTTTTCCAGCCACGGGTTGTAACTACATTACTCTTATTTAAACAGGTGGAGATTTTGCTTTTTAATATCTATATTCCTCCACTTAATAAGAATAATGTGATCAACAAGATTTGGGATAGCATAGAAGATTTTATTCTTGGCTGCTCAGACAAATACCCCAAAGCAGCAATAATTATAGGGGGGGGGGGACTTAAACGCTAGAATGGGACCAAATGATCAAGCATTATTTAATCAATTCAAAATCCACTATGATGAAAATGTAAAGGGAGAATCCTTGCTTTCCAGACAATTTAAAGACCCTAAAACTAATTGGGCAGGTTTGTGTGTAAGACAAATGACTGTACGGTTGGATCTTTGTATCCTTAACGGGTCCCCATGGGGCAACTATCCAGCAGAATATACTTATTGGGGAGCAGGAAGAAAATCCACAGTTGATTACTGGATAATATCATATGACCTCCTGAAGTACTTACAGAAGATGGAGGTAGACTCGTGACTGGAAAGCAATCATAATACAATACTCCTTGCTTTCACATTGCACCAGAAATGTCTAAGGGCAGGCACAGCCTACCTACCCAGGTTAGAGAGTCAAAATACCCAGGTAAAAATTAAATGGAATGAGAAAAATGCTAAGGAAGTTACAAAATGGATGTTAGCTCCAGAAACCATAGAGCTACGTACATCTCTACTAAGGAATAAGTTTGGAGGATCTTACTTAGAGGGGTTTGAAACTTTAATTTTAAAGTTTTAAAGTTTAAATTTGAATTCAGTTCTCATTAACAGAACACTAGCTCACTCCAAAAGGCCAGTTTCAAAGAATAAAAAAGGGTTCGATAGAGATTGCATGCAACTAAAAAGGATATATAATATGGAGTACAAGAAAAGTAAAAATGCCCCTTTTGAGGATCCCACCCACTACTTAAAGCAGCTGAAAGCACAATATAAGAACCTTCTAAAAGAAAAGAGAAGTGCGGCTCTGAAGGAGTCTTGGCATAGACTAATTATGGCAGTCAGGACAAAAAATACATCCCTTTTTTGGTACATCACCAGAAGATTGGGGAAACCTCCCCTACCCCCAACTAATCAGGTTCTGATTCATGCCTGGGAAGAATATTTTAGGGAGCTATTTAGGGAACTAATTTGGACCAAACTCCTTACTGGCCCCCTGTTACACCAGAAGAGATATCCCAGTTGATCGGAGTCCTAAAGGTAAAAAGGCACCTGGGGCTGATAATGTCCTGCCAGAAATAATCAAAAAGAACACCAGTTGGTGGGCTCCACTTTAGCATCACTGTTTACATTTATAGATAAAACAGACCATATGCCAAGAGATTGGGGAGTAGCAATTATCATACCAATTTATAAAAAAGGTAATAGAAATGACCCAGGCAATTATAGACCCATTAGTCTTCTGAGCGTTATTAGTAAATTGTATGCCAAACACCTAAACTATAAGCTTCAGGATTGGCTAATTTCAGGCGGGATAATCAAAGATGAACAAGCCGGTTTTAGAGAAGGAAGATCTACGGTGGATCATATTTTGGTACTCCACCATTTAGTACAAAAATACACATATAAAAAAGATCCTTCCTTTTTGTGGCCTTCCTTGATTTTAAGCAGGCCTTTGATTCAATATCCAGGATCACCCTCTGGGAGAAATTAAAATGCACCACTATCGATAAACGCCTTCTCTTCCTCATACAAAAATTGTATGCCAATTCCACCTTGAAAGTGAGGTGCAATCCCCAAGGGAGTTTAACTAGTCCAGTAAGGGTACAAAAAGGGGTACAGCAGGGTTGCATCCTGTCCCCCTCCCTCTTAAACGTCTATAGTAATCCACTGATTGATCTCTTACAGAACCCTGATTTCTATTCTCCTAACCTAGCACAATGCAAAGTTCCAATTCTCTTATATGCTGATGATGCCCCTATTATTTCACAAACCCCTATAGGACTGAAGAGAGCAATTAGGGCAACACTCGGCTATTGCAGGCAAAACAAGCTGGTTCTTAACTTCGATAAATAAAAAAAATAGTTTTTGCTAAAAGACCTAGCCAATACTACTGGAAAATAGAAGGACATAGCTTGGAATAGGTTAGAACATTTAGATACCTTGGGGTGGTTTTCCACTCACAAGGGACATGGAAGGCACACCTGGATCACACATTGCAAGCAGCCAATACGTCCTCAAACACAATTAAACATATCTTTTACACAGGCGGAGGTCAGTTAGTACCTGCTGCCTTAAAACTCTTCGAGGCCAAAACATTGGCACAAATTCTATATGGGGCACAAACAGGAATCCTTACAAAGAAAGACTTGCTAGAAACCATACAAACCAAATTCCTGCGAGCCATCTTAGCTGCACCCAAAGGAAGTACAAATGCCCAGTTAAGAATTGAGACAGGCATGCCTCAAATTCAGGTAAGAGCCTGGAAGACGATAATCATTCATTGGCTTAAAATGCATTTCTTTCCAGAGGGACTGTCCACACTACTGTTGACTGACAACTTCCCCTCCCCCTGGAAACAGGCAATTGATCACAGGCTGGGCTTTTATGGGCTCTTTTAATGTCTCTAGGCTTTGATCAAGCAAAGCAAGTAGTAATCAATAGAATGAAGGACATGGAGTTCCAAAAAGAATTAAATAGGTTGCCTCTCCACAGTAGGGACATAATCAAACAGGGTGTGTGGCAGTGATGTGTGGTGAGGTTTATGGCTGGTGAGGCAGCAATTTTTTTAGACTTGTGGACTTCAACTCCCAGAATTCCACAGCCAGGCATGCTCAGTTCCGATTTAAAGCGACAGCTTTAAACTTATTTAAATAAGTTCCCTTCTTTCTTTTTCTTTTTCTTCTCCCTTCCCCTCCTTCCTCCCTCTCTCCCTCCCTCCACCCTCTCTCAAACACACACACACACGCACACGCACACACAGACAGAGAAGTTGGATTGTAGTGTTTAATTCCATGTAGCTGATTTACAGTGCAAAGGAGGAGTTATTTTTGCCCTGTCCAATTGCATTTTCTTTGATAAAAGGGATGGAAAGATGGTCTTTGGGTTCCCTCTTTGAATGAGAGAATCCGTTTAGTCAACTGCCAGCTGGGACTCCCCAGCTCAGCTGCTTCCCGGGTGGGCGGCGCCTGCCAAATGGGGCGACGGGAGCTGTGCGGGAGTGCCGTGCTCAGCGGAAGGGCTCCCGGGGCTCTGAGCATCCACCTGCCACCACCTGCCTTTTGTTCCACGTAGAAGAGCCCACCGACGCCCACACTACCCGCTCTGGAAGCCAAACTGCTGGCCGGGACTCCCCAGCTCAGCTGCTTCCCAGGCCGGCGGCGCCTGCCAGACTGGGCGATGGGAGCTGTGAGGGAGCGCTGTGCTCAGCGGAAGGGCTACCGGGGCCCTGAGCTCTGCTGCAGGCAAAAGAAAGCGCTTGTCAGGCCTGTAGTTATGTTCTTTTTAGGATCTTTGGCCTGCCACACTTTCTTATAATTTTCTATGCTGTTTCAATAGTGTAGTAGTTGGGAGGGGGGAATAGAAAGGAGTAGGATTGTAGAATGGATTGTTGACATTCTTTTGTAGAAGCCAAGGTCATCTTTTGTCTCCGCATCTCGACACCTGGCCGGAAGAAGATGGGTGTACATGCCAGCGTGGAAGATGATGATTGGAACATGTGATGGATTTGTGGGTGTGGGGAGAGATCATGAACTTTCAACTAGGTGAACTTACAGGATGTAATTCAGAGTTGAAATTTCCATAGCCGTGCTAAATTGCCTGTGGAATAAATTGCACCTTAAAGG
This sequence comes from Natrix helvetica, assembly GCF_964273705.1. Taxonomy (NCBI): domain Eukaryota; kingdom Metazoa; phylum Chordata; class Lepidosauria; order Squamata; family Natricidae; genus Natrix; species Natrix helvetica. Next base: position 115,435,001 of record NC_138552.1, on the reverse strand, counting down.
ATGTTTTGCCTTGGACAATGATTTATTTCTGCATGGTATTTAGAACCCTAACATTATTTCAACTCTCTACTTTAAAAATATTTCACTAGCTCCCTCCCCCTATCAAGGGGGAAGGGCTGGTGATGGAAGATCTGGTGATGGGGTCTCGGCATTCCCAATGCTGACCGGGACAGCGTAAATATCAGCGAAGAATAAATGAGAAGCTTTTGGTGATAAGAAGCTGAGTACGGAACTTCAAAGGCAATGGAATGCTGTTTCCAGTTTAATTGCATCTGGAGGAATGCAGGAGGAGACGCGACAAGACGAAGGAAATCTCAGAAAACTTCTTCAGCAAACTGTGAGTGCATGCTCCCCCTCCTTCCCCCCCAGCTTAGAAGCAAGATTGAAAAAAAAAAAACACCCTTAGAACGGAGGTTTGGGCTCCTTCCAGAGGGCAATAAATAAAATGGCTTATCACCATGCAACTAGCTGGAAGAAAGATTCCCTTTCAAAATAGGAATTTCAAAGGAGGCAGGAAGAAGGAATTTTTCCAGCATCTGTCACTTGCAAGCCACCACAAATGGGGCTGCAACCAGTAAATGAAGCAAATTGGGCAGTAAATTGGGCTTTCCTCCCAGGACTTGGATGGAAGAGATGCTACTTACCAACTCCTTTGCCATCAGCATGGGGAAATGCTCCAAGCCAGCAGAGGGCACCTACTTGGCCCATAACTCATCCAAGCCAGCAAAGGGCACCTACTTGGCCCATAACTCCTCCAAGCCAGCAGGAGGGTCCTTGGCACGTAAAACCCCTTAGCCAGCCATCATTGGTTGAGCTGCAACCTGTGAAGCAGGCAACCCCAGGATGGGTCTTAACCCCAGGTCATGGATGGGAGGGATGCCAGTGGGCACCTGCCCTCCCTCAGCAGATGGCACCATGGCAGAAAGCTGGGCAGTGGCCAACCGAGGGATTGACCTCCCCACCGGTTCCAGTCTCCCCTGCAAGGCCCAAAAAGGTTCGTACCAGACCTTCCTACAGAGAAGCAATCTCCACCGTGGAAGAATGGTTTACCAAGGGGGCAGCTGCAAGTTGGAGAGCAAGGCAGTGTGATGAAACGGTTCCTGAGTTTAGAGATGTAACTAGGTTCCATGCCTCGTGGGGCCCAATTAAATGCCACCATTGTTGTCAACTTGGCCACAGAGCGTCAGAGTGCTTGGCTCCAGCCCCAATGCCACAAACGTGCACACCAACCACCACGGCGGTAAAGAGAGGGTCCCAGATGCCACCACAGAAGAGTCATCTGGGCCAACAACCTCTGGAAGAGGATCCCCAACTTAAGGTGAGGAAGTGTCCTACCAAGGGGGAGGCCTCGGAAGAGGAAAAGGGCAGACATTCTCCGGAGGAGGATCCCCAACTTAAGGTGACAAAGAGTCCAACTAAGGGGGAGGCCTCGGAGGGGGAAAAGCCTAAACGACCTCTGGAAGAGGATCCCCAACTTATGGTGATGAAGAGTCCTACCAAGGGGGAGGCCTCGGAGGAGGGAATTGCCGAACAACAAACGTGTGTACCAATTGCCACGGTGGTTAAGAGAGGGCCCCAGATGCCTGCACAGAAAAGTCATCTGGGCCAACAGCCTCTGGAAGAGGATCTCCAACTTAAGGTGACGAAGTGTCCTACCAAGGGGGAGGCCTCGGAAGAGGAAAAGGGCAAACAATCTCCGGAGGAGGATCCCCAACTGAAGGTGACAAAGAGTCCAACTAAGGGGGAGGCCTCGGAGGGGGAAATGCCCAACCGACCTCTGGAAGAGGACCCCCAACTTCAGGTGACGAAGAGTCCTACCAAAGGGGAGGCCTCGGAGGAGGAACAAGGCCAGCCGTGGATGATTGGATCCAAGAGCCCAGAACCTACAGCACCTGCAGCAGAGAGCCCGAAACGGCCATGGGAAGAGGTCGCAATGGACTTCATCATGGAACTCCCAGACAGCAGTGGGCATAAAGTAATTTGGACTGTTATTGATTTGTTTTCTAAGCAGGCACACTTCATTGCTTGCTCAGGATTGCCATCCGCAAACGAATTAGCGAAAATGTTTGTGAAACACATTTATCGCCTGCACGGAGTACCCAAGAGGATCATTTCAGACCGCGGAGTCCAGTTCACAACCAAGTTCTGGAGAGAGGTCCTGAGATCCATTGGGTCCACACAAGAATTGAGCTCAGAGGTTCATCCCAGCATGAACGGCGCAGCAGAGGGAGCCAATGCGGTGGTGGAACAATACATCCGGTGTTTTGTGGACTATCAGCACGACAACTGGTCGGACTTGCTACCCTTCGCCGAGGTGGCGTACAACAATGCGGTCCACAGCAGCAGAGGATTAGCGGGTTTCCAGATTACCAGTGGCATGGAAGTTGTTGCCATGCCTGAGTTGCCTAGAGAATCTCCTTCTTTCATGTCTTTGAGTGAATGGATGGGAGAATACGAAGAAGGCTCTAGCAGTTGCGGCAGAAGCCTACCAGAAGCAAGATGATCAACGTCGCTCACTCCTAAACCCCTACCATGTGGGGGACAATGTTTTTGTATCTACCAAATACATAAGATTAGAAATGCTTAGCAAGGAATTGGGTCCAAAATTTCTAGGTCCATTCCCAATAGTGAAGATAGTTGACTCAGTTACAGTTCAACTCAGTCTACCCAGAAGTCTAGGGGAAATTGACCCAGAATTTCATTGTAGCTTGTTGAAACCAGTAATTGGGTCTAACAGAAGAGCATCCACCCAAGCTCAATCTCCTCCTGTAGTGATAGAAGGGGAAACACAATCTGAGGTGGAAAAAATTGTAGATTTCAGGCTGAATAGGGGTTGCTTACAGTACTTAGTGCATTGGAAGGGTTACCCTTGGTCTGAAGCTAATTGGGTAAACAGTGGGAACCTAAAAGTGGAGAAGTTAGTAAAGCAATTCAATGGGAAGTTTCCCGAGAAGTCAAGGGGTTCCCCTGGGTGGAGAAGAGGTGGTTAATTTTGTTATATTAACTTTTATGTTATTCTCTTTGCAGGAAACGTTTTTCTTTTGAGGAGAGGCCGCCTGTCAGGCCTGTAGTTATGTTCTTTTTAGGATCTTTGGCCTGCCACACTTTCTTATAATTTTCTATGCTGTTTCAATAGTGTAGTAGTTGGGAGGGGGGAATAGAAAGGAGTAGGATTGTAGAATGGATTGTTGACATTCTTTTGTAGAAGCCAAGGTCATCTTTTGTCTCCGCATCTCGACACCTGGCCGGAAGAAGATGGGTGTACATGCCAGCGTGGAAGATGATGATTGGAACATGTGATGGATTTGTGGGTGTGGGGAGAGATCATGAACTTTCAACTAGGTGAACTTACAGGATGTAATTCAGAGTTGAAATTTCCATAGCCGTGCTAAATTGCCTGTGGAATAAATTGGACCTTAAAGGATGTTTTGCCTTGGACAATGATTTATTTCTGCATGGTATTTAGAACCCTAACAGCGCTTTAGTCAGTGGGGTGTCAGGTGAGAGGATAGAATGCTCAGGCATTCTCTCCTCCTCTCCCCCGACACCCCACTGACTAAAGCGCTTTCTTTCGCCTGCCTGAGCTCTGCCGTGGATGAAAGAAAGCGCTTTAGTCAGTGGGGTGTCGGGGGAGAGGATAGAATGCTCGGCAGTGCTGAAGTGCTGAAGTGAGGCTAGCTAGCTGCTGCCTCCCTATGCGTGAATGACTGCCTGTTTAAAAAAGCCTCTAAAGCTCTGAGCTCTGCCACCTCACTTCAGCACTTCAGCACTCCTGAGCATTCTCTCCTCTCCCCCGACACCCCACTGACTAAAGCACTTTCTTTCCCCCACGGCAGAGCTTAGAGCTTTAGAGGCCTTTTTAAACAGACAGTCATTCACGGTGAGGCAGCAGCTAGCTAGTCTGACTTCAGCACTTGCCTTTTCCCATTTACATTTTTTCCCTTTTCATGATTGACAGTGGTGAGGCTGTGCCTCCCCTGCCTCCCCTGACTGGACGTCATTGGTGTGTGGGAATCGAAAAGATATCTAAATGACCTGATCTTCCCAAATCAATGAATAGCTTTCTTCAGAGCCAGATTTAACATTCTTCCTGCAGCACTCCTCTGGGGCAGGTATAAGAGAACACCAATAGCAGAACAGGTTTGTACATGTGGTAAAGGAGAAGTGGAAGATATCTCTCATGTTGTATTACACTGTGAGCTATACAGAGCTTGTAGGTCTGCACATATTCTCCCCTTATTAGAGAGATTGCCAGGGAGGGCAGACAATTTTTATCTAGGCTTTCTCCTCCAGGACACAAACCCGGCTACCACGTATGAAGTGGCAAAGTTCTGTGTTGCTGCAATGTCCACAAGAAAAAAATTGGTTACAGAAGTATAGTTGTCATTTTGTACCAATTATTTGGACATATCTCTAACAATTTCTGAACCTTTGTATTTACTCCCATACTTATCGGCTTTGCACCCAGGTAAACCAGGGAGTGACCCGAACAATTTGAGAACATGTATGTTATTATCCACTTTTAACGTCAATACTTTTTAATTATATTTTAAAATCAGTACTTTTTAACATATTGTAGAAAGTAATGTGTATTGCTGGTCTTTGACTGTAATAAAGATTTATACTATACTATTTAGAAGAATCTTGACAGACTTGAGATTGTTAGCCCAGCTAATAAGATGCAGTTCAGACTGAGATAAGTAAGACCCTACACATAGGCAGGAAAAATCAGATGCATAGGTATAGAATAGGTGGTACCTGGTTCACAAGTAGTGACTGTGAGAGCAGTGTAGGTGTCATAACAAACCACCAATTAAATATGACCCAGCAATGTCCTGCAGTTGCCAAAAATGCAGTCCTGGGCTGCATTATCTGAGGAATAGCATCAAGGTCACAAAAAGTAACAATTCTGCTTTATACTGCAGAAGTGGGGCCACACTTGGAATATTGCATACAGTTTTTGTCACCATGATACAAAGAAAAAGATCAATAAGAAGCTGAGAGCCTAGAAAGTATGCAAAGAACAGCAAAGGGGATAAAGGGTTTGGAGGCTACTCTATATCGTATAAGGAAAAACTGAGGGAGACAGGTATGTCTATCCTTATCAAAGAGAAGGATTAGTACAGACATTATAACTATCTTCCAGTACTTGAGGAGCTGTCACAAAGAGAGGAGATTAATTTATTTTCCAAAGCATTGTGTGATAAATCAACATTATCATAATTATATAAATACATTAAAAGCATTAAAATGTATGCATAAGAGAAATATATTAAAATGAAAATATCAATAGTAACAGAAATTAAGGCAAAATAAAAGAATCCATTGTATTAAATTCAATTCTTAAACATGATTAAATCTAGACCTATCTATTCCATTCCCTTCAATTGGCTATTGAGCCTGAACAGTAAAATCATGACTATTTAAACCAGTCCAAATGATTTATGATTGAAAGAGCGATTGCCTCAATCCTCCAAGAATAATAGTCCAAGCATTTCAAGAGTCCATGTCTCAATTTCAGAATCCAAACATTTGGACTCTTACTCTTAGTAGCAGATATTGTTAAGTCTTCCTATATAATACTACTGAGATACAACATCTAAGTGTACCAATATGAGTGTCATTCTACAAGGACAGGATATATCATGGGCTAGAAAGAGAACGTGGCAAAATTCCTTCTCCTCCTTTCCATTGGTTCAACATTCCACTGGTAATCTTGTAAAAAAAATGATGCAGTAGGCGTACTTAATAGCAGGTAGTCAATCAATATGCACTTCTTGGATGGTTCAATACTTAGAACCCAAGAAAGATAAGAAGCCGCACACTCTGTGAGACTCCTGACAGCAAATTTGATTATTAGAAATGCTCTAGAATTTTTCATGTTATTCTCTTTACAAGTTCAGAAAATGGAGCATCAAGAAACCCCACTGCCTGTTACAGAGGTTAATATCCTTGGAAATAACTTTATTTATTTATAAACCTATGTCCTCTATATTCTCTATATCCTTACAATCAATACAAACACTGATATGAAACACTGAAACAATAAATAGTAACATTAAATTTGGTTAAAATTAACAAAAATGGTGAGGAAGTGCACAAGATACACATGGGACAAAGTGGGGTTTTGTCTTATCCATTAACCACCTCCAGAATGACACAAAGTTTCCACTTTCCGCAGGAGCTGAAGTTATTCAGGCTTCCGATTGCAAGATTGAACCCTTGTAGGCTGAGACACGGGTCTCTGGCTCGAGTTTCACAGTTCAGAGGGTCTCTCTGGTACTCACCCTGCCCAGATTGAGGAGAGTGGCCTTGGAAGCCTCCTGGGCTTCAGTTGGGAAAGAAAAGTTGCCTCGCAGGGAGATGGCAGTCTGCACAGACTGCAAGTATTATCAGGAAATGCTCAGCCAGAGTGCTTCTTGGCAGCCTGCTTTAAAAGTGGGACTGTGGCTGCTTCTCCACTGCTAGGCTTCCCTCCTGTGTTCCTGCTATGAACACTGACCCTGCCGCCTTGCTGCAAAAAGGAAAGGAACTTTTGGGCAGCTGTATACCTTGCTCCTTTCCTTTGGCAACCATCTAAATAGCCAGCTGGGCTTTTGTCAGTTCCTTGCAAAACACAACTTGCTGGTTGTAGCATGTATTTTTCTGCACATAATACATTTATCAGGAATTGCGTCCTCTGAAGCCCCATTCTCAGCTTGAGAGTGCCTTTCTGAAATTCCTTCGCTTTGGGGAGAGAGGGACTGAGCATGGAATTGGACTGCCTGAGCCAAAGTTGTCCACGGGATCTTGAGACAGGTTGTTTTCTTGAGGGGGGGACATCAGAAGGGGAGGGGCGAGGTGGGGCCAAGCAAGGGAGGCCAGGAGGTGGGGCCAGGCAAGGGAGGCCAGGAGGTGGGGCCAGGCTGAGGCAATTCAGCTGGTTTGCCAAACTGCACATAAAATTAACAACCGGTTTATAGCAAACCAGTGTCAACTGGCTGAATCCCACCACTGCTGGAGCTGAAATTGTTTTGTCTTATAAATAGGTTGGCCCAATCTTTCTTAATGGGCACAAAGTATCTGCTGGGACTATTAAGAAAGACTGAGTATGCTTTCTATCTTTAAGAGCATGTTTCTCCATTTCTCCCTTTGGGGAAATATAATATTCTACTTTTTAAAATATTCCCCAAAATATTTCATTCTTCTAGGACAGGGGTGTCAAACTCGATTTTATTGAGAGTCAGGGTTGTGTTTGACCTCAGGAGGGCTGGGGTGAGCGTGGCCAGGGTGTGCATGGCCAGCTCGACATCAGGAGCTCCATTTTCACTGGCAGAGGGTTGCAGGAGGCCATGGCAGCAGAAAACAAAGCTTGGGAACCTGTTTTCGCTAGCTGAAGCATCACTGTATTCAGGGCAGTCCTGTGGGCCAGATGTAAGTATCCCGTGGACTGAATCCAGTCCCCCGGTCTTCAGTTTGACATCCCTGTTCTAAGAAGTGGGTGCTTCCACATGCTCAATGGGTTTGGACCATTATTAAGCCCCCAAAGGCTGAAAGAAAGAACTTATTCCACAAGCTGAGTAATTTCAGGAGAAAATAAAGGAAAATCTATATTAAACTGGAAAGTTGCAGAAGATTTTATTGTTTGGCTGAATGTTCATAATTATTTATTTAATATTATAGGATTTCAGAATTGTGGATTTAGTAGGGACTGCAAGGGTCCATGCTCCTGCAGTGTTCAGGAAATCAAGTATATAATCCTTGAGAAGTGACTGTCTAGTCCCATGATGGCGAACCTATGGCACACGTGCCACAGGTGGCACCACTGTTCCCTCTAAGCTGCGCGCCTGCGCGCCCGCGCATATGACAAGAAAACACCACGCAGAAGTTTCAAACTGCGCGCAGTGTTTTTTAACGTCTTAAAACATTACTGAAAATATCCCCCCTCCCCTCTCTCTGCGCCGAACTCTCTCCTCCATCTGGTGATTGGTCAAATCAAGGAAGACTCTACCCAGAGACCTATGACGTTGCAGAAGGGAGAATTCTCATTGGTCCTCTGGGGCTTCATTGGTTCCTGGGAAAACGCGATTTGCTGGTTGTAGCCTGCATTTCCCTGCACATCCGGGGTTTCTCAGGCATTGCGTCTGAAGCCCCGTTCTGAGCTAGGCAGCCTTTCTGAGCTAGGCAGTCTTTCTGAGACTTGATTTTTGAGCAGTACCATTCCACTCTTTCTTTTTCCCTTTCTGTCCTTCTTCTATCTTCCTTTGCTTTTCCTTTTCCTTTCCTTTCTCTTTTGCTTTCCTTTCTCTTTTGCTTTCCTTTCTCCTTTCCTTTCCTTTTTCCTTTCCTTCTTTTCCACTTCCCTTCCTTTCTCCATACCCAAATATTATGTATGTTCACTTTCTGGAGTTACCTATGAAGTAATAAAGGTGGGATAAAAATCTAATAAATAAACTCAAGTCCCATACCTTTCATCCTGTGATTTCTACTTCTCATGAATATGGGGCAAAAGTTTGAGGATGGATTGGTGCAGAGGCCAAATAAATGGTATCTTGTTTTTGATAATTGTAAATTGACAGCTCTCTTTAATGATGGAAGCAGAATCCTCATCTCTTTGGATTTTTTTTCAGAGCCCCTTTGATGTTGCTAGCCTAAGTCAGCAAATGTTAGGGCTTTCTGCTAGCTTTTTTTTTAATGCAGGATAACTGAGGAAGTGCTAATGAATCACTACTGAGTGACTTGCACAGCAGATTGCTGCCAAAAAAACCAGAACTTTTTTGTGTTTTTCTATAATATCATGTTTTTCCTGTAGTTTTTGGAAGTCAACTAATCGGGTTAGTCTGCTCACTACATAGTGATTATTCTTTCTTCTGATTTCCTGAAGTAACGCTCAAGAAAAGGTCTTCATATTGCTCAGATAAGACACTCACTTCTGAAAGCCGTTCTGCAATCTATCACCCTGCTTGATTTTTTTTGTTTCTTAAAGATAAATACAACTAGACAGAGATGCTACAGTTGGTGTTAATTTCACTATGTAATTAATTAATTCAATAATTTCACTTTTTCCTTTCCTTTCTTTTTTCCTTTCCTTTCTCTTTTCCTTTCCTTTCTTCTTTCCCATTTCCTTTCCTTTTTCCTTTCCTTCTTTTCCATTTCCTTTCCATTTCCTTTCCTTTATCCTTTCTTCTCTTTTCCTTTCCTTTTCTTCTTTCCCAATTCCTTTCCTTTCCCTCCCCCTCCCTTCCCTTCCTTCCTTCCTGGGGGTCTGAGGGAGAGGGAGGGGACCCTTTACCTCCTTGCCCCCCTCCCCAACATCTGCTCTGATGGCAATTATGGCTAAAAAAAATCAGGTGCTCAGGCATGAAAATATGCCGCTCAAACACTATACTTTTCCGCGCACACTGAAAAAAAAATTAGAGGGAACATTGGGTGGCACCCAGAGGCTTTTCTGCAGGCACACGAGCCATTGCTCCAGATCAGCTCCACCGCACATGCACATCATCCTCCCGCCAGCCAGCTGGTTTTCGGGTCTCTACTGTGCATACATGGGGGAACAGGCAGTCACACGCACATGTGGGGGGGCCCACGGGCATGTGGGGGGGGGGCACGGGCATGTGGGGGCCCACGGGCATGTGGGGGCCCACGGGCATGTGGGGGCCCACGGGCATTTGGGGGGCACATGCAGAGGGTTGTGCACTCATGCACAGGGACAGGGGAGCATGGGGGGTCATGTATGCATGCGCAGGGGCAGGGGGTGCACACACATTGCATTATCATTGCATTTCAGCATGAAACAACAAAAAGATTAGCCATCACTGGTCTAGTCTCTTCTTAAACATTTCCAGAGATAAAGAACCCACAACAAAACTGCTTCATGACTAGTTAAGATTTTATGTGAAGACAGCTTTCCTTATATTGAGATGAAATGTGATTGCATCTTCTAACTATCATCTTTCCTATTATGATATTCTTATATACCAAAATCCTGGTATCCTATGTACCGTGAGGCTTCTTTTCTCCCGGAAGAACATCTCTGGTTCCTTCAGCCTGTTCTCACAGGCCATTATTTCCAGCCCCTGCATCATCTTTGTTGCCCTCCTCTGATGTCTTTTATTCTCCTATTACCTTAAAAAAGTAGACTCCAATGAGATGCATTTTTCAAGAATAAATGTTGGACATCTTCAAGGGCATGTGTAAATATGATAATGGGTGAAAAAATGATAATGGATGAATATAAGGAGTCAAATTTCTTCCTGTCCACAGGCATCCCTAATATGTAGAATTGGAAAAGTATCCACTACAGAAAACCCCTTGCAGAATATATGTGATTTCCCACTACTATTATTGGACAGGCATTTGTCCAGGATACAAAAGATCTCCTGCTTGGGCAGGGGGTTGGACTAGAAGAACTCCAATGTCCCTTTCAGGCCCATGTTCTCATGATTCTATTATTATTGCTAACATGGACAACCAGGGTCCCCAATCCCAGGCCATGGAGCAATACTGGTCCGTTAGGAACCAGGCCGCGGAGCTGGAGGTGAGCAGCAGGTAAGCAAGTGAAATAGAAACCACCCCCCTCCCCAGTCTGTGGAAAAATTGTCTTCCATGAAGCAAACCTTTCCAAAAACGTTGGGGGCAACTGGTATACAATCTATAATTCTAAACCTTCCTAGTCTCTAAAAGGGGCTCTCAAAAAATCTTATGCCACCTTTACACACAGTAAACACTGGAGGGCACTGCAGCATCACAATGTAAACAGGCACACTTTTAGTTGGTCTCTATCAGATTAAATGCATTGAAAGCAAAAATAATAATAATAGAATTTCTGCTTTGTTATTTGAAAATGTTACTCTAAATCCTATTGCAATCTTAAATTGTTCTCACTTTTATTATAGACTTTATGGCTCGGGGATTTCCAGAATAGGTTTTGCAAAGGTAAGTTAAAAAGGCTAAAAGTTCCTTTAAAAGGAACTCAAGTTTTCTAGGGAAATTAAAGCAACCCAAAAGGTCTAGTTTCTTATATGAGTAGCAAGGAAGAAGAAAGTAAAGGCTGATAGAACCTGTAATAGCTGATGAAGGCAGAGCTGCTTTGAAGTTTTGAAGTTGAGAGGAGCTGTGTTCCAATGAATATGAGAACAGCATTTGACAAAAAGAGTGGCAATCCAAGGTAAGTAGAGGGATGGCTAGGAAGGGCATCACTACCATAAAAAAAATTCAGTCTCCAGGACCACAATATTAAAAAAATGTTGAGACTCTCTAGAAAGAGTGCAGAGAAGAGCAACAAAAATGATTAAGGAACTGAGGCTAAAATATACGAAGAATTGTATGCAAGAATCGGGTGTATCTAGTTTAATGAAAGGAAGGACAAGGGGTGAAATGATAGCAGTGTGAAAATATTTGAGGGGTTGCCACAAAGTGGAGGGAGACAAGCTATTCTCCAAAGCACCTGAAGGTGTGTCAAAAGGCAATGAATGGAAACTAATCAAGGAGAGAACCAACCTAGAACTAAGGAGAAATTTCCTGATAGAACAGTTAATCAGTGGAACAACTTGCCTCCAGATTTTGTGAATGCTCCAAAACTGGAGGTTTTTAAGAAGAGATTGGACAATCATTTGTCTGAAATGGTATAGGGCAGTGATGGCTAGCCTTTTTGTTGTCATGTGCCGAAAGCCTGTGTGCGTGTGTGCCCATATCCATAATGCAATGCATGTGTGACAACCCCTGCATGCACACGTGAACCCTCCCCCCACTCTCCCCTTCCTCCAGCACATGCATGCTTGACCTTCCCTGCGCCCCATTTTGGGCCTAGCAGGTCTTCCTGCAGCCTCCTGGGACCAAAAATGGGGTGGGGGGGCGTGCCGTATCTCCCACGTGTACATGCATCTCCCACATGCACCCCACCCCCCACGCAAGCGCGGCAAAGACTCAAAAACCAGCTGGCTGGTGGGAGCGCATGTGCATGCATGGTGGAGCTGAGCTGGGTGACAGCTTGCGTGCCCACAGAGAGCGTTCCACATGCCACCTGTGGCACACGTGCCATAGGTTCTCCATCATGGGTATAGGGTTTCCTGCTTGAGCAGGTGATTGGACTAGAAGACCTCTAAGGTCCCTTCCAACTCTCTTATTTTATTATTCTATAAAGTATGATCTCATTTTGCTTTATTTGCCAAGAGTTCATTTCAGCCTAGCTACACTCGTAAATAAAGCATGGAATCAAAGGTCCAAGCTTGTTCAGACCTGACCAGTTACATCTGAGAATGCTGAAATTGCTCAGGGATATCACCCCGACGCTCCTTTTTTGAGAAACCAGAGACAAATCCTCTGCAAAAAAATTGTAGCTGTTGATCCTTTCTCCAATAAAGTAGAAAGAACGTCAATAGATGGAAACTAAACAGTTTTACATCAATATCTCACATAATTCTGAAACAGCTGATAATTTTAAGCAGGCACTTTGTTTGAAACTAGAAAAGAAGGCTTTGCTGGTCAAGTCAAGCCACTCTGTTTTTTTAATTAGAGTCATCAGTTTGGTTGGTCATGGGAATGTGGAAGACACAATAACTCTTGACTTTAATAAGGATCCCATAAGGTTGTAGTAGAGAAGATAGAAAACGTGGGCTAGACAGTGCAGCCATTGTGGCGCTGTATTTCTTTTTAATAAATGTATCAAATCAATACGTATATTCTGTAATTCTATAGCTACTTTTGTCAGCCGGATCTCCAGAGTACAATTTGCAGCTTGCTTGGCCTCAGCTACCATGGAAATGGGGAGGGATGTTTTGGCATTTGGGGTAGAGAAGTGAGTTGGTGTGAAGAGTTCCCATGAGAATTGGGAGAGAGGTTTACTACCCATCAGCTGAGTGGCTTGGTCTTTTCCAAGGCTAGCCACTCTGGACCTTTGGAGGCATGTAACATATGTCAAAGAGTTTTTCCCACAGCGTCATATTAGATGCTGATTGGTCTTTCTGGGCTGGACCCTGGGAAGAGGGATTTGAGGTGATTTTCAATGTGTAACTTTCATGATCTTGCCTTGCTTTTGCTGCAATCAGTTCATTCTTAGTAAACGTATCTCTTCTCTAAATCCATGGAGTTGGGGGTTTTCTTTCTTAGGATTTGAAAGAGGGGGACCTAACATTAGGCAAGATCTGCTGTATCGGCCAACCCAGAGATCATAATCTACCATGTGGGCTGAGCACTTAGCAATAGGATGGGAGACCACCAGGAGAGGCCAGAAGGAGAGGGCATGGGGATGGTGAGAGGACAACAGGACAGCTAGTGGCCAATTGCTAAGGCAGGACTCCCCGCAGACCCTCCCTCCTTCTCATTCCAATCTCCTCCTTTCCTTTCCTTTCCTTTCCTTCCTCTGTGCCTGGGAAGGAATGAGTGGAGGGAGAGGGGGTGGCAGTGCTGCCAGGGCTCTATGTGCTGATCTACAACAACTTTGTTGCTGGCCTGGCAGCCCAAGAGCACTTCCCTTTCACAAGGACACCAGCCCCTGCATGCTCACCTTGCCCTCTGGCCCCTCAGCACACAAACACTTCCTTTTCATTGGGGATGCCAGCCCCTGCGCACTCACCACCTTTTGAGTGCATGCCCAGGGAGAGTGCCCAGCCAGGCTTGGGTGGACTGGGGGCAAGGTAATGGGGGCGGGCCCCTTGCTGTCTCCAGGGTGGCCCCGTTGTTGGGGGCTTCACCTTGAACCTGGGCTTGCTGCCACTGTTAGTTGGGGAGGTGGATTAGCCACTTGGGCTGCCATGGTTGGGCTGGGGCTTTAATGAACTGGAGGTGGCTGAACCACCCAGGTTGCAGCCTCCACCAGTGGCTCATAACTGTGCATCGGCTCCACTCCCTGGATCTCCATATGGTCAAATCTCTCTCTCAGCTGTTCGACGACAGGCTGTGGGTGGCTGCCAGGTATCTACATTCCCTCCGCTTGTCCCATGCGGCTGTCCTCTTTTCTTTCCATTGGGGCAGAAAGGGGCAGCCAGCACACAAGGGGACATCAAGGGGAACTCTGCTTCAGTGGCTTTCAGAGTTCTCCTGCACCAGGTATCCCCCTCCACTCAGTAGAGGTTCTCAGCAGCTAGGGCTTCTCCTCATACTTGTGGCCTTTCAGTCCTCATCATCGCTGTCATCTGCGGCCAGCGGCAGTGCCTCTTGAGCCAGAGTTCCCCCTTCCATTTTGAGAGAAGGGGAGACCTTGGCGGCCTGAAGGACACATTTCTTCTTCTCTGTGGGTCTCTGTGACAGCTTTTGGTGCTTTGCCAGTGCAGGAATCCTTGGCTGGGTGATGGGAGCCAGTGCCAGGCATTCTGATACTCAAAGGGCTTGTTAACCACAAAGAAAACATTTGATTGATGTCGTTGAGGTCCCCCTGGGCTGCTCTTCTGTTTGGCACGGAACAGCTGCCTCAGGCTTCTTCTCTGGCATCTCTTTTGGGTGTGGGTGAAGCTTGATGCCCATGACCATCCGGTACCAGTCATGGATGTGGTCCAGTGGTGGGTTTCAAATTTTTTTGGAACCTACTCTGTGGGTGTGGCCTCCTTTGTGGGAGTGGCTTGCCGGCCATGTGACCTGGTGGGAGTGGCTTGGCAGTCATGTGACCAGGTGGGCATGGCTAACTTGGAAAATGTGGTGAAACTCACTTAACGATGCTCTTGCTTAGCAACCAAAATTTTGGGCTCAATTGTGGTCATAAGTTCTTTTTCTTTCTTTCTTTCATCTCTCTCTCCCACTTTCTTTTTTTCTTTTTCTTTTTCTCTCTCTCTCTGGCTCTTTCTCTCTCTCTCCCTCTCTCCCTCTCTGTCTCCCTCTGTCATTTTCTCTGGGTGTCTATCTGTCTGTCTCTCTCTCTGTATCTCTGTCTCTCTCTCCTCCTTCCCCCATCTCTGTCACTCTGTGTGTGTGTGTCTGTCTGTCTCTCACTCACTCTGTGTGTGTGTGTGTGTCTGTCTCTGTCTCTCCCTCTGTCTCTCTCCCCTCCCTTCCTCTCTCTCTGTCACTCTGTGTATGTGGGTGTGTCTGTCTCTCACTCATTCACTTAATCACTCACTCTGTGTGTGTCTCTCTATCTTTCTCTCCCTCCCTCCCCCTCTCTGTCTCTCTGTGTGTGTGTGTGTGTGTGTGTGTCTGTCAGTCTCTCTGATTCCCTCCCTCCCTCCCTCTCTCTGTCTGTCTGTCTGTCTCACTCACACACACACACTGTGGTCACCTTGTTGAGTGTTCCAATCACATTTGAAACACTCAACAACTGGCTTGCATTTATGGTATTTTGCAGCATTCTGCAGTCATAGGACCAAAATATATGCTTTTAACCATATATTTTGGTCCTATGACTGCAGAATGCTGCAAAATACCATAAATGCAGGCCAGTTGTTGAGTGTTTCAAATGTGATTGGAACACTCAACAAGGTGACCACAGTGTGTGTGTGTGTGTGAGTGAGACAGACAGACAGAGAGAGAGAGGAACAGAGAGGGAGTGAGAGAGGGAATCAGAGAGAGACTGACAGAGTCTGACAGAATCAGAGAGGTACTTTTAACTACCTGGCAGCGGCGTTTTTCCTTGGGGGGCTCCTCAGAACATCCTAAGACTTCGGAGGGAAGCCTCCAGCCCGGAGCAGGAGCAAAGCCCCTTTTCCAACTGGCCTTTCCTCGCTTGGAGGGCTTTGGAGGGAAGCTTCTGCATAAGCCCGGCCGAGTGACAACAAGTTCCCACCGTCACGAAGCCTCGGAGGCTGTAATTTTCTGAGCTGTGCGCGCCCGCCTGTTTTCCACGGCGTGGAGCAGCAGCGAGGTTTGTGTGGCCGGCAATCACTCCAAATGCCATCCGGGAAGACGAGGAACGTGAGGGGGGACCGTTGACGGCCTCCGCAATCATCGCTCGCCTCGCAGAGCCTCGCTGCTGCTCCACGCCGTGGAAAACAGGCGCGCGCGCACAGCTCAGAAAATTACAGCCTCCGAGACTTCGTAACGGCGGGAACTTGTTGTCACTCGGCCGGGCTTATGCAGAAGCTTCCCTCCGAAGCGTTCTGAGCCTCGGAGGCTGTAATTTTCTGAGCTGTGCGCGCCCGCCTGTTTTCCACGGCGTGGAGCAGCAGCGAGGTTTGTGTGGCCGGCAATCACTCCAAATGCCATCCGGGAAGACGAGGAACGCGAGGGGGGACCGTTGACGGCCTCCGCAATCATCGCTCGCCTCGCAGAGCCTCGCTGCTGCTCCACGCCGTGGAAAACAGGCGCGCGCGCACAGCTCAGAAAATTACAGCCTCCGAGACTTCGTAACGGCAGGAACTTGTTGTCACTCGGCCGGGCTTATGCAGAAGCTTCCCTCCGAAGCGTTCTGAGCCTCGGAGGCTGTAATTTTCTGAGCTGTGCGCGCGCGCCTGTTTTCCACGGCGTGGAGCAGCAGCGAGGCTCTGCGAGGCGAGCGATGATTGCGGAGGCCGTCAACGGTCCCCCCTCGCGTTCCTCGTCTTCCTGGATGGCATCCTGAGTCATTGCCGGCCTCGCAGAGCCTCGCTGCTGCTCCACGCCGTGGAAAACAGGCGCGCGCGCACAGCTCAGAAAATTACAGCCTCCGAGACTTCGTAACGGCGGGAACTTGTTGTCACTCGGCCGGGCTTATGCAGAAGCTTCCCTCCGAAGCGTTCTGAGCCTCGGAGGCTGTAATTTTCTGAGCTGTGCGCGCGCGCCTGTTTTCCACGGCGTGGAGCAGCAGCGAGGCTCTGCGAGGCGAGCGATGATTGCGGAGGCCGTCAACGGTCCCCCCTCGCGTTCCTCGTCTTCCCGGATGGCATCCTGAGTCATTGCCGGCCTCGCAGAGCCTCGCTGCTGCTCCACGCCGTGGAAAACAGGCGCGCGCGCACAGCTCAGAAAATTACAGCCTCCGAGACTTCGTAACGGCGGGAACTTGTTGTCACTCGGCCGGGCTTATGCAGAAGCTTCCCTCCGAAGCGTTCTGAGCCTCGGAGGCTGTAATTTTCTGAGCTGTGCGCGCGCGCCTGTTTTCCACGGCGTGGAGCAGCAGCGAGGCTCTGCGAGGCGAGCGATGATTGCGGAGGCCGTCAACGGTCCCCCCTCGCGTTCCTCGTCTTCCCTGATGGCATCCTGAGTCATTGCCGGCCTCGCAGAGCCTCGCTGCTGCTCCACGCCGTGGAAAACAGGCGCGCGCGCACAGCTCAGAAAATTACAGCCTCCAAGGCTCAGAACGCTTCGGAGGGAAGCTTCTGCATAAGCCCGGCCGAGTGACAACAAGTTCCCGCCGTTACGAAGTCTCGGAGGCTGTAATTTTCTGAGCTGTGCGCACGCTCCTGTTTTCCACTTCGTAACGGCGGGAACTTGTTGTCACTCACCCGGGCTTCTGCAGAAGCTTCCCTCCAAAGCCCTCCAAGCGAGGAAAGGCCAGTTGGGAAACGGGCCAGAAGACAAGGAACAGCAGTGGCGGCGGGGAGTCAGCCCCGATGCAAAAAAAAACGCCAAGGGGGCGGGGCCGGAAATTACTTCCGGGTTCATTCTTCAACCGGTTCGCACGATCCGGTGCGATCCGGTAGAAACCCACCACTGATGTGGTCCAGGATGTCTTGGCAAATGCAGGCCTTGCATAGCTCCAGGCCCAGGTCCTCTTTGAAAAAGTGGACTAGGAGGCGTTTAGGCCAGTACTGCAGTTTCCTGGCAAGCCTCTAAAACTCCCCAATGTACACTTTAGCCCCTCTGCCCGAGCACTTTAATTTCGGCCTCTGCTTTTCTGCTCTGGGTTTCTCAAACATTTTCCTCAGCTCCTGCAGGAACTCATTCATATTTTCTAGCTCAGGAGCTTCTTCGTCATGTGGTTGGGTCATCCATTCTGCAGCTTCTCCCTCCCGGTTCTCGGTGATGGCGGTGATCATTTCCTGGTTACTAGCATAGCCTTCCCCATAGCAATCGATATGAACCCACATCTGGTTCAGGTAGAAGGCTGGTTTGTCCGAGCTCCCTTGAAAGCGGTTCTGAAGTGTGATGGGGTGGCAGACCGGGCTGGAAGAAGAGGTGGCAATGCCAGGGTAGGCATTCATTGATCCTTGCCCCAGGTAGTAGGCCTAACCAGGTGGCACCTGACAGGTTGGCAGATGTTGGGATTGCCCCTATGGACTGGCTGGTCTCCAGCGCATAGGCAGGCTCTGCTGTGGTCCTGGACTCAGCCAAGCTGAAAGGAGCAGCAGCAGGCTGACCATGTGGATCGTGATGGTGGTAGACTGGTGCTGACTGGGGAGACTCCGTTGTGGGCTGAGTGGCGCCGATAGGAACTGTGGAGGAGTCGCAGCAGGAAAATATCAAGGCTGAAGGGCTCAAGACCACTCTCCCATGCTCATGTTGGTGTGAGTACTCGACTCCACTCAGCTGGCCAAGTCTCTCCAGCAGAAATCCCATGGTTGGTCAGCTGGCCACGGTCTGGTACCCCCCGTCTGCTGACTGGCTGAGGTCCATGGGACCCATCGATCTCCACTCCAGAATGGTCATCCTTGACTCCCTTGTTGAGGTGATCAGGCAGTCTCTCCCTGGCTCCTGGAACATGGCCGGGTGTCCTGCTCCATCTGGTAGAGTTCCTCCAGCCATTCAGTGCATACTTTGGGCTGTGTACCCACTTGGTGCATGATCTCTGCCATCACTTCCTCCACCCGTTGAACCCCCAAGTGGGTCAGCAGGCTCTCAAGGGCTCCTCTGCAAGCTCCACAGGCTCCCACAGCCTTGCTGACTTTTTTATCCAACTTCCCTGAGTCTTCCTACTGCCCAGGTAGACTGGGTAAGCAGCCAGGGCCCAGGACCCCAGATATCAGCTACAATTGGAGCTTAGGATTTGGGAGAGTTGATTTAATGTCAGGGTTCCAAGTAATAATCCCATATCAAGCAAAACTCCAAGGCAGGTGAAATCCTCAAAGAATAGCTTTATTGGAAATATAATAATGGCACAGATCTGGTGAGAACCGACTCTGAAAGTTCCCATGGTTTTCACCACAGTTTTCATTAAAAGAGAAAGTTTTCCCACCATCCCAATCAGTCACATGATCCAATCAAGACACTGGCTGGTTATCTGGTGATCTCATTTCTCCTTCCCCAGTCCAGGTGTGAGAACATCCTTGGTTCCAAAGAGAAAGTATTTTATTTTGGCTACATAACCCCAGCTAGCTCTAATCCTCCCTCCCTACCCCTCAGCTCCAGTGTGGCAACACTGAAGCTCCAAAATGGCTTTGGTTAGGTGAGTTTCAGGGTTGACAGTCTTGTTTATTTCTAGGTGTTCATAAATGCATCGCTTGATTATCATTTTCAGGATCTTCCCAGGTATTGATGTCAGTGTGATTGATTTGTTGCTTTCTTTATTTTTTCATTTTTTAAATTGAGCACATAAGCAATGGGGTGGAGGTGTACATGAAGTACAATGGATGAAGGTGTACATGAAGCCCTTATAAACAGAGGAACATTGACACTGACATCCCTTAAACTCCACTGAAGATGCTATATAGCCTGGTAACTAAATGTTCAGAAACCATTCAGAGAACAAATCTTCACCCTCACCCAACATCCAAGCTACAAATATTCGACACTATTGCAAGCATAAGCAATAGATCAAATATATCCAAATATGCCATTTATTAGCTCAGCAGCTGAAAATCATTCAATATAGAAAATGTACAGTACAGAAAATGTCTAGATATTTCAACTTCTGGAACTGCATTAACTGCAGAGATTAAGCTGAGATGAATGCAAGCAACCATGAGATGGATTTGTAACTGACTAAAAAATTACACTCAATGTGTAATCCTACTTTCAAGATTGAACCACTTTGCTTCTTTCAAACCTTAATGCTTTTCAACTTGCCAGTGAACTGGGGGAAGGGAGAGAGAAATGGAATGTCAAGAATGTATGCAGAGATTGTGAGAACAAGGAAACCATCAAGGTCACCACTTCAGGTGTTTGAGAAAGAGATGGACTGTTCCCATTACAAAAAGACATCTCATAATTGGACAATGTGGTCACCAAGAGGTGGGGGAAGGGGAAGCTATTGTTTAACTGGGCAAGCATTTGCGCAGGAAACCCAGAGCTGGTTTTGTTTATTCAGTACCAATATGGTATATCCAATAAAGTTTTACTTTTGGGAATTCAGATTCCCTGAGAGTATTTCCTTGTTTTGGGTTTTCTAGTTGGACAGTTGACACCTACATCTATATGGAGGAAAGTGAGCAGTGAGGTACCCTAAGATTCTGTTTTAGTCTCAGTACTCTTCAATATCTTCATAAATAATTTAGAAGAGGGAATAGAAGGGGAACTCGTCACATTTGAAGACTACACTAGACTGGCAAAATAGCCAATACCCAGGAGATGGGCTCAAAATCCAGATGGATCTTGAGAGATTTCAACACTGGACCCTATCTAACAAAATGAAATTCAATGTAGAGAAAAGTAAGGTTTTATATTTAAGGACTTCCGACTACACTTCCGGCATTATCAGAAGCAAGGACCACAAGCTCCACTGCCGGAAGGCTCTGGTAGGAACCATAGTCAACCTGTAGAGGTGGTGAAGTAAAGGGGATGCGGGCAAGAGATGATGGATAAAGGGGGGGGGGAAGAGTAAAAGATCTTCCATGAATATATCTCAATAAAAACATGTGTATTAATATTAAAATTATATAAGCTGGTTAATTATTTTGTATGTAGTGTGACAGACATTAGGATAATATTCTGGTATAAACAGATATGAAGAATGAAATAGGGGAATTATGAATAAGAATTAAACATTAATTGGAAAATTAGAGATTGAATGATGGTATTATTAAATATGCATAAAATATGATTAGCAATGAAATTAAATAATGGGTGATTAGATAGTAAAAGAATATACTTTAATGTAAACATGTGTATTAACAGTAGAATCACATGGATTGTAGGACTGGAAAGAACATGAATAGATGTTCTTTAAATGTTTAAATGAT
Organism: Natrix helvetica; assembly: GCF_964273705.1. Classification (NCBI taxonomy): domain Eukaryota; kingdom Metazoa; phylum Chordata; class Lepidosauria; order Squamata; family Natricidae; genus Natrix; species Natrix helvetica. The sequence continues at coordinate 115,414,065 of NC_138552.1, read as the reverse complement.
TATGATTGGTACTAAAAGTGTACATTGAGACATTGAATAATGAAAGAATGAAGGATGAAATTTTAACATAGATGTGAAGATCTAAATAAGGGAAATATGAATAATAAAACAGGTGAAAGATGGGAAATAGAAAAGAAACGTCTTTGAATATTACAGTGATTATGAAAAAAAGTTAAAATCTAGAAATAAGACGGAAATAATAGTGTATATGTGCATATGCATAGATGATAGATAGATAGATAGATAGATAGATAGATAGATAGATAGATAGATGAAAGAACAAGAGGGAGGTTTAGAAACTGAAGGGCAGTAGTAAAAGGTATGTATAAACAATATGAAATAATGCGAATGAAATGTAATAACTATGAGTAATAATATTATGCCTATTTGTATTGAAATGTATGATAATCAGGTATCATACTATTCACTCATTGATATGTATAAATAGTATAAAATAAAAAAATCTTGATGGGAAAAAATACTTAGGAAGAACAAATTAAATGTACAAATACATATTAGGTGGACCTGGCTCAATAGCAATAACTGTGAGAGGGATCTTGCAGTCCTAGTAAACAATATGAGCCAGCAGTCTGTGGCAGTAGCCAGAAAAGCCAATGCAATCCTAGGTTGCATTAACAGAGGGATAGAATCAAGATCACGTGAAATATTAGTACCACTTTATAAAGCCTTGGCAAGACCACACTTAAAATGACTGCATCCTATTTTGGTCACTATATTTTTAAAAAAGATGTACTGACTCTGGAAAGAGTACAGAAAAGAGCAACAAAGATAATTAGGGGGCTAAAACATATGAAGAATGGGTATGTCTAGTCTCGTGAAAAGAAAGACTAGGGATGACATGATAACAGTGTTGCAATGTTTGAGGAGCTACCATAAACAAGAGGAGGTCAATCATTTTCCAAAGTACCAGAAGGTAAGACAAGGAATAATAGGTGGAAACTAATCAAGGAGAGAAGCCTAGAACTAAGGAGACATTTCTTGACAGTGAGAACAATAAATCAGTGATACAGCTCGCAGATGTTACAGATGTTGTGGGTGTTCCATCACTGGAGGCTTTTAAGACAAGACTGGACTGCCTCTTGTCTGGAATGGTATATAGGGTCTCCTACTTGAGCATGGGGTTGGACTAGAAGAACTCCAATGTCCCTTCCAGCTGTGTTTATTCTGTTATAACTGTATCTTCAGTGTCTTGCAGACAAAGCAACCAAGTGAGAATATAACAGCTTCTTTTGTTGATCTGGATTGCAATAGGCCATTTATCACTGCTGAGTTCTACTCAGCAACACTGAGAAGACAGAATGGTGGTGGTGGTGAAGAAATATTTTTTCATCAGCCCCAGTGCCAAATGGAGCCAATGGACTGTGTTCAAACACATTGAAGAACTTGTATTCTAGCCTCACTATACATCAGATCTGAAAGTAGTTGCAACTTCATTTCGCCAAATTCTAATACTTTGCAAATTCAAGAACTCTATGAAATCAATCCCCCCTTTAATTGTATTCAGCTGAGAATCAGTTGTTTCTCTTCAGCAACACACAATACAAGAATATTTTAGGAGGAAAGTGGTGTTAGTTTATGGTAACCAAAAATCGGGAGGGATCAGGTAGTACCAAGGCATTACACTGCTCTGAGCTGCAACTCACTTCATCAGATCAGTGTTCCTCTTCCATGGTTAGAACCAAAATATTCATCTTAATGCAGTCTCAAATTCCTAGACATTCTCTGCTTACCTTTACAAAAACAAAGGTCATCTAACCCAGATTTGAAGAAGGGTGGGGGGAATCCCATCCCGCTTCTCATGTTTGCAACAGCTATTAATGAAAGGTGCACATAGCCATTGCTGTTACCACACTTGGCTTTGTGAGATTGTTTTTTTTTCTAACCCCAGCAATTGAAGTAGATGGGTGTGTCCATCCTTTCAACGTTGTAGATGCAAATTTCACAGGTTAAATGCATGTGACAAAAAGTACTTTCTTCTTATATGGCGGTAATCTCCCACCATTCCTCTGCAAGTGTCTTTTTCTGTACATCTTTTCTGAAACAAGAGATCCAAAACTATATGGAATTCTAGGTGGGATCACATCGTTATCTCAGTAACTCCAGTAATTAATGAATGAAAAGGGTCTTTAAAAAAAAAAGTAATAGATTTAGATAGATGCGCTTTTTCCAACTCCACATCGGTTCTCCGTCTTTTAATTAGCCACAGCAGCACCTTCTGCCAGCAAGGCGGGGCTGATGAAGGCAGGAGAGACCTGCAGACGTTGAGTCATTTAGGAGCGGCAAGCGCTAATAGGTCGTGCTGCTGCTGCTATTACTACTGCGGCCGGTTCTAACCGGTTAGTACCAGGAAAAAGGGAAGACTGCGGAAAACTGGAACGCCGCTTCTTGCGCTGTTCCAGTTGGCGCCGAATGGGGAAAAAATGAGCCGCACTACAACGTGCCCGCGCGTCGCGTCCCCTCGGGTTGAGCCGCTCCTTGGGTTCCTGCCGCCCATCAAGAGTCCTACGGAAAACGTTTATTAAAGCTTCTCCGCTGAGCGCCGAGGTCTCGATATGGTATTTCTTTGCCGGAGAGCTGCGTTGCGTGCTTGGGTCAGTCTCCAGAACAGAGAGAATAGAGTGCGGGTGCGATTTTCACGCGCTTCGTCACCTTGGAAAGCAACAGCCTTGCTTTCGAACCAATTGCAGCTTTCCCCAAAGGAGAGGGCGAAGAGACGAATCTGCGTTCACTACAAGTATGAAGTAAATAAAGATAACTAGGCACTCCCTAATCTGGCAGCTCTTCAAGGTTTGCCTACGTTTGCCACGACTATTTTCTGCCTTTCCAGAATATCTGGAAAATAGAAGCTGCACCGTGATGAAACTTTTACACATTTCATTTTGTGTCTGTACACATCCAATCCAATCTGTTCACTACTGTCAGACAAAATGGGCAGAAATGCGTCTGTTATTGCCTAATGAGTCTCCATATCCTTTTATCTCTTCCTGAAGTGCTTTTCATATCAATGAAAGCAGACAAAAATGAACTAGTGTGAGGCTTGGAATTCTGGGAGCTGTAGTCCGAATTGTACGTAAAATGCTACATTAGAGGGGAAGTTGTTTTAGAAACAGACTTGGGAATATCAAGCTCAGCTTCTGATCATCCAAATCAACATTCTGTTTATCACAGTACTATTATTTTTCAATTAACTATTTCATAAATGTACATGGCCACCCAACTTTCATACAAATGATTCCCAGTGGCAGCAGCAACCCAATCAGACTAACAATTTGATCAGCTCCATCTCCATATGGGGTCCCCAGGCCCTCTGACAAAACCATGTCTTTAGGGTTTTTGGAAAAGCAAACAAGGTGGGGGGGGGGGCAGTCATACCTCGGGAAATGATGTACCATAAGTAAAAGAAACCACCAAAGTCCTTTTTTGTGGTCCCACCAGATGTACATCCCTAAGAGGTATATTTTTTCATTTAAAAAACATCTATTTTTGTAAATTGAAAATATAATCTGATACATTCTTTAGACTGACTGCCCACAGCCAAGAGTTTGATCCTGACAGGTTCAAGGTTGACTCAGTCTTCTATCCTTCCAAGGCCTATGGTGGGAAGCTCCCCTCCTAGAAATGAAATATTTTGAGGAATATTAAAGCAGAATATTACATCTCCCTAAATGAGAAATGGAGAAACATGTATTTTAGAGTCAGGATGCAGACTCACTCTTAATAGCCCCCCCCCCCCCCCCGGCAGATATTTTGTGCCCATTAAGCAAGTCTGGGCCAGCCTATCTACAAAACAAAAGACCTTCAGCTCCAGGGTGATGGGATTAAGAAGAACAGGACATGATCCTTCAAGACATAATAGGATTAACCACTACCATTTAGCAGAAGACATAGAATTTACTACATTGCACAATCTCCTAAGGGCATTTCAGATATTCCACAACCTCTCAGCAGCCTCTCTGACAGTTATAAAAATCCATGTCCTCTTCAAACCAATTGGTCTGTTTCATCAATAAACCATCTTTCCAATCAGGCTCCGTGTTTCCAGTGTCTTTCTCCCAGCTTGGAATTGAACCAGATGGATTTTTCTTCCCACATAACAATTCTTATGTCACAGTCCTCTCATGACTGTGTCACTTCAGAATTAATATGAGGAACTTCATATTTGCAAGTACTCCTAGTCCAAAACCTCCACCTGTAGGGAAAATATACCATACAGGTTAAATAGTGTAGGAAGTTAAAACCCATCCCTCTCCTAGAAAAATGAAATATCCTAGGAAATATTGAAATATTATATTCCCTTGGATCAGAAATGGAGAAACATGTTTTTAGGCAGGAAACAGACTTACTCTTAATAGCCCCCATTTTCCTTAATGGCCCATTAAAATGCCCAAGCCAGTCTATTCTACATAATAAAGAGTTCTCCCCTTCAGCTCCAGGGTGATGGGATTAAGGCATTATAGTATTAGCCTTCCACAGAAACTCACCACATGGCATCTGGAAACTCAAACTTGGCCCCATGGGAGTCTGACAACTAATTAGAATACATTTCTTACACAGGAACAGGAAACAGAGAGGTGGGACCAAACAGAGAGTATAAAGCAAGGAACTTCCAGCCCTTTTGTCTCTTTTCTTCTTCTTCACCCCAACATTGAAGCATGAGTCAGAAAAGAGCTGATGTCGCGACGGCACAACGTGCGATCTTGGTACTCTGAGATCGCAGTCAAATTTCTGCCGCTGGACGGTCCATTTGGACCTAAACTGTCCACAGAGATGATGATTGAGAAGGGCACCTCCTGCTGATCTCAGGGACATCGCAAAGTCCCTGAAAGATCCAGGAATAGCCTTTTTTTTCCTGCGACAGAAACGCAGCTAATGAAGCTGCTGAAGTTGGGACAGCTCCGGAATGGGAAGAAAGCAGAAAGAGAACGTGTGTCAAATTGATGAGGAAATTTTATTATTAGAGGAAGAGACTACCCAAGAAAAAAAATTAAGTTAAGTTAAGATTGAAGACAGAAGACCGTAGGCGGCAAGATTGATCTGCATTGAACTTAGTGTGTTATCCAGTTTCTAATTTCTTTTTTTAAACTGAATTAATTCTTTCTTCTTCTTTTTTCACTTTTGCTTATACCTATGGATTAAAATTCTCCTTTTTTTATAATGCTTGATTTGATTGATTGGGTTGTTTTTGATCTCCATTTAAGGGTTTTTTTCCCCTTTCTTAAGCTTGGAATATAAAGAAGAAAATAAGAAGGATTATAAAGGTGGTTGTAACAACAGGAGGAAAAGCAGTTACACTGCCACTTAGAAGCTGGAGCCTGGATACATTATTTTTTCTTCTTTCTCTTTGATCACTTGAGATTCAAGTTTCTTCCAGCTTGTTTACTGACAGTGATAGTAGGAAGAGCACAAGTGGTTTATATAGGTGCCTTTTGGAAGTTCTATCACTAGCTATTAGAGGGAAGACAACATTTTTGACTTGAAAGATAATAAATGAACCTGTTTGAAGTTTATTAAAATAGCCTTGAACCCTATAGTGGCAGTATCTGCAAAATTGAAAGAATGGCCCAGCAGGAAAAAGAAGCTGTAACATTGCAAATGATTATGTTTGAAATTCAAAATCTATTAGTTGTAACAGAGAGAATTGAAAAGAGATTGGAGAATATGGGATACAAAATAGAAAAATCTGATGGAGAAACTGAGGATGTTTACCAAATGAAGAAAGTGGCGGACAGAGTTCAAAAGATGGAAGAAAAAAATGAGCAAAGAGATAAGAAAACTGTGGATACTGATAACAAAGTGAGTGTGGTTGGTAATGGCAAGAGCAGAATATGGAAAGGGAAGATGGGTGGATTGGAACTCTACCCCAGACTTCAAAGCACAGAAGAAGAAAAGAGAAAAATTGACGGATATAAGGAGAGTAATCTTGATAGAAGCACTAGCGATAACCAAAGATAAGCTGATGGAAAAAGCAGGTGTTGGGTTTCGTGAGATACGAAGCTTTTGTGAGATACGAAAGGAACAGCATATTGCCAAGGGAGGTTTATACAAGATTTATTAAGAAAATAACAAGAACATTAATGCTACAAATGGCAAGAGATATCAGACCGTACTATTGCTGGAAGGATACAGGATGATGCAATGAAAATGTATAATAAAAATTAAGCTAAATTTAGTTTACTAGTAGTATGTATAAAATGAAGCGACAATAGCTATAGTTAAATAATGATTAATAATGATAACAATACATATAGATATATTAGTTTGATAATATGAAATTTTATATAAACAATATATGCAGATTATGAGAGGAGGTTTAAAATCTTTATCTAGAATACATTATAAAGATGTATTGTGATTGGATGATTTTAGGATGATTTAATGGAATGCTATCATATAATCATATTCTAGATTTTGAATATTATATATAAAAGGATGTAAAAACAATTATAGTGAAATTAAGGTTGAGATATAATAATTGTGATATACATGAATATAGGTGAATTTAAAATATGCAATTTGATATGAAAAGCAGGTTGTGACTACGGAAGAGATGCATGGAAATACTGTAACCAACTGACACACTTTCTACAATTTGTAATGGAAGATGGGGTTTTTAATTCTTATTTTTATGTTTGTTTGTCCTTGTTCAAAAACAAAGAAAATTGTTTTTTTTTAAGAAGCATGTGATCACTTTTTCTGTTCAGGACTCAAGCCATGTGGTCCTGTCCACCATTAAACCATCTTTCCAAGCAGCCTCCATTTCTCCATTGTCTTTTTTCCCACTTGGAACTGTATCCAGAAGGACATTTCTTCCAACAATAGTATAAAGCACCCTATAAAACTGTAAAGACTCACATATTTGTTATCACATAAACTTTTGTGATCACAGTCCACTTTATCAAATTCCTAGAGTATTACTTTGAAAAACAAATACTGTGTATAACCACTCAGTTTCAACAATTCGCCCATATCAACAATTGAAAGAAAGATTTAAACTAGATAAGAAATTATGGATTTGATTTTGTTAAAAATGAATTGGAAATCTTACTGTGTGATAGCGATGAACATATTGCTAAGGTTTATAAAACTTTACTGAAACTGAATTTGGAAAGTAAACATGTAAAACATTGTATGATTCAGTGGGCAAGGAAGTTTGGATGTTTGAACAATAGGAAAAGATCTGGACAAAAGGTTTAAAATTCACATTAAACTATAATTTAAAGGGAAAATTCTATATGATGTATTGTTAGTATTTAACACTGGATAAGTTATCTAAGATGTATAAAGATGAATGTTGGAAATGTAAAAATAAATTATCATTTATGGTGGACATGTGATAAAGCAAAGAAATTTTGGAGTAAGATTCACATTTTAATACAGAAAATTCTTGAGATGGAGATGAAGTCAGATACTTTTCTTCTGGGTTTAATGGGAAAAAACTTAGAAAAAACTTTGGAACCTTGATCTTATATATGTTGACAACAACAAGACCATTGTATGCATTGTAGGAAGTTATCACCCAGAAAAATGAAGCATCCTAGGAAATATTGAAAAGGCAGAATATTTCCCTGGATGTGAAAAGGGAGAAACATGTTTTAAAGACAGAATAGCTCCCTGCAGCTTCCTGCCCATCCCCCTTTGTCAATGGGCCATTAAGATGCCCAAGCCAGTCCCTTTACATAATAAAGAGTTCTCCCCTTCAACTCCAGGGTGATGGGATTAAAAGGCATGATTAGCCTTTACCCACTCACCACATGGCACCTGAGAACTCAACCAAACATGGATTCAAAACATAGCATAGAGAGCTGCCTCTGCATGGCCCCATCGGAGTCTGACAACCAATCAGAATACATTTCTTACACAGGAACAGGAAACAAAGAGTGGGGCTGAACAGATAATAAAAAGCCCAGCAAGCCCCTTCCTTGATGCTTCTCTTCTTCTCCACCAACATTGAAGCATGTGATCACCTTTTCTGTTCAGGACTCAAGCCATCTAGTCCTGTCCACCATTAAACCATCTTGCCAAGCAGCCTCCATGTTTCCAGTGTCTTTTTCCCCATTTGGAGCTGAACCCAGAAGGACATTTCTTTCAACAGCATAAAAATGGAAAGACACTTTTACTCCCACCATGGACGAATGGCTACCGAAGTTGATGGAGCTGTCATTTAGTTATATGGACCTCTTGCATTGCAATTATATCTTAATTCAAATGTTTTAGTTTATTAAAGGTTGTTTTCCTTTTCTGGGGTAAGTTTAGACCATTGATATTCAATGATAGAATCTTGATTTCACCCGATATGATTCTATGTGTATTTAGATTGTGTGCTTCTTGTTGCCCTTATCTCTCTCACTTCTTTTGGTTCTTCCCCTTTTTTCTCTAAAACAACTTCTTTCTCCTTTCTTATCTCCACTAGTTCCTTTTCTCTTCTTATCTGTACCCTGAGTCCTTCCATCATTGCTCCCAACTGTTCTCCTTCATCTTCCTCATCATGCAGCCCAACAAGATTGTTGTAGAAATATTCTGCTTGTTCCACCGTGTCTATTCTGAATCTTCTATCTCTCCAAGTTACCAGTATGCCCTCCGGCATCAGCCATCTGAAGTTAATTTCATATTTATTTAGCACAGGTGTTAAAAATTGATAGGGCTTTCTTAGTTCTCTGATTCACCTCGGTACCTGTTTTAGGACTGTTAGTTGTTGTTCATTGTGTATTATCAGATTGTCTCTTGTTCTATTCAGCACCTCGTCACGTATTGATTTTTTAATGAACTTTACATGGACTTCCCTCAGGAGATTGTTCTTTTTTGCGTAGTTTGTCTGGATTCTATATGTCTCATTGATCTCACTTGCCATCTCATCCTTTCCTATTCCCAAACTCTTTCCATAAGGTCTGCCATCATGTCTGGTAAATCCTCGCCTTTTTCTTCCTTTACATTCTGAAACCGTAGAAATTGGGCCGCTTTCTCCGATTCTAACTTGAGGACCGTTAATGCAAGTTCTTTGTTTGCCTGGATCAACCTAGAACTCAGCTCCTCCATTTTTTCCCCTCATTCTCCAACCTTCCTTCTATTACATTTATTCTTTGTTCGTGCTTATTGATCTGTTCCTGGAACTTCTCAGATTTATCATCCATCTTCTACATCCTCTCCTTTAGTTCTTATCATTTCTTATTTCTCTAATATCCCTTTTTAGTTCTTCATGATTTTTAGCCATTGCCTCTTGCATAGTCTGTAATATCATCTGAAGCTCCTTAGTTGAATTGGATCTTTCTCTCTGGAGCATATCCTCCAGAGATCTTTGGTTCGAAGGGCTGGCAGCCGCTAGAGATGGCTGGGATGCTGGCTTCCTCGCTGTGTCAATTTTCGTTAGATTTGTAGCGCTTGTCATTTTTTGGAAGAATTGGATCCCCAATTTAGTTATTTTCCAGAACTCCCACTTTCTTCTCTCCCTTGTAACTTTCTCCAGTCTGTCTGTCTGTCTGTCTGTCTTTCTTTCTTTCTTTCTTTCTTTCTTTCTTTCTTTCTTTCTTTCTTTCTTTCTTCCTTCCTTCCTTCCTTCCTTTTTGCTCTCCTTCTCCTTTTCGTTCTTCCTCTACTCAATAATCAATTTTAAGGAGTATTAAGGGGTGGTATACTCTATATATCAATAGATTCGTATATTATATGAAAACAGCTATCATAGAATAGAAAGAGAATGAGAGAGACTTATCAATTTATCTATCTATCTATCTATCTATCTATCTATCTATCTATCTATCTATCTATCTATCTATCTATCTATCTAGCTAGCTAGCTAGCTATCTAGCTATCTAGCTATCTATCTATTTGTGTTAGAACCCCTAGTTTGCCCAAATATGGGAGGAAGCTCACTACTCCCTCTTTCTGTCCTTCGGCTCATTACAGAAAACCATCCAGGCAGAAAACCATATTTTTATTTTTAATGTTGCCTTTTTATATTTGTGTTGTATTTGTGCTGATAAATAAATAAAGGGAGTCTCCCTTTATTTATTTATCAGCACAAATACAAAACACACACACACATGCACACACGCACACACACACACACACACACACACACACACACATATATATATATATAGAGAGAGAGAGAGAGAGAGTGAGTGTGTGTATATATATATATATATATATATATATATATATATATATATATATATATATATATATATATATATATATATATATATATATATATATATATATATATATATATATATATGTATATGTATCACACTTATAATATTCCTATATTTCTATTAATCTATTCTATTAACCTAAGAGTAAATTCTAAGAGTGAATTCCTTATAGTTATCGATTATATTGTAATCAAACAATCTCCTTAATTAATCAATACTAATGCCAATAATATCAAAAATGGTGGAATTAATAATCTTATAGCAATAACAGTTCCCATGACAATAACAATATATCCCTTTGATAGTAGTAGTATAACATTAATTCCTATTCTTTAAGTTCAACCTTACACATGACCCTCCTGAATTAAGTAATGATATAAATATTCTGAGTCCCTTTGGTCTGGTAAATCTTCTTTTTCTCTCTCCGATTGTTTCTTTTAGTAATGTTCAAAGATTAACATCAATGTTCTCCAATAATCAGGTCTCTTGTTATCCAAGGGGTATAGTCACCAAAAGTTCTGTTTTCACTTAAGGTATACCTTGGGGGGGGGGGGGATTCCAGATTTTGCTAGTAGATGTCACTCTTCCACAAGCTATCCAACTAAATGACAGATCCAGATCTTGGAATATCCTAGATTGGGTAAACTTTACATGGCATTAGATGATCAAAAGAAAAGAGGAATAGCATTATATATTAAAGACAGATCCAGACTAAACTAATTTATCATGATGAGGAAGGGAGAATATTAATTGTAGAAATAATGTTAAACCAAAAAAGGTGTCACTGGTTGTAATATATGCACCTAATGAAGGTTAGGAAAATTTTTATTATAGACTACATAGCATTATTCGAGAGATGGGAAATGAAAATGTCTGTTTAATGGGTGATTTCAGTGGTATAATTGACCAGAAATGGGACTATAAAAGTGGAAAGAAGAGAAAAGGAGCTAGGAGAATTTTGCCAAGGTCATTCTTCCAAATGGCCGAAGATTAAATATCTATGATGTATGGCGAGAAAGATGTCCAGAGGGAAAGCAATATACCTTCTACTCGAATAGACATGAATCCTGGTCAAGGATAGATATGGTCTGGATATCGATGGAGTTAATTTTGGAAGTGAAGGAGATAGACATAGAATCCAATTTATGGGCCGACCACAATCCCATGAGGATTATATGGAAAAAACAAAAGGTTGGTTATTATCGTTGGTTATTCAATAGAACAATCCTAAAGGATCAGGAATATATTAAAAGAGTTAATCAGGAATTAATATTTTTCTTCAAAGAAAACTGGCCAGGAGATACATCCATACAAAACCTGTGGGATACAACTAAGGCATTTATAAGAGGGGTCACAATATTGACTACAGCTAGGAAGAAAAAAATTAAGAATCAAAAAATAAGAGAGTTGAAGGAAAGGTATAGAAATTTAGAGAGTGAACTTCAAAAGAAACCACAAAATAGAAGTATAAAAGGAAGTATGGAATTGATTAAACATGAATTGACTATATTTGAAAAAGCAAAATTGGCACAGTCTACGAAAAAAGCAAAACAAAATTTCTTTGAGAATGCAAATAAACCTGGGCGGTGGCTATCCTATAGGCTGAGAAAGCAGAAACAAGAGAATTGGATCAATAAATTACAAGATGAAAAAGGCGAGATCTGCTATCAAGTAGAGGAAAAGAAAAGGATTACCCAAGAGTTCTATGAACAATTATATCGAGAAAACCAAGACTATACAAAGGAAGGAATACTACAATATCTGGAAAAATCAGTTCTGCCAAAGATACCAGAGGAAATAAAAGATATGCTGAATGAAGAAATTAAAACATCAGAGATAATTGAGGCCATACAAAGACAAAAGAATAATAAAGCAGCAGGGTTGGATGGATTGCCAGTGGAAATATATAAAGAATTCCAGGAAATGCTTGTTCCAACGCTGTTGGAAGTTTATAATGCTGTGTTGAAAGAGGCGAAGATACCTTATCATGGACAGAGCTAATATTGTATTATTACCTAAGGTGGACACAGACCAGAAGTTTATACAAAATTACAGACCAATCTCACTGCTAAATGCAGACTACAAAATTTTTGCTCTAATAATAGCAGAATGATTGAAAAAATTCCTTACATCATTCATCCACACAGATCAAAATCAATTCCTCCCCAGAAGACAAATTAAAAACAATATGAGAATTATGATGAACATTCTTGAATATTATGAAGTGCATAATGAAAAACAGGTTGCACTATTTTTTCTCGATGCCCAAAAGGCATTTGATAATGTGAACTGGGAATTTTTGCATCAACAATTGGAACACATGGAATTTGGGGATAAATTTATAAACATGATAAGAGCAATATATACAAATCAAAAAGCCAAAGTAATAATTAATGGTGAATTAACGCAAAGTATAGCAATCCAGAAAGGTACAAGACAAGGTTGTCCCCTATCCCCGCTGCTGTTTATATTAACCTTAGAAGTTTTAGCCAGGAATGTACATAAAGAGGAACAGATAAAAGGACTAGAAATTTAAAAGGAACAATTTAAGTTACAGGCTTTTGCGGACGACCTAGTGTTAGTGTTAGAGGATCCTATAAAGTCTGGTATGAAACTTATTGAGGAATTGATAGAGTACGGGAAAGTAGTGGGTTTAAAGATAAATATGACAAAGACTAAAATGCTGGTTAAAAATATGACATCAAAATCAAAAGAGGAATTAATGAAGAAATTGGGTATCCAAACTGTCAAAAAAGTCAAATATCTAGGTATACATTTATCTGTGAGGTGTGTGTCCATCAAAGAAGATAACTATACTAATTTGATCAATAAAACTAAGAAAGACTTAGAAAGGTGGAAAAACCTACAATTGTCCCTGATGGGTAGGATTGCAATCATAAAAATGAATGTATTACCAAAATTTCTTTTCCTATTTCAGAATATTCCCATTAAATTAAAAAAAAAATTTTTAAGGATTTGAATCAATTGGTTTCAAATTTTATTTGGCAGGGAAGAAAACCAAGAATAAAACTCAAGGCTATGCAAGACACTAAGGAAAAAGGAGGATTTGGCATACCAGATTGGGAACTTTATTATACTGCGGCCACTCTAACATGGTTAAAAGAATGGATAATGTTGAGAAATAAAAGATTACTCAAATTGGAAGGTCATGACCTCCAAGTAGGATGGCATGCCTTCCTTTGGTATGAAAAAGGATCTGCACACAAATATTTCAATAGACACTACATCAGACAGTCCCTGTTATTAATATGGAACAAAATTAAACACGACCACTATACCAAAACACCCATTTGACTATCTATGATGGAAGCATACATGCATCAAATTTAATTAATATGGAAAATATAGTTACATATAAAGAGTTATTGAACAGACAGGGGGAGATCAAAACTAGATTAGAATTGGCATGACAAGAGGTACAAGTAGAATGGTGGTCCTACTTACAGATACAAACAGGGTTTGCACAGGATAGGAAGAAGGAAGGCATTGCCAAAGATTACACAATATTAGATAAACTTTTGATACAGACAGAAAACAGGCTGATCAAAGTGTTGTATAGATTTTTGTTGCACTATAAGCTAGAGGAGGAACATGTCAAAGAAACTATGGTCGCCTGGGCGAAAAATTTCGGTTATAATGTGGAAAAAACTTTGGATACTTAATCAGAAACTAACAATGGCTATGGCATATAAAGAAAATCTTTATAAGATGTTCTACAGATAGCATCTCCCCCCAGCACAGCTCTCCAAAATATTTAAAAATCTGCCCCCAAATTGTTGGAAGTGTAAAAAAACACCAGGCACTTTTTATCATATGTGGTGGATGTGCAATGAGCAAAAAATATTGGAAAATGATTCAGTCATGGTTAGAACAAATGGTGGGAGACCAAATCTTGTTTAAACCAGAAATTTTTCTCCTAGGTATAATACCGGAGGGGTTTAAGAAAGATACACTTTATCTAATTATACATGTACTAACTGTGGCGCGCATAACTTATGCACAATATTGGTAAAAAGAAAATACACCATCAGAGCTAGATATAATCAGAAAAGTGTTGGCCTGTGCGGAAGCAGGTAGGCTCACTCTTGAACTTAAAAATAAAGGGGAATCAGAATATTTTGACGTCTGGAACAGATTTTATGATTGGTATAAGACAAGGTGACAAGACTGAAACAAACTGTATATATTGTGATTGGACAGAAGGATAGATAATGTATTAAGTAGGCTAATTGTTAATGGTTGAGACTAGCTGTATATAATGTGAATGTATGGTCACTTCGACTTTGCGGTACTGCATTGTTTTAAATGTAAAAATAATAAAATATATATTAAAAAAAGAAGTTGATGGAGCTGGCAGAGATGGCTAAATTGACTGTTTTGATTAAAGAAAATAATATAAGTACTTTTGTTGCTACATGGAGACGACTTCTGAACTTTGTGCTTGAGATGGAAAAAATGAAACTTTTATTTTGGGTTTTACTGATTAGATTGATTTTTTGTTATAGAAATGGCTAGTTTATATTATTTTGGAAAAGTGAAAAATTGAGGTTGTATGTTAATGCATTATTGTAGTATAACAGAGAGAGTAGGAAGTCAACACTTTTTCTGTTTCTTTTCTTCCTCCCATCCTCATTTTTCTTTCCCATTTTCCTCCCCATTGTGTCCTATTATTTGCTTTCATGTTTTTGTATTTTATTCTATAATCTAATAAAAATGTGTTTTTAAAAAATAACCACCATTTGAATTCAGTTCAAATTCAATTTAATGTGGTCAAAGACCATAGAGATAATGAACAAAATAAAATTTAAGAAAAAGTTAAAATACATTTATAAAACCTAGTTAATATCTATAAGTGAGATCCAGGATATAGCTTGTAAGAAATTATAATGTAAACACTAAAATAATATTAAATATGATAACATCTAAAATTACAATGAAGTAAAGCATTTAAAGCTATTAATATCAACAAAGTAATAATACCTAAAATTTATATGAATTTCCACCCCTTTTCAGAGGTGTGGAACATGAAGCGAGGAAACAACCAAAGTCACATTAAGGTACTGAGCTAGTGGCTTAGCCTGAAAGAGCTTAAGTGCAGTTGGAAACTTTTCCTGGATAGGAAAAATGTAAGGATGACATTGGCGCATCTTTGTTCAGTAGCAGCAGTTTATTCACATTGGGCTTTCCTTAAATCAGTGGCATACATGATAACTCTTCAATACTTAAAGCTAGTCATTGGTTCTATTTCATGGCTGATAATGTGCCATAAACAGAGCTTCAGCCTTTTAGCAAAAGCCAAATCTTGGTTTTCTGATTTATTTATTTTGGTTTATTTACAGTTTATCATTATTACAGTATTGGACCAATATATTCACTCATGATTTGTTGCTGGAGGACAGATATTTAAAAAATGAAAGAAGAATGAAATGCAAAGATTGCTACGTAATCAGTTCAGACTTTATGACTGACATTGAGGCAGCAGTAGCTGTTCTTTTGAACATTTTATTAGATTATATTTGGAGATTCAAAAATTGCCCATTGCGGCTGGGGTGCAATCAGGGGTGAAATTCAGCAGGTTCTGACAGGTTTTGGAGAACTGGTAGCGGGAATTTTGAGTAGTTCAGAGAGCCGGCAAATACCACCTCTGGCTGGTCCCAGAGTGGGGTGGGAATGGAGATTTTGCAATATCCTTCCCCCAGGGGTGGGGTGGGAATGGAGATTTTGCATTTTGCTTTCGCACAGTAAAACTCTGGCCATCACCACAGCCACTCCGGCCTGCCTGTGCCACTTCACCTTGCTGCAACAGCACCATTGCCTCTTTTCAGCCAGTGAGGGCTGTGCTACTCCTTGCACCACCTCTTGTACTTCCCTCTACAGTGGAGATTTCCAACCCCACCACAAGCTGCCCGGCCACTCCCTGGCAGGCAGGTGCACCCAGGTGGAGGAGTTGCTCCAGGATGACCAATGGGCCAATCCTGTGACTTGAGCTCTGGAATACGGGACCACATTTCCCAGTGATGTCAGCACATCCCCGTCCGTCTTCCCATCTTCTTTTTTCTTCCCTCAGATCAACCACAAAGCTTCTCCCAAGCTTGAGAAGAAGGAACCTAAAAGAGGTTCCTGGAGGGCTGAGTGCCCCAGACCATGCACTTTCTCTCAGGCCTTCTACCCAGAGGCCCTGTGGAAGGTGAAAGCCAGGCCCGAAAGGTGGCTAAACCTTGCTGTGCCCCCCTCCCCCTCCAAGGTAGCCCTGTCAGGTTCTGAAGTGTTAATGAAACCAGCCAAACACAGAAAAGGTTTGTAAATGCAATTTGTATTCTTCCTTCGGCATGAACTGACCAACAAAGCACTGAGGCAATGAATAAATTGTCAGAACTGCCACCCTATGCTTCCCACCACCTTTTATAGCTACATTGGTAATTAAGATAAGCCGCACCCCATGCGTGCGCACACCCATCACCTTGTGACCCAGAGTGAAACCACCCGGCAATTAATCATGGAATGTTAGCAGGAATTTCTTCAGTTTGTGTAGGTGGGACAGTGAGTCTTGGCAGCTGGCCCAGTCTTTTCCCCTGAATGGCAGCTCCAGGCCTCTGAGCTAGTAGGAGCTGACAGGCCTTGCAGCTGAATGTGGCAGAACTGGAGTGCCTTACCTTCTCAGGCCAGGCAAGGAGTGTCTGGGAGGGGAGGGGCAATGGGTGGGGCCAGCCAGTGGTGGGATCAACTGGTTCACCAAATTGCCCAAAAGGTTAGCTACCGGTTCAGCTGAACCAGTGTGAACTGGCTGAATTACACCACTAGGTTCACACAAATAGTTAAATCATTAATACAATGAATCAAAACACAATGTCATGTTAAATTAAAAGTTTGGAAACAGCTGATCTAAAGGAATATATCTTGAAGAACAATGGGGAATAGTCTTACCTCAAAATGTATATAATTATTTGGTGACAAAAGATAGAAGGGTTTTTTTATGAGATAAGCCTGAGGCTTTATTAGGAAGCTACAATACTAAACTTGGGATGGATTTTGCCACTGTTGGCTTGTGGAGGATGGCAAGATATTCCATTAAAATTAATATACTGTAGTAATTTCGTATCTAGCTAATATGATTAATAGCACTGAAGACAAATTCCTTGTGTGTCTAATCATACCTGGCCAATAAAGTATTATATTCTATAATTCTAGTGTATTGTTGTTTTCATGTGTATTTTGAGGGAGAGAGGAATATATACATGTGCAATGTTTAATAATTTATGAAATTACACCTGAATATTTTTATATGTAGAACAACATTGAACTTGCCGGTTTTTCCTCTCTCTTAAAAACTAATTTTTGTCTGTTGCCTTGGGCACATCATACTTTTATTTATTTATTGAAACAAAAAAATTTGCTTCTTAAATGTATTCTTCAACCATACATAGAACAGAAATATCAGTGGATCATTTTAACTGAGTGACTGAAACAATTGATTCTTAAGAAATTAAACCATATGTTATTAATACAAATTACTTCTTCATAATTTTATTGTGTGATTAGAAAAAATTATCTGGAATCTAACATTATGAAACAGCAGATTTTATAATTTCATCTAAAAAGCATCTTAGAGAGTCTCCTATTTTGTCAAATAAATCAAAGAATCATGGGGGTGGAGATGGACCTTGGAAGTCTTCTAATCCAACCCACTGCTCAAGGAAGGAGATCTTATTCCATCATGGACAAATGACTGTCCAATCTTTTCTTGAAGGCCTCAAGCAATGGAGCAGCCACAACCCAGTAAAGTAGAATAAAATATGGATTAAAATAGAAGAATGAAGACGTGGCATAAAAGGGACAGTTAGAAGCTTGCTTAAAGGGACAGGGAAATGTCATCAGCCTTCAACCACAACATGTTCCAGCAAATGTCCCTATGTCAAAAGTCCAAAACCACAAGGTTCAATTAAAGTTCGTTAATGGCACATAGTCCATACCTGTAACAAAAAGGAGAAGTAAGACCCCCATCTACTTATAAGGCTTTTCCCGCAAAATAACCAATAAGAAATGAGTTTAAGTATTTCCGTGTTACACTGTCTTTGAGAATGTATAAGAATGCGTGCTTCGATAATAAAGGTTGTTCAGAAATTTGCAACATTAGCCATGGGCTAACTTTCTGAACCTGGCTGCCAAATAAACTACTCCTGTATCCTGAGAAGTTCAAAGCCTGTCATTTTATGCAACAATTCTGGCGACCGTGGGCAGGATTTAGAGCGATATTTTGCTGAGGACGGAACAGACCAACCGGTGCCCCATCGAGGCCATCTCGCCTGTCTTCAGGTGCCAACGGTGACCTTTCTCTGGAAGAGGGCTGATGACCTCTCTTGGGCATCTGGAGGACACCACCGATCCAAGAATCTGACCAGGAACAGGACAAGTTAATAAAAATTACGCCGGCTGAGAAAGAAGACGCCTGCAGGCAAATATCAAAAGAATTGTAGACCCACTCGGTTAGGAGTGGAAGAGGGGGCCCGATCACCCCCCTGAGCCCGGGATAGCGTCCCTTCCAAATGGAACCAGTGTATCCTAATGAGGCTCTAGGTTTGTGTGGGTGGTTAAGTCACCGCAGTTCCTGAAGGTGACCATGATACTCCGGCACCCCAGATCGGTGACATTGTGTTAGAACATGGGAAGGTGGGGAGCATTCCTCGAATGCCTCTCCAATGCATGTTGAAAAAAAAACTTTGAGAAAGTTTTAGTAAAGTCTCTGGCAGAGAAATTATCCTCACCCCTATTGTACAAGCTTCAAGGAGGAAAGAAAAATAAAAAGAGAGTCTCAATGAAACATTTAGTTCCTGTCTGTTTTAACTTGCATGGTTGTCCTTGATGATGTGTTTAAGTGGTGTTTTTTTTGTTAAAAAGAAAGAACAAACAGTCCTATTAGGTTGGGCCAGGAGAAAGAAAACCAAAAAGGTTATTGAAGGGACAGATCAAGTAGACCACAAACCTGGTCCAAGGGAGCAGTTGAGATAAAAACTCAAATTGCCCCTAAAGGGAATTTTATTGGCAGAAGCTGAGGGGGAGCTACGTAAGGTGTGGATATATGCTCCATTCTCAATGGCTGATTTATATAATTGGAAAAATCAAATTCCTGCTTATAGAGAAAATCCAGATGAGATGCATGTCCTTTTTGCATCAATTTTTCTGAACCCACCAGTCTGCTTGGGCTGACATACAAAGTCTGATGGAAATTTTATTAACCCCAGAGAAAAGAAGGCTGGTGAAGGCAACCATGAATAAGCCTTTGCAGACGGATCATGTAAAAAATCCAGACTGGACATGGTTACTGAAGGAACCAGATTAGGAACCTAGTACATTCAGCTGCAAAACTATTGGACCTTAGTTTTGTTAGGATTCAAACAAAAGTTAAGATTTTAGGGAAGGTCTATTAAATTCAACAGAAACAGGATGAAAATCCAGGGGAATTCCTAGAATGCATTTATCGAACCTTTAGGCAATATACCACATTAGATCCTGAGGTAGAAGAAAATAAGAGAATGGTCAATATGATCTCCAGAAGATAGGCTAAAGATACAGAAGGATCTTGACAAACTTGAACATTGGGCACTATCTAATAAAGTGAAATTCAATGATGAAAAAAGTAAGGTTCTACATTTAGGCAACAAAAACGAAATGCACAGGTACAGTATAGGTGGTACCTTGCTCAACAGTAGTAACTGTGAAAGGGATCTTGGAGTCCTAGTGGACAACTGTTTAAATATGAGCCAGCAGTGTGCAGCAGCTGCCAAAAAAGCCAACAGTTCTAGGCTGCATCAACAGAGGGATAGAATCAAGATCACGTGAAGTGTTCATACCACTTTATAATGCCTTGGTAAGGCCACACTTGGAATACTGCATTCAGTTTTGGTCACCACGATGTAGAAAAGATGTGGAGATTCTAGAAAGAGTGCAGAGAAGAGCAACAAAGAAGGACTAGGGGAGACATGATAGCAGTGTTCCAATATCTCAGGGGTTGCCACAAAGAAGAGGGAGTCAAATTATTTTCGAAGACACCTGAGGATAAAACAAGAAGCAATGGGTGGAAACTAATCAAGGAGAGAAGCAACTTAGAACTGAGGAGAAACTTCCTGGCAGTTAGAACAATTAATCAGTGGAACAACTTGCCTCCAGAAGTTGTGAATGCCCCAACACTGGAAGTCTTTAAGAAGATGTTGGATAGCCATTTGTCTGAAACGGTATAGGGTTTCCTGCCTAGGCAGGGTGTTGGACTAGGAGACCTCCAAGGTCCCTTCCAACTCTGCTATTGTATTGTATTGTATCTTCATTGGTCACTCTGCAGATGACATTAGGGGAAAAAAGGGGGGCCCAGGAAAGGCATCTGTGAACTTGTGGAATGAGCATACAAAGCGTAGATTAATTAGGGCTCAAAACCTCAGAGAAGAAGGAACTTCAAAAGGCAAGAGGAAACACATTTTTTCTTGCCAAAGCTCTTAGATAGAGTGGGAGGCAAGGGGACCTGCCGGAAGAATTGTCGAGGAGATTGTTTGCGGGGATCAGTAGTTAGAGGCACACATGCTGTTGTTAATCAGGTTGCTGCAGCCTGCCTCTGTTGTGACAAAACAACCCAAAGACAGGATGGAAACTTCCTTTGGAAGTCCTTCTACAGGGCTTCCAGGTGCTGTATGGCAAATAGCTGTCCCCACAATTTCCCCAGAAAGTGGGATTTAGAGATCTCTTGGTTTTGTGCGCACTAAAAGACATTGTGCCAAGGTTTGGGGTGCCTTTGAATAGGGCCTCAGATTCTGGCCACCATCAGATGAATCAAGAGCCCCACCCAGATGCAAACGATGTGTTAATGAAAGTCTCCATACATCTTGATCTTTAAAAATATGCCAGCGCAGGCTGGGAGGTTAAGATAGAAGAGTTTGGATCTTTAAAAATTACCCAGCATCCCGCTGGCAGATCCAAATTAGCAACACCAGGGCAGAGACAGGTATTAATAATCTAGTGCTTAAGGAGATAGAACAACGGGCATAACTTCAAGCAAAAGTAAGAAATTTAGCAGGTCATAAAAAGGTAAAGCCTATTGAATAGGAAGATCTAGGTAATTGGACTTGATTAATTTGATGTAATTCTTAGGTGTATATCTATAGTAATAACATGTAGAATTCAATGGCGTTCACTTGATTTTGATATGTTTAACCAACTGGCAAAATAAATAAGCTTCTCAGCTGGGGCTTGAGGCTGTGGGGAATGGTAGTTAGGATTTAATGTGGGGAATGGTAGTTAGGATTTAAACTGCTCTCTGAGTTTTCCCTGCTTGGAGAATGAGCCACATGTTTCCCAAGGAAAAAAAATTGAAGATTTAAGGGGACAGACCCTCCCCCAGGCCTGAAAGTGTTGTTTCAGGGTATTTGTGCATGTAGGTCTGTGTGGCTTGAATAAAATGGAAATTGCATGAAAGGTCTTTGTGAAAAGTAGAAGAAAGAAAGAGAGATGACAGGATGCAACGTAAAGTTGAATTGCTGACAGTTGCATTGTCAAATAATTCCAAAGCCCAAAGCAGAGGTCAATGTAATTGGTGTAAGGAAAAAAGGCCACTAGCTACAAGAATGTCCCAAAACATGCTTGAATGCCCAGTTCCTCTTTTGGGTCATGATATCCTATGCAAAATGGGAGCTACACTGTCCTTTGAGGAAGATAAAATGGCTCTAATGATGAGGCACTCCCCCAGATGAGATATGGTGAGTAATGGTGGTTCAAGAATCCACCAGGCCATGCGTATCATCATGCACCTATAATTATACAAGTAAAGCCTCTAGCCATGCCTGTTCGCCTACGCCTTCTTCACCATCTCAAATACATAGATACAGCCAAAAACTGTTTGCTTTTGAGTAGGAAAGACCCAGTAACAGGTCAAAAGAGGCAGTTTGCTTGGACTAGGTTTCCCCAAAGATTTAAAAATTCACCTACCTTTTTGGCGAAGTCTTGGCCTCAGACCTAGAAAATTTCCAGCCTTGCAAAGATGGAGATGTGCTACTCCAATATGTAGATAATATCTCAGTAACCGAACAGATGAAGGAGATTTGTTGAAAAAAAATACCAATCAATCAATTGCTTCAACTGTTAATGGACAAGGGACATCGTGCCCCAAGGCAAAATGCTCATCTGGAAAAGCCCCAAATTAAATACTTAAGGTACACCATAAGTCAGGGACAAAGAGTAATAGGACATGAGCGAAAAGAAGCTGTATGCCAAATTGTGGAACCCAAGACCAGGAAAAAGTTGCACAAATTCTTAGGTGCAGCAGGATATGGGGATTTCAAATTTTGCGCTTCTAGCCAAACCTCCTTACGCATCTACAAAGGGGGGTGAAAAAGAACTCTTGGTTTGGGGTTTAAAGCAGAAAAGTGTACAAAGCCCCTAAAGTCAGAATTATCTCAGGCTCTGATAAGAAAAAGGAAGTTGGCAACAACCTGTGGCTTATCTATCTAAACAACTGGACTGTGTTGCAAAAGGCTGGCCACATTGCCCAAAAATTCTAACTGCCACAGCTCTCCTAATGGAGGAAGCTAATAAATTGACTTTCGGACAGCGTACCAGCACACCAGCCACACAATTCAAAGAATTTTAGAAACAAAGGGACATTTATGGTTAACAAACCCTAGAATTTACAAATACCAGGCACTCCTCAATACCAGGCACTGACTCAAAAGGCACTAATGCCAAGTAGCAGAATATTAGCTTTAATCCGTGCATTAGAGAGGACAAAGAATGAAAGGGTGAACATCTGAACTGACTCTGAATGCCTTCCTTACTTTGCATATCAATACTGCTGATTATAGGGAAAGAGGTCTTTTAATGGCCTCAAGAAAGAAATTAAGCAAATGTGTGAATTGCACTGTTAAGGAAAAGATAAGGTGTGTTTTGAAACCCACCTTAAATGGGTAGATGCTTTACCCTTAGCTCTCTGGTCTGTGAGATGTACTCCATGTAAAAAACTTAAATTATCTCCTTTTGAAATGATGTTTGGACGGCCACCGGTTATAAGCCATGATTTGAAAAATCATATAAGGGACCTAGGATAGCTGGGGTCCTCATGGGTGAATCAAATGGTGAGAGAATTGAATAAGTAAATACAAGAAATCCAACAGTATTGTGTCTCCCTTACCCCCACCATTTTTAACAACTTCCAGTCATAATATTCAGATGGGGGACAGAGTGTGGTAAAACACTGGAAAGGGAAGAATTTGAAACCTAGATGGAAGGGCCCATATACTGTGGTCATGTGTTCTCCACTCACAGTAAAAGTGTTGGAATCCAAGTTTTGGATTCACTAGACTCGAGTTGAGCCAGCTGCTGATGAGTATTGGGAGGCAGACCAGGATGAAGCCCATCCTCTACTGATATGCTTAAAGAAACGCCCCCTAAAAACTGCCCTACCGGCAATGGGTAGAATATATGGGGCAGAAGAGGCCCTACTGAAGTCACCCCCTGGAAGCTGACTTCTCGACGTATAGCTGAAGATTTGGAGGAGGAAGACAATGTTCCATTATTAGATATAAGATGTATTAGAAAGTTTGAGCACCTGTCAGGAAATGGCAAGCCAAGTATTCATAGTCATAACTGTACTATCTCTCGCTTTAGTGAATGTACTTATTCATTGTATTGCATATTCATTCCTCAGGAATTGTCCCCTCCAGAGGAAGACAGGTGCTGAGGCTAAGATCATTAATTGTAATCAAGAGGAAAACGAATCATCTGATGACACTTATGTTTGAGGAACTGTGGGAATGGGTTCTTTGCAGTGTAATAGGAGTTTTAAGATTGTGGGTGATATTTTTAGCAAATAAGGTTTGGTTTTGTGGATTGCCCAAAGCTAATATTGCCATTCCTTAAACTATATATAACCCCTCCCTGATGCGGTGATTCAGTAGGATAAAAGAATTGTGTTAGTAGAAGTTTTGTGTGAGGGACAATTATGAGCCTTTTGTGGCTCTAGCTGTTATTGGCAATGAGCTTCTTAAATGATAATGTCTTGAATGTTGCGAAAATACCCGAGCAACCCCCCCTGGCTCTTGAAGAAAGATCCGAGGATGTTAAAAAAATCCTGGAGAACAGGATGGAATCAAGTTACAGGATGTGGAACAGGTCCTCTCCCGCCAACAGCGCATCATTTATGCTTGGGGATGGAACCGTAAGCCAATCCCAACACCTAAAGTCAATTATCTGACAAACCCTGTAAGAAAAAGGGCAAAGCATAGAGAAAACAGACCCCTGCAACAATGGAGAAAAGGGGACTATATGTTAAGAGTGCTGGAGTCAGGTCAAAGCTTAATCAATCAGTCTGACCCTGCCCTGGGTCAAAAATACTGGTTGTGTCTGTCTGCTGGACCTTTACCTTATCATGCTGCTTCAGTTGAGCCAGATCTTTGAAAAAACACACAATAACAACAACAACAAAGCTACGATAGTCTTTGACAAGGGAGGTAGATGGGGAACTAAAACGGCAGAAGCCCAGCTACGTGGCGATCTGTATGATGCACTTAGAAGACTGGGGATGAGCCGTCTCCCCATCATTGGCCCCATAGCAGTTGGTGTAGAAATTATAGGGTCACCCTCCTTGTGCATCAAACGATATCAGGAGCCTGACATTCCTATGGGATCACTATCAGAGGAACAATGCCTATCTGAAATGTACCTTGCCCCCAGGAAAACCCTTACAGATGTAAAATTGACTCGCAGTATGTCTCCCTCTGCTCACAAGCTCTTCCAACAGAAAGTCACTTTCTCGCTCCCACCTCCACTCGTTTTTAACTGATGGGAGGGGAATCTGACTACTGGAAGGTGCCCAAGGCCATTCCAACCACCCCGACTTCCCGTTTGGCTTTCAATACAATCCACTACGGGAGTTTGTGTTTACTTTCCCCCTAGAAAAGCCAGTTCTCAATATCTCTTTGAAGGACCAGTCCTCAAGAATAAGCTAATGGACCCTAATCAAGAAGTTCCATTACAGCCCCTGACTGGTATGTTCCTAGCAGGAACCTTACAAGTCTGGACTAATGAAAGGAACCTCCGAGCCCATGCCTTCTCCATGAACATCGGTGTATGTGTAGGAGAAAATTGAGTTTTCTTTCTATGTGAAAGACATGCCTATCTGTGCTTGCCCACTAATTGGACTGGCACATGCACCCTAATACACCTCCTCCCCAAAATGGGGGTGGTAAGTGGGGAACAGGCCCTCATGGGACATGTCCAGAAAAGAGTGCCACTCCTACTTCCACTATTAGCAATCTTGGGAATAGGGACAGCAGTTGGAACGGGTGTAGGTGGAATGACCCACTCCATTACACAGTTCAGGCAACTGTCGGAAGAATTCCAAGAAAGCCTGAACCAAATTGCTGGCACCTTGGTCCAGGACCAGATAAATTCCTTGGCAGCCGTAGTGTTACAGAACCGGCGTGCCATAGATCTTTTAACTACTGAAAAGGGTGGGCTATGTGTATTCCTGGGAGAAGATTGTTGTTTCTATATGAATAGATCAGGAGCAGTTCAGGCGGTGGGCCAAGAACCACGAGTTCGAGCTTCCTCTATTGGTCATAAAGTACAAGGAACAGATCTGTGGTTCTCTTGGCTACCGGGAACAGGTTGCATCAAGCAAATGCTATTTGTTTTATTATGTTTAGCCTTCCTCCCTTGCATAATACCCTTGCTAAAACAACTCGTTATGAGGTCTGTAAAAGAAACACAGGCCGAAATGGAGTTAATGTTAAATAGAAAGCCTAATCCCACATACCCTCAAGGAAGATGATATTCAAATTGCACTCTTAGAAGTAGAGAAAGTGATTTTGGAAGATAAGCCCTAAGATGTGTATTGCTTGTATCCTTGCTTTTTCGCTATTCTGTATCCTGCATGCTTATATTGTTAATCTAACAGGCTAGACTCAATTGTGGGTATAAAATAAAAGCTGTCACTACCTCCATTTCTTCCCCATCTATTTGCCAGGAATTGAGAGGGACAGATGCCATGATCTTAGTTTTCTTAATGCTGAATTTCAAGCCAACTTTTGCACTCTCCTTCTTCACTCGCATCAAGAGGCTCTTTAGTTTCTCTTCACTTTCTGCCATTAGAGTGGTATCATCTGCATATCTGAGGTTGTTGATATTTCTCCCAGCAATCTTAATTCCAATTTTAGATTAATCTAGCCCCACCTTTCTCATGATGTGCTCTGCTTATAAGTTAAATAGGCAGGGTGACAGTATATAGCCTTGCTGGACTCCTTTTCCAATTTTGAACCAATCAGTGGTTCTGTGTCCAGTTCTCATTGTTGAGAACTCACGGTTCTGGATGGATAGTAAAGTCTTTGAACCCTGATGTTAGGCAGAACTTTGTTTATCCAAGCCAGCACAAACTGACCACCGTGTTTCATATAAAAACAGTAAATTGTTACAGCTACTGCTCTCTGCTCCCTGCCACCTTATAAACCTTTATTTCAACTCCACCCTCATGACCCATCATGCCAGTGTTCCCACCTCCCTAATTGCAGCGTCCCATAGCACGGAAGGCCATTGCACCCTCCCCCTCAGCTACTTGATGCAAGCAGCACTTCCCACATGAAGACGGGAAGTCTTCCAGGCAGAAAACCATATTTTTATTTTTAATGTTGCCTTTGCTATGTTTGTATTGTAGTTGTGCTGATAAATAAATAAATAAAGGGAGACTAGTATAGATCTATTTCAAGCTATTTAGCTCTCATCAGCTAGCCATACCCTTACTGGGAATCGAACCAGGTTGTAACACAAACACACACACACACGTGTGTGTGTGTGTGTGTGTATGTATTTGTGTTACAACCCCTAGTATGCCCAAATATGGGAGGGAGCTCACTACTCCCCCTTTCTGTCCTTCAGCTCATTACAGAGGACCATCCAGGCTTAGTGTGGCTTAGTGGCTAACAAATCTGCCAAATATGTAACACAGCCCAGGTTCAAATCCCAGTAAGGGTATGGCTAGCTGATGAGAGCTAAATAGCTTGAAATAGATCTATACTAGTCTCCCTTTATTTATTTATCAGTACAAATACAACACAAATAT
The DNA here is from genome assembly GCF_964273705.1 of Natrix helvetica. Taxonomy (NCBI): domain Eukaryota; kingdom Metazoa; phylum Chordata; class Lepidosauria; order Squamata; family Natricidae; genus Natrix; species Natrix helvetica. The sequence continues at coordinate 115,386,786 of NC_138552.1, read as the reverse complement.
AAAAAGGCAACATTAAAAATAAAAATATGGTTTTCTGCCTGCATGGTCTTCTGTGATAAGCTGAAGGACAGAAAGAGGGAGTAGTGACCTTCCTCCCATATTTAGTCATACCAGGGGTTGTAACACAAATATATATATATATATATATATATATATATATATATATATATATATGTGTGTGTGTGTGTGTGTGTGTGTGTGTGTGTGTGTACGTAGGTATGTACGTACGTACGCACGCACGCACGCACACACACACACACACATACACAAAATTTGGCAATCATTTTTCCTCCCGTTCCTAATATTTTATCTAATTTCATTTGTTTCTCATGTATTCCATATTGCATTCCAATTTGTAAATAAGGCCACCATTCCATATTTATTCCTTGTGTTTTCATATCTTGTGCTGATTTTAGTTCTCATTTTTCATCTAAGAGTTCTGCATAGCTTACCATTTTACTGAGATCTATGATATTTGGATATGTCATCACCTCCAGCGTTGATAACCAGATTGGGATTTTCATGTAATGTTTTTTTTTTTAAAATTTTCCTAAACCTTAAACAGGGAATCTCATTGTCAACTTGTAAAGTGTTGCCATGACTACTATCAAGTAGCATAGAGAAGGGAGGAAAATTCCATGCATACTTTTGGCTAGAGTCAGGTCTCATATTCTTAACAGCTGCGCATGTCCATATCTACAGTAGCATCTTGTTGGTGAATGTGATTAATGACTTCAGGCAGAGAGGAGGGGACACAGGGGTACAGTTCAGATGCCATTAAGTGTAAAACAGTTTTGGCTCTGCAGGAGCACATGCCGGAATGTTGATCCTAATAAATGAATGGATTTCTTTTGAACTTTGTCTCAAGGCTCGTAAATTAATTAGGTCATCTTCTGGGAACTTCACAGAGAGCCAAAACTGACTTTTAAAAATCTATCAAGATTTCCGGGTTTCCTGAATCCCGGGCTCTCCGAGCACTCCCCCAATATTGGGGTGCTTGGAGGGAAAATCAGGCAACAGGAGATATGCAGCAATGCCAAGCAGCTGAAGCAAGAAAAGATGAGTACTGATGGAAATTAGCCCCCAAGGCAGCTGTAAGAGAGTCCCCTCACCCTAGTACCCAGATACAAGCAAGCTGGCAAGGGCAGACTGGAGGTGGGACTGGGCACAAGCCTGGCTTCCAAAGGCCCAGATGGAATCCCTGGAGAGTGCAATAGAAAAAGAGAGGGAGGATTTTGACCAGACCACCCTTGCTGATGAGGGGCCATCCTGCCACCCAAAAGAGAGGGGAGGGACATCTGATCCTGTTGAGGGGAAGAGATGCAGACTGGAGTGCAGCCCCCCTCCTCCACCATTTGAAGGAGAAGGAGCCCAAAACTGCAACCAGTGCCTCTCCCACACAGCAGGCAGGCTGCCCAGGGCAGGCAAACCCCTCCCTCCCTCCGAACTAGAGGTGAGGAAGATGGCCAGCCATATCAGGCGCAAGCATACAGAGGCCGACAGGAGGTTGGAGGAGTAGGGCTGAACGACCCACCCCAATTCAGGGGAAAGTTTGACAGAGACTCAGATCAGCTAGCTCTATTCCTTGATTCAGCTGATATCCACCTAGAACGCTATGGGCACCTCTACCCATCCCCCAGAACCATGGTGAATGCCATTGCAGAAGGTCTAGGGGGAGAAGCAAGGGAATGGCTAGCAGCCCTCCACAAGAGGAGAGCCCCCCAACTGCAAGACATAGATGACTTCCTGTGACTGCTAGAGGCCAGGTTTGAGGAGGGGAAGGAGGAGGACTCATATGCAGAAGAGGAACTTAGAAACTAAAGCAGAGGGGCCGCTCCATCCAAGAGCACATCCGTGAATTTAGGAGGGTCAAAGGAAGGCTACCCCTACAGTACCATCTTGTTGGCAAATGTGATTAATGATTTCAGACAGAAGGGAGAGGACACAGGGGTAAAGTTCAGATGCCATTAAGTGTAAATAGTTTTGGCTCCGCAGGAGCACACGCCAGAATGTTGAGCCTAATAAATGAATGGATTTCTTTTGAACTTTGTCTCGAGGCTCATAAATTAATTAGGTCATCTTCTGGGAACTTCACACTCATACTATGTGTCTCTGAAAGTATGAAGGAGGGAGGGAACTGGGAAAGAGATGGAAGGATGGATAGAAGGAAGGAGATTGGAATGAGAGGGGAGTAGAGTAGAGTAGAGTAGAGTAGAGTAGAGTAGAGTAGAGTAGAGTAGAGTAGGAAGAATTGCAAGTGGCCGCAAATAATTTTTAGGAAGGAAGGGAGGGAGGGAGGGAGGGAGGGAAGGAAGGAAGGAAGGAAATATTCTAATACATTATTACTAGTATGTTTATTTAGAAGATACATTCAAACATTAAGAACTGAACACCTTTCTTTTCTTTCTTTCTTTCTTTCTTTCTTTCTTTCTTTCTTTCTTTCTTTCTTTCTTTCTCTATTATATTGTTTTGTTCATTTCCACATTCTTAAAAAACACCCTAAATTGTCTAAATGGGCTCAATTATAGTCAAGTTAATGAATCTGAGCTAAAGCTTTTGTCACGGAGTACAATCAGTTTTGAACAAGACTTCTAGAGGTCCTTTAGATGTGATTCCTAAAGTGTGTGTGAGAAAGAGAGAGGAGGAAAGAGAGAGAGAGAGAAGAAAGAGAGAGAACTAAAGAAATAAAAAAAGAGACAAAGAAAGAAAGAGAAAGAAAGAAAAAGACAAGAAGGAAAGAAAAAGAGAGACAAAGAAAGAAAGAGAAAGAAAGAGAAAGAAAGAGGAAGAAAGAAAGAGGAAGGGAGAGAAAGAGACAAGAAAGAAAGAAAGAAAGAAAGAAAGAAAGAAAGAAAGAAAGAGAAAAAAGAAAGTGGAAAGAAGAGAGAGATACAAGAAAGAAAGAAAGAAAGAAAGAAAGAAAGAGAAAGAAAGGAGAAAAAAGAAAGCAGAAGGAAGAGAGAGACAAGAAAGAAAGAGACAAAGAAGGAAAGAAAGAAAGAAAGAAAAAGAAAAAGAAAGTGTTAGATCAGGTGAATGGATGAGGCAGACTCAGGCATAGCAACAAACAACAGCTCTTTATTAAAATGAACTATATACAATCCAGCGCCACTCTGTTTGACAGCAGCCCTTTTATAGGGAGCTGTCAAATGGCTTGGCCAATCATCATTCAATATTTTCCCGCCAAATCAGAGGATCCTGGTGGAACCTACCATACTGGCTGTCAATATGTAACACCCCTCCCCTCTTAGATGGACTGATCTGGCTGGTAACGTAATCACACAGATAGGTGGGTCTTTTAGAGACTCTCTCTGACCTGCACAGTTCAGTTGTCGCTGGGACTTCGGTCAGGTCGGACAGACCTGTTGCCCCTCTGGCTTCGCCTGGTGGAAATTCCTGGAACTTCTCCCAGGGGGTGGCTGGAGTTCCTCAAGCCAGTTCACTCGGAACTTGCTGCGGGCCCTCAACCTTTTCAGATAAGTACTCCAGTACCTTCGGGCTTGAGTGGTCTGTGAAAGGAGTGAATGTTTACTCCTTTTGGGTAGGGTTTTGGCTAACTCATGCAGGAGTTACCTCTGGTTGCCTAAGGCTGGAATGGTCTAGGCCCGGGATGGTGAACCTATGGCATGCATGCAGCAGGTGGCACGCGGAGCCATTTGTCAGGGCATGCAAGGCGTTGCCCTGTCAGCTGGCCAGCGCACATGCATGCACTGGCCAGCTGAATTCAGCCTTTTTAAAGCCATTTTTTGCCCTCCCCAGGCTCCAGAGGCTTTATAGGAGCCTGGGGAGGGCAAAAACAGCCCCCCCTCCGAGGCCCTCTGGAGGCTTCAGGAGCTTCCCTGAAGCCTCAGGAGTGCAAGAAAACGGCCCAATGGGCATACCAGAAGTTCGGGAACGGACTTCCAGTTTGCTTGTAGGGCTGGTTTAAGCCCTCCGGAGCCTTCAGGAGGCTGCCCTGAAGGTCCCTGAAGGCTCCGGAGGACTAAAAATGGCCCTACGAGCAAACTGGAAGTCCGTTCCTGAACTTCCGGTTTGCCCATAAGGCTGTTTTTTTGCGCTCAGGAGGCTTCAGGGAAGCTCCTGAAGCCTCCGGGGGGGGCTCCGGGATGGCGGGGGGCTGTTTTCGCCCTCCCCAGGCTCCTATAAAGCCTCTGGAGCCTGGCGAGGGTGAAAACAGCATGCAAAAAATGGAGGTGCGCCTGTCATGCGTGCATGCGCACTGGGGGGTCACGCATTGCATTATGGGTGTGGCATGTGCTCCCCCCACTTAAGGCACATGAGCCAAAAAAGGTTTGCCTTCGCTAGTCTAGCCGGCCTTGGAGTTGGTCAATGTGCGCCTCCAAATTCTCCCATCCTCGAGCTCCAATTTGTAAGAGCGAGGTCCAGTGATCTTTGCAATCGTGGCAGAAATCCAGAAGCCCCCCTGGCATAGCTGTGGTCGTAAACTCGATCCCCTACGTTGTCTGAGACTAGGATGTTGAGCAGGCCGTGTGTGGAGAAAAGTCTCTGTAGCACCCTGATACCTCTGCCATGGTGGTTGTCATTAGGACTACCTCTAGCCACTTCAAGTAGGCGTCCACATCAACCATAAATACTTGGCCATGCATGGGGGCAGCAAAGTCAATGTGAACCCTGGACCAAGGTGCCTGAGGCTGTTCCCATTCATGAGGGGGTGCCTCTGGGGGAGCTGGTCTGGATTCCTGGCACAGTGTGCCGGTTGTCACCCACTCTTCTATCTCCTCATCCATGTTAGGCCACCACATGTAACTCCTTACCAAAGATTTCATCTGGACAATTCCCAAATGTCCTACATGCAAGGCTTCTAATGCTGCAACTCGCAGTTTAGGTGGAACAATCACCCAGTCCCCCCCACAGGAGACACCCCCATAATACAGACAATTTGTTTTGCTTTTTTATAAAAGGTTTGAACTCAACCCCAACCGGTCCCTTGGGCCACCCTCTCCATACCCAGTTCAAAACTTAAGAGATAGTCTTGTCTCTCGCTGACGGGCGACCTTGTTCGATGACACCGGGCAGTCTATTAACAAAACCGGGGGATTGGGGTAGGATCATCCAAAGGTTCTGGTAGCGGGCATCTGCTGAGGGCGTCAGCATGGCCCAGAGTCTTACCCAGTCGGTGAATAAGGTGGTAGCTGTAGGCTGCGAGGAAAATAGTCCACCGGGTCATTCATGGAGATAGTGATGCCAGAGTTGGTCGGTCCCCAGCCAAGAGCCCAAGCGGAGGTTTATGGTCTCTGATGATTTCAAAGTCATGGCCATACAGGTATTCATGAAACCTCTTGACCCCAGCCACCAAAGCCAATTGGCTTTCATGGTCCAATTGGCTGTAATTGTAATTGTAATTGGCAACTGACAGGGTCCTAGAATACTACGCGATGGGGGCTTCAGTCCCATTGGACATGTGATGGCTGAGGACTGCTCCAATGCCGAAGAGCGACGCATCACAAGTCAGGACAAGTGGCAGAGTCTGGTTATATTGGACCAGGAACATGTCCACTGACAACAGCCTCTTGACTTGGGACTCTGCCCCAAGTCCATTTGGCATTCTTGCTGAAGAGCCGGTGCAAGGGCTCAGCTAAAGTTGCTTTCTGTCTCAGAAACCCACTGTAAAAATTGAGAAGTGTGAGGAATGCCTGCAGCTTGGTCTGATTGCGAGGTGTGAGGATGTCCTGGATTGCTTTAATTTTTTTATTTGTTGGGTGAATTCCGGAGCCATCAATCAAATACCCCAGGAATTCTACCCTTGGTATGGCAATTATTACATTTTTCTTTTTTCAAGCGGAGGCCCTTGTCTCTAATTCTGGCCAAACTATTTGCAATCATTTGAAAAGTTGCTTCTTATTTGCAGCAGATACCAAGATGTCATCAAAATAGGGGCAACTCCTGGAATCCACTGCAAAATCTGTTCCATGACGCTTTGGAACAGTCCAGGGGCAATACCAATGCCGAATTGAAGCCGGGTGCATTTCAAAGCACCCCTATGTGTCATAATGGTCTGGGCCTCTGCTGTGGTGCCATCTACTGGCAATTGCTAGTACGCCTGCACCAAGTTTAATTTTGCAAATACTTTTCCCGGGCTTAAGGAATGTAGGATGCTGGACAATGGGCACTGATAAGTGCTCTGTTGGAGAGCCTTGTTCAAAGTGCACTTATACTCCATGCAGACAGACCTGTCAGGCTTGACCGGGGTCACAATAGGGGTTTCCCAGCGGGCATGATCGACTGGCTCCAGAATCCCCTGGCCAATTAGTTTGTCCAATTCTTGGTCGGAGGGCAAAAGGGACCCTTCGGGGCTTTAGCTGAATGGGGGCAACATTGGGGTCAAAGTTGAATGATATTGCGGTCCCCACATACTTGTGAAGACTGTCGCTGAAGACGTCCTCGAACTTTCTCAGCAGATCTTTGGCGCTGTCATCACGTATGGCATTGATGCCGGTCACCCCCATGCCCAGAGACTCAAACCAGTCTAAGCCAAGGAGGCTTGGCAAGGATCTGCTGACAACTGTCACCGGAAGCAACTTGACAAAGTTTTTAAATTGGACATGGAAGGTGCCTCATCCCAAAACAGGGATTCAGTTCCCCTGGTAGTTGCTGAGGCACAGTTCCTGATGTGAAGGCTTGTGATTCCGGATGCTTGGAAAGGCCTTTTTCAGTGTGGCCCAGGAAATGATGGTTAGAGATGACCCCGGGTCAATCTCCATGCTGCATGACAACCCTTCTATGAGGATGGTGACCCACAGCTTCTTGTTCTGTGGAGTGCTGATTTACCCAATCTTCATCTGGAATGCATCATTGTAGTCTGACTTTTCGTGCCTTTGTTGGGGCTTCCATGCCTCTCGCCTGGGCAATTTTGGTCTTGTGTTCTGGTTGGTCGATGGTTTCAGTGGTGGTGAAGCCAGGAATTCACTTCTGCAGACCCTGGCGAGATGTCCCTCCAATTGCAGCATTGGCATATAGCGTCTTGGAAACAGCAGGCAGATCTCTGGTGATTACCCCCACAGCCGGCGCAAGGCGGGAAACAGCTTTCAAAATCTCACACCGTTTTTTACCTCTCCATGCACATGTGGTAAACCTTGTCCTCGCTGTCAGATAGCTCTCGCTCGATGGTCTTGTCAGCAGTTCTGCACATGCTTTTTAGGCTGCCATGCCTTTGCAGTGTTTCCGTCGACTTGGTCAAGGACTCTGTAGCCCTGGCTTCATCCAACGCAAGACACTTTAAAACAGCACAGCAAACTAGGGCTGGAAGGGATCTCAAAGGTAATTTAGTCCAACCCCCTGTTCCAGCAGGAAACCTTATATCATCCGGAATATTTTGGTGCCTCTAACAGAGAGGAAAATTGCTAGAAAGGAGAAGAGGTTTACTAGGACAAGGCTTCCATGCAGAGAAAGGCAGAAATAGTCCTTGACTTATGACCACAATTGAGCCCAAAATTTAGTTGCTAAGCAAGAACATTGTTAAGTGAGTTTCACCACATTTTACTCAATCCATGACGTCTCCTGGATCTAACAGTCATGTAAAAACTAGGGAAGAACATCTGAAGGTGTGTGTAATGTTCTAATGTACAGAGGTTATAGTTAAATGTGTGGTAGAAAGTGGACTTGGTGTGAATGATGAATGAATTATCTGATGGTTGTTGTGACTGTTTTGGTTTCTTGGCCAAGAAACCAACCAAAGTTTGTTGCCTTTTCATCCTTGCTGGCAAAAGGAAATAAAAGAGCTTTGTTAGCTGAGGACCAGTGACGGGAGCAATGCAAAAGCACACAAAACACAAAAACACAAAACACCAGTTTAAACACAAAAACAACACAAAAGCAACACAATGCAGAAGCAGCTGCACCTCACACAAAAGGGCCCCTGCCAGAAGCAGGAAACTCACAGAGCCACAAAGAGCTCAAAAAACAACTTTCACACTTTACACAAAAACAGCACAACTAACTCACAATATTGTTGAATTCACAATGCAACATTGTGCAACTTACACACAATGCAAAAGCAGCTGTACAACACAGAAACTGGCCCCTGCAACAGACTTAACAGATTTAACAGATTAACAGAGTTGGAAGAGACCTTGCAGGTCATCTAGCCCAAGCAGAATTGCAAAAGCACACAAAACGGCCCCTGCCACAAGCAGGAAACTCACAGAGCCACTAAGAGCTCAAAAACCAACTTTCACACTTAACAAAAACAAAATGCCATTGTTCAACTCTCACACTGTTGCAGAAAATGACAGGGCTTAGACGCCTTGGGATTCAAGGAGAAGTTTATTGGCAGCCAGGTTCAGAAAACTAGTCAAAGGCTAGTATTGCAAGTTCTGAACAACCTTCATCATCGAAGCACAAATTCTTATACATTCTCAAAAGCAGCACAACACGGAAACACTTAACTCATTTCTTATTGGTTATCTTAAGGAAAGAAGCCTTATAAGTAGATATTGTCTTACTTCTCCTTTTGTCTTGGGCCATAGGTACCGACGACATGTCTTTGTATGAACTTTAGCTGAACCCTGTGGTTTTGGGCTTTTGACATAAGGACTTTTACTGGAACCTTTACTGGACTTCTGTGGTTTAGGGCTTATGACATCTTCCTGTTTTTTTTTTTTAATTGTTTTAATTAAACAAAAACACACACAAAATTCTTCATTACATCTTGTAGAAAGCATGTCGATTGGTTACAAATAAATTTCGTGCGTTACTATACATCCTTCATATTTTTAATTTACATTTTAAAATCGGAAATCTTTATGTATTTTGCCATTAATGTACCATCATTCTCATTTAGCTATAATTATTTAAACATGCTTTTATCTAGAATCATTTGTATTTAAAGACACAACCACCTACTGGCATTCATTAGCTATTCCTATAAACCTCCAATAATTACCCTTTTATAGCATATTCCCTTTTTTTCCCAACTCACTATTTAAGGCTTATATCTAATTGCTTTTACCAATGCCAAGACATATAAAAATCATTAAACATTATCCATTAACATTTCCTTATTGTTATTATAATTATCTTTAAAAAAATTGTCATTTATATCACATCTCCTCCCCTCCGTCCCAAGAAAAATTACACCTTTATAATAATATCTAAACAAAAGTTTGTTAGTAAAGTTTATAAGTGCCCAAGAGAAATTACATCATTATTATAAAATCTAAACAAAAAATGTATTAGTGAAATTGATAAATCTTTTCCCCAGGTCCCAATTTACAGTTTATATCCAAATTATTTTTACTAATTGAGATTATTATTTCATTATTATTATCATAATGAGTTATTAATTAACAAATAAACATATTAAAGAAAACATTCTAAAAGTGTCTAAGAAATCCTACTTATTAATCACCAAAGGTTAACTAAGTTTTGAGTTATCAACCTTCATTATCAGCCTGTGTCTTTCCAGTAACAAAACAGTCTTATCTCTTTAGCCAGTTGTTGCGTCAATTCTCTTATAAACTTCTTTATAAAGTTTTTAAAAACTTCTCTCTGCGCTTTTTTGCTTGAGAGATCTCTCATATAGTCTTGTTGCCCTTGAACTGGTATTAAAATTAACATGTCTTTGATTATCAGATGTCTTTCTAAAGCTGTTTCTCTTCTTAATTCCATCGTCAAATCCATATCTTGACAGGAGGGGTAGAGCTCCAGATCATCAAGTATATAATAATAATCAGATTCACTTTTCCATGTTCCCTCCTTTCCACTTTCACTCATAGGTGCTCCATTATTAGGTTCATCTGTTATCTTGTCTTTATTTTCTATATCTTCACTCTCTTCTTTAATTTTTGAGGCTCCAGTCCCTTCATCTTTTATTGAGCCAGACAATAATCTATCCAACTTCTTATCAAACCTCTCAAATCCTTCCAATATCTTTAAAATTCCATCCAAAAAATCCTGGTAACTTAGGGTTTCTTCATCTGTATATAAATGCATATTTCCCAGAAGAAAAGAAAAAGCTTAAATTCCACTGCCACTATCACCTTCAACGTCTCTTTTATGTATAAAAATATTTTTGTTTTGAATTTGCTTAAACATAAGATCCTTTTAATTTTTTCAAAAAAGTGAAGGTTCTATCTTTTCTTTTCTTTCCTTTCCCTTGTCCAAAATATTCCACAAAGATACCTGCAAGAAAACGGTCCTTGTCCTTGAGTCCTTATCAGTCTCTACAGACAAGCTGCAAACCCTCTAGTTACAATGTCAACAGACTCAGAGAGAATAGAGCAAAGGATACTTTGTTCAAAAAAAAAAAAACAAGTTCTGGCTTCCGAATGGCAGATTCAACTTTCTCTTATTTGTATCAAACTTAAGAAAAACAAAAATCTCTAAGTGTTTTTAATAAAATTTAATAAACAGTAAGAGGAAGGATTATTAAAGTAAAAAAAGTTTTAGATCAATCAAAAAATAAAGGCAGCACAGAGTAGGAGAAAAAATCAATTCATTCACTTAGGAGGAGAAATGTGAAGCGTTCCAATCACTTCAATCCACAAAATGCTGTTACATAGAAAAGCAAGAAAAAAAAACTTTCTAAGGCAGTCCAATGAAGATAAATTTTGCCTCTTTATTCTTTTGCTTAAAGGACTAATTTATCTTTAAAAAAAATTTCTTTGGGCAATCATCCTCAAAGAAAAAAATCTCACCAGCTGGACTCACTTTCACTGCCTTCTTTCCGGAGCTGTCTCTGACTTTGTCAGCCTAGGGGTTGTCTGTTTACCACCGGCTTGGAGAACGTCCCTTGGGTCGATCAGGGACTTTGCAGTGTCCCTGAGACCAGCAAGGATTTGTCTCCCTGTCACCGTCTCTCCGGGACATATGGACCGTGCAGCTGGTAAAAGAATCAACGGCGGCCTCGGACTATCAAGACTGCACGTTGTGTCGTCGCGACGTCTGCCTCATTCTCCCCAACATCTTCCTGTTTTTCTACACGACTTACAATCAGGCTTTTATCTCTTCCTTTTGCAACATCTTACTCTTATATTTTAATTTACATTTTTATCCTGATTTAACACAATGGAAAAGCACACAAAATGTCCCCTGCAATAACAAGCAGGAAACTCACAGTCACGGAGAACTCACAAAACTAACTATCACAAGCACAAAATGTCACATACATACATTTTGTGTGTTTGTGTAGTGAGTGTGAAACACTATAGACACACACAAAATCTCAGAATTAAACTAAAAATATAAATGCAGCTAAAGCTTTATAAATTTTAAATGGCTATTATTTCCTTTAAAAAATCCTTAAAAAAACCCCGCAAGTAACCTTTTTTAAAAAGAAAAAAAACACTTCCTTACCCAATCGAAGACATAAGGCAGGCAGGCAGGCAGGGAGATTCAGTTGCTAGACGATGATATGGATTGCAGGATGCAGCCGAGGGATTTCAGAAGCAGCAGGCGAACAGCAAGGCAGGCGTTCTGCGACCAGGATTTGGTCCAAAGAGCAAAGGTAAGCAAACTGGAGGCTGGGGGGAAAATTGGTGGTTAGCCAGGCAGCTTAGCCAGGCCAGGAAGGGACAAGGCAAGGCCACAAGGGATTTTTACCCCAGGTTCGGAAAACCATGGCCTGTCGTCCCTACGATAGGTAAAGGAGGATTTCACCCCGATATACACTCCATACTATGTAATATGTGTGTACACATATGACATACATATACATAGGATTAAATAGTATAGTTTGGATGTTCAGTAGTAGTAAATAAACAGGGAAATTGTATCTTGTTGAAGTGAGGAGAGACCAGGCAACTTGACTTGAGTGACGTCAAATTGGCCATGCCCACCAAGTCACATGACCACCAAGCCACGCCCACCCAGTTATATGATCACCAAGCCACACCCACCAAGCAAGCCATGCCCCACAGAACTGGTAGTAAAAAAAATTGAATCCCACCACTGCTCTATCCATTTAATTTCTTGCAATCCTTCATTCTAAATATACACATCCCAAAAGCTTTTATATTTAGATGTCTATTAATAATATGTTAATATTTAATTTAATATATTAATTTATATTCCCCATATATGCTGCTTTCCAAGCAGCTCTGCTGCAAAGGGAGGCAGAAAGGTTTGGCCAAGTCTTCTCCTTCTCAGCCTCAAACATACACACAGCAAACATGCACACACCTGATGGTGCCAGGACCTTCTGCAAGGAGATGGTGTGTGGGGAAGTCCCTCCAGTGCAGCAGACCATTCTCCTGGCCAGGTCTGGCCACGAGTGGTGCAAAGAACAGAACCTGTAGTTTTAGGTAGTTTTTGGTGCAAAAAGCCTGCAGCCACTACCTCTTTTTTGGTGAGAGAAGCCTCCTGCTGTCACCTCTTTGCCAGCCGGAACTGAGCTTGCAGTGGCAACTGGAGGCTTCTTGTACTGAAAACTACCGGTGCCTGGAGGGTTCTCGAGAAAGGCGGCCAAGCCTCAGGGTGTCCCCTGCCACCAAAGCGGTCCTTCAGAAGGTGAGTGAGGCAGAAGGTGAGTGGGCGGCATGCAGACAGAAGCCCTAGGGTAGGCCAGAGCCAGGGACTGGCAAGTGCCCTGACCTGAAGCAGAGGGTAAGTGGGCAGCATGCGGGCGGATGCCCTGGGGAAGGCCAGAGCCAGGAACTGGCACGTCCCCTGACCTGAGGCGGAAGGCGAGCAGGCGGTGGCATGTGAGTGGAAAGATGGTGAGAGCCTGGTCAAAAAGGTGGCTGAGCTGCACTGTGTGTCAACATCTAAAGCGTTTCCATGACTACTATCAACTTAAGAAGGGGGGAAAATGCCATGCATACTTTTGGCCAGAGTAAAAAGTCTCATATTTCTGTAACTGGGATGTGAATGCGCTTGTCCAGAACCCTGCTGTAACGTCCTGTTGGAGAATGTGATTGATGACTTCAGGCAGAGGGGAGGGGACACAGGGGTAAAGTTCAGACACCATTAAGTAGGATTTAGTTTCGGCTCCACAGAAGTCTATGCCAAGATGTTAGTCCTAATAAATGAATGGGTTTATTTTTAACTTTGTCTCGAGACTCATAAATTAATTAGGTCAGCTCTTGGAAACTTCACAGAGAGCCAAAACTGACTTTTAAAAATCTATTAAGTTTTCTGGGTTTCCTGAATCCTAGGCTCTCCGAGCACTCCCCCAATATTTTGGGTGCTTGGAGGGAAAATCAGGCAACAGGAGGCTGAAGAAAAAGACTGATTACAGCTGGAGGTATGCGGCAATGCCAAAAAGTGATGTCTTCCCCAGCAGCAGAAGCAAGAAAAGATGAGTACTTTTGGAAATCAACCCCTAAATCAGCTGAGGTAGAATTGCCTTGCCCTAGTCCCCAGATACAGGGAAGGTTCTCAAGCAATCTGGCAAGGGTGGACTGGAGGTGGGACTGGAAAAGCCCCAGATGGAATCCCTAGGGTGTGCAATAGAGCAACTGAAGGAGGATCTTGACCGGGCCATTCTTGCTGATGAGGGGCCATCAAGCTGCCCAAAAGAGAGGGGAGGGATATCTGATCCTGTTGAGGGGAGGAGATGCAGAGTGGAGTGCAGCCCCCCTCCTGATAGAAGGAGAAGGAGTCCAAAATGGAAACCAGTGCCTCTCCCACGCAGCAGGCAGGCTGCCAAGAGCAGGCAACCCCCTCCCTCTCTCCGAACTAGGGGTGAAGACGGCCAGCCATATCAGGCGCAAGCATACAGAGACTGACAGGAGGTTGGAGGAGTAGGGCTGAATGACCCGCCCCAAGTCAGGGAAAAGTTTGATGGAGACTCAGACCAGCTAGCCCTATTCAGCTGATATCCACCTAGAATGCTATGGGCACCTCTACCCATCCCCCAGAACCATGGTGAATGCCATCACAGAGGGTCTAGAGGGAGAAACAAGGGAATGGCTAGCAGCCCTCCACAAGAGGAGAGCCCCCAACTGCAAGACATAGATGCCTTCCTGTGACTGCTAGAGGCCAGGTTTGGGGAGGGGAAGGAGGAGGACCCATATGCGGAAGAGGAACTCAGCAAACTAAAGCAGAGGGGCCACCCCATCAAAGAGCACATCCGTGAATTTAGGAGGGTGATAGGAAGGCTACTCTCTTTACCAGAGCGACTGCTGGTGCATTTCTTCAGAACAAGCCTGGAGAAACAAATTGCCCATGTAACCGCATACCGCGACATCCCAAATCAACTCTCTGAGTGGTTCCGGGTAACAACAAAAGTCAACAGTGGGCTGTGTGTTAACGACATGAGAAAGCAACTGGACAAAAAGAGAGAGGTCAACCTAACCTGAAACCACCCAGCCGGCAGGGAACCACAGCACCACAGCAGGCCGTGAGATCAGCCCTCCCTTGAAGTCCGCTGAAATGCTACAGATGCAGGGGGATGGGCCACATTGCAGCTGCATGCCCAACCCCAGCCCCAAAACCAAGGCCAGACCCACCGCCCAGGGCACGACCAGAACAAGACCTCAAAAGGACCACCAACATGTCCAGGAAAGCCCTCCAGGATGCAGATGCCCCTTCCTCCCCAGGCGAAAGTGGTGGAACGACAACCAGATGCCCGAACCATATGACAGCAAAGACGAAGGAGAAAATGACCCAATGGTGAGAGAACCAATTCACCCTTTCCTTTTTCTAATATGCCTCACAGCCCAAAAAACAGGAAACCAGGGGCATTTTCAAGCCCTAATAGACTCAGGCTGCACAATGTGCTTGATCAACCTAACCACAGTCCTGAAACTGGGAATGAGAGCAAAAAGACTGGCCCACCCGATCCGGTTTGAGCAGGTTGACGGGTCCCTAATGGGAGGAGCCTATGCCACCCACCTGACTGAACCAGTGAGGCTAGAGCTAGCGGATCACTGGGAAGTAATTTGATTCATAATAGCCCCCAAAATGACAGACACAGTCATACTGGGACTTTCCTGGGTAGACAACTGGGGATCGACCATCTGGTGGCAAGGCAGTACCTGCAGACTTAGGATATCAAGGGGCCCCAACCCCTCCCACACCAGCAAGCAGAAACACCACCCATGTTGGTAACCCCCCAAAACAGCCCACAAGAACAACTGGCAACCACATCCGACAAAACCCCAGAGGCCGAACTGATTCCGATGGAATATTAGGACCTCGCAGAAGTATTCAGCGAGGCAGAATGCGATGTTCTGCCTCCCTACCGGGAGACAGACTGTGCCATCGAAATCATCCCCGGGGCAAAACTACCCAAGCCCAAACTGTACGTCATGAAACTCTAGGAAATGCAAGAGATGCGCAAATACATAGACAAAAACCTAGCAAGGGGGTTCATTGAGCCAGCCAAGCCATGGGTTGCAGTGCCAGTCCTCTTTTAAAAAAAATGGAACTATGAGGTTGTGTGTGGACTTTCAAGGGATAAATGGGGTGTGCGTACACAACCTATACCCCCTCCCCTTCATGAAGGACATGCTATCTCATCTGGCCAAGGAAAAAGTCTTCACCAAACTAGACCTCAGAGAAGCATACTACCGAGTACGTATCAGAGAGGGAGGTGAATGGAAAACAGTGTTCAACTGCCCCCTAGGGAGCTTTCAATTCAAAGTGATGGCTTTCAGAGTGCAGGGACCCCCAGCAGTATTCATGCAGTTAATAAACAAGGTGTTGCACAAGCACCTCTACAAGGGGGTCCTCGTCTACTTAGATGACACCCTTATCTACACTGAGACCATGGATGACCATGTACCCCTGGTCCGCCAAGTACTGGAAAAAGTCTGGCAGCCAATCTGTACATCAAGGTATCAAAATGTGAATTCCACCGTGCACAGTTAGACTACCTGGGTTACCGAGTGTCAAATGAGGGAATAGAGATGGATCCAGTTAAAGTGCAAGCTGTCTTAAGCTGGCAACCCCCTTGCACCCGCAGACAACTACAAAATTTCCTAGGTTTCGCGAACTTCTACAGGCAATTCATCCCGTCCTTTGCAAAAATTGCCAAACCCCTAACAGACCTCCTGATGCCCTCTCCCACATGCCTCAGTACAAATGCGAATGGGAGCACGTAGTGGATGCCATCATTCCCTCTACTCAAACAGCTGTCCAAGTAACCACCAGGCGGCAATGCCGTGACTGGCAAGACCAACCCGCAAGACTAACTACGAGACTCAAAACTGAACTGCTAGCAGACCCCTGGTTCCAAAACAACCAATACATCTTGACAAAAAGAGATGACCTTGCATGGAAGGGGATGAAACTCTACGTCCTAGAATCCCTATGTACCCTAATTCTCCAGAGGAGTCATGATGCCAAACTGGCAGGCCACTTTGGCTTCCTAAAGACTTTACACTTAGCCCGGAGGCAATTCTGGTGGCCTGGCATGAAGAAAGATGTAGATAGTTACGTGAAAAGTTGTACCATCTGCGCCATAATGAAGAGACAACCAGGAAACCCCCCCAGACTACTGCAAACAGTAGCAGAACCAACAAGGCCGTGGGAGGAGATCACAATGGACTTCATAGTAGAGATGCCAAAAAGTGGGGGAAACATGGTGATTTGGACTGTAATAGACCTGTTCTCCAAACAGTCACAGTGCAATTGAAACTGCCTCGATTGTTGGGGAAGATACACGCAGCATTTCATAGTAGCCTCTTAAAACCCATGATTGGATCCACTTTGAGACCACTACCCCAGGAGCCCCCGGGCCCTATGGTCATAGGGGGCCAAACCCATTATGAAGTTCAATGTATCCTTGATTCAAGGTGGCACAGGAGACAACTCCAATACTTAATCAAGTGGAAGGGCTACCCCTTATCAGAAGCATCTTGGGTGAAAAGTAGAAATATCCAGGCTGATCGCCTTATAGCAAAATTCCATGCAGAAAATCCAAGCAAGCCTGGGGGAGGGACACATCCCTAAATTATACATCTGTACTCAAATTGCTTTGTTTTACACAGGTCACTTTCAGGAAGTGAGGGGAGATGGATGTCAAAGTCTAAAGCGTTTCCATGACTACTATCAACTTGAGAAGGGGGGAAAATGCCATGCATACTTTTGGCCAGAGTAAAAAGTCTCATATTTCTGTACTGGGATGCGAATGAACATGTCCAGAACCTTGCCATAACATCCTGTTGGAGAATGTGATTGATGACTTCAGGCAGAGGGGAGGGGACACAGGGGTAAAGTTCAGACACCATTAAGTAGGATTTAGTTTCAGCTCCACAGAAGTCCGTGCCAAGATCTTAGTTGTAATAAATGAATGGTTTTTTTTTAACTTTGTCTCAAGGCTCGTAAATTAATTAGGTAACTTCACACTGTGTCCACCCTGAGGTGGTGGCCTAGGCTGCCCCAAGAGTTGGCACTCAACTGGGGCTTGTGGTGGCAGCAGGTAGGCCAGGCCAAGAGTTGACTCAACCGCGGCTTGCAGCAGCCTAGGCCAGCACAGGAGTCGACTCAACCAGGTCTTGCTTACAGGCTCACTCACCCAGGGAAATCAGGGCCACAATGGAAGGCAGACAGCAATGGCGAGCGAGCGGGTGAGATGAGGAGTGTCTGGTCGAGGAGCAAAGAGGCAAGCAGGCAGGGGGGCAAGTTGGGCGGGGCAAGTGGGCAGGAGGGGGTGAATGGCAATCAGCAACTGGGCAGGCAGGAGCAGGGCCAGCTAGAGGTGATATTTGCCGGTTCTCCGAATTAGTTAGCATTTCTGCTATCGGTTCGCCTGAACCGGTCTGAACTGGTTGAATGCCACCTCTGATTACTATATCTCCCAGGGGGAAAGTACTTGCCAGCAGATGCTCAATCCACACTGCTGCAATATAATAGTTCAAAGCTGGAGGCAATTGACAGTCATCTTCTCCAGGCAAATAGTGGCCACAGTCACCACTTGAGTGCAGCAAAAGCGAAAACCCAACTAACTGATAATCTGAAAAGCACCCTAAGAGCAGCCTTCTGGAGAGACAAATGCAGAGGTAGATTTCTGCCGGTTCAGCCCGGAGGCTTGGCCCACCCACCCGGATGCTTCTGCACATGCACATGAACAAACCGGTAGTAAAATAAATGGAAACCCACCACTGGACAAATGGTACCAGATGAATAAGAATGAATGTGCACTGAAGAATGGTCTAGTTTGGGTGGGGGCCAAACTGTTTGACCCAAAAAGTGATTGGCTGTTGGTCAAATTAAAAAATGGTGGGGCATTTTGGGTTTCTAAAAACCCTGCACCTAGTCAAGTGGCAATTTTGATAGCTGTCCCTCAAAAAGGACATAGAAAGCTATGTAGCCAGCTGTCCTACCTGTGCCTCTGCTAAATGGAGACAAGGGAAGACACCAGAGTTCCTCCAATCCGTAGCAGAACCAAAAGCTCCATGAAAAGAGATACCAATGGAACAGCATGAAAGTTCAGGGAACACAGTAATTTGGGTAATAACTGACTTGTTTTCCAAACAGGTACATTTTGTTCATGGCTGAAACAAATTCCCTCTGCTCACACTTAGGCTACATTATTTGTGCAGCATATTTATCCATTACATGGTGCTCCAGGGTGGATAATCTTAGATCGCAGAGTCCAATTCACTTCACTATTTTGACAGGAGTTTCTGAAACTTTTGGGGACCACTCAGGGGCTCAGCTCTATCCCTCATCTGCTACTAATGGTGGCCATGAACAAGACAATGGGATCTTGGAGCAGTACCTCAAACCAGTGGTGAAATTTGACTGGTTCAGACTGGTTCGGGTGCACCAGTTGGGATGATTTGAATTGGATCACTGAACTGGTAACCCCCCCTAGTTGGCCCCGCCCACGCCCGCCCATTTGCCACTCATCCCTTCTGGCCACTTGCTCACCCTTTCCAGCCACTTGCTCACCTGTTCCAGTTGTTTGCCCCCCCACCAACTCACCCTATATATGTTGCCTTAGCAGCACCGGCAGGCAATGGGGTGCACCTGCACAGTGGCTATGCACACACCCCCCATTGCCTGCCAGTGCCATGAGTGGCCGGACCCGGGCAGGAGAACAGCAGCAGCCAGAGGGATGGCATCGCAGCAGAGCTGCTCCAAAAGCAGCCGCTGGCCGCAGTCCTCAAAGTACGATCCTGGGAGGGAGGTGGAACCATAAGGGGACAGACTGCAGCCAGCAACTGCCTTCTGAGCAGCTCCACTGTGAAGGGAGGGAGAAAAGTTCAGCTTCTCTCTGACGCAGCATTCAATGTGGCCACTTCTCTCCTCCTTCTCAGGGTCATACACACAGAGCAAACATGAGCAAGAAGGCAAGAAGCAGCCAGGTTGAACGCTAGAAGACTTGGCCAGCCTAACTTTTCTGTCAGTTCTGTGGGCATGGCTTGGTGGGTTGCTGTCAGTGACATAAAGTTGGCCACACCCACTCAGTCACATGATCCCCATCACCAAGCCACACCCACCAAACCACACCCCCAGAACGGGTAGGGGAAAAAATTGAATTTCACCACTGCCTCAGATGCTATATTAATTACCAGTTGGATGGACCTTCTCCCTTTCTTAGAGATTGCTTATAATAATTCAGTACGCAGTAGTACCAGGTTCACTCCATTTAAAGTGGCCATGAGACAAGACTTTGTATCTATCCCTGAATCGCCTCAGGCCACCCAATTGATTGCATCACTCCAGGAATGGGTGACCCAATTACAAACCATCTGGGCAGTGGTGAGAAAGGCTTTGGAGGAAACCAGAAAATTTTACAAATTGCAAGCTGATAAAAAGTTTAAGGACTTTAAACTGGGGGATAAGGTGTATCTGTCTACTAAATTCATCCAGTCAGACAACCTTTCTAAAATTTGGGCCCAAAATACATTGGACCTTTCCCCATAAAAAGAATTATTAATCCAGTAACTCTGGAATTTGAACTATAAAAACACTCAAACATGTATACCCGGTATTTCATTGCAATCTATTAAATTGGAAACCACTTCTTCCCTGCATTCAAAGTTGCAACCACCTCCTGATCCTATCATGATTGACAGAGAACAACACTTTGAAGTCAGAGATATTTTGGACTGATGTCATGGAAATATTTTCCTCCCTCGGAGACTGAATAGGTTGATTCCAACATATTAAAGCTTCCAGACTGCTTAGGAAGTTCCATGAACCTTACCTAGATAAACCCCATTGAACCATTTACTAATGATGAAACATTCTGTGTCTCTCCCTCCCCTCTTCTCTTCCTTTGTAGAACTAATCTCCCTGTCCAGGGGGGCAGAATGTCAGGTCCTGCTAGTTCCTGTCAGTTCCTGCCATCAAAGGCTGGAGGGGTGGTAGAGGACAAATGGGCAATATAATTGTGTATACATGATAGGAAATAGGGAGGAGGGAATGATAGGTAATGAAGACCAGAGAACTCTAGAATTCGTTTGTACCACAGGCACCAAGGCCATGCACCCTGAGAAAGGAATGTGAATTGCCCATAATATCTCAGTATTCTCATAACATCTTAACAAGCTCCGATTGGCAAAACACGGACTGGTCACAGGGGAGGGGAGATGGAAAGCTTTTCTGTATCTTTTTTGTGTAGGAAAACCTTAGAGCTAGCCTGATGTAACTGCAACCAAGTAAAATAACATTTTGCTTCACTCTAATGTTGAGGGTCTTTCTTTCCTAAGGGATCAGATTTGGGTAGGTCTGACATGTACTGCCACACACATGTGTATAGTGGCATGCACATGTCTGAAGTATACACATTTAGCTTACATTATTTTTTGTTGGAATGGTTCTTCCAACAAAATGGATATTAATGAAACTTCATCAAAAAGTACCTGCCCACTCAACCCAATATAACCCCACAACACAAGCTAAAAAGGATAATACTGCGATACATCAAAAACATCTAAAAAACATGAACAGACTATTACAACCACATGGAATTGGCATAGTACACAAACCAATTAAACTCTTCCAAAACATCCTAAGTAAACCAAAAGACCCAGTCATCTACAATGTTAAGGATGTAACCCTAGGCTTGGCTTTCCAATGTATATAAGCTATGATTATTTTACTGTTGCTTTAAATGCTTAAGAGGTGTAACTGGTTTGTTACCTCATGCAGCTATAAGAGGGAGCCAGAATGGTTGTTAGATCTCTCTCTCTGTTTTGTTAGAAGCTGATCAGGTGTATTTTGAGGTATTGTGGTTTGCAACTGTTATCTACTTTGTGTGTTAAACTGAGACTATTTGATAACTGAATTACTGAACTGTGTATGACTTGGACTGTTAACCGGACTCTGAATACCTCTATATTTCTACATAGTAAACTACTATATTTTTATACTATTCAGTGTCTCTGTATGCTGGTTTGTGCGTGTTCTTCCATATCACTCTCATTACGCTTCTCTGCATACTCGCTCTCCCAATGGGGAGCTTAATTACTTAACATACAATATACAATGTAAAGATTGCAACAGGACAAACAGGTAGAAGATTAATAGAACACATCCATGAATACCAAGTAGCAGTCAAATGACATGATGAAAACTCTTTAATCTCACAATACATGGATAGACTTAACCATACTTTCAACAGGGAACCTATGGTATCAATATGATTGATGGTGGTGGCTTCATTGCCAGGTGTAGGGGAGAAGTGGTTGCCAGTTTTAGTAAACTACAGTGGAATACTGGATGGATGCGGCTAAGAGTTTTTGGTAACTCAAGTTGAACTGTTACTGGGTTAATGATTTTTCTGACAGGGAAAGGGCCAGTGTATTTCAGACCCAGCTTTTTAGAAGATTGTCTGAATTGCAGGTACTTGGTGAATAGATAGCCTTTATCACCAATTTTGAACTCTTTTGGTTTAGAGCATCTTTTGTTGTTTTGCTTTTTATATGACTTCTGCACTTTCTCAAGCACTATTGGCCAGGTGTTTTGAAGTTGCACAACCCATTCTGTCAGGGTGGCATTTAATGGAGTGGTTTGGGACAATTCAGGAATAGATACAAAGTCCTGCCCTGTTACCACTTTAAAAGGAGTAAACCCTGTGCAGCTGTGCATGGCATTATTATGCGCCATTTCAGCAAAAGGAGGGAGATCTGTTCAATTGTTCTATTGGTACTTAATATAGCACCTTGGGTATTATTCTAGAACCTCATTTATATGTTCATACACAACCCCCAATTGGTGTCCATAGGAATTAATTCCCTGGATGATCCCCAATAGTTTTAGAAACTCTTGCCAAAAACATGAAGTGAACTGAACACTGCAATCTGATATGATTCTTTCCAGCGCCCCATAGAATCTGTATATTTGTTGCACAAACAGTCTAGCTAATGTAAAACCCAAGGGAATTTTTTGACATGGCATGAAGTGTATTTGCTTAGAAAAAAGGTCGGTTATCACCCAAATTACTGTGTTTCCCCAAACTTTCTGATAACTCTACTATAAAATCCACTTAAATCTTGTTCTTTGGAGCTCTTTGGAGCTCTGGAACAAGATTGACTGGAGGAATCCTGGTGTTTTTTCCTGGTGCCCTTTTGTAGATGCATAAAGGGGGCATCTGGCTACATAACATTTTATATCATTTTTGATCAATGGCCAACAAAATTGGAGTTTTACAAGACATAGGGTTTTATGAAGCCAAAATGTTCCACTGTTTTTGAGTCATTGCTTTTTTGGATGATCAGTTTGTTGACTTTCTGAGTTTAGCCTCTACCAATGCTAAGACATCATGTAATGTGCACTCAGTCTGGTAGGTTTGAAACCACTCATCTCTCTCTAATGCTGCCATGCTGAGTAAGTCATCTGCTACCTGGGACTTGAGTTTCCTCTGAGCTCTAGTGATGACTGGGGCTGCCAGCTGCCAAGATGGGATAACTGGCCTGATGATTTCAGGATTGGAGCTATTATATTCTGGTAACCTTGAGAGAGTATCAGCTAAAAAATTATTTTCTCCTGGAATGTGGCACAACATAAAATTGAACCAGCTCAGCAGACTTGCTTAGGAGGCAGCCTCCTGGATTTTCAGGGCCTCCAAATTTTTACGGTCTGTCCACACTTCAAATGGGGCTTTGTTCCCTTCTAGGAAGTGCTTCCAAGTCAGGAGCACCCAACGCACCGGATACGCCTCTTTCACCCACACTACCCACCTGTGCTCATTCTCAGTGAGTTTTTTTAGAGGTGTAAGCCCATGATTGCAGGACCCCCTGTTCATTTTTTCTGTAATAATATGGCTCCCATGGCTAAATCACTAGCATCCATGTGAATAATAAAAGAGGTCATTTGGATTGGCCATGCGGCGTACGCCAGCCTGCAATTTTTGCATGGGAAGGCCTTCAGGAGAAAGCCACGAGCTGGCGTATGCTAGCCTCCCGCTGCCACCACCCCCTCCTCGCACTTAGTTGCTTACCTGAGGGAAGCAGCAAGCCGCTGGAAGGCAAAGCGAAGCGAAGGGAGGACCTGATCAACAAGCGTGATGTGACAGTTGCTCAGGATGTTGGCCATTGGCGCCATGCTTTTAAATGGGTATTAGAGGTGGGCGGGTTGACTCCAGCCTTCTCACTGATTGGCTGGACTCCAGTTAATCAGTGAGCAGCAGGCTGGGCTAGTTTACTGCAGATGGACAGGGGAGCAAGCGAGCTGCGACGGAACGGGCAGGGCGAGCGAGCGACAGGGCTGGAGCAAGCATTCCAGAACTTACTTCTGGGTCCACTGGTGAAACCTCTTCTACCAAACCGGTTAGAACAGGCAGGGTGGAATTCACACTTGGACAGTTTAGCATACAGCTGAGTGGCTTGAAGCTTTTTAAGTATGGTTCTGATGAGCTTCACGTGTTCAGCCCTGGTTTTAGTGTAAATTAAAATATTATCTAGGTAAACTAGGACTTCTTTATACAGGTGTTCATGCAGCACCTCATTAATCAGTTCAATGAAGACAGCAGAGGCACCCTGTAGTCCAAAGGGGAATACCCAAAATTGGAAGAATCCAAAGGGGCAATTAAAGGTAATTTTCCACTCATCCCCTCCTTGATTCTAACCCAGTAGTACACCTCTCACGAGACAAGTTTAGTGAAAAGCTTCTCTTTGGTCAGGTCAGCCAGCATGTCCTTCATCAAAGATAGCGAGTAAACATTTTTGATGCAGACTGCATTAAAAATGTGGTAATCAATGCACAGGGAAAAGTACCCATCTATTTTTTTCCTGAAAAGCACCAGGGTGGTCAGCTGGGTCTAGCTGGCTGTATGAATCACCACTTCAGGTTTTTGTCAATGAATGTTCAGAGCTCCTCGAGCGCCCTCAGGGTCAAGTAGTATAGCTTGAACTTTGGCCCCTAGTAGTAATTCTATGGAACAATCTGTGGGGCAGTGGGGGGGGGAATGCATCTGAGTTCTTCCCACTAAAAATGCCCTGTAAGTCCCAGTACCCCTGTCATGGCCCCATCAAAGGTGGGGGCCAAGGAGGAGGCAATGGGGCCAGCATAGGAAGATGGTGCAGCCTCTCTGGCCCCAGAGGAGTGACCGGAGGAGCAGGATGAGCCCCAGGTCCCTCAGACCTGGGAAGAGTCATCAGAGAGGAAGAGAGTGTGCAGGACAACCAAGCAAAGTGGGAGGATATGGAAAGGACAGGCAGCAGAGCAGAGGAGTGACAGAGCTCCAGAAAAGAGCAACTGCCTCCCCCACCTGATCCCCGAGCATGGAGAATGGGGAGGAGGCAGGATTAGCACAGGGTAACTTGACAACTTGGGAGCATGGCGCCCTGCCCCTTGTCACCAGGCTCACCTGGGGAATAGGATTTAAGGAGAGGCTGTGGGGAGGCATTTGTTGGGAACAAGTGTTGCATTCTTCCAGCCACACTTGCGATTACCAACATCTTGCTATCTTGCTTTGTTTTGTCTTGCCTTGCTTTGCTTCAACTTGCCTTACCTTGCCTAGCCTTGCTGTGTATGAGTACACAGCAACACCATTCTGCTCCGGGTTTTTACTACAGCCCCAGTGAAATTTCTGAGGAATGAGGACACCCCGTGATCAGGTTTTCTGTACTGCTTCTGCTCCCAAGACTGAGCTGCTACTCTGGACATATAGCAGCCAAGACCTATTAGAAGCGTGTGTGCGTGTTTAGAACTCTGCTCTTGAATTTGCAGTAAACTGCGGGGATTTGGGGGAAAGGTTGGAGTAATAAAAGGGAATTAAGCAGTGGTGAAATCTAATTATTTTTTTGCCACCAGTTCTGTGGGCGTGGCTTGGTGGTGCTGGGGTTATGTGACTGGGTGGGCGTGGCCAACTTTTTTTTACTTTTAAAAGCATTTTTTCCTGCTGGTTCGGGCGAATAGGCTGGAAAAATGCTTTAAAAAGTGAAAAAAAGAGTTTCCAACGATTATGCAGATGAGCTGTGAGCCATGTGATCATCGGAAGTTATTTTCCCCACTTTTTAAAGCATTTTTTTCCTGCATGTTCACCCGAACCGGCAGGAAAAAATTTTTTAAAAAGCAAAAAAAAAAAGCTTCCCACGATCATGCAGCTTACAGCTGAGCTGTGTGATCCTCTGAAGCTCTTTTTTTTTTTTACTACTGGTTCATAGAACCAGGAACAATGGTCCCTACCAGTTCAGCTGAACCGGGCCGAACCAGGAGGATTTCACCCATGGAATTAAGCCTTCACTTTGGCTGGGTTGCTTCCAAGTCATCCCAACTCCTTAGGTATTCAGGGATCAGTTTTGAGCCATTCTCACATTGTCGCTCCTACTTTCCTCTTTGCCTCATTACTCAATGGTGCAGACAGCCTCCTTTGGGTTCTCCCTTGGTCACCTTTTGCCCAATTTTTAACAGCCTCCTTCTCCAATTTTCATAGGGATTGCATTTTAAAAACCACACCAAACCAAGCACTATGGGTCATTCCATGCTTGATGCCATGATAAATCTTAGGGTCTCTGTATGGGCCCCCATCATCATTCCTACTGGTTCAGAGATGAATGTTGCTAGGCCCCTCTTGCTATTGACCCATCCAGTTGGCAGAAAGCCACTGGCACTATGAGTTCTCTGAGTCATAGACCTAACTGTTTGACTAAGCCAGGGCTGACCAGACATCTGGTGCAGCCTGATTCTGGGAGGTTAACCAAGCTCCTCTTATACTCCAAGGAATGCACTACCTGTTCTATGGGGATAGTCATTGGGATCATTGTTAGGGTGTAACCAACAAGTTGGGTAGACAATATATTGCACAAGGCATGTTATGTAAGAGAGGAGCTCTGCTAATTAGTAGATTACAGCATTTAAATTGCAGCTGATGTTGTTGCTCTCTCTCTCTCTCTCTTGATTGATGTATGATAACTGCTGTCTAACCGTTACTACTGTTGCTACTACTTACTGTGTGTAAGTTATTTGCTACTTGTATCCAAGTTATCTTGGTAGTATTGGACTGTTTTTCTTTCTGTGTATGACTTTTTGGCTGTGTTTATGGATTTTGCTATATTCTTCAAAAAGTAAAGTTTATTTTGTTACTTTACTATCCATTATTCAGTGTGGTTGCTTTATCTATCGCACGCTGCGTATACTTTACAGGGTTGCTCTGTTATAACCTCGACCTGGGGTTCATTGCTAGTGCTTAATCGCACCAGTACCTAACAATCATATGGTGACTTATCAAGGTGTCATCATCCATGTCAGTGTTGCTTCTCATCTGGTCCTGTACCAAAGTAGTTAGAATTCTTGCACTATCTTTGAATGATGAAGTGAACTTGATGACCTCCATGACCTCCAGGAGGTCCCTGACTCTTGGTGTTGGTTTCACCAGTTTCTTAGTGGGCCCTGGAGTGGCCTTTTGGACTGGACATGTGGTTCAAGCAGTTGATGGCTCTTCTTTTCTGCATTTGGAAGAGCCAGGACAAAATCACTAGACTGTTCATGTCCGGCTTGTTTTGAGGCCTCCTTTTCAGTTGGAAGGGATTGTGCCACCCACAGCTGGGCAATTGCAGGATCAGTCCAGGTCAATCTCAATTTCTTCAGCCAGGACTGCGCATTGCATCCCTGGCGATGCAGGTGTTGTAGACATCATCATTCAGCCCATCCTGGAAGGATTCTATTAGCATGTCAAAGAAGCAGTCAAAGTCACACAGCTCCGGGGTGTCATCATAGAGAGTGACCATCCATTCCACCACAGTTCTCTCCAGTGCCATGGTCACACACTGCACTCTGGCCTCACTCTGGCAGGTCTGGACCATTTTTTGCAAGTAGGTCCAGACTTGGGGTAGGAAGAATCCCAATTGCTTTGGAACTTCCCCAAACCTCACTTTGGGGTCAGACGGTCTACTATTTCTCCTCCTGGGTGGTGCAGCCCAAGCTACTGGTGGTGATTGGGCTGCTTGCTGTGGTACTGGAGCCAGTGCCAGTGCCAAGGAAGTGGTTCTGGAGCAGCTGTGGTGGCATGCACAGCCACGCCATCTCCCGTCAGATCTTGTACTGGTTGGGTGCCTAGCAGTACCATCTAGACCAGCGGTTCTCAAATAGTGGGGCGCGCCCCCCTGGGGGGGCGCGAGGCTCCGTAAAGGGGGGCGCGAAGGCTCCCTTTCCATCTGGGTGCAACGGCGGCGGCGTGGGCGAGGCATAATATATCCCGGCTTGAAGTGGCAGCGCTGGGGACTGCTCAGAGACTCATCAGAGCCGCGGGCTGGAGCTGTGCAAGAAGCCTGCTCGGGCGGGGGTGGGAGGGAGGGAAGCATGGCTGTCCCAGGCTTCCCTCCCTCCCCCCCCCCCTCAGCCCAAGCAGACTTTTTGCACAGCTCCAGCCCGCGGCTCTGATGAGTCTCTGAGCAGTCCCCAGCGCTGCCACTTCAAGCTGGGATATATTCTGCCATGCCCTCGGCGGCGTCTTTATGCAGGTAGCTCGCCTCCCCGCCAGCAGCTCCACCGCCAACATTCCGTCTGGGAGCGGAAGCGCAACAGTCGCTGTTGGGGAAGGGACAAAGGGGCGACGGTCGCCCGATCTTGCCACCGCCACCCCTTCGCCCCTGGTAACGGCGACTGTTGTGCTGCTGCTTCCAGCTGGGATGCTGGAGGAGCTGCTGGCAGGGAGGGAGGGAAGAAAGGGAGGAGGGAGTAAGGATAGACAAGCAAGAGGGAAAGAGGAAAGAAGGCAAGCAGGCAGGAAGGAGGCAGAAGGAAGGAGGGAAGAATGGAACTGGAAGGGAGGCAGGGAAGGAGGGAGGGAGAAAGGAAGGATAGGAGGATAGGGAAAGAGGAAAGAAGGCAGGCAGGCAGGGGGAAAGAGGAAGGAGGGAACTGGAAGGGAGGCAGGAAGGAAGGGAAGGAGGAAGGGAGGGTGGAAGGAAGGATAGACAAGCAAGAGGGAAAGAGGAAAGAAGGCAAGCAGGCAGGAAGGAGGCAGAAGGAAGGAGGGAAGAATGGAACTGGAAGGGAGGCAGGGAAGGAGGGAGGGAGAAAGGAAGGATAGGAGGATAGGGAAAGAGGAAAGAAGGCAGGCAGGCAGGGGGAAAGAGGAAGGAGGGAACTGGAAGGGAGGCAGGAAGGAAGGGAAGGAGGAAGGGAGGGTGGAAGGAAGGATAGACAAGCAAGAGGGAAAGAGGAAAGAAGGCAAGCAGGCAGGAAAGAGGCAGAAGGAAGGAGGGAAGAATGGAACTGGAAGGGAGGCAGGGAAGGAGGGAGGGAGAAAGGAAGGATAGGAGGATAGGGAAAGAGGAAAGAAGGCAGGCAGGCAGGGGGAAAGAGGAAGGAGGGAACTGGAAGGGAGGCAGGAAGGAAGGGAAGGAGGAAGGGAGGGTGGAAGGAAGGATAGACAAGTAAGAGGGAAAGAGGAAAGAAAGCATGTGACTATGGTGGGAGACGAGGAAAGACCGGTGTGCTATGTTATGCAGAGGTGTACTTATAACAATTTTATAGACAAATAATACTATTTACAGTCGCGCGGGGGGGGGGGGCGCGAAATGTTTTCTTCTTCCTAGGGGGGGCATGACAGAAAATAATTGAGAAGCACTGATCTAGACTATGGCCTTGGTTGCTCTAAGGTTGTTGAAAGTGCCTGTCAGGAATTCAATGATTTGCTGCATTAGCATGCAGTCACTGTTCATCTCTCCCAGGGCTGCTTCCTCCTCGATCTCTGTGCACAGTTCTCTCTGATGGCTCCCTCAGCTTCCCCATATGAATGTCACTCTGGAGGACTTATCTCCCCACTCATTCTTCTTTCCAACCCCCAATGACCATCTAGGTCTCCGCTGGTCTTTGCAGACTTCTGCCTCCCCCACCCATTCCAGAAGATCCCCGCCACTGTGAGGTCTCACTGCAGCTTCTCCCCATACTTCATTTTCCTCCTGGTGCTCTTGTGAGTTGACATCGTCTGCATGCTCCCCGTGGTAGAGGCTTCTCTATGGGTTGACTACTATTTCAGATCTAGCCTAATATCAGGTCTGCCCCAGCTAATGATGTTAGGAAAGAAAGACCCTCAACTCCATTTGGTTGAAGTGATAGGTTCTTTTACTAAGGTTAAGTGGTTGCAGAGAAAGAAAGACTAGATCAGAAGATTCCTACAAAAATGTTACATTTCCCCCCTTTTCCTGATCCTTCCTCCTTGACCAGTCCATCTCTGTCCAATGGCATGCCTTTTAGATGTTTTGGGAACAGCTTTGATGTTTGATGCCACTTGGTGCAGTTTCACCTTCTTTTCCCAAGCCAGGTGTCCTTGAAGACTGGCACATGCTGGTTCTCATGGTTCTGGTTTCTGTCAAGGCTGTCACCCCTCCTTCCCCCCTATCTCTACTCTCTACATCCTATTGCCCACCCCACTCCACCCCCAGCATTTTATATCAGGATGCCAGCAAAACATAGAAGCTGAAGATGGCAGATGACAGATAAATAGATGACCATAAATTTTTTAGGAAACATTATTTCCTAAAATCATTTAAGCAAGTTTGTTAGTGCAAGCAAATGGGAATTGTTCCATATTCTGCAATCTCAGAATAGTTATTTAGAAAAAAAAAAGTATATACATTTTTTTCAGTCTAATAATGGCTTTCAGCAAATAAAAAATGATGAGTTATAATGAGTGTATTAGGATTATTTTAATTGTCAAATTTGAAATGGAATATTATGACTTCATAGGCACTTCCACAGATGTAAGTAAAATACAAACTGAATTCCTTAAAAAATAACCAAATCAAAAGAGTAGAAAATTATAATGGAATAAATATCAGCAATAATCTAAAGATCAGAGTTTATCCAGGTAAGAACTTTATTTTCTTCTCTTGCATTCAAATTGAGATGTATTTTCAGCACATTGGCTCCATGGGTCATGGGAAACAAAGTACCAGCAACCCCTCCTTTGGTTCTATTCCTTCCCCCTTTAAGCATCCCTTTCCTTTCCTTTGTCCACTTCCCTAAAAAATAAAATACAAACCTTGACCAACAAGATAACCCTCAGCAGTCCTAGAAAAATAACATCAAACAAATATATGTGGGGAGAGATTAATGGATATACCTATTAATGGATATTTCTATGATTAATGGTAATCACAGAAAATGTATGAAGAAGGTTTGTGATTCTGAAGTGTCCAGGATTCACATCCCTCCTTCTAATCCAGGGATCCTCATTTTTTTTAAACAGTCCCTCAGACTGTTGGGAGGCTGGACTATAGTTTGAAAGGCTGTTTCCAAGGATGCTTGTCTGCACATTGGTCTTGTGGCTGTTTCAGCCTTCTGGACACGGTTACTTTAAGAGGCAAGATTTCCGAGGAACAAGGGGGGGGGGAGTTACCATAGAGACAATGAATTGATGCTCCTGAGAGCTTGTGGGGGAAAGTGAAGGATTGGGGGGATGTGGAAGGGTTCCCCTCCTCCCCGTGGAGCTGCATGCAGGATATGTTGGTCAGTTTATGGGCAAAAGTGAGAGGGGCGAGGAATTAAGTTGGCAGCACAATCAAAGCTGGGCCCAATGTAGGGGAAACTGTGGGGTTAGTTTGGCCAGACAAATTTATTACACACACACACACACCCTATCAAAGTGCATCCTGGATGCTGCACTGCAATGGAGAAACGGGCAACGAAGCAGCCAGCACGAGGGAAGGAGGAGGAGGAGGGAGAAGACAGGGAAAATGTCCTCCTCCTTCCCTAGTGCTACCCGCTCCATTGCCTATTTCTCCATTGCAGCACAGCACCGCAGAGCTTGCCCCACCCACCACCGCCCAGGTACCCTAGCTTACCCCAAGCATTTCTTTGCCTACCTGATTTCCAGCTTCGTTGCATTTGTATGTTGCATTTCTGGCCATCATGTGCAGGGAAACAAAAGTTTATGGGATTACAAAAAATTCAATCAGTCAGTTCCAATGTGAGATTTTTTTTTTCATGAGAAGTTGGAATTCATTGATTGAACTTTTGTTTTTAGTCCCACAAACTTTTGTTGCTCTGCACACGACAGCGAGAAATGTGATGGAGCTGTAAATCAGGGAGACAAATAAATGCTTGGGGGAAGCAAGGGCATCTGAGTGGTGGTGGGTGGGACAAGCTCTTCTGCCCACAAAAATCTCTTCTTTGACGGCTGATGCCTAAAGGCAGAGAAAGAGCTGCCCGGAAGAAGCCAATCAGCCTGGGTGTCAGGAATAACCTTTCTCCCCCTTGCCACCCCTCCTCACTTGCCACCCCAAAATTGCATTGAGAAAGGGAGGTGGGGGGGATAAGTGAGGGGCAAGAAGCCCTGCCATGCCCAGTGAGGGGGGGAGAAGAGATGGCAACAGGAGCCCCATCTTGCTGCACATGCCCCAATAAAGGCAGTGGCAGCCCAGTCCTTCCCTGCCCTCTCTGGCACTGGAAGCCAAGTGTCAGTCATGCGCCCAGTCACCCATTCATCCCTCTGTCTCTGAGCTCACCTGGTATCACAGTCCATCACACAGGCCTGGTACTTGCAACGGGATGGTGGGTGGTGGCAGCAGTGGCTGGGTGTGCTCAGTAAATTGTTCGATGAATTCGGGCTGGTGGACATAGTGTGTGCCCAGGCAGCAAACGCAGGCCAGGAGGGTGGCCTCACTCAGCTGCAGGAACAGTGGTGGCTCTGGGGACACTTGCAGGGGAGGAGGAGGAGGAAGAGGAGGAAGGGTGCTGGGCTGGGCATGTGGAGGGAGGGCTGAGGCTGCACCCACCTGCCTGGATAGCTGCGCAGTGCCAGCAGCAGATCATGGCGACACCGCGTGGGGACCGGGCTTGACCCTCCCCCCTTTGCAGGAGCCCCAACTGGCCTCCTTCAGGCAGAGCCGGCTCCGACTGCTTGATAGGCCCTGTGAAGCCCTCATCTGCTGAGGAGCCCAGCCGAGGCCTCGTCCACTGTCCGCTGATAGGGTCCTTCAGGCACTTAGCTTGGCGGTCTGTTTAGGAGCTTCAACCATTCCCACTGAGCTGCCCTGGGGTTTTGCTGCACCAACGTCACTTGTTGGAGGGGTCAGGGGGGCGATTAGAGGAGCGCGGGCCGGATAAATTGCTTCAGTGGGCCGTATCCGGCCCGGGGGCTGTAGTTTGAGGACCCCTATTCTAATCCATGGAAAAAGACTGAAAATAATACAGGTAGTCCTCAACTTACAACAGTTTGTTTAATGATTGTTCAAAGTTTCAACAGAACTGAAAAAAATGACTTATTACCATTTTTCACACTTATGACTATTGTAGTGTCCCCATTGTCATGTGATCAAAATTCAGATACTTGGCAACTGACTCATATTTATGATAGTTGCAGTGTCCTGGGGTCATGTGATCATTTTTTGCGACCTTCTGACAAGCAAAGGCAACCCTATAACAACTAATTTGGAAGTTCTGTCTCTATCCAGTATAGGGACATTACTGACGAAATATCAGCCACAAAGTAAGGCAACTTTTCTAACTTTGAGGGCCATAACAAAATAAAGATTTCATCAAAATGATGAATGCATTAGGACATCATGAGGTAAAGTTTGTCCCCCATGTATGACATTACATTGCAAGCATAAAAAAGTGTCTGTGTTGAGGGTCACACAGGCTATTAGATTAGATAGCCAGAGGCATCATATGCAAATGCCCCTTATTTCTTCCTGTTCACTTTCCAATGATTCTGAGAAAGGTAATTAAGAGAAACAGAATAATAAGATTTCTTCTTTCCTCCAGAGTCCTGCTCACAACTGCTTGTTTTCTGCTAAAATTAGAAATGTTCAATAATAAGGTCCCTTTTCACAGCAAAGTTCCCCCCCCCCCCCCACACACACACACTCAAGGTGAAAACCATTCTGCTGGTTAAAAGTGGAACTAATCCAGCAACTCATCCTGCAAAATCAGTCAAGGCAGATACTATGACAGTATCAAAAGCTAGTGAGAGTTTACTAAGGTAATAATCAATCACCAGCTAAATTTAAGCAGCCTAACTGGCATCTTACAATGCCACTCTATGGTTCCTCTGTCAGTAATGAGGGATTCCTCTTTAATTCTTTTAGTATTTAAATGACAGGATAAGGTGGGGAATTTATTAATTGGGATGTTATCTTAAGGGTGCATTAAGTGACTGTATGCAGCCTTCAGCTAGCTGTCAAAGGCTACAGGAAAAGGACTTTCTATATTCTGGGTCACAAATCCCGATTCCCCTCTCCTAAGCAGCCCATGCGGAGGGTCCGTATCTGCAGTCAGGTTTCATCGAGTTTGCTGCTGAGCTGGCAAAGAGCGAACGCTCTCTTTCAACGAAGCTGGCTAACGAGATGGGTGCAATTCACACTGTCGGGCGTGGGCGAATACCATGATATTTCCACACAAGTCTGCAAAGTGGGTGTGGTCGACTGGGAAACGGCCACAAATTCTTAAAGAGAATAAGCCCAGTGAAAACTGGCAGCAGAGAAGAAAAGGACAACTTGACTGCCACACTAGCTCGACTCCCCTTGTGCCTCACGTACGCGTGCTCCCCTCCTCCCTTTAACGACTACAGCTGCTTCTGAGGAGACAGCACCCAACTGGGGCGGGGGAGGGGAAAGATCTCTGCGCTTTACCGCTCCCTGCGCGGGATTGGTTGGAGGAAGGGGAGGGGGCTTTCATCTAACGGGCGCGCGCGAAATGGGGCGTCCTCGAATACGCTGCGTGTGCCGACCGCGCCCCCTCCTTTTGCCGTGCGCGCGCTAGCGGCGTCTTCCGATCCCTCCCTCCGACCCTAGCAGGCTAGGCAAGCAGCTAGGCAAGTAGGGCGGGCAGCCGATATCGGAGGTGGCGGTTTCTGGGGGACTGCGAGCGCGATTCAGGCGACCGCGGGAGCCCTACGGGTGGGCAGAGGCGCTGCCTCTCTCCCCTTAGTCGTGGGGAAGAAATTAATTTCGCTGGTTCGTCTATAATACCAAGGTTGGGCACGTCAGCTCCCCCTTCCATCATCAGCCTCTTGCTCACGATCTTGGTGGGGGAGAGCGCACGGGGCTGGAGAGGCCGATTTCGGCACCTCCCCCCTTTTTTCGTTTTTCCAATTTAGATCATTATCATATTGTCGGGAAATAATTCTGATACTACCGACCGAGATTTGAATAGTGCCACATTTGCGGGATTCATCGAGTCTTTAGTCTTTGCTGAAGCGTGTCCATTTTCCCAGTCCTTTTA
This sequence comes from Natrix helvetica, assembly GCF_964273705.1. NCBI lineage: Eukaryota > Metazoa > Chordata > Lepidosauria > Squamata > Natricidae > Natrix > Natrix helvetica. Next base: position 115,352,316 of record NC_138552.1, on the reverse strand, counting down.
TGTCTCCCCACATTTATTTTATTGGCACCCATTTATAATATTCGAGGGGAGGTGTTGGATTCCCCGCCTAATCTTCCTAAAATCCAGAGTCCTGTCCAGGAGGAGGAGGAGACGACGGAAAGAGCAACCAGGTTAGTGATGACTTGTCGAAAGCCTTTCGACTAGAAATTGCCTCATCTTCTTTCTGTGTTCAGGAAGGGAAATGTGCATACGTATGTTATTTTAGAATTCTTTGTCTGAGTACTGATGCTTAAGTGTTAATGGTGACATGCAATCGTAGCTGTGTGAAAAATATTTCTTGCTAGTTTTATATTACAACAAAGCCTCTTCTGTTGTACTTATCTTTGGATAGAAGAAGATAGTCTGCTGCATAGAAAATACTTTCTTGAACTGTGCTGTTTTAAAATACGTTTGTAATGAAATAAGTATTCTGTTAAACCACGAATTGCCCCTTCAGGCTTGCAGTTTTACTCATGGTCAATTTGCCTTTTTTTTCTTTCAATTTAATTTTTTTGTACTTATAAGAGGGTTTTGAAGGTATGTTTTTGCTAAATGATTCAAAAGATTTTTATCTCATTAGAGTCATATCACATTTTCATGAGTAGCTAGTTTCATTTTGTCCAGTTTGAATGCTGCCTTAGGATCTTAATCAAACCTAATTTTAGATTATACATTTAAAATCACTTTTTTTCCAATAAGGCCTTAAATGTAGAAAGCTAACCTGAATTCTCTTTTTTTTCTTGTTTTCCAGATACTGGTGATGTACAGTCTTTGTAAGGGCCCTGTTCTGAGGAAGATCCAAACAAGGCATTTATGTGCTTTGACTGCTTAGTCTTCTAAGCTTAATATTCTTTTTTCCTTTGTTTATTCTCCTTTCCATGGATGTAATTTGAGGATTAAACCTCCCAACCAAATTACTTTAGTCATCAGAACAACGGTTAGGTGTGGACCATCAGAGTGTCAGGCAAAAACAATTCCCATGACACCTTTCTTTTTTTGGAGGTTCAATGACCAAATCATTCTTGAAGAGTCAAAAGGCATTGAAAGGACTTGATTATCCTCCAAGGGGGTGGTAAAAGGGAGAGGAAAAAAAGAAAGTTCCAGAAATACCTCTTCTCAGAAAGGAGAGCAGAAGCAACAATTCATAAGCATTACTGTTTTTCCCACCTTTGTCTGGTAAGTTATACTCTGATTTTTTCCTCCACCCTACTCCTGTTTTAGGAAACAGTGCTAGATTAAGAAAGGGAAGGAAAGGAAAAGGGGAGGAGTATTGAGCATGGTCTTATACAATAATTTGGCATTCGGTTATGCAGTGTAGATGTTCAAATAGCTTGTGTCCTGAATAGACCTCTCAACAAAAAGAAGAAACACAGAATGCAGAGGAACTTCCTACAATCCTAAAGAAAGTAAAAATTGAGTTGTTCTTTCTGATGTGTGGAATTATGGGAAATAATTTAAAGGGTAATTAGCTTCATAAGTAGCTGAAAATAATTGGCTAGGTTTTCCCTTATGGACAAGTGAGAAGAAAAAGTTCAAAAAAAGATGTCACAGTTGGCTGAACAGTGCAGGAGAAATATTCCCTCTACACCAGGATGTGGCGTCCTTTGCAAATAAAAGAAGTTAGAGGAGGCATATAAGTAGATTGATGCAGTCAAAAAGCATGTTTGATCACCTGGTTCCTGTGGATATTTCTCTAAAAGGAGTAGCAGTTGATGACTGGCTAATGTTTATGTTACCTTTTTTGTAATGATATTTAATTTAAAACTTACATCAGTGCATACATATAAAAGACAAATTAATGCAAAATTGGAATTAATATTTTTAGTTCAACTAGATTTTTATTTTGCAAATTCTGAATATTTCTTATATAAAACAACATTTTCAATAAATATGTTTTATATAGTTTGCACCAAATCTGTATTGATTCTTTTCACCTATTGATTTTTAATGTTACATGTTTTAAATGTAGTTTTTTAAAATAAGTGTTTATAAACAACAGATTAGGATTTTAAACTACTATACCACAGATAATATTTGGAATTCTCTATTCTCTTTCTCCAAACGTGGTTCTCTCAAATTAAATAAAATATGTTCATCCTGTCATATGATAAAGGGATTATCTCACTTTTTCCCAGGACATAAATATTTCAGTTGATTAAATTATTCCCAGGGAAACTAACTGCAAAGAAACATTATTTTTATATAGTGTTTGACTGTATCAAGATACCATGCTTCTTGTTGTGGTGGGAAAAATAGGAAGAAGTATTAGATAGGTTGCTGCTTTGAGTTATTTATAAAAATAATAAGGGGAAAATAAAAATGAACAAATGCAATATAACTATATCTTACATATAAAATAGCTTTAAAAATGTAACATTTAAACAGGTAGGTTTCTTTTAATGGATTAATCATATATGATACTGTGCAAAAAGTACTGGTCATCTGAATTTTGAGGAACTTAATATTGGATCCATGTTCCAAATTATTATTGTACTATGCACAGAATTTATACTATATATGCTTGATTACATCTTTATAATCTAAATTCTTGATTTAAGACCATCAGTCTAGATTTTAACTCCCACAACTATATATGTAAGTAACACTGACAAATATAGGACAGAATTCTGTTCTGTCATGATGGATCATACATCGAAGATTATCTGTATAGGAATTAGCACAATATTAATATTTGAAAGTCATTGAGTAACAGGAGCCCATTCCTGCAGGCTTGGAAACATGGCAAAAGTAACATCAATTTTATTCTTATTTATATTTCATATTTTAAGATATTAAAACCTTTGTTTCGTGCATTGGCAATCTTTAAAGGGGCCCTATCATAATTTAGTGCAATGTCAAGTGAACAATACTCACAAATGAAACATGTTTTGTTTTGCATTTTTAAAATTAAAAATTTGAAATCTTATTCTACACAAAACAGATTTTGTGAAATGTAGGTGCCTAGATTGTGACTGTCATTAATTTTTAATGTGACAGTTAACACTTTTTCTGTATATGTTTTTCATATAGTGCAGCAAGCATACTAGAGATGGTAACTCCAAACATACTTTGTATGTGTCCCTGAACCTCTTATTTATATTCTCCCACACTGAAAAATATCTCTGAAGACATAATGCCAGATTTTAAACATAAACAACTAAATGACTTTCCACCAACATTTGGTGAAAAATAAAAAAAATGTGGTATTCTTTTGGCAAGCTTAGCACATCTAGAAAAGTGAAACTGCCCAAAGCAACTAAGAAGATTTTGCCAATCTAATTCTTAATGGCATTATTAACTTCCAAACTGCACACTGCATCAGATTACTTAAAAATGTTTTAAATAAAAAATGTAGTCCCTATTCACTCAAAGATTATCCACTTTTGTATAGTTCTCTTTCCCCCCAAAAGGTAGGCTAAATCTGAATCCCCGAATTTAGCCTGTTACCATAAACTTCAAAACAAATAAATTGATTTTAACAGTACAGATTCAAAGAAGATATCACAAGGAAGTAAAAATAGCACCCAGCAAAGTTGCGATATGGAGTATATAAATAATAAGGTCTAGCAACTGATGTGGATCAGTTGCTAGATCAGAGATGTTTGTAAAAAAATTCAGGTGGCATAAATAGAATAGTGGCAGAACAAATGGGAGAGTACTTTGTCTATGAGTAAACCAAGAAAAAAATGAAAGCTTTGTCACTTGCCTTGATTTTTCTATCCTGCATGAGGAGTATGCAGATTCCATTACTTGTCTCCATAAATGCATAGTTGATGAAAATAAGAGCTGAATTGATAACTTTAGAAGTATACTAAATATGTATTGAATGTATGCAGTCACCCACCACTTTATACACACGCATATTATTTTTAATAATATTTTATACATATTTAAAATATTGATAATAGTAGTAAAATATAATGCAAATTTAAATTTAAAGAGGAAGGAAGAATAAAGTGAAGAAAAATCAAAGTGGGAATATAATAAAGAAAAAGAACATATGTGCATACTATATATATGATTTCCAATATTCATCACACGTATAAACAAATGTAGTGGCTTTCCACTTCTATCAAGGCTACAAGGAAATATATCCTATCCCTTATCCACAAAACATCAACTTTTCAGTCAAGTCATCAGCCAAAAGTCTAAAGTGTGGGACAATTTTCAAAAGTGATTAGAAAATGAAGTTGTGAAGTTAGTATCTTTAAAAACTCTGCCAATGTTGCAATCAAGAATGCTGATCCCTTCATTTCCCAGCACTGAGACACACAAAAAAACACTGTTCCTTGTATGAAGCAGCCATCTGGAACATATAGGTGCTGTCTCATCCTAATCCAGAAAAGTTCCAAGAAACCAGAGTTGACTCACCAGTTTTTTGGTCTTTTTTGTGGTCATTTGCAGAGCTGTTTTCGGTTTGCCATTATCTCCCCTGGAAATCCTCTATCTTAAACCTATGGCTTGGGGCACTAATAAGAAATAAATAGATAAAAATATAGCAAAACACTAAATAATAAAGATAGGAGGCAAGGTAAAACACACAATCAGCATAATCAAGATATGTGCTGAACCATGTACCCTAGGCCCACAGATCTGTATTAATTCTACTCCAAAAGAAATTCTTTTGGATGGGCAGAGATGTCATTTTTGAATCTCAATAACAATTTTCCTTAAGATTCAAGTACTTTTCTTGTTCCTTATTTTTAAATTTTTCTTAAACAGGTAATCCTGTTATCCTGATTTCTATAAAACTGAACCAAAAAATAAAAACCCTAAAATATTAAATGGTTTCCATAATTTTAATTAAAATATTTTTTTCTTTGTTCCTTCTACTCAGCTCCAATTTGAGCAAGAAACAGGTGGAACATTAGCTTTTACCAAATTTTACAAGAAAATGAATTGTCATTTGGAATGGTTTATATGTAAGCGCGAGCTAAGTTTCTTACTTATATTTTTTAGATCTTCCTTTCAAAGGATACCTAAAGTCTGCAGAAGTACTTCAAGATGTGTAGTTCTGTTATTCCCAGGCTCTGGTTTTTAACAGATCGACGTATCCGAGAAGATTATCCTCAGCAGGAAATTCTAAGGGCACTTAAAGCCAAATGTTGTGAAGAGGATCTAGACTTCCGAGCTTTGCTGATGGATGAAGTGGTCTTGACCATTGAGCAAGGAAATCTGGGTAAGAATACTATATAGAAGATATGAATTGATGACTGTTAGTAGAGTATGGAGGAGAATATTTATAGCTCAGGGTTGAAATGAGGGGTCCTTGGTGCTCTCTGAGCTTGCTTGTTTTCATGCAGATGTTTCATTACCCAAACTAGGTAACATCATCAATGCTAGTCTGAGTATGGAAATCTCAGAAATGATTGTATTTGGTCAGCCTGGCATTGTCTCTTGTTCTTTTGGAAAATAAAGCAGATTAATAATTAAAATGGTAGCCACATCAGAACCCAAGGGGGATTATAAAAGCCTCAAGGGGTGGGGTATCAACCTACAGTGCTATGTAATATAAATGTGTTACCAGCTCTGTCCTGGCATTGGACATTTTTCCGTATTACAAGGCATATTTCTATTGTGCTGTACCATCAGTATATTTCAACTGCAGTGAAAAACTTCCTACTACAGTTTTCCCTACTCTGAGCCCACCTGATTTTTGGACTAATTCCCAGAATTCTCAGTATTGGTTGGAATGGCTGGGAGTAGCTCAATTAAATGAAATGATTATTTTTGAATTTCATTTTTCCCCCCAAATGAAAGTTATGTCATCTTCAAAATGTTCATCCTGAAGAAAGTGAATTGATTTCTGAGTCAATGTTCCACAAGAAATTTGCAGAGAGGTAATATCTAAGTGTACATATATTAATACCCATCAAAAAGTTATTAATGTGGATTTATTTCATTTATGTAATTTGTATCCATTATAATCAGCTGGTTGACAGATTTTACAAGAACATAATACAAATAAACCACTCATGTTAAGAATAAAATAGTTTAAAATTATTATAAATATATACTAATGTATGCCCACAATAAAAGAAAATAAATTTCAGAAAATATTCAAGCAGCAAAAATAATAGAATATTAATGGTGTACTTCAGTCTTCATTAGAAACAATACATGTAGTTTTCTAATGGTCATTAGCAACTGTTTGAAATCAAAACCTTGCTGAATAAATTAATGTCCTTGTTCGAAGTTACAGCTGTTGTTGCACTCATGGTCACATAATAAAAAGTCAAGCACTTACGACTGCAGGGGTGCTCCAATTCTCCACATGTCTATGTCTTCCAGATCTAGGTTGTCCTGCACAGCAGCAGTAGGCAGCCCTCTATATCAGCCCTAGCCTGCTACTGCCACTCAAATGCCACCAGTGTATTCTCCAAGGTGCGCGTGCTTTGGTGAATGGCACAATTGCCCTTACTGCCCAATACTCATGAAGTTTTGCTTTGTTCTGTCTACCTTCATGTGTTTTTCTCTTGCTGTTAAGTGGCTTGCAATGACCTATCTGAGGCAGCTCTTGGAGCCTTTTCACTCATGACTTTGGAAACCCCCATAAGCCCTGCATGAATAGAGCCCATTCTTTGGAAACTTCTGGAAGCCCCGTTTGACTTTGGAAGCCTCTGGAAGCCCTGCATGACTTTAGAAGTCTCTGGAAGCACCATATAAATAGGCTCTTTTCTTGAACTTTCGGAGGCTTCTGAATCATGCAGGGCTTCCAGAGGCTTCTGAACTCATGGATCTTCTGAAGTCATGTGCAAACAAGTTCTGTTCTTCAGAAGCTTCAGGAAATCCCACTTGACTTCAGAAGTCAACAGAAGTCACACACAAATTTGGAAGCCTCTGGAAGTCCTGCACAGACGGGGGCTTCTGAAGAATTGGACAATAAGTCAACCCCCTATTCTGAAAAACGGGTATTGTGCCCAATCTTTTCTTGAAAATTTCCAGTGATGGGAGCACCCACATCTTCAGGAAGCAAGATGTTCCGTTGATTAATTTTCTCATTGTCAGGTAATCTTTCCCTAGTTCTAGGTTGGATCTCTCTTTAATGAGTTTTTACCCATTGCTGCTTATGGGGCTTCTGGGGCTTTGGAGAAAAAATTGACCCCCTCTTCTCTGACTGTCCATCAAGCAAGGAGAGACCACTATCATGTCACCCCTAATCCTTCTCTTTGATTGGTTCCACATACATACTTTAGACATTCATGGTATGGTTTAGCCTCCAGAACACTCATCATCTTTGTTGCTCTTCTTCATACTCTTTTTAGGGTCTCAGGGTCTTTTTTGTATCATGGCAACCAGACCTGAAGGCAGTATTCCAAGTGTGCTCTTGCTAGTGCAGTATAAAGCGATACTATAACTTCTGGTTTTGATGCTGTTCCTCTATTGATGCAACCTAGGGCTGTATTGGCTTTCTTTGGCAGCTGCAACACTCTGCTAACTCAGTACTTAAATGGTGGTCCACTAGAACACCTCTCAGTTACTACTGTTGAGCCAACTATTGCCTATTCTATACCTGTGCATTTGATTTCTCTTGCCTAAGTGTAGGATCTTATTTTTCTCATCACTGAAATACATCTTGTTGAATAGGGCCCAATGCTGAAGTTTGTCAAGATCCTTCTGAACCTTGAGTCAATCTTCCAAAGTGTTAGCAATTCCCCCCAACTTGGTGTCACCTGCAAATTTGATGAGTCCCCCTTTTATCTAGATCTTTTATGAAGAAGTTGAAGAGCACTGACCAGGACAGAACTTTGAGGTATCCCACTGCATGTATCCCTCCATGTACATGCAGTTTTGTTAAGGGCTACACACTGCAATTAGTCAGCTAATTGTGAATTCATCAAGTAGTAGTACTGTCTGTCCAACATCGTTCCATCTTATGAAGAAGTAGGCTGTGGTCTATTTTATTAAATGCCTTAACTGTAGCTTAAGTATACTACAGGTAGTCCTCGATTTACAACAGTTCATTTAGTGACTGTTCAAAGTTACAAAAGCACTGAAAAAAGTGACTCATGACCAATTTTCACTCTTATGACCATTGCAGCGTCCCCATGATCATGTGATTAAAAACTCAGGTGCTTGGGAACTGACTTATATTTATGATGGTTGCAGTGCCTCGGGGTCATGCGATCACTGTGCAACCTTCTGACAAGCAAAGTCAATGGGGAAACCAGATTCAGTTAATAACCATGTTACTATCTTAATAATGGCAGTGATTCACTTAACAACTGTGGCAAGAAATGTCATAAAATGGGGCAAAACTCACTTAACAAATATCTCACTTTGCAATAGAAATTTTGGGCTCAATTGTGGTTGTTGAAGACCACCTGTATATCCACATCATTTTACTGACCCACTAATTTAGTCACTATGAAAAAAGGCAACAAGGTTTGTCTGGCATGATCTATTTTTAAGAAACTCACGTTTCTTAAACCTCTGGAAATCTCTTTGTGTATTTCTAGATTCTTACAAAAGTGGTGTTTTATCTTTTCCAGGATTTTCCCAGATATTAAAGTCAAACTGATTGGTCTGTAGTTTCCTGGTTCCACTTTTTTTTCCTGTTTTGAAGATTAGAATCATGTCAGCTCTTTTCCAATCTTCTAGTAATTGTGCCATGCTCTAGAATCCTTGAAATATTTTGTTCAGTGGTTCCAAATTTAAAATCAAATTGGAAAGAATTCTGAAAATGGATCCATTATGTTTTTTCCTCCACATTACCAAAGATATACTCCATTAATCCTTTTTAGGCCCAGTACTCTTTATCTTCATAAATGACTTAGATGAGGGAATAGAAGGAGAACTTATCAAATTTACAGATGATATTAAGCTGGCAGGAATAGCCAACACCCTAGAAGATAGGCTCAAGATCCAGATGGATTTTGACAGACTTGAACACTGGGCCATATCTAACAAAATGAAATTCAATGTAGAGAAAAGTAAAGTCTTACACTTGGGCAAGAAAAACCAAAAGTACACATGTAGACTGGGTGAAACCAGGCGTAATAGCAGGGACTGTGAGAGGGATCTTGGAGTCTTAATGGACAACCAGCTAAATATGAGCCAGCAATGTGCAGCGGCTGTCAAAAAAGCCAATGCAATCCTAAACTGCATTAACAGGGGGATACAATCAAGATCAAGTGAGGTACTAATACCACTCTATAAAGCTTTAGTAAGGCTACACCTAAAATACTGCATCCAATTTTGGTCACCACACTATAAAAAAAGATGTTGAGACTCTAGAAAAAGCGCAGAGGAGAGCAACCAGGATGATTAGGGGACTGGAGCCGAAAACATATGAAGAATGGTTACAGGAATTGGGCATGACTAGTGAAGAGAAGGACCAGGGGAGACATAATAACAGTGTTCCAATATTTGAGGGGCTGCCACAGAAAGGAAGGGGTCAAACTATTTTCCAAAGCACCTGAAGGCCAGATAAGGAATAATGGATGGAAACTGATCAAGGGGAGATTCAACCTAGACATAAGGATAATTTTTTCTGAGAACAATCAATCAATGGACAGCTTGCCTTTGTATAACTGGGATATCAGTGGCAATGCTGTTAAGCAGGTTTTCCATTTTAAGTATCTAGGTATCCAATTTCAGAACACTGGTGCCTGGACTAGACATTGAACCCAGGTGCTGAACTCGGCCTCCTGTAGTCACCAGCAGATTTTAAGTTTCTTTTATACCCAGGGTGGCCAGTTCATTCCTTCAGTCCTACGTATTAACAAAGCCAAAACACTGACCCAAACTCTTTACTGCATTCCCATATGGATACGGGGCTTCAAGGACTGCATTGAAAGAACCCAGGCTGCTTTCCTTAGAAAACTTCTGGGTCTTCCTCCTTGTGTTGGTTTTGCCCCGATATACCTGGAACTAGGCATTCGATCGGTGGAATGTATGGCCTGGATAAACACCTTTAAATTGTGGTTTCGGGTGCTCTTTCTGGCAGTTCCTGGCAGCTACCTCTCCCTGGTGTTCACGGACTCCCATATTTCTCGCTGGGAGAAAGAGCTGCTGAAGAAACTTCATCTGCTAGGTTTCACGGAGGATGCCTTGGGAAACTATGACCTCAAGGATGCCCAATTTAGGATAGTCCAATGGCTCGTGGACATTGATTTACAATATCTATGAGCCAGAGCCAATAAAACTTGCTCCCCCCTGACTCTCAACCAAGTTAATAACTATGGATTGAGGATGGCTTCCTATTTTTATACCCTAACCATTCCCAAGTATAGAAGAGCTTTTTCCCTAGCTCGCTTCAATGTCTTGCCCTCAGCACTTCTGGATGGTCGCTACAAGAGGCTCCCGATTAATAAGCGGCTGTGCCCTTGTGACAGAGCCGAGGTTGAGACAGCGGAGCATGTCCTTCTATTTTGCCCTATGTATAGCGCTGACAGATCTAGGTTACTGTCTCTTCCTGAAATCGTCCCTTCTGGTCCTGATGGCTGTGATTTGTTTGTGCATTGCCTTGGGGATGTCTCCTCGTACATCACCTCTCAGGTTTCCAGGTTTTTCTTGAGAGCGGTGACCATTAGAGGAGAGAGCTGTAACCTCCTTTATTTGGGCTTTTGGTGACTGGCTGCTGTGTCTCTTTTGTACTGTTCGTGTTTTGGTCTATGACTGTAAATAAAGTATTATTATTATTATTATTATTATTATTATTATTATTATTCCTTCGGAAGTTGTGGGAACTTCATCACTGGAGGTTTTCAAGAAGAGATTGGACTGCCATTTGTCAGAAATGGTGTAGGGTCTCCTGCTTGGGCGGAGGGTTGGACTAGATAACTTACAACAGGGATCACCAACCTTTCGAACCTCAGGGATCACTAAATTCATAATTTTAAATCCTGCGGCCCACTAATATGATCTGCCTAATGACTGGCTGGGTAGGCATGGCTAGGTGGTCATGTGACTGGGTGGGCATGACCAATTCGATGTCACTTACGTTGAGGGGTGCCTTGACAGCAGTGACGTGCGGTGAGGTTCATGGCTGGTGAGGCTGGTGACGTCATTAAACCGCGTGGTTGCTCCGATCGCACGGGCGCAGCCCAACCGGAGAAGTTTCTCTTCTCAGAAATATCTTCTAAGTGGAGCTCCTGAAAGGGACAGGCAGGCTGCCACAGCTCCACTGAGTAGACATTTCTGAGAAGAGAAACTTCTCCTTTCTCCTCCTCCCCCCCCCCCCCCCCCAACTTCCTTCTAGCACTGATGATGTTACCTAGGCATTTTTTGCATTGGACGAGCCCGGGATCCTTGCAAGGGGAATGGGACCACGTGTGCAGGAGGCTCCTCAGCACCAGCCTCAGATCAGCGTGAGCTGTGGTCCCCTTCCCTGCACACGTGGCCCCATTCCCCTCCTTCCTGAGCCAACATGAAGGGGACCGTGGCTGCGCTGATCTGATGCTGGCGCTGAGGAGCCTCCTGCACACGTGGTCCCATTCCCCTTGCAAGGATCCCGGGCTCGCCCAATGCAAAAAATGGTGAGATTGGCGCACTTGGGGCTGCTGCTGCAATGTCCAGGGAGGCTAAACCAAGCCGCGCGCCTCTCCCAGCCACTTTCACGGCTTCCCGGAGTAATTTTTTTTTTATTTTCATGATGAGAGTGGTGAGGCTCTGCCTCCCCTGACTGTACGTCACTGCTTGACAGCCTCTACTCACACATCCCCTCCCAGCCACTCCTCGCCTGCCTGCCAAGGCTCCTTAGAGTTGTTGGAGCTAAGCAGCTACCATGAGAAAGAGTTGCCAAAACAACTGGCTCAGTTCAAATTCTGACCAAGAAGGAGGCTCAGCAGAAGCACCTCACTGAGGACTACCAGCATAGGCTTTCCAAGCAGAGGGAAGACCTGCGGGAGTGCAAGGCCAGATACCGGCGCCTGGAGGCTCAGCAGGCTGAGGTGGTCAGCCAGTTCCAGGCCATGATGCAGTTCCACTGCAACAAGACCCTCCAGCTCTTTGCCACCAGCAGCACTTCCCTCCAGCCTTCGCCCAAAACCCCACACCAGGAGGCTGAAGCAGACCCCAAGTTGGAATTTCTGCCCCCCCCTCCAACCCACACAAAAAGTCCCCAAAGGATAAGACACTCTGCAACAACACAAATGTTCATTGCATGTATCCGACTCAGGGGCTGTAGTTTGAGGACTCCTGATTTAGTGCAATGTAAAAAATGCAAATAATTTTTCTGTGGACCACCAACATTTTCTCGCGGGCCATGGGATTTCTTGGACCACCAACATTTTCTCACAGGTCCACGGACCACCAATTGGTGACTGCTGATTTACAAAATCCCTTCCAGCTCTGTTAATCTAATCTAATCCCATGAAAGAGATTCATTGTTTAACTTTAAACAGTTTGACGGAACTGCAGGTCTCCTATTAATTATCAACTGTGTCAACTGCTTCTTTAAACTAAAGACAAAATATTGGGGGGAGGGGGCGTGCAGAATAGTATAAACAGACTTGTTCATATATCTGTACATGTTCTCTGTGTCTCAAGTATGCTTATGACTCTTAAAATCTTGCCAAAAGAAAAGTTTTTCATTCTGTCAGCTAGTTGCACTCTGGATTGTTACTGAAAATAGGAAGATGTCAAAATAGTGAGACTTTAAAAAAATTCTGTCATATCTATTCAGGTACAAAGCTAAGAGATACTGCTAGAGCAGTGATGGCGAACCTATGGCACGCGTGCCACAAGTGGCACGCGGTGCCATTTGTCAGGGCATGCGAGGTGCTGTCCAGTAAGCTGGCCAGCGCGCATGCGCGCGCTGGCCAGGTGAGTTCACCCTTTTAAAAACTATTTTTTGCCTTCCCCAGGCTCCAGAGGCTTTATAGGAGCTTGGGGAGGGCAAAAAGAGCCCCCCCCCGCCCCTCCCAGAGGCTTCAGGGACCGTCCGGAGGCTTCCCTGTAGCCTTCGGAGCACTTAAAACGACCCTCCGAGCAAACCAGATGTGACTTCTGGTTTGCTCGGAGGGTGGTTTTAAGCGCAGACGGTCCCTGAAGCCTCCGGAGGGCCTCCGGGGGGGCGGGGGAGGCTCTTTTCACCCTCCCCAGGCTCCTATAAAGCCTCTGGAGCCTGGGGAGGGCGAAAAAAGCATGTAAAAATGGGGGGGTCTCGCATTTTGCGCGCATGCGCACTGGGGGAGTCACGCATTGCATTATGGGTGCGGCACGCCTGTACACGACCCCCCTGCGCTTCCCCCACTTGTGGCACGCGAGCCAAAAAAGGTTCGCCATCGCTGTGCTAGAGGTATGCTTGTTTCACAGGTATTTGGACTAGAAATGTGGCTTTCAGTTGCCATTTGTAAGCAAATGAATGGGGAAAGAAAAATTATAACTGTTGAAATAAATGTCTTTTTGTTCATTTCTTGTGGAATATCCCATGGTAATGTCTTTATATTAAGATGATTTTTTTCCATCAGTTAACAATTATGTTTGTGTAACTTCATTTTTATGTCAAGTTTTTTATTTTATATTGTTGATACATACGTATCAGTGTGTGAACAGCGCGACACCTGGGTACCATACATTTAGTACAGATAAACATAATGTTGCTACTCATAGTTATTACAATTCTTTTTTCTTGTTTTATGTGTTTTAAACATATCTAATGCCACCACCATTCAATTTCTAAACCTCATTATTACATATATCTTGTTATATTAAAATATGTATATTGTTGTTCCCCTTCCCCTCTTATTTCTATATCTATTCTTTCTTATTTTTCCCATTAGTTCATTTAAACATAAGTAACATTTCTTTTCACCATTATTTATTATCCCCTGTCTTATATTTAATATTTTTAAAATTACTCATTTTGCCACTGTGCTTTCAATATCCCAAATATCCAAAACTACTAATCAATCCAATTATGAATAGTATTCAATTGATTTTGGGATTATATCTCCAACTCCCCACAGTTTCTAGTCCTTGAAGTTTGACATTCACAATATATTTTAACACACTGTTAATATTAATAATACATTTAAATTTCCTAATCCTGAACTTCTACCTTTGACCATTAGCTTATTTTTAAATATAATTAATTCTACTTCTCTGTTAGTATATATACTATTATTTTCCCTATTATTTTCGGGGAAACAGGGTAGTCTTTTTGGAGTTCCATCATATGTTAACTTTTTAATCCCTCTTTTCTTTCTCTCTCTTGGAAATTTATAGTTTTTTGTAGTGTTTTTATATCCACTAAATTTTCCTTTCAAATTGCCCTTTCATGTTGCCCTAACCATAACCCTTTAGCTCTTTCTGCTGCATCACCCCTAGTTCTTTTTTTGAAGAGATTTTGTTTTTTCCCCCCCTCTGGGCTTTTCTTTTTGTGAAGAGATTTTCCTTTTTTTTCTATATTCCTTTTTTTTCTCTATTCTTTTATAAACTTTTAAAATATTATCAACTTGATTCCTACTTATCAGTCCTTTCTCTCCATTATCTTTATTTTCTTGCATCTTATTTTGATTTTTTCCCTTCCACTGCTTCTTCTAATTTTCCATCTATTTCCTAAATATCTTGTTCATCTTCCTCCTCCAATTGTTGCGGGCACTCATTTTTTTGGCCTTAGGCACTCGCCTTGCTCCTTATTGTTCTTTATAGTTTCATGCATATTTTTAAGCATCAAAATTATTTCTTCATATCCCTCTCTTATCATCTGGTAATCCATTTTATTACAATTCTGTAAAAATTACTCAACATACCTCTGTGATTCAAATGACTCAATATTTAAACACTCCTACAGAACCAGTTATTAGTAAAACTTAATCATTCTCATAGTTATGTCTCCCTGTCCCCTAAGTTTATAATTTTTAAAATTCTTTGGTATTTTATAGTCTTTTAATTTTTCAATTATCTGTTTTCCCGATTTTAAAGTTTTGTTTAATTTTCCTTCTTTTCTCTTTTCTTCAATCCCTTTTCTTTTCTAACCTCGTTTGGTGTTCTGTCAAATAATATTAGTAGTCCAGTTCAAATTAATCCACTGTGTTTTCTCCAATCTTTCGAGTCCTCAGTCGAATAATTGATTTTTAAGTGGGTAGCTCCAGCGTTTCAGAAGTGCTAGGTCTCTGCTATTAAAAATAGTTGTGAACCTCTCTTTTCCTGGATATTCTTTTGGGGTTAAGACTGAAATAAAAAGAATTCTCACCCAGTTTATGCTCCAGTTTATAACAAAGTCTGCCCCTGCACTGTGTTTAGATAGTCGTCTTCTCTTCCACCTTTGTGGCAGCCATCTTAAACTGCCTCTTTTTCCCGATGTGGCATAAAGGGAAAAAGCTCTGGGGCTCAACAGGAGATTGCAATCTCTCCTGCGACCTCACAGATCACTCCTCCTTAGCTTCACTGCCCCTACAGGGCAGCTTTGGCTCCTTCTGGAGCCCACAAACAGGGAGAAAACCTGCATAGGAACGGAGGTGACCATTCTCTGTGACTGGTCACTGGGAGGCTCCACTCATCTCCCTTATTTTGATGGCGTTCTAATGCACTTCTAGACAGGAAATTAGCATTTAATTTTATTTCCCTTCCTCTTTATGCACACATTTAGATGGTTTGAGACAACACTTTTGTTTAGTTATTTTCTTCTAGGAAACTTTAACCCTTTTTAATGTATTAACTTTTCTTCCTATTTTCATTTTACTATGATTATAAGGTGGAGACTATGATTCTAAGGTGGACTTAAAATAAAGTTTCCTTCAAGGAGCTTGGTCATGCATGTGCCAATTTTTCAGACTAGGAGATGCTTAAACAAACAATTTTGTGCTCACAAATCTGGTGCTTAATTATCTTTTCCAGATTTTTCCAGATATTGATATCAAGCTGATTAGCCTGCAATTTCCTGGGCCCATTTCCCCTTTTTAATAGATTGGAACTACAAAAGCTCTTTTCCAGTCTTCTGATAGTTCTCCTATGCTACAGGAGCTTTGAAATGTGTTCCATGGTTCCGAGATCTCGTTTGCCAGCTCCCTTGGAACACTGGGATATAAACCATCTGATCCAGGTGATCTCTTACCAATTCCTTGCCTATTTTGACTTGCAATTCTCTCTCGGTGCTTGCTTTTAATATATTGGGCTATTTCTTCCTTTGCATAAAGACAGATGCAAAGAAGGAATTAATTTAGGTTTTTTTTAGTTTATTGTCATTGCACCTCGTACAACGAAATTAAATGCCATCTTCAGTCTACATTATAACTAAAAAAATAAAACACAAACACACATCCTTCACATTCTATACAACTGAATTGAAAACCTGATTAATATTACACTATACAGTAGAATTCAATATAGTTACTGCCCTGGGATAGAAACTGTTTTTTAGCCTATTTGTCCTTGTTTTTATTATCCTGGACCATCTGCCAGATGGTAAAAAAAGGGTGCCCAGGATGAGTTGATCTTCAAGAATGCTTTGAACTTTCTTAAGGCAGCGGGATCTATAAAGCTCTTCCAAAGAGGGGAGAGGGCAACCAATGATCCTCTGGGCAATTACGTTAACCCTCTGGAGTGCTGTCCTATCTGCCACTGTACAATTGGCAAGCCCACAGGTGCAGTAAGTTAAAATATTCTCTATGGTGCAGCAGTAGAAAGTCAACAGCAGTTTTTCATTCAGTTGTTTCCTGGGAAGTCTCAGGTAGTATAATCTCTGCTGGGCACTTTTGACCAGCGCTGCAATGTGTGTGCCCCTGGTCAGGTCCTCTTATGATAACACCCAGAAACTTAAAACTGGCCACTTGCTCCACTTGTTCTCCATTGATAAGCCAGGGCGGGGTGCCTGATCTGTTCCTTCTATAGTCCAGTATAAGGTCCTTCGCCTTAAGGATCAAGTTATTGTCTCCACATCACGAAAGCAACCTGTCTTCATCATCTCGATAGGCAGACTCAGACACACACACGCACCCAGAGATGAGTCCCACCACTGTTGTATCATCGGCAAATTTAGTAATAGTATTACTAGCGTGAGTGGGAATGCAGTCATGCACATAAAAAGTGTAGAGTAAGGGACTCAACACGCAACTCTGGTGTACCAGTGTTAAGAATAAGGGCTGAAGAGATATGATTACCTAATCTGACCCTCTGAGAGTGGCAAGACAGGAAATCCATAATCCAAAGGCAAACTGATGTGCTATCTTCCTGCTGCCTATCACTTTCTTGCCATCCGCTTCCATTAGTGGACCTTCCTTGACTTTCTAATGTAAGGAACAACTTTACATATTGATTTTTGTTGTTATTTTTGGCATTTGTTGCAAGTCTTAGTTCATTCTGGACCTTAGTTTTCTTAACTCCCTCTGCAGATTTGGGCTGGTATTCTGCTTTAGTTACCTGCTCCTCTTGGCATTGTTGCCAAATGAATTATTTTTTGCCAAGGTGTATGTTCCATATTTGGGATATTGCCATTATCAGCTGATTTCAGGTATGCGGAAATATTGGAAGAAACATTTGTTTTTATTTCACTCTCATTCATGTTTTTAAAATATGTAACTTTTTAAATTAGAGCAAAAAGCAAATACCTTTCAAAACTGAACTTCTTTGAAGTGTCATTCTTCACTAGAAGAATGATCAGAGCTTTCTTAAAAGATATATTAGTGCATTGTAATAACTAATAAATAGCTTGTCAGTGCAGGAATCACTATGACCAGGATATTTTTTTCAAGAATTATCACAGCTGTACAATCCAGTATCATCATACAGAAGTCCAAAAGCAAGGATGGTAGTATGGAGTCTTGAAAATCCTCATTGTGCAAGTATACATGTACTTTTTGTTTTTGTTTAATTATATTTCACTGAGTAAATTAGAGATAACAGTCTTTGTAAGCGTAGTCCGTCATGTATATCATAGCATCACAAATTCTAAAAACAGAATTGTAGAAAAGGAAAATAATGATTTTACCTACGTATAAGTTTTTCTTACACTTGGCTCCCAACCTCAGGATGTTCCTGGGTGAAATGTACCAATTATTTTTAATAAGAATGGTGCTTTGGTGTGAAACAACACAATTCCTCATCCACAATTTTACTTGGGAAAATAAAAAAGTGTTTAGACAAATATAAAATAGGAGAAAACAAAAAGTGGAGATTGTAACAGTCTCCATAAAGCATCATGTAGAATCAATTAAAAATAACAATGCCAGCTATTTAAGATAATACAATAATACAACTTACTCCTATGTTTATAACTATCCCAATTTCAAATTAAACTAGCTGTTTGAAATATATAATGACATTAAAGTCTAATTGAACTTTAACTATCCTAATGAATTTATTGATATTTTAGAAAATCCCAAGGGAGAAGCATGGGAGACTTGTCCAAAAGTCAATAAGAGTTGAAATACTAAACAGGGCAATAGATGATGGTTAGATATATAATACTTATTAATATGGTAATTGCTTCATGAAGGATTGGAAAATAGAGGTAGAAGGTAGAGATTGGGAAAATAGTATGATTGTATCCCTCTGTTAATACAATTTAGGATTGCATTGGCATTTTTTGGCGGCTGCAGCACACTGTTAACTCATATTTAATTGGTTGTCCACTGAGACTCCAAGATCCCTCTCACAGTTACTGCTATGAAACCTGGTTTCACCCAGTCTATATGTGTATTGTTGGTTTTTGGAAACCAATTGTTCATAGTAGTTCAGCTAGCATAATATTAAAACATCTTTAAAAGCATTTCAGTCAAAATATAGGCTGTGGTCCAGAATCTTTCTTTCTACCCTCACAAGGTCCTTATATACAGTACATAACTGCCATACTTGCAGTGCTGTGTTTGCATTTGTACATATGGTGGATAACTAGCCACATTGACAGTATCAAATTATCTGCATGCCAAATTAGAACTGACCTTTAGTATGTATAGGATAATAGCCTTCTAGTTTAGCTATAAAGATTCTTGTTTGGTTTGGTGTCGCTTTATTAAGTTAAACTTTCCTTGAAATTAGTGCAACTCTATGCAATAAACATCTAAGCGCAACTCAGCAGCAATGCAGTAGTGCTTGCGTTGCAGCTAATGAAATATCTTGTAGCAAAATCTGCCCTTTACAGTTATGTTCTTTCTGTAACATTTTGAAAAATCAGGATTAAAAGAAGGACGATGAATGAATTGGTTTGGTTTTTGTGTTTTTTAAGCATCGATATGAAAAAATGTCTAGATAGGCAGAGCAAAAAGAATTACGGTATAAGCTGTGTATAATTATAGCCTTTTATATTTACTATAGAGTGAACTTTGAAATGTATGTGGGTTATGTTGATAACTGGAGAAACTAGGAAGTATGCTTCTGGCTTAGTGCTTGAAGAAAAATCTCATCACCTCCTTTGTAAGACATGTTCAGTTGTTAGGATACCAAGGAAAAGGGCTTCCTAGAATTGCCCTGTTAGCAACAGGACTGCTGCAATATATTGACTCACTCTCAAAATATCTTTTTAAAAAAGACATTGTTAATCTTCTGCTTTTATTTTTCAAATGAACATAAATCTTTACTTTTACAGAAAACAGGAGAAAAATACGTAATTTAATTTTTTCAAATTTATAAAACTCACCAAGGTGACACTAGACAGAAAACAGAATTTTTAAAACAGCAGTATAAATAATAAGTAACAAAGTATTTAGAAAAAATGTGGAATAAACAGCATCACCACCAGATGGATTTGCATCTGGCTAACCATCTGCACTCAATGGGGCCAGATCAGAGGTGGGATTCTATCAGTTTGGCCCGGTAGAATGGAGCAATGTTCTCTATTCTTCAGTGGTTCTCAATCTTTTCTTCACTGCCCCTCCCCCAAATAACTCAAATGTCAGGCCTCGGAACCATCTTTTGCATTGGGCCTTCAGACCTGCCACATTTAATACTGTGGGAAATTGGGAGGGGGGATTCATATGGAGTGTGATAGATATAGTCAAAATGACATTCCTTTCTCAAAGTCAAGGACATCTTGCCCTGCACCGGGAGTGGTGTGACTGGGAGGCATCTCCAGTTGGGACAGGGCCTGATTAGACCACGTGATGGACATGTGGGTGCTGGGCAGGGAATTGAACTTTCATTTGGGTGCATGAAAGAAGAATGAAATCTATAATTATCCCCTTTCTTCACCCTTTACTTTTTATAAGAAGGCTGGTGAATAAGAAGTTTTAAACTAAATTTTGTGCAAGACAAAAAAAATGTTCGTTCTTGACCTTGCATAGAGCTTTGTAAAAACAAAAATAAGCAGTGTAATTGGAAAGACTATTGACGCATAACTTTCACAGATTTAATTGTCTACATATTAAGGGAAATGTATAAAATATTAAGCTAGTATTCAAACTTAAAAAAGGCAAAAAAAAGGTCTGGAGTGTATGACCGCCTTAACCATAATACAGCAATTGAAGAATACAATAAAATTCAGTTGAGTGCTGAAGATGTTACATGGTTGAGTAATGAAAGCAAACTGTAAAGTTCAGAGAGCACCAAGGACTGCACAACACAATTCAACAAAATACAATTTCTTAAAAAGGAAAAGAAGTAATAAAAAGTCAGGAGTTCATGTTCAGATACAATGGAGCTAGATATTTACTACTGAGTAACAGAAATTTCCCCAAATATCAGTATGCAGATAGTTCAAAGTTCACAATGTTCAAAATTGAAAATTGCCATTTCAAAGACACCAAACTCAGAAAAGAACACACTGTACTTGAAAATGTTGTTCTGAGCTTGGAAGAAAACAGCAGTTCTAAGTTATGTTTTTTTAAGAGTCCCAGTGTCCATAACTGGCTTGTTAGTGTTTTAATTCATTCAAGACACACAGAGGATATAGTGTGTGTGTATGTATATATTTTAAGTGCAATAAATACTACGGGGTCCCCAATCCCTGGTACCAGTATTGGTCCATGGCCTGTTAGGAACTGGGCTGCATAAATGGCAGGCGAGCAAGTCCTTTGGTGTTTGTGTGAAAATCATGTAAAACCTAATACAATGGGGCATGATATAGTGTAACAGCTATGTGTCATTTTCCAAAAGTTAAAGGAGCTGGATATACCATTCTAATAGATTAAATATAGTGCTTTTTCTTTATTAACTATGATTTTAATCAAATTTGCATCTTTTTGTTACTCTTTTCTGCAGGTCTTCGGGTCAGTGGGGAACTCATCACTGCTTACCCGCAAGTAGTAGTGGTTCGTGTACCAACCCCATGGGTGCAGAGTGATAGTGATATTACAGTCCTTCGCCATCTGGAGAAGATGGGCTGCCGGCTAATGAACCGTCCACAAGCCATACTTAATTGTGTCAACAAGTTCTGGACATTCCAAGAATTGGCTGGTCACGGTGTACCTCTTCCAGACACCTTTTCTTATGGTAAGCCAAGAAAAACTCCACAATTATTATGCATTTGTGAAATATTAACTGAAACTAATATTAAGTGCATCATCAGATTTTGTGTTGACAGGAAATAACCCAACATACAGATCCCTAGTAATTTAGTTTTAGCACAAGCAGCTTCCTGCAACTGAGAGTTTGTCATGTGTTTGTGTGTGTGTGTGTGTGTGTACATATATTCCCTCCATTTAAATCCAAGGAATAGCATTAAATATGCATAGGGTTGGATTAGAAGACCTCCAAAGTCTGTTCTAAGTTTGTTATTCTATGCTCTGTGTTCATTTATATTGGCTAGCAATCTCTCATACATTGGTAAGATATAGTTTTCTCTAGCCTCATGATAGCCATCACATGAGGAAGATACGTCTCTTTTTGTCTCCTTTCCATTCCTTCTTTGGCAATTTTCTGATTTCATCTGCTTCTATTTCTTGTCTTGACCCTAGTTTCTTCTGGAACTAACAAGGCTTTAGCAGCCAGTGCTGCCTATAATCCATCTTGGTTCTCCAGTTACCACATTCTTTTCTAGAATTCTCATCTTTGCTTTTTTACTGGTTTATAATATAAAACACTAAAATACAAAAGCAAATAATAGGAAAAGTAGGGGAGGAAAAAGGGAAGAGAAAAGTGTCAAGAAGAAGAAAAAAAGAAAAAAGGCATTGATTTCTGATTCCCTTTGGTGTAGTGGAATAAGAAATTACAAACCTCAACGTTTTACTTTTACATACTATATACTAGCCATTTCTATAACAACAGATGTATCTAATTAGTAAAACCCAAAATCAAAGTTTCATTTTTTTTCACCTCAAGTACAGTCTAGAAGCAGTTTCCAAGTAGAAACAAAAGTTCTTATCACATTTTTTTGGACTATAAATCACACCGGAGTATAGGATGCACCATGATTTTGAAGAGGTAAATTTAAAAAAAACAGTTTTTGCACTCTGCAGGCCTCCCAAACTCTCTGCATGCCTTGTTTTTTTGCAAAAAAAAGGGGGGGGCATGTAGAGCTTTGGGAGGCTTATAGAGTGCTCCTGGCGGGTTGGGGGGGGCAAAAATGAGCAAACAAACGGCCTGTTTTTTGCAAAAAATGGTCATGCAGAGGCTTTGGGATGCTTGTAAAGTGCTCCTGGGGGGGTGGGGGTGGCAAAACGAGCAAAAAAGGCCAGTTTTTTGCTCGTTTTTGCCCTCCCCAGCTCCCAGAAGCTCTTTGCAAGCCTCCCAAACCCTCTGCACATCCATTTTTGCAAAGGGGGCAGGGTTTCGATAGGCCAAAAATGCTGTATTCAGTCTATAAGGAACACCCAGATTTTTATCATCTTTTTTGGGGGGGGGATGCGTCTTATACTCCAAAAATACGGTATGTTCTTGTATTTGATCAAAACAATCAATTTAGCCATCTTTGCTAACTCCAACAATGTTCAATTTCCACTACTACAAATCTACCATAGTCACCTAATAAAAATAACTTAGGTTTAAATTGGGGTTTTATATATGACAACTCTATTGATCTTTTTTAAACCAGCAGATAGTTTCCTCCCCATATCATTTATTTATTAAGTATTATCTTGTTTCAGTGGTGGGTTCCTGTTGGATCGCACCGGATCGCGCGCGCTCCCTTTCAGCGCTCCACCTGGCTTGTGCGCTCCCTTTCAGCGCTCCACCTGGCTTGCGCGCTCCCTTTCAGCGCTCCACCTGGCTCTCGCGCTCCCTTCCGGCGCTGAAACCGGAAGTACAGTTTTGCCCGGCCCTGGCGAAGCAACGACGCCTGCCTGCGCTCCACCAGCTCGGCTGGGAACGGAGATGTTTCCTCAGCGGAGCGGAGCGCTCCGCTCCGCTGAGGAAACATCTCCGTTCCCAGCCGAGCTGGTGGAGCGCAGACAGGCGTCGTTGCTTCGCCAGGGCCGGGCAAAACTGTACTTCCGGTTTCAGCGCCGGAAGGGAGCGCGAGAGCCAGGTGGAGCGCTGAAAGGGAGCGCGCAAGCCAGGTGGAGCGCTGAAAGGGAGCGCGCAAGCCAGGTGGAGCGCTGAAAGGGAGCGCGCAAGCCAGGTGGAGCGCTGAAAGGGAGCGCGCGCGATCCGGTGCGATCCGGGAGGAACCCACCACTGTCTTGTTTCCTGACAGCAAGTTATAGCAACAGTTTCCTCAGGTAATGAAATAGTTTTTTATGCTTAGATGGGGCATTTACTCCATTAATATTCCATGTAATAGTCTTAGTCTCCATCTTTAGAAAAAAATGTCAAGTTTCTATGTCAACTGACATCTTACCTGCATGTTTTTCTTTGGTATCAACTTTTCGAAGTTGTTTTACCTCTGATTTCTTTTCTGTGTCCATTTCTTCAGCTGGGTCCAACATTACTTTATTTCTAATCAAGAAGTCCTTGGCTTTTTTATGGAATTCTATCTGAAACTTTGCTCTTCATAAGTATCACTCCTTCAAGGTTATCCCAGGGGAAGGGAATTTTTCTCTTCTTCAGAATATCAAGGAAAGAACAGGATTTCCTGTTTCTCAAAATTCTAACAGGAATTTCCTTCACAACAATTATATACTCATTTTTCATTCTTAAATTTGGATTTGAAATGGCAATCTAGAACATGATCTCTCATGAAGTGAAAAGTGAAACTAAGACATTCCTTGGTAATTTTCTCGTAGTAGCAAATCTGGAGTTTATTTTGTCTATTTCAAGATCAAAGATCTTTCCTTCCCAATTAATTAACTGGGAAAGCTTTATTATTCTTAATCTGATATCCTCTCCAGACCGCTCAGGAATTGCTCGGAATCTTAATTGTAGTTCCTTAATCTGGCTGTTTTGTATGTCATCTTCATACAAAATGCCTTTCTTCTCCAGTTAGTGCTCCATAAAATCCACTCTATCCTTCACCTATTTGTTATCTCCAGTTAAATGTTGGATCAGCTCTCAGAGTTCATTTAAAGGTGTATCAAGTTTAGATTCAAGCTTTGTTCTCATTGCCTGAATTAATTCATGTATTTTAGCTGTGTAATCAGCCAGAGTGTCTTTAAAATTCTGTATTTTCTGATGGTATTTTTTCCCATTTTCTCCATTGTCTAACATGTAGCCATGCCATCACAGTGTAACTAAAGCTTAGATTTTAAAGTTAAGAGTTTTAGACTTGTAAATTTATAACCTGAAATCAATGGGTTATATGATGCTACTGAAAAGTTAAAAAGGATTACCAATACTGCAGTCTCTTGGCTCCCTCTTGTGGTCAAACAACACCACTGTATTATAAGGTGCAAAAAAAGAATTTAATCTCTGCCTCACACAACTAGTTCAATCAAAAGCAAACAAAATCGGAACTGTTTCTCCCCCTCCTCATATCAATATCAAAACATGATTTAAACAGTCCTTCTTTTAAAAAAACATTCAGCAGAGTCAATTAAAGATATAAAGTCCTCTAAAACATTTAAATCCAAAAATTTCAAGAGTAGTTTCCACAGTGATTTACAGCTTTTTTTATTTTGCCTCGGATACACCAACTCCTCCCTTCCTTGCCATCTTAAAGTCACAGAGCTTCAAAATGATGATCGTTCAACAAAAAGGAAAAAGCAGTCTGCAGTCAGAGGAAGCCTCTTTTGACAGGAAAGGGAAATATGCAAAAAGATAGTGTCTAAGAACTGGTGGCACACTTTATTGTCTGTTTTAAACAGCTGGTTCTTCCACAGTGAACTTGCTTCATGGTTACCCCGCCCCCAGCCAGAGAATCATCGGATTACTTCTTCTTGAAGAAGCACTCTGAGATTGTCCAGCTATCCAGGGGTGCAGAAGGGTTGATTTCCAGAGCTTCCCCTTTCCCAGGGAAGTTTCTTCTGACTTAGAAAGCATTCCAAGTATAAAACTGTGAAGAATCTATAGCAGACCAAAAGATAAGCTACAAGGAAGGAGCCATGTTCTGCTGGAAATGCTTTTCTAGCCTTCTCATTCCTTCTCCTTTAGCCAGTGAGCTTAACCCATATCAACTTATTGTTTTCCTATTTTCTGTTGTTGCCCGTGAAAAAGTGCTATCTCTTCTCCCATATAATTCCTCAGCCTTTTGACTAAGATCAAGTGTAATATCTCCAATTTTATGTTAACAGCTGAAAAAACTGTACATCTATAAACTCAAGTGACATAATAGTAGATAGCAATCTAGAAGTTGTGTTCTTTAACACAGTAAGCATTTTTCTCTAATGTTGTGCCTGTGATACAGAATTATGGAATTGTTGAAGAGCGAATATATGTGTTATATATAACTGAGAGGAATCTAGTATGAGCCAGCAATGGGTTGCAGCTGCAAAAAATGACCAAGGCTGCATCAGCAGCGAGATAGCATCAAAATCATGAGAAATGATACCACCACTTTATACTGCACTAGTGAGGCCACACTTGGAATACTGCATCCAATTCTAACCATAAGATACAAAAAAAGATGTTAAAACCATAGAAAGAGTTCAGAGAACGGCTACAAAGCGAAATCATGAAATGAACGGTTAAGGGAACTGGATATGTCTAGCCCAGGGGTGTCAAACTCAAGGCCCAGGAGCCTGATCTGGCCCATGGGGTGCTTAGATGTGGCCCACAGAGCTACCCTGGAAATGGTAAAGCACGTGCGGCCCTCCCAAGCTCCGTTTTCATTGGCAGAGGATTGCAGGAGGTCATTGCAGCTGAAATGGAGCTAGCGAAGGCCATGGGCAGTACTCGTGAGCTCCGTTTTCACAGGCAGAGGGTTGCAGGAGGCAGTCACAACCGAAAACAGCTCGGGAGCCCGTTTTCACTGGAAGAGAGCTCAGGCCACAACAGGTGCCCCGACACGAGTGACATTGAACTAGCCATAGCCACCCCATACCCCCAAGTTCAAACACAACCCTGATGTGGCCCTCAATGAAATTGATTTTGACACCTCTGGTCTAGCCTAACAAAGAGAAGGATTAGGGGTGATACCTGTTTTCAAGAAATTGAATGACTGTCACAGAGGACTGTCAAAGCACCTGAGAGTAGGAAAAGAAGCATGTGACACTCCTTAAAAAGAAATCCAATAAACTAAGCAGAAATTTCTTGACAATGAGAACATTTTAAGTTCTTGACCAGTCCTCTGCTAGGACTCTGCCATTCTGTTGGAGGAGGCAATTGGGATTGCATTCTCTGCATGCTTTTGCTTTTACTGTAACCACATGGCATTTAGGGAGGTTGGGCTATCCTGAAGACAGATGGGCTTCCTTCCAGCAGGTTCTAGACTGACACCAAGGTTACTGCATCCTGGGGATACACTGCCTTCAAGCTAACTCCTCAGAGTTCTCAAAACACTTAGACAGCATTGTATTGGCTGCCGGTGGACTTGAAGGAGGGGGAGGTTTGAATTGGGAAGAAACTGTTGGAAACTGAGCAGCACTGGGCTGTATGGGAGAAGGAGGCCTATGCTGTAAGATGGACACTCCTTTCCTAGAAACACTTTTTAGAAGGAAGCAAAATCCCTTACCAGGTATGGACTGATCATGAAAACCTGGAATCGTTGAAAACTTCTCATAATCTTTCTCCTAAACAAGCATGTTGGGCGCAGCACTTTCAGGATTTTGTAGCTGATGCCCTATCATGGATGCCACAATACAATTGCTCCAAAACAGAAATATTCTAACCAGTGCTCCCGTTGTGTCACTGGCATCCCAAGTAACCACCAGAGCACAGCAGAAAGAAAGGTACCAGTTAGCAGCGATGAGGCCTCTGCCCTAAAAAACAGTGCTAACAGATGATGAATGGTTCTGTAACCATGGTAATATCTGCTCCATTCAGGATGAACTGGCTTAAAGATAAAGGTAAAGGTTCCCCTCGTACATATGTGCTAGTCGTTCCCAACTCTAGGGCGCAGTGCTCATCTCCGTTTGAAAGCTGAAGAGCCAGCGCTGCCTGAAGACATCTCTGTGGTCATGTGGTCGGCATGACTAAACACCGAAGGCTCACGGAACGTTGTTACCTTATCACCAAAGGTGGCCCCTATTTTTCTACTTGCATTTTACATGCTTTCGAACTGCTAGGTTGACAGAAGCTGGGACAAGTAACGGGAACTCACTCCGTTACGTGGCGCTAGGGATTCAAATCGCTGAACTGCCGACCTTCTGATCGACAAGCTCAGTGTCTTAGCCACTGAGCCCCTGCCACTGGCTTGGGTGGGAGCAAAACTGCATGTGCCAACTAGACAAAGGCTCCTGATTATGAAGACATGCCATGATTCAAAAATGGCAGACATTTTGAATTTGTAAAGACATTGCATCTGATAAAATGACAATTCTGGTGGCCCTCCTTTAAAAAATATATTGAAAGCTCTGTGTCTGTCAGGGTTCCCGGTAACAGCCCATAGGAAATCAAAACTGCAAGGCAGGGTTCCTCAATGTATAGATTTATTAGTCATGTCATATTGGCATAGCTGATGAAAACCCGAATCTGAAGTCCCCCAGGTTTTCCCCACCCAGTTCAAAATCCAAAGATCTCTCCCCCCCCCCATCGCACTCAACCATTACATACCCCAATCAAGTCTCTCCATCCCTTGCTGTGGCAACCCTGAAGATGTTCAAAGGTGGCTCCAGGGTTGACGGTGTCCAGTTGCCCCGTGTGTGCATCTGCTAAGCAGAGAAAGGGTAAAGCACAGAGACTGCTTCAGATTGTAGCTGAGCCGTCAGCACCCTGAAGAGAGATCTCTATGGACTTTATCATAGAACTCCCCAAAAGCATACAACATACAGGGGAATACAGTAATCTGGGTGGTGACAGACCTATTTTCAAAACAAGTGCACTTTGCCCCATGCCAAAAAATAGCCACGGTGCAGGGACTCACTAAGCTGTTTTTACATCACATCTACTGGCTACATGGAGCACCCCAATGTATCATATATCAGATAGAGGGTTCAATTTACCTCTGAATTGAAAAAGGCTCTGGAGGGCCTTTTTGGATTGATTAGGTACTGACCTAGTTCTAGTCACCATCTGGAAATGAATGGGTGATGTGAACAAGTGAACAGTACCGTAGTCCTTCAACTATCAACAAGACAACTGGACAGATCTTTTACAGTTTGCAGAAGTGGCTTAAAACAAGTCTGTTTATAGTGGTACTAATTTAACCCTTTTCCGAGTTGCAGCCAGTGAGGACTTCAAGCCTATGCCCGAGTTACCTACCAAGGATCCAGTGATCTCCTCACTGAAAGACTGGATTGGCCAGTTACAAAACAGTTGTACGTAAAGCACTTACTGATACTAGAGAGGCTTATAAATGTCAAATGGACAAGAAAAGAATTGAGCCAAAGAAGTTTAACATGGGGGATCAAAGTTACCTATCCACACACTATCTTCGGTCATTGCAACCTTCTAAGAAGTTGGGACCCAAGTTTGTTGGACCTTTCCTGATTAAATGCATCATTAACCCTGTTACAGTAGAGTTAGACCTGCCCAAGCTACTTCATAAAGTCCACCCCATCTTTCATTGTAGTTTGTTGTAACCTGATGTGTCGGGAGCAGAGCTAGCCGGAATGGATGACAAACGTTGAATTTCTGCCTCTTCCGGGCCATCGCAGAGAATGAATTTTAAAAATATAACACCCGGAGAGGAGGAGCCAATGTCGCGATGGAACAGACGTGTGGTCTCAATGCTCCAAGACTGTTGCTGATACTTTTGCCACTGGGTGGGCCAATCGGACCTAAACTGTCCTGAAGAGATGGTGAACTGGAAGACTACGTCTTGCTGATCTCAGGGACCCTACAAAGTCCCTGATCGATCCAAGAGAAGGTTTTCAAGCTGGCGACAAAAGGCAGCCTAGGCTGATGAAGTTGGGACGGCTCTGGAATGGAAGGAAAGCGGAAAGAGAAAGTGTGTCCATTTGGTGAGGAATCCTTTCTGTTTTGAAAAAGACTGCCCCCCAAAATTTCTCTTTTTAAGCTAAATTAAATCCTTAAGCAGAAGAAGTAAGCGGCAAAATCAACCTGCATTGGATTGTTTTGGATAGTATATATTTTTCTTTTTCTTTGGTAATTATACTTTGTGGATTGAAGCACTCACAACTTTTTTTCTCCTCTTTTTAAAGTGAACGGACTGGGTTTTTTTCTATTTTTTGTTGCTTTTTAATTTAAGGATTAAAATCTCCTTCTCTTTTAACAAAAGCTTCTACTATTTGCTATTAAATTCCATTTAAGAACTTTGTTTCCCTTAAGCCTGAGATAACATTAGAGAGAAAAAGGAAGCAATACTGCCGCTTGGAGGCTAGAGGCTAGAGTTTCTGAAACTATGCATTTTCTCCTGTTTCTCCTTTGATCTTACTGTTTCTGTACTTCAAAGTTCCGTAATTAAAAGTGATAAGAGCCAAGGGCACGAAGTGTTTACACAGGTGTCCTTTGAGAGCTTTATCGGCACTGGGAGAGGGGGGGGAAATGGAACCCCTTTCTTGTGAAGATTACAAATGATCTTGTGTTTAAGTTAAATATTTAAAAAAATCTGGAAAGCTAGAGTGGCAGCAATTTACAATTTGGAAATATGGATCAATTTTCAGAAGAGGAAACTTTAATTTTGCAAAATATTTGGGATGGAATTTAAAATTTACTGGAGGTAACTCGGAGAATTGAGAGGAAGATAGAGTTTTTACTAGAAAAAAAATGATGGAGATGGAGCACCAAAAATTGAAGAGAAAACTGAATACAAAGATAAGAAAACTGATGATTTGATTTGTGGAGGTTGAAAGCAAAAAAATGGGAATATGGAAAGGAATTTGATGGAAATAGAGAAATTTCCTAAGATTGAATTTAAAGAATTGATTAGCAAATTAAAAGAAAATCAGATATATAAATGGGAAGACTGGAAGAACAAGAGAAAGAATATAATACAACTAAAGAATGTTTTATCAGATATTAAATTAAATTAGTTGAATTTAATACAATTAGAGAAATGGATAAAAATGGAAGAAAGATTTGAAAAGAAAGATAGATACCTAACAAAATTTGATTTGAAATGATTATAAAAGAATGTGAGGTGAGTGAAGAATATATAGGTAAAGGAAGAATTGGGAAAATATATAGAATATTAACTGAATTCAGCAAGGAGGAGCCAAGTCGTGATGACACAATATGCGGTCTCGACACTCCGAGACCGCCATTGGCACTTTTGTCGCTGGATGGTCCAGCTGGACCTAAACCGTCCCGTAGAGAGGGTGATCAGGAAGACAAAGCCTTGCTGGTCTCAGGGACATTGCAAAGTCCCTGATTGACCCAAGGGAAGTTCTTCAAGCCGGCGGTAAACAGGCATCCCCCAGGCTGATGAAGTCGGGACACTTTGGAAGGAGGAAGTGAAAAGAGAAAGTGAGTCCATCTGGTGAGACTTTATTTCTATTTTGGAAAAACTGCCCAAAGAAACCTTTTTTAAAAAACAAAGCCAAATTAGATCCTCAAGCAAGAATTAAGCTGCGAAATTAATTAATACTGGATTGCATTGGAAAGCTTTTTTTCTTTGTAACCATATTTTGTGGATTGAAATGCTCGTAACGTTGATTGTTTCTTCTGTTAAAGTGAATGGATCAATCTTTTTTTTCTTCTGCTCTTTGTTACTTTATTTTTTGATTTCTGGACTAAAACCTTCCTTTTTGTTTTTAACAATTCTTCCTAGTACTTGTTATTAAATTTCATTAAAGAATTTTATTTCATTTAAGCCTGAGATAGTGAAAGTGGAAAGTAACAACATAGCCACTCGGAAGTCGGAAGGTGGAGTTTTTGGAACAATGTATCTCTCATTTTTTTCTCTTTGTTTGCACTGACTTTGCAGCAGAAGGGTTTGTAAATTGTTTATACAAACTGATAAAGAGCCAAGGGCACGAATTGTTTTTGCAGGTGCCTGTGAGAACTATTTCTCACGGGAGAGAAAGGGGGAAAACAAAAGAAAATAGAATCCTTCTCTTTTGAAGAGCACAAAAAAAAACGTGTGCTGAAATTAACCTAAAATTAAAAAATAAAAGAGGCTTGGAAGACAGTGGCTATTAGTTCTTTTTTTTCTTTCTTCTTTGGAAACATGGATCAATATTCTGAGGAGGAAACCTTAAAATTTCAAAATATTTTGGCTGGGATTCAAAATTTATTGGAAGGATACGGGAGAATTGAGAAAAAGTTGGAAAAACTAGTATTCCTCACATCAAAAGATGAAGGGGCTGGAGCCCCAAAAATTAAAGGGGAGAATGAAGATATAGAAGATAAAGACAAGACAACTGATGAATTTATTAATGGAGCAAATGTTGATGAAAGTGGAATGAAGGGAACACGGAAGAGTGATTTCGACGAATTGGAGCTCTACCCCAGATTTCAAGATACAGAAGAGGAAAAAGGGGTAATGATGATGGATTTAAGAAGAGAAACTCTTTCAGAAACACGGTTGATAACCAAAAAACAAGCTAATCTTAAAAATAATTGGAGGGCAACAAGATTACCTGAGAGATCCTTTAAGCAACAAAGTGCGGAGATAAATCTATAAAAACCTTATAAAAGAGATAAAAAGAAGACTATCACAATTGGCAAGAGAGATAAGACTTTTTTGTTATTGGAAAGATACAGGTTGACAATGAAAGTTCTTAATAAAAAAATAATTAATCTTGGTTGAGCAATAAGTAGGAATTCAGTAATTTTTAATTGTTTTAGATTGTTATTAAATGTTTATTCATTAACAATTAAGTAACTATAATTAACAATCATGGAATGATAATGGATACAACTTAATGATATATACTATGTATTGTTAAACTAGTAAAAGACATTTGGATATAGATTGCAAATTGTGACCTGGGAAAAAGACCTCTAAATTTTACTAACAAACTTCTATTTAGGTTTTGTCATAAAGGTGTAATGTTTTATTTTTTTATTTTTTGGGGTGTGTGACGAGAGGAGTTGGGATATAAAGAGTAAATGACTTTTAGCTAATTATAATAACAAGGAATTGTTAATGGATATTGTTTAATAATATATACATGCTCTGGTATTGGTAAAAGCAACTTGGATATAATATTCTAAACAGCGGGGAAAAAAGCTTAGAAACTTTATTAACTGATTTTTACTTAGAATATGTCATAAAAGTGTAATGTTATTGGAGGATTTTTGAAATAGTTAACAAGTGCCATTATGTGGTTGTGTTTTTAAGTATGAATAAGTTCAGGCAGAAGCACGTTCAAATAATTGTAGTCAAATGAGAATTGTGATATATTGATGGTAAGATATGACCTAGCTACCTGCGGGATCGCATCCTACCGCACACATCCCTGCGACCAATTCGCTCTCACAGGGAGGGGCTCCTCCAGGTGCCGTCCACCAAGCAATGTCAACGGGCGGCGCCTAGGAGTAGAGCCTTCTCTGTGATGGGCCCAACCCTCTGGAATGACCTCCCCCCGACATTAGAACCACCACCGACTTCCGCTCCTTCCGACAAAAACTAAAGTCTCACCTGTTTCGATTAGCCGGCCTGGCCCACGCATAGTTTTATCTTACCTCCTGGCAGATATTTTACTTGGGAATTTTATGGGTAATTATTTTAAATTCAATTTTGGGGTATTTTTAGGGGTTGTTTTTAAATTTGCTCTTAATACTTTACTTGATGGTACAGTTTGTCACGATGTTAAAAAGTTTGCTAGGCCTGAACTGCCTAAACTGACATTCAAGAGTTAAACTAAGAAAGCTTTATTGCGCAGGTCATAAAACAAAATGTTATCTGAAAGTGATTTATTGCGCACGCGTTACACATTCCAAAATTCCTTTCTTCTTTGTTCGGCAGCCAACTTTGGCAGACGTAGCTTTCATTATCAAAATGTAACAATTAGTTATTTTCTGTTACTTTTATTATTTTCGTATTAAAGTTTGTTTATTAATTAGAATATTTTAAAAGACTTTTATTTTTTCTCAATATCTCAAAAGATATGCGGAAGGGAATCAGCCACGGTCCATTGATCTCAGATTTCCCAGGGCATTTTTTTTCCCTGACAACTTGGTAGCAGAGTTGGTCCGATGATACAAGCTGAGATGGCTACAATTTATGGCTGTATTTTCCCTTCATGCTATCTAAAGATAACCGACTAAGGCTAATTAGCCATGTCAAAGAAAAGGAAAGATGGGGCGAGCACAGATGAATCAGCTTCCTCTGACGAGGAGGCTTCCTCGGACACAGAGAAGCAAAAACCTTCAAACGTACTCCAGGAGCAACAAAGTGCCGAGCCAAATATGGGGGAAGGAGCTACAGGACGCGACATCCACGAAACGAGGTCAGTGGTTCCTCCTTCTAAAATATCTCCAGGAGATTATGAATTTTTGGGGGCCAAGCCAAAACTTCCCACTCTGCCAGAGCCACTCCATTCCCAGACCCTCGCAGATTATCAAACGATTGATGAATGGCAACTGCCGGCACAAAAAAAATCCTCCCACGCAGAAAGCAAAGTTTATGAAATCTCCCCAGATGATGAGCAAGAAATGCAAAGCTATCTTGATCAAATAAAGCTGTTTGAAAAATATGCTTGGGAGGCGAGAGCGTGTTTTGAAGAGATAAGGCGAAGTAGGAGAAGCTCCCCCACTCCCAAAATGTCTGAGGACGCCATCTTGCCTTCAAAACAACAGCCTAAGACACACCCCACAGAGTTCATTGGTCAATTAGAACAAAGAGACATGTACACGTCACCGAGGTCACATGGTCCCTTTGAGTCAACTGAACTTCCGCATACGTATAGAAAGGAGAGGCAGCCAAAAAGTGAAGCTGCACTGCCATCTGCTGGCGGAGAAAAATTATTACAGCAAAAGATGAAGCAATTGGACCAGATTTTTAGAGATCTGTCTATGAGTTTTACAGAAGCCCAAACTTTGCCCCCACCCCCTGGCGGTGTCGAATCCTCCCTAGATGGAAAAAGGCAAAGCGAAAGGCGAATTCGAGGAAGCCAATTTGATGTTGCCACGCAAAGGCCAATGATGCAACCCCAGCATCCCCTGGTTCAACAACCAGCTTTGCAACCAGAGCAACAAATTGTTCCTCAGCAGGTATTCACAGTCACCCCCTTGACTGGTGAGTCCAAATTAAAGGAGTCAGGAGAGAATTATAAAGCCTGGGTCAGTGAAATTGTGCTCTTGCTTCGAAGAGAAGGCACATATTCCATGGTTTTTAATCCTCCTCCTCCACCGTGGACGCCTGCAATAAGAGACCTCGAAAACAGAGCAATCACGACTTTACTCATGTCAATGGAAATTGAGATCCAAGGTATCTTTCCACCTGATGCAACTGCCCAAGAAATATGGGCTATTTTGGAAGATTGCTACAGGCCCGTTTCAATTGAATCTTCATGTTTGCTCATGTCCGAGTTCCATGGTTCGAAGTTGAAACCTGGTGAACGAATTGGTGGACATTTGACCAAACTGAAAAGAATGAGAAGTGAATTGAGACAAAATGGCCATGTAATCGATGATATCCAAATGATTAGCATCATCATTAACTCATTGAATTATGAATGGAAAGATGCTGTTGCAAAGATTAACTACGTGCCTATTGCTCAACGCACAGTTAACCACGTTTGCAGACTTTTAGTGGAAGACGAAGCTATCAGGTTAGCTACCCCACATCTGCAACGACCTCCAGCGTCAAAGGCTCCAGCCAGACGTCCCTTCCGAGGAAGAGGCTACGCTCCAAGGATGCCAAAATGCTACACCTGCAACCGTGTGGGACATGACACCCGGGATTGTCCCCAACGAGTTCCAGCTCCCGCCACGTACCAGCCCAGAGGAACAGATTCCAGAGGCAGAGGTAGAGGCGGAAGACAAGGTCGTCGTGGTCCAAGGCGTGATTCACAAGCTCCACTTGTGACACTGGACATAACCAACGTTCCACAACCTGATCCAAACTTCGACAGACGTCTTTTGTGGACTTTAGATAGTGGAGCAGCTGTGCACGTTACCCACAGAAGGGAACTTTTCACAGAGATGGGCGAACCAGAGCCCGAGTATCGAGAACTGTATTCCTTCACCAACCACACTTGCAAGGTCATGGGAAAAGGAACTGTTTACATTGAAGAACTCGATACACACATCCGTGATGTTTATTACATACCTTCAGCAACCAGTAATTTGCTTAGTCAAAGTCACTTGTCTAGAGATTTAAAGTTCCAGGTTCACCACCTCGAAAAAGCAAGTTACTTAGTTAAAGATGGTGATATTGTTGCTGAAACTATGCTGATTGGTGGTGTTTATTACTTAAAGCCAAAGCCTAAAGGGCAAGCACAGGCAAGTATGCAAACTCCAAAAAGGCACAACGCAAACCCAGAGAGAGTTGTCCCAGAGAGAGAAAGCGTTACTGTGCCAAAGGCTCCTAAAGCCAACAAACAAAGAAAACAAAAACAGATTGCTCAGAGCAAGCCTGAGGGTCCTCATGAAACTGTTAATGTTGAGAATTCACTAACTGGTAAACCTTTGCATTCCAGGTGTATTCACAAGTGGCACAGAAGATTGGGGCATGCCAGTTTCCGTGTTCTTAGAAAGATGCCGGAGTTCGCAAAAGGTTTGGATCTAAAGGGGTGTAAGGTGTTTTTGGATTGTGCGGTTTGCAAAAAGGCTAAATCCAAGGCGGCTGCAATTCCCAAACACGCTACACGCCTGTCAACACGCATTTTTGATTTGGTACACACTGACATAGTGGGTCCTTTCCCACCAACACTTGGTGGCAGAAAGTATTTTTTAACAATTGTAGATAATCATTCTAGATATGGATTTGTATATCCTATGAGAGAGAAATCTGAGACCTTTCAGATCTTTAAAGACTTTGCAGCGTTTGTTTCTACACAATACCAAGTTCGCATCGCCAGAATCCAGAGTGACCGTGGTGCAGAATTCATGTCTCAGCGTTTCCAGGACTGG
Organism: Natrix helvetica; assembly: GCF_964273705.1. Taxonomy (NCBI): domain Eukaryota; kingdom Metazoa; phylum Chordata; class Lepidosauria; order Squamata; family Natricidae; genus Natrix; species Natrix helvetica. The sequence continues at coordinate 115,316,103 of NC_138552.1, read as the reverse complement.
ATGCGTAAGAATGAAATTCTTCATCAGACATCTGCTCCATATACACTGGCTCATAACGGAGTCGTAGAAAGAAGACAAGGGGTTCTACAAACCATGATGCGTTGTCTTCTAGAAGATGCCAATCTCAGTAACGCATACTGGGGTGAAGCAATCAAATATGCAAATTACATTGTCAACCGTACTTGGAGCAGTGTAATCAATCAAACTCCTTTCTACATGCTGTATGGCTACAAGCCTAATCTCAAGAACCTCCATATTTTTGGTTCATATGCTATGGTGAACACTCCTATAACTCAAGGACCAAAGAGACTAAGATTTATGGGTATTGATGATAATTCAAAATGGTATAAATTCATTGATACTAAACATGTGATTGTCATTTCACAATCTGCTAATTTTGAGGAAGACATTGACTGGTCCAGGATTCATTCCAATGATCCTGAAGTTTATTTTCCTAGAGATGGTGTTCCAGATGCCACGCAGCCTGATGACAATTTGCAGGCAGATGTTCCTTCTACCAGTTCTTCACAACCTGATGTTCCGTCTTCGCAAGCCGCGGATGCTGATGCTAGCGACGAACGTGAGGACGAGGATGATGATGATGAAGAAGAAGAAGACTGGACTGATGTTCCTAGACGCTCCAAGAGGGCCACAAAAGGAATCCCTCCACAACGTTATTCATGGCAACTGACAAAAACACCATTACCTTTGATTTGCAACGTTACTCTTCCTCCAGAGACATTCACACAAATCAAACAGCTTCCTGATTCAGAACAAGACAAATGGTATGATGCAATGCAGGATAAAATGGACAGTTTAAAGAAACTTAATGTATTCACACCTGCAAAACCTCCAGCAAATAAGAAAGTCATTGGCACCCGATGGGTCTACAGAATCAAGAAGAAACCGAATGGTGAGTCTTTATACAAAGCCAGACTTGTAGCTCAGGGTTTCGCTCAACGTTATCCTGAGGACTACACAAACACTTACTCACCAACAGTCAGAACCGAAAGTGTAAAAATTGCTTTAACCACTGCAACTATTCTTGGTTTAGAAGTTTTTCAATTTGATGTGGACACAGCTTATCTACATGCAGACCTAGATGAAGAGATCTACGTGAGAAGCCCTCCAGGATTCCGAAAGCAAGAAGGGGATACCTGGTTCCTGAACAAAAGTCTTTATGGTCTGAAACAGTCAGGTTTAATGTGGTATTTATGTCTTACTGACAAACTAAATTCAATGGGCTTTATTAAGTCCGAAACTGATGAATGCGTGTTCACAAAAAGATCTAACAATGCATATGAGATAATTCTTGTTTATGTTGATGATATTGTTTATATTGGTCCAAATAAGAAAATGAGTGAGATTTTTGCCAAAAGTTTGCAGAGATACTTCACACTAAAATCTTTAGGACACATTAGCACTTATTTAGGTGTTCAAATTGAAAAGACACAGAAGGGGTTTAGTCTTTCACAAGAGGAGAAAATTGACCACATTCTACATCATTGCAACATGAAAGATGCTAGCACAACAAAGACACCCATGCAAACAGATTTTCACAACTTAACACATGAACCAAGTCCTGAGTTCGAGGATCAAACACTCTATCGTTCAGTCATTGGTTCACTATTATACATTAGTAGTTGGACCAGACCTGACATCGCACTTAGTGTTAATCTTTTATCACGACACGTAGGTAAGGCAACACAATTTCATTGGTCATGCATTAAGAAGTTGTTGAAATACCTGAAACACACTAAGCACATGAAGTTATTGCTAGAACCAACACACACTGATCAACCAAAGTTGATTTGTTTTGTTGATTCCGACTGGGCGAGCGACAAGAAGTCACGCAAAAGCACTTCTGGTTACATGATGTTCCTAAATGGTTGTCCTGTTTACTGGCAAGTGAGAAAACAGAGTTTTGTTTCATGTTCATCTACTGAAGCTGAATATGCTTGTGTTTCAGATGCTTGTAATTCTCTAACGTGGTTTGATGCTTTGATCACAGATATCTGGACACGTCCGATTCGACCAATCACCGTGATGGAAGATAATGTATCTGTTGTTTATATTTCTGAGTCACATTTTACAGGTTCTAGGTCCAGACACATTGACATTCGTTATCAAAACACAAAGCAATTAGTTAAGCAAGGTTTTGTTAAATTGCAATATGTTTCTACACATGATCAGATTGCAGACATGCTTAACAAACCACTCGCCGCAAATCAACACGAGTATCTGCGAAAGAAGATGTGCCTTAATTGATGATTTGATGACGTCAGCCCAGACTAGCAAAAGAAGGGGTGTCACGATGTTAAAAAGTTTGCTAGGCCTGAACTGCCTAAACTGACATTCAAGAGTTAAACTAAGAAAGCTTTATTGCGCAGGTCATAAAACAAAATGTTATCTGAAAGTGATTTATTGCGCACGCGTTACACATTCCAAAATTCCTTTCTTCTTTGTTCGGCAGCCAACTTTGGCAGACGTAGCTTTCATTATCAAAATGTAACAATTAGTTATTTTCTGTTTCATTTACTTTTATTATTTTCGTATTAAAGTTTGTTTATTAATTAGAATATTTTAAAAGACTTTTATTTTTTCTCAATATCTCAAAAGATATGCGGAAGGGAATCAGCCACGGTCCATTGATCTCAGATTTCCCAGGGCATTTTTTTTCCCTGACACAGTTGTATATAGCCTCCTCTATTTATGTATTTATGTATTTATTGTTATGTATCTTACTTGTGTTTTAGCTTGACTGTACACCGCCCCGAGTCCCTTTTGGGAGAGGGGGCGGTCTAGAAATACGAAATAAAGTAAAGTAAAGTAAAGATATGTAAAGATTTTTGATTTAAAGTGTATAATCTGTTATGAACTACAAGTAATGACTATGGAAGACATGCACGAAAGTTATTTGTAACCAATCGCTTTCTACAAGATGTATTTAAGGATGATTCTGTTTTTGTGTTTTTGTTTAATTAAAATTAAAAAAATCTTTATAAAAAAAGAATATTAACTGAATGAAAAGATCAGGCAAAAGGTCTAATATCAATTTGTGAGTCAGATTTAGGAGAAATAAATAATAATGATTGGAAAAATATTTGGAATAGAATATATAAGAGTGTGTCAGAGTTAAGGAAAATGGATATAAAATACCTAACATTACATCCATAGGCTTATACAGTACAGCAATTTGCTTAACATTTAGTGACAGCCTCTGCATGCATTGTCTTATCAATTAACAATGGCATGCTATCTATAACCTCTCTTTTGGGATGAATAAGCTATATCAGCTATTGTACTGCATTTTTCTCAAATTTGACAAGATTGTAAGGATTGGTAAGGGAAGTTAATAATTCTTAAAATCCTTTTGGACAATTTTATTGTTCTATTTACGAATATACGTGTATAGATGTATGGGTGTAACATATGTATTTTATACTATTCCCAATTTATATTATACAGATTGCTAATTTTAATTTTTGGTATATATGTATACTAGGTAGGGCCATTACCTAGTCCTCTTTGTCTCTCTGACTCGGCCCTTGTAGCCAGCAGCTCCAATCACCAGCCTCAGGAATGTTCAAATAAAATGGAGTTAAAGGGCCACTACCTTTGTCTCTCTGATTCCCCACTTATAGAAAACAGCTCCAATCACCAGCCTCAGTGAAGTTCAAATGAAATGGAGTTAAAGGGCCACTACCTAGTCCTCTTTATCTCTCTGGCTCCCCGCCCCCCCTGTAGCCAGCAGCTCCAATCACCAGCCTCACAATATCGAGACAGCCTTCAGTACTGACCAAAAAATAGCCAACATCTTAAAGAAACCCCAAAGACAAGATCCAGCTGGAAAACCAAGGAGTCTACGAAATACCATGAAAAATCTGCCTTGCCACATACATTGAATAAACTAATAGGAGAATAAATGCACGCATCACAGAACACAAAAACGCAGTCAGAAAAAAAGAAAAAACTTCCACCCTTTTCCAGCACCTTAAAGCAACAGGACATGAAATTGATTTTGAAGGAACCGAATTAATCTCCAAAAGAGAACACTTCAACAAGAGAATAATTATGGAAGCCATCGAAATAGAGAAACACCCCCACAACATGAACAAATGTGACAATACCTCCCGCCTACCAGACATCTGGAAACCAGCCCTAGTCAACAAACAAACCCCACCCACCACCCAGGTCATTACAACACAAAAAAAAACACCAGTCTGAAAATGGCGAGTGGGACCTCACTGAAACGCCGTGAAAATCTACGAAAACAAATATATATATACAGTGTGTGTGTGTGTGTGTGTGTGTGTATACATACACACACATATATATACACACATACATGCATACATACATACATGCATACATACTACTATTTTCCCTATTTGTATTTTTCCATTTTATATTTTCTCATCCCTCAACCTTTTTAAAATTCCATCAATTATTGACTTCAGTCAGCCTTTTATATCTCTCTCTTGGAATCTTGTAGCCCTTTTTAATATATTTATGCCTACTGAACATTCCCTTCTGGTTTATTATAACCTTTAAGGAGTTATCTAATTGATTCCTACTTATTAATCCTTTCACTTCTTTATTCTTGCATCTCATTTTGATTTTTCCCTTCCACTGCTTCTTCTAATTTCTCATCTATTTCCTGACTTGTCTCCTTATTGTTCTTTATAGATTCATGCACACTTTTTAACATCAAGAATGTTTCTTCATATGCCTCTATTGTCCCCTGTAAATTCATTGTATAATAATTTAATAAGAATTACTCAGTATATTTCTATGGTTCCAACGTCTCAATATTTTAAAACTCCTGTTTAATAAAATTTTATTAATCCCATAATTATGCCTCCAAACCCCATAAATTTATAATCTTTAAAATTTAGTAATTAAAATTTATTAATTTACAGCTTTATAGTTTTGCAATTATATATCTTCTCAATTGTCCAAATTTTATTTTATTTTTAAAAAAATATTTTTTATTTTTAAACAAACACAAACAGAACAAAAAACAAAAAAACGTAAAACCATTTACCATTACAAATTATAGAAAGTGTGTCAGTTGGTTACAAAATTTCTGTGCGTCCCTTCCATAGTCATCACTTAACAATTCATATCAAATCACATATTTTTAAATCAAATATATTTATATATATTACTGTTATTGTACCTCAACCTTCATTGACTATAATTGTTTTTACATCCATTTATATAAATATTCTAAATTTAAAGGAAAACTATATAATGGCATTCTATAAAATCCTCCTAAAATCATCCAATAACATTACATCTTTATAACATGTTCTAAATAAAAATTGGTTATATTTAATAACAAAGCTTTTTAAACCTCCTGTCAACTTCTAAAGCGTTGCCATGACTATTATCAGGTTGGCATTCAAGGGAGGATTCCATGCATACCTTCGGCCAGAGTTGGATCTCATATTTCTACAACCTACTTCGTAAACATGATGTATGACGTATGACAGAAGGGAGGAGATAGAGGAATAAAGTTCAAACACAATTAAGCAAAAGCCAGTTTAGGCTCCACAGAAGGTCAAGCCAAGATGTTGATCCTAATAAATGAATGTTTTTTGTTTGAACTTTGTCTCGAGGCACGTAAATTAATTAGGTCATCTCTTGGGAACTTCACAGAGCCAGTGCTGAAGCATCCTGACCCCGAACAACCCTTCGTGATCCAGGCAGATGCCAGCGACATGGCAGTGGGAGTGGTGCTACTCCAAAGAAACAACCAAGGAAACTTACAACCCTGCGCCTACACCTCCCGCAAACTCACAGACACAGAGAGACGATGGGCTGCATGGGAAAAGGAGACTTTCGCAGTGAGATGGGCACTGCTAACCTGAAGACACCTGTTGGAAGGGACCTAGAAACCGTTCGAAGTCTGGACCGACCACAAAAATCTGGAGGTGCTTAGGACCCCACGGAAACTATCACCCAAATGAGTCCGATGGGCTCAATACTTCAACCATTTTGATTTTGTCTTAAAGCACATTCCAGGCGGGAGGAACTTTCTAGCTGACGCCCTCTCCCGCATGCCTCAGTACAAATGCGAATGGGAGCATGTAGTGGACACCATCATTCCCTCTATTCAGACAGCTGCCAAGTAGGTGGCAACGCCGTGACCAGCAAGACCAACCCGCAAGCGACCTAACCAGAGACTCAAAACTGAAGTGCTAGCAGACCCCTGGTTCCAAAACAACCAACACATCTTGATGAAAAGAGATGACCTTGCATGGAAGGGGACGAAACTCCACGTTGCAGAATCTCTATGTATCCTAATTCTCCAGAAGAGTCACGATGCCAAACCGACAGGCCGATTTGGGTTTCTAAAGACTTTAGACTTAGCCCAGAGGCAATTCTGGTGGCCTGGCATAAAGAAAGGTGTGGATATTTATGTGAAAAGTTGAACCATCTGTGCCACAATGAAGAGACGACCGGGAACCCCCCCCCCCCCCCCCGACTGCTGCAGCCAGTAGTAGAGCCAACGAGGCCGTGGGAGGAGATGGCAATGGACTTTATAGTAGAGTTGCCAAAAAGTGGGGAAAACACAGTGATTTGGACTGTAATAGACCTGTTCTCCTGTATTGAGTTCACTTTCCCTGGGTATACTGTGGCTATAGTGTGTGGTACTTCTCTTCTTCCAGTAGTTGGCTCTCTTATACCCAAATCCAACGTTAAACAATCTGTAAAAAAAAGCTGATTATCTGATAAATCCAGGGGGTTTAAAAATACAAATAAACACCAATTTCTCCCGAAATCACCTTTCAAATTGTTTTAAGCTTTTTCCAGGCTTTCTGTGTTTGAAAGCTTTCCTTGGGCTTCTTTCGCCTCTTGATTTTCAGTTGGTTTTTTCCTTTCCGTGTATTTAATCGCCGCTTACTTAGGCTTGGAAGTTCTCTTTTAGAATTCATGTACTTAAATCAGGTTTTTAAAGCAAAAGTTGGTAATTATCTCACCCAGTTTCAATGCTCTGTCCATGAATCTCTCCAGCACAAATCTTGCAGTCACGGTTGTCCCAGCTTTGTGACTGCCAAAAATGGCCATCGTCCCTGCTGCCATTCGGGAGAGCTTGCTTCGGACCTAATGAGGAAATTGTGAGTTCCTCGTGGTCAGCAAAGCACCTCTCCTTCCTTCACCCCCTCTACACGGTGGCTATGATCGTGTCTACCAACAGCGGTTATTGGCTGGATTTCGCAAGACTCGGTGGAGCCGGCTATTTTCCAACCGTTCTCACTGTGATGTCAACCGGAAGCCCCGACGACAAACAGAAGTTCTCTAACTATAACCTTTCTTAAACAGGAAAAGCAGTACTTAAAAAATCTCCTAGAACATGATCTCCTGATCTTTCAGACTTCAGGGACCACTAAATTCATAATTTTAAATCCCGCGGACCACTAATATGATTTTTTTAAAAAGATAAAAAGATAGTATTTAGTTCAATATAAAAATGCAAATAATTTTTCTGCGGACCACCAAATTTTTCTCGCGGACCACCAGTTAGTGACCACAGTCCTAGAACACTGAGTAAATACACAGTGCAATTGCTATACTATTTATTTATTGGAACATATTAAAAAAAAACTTCATTTTGTAAATAATGCTTTTCACACCAAGAATGAAGAAAACACAAAATCCACATATTAAAATCAGTAATCTTGGGCAAGCAAGATATTGAAACAAGATATTCTCCTGTGCGCTGCTTGGCTGGGGTTTCTTATAGATCAACAACAATAATAATCTTTAGGTTATGATGCCCTCACAATGGCATATTTCCTACAAACTGAAGCCTATCTTCATAGTTATTTTATTGCTGACTGAATGACTGTTGGTTTCCTGAACAGTCATTCTCTGGGCACTGCGGGAAAGTCCAAGCATGGGTTAAATTCAGCCTATCTTCCCTAAGACTGAGTAGATTTTTCTTTAACCACACCTTTCTTTGCCTCGTTGAGGTCAGTTTAAAAACTCAGTCCGCCTGTCAGGACTAAATTTGGGGAGCTCTTCAGTTCTGTGCAGATAGACTGGGACTCTCCTGACAACTCACAGTAGATTACATTATTTTTCCTTTTATTTCTGTAGTTTTAAGTTAGGTTAAGTCAGTGAAAGGTAATACAGAAATTTGGCTTGCCTTTTAAAATAGCTGAGGAGACTGTCGGGGATCCGATCTGCTGCCAGTCGCACGCAGTGGTCGGAGTGGTTGAAATTGCTTGCCCAGCAGCTGCCGGCAAGTGCGGGGGCGGCAGGAGGCTTCCTGCTGCTTTCCAGCCATCAAATTGATTGTGAGGCTCCGGAGGTTCTTTCAAACTCCGTTTGAGCGCGGCGGTGTTTCCCCTGGCAAGTGCGGCGGCCATTTTAGGAAGTGTTTTTTGCACGCTTTTCCCTTGCTGCAAAGTGAGATGCTGACAATCATTGGAGGACGTTAACACCAGCGGCCATTTTAAGTGTCCTTGGGCTTGAGTTTTCACCAGAAAGCCTCAAAACCTTCTGAAGCTTCACGCCTACACTCCTCAGCCTCAGATCGCAGCCAGGAAGAGCTTGGTTCTGTCTAGGGTGCCAGCAGGACCTTCCTCCCCCATAGCAACTCTCCACTAACACCGGGAGGGTGGCATTGGAGTTCTTTAGCCACCAGGCCATCCTCCAGTGCACAAGTGGATCTGCAGATGCTGCTGAGCCAGCTGACTCGCGTCTGGTGCCATTCCAATACTGCAGCTTCGCCTCTACATTCACCATTCAACTTGTGATTACCTGCATCTGTTATCATCACCAGCAGGGATGGCAGACGGTGGCTTGGAGGCACCGGAGGAGCTGGCTGGGCCCTCTTCGAAGCACAGTAGGCCAGATCCTCCACCCAAAGGGGGGAAGAACACTGAGGGAGATAAGTCCCATGGTTCCTCAGGGAGCACGTGCTCCAAGGAACAGGCGACTAGGAGCCATGAGACCTTAGTGGGGACATGCGATAGGCCCCAGAGCCGGGACAGATCACCTGAGCACCAAATAGCCTTAACAGGCTCCTCTCCTGCCAGATCTGGGGAAGGGGGAGATCCATTTCATCAGGAGGATCGGTCCCCATCCTAGAGTGACAGGGAGTCTCAGGAAGGCTCACCGGAGGCCTCCTTGGGTTATCCAGACTTACCCAGTTCTTCCATGGGAGAGGAATTGGAGCCCTTTCAGTGTCTCCTCCCTGAGGAGGATACCTTGGTCCCTGCCAAACACGAAGGGCGCCGGGGTTCATCCAAGTCTAGGCCTACTGAGGACAAAGGCCCAGCCTTGTCAGCTGAGATGTGGGATGTCATCACCCAGGCGATATCCCAGGGGATTGCTGAGGGGATTTGCCAAAAGGAATCCAAGGTTAGTAGGCCTCCCAAGACTTATCGGAGGACGAGGATTTGCCTCTCGATAAGCCCGGCTTCACAGGTCTCTTCAAGCTCTCTCTATTTAAAGACATCTTGCACAAGGCCAGGGCTTCCACTGAACTCAGTCCAACTACTTCTAAGGGTACGGCTGTACCTTCCACCTCCCAGGACCCCAAGCAGGGACTCTTCAAGGAAAATGCTCCAGCTCAGGAGCTGATTCCAGTCCCTGACTTGTTCATGGATGTTGTCAGTGCCAATGGGTGCAGCCTGGTACATTGGCTAACCCCAGTGGGAGGGACAAAAACTTACATTCTCTGGAAGCTAGGATGGAAGACATCTTGAAGTTACCAGAGATTGATGCCCCGGTGGTCTTACTAACGTCCAATTTGGTCCTGCCGGCAGATCTCCTAGACAGTCTCAAGGCAGAGGACAAAAGGGCGGAAAGAGCCTGCCATAAGACGCACCAGGCAGCCGTCTGGGCCATCAAAGCATCCACTTCTATGTCCTTCACGAGGGCATCCCTACTCTGGTGACGCCAGTTGAGATCTAAACCTCCCTCTGAGGGGTCTCAGTGGCGCCATGACCTTAACAAAATCATAACTGCGGTGGAATATTCCGTAGACACGTCTTTGAATGTAGCAAAGTTTACCTCTCGAGCACTGGCCTCCAATGTTACTTCACCCCATCTGCTGTGGCTCCGTCACTGGCAGGTGGATATGAAGGCCAAATGGAAGCTGGCTTCCATTCAAGGGAGGGCAACTCTTTGGAGACTCCTTGGACAAACTATTGATAGAGGCGAAGGACAAACTAAAAGTCCATCCACGCTCAAAAAGAATTACCATAAGGGGCCCAGGAAGTGGCCATTTCGTGCTCAAAACAATTCACAGGTATCTTCCTCCTAGTCCTACCAGAGGTCCTACCCCCAGCCTAGCCACAGGAATCAGGACAGGAACTCCTTTGGGTCCTGGGGTCGGCAGCAACAGGGCTCCTTTCGAAAGCCCTTTCGCGGTGGTTCGAATAACTGCCAATTTAGACACAGCAAATGACCACCAAAGTGACCCATAGGTGGCCGGCTACAACTTTATGCCAACTGATGGGAGGAAATCACCACGGACTCGTGGATCCTCAATGCCATCAGGAGGGGTCTAGTCCTAGATTTTCTCAGATTCCCACCGTGGACATTCATCCACTGCCCACTCCCCAAAAACCCCCTCAAAAGGTCCCTCATGCAGGCAAAGATTCGTCATCTTCTGCAAATAAGGACCATAGAAGCAGTTCTGACAGACCAGGAAGGGAGGGGATTCTATTCTATTCTCTTCCTGGTCCCCAAGAACTCAGGGGGGTGGAGGGCCATCTTGGACCTGAAGCACTTAAATCAGCATCTGGCCAACAAGCGCTTCAAGATGCAGTCCCTCCAGTCCACCCTGGACTGCATAAGGCAGGGAGACCTGCCAACCTCCATAGACTTAAAAGAAGCTTACCTGCAGGTACCCATCCATGAGTTGCACAGAAGGTTCCTGCGATTCCATTACGATGGGAGGCACTACCAGTACAGGGCACTCCCCTTCGGCCTCTCGTCAGCGCCCAGGACCTTCACAAAGCTTCTGGCAGCAATAGCGACTCATCTCCGCGGGCATCCGATACACCTGGAATTTGTTTGTGCAGGCAGACCAGATCAGTACCCATTGTCAAACTGTCACAGCTTCTTGGCATCATGATTTCTTGCCTGAAGATTGTTCCCTGGGCGCGGCTTCATGCCAGGAAACTACAGTGGTTCCTCCTGCTAATGCAGCAGTCAAAAGACAGCAATTCTCAGAAGGTGCTTTGTTTCCTCAGATGGTGGCACTCGACAGCAGTCGCGAAAGGGTGCCAGTTCAAGAAAGAGTCGTGGTCACATCAGATGCCAGTCTCTATGGATGGGGAGCGCACTGCCAGGGGCAGCTGACACAAGGCAGATGGTCACAGAGGGATGCAGCTCAAAGCATAAATTGGCTGGAGCTGAGAGTGGCTAGGCTCGCCCTACAATGATTTTTGGCGCAGATTGTGGGTCGCCATGTACTGTTACTTACAGACAACATTGCAACAAAGGCCCACATAAACCGACAGGGCGGCACCCACTCCAGGAGGCTCATGACAGAAGCGGAATCTCTGGGAAGGTGGGCAGAACGTCATCTAGCATCCATCAGAGCGGATCACATATCCGGGAGAAGCAACGTGAGGGCAGACTGGCTGAGCCGTCAGACGATCGACAACTTTGAGTGGCGTCTACATCCAGCTCTGTTCCAACGGATAGTTCGGAGGTTCGGCCAACCGCAAGTTGATCTATTCGCCACTCAGGTCAACACACACCTGCCCAGGTTCTATTTGCGTTACCACTCGCCCCAGGTGGAGGGGACGGATGTGCTGAGGTGCGAGTTGCCCTAAGGACTACTCTACGTATTCCCGCCCCTCCCACTCATTCTGCAGGTATCACCAAGCTTCTAGCGGAGGAGGCGGAGATCCTCGTTGTCCCGCATTGGCCCAGGAGGTCCTGGTATGTGGACCTTGTCAGCCTCTCCCTTCAGAGACCGTGGATAATTCCTCAGGAGCAGATCTCCCTCAGCCAGGGGGCCGTCAGTCAACTGGGTCCCCAGTGGTTGCACTTGACCGTCTGGCACTTGAGGGGGAGCTCCTGAGGAAGCAAAATCTTTCTGACAAGGTCATCCAGGCATCCAGAAGGCCATCCACGACACACATATACGACATGACCTGGGTCGCCTTTTCCGTCTGGTGCAAGGAGCGTGGTATTGAAGACGTATCAGCATCCATACCTCAACTTCTGGACTTCCTTCAGGATGGGTTGGACAAGGGGCTGGCGCCCAACACTCACCGTCGCCTTGTCTACTATCCTGGCGAGGAACTCCTCCCAGTCCCTGAGTCAACACCCTCAGGTCAAAAGTTTTCTGAAGGGTGCATCCAACATACGTCCTAAGACTATACACAGATATCCTTCCTGGAATTTACTGTATGTTTTGCGAGCCTTGAGAAACGCGCCTTTCGAACCCATTCGAACTGCCAGTCTTCGTCATTTGACTCTCAAAGCTGCCTTCCTAGTGCCAATTACTTCCGCTAGGAGGGTGTCAGAGCTTGCAGTTCTCTCAGTCAGGGAGGAACTGTGTATAATTCACAATGATCGGGTCATTCTGCGACTCGATCCCACCTTTATTCCAAAAATGAACACTCACTTCCACAGGGCCCAGGAGGTGATACTTCCCAACTTTTGCCCCAGACCTAAGCACCCTAAGGAGCGCTCTTGGCATAAATTAGACATTCAGTGAGCTGTACGCATATATGTTAAAAGGACCAAGGAATTCAGACGCTCGAAGTTATTCTTTGTTTCATTGGGCCGAAAGGTCTCCTTGACCATTGGACATTGGCTGCGGGCCTGCATTAAAATGGCCTTTGAACACCAGGGTAGGCCCATGCCAGGTAGGGTGAACTGCAGACTCCACAAGGAGTGCTGCCACTACAACAGCGTGGGCAACCCAAGCGTCCATCATTGACATTTGCAGAGCGGCTATGTGGGCGTCCCCCACAGCGTTCATCAGGAATTACAAAATTGACACCTTTGTCTCTGCTGAAGCCTCCTTTGGCAGACGTGCTTTGCAGCGGGTAGCCTTGGCTACAGATACTCTCGACACGAACTCTTCCCTCCCTGGGACACAATAGCTTGGGTATGTCCCATGCTTGGACTCTCCAAGCAGTGCACAGGAGAATGACCGTTGGCTTACCTGAACGGTCATTCTCTGGGCGCTGCAGGAAAGTCCAAACCCGCCCAAGATGTCTAACAAGATGTCCAGGACTCTTTATTTCGAACAAGAATATCAGACAGGCATCCTGCAATGGATAAAACCTTCGTTTTTAAACTGACCTCAACGAGGCAAAGGGAGGCGTGTTTAAAGAAAAATCTACTCCGTCCTAGGGCAGATAGACTGAATTTAACCCATGCTTGGACTCTCCCGCAGCGCCCAGAGAATGACTGTTCAGGTAAGCCAACAGTCATTCAGTCAGCATTAAAATAACTATGAAGATAGGCTTCAGTTTGTAGGAAATATGCCATTGTGAGGCTCGCTTTGGAAGAGACTCCATTTAAGACTCATTCTAAGAATTATAGGGCGAGTCACGTATTCTCTTTTGCATGACTTGCTGTCAGGCTAGGACCAGCTGGGATGAAGCCCATCTGTCTTCAGGATAGCCCCCCTCCCTAAATCCCACACAGTTACAAGAAAAAAATGAAAGCATGCAGAGACTGCAACCTCAATAGCCTCCTCCTGCATTAGAATGGCAGCGTCCCAGCAGGGGATCTGACATGCTGCCCTCCCAAAAGAAGGATGGCTTATATAACATAATAAACAGGAAAGAAAAAGGAACCATTTTGTCTCATTCAGGTTTATTAGGATATTGGTTGTGAAACCATTTGATTAATTTAGAGTTCTAACGTGGTGGTGATTAACCCATTTGTTTTGGGTGGCTAGAAAATCTTTCCACATCACCAGGTATCTATGTGTACGGGAGTCCAAGATTTCCTTAACTTCAAAATATTGTTCACCTTCCACCATAAATGGCTCAGGAACAGGGGGAGGTGTTGGTCTCAGGGGAGAGCATACCTCAGGTTTCTTTTTTCTTTTTTAATACAAATAATACAAACATAATATGTATAAATTCAAATACAAAAAAATGCAAATATTACACTGCATGCACCCCCAGCAGACCATTTTTATTACTTACATTTCTTCTTCTATATCAACTAAAATATATACAATATATTCCAATTGTGCCCTTATCCCCTCCAAAGCAACATACATTCTTGAATAGGTTTATTCCCTTTGCCTTCCACTAACACTGTTTTTATAAAATCCCCCCAAATGTCATTATAATTGTTTACTTTAATCATCTCTTTTTAAAATGTAATTTCTATTGTTAATTTCTCATTTGTTGCCATACTCCATATTTCATTATACCATTCATTTCTTTGAATTTCCCAATTTCATCCCCAATATTTAGACATCACTAATCTAGCTGCCATTATAAAATTTACAATCAATTCCTTTTTTGTTTCATTTACTGTATTTGTCGGAGTATAAGACGCTCCAAAATATAAGATGCACCTAGCTTTTGGGAGGAAAACAAGGGAAAACAAATCTACCTCTGCCTCCCAGCATGCAGCAAACAGTCTGTTTCAGTTTCAGCACCGGCTTCCCGATGATCAGCCGTTTCAGGCTGTAGGGATTGCCATAACCTATTGCCTCCCCACAAGCCCCATTTTCCCATTTGCTGCAAGGAGGTAAATTGCTGGTAGACAGAGGCCAAAGGATGGGGGCCAATGGGTGGTGGGGGCTACATTTAGTGTATAAGACGCACTCAAATTTTCACCCTCTTTTAGGAGGGAAAAAGATGTGTCTTATACTCCAAAAAATATGGTATATCCTGTTTTTCCACTATCAACAGGAATGCAATCCTCAGTGGCATATCTAAATTTACATTCAAAAGTGCTCTAATTTCCCTAAACATGTCCCATATTTTTATGCACTATCACAATTCCATGACATGTTTATATGTTCCAACCTTTTTCTCACACCTCCAACATATGTTTGTATATTTAACATCTATTTGATTTAATTTACGTAGTGTTAGATTCCACCTCCATATCATTTTATATCCATTTTCCTTAACTCTGACATACTCTTATGTATTCTATTCCAAATATTTTTCCAATCATTATCATTTATTTTTCCTAAATCTGACTCACAAATTAATTTTAGACTTATTGCTGATCTTTTAATTCAGTTAATATTCTATATATTTTCCCAATTCTTCCTTTACGTATATATTCTTCACTCACTTCACATTCTTTTATAATTATTTCAAATCAGATTTTGTTAGCTCTTTTCAAATCTTTCTTCCATTTTTATCTATTTCTCTAATTGTATTAAATTCAACTAATTTAATTTAATATCTGATAAAACATATTAGGGGTATTTCCGTTGGGAGACAGAAAATAGCATAGCGGAATGTACAGCTAGAGGGAAAGAATGTTGCTAGTAGAAAAAACACATGAATAGTTTCAGACACTGCTAGTAAAAAACAAGTAGCTTTACTACCAATAATTGCTTCACAAGCAGTGATAGTAGATATATGTCCAAACACAATTCAAAGAACAAACAATTATTTACAGTCGAAGTTCCCACTCCAGTCATCAAGCAAGCAAGTAGTTATCAAGCATAGGACAAGAAGAGAGAGAGAGTGAGCTCTCCTGACTCCCTCTTATTGTAGAGATAATTACAGCTGATAAGTACATTCACCCATTTAAAGCAACAACAGCCATTTGTTATTGTATATAGATATATGTTGCCTACCCAACACTAGGAGTATACTCCCAACATTCTCCCCTTTGGGTAGCCAATATATATTCACAATTTCAGTCCATATCGTTCACAACTTTATTTATGTTTAATTGCACCCTGAGCCTTTGTGAAATGGTTGGCTATATTATCTTTTGACATACAGTATGTTAACTCCACTAGCTTATTTTTAATACTCTCCCGTACATTCAAATAACGCAGATCTGTATGTTTCGTTCTAGTTGTAACTGCCAAATTAGTAGCCATTTGAATAGCTGCTTGGTTGTCCTCGTAGACGGTAATAGAATCATTTACTTCTATTCCTAGATCTATCAGTAACTGTTTGTAACATATTATAACAGTACATAGTAGTGATAGACGTGAAAATTCTGCTTCCATAGTAGACAGACTCAGATATTTCTGCCTAATGTATCACCATCCAACCAATGCCTTACCCAAGAATACAGCTATTCCAGACGTTGACTTTCTTGCGTCTATATCTGTTGCAAAACTTGCATCAGCATATGCGGTCAACTTTAGCTCCTCATTAGGTTCAAGGTACAGCGCATAGTGCATCGTTTGCTTCAAATACCTTAAAATCCTTTTTACAGCCTTCCAATGCCTCTCAGTTGGGTCTGAATTATGCCTAGCTAATTGGTTTGTGCTATATGCAATATCAGGCCTTGGCCAATTGCTTAGATATGACAGACTTCCGATTAGTGATTAGTACAACCCCTTATCAAACATAGCACTCTGTTCATTGCTATTGTTGAAATCCTGACTCATAGGATTCTTTGATGGTTTACATAGTTCCATCTTGAACTGTTTCAATAAATTGTTTATTTTATCCATCTGTGATATTTTAAACCCTCCCCTGGTTTTATCAATCCTTAATCCTAAATACTGACGTATTTCACCTAGATCTTTTATAGTGAAATGTTTCTTTAACTGTTCAATTATGTGAATAGCCTCTTGTTCTGTCTTAGTTAACAATGCTATATCATCGGTAAATAAAAGAAGTAATGAAACTTCTCCATCCCTTTCCATCCTAAACAGACATGGAACAGCTAAACCAGCTTTAAATCCGATGCTAGTTAAAGCGTTGACTACACACTGGTTCCACTCATAACCAGACTGTTTTAAGCCATAAAGACTCTTCTTCAGAAGCCAACATTCAGACGTGTCATTGTCTTTGATTCCTGCTGGTTTTTTCATATAGACTGTGTGTTGTAATGGTGGATGTAGATAAGCTGTTTCTACATCTAAGTGTTTAATCAAATACTTTTTTTTTGCAGCCCAAACTAAAACGGTTCTAAGTGTAGTGGATTTTAGACTAGGTGCGAACACTTCATCGTAATCTGTGGCTGGTCAAAACCCTGAGCCACTAGTATAGCCTTATATGTTATGGCTCCGTCTACTCCAGTTTTTATTTTATATATCCACTTACTACCAACAGTTCTTTTACCTGGAGGTAAATCAGTGTTTTCAAATACTTTCATATTCTCCAAAGACTTAAGTTCTTTAGTCATTGCAGTTCTCCATTCCTTTTGATCTTCTAGAGGAAATGTGGTCAATTCATGGTATGTTGCAGGAACTTTGTTAATCTGATAAGCCATAGTTGCCTGATACCTATCAGGTGGCTTAGTTCCTCATGTAGAACGCCTTGGTAACTCAGGACTTATTACCGGACTTTTTAAAACAAAAAACAAAAACCATATCTTGAATAGTGGTCTAAAATGCTTAATACATAACAGGCACCCCCAAACTAGGTTTCATTAGCCCTATTAAGTCTGCAAATACCACTTCTAATGGTTTCTTGGTCTTAAACCCGTTTAACCTATTAGCTGGAGTAGCTCTACTCTTCTGTTCATTACAAACATTACCATTTATATACTGGCTAAATGGCTTTATCTTCACTCCATCAACTAACTTCACTGTTTCTTGCAACATTTTGAAACTGATATGTCCCATTCGCCTATGCATTAAGTGAATACACTCATTGTGGGATTTAACATTCGAACACAGAGAATTAACAACATAGGAATCAGACATTACGTATAACCCATCTTGTAGCTTAGCAGTAACCCTAATACCCCTTTTTCAATAAAACAATTATCCCCTTTAAATGTTACAATGTAGCCATGATTAACCAAAACTCTAACTGAAAGCAAATTAAACCTAATTTCTGGTACATATAACATAGGCAATGTTTCAGCAATACATGGACATTTAGCAATACCTTCAGCCGATACCTCTAGCCCAGTGATGGCGAACCTATGGCACGTGTGCCACAAGTGGCACGCAGAGCCATTTGTCAGGGCACGCGAGGCACTGCCCTGTCAGCTGGCCAGCGCGCATGCGCGTGCTGGCCAGCTGAGTTCACCTTTTTAAAAGCTATTTTTTGCCTTCCCCAGGCTCCAGAGGCTTTATAGGAGCCTGGGGAGGGCGAAAAGAGCCTCCCCTGCCCCCGCGGAGGCTTCAGGGACTGTCCCTGAAGCCTTCGGAATGCTTAAAACCACCCTCCGAGCAAACCGGAAGTGACTTCCGGGTTGCTCGGAGAGTCGTTTTAAGTGTTCCGAAGGCTTCAGAGACCGTCCAGAGCCTTCCCTGATGCCTTCGGAGCGCTTAAAACGACCCTCCGAGCAATCCGGAAGTCACTTCCAGTTTGCTCGGAGGGTGGTTTTAAGCGCTCCGAAGGCTTCAGGGAAGCCTCCGGAGGGCCTCCGGGGGGGGCGGGGGAGGCTCTTTTCGCCCTCCCCAGGCTCCTATAAAGCCCCTGGAGCCTGGGGAGGGTGAAAAAAGCATGTAAAAATGGGGGGGTCGCGTGTTGTGCGCGCATGCGCACTGGGGGGGGTCACGCGTTGCATTATGGGTGCGGCACGCCGGCACTCGACCCCCCTGCGCTCCCCCCACTTGTGGCACGTGAGCCAAAAAAGGTTCGCCATCACTGCTCTAGCCTCCACCCATTCGCTAAAGAAACGTGTTGTTTACTTGTGACCAACTTTACAAAGTTTTTTCTATCTTTAGTAATGCACACCGATGCCCCACTGTCGATAATCCACAAATTGTGGTTAAATGATGCATTATTAGCTATAGTCACATTAATCTCATGTTTTCTAGATTGTAGAGGTTTATGTGGTTTTGGTTTTTTGCAAAACCTGGCAATGTGACCCTTCTTACCACAATTATAACAACATTTTACAGTATATACATAACTAGGTAAATCACTGCTCTCTGGCATCCTCTCTCTTAACTGTTTTCTATCTTCTCTTCTTCTAGACTCTTCTAGCAGTCTTGAGGTAGTGGAGCTCAATGTAATGTCCTGTTGAGATAGAACTTCAAAAGATGTTACAAAATCGTAGCTTTCATCAAGTGATGAGAGAATAATATAAACTTGGTGCTGCTCTGAAAAAATTAACTCTTTTTCATGTAGCTCTGAACTACATGAAACATCTGTTTCATGTAGTTCAGATGTGCCAACATGTTACCACCCTTGGTGAGTTGTGTTCTAAAGAGTTTTCTTGTAATATTAATATGGGCACCCACAGTCTCGAACATACAGTTTTTTTCAATTGTCCCAACATTTAGCAGCAGAATTTTCACCTCGTATATGACTCAGTTGTTGGTCAGCCAGTGTGAGACCGATAATGCATAACACCCGATCATTCCTCCTCTGGAACTCTGCAATCTTCTTTGCATCATCATCATCATTTGCATCCTAGACAGTGATATCCGGTGGGGTCTGTACTACATCCCATAGCCCTTCACTACGCAATAGCAAACTATATTTTGCAGACCAGGATATGTAGTTTGTGCCATCCAGCCGGGTGACCAACGATAAATTCAGAGTTTGGCCTTGTGCCATCTTCCCAGATATATCTGACTAACCAGATATATGCAAAACTATAACGTGTGTAGCAACTCCACTCTCTTAACGCTGCAGCTGGCACTATGGATACAATGGGTACACTGGGTATACTGGGCCCATAACCAGTGTTAGGGGTATCTCCATTGGGAGACAGAAAATAGCACAGTGGAATGTACAGCTAGAGAGAAAGAACGTTGCTAGTAGAAAAAACACATGAATAGAGTTTCAGACTCTGCTAGTAAAAAGCAAGTAGCTTTACTACCAATAATTGCTTCACAAGCAGTGATAGTAGATATATGTCCAAACACAATTCAAAGAACAAACAATTACTTATAGTCGAAGTTCCCACTCCAGTCATCAAGCAAGCAAGTAGTTATCAAGCCTAGGACAAGAAGAGAGAGAGAGTGAGCTCTCCTGACTCCCTCTTATTGTAGAGTTAATTACAGCTGATAAGTACATTCACCCATTTAAAGCAACAACAGCCATTTGTTATTGTATATAGATATATGTTGCCTACCCAACACTAGGAGTATACTCTCAACAAAACATTCTTTAGTTGTATTATATTCTTTCTCTTGTTCTTCCAGTCTTCCCATTTATATATCTGATTTTCTTTTAATTTGCTAATCAATTCTTTCAATTCAATTAGGGAATTTCTCTATTTCCACCACCAGTGTTAAAGGAGAAATTCCTGGCATTAACCAGTATCTCCATTTATTCTATAGTTCTATCAAAAAGTTTAAAAAGGGATTTTGAATCCTCTTAGCAATTTTTTAAATATCATTTTTAAATCAATATGTTTCTATTGGATCACATATTCTTCTTAATTCTTTCAATTCTATATTCCTCCATATTAAATCTCTAGGTGGTGCTATAATATCTAGGACTACCTTTAATTGATTAACTACCCAATAATTTATAACATTTGGAAGACCCAGCCGACCCTTTTTTAAGGGTTCATACGATAATGCTTTACTTATTCTAGCTCTCTTACCTCCATTACAATACATCTCCAGCAACCTCTGCATTTGCTTTAATTCTTGATCCGAAAATTTAATTGGGATCATCCAAAACAAAAAGTTAATTTTTAGTAAATTTAGTAATTTTTATCATTGCAATTCTTCCAAACCATGATAATTTTACTTTCTTATATTTATCTATTTTATCTTTTATATCTTTCTTTAACTTTTCATAATTTATTTTTTAAACTCTTGAATATTTTTTTGAATGTCAATACCTAAATATTTAATACTATCTACTAATTTTAATTTATATTTTCCTTTCAATACATCCACTTCTTCTTTACTATGGTTATATAAACATCACTCCTGATTTTTCCTAATTTATTTGTAATCCACTATATTTCCCAAATTCATTCAGATGTAAATATATCCTCTCTATAATAACTACGGGATCATCTTCTAATGGTCCTACACTCATTTTAGCTCTGTTCTTAGGCAGAGCTAATTTGCAAGTAGAAAAGCTATAACTTGTACCAATACAATGTAAGCTAATTTTATATTTACAGGGACATCTCAGTGGCTAAGATGCTGAGCTTGTCGATCAGAAAGGTTGGCAGTTTGGTGGTTTGAATTCCTAGTACCATGTAACGGAGTGAGCTCCCGTTACTTGTCCCAGCTTCTGCCAACCTAGCATTTTGAAAACACGTAAAAATGCAAGTAGAAAAATAGGAACCAACTTTGGTGGGAAGGTAACAGCGTTCCGTGTGCATTCAGCATTTATTCATGTCGCCACATGACCATGGAGACGACTAGTAACTGGCTCTTTGGCTTTGAAACAGAGATGACCACTGTCCCCTAGAGTTGGGACCGACCAGAACCTATGTGCGAGGGGGACCTTTACCTTTACTAATTTTATACTTATAGGAAATTATTTTTATCCAGGACACAATTAAAACTATGCCATAATTCATGTGTAGATTTCACCCCTGTTTACCCCTTAATATAAACTTTTGAAAATATTAGAAAGTACCCTGAGAATATTCAGGCCGCCAGTTTGACACCATTGGTCTAGAATCACAGAATTTTGCATTGTAACCACAAGAAAATATCCAAAACTCACATTTGTGTGTATCCCTTTTTACAGCTTTGACTATTTTTTTTCTAGGGGGTCATGAAAACTTTGCCAAAATGATTGATGAAGCAGAAGTGTTGGAGTTCCCCATGGTCGTGAAGAACACACGAGGTCATAGAGGTGGGTGTGAGAGTCTTATATGATTGTCATAGTGTTAAGTGAGAGCTGTTTTGTCGAAAATGTTTAGCTGCAAAATAGTACAAAGTGCTCTTAATCATAAATACAAAGGTTGTTAAAATGACATAATATTAACAACCTGCTTTCAGAATACATTGAATATACTGTATCTACATTTCCTAACTTATTTGTATTCATTTATCAACATTAGGTACATTTTTGTCTAATTATACAAGTCATATAGCTACACTACTATATTGCATCTTTAATGATATAATAATAAAAAATTATATTTTTTTCTTTCAACTACCACAAAACATAATTCATTGATAAACTTGGCCCAACAGTTCAATTTTTTTTAAAAAAAAAATATTGTTAAGTTTGAGAAACTTTTGGGGCTGTTTGATTCTGCATATAAATTAGTGAAGCATTCTTCTTGAAAATGCCCATGAGTTGAACATAACTTTTGGTAACTTCATGGAGGTATTCATGTAGGGTTTTTCGTGAAAAAGCACAGAAGTGGTTTATAATTGCCGCCTTCTCACATATTTTTCAACTCCTCACTCTGCCCTACTGTATTAGTAATATATTGTATTTTAAAATGTCATTTTATAAAATGAGTAAAAGATGGCTCTTCTCCAAAATAAAACGGAACTTATTAACAGATAGGAATCAAACAAGCTATTTTATGGTCAAAGAACATCATAAGGAGGGTATGATATAAACTAAAAACTTAGAAAATACAAAAATAACAATTACATTAAAATCTAAAAAGCCTAAAAAGAAAAAGCAATAAATGAGCATTAAAAATCTAAACTAAATCTATTACAAAACACTATAATTATCACCAAGGTGTTTCATTAAAGCTGATTTGTGGCACAGGTTATTCAAAGTGCTGCTGTGCAAAAATGTGCAAAAACTTGCAACACTGTGTTGTAGCAGGGATGGTATCTGAAAGCAGCAGGGAAGTATAAAATTGTCTTGTGCGCCCTTGGGTATTCATATAGTAATGCTTAGTTGAGGATAGTACAAATGTGTCTGTAGTGTAGGAACTGGAGAAGTACATATTTCATTGTTTTTATATAGTAGAGGGGACATGCATAAGTGCCCTAATGTGCCTATCGTCCCTGTCTTTGTATTTTTATTCTCTTATTCTTGTTCTCGTTTTTGTTTGACAAATTCCAATAAATAAAATAAATAAATAAAAATATGTGTAGAGCGGGTGTCAGCAACTTCCCAAACCACATGCAGCTCTTTCACCCCTCTCCTGTGGCTCCCTGCCAACCCAATTGCATGACTTGTTCTCCACCCTGAGACACTGGCCCAAACCATCTGTGGCCGACACCAACCTTGCTAACAGCGTGGGAAGAGGAGGAGGGTTGTCTTTGGTGAAGCTGCCGTGGTGGATCGTGCTCACTCCTCAGCCAGCCGGGATTTCCGAAAAGTTGCCAAGAAGAAAGAAAAGGAGTAGGAAGGATCCCCAAGGAGAGCTCGCCGGCTTTGGCTTTTGAGAGAGAGAGAAGAGACACACTGACAGACAGACATGGAGAGAGAGAGGGAGGGAAGGGGACAAAAACAGAGAGAGAGAAATGAAAAAATGATGGAGGGAGAAAGAGAGAAACAAAAGAGAGAGAGAGAGAAGAGGGAAAAGAGGGAGAGAGAAATGAGAAAGAAGGGGGAGAGAAAGAGGGAGAGGAAAAGAGAAAAACAAATGAGAGGGGGAGAGAGAAATGAGAAAATGACGGAGGGAGAGAATGAGAGAGGGAAAAGAGAAGTGAGAGAAGGGGGAGAGAGAAAGAAAGAAAGAAGAAAAAAGAGAAAAACAAATGGGAGGGAGGGAGAGACAGACAGACAGACAGAACATTTCCCACAGAAGACACCGGGAGCCACAAAACCTGGGTAGGCATGGCTGGTGGGGGTTGTCATGTGACTGGGAAGGAGTGACGTTGAGTTGGCCATCCCACCCAGGTTTTGTGACTCCCGATGTTTTCTGTGGGAAATGGGTCCAAATGGCTCTTAGAGTGTTTAAGGTTGCAGACCCCTGGTCTAGAGTCACAAGGTCTCTCTGGGTAAGGAGTCTTCCTGTATCAGTCTTCAAGGATAGCTGAGGGGAGGGTGTGACATTGTGCCAAAGTAAAGGCCATTTGGATCAGTATATCAAGATTTGTTAATTATGCCCAAGGCAGTGATGGTTAACCTTTTTGTCACTGCATGCTGAAACTACGCGCATGTGACATCACGCAGGCCCATGCCCACACCCATAATGCAATGTATGCACGACACCACTCCTGTGTGCCCCGCCCCTGCACATGCACGTGTGACCCCCTGTGCTCCCCTGCGCATACATGTGCAACCCCCCAGTGCACCCCCCCTGTTTTGGGCCTAACAGGCCTCCCTGAAGCCACCTGCAACCAAAACAGGGTGCAGGGGGATGCACCCGCCACACTGCACCCCCCATGCATATACGTGTGTGACCCACCTCCCGCCATGCACGCATATCTCCCGTGTATGCAATAGAGACCCGAAAGTCAACTGGCCGGCAGGAGGCACACACGCACGCATGCACGGTGGAGCTGAGCTGGGATGACAGCTCGCATGCCCGTTGAGAGGCTCTGGTTTACGTGTGTTAGGTTCGCCATCATGGCCCTAAGGGAAGCAGAGAACCTGTTCGGTTAACTGGAGAAAGAAGATGAGAACCTGGATAGGTCAGGTTGGTGCTCTGTGTCTGTTACAGGGTTGAATGAGAACTTCAGCCTAATCATATCTTATGCTGGAGAAGATCCCAAGGACCCCAAGGATGAAATTTTAGTTGTCACTATATTTTAGATTTTAATTCTTTGTAAACTGAAAATCATTCCTATAGTAAGTGGGTGGAAGCCAAAAAGGAAAAAGAATAATCTAGGCCAGTAATTGATTATGGTTGCCTACATTCTAGCCTCCACTTTCACCAGGCCTGTCTCTAGACTCAAGGTGGTATTAGAGAGACATTTTAGGACTTGAAGGGTCAATCTTAGGAATCTGTTCAGAACAAGCTCTAGTGGTGCAAATTTGGAAATGGGCATTGTCTGGCATCATAGAGAAGGTGTGCTATTGGGTTGGCTTCATATATTTTGAATGCTGCAGGAATGTAGTGGAATCCCCTGTCATATTTCTGTTAGTAGAATTAAGTTTCTGCAGATAAAATCTGGGCACAATTCTACCTCAGTTCTGTATTATCATCGTCATGCCACCACCATCATTAGGTTAAGCGGATAAAAATGTCAAATCCAGTCTAAACATTTGGCTGACTATAGTAAACCATAGTAAACAGTCACTTTGAATGTCTCCACTATCATGATAATATCATAGGATAAAAATCTTTCTTTTAAAATTTTGATAGTCATGAGGATTTAAAAGTCCTACGTTAATTAAACTTTGTTGAGGATTAATGATTTGCATCTGTTTAGATAAATGTAGCAACATATTATAATGCCTATATTTCTTGTAAGAAAATAACTATTTAATATACAGTACTTCCACTTTCTCTGAGAGTTTTTGAAAAAAAAATGCTACTTGTTATTTGTTTCATTTTATTCACAAGTAACTCCTTACAGCAGTGGTCTCCAACCATTGCAGTTTGGCGGCCCAGTTCGGGGGACCAGTAAGGGGGGGGGAACTGGGCTGTGCAAGTGGTGGGCTGACGCGCACACACATGCACACACAACTCAATTTAGCAAGCCAGGGCCAGTGCATGCACATGTGTGCATGTCGGCCCACTGTTTGTGTGAGTTGAGCTGTGCATATGTGCACACTGGCCTGCTGCTTGAATAAGTTAAGCCCTGCATGGAGGCCCATTGCTTGCATGGCCCAGTTTTGAATAGGCTATAGCCTGGTAGTGGGCTGTGGCCGAGGGGTATTTTTTGCCTTACAGTGGTATTTTTTGTTTTCATACAGTTTGCTGATACAGTTTATTCTATCCAATCTTGTGACATTACAATTACTTTAAGTTAATTTGAAATTATATCTGATTTCCCCACCCCCAAACAAATGATAAGGTTCTATTTAAATCCACATAAAATACAATAGTTGAAGAGAATAACTAAGTGAGAACTCCTGGAAGAGCAATGTAAGATGATTATATTGCAGGTATTGCAGAAGTCTACAGAAGGAGGCTTCAATTTAATTCTGCTGTTCTTCAAGTGCCTGGTGTTCTTCAGTACAGTTTCAGATATAATGTTGCTTTTGAGGATGACTTCAAAATGAAATTACTGCATTTGGGGAACCATTCTTTTTCATAAAAAATAGGTAATATGAACATTTTGAAATTTAAGTTATAAATAATGCAATAGTAGCTAAATAAAAAACTAACATACAATTCTAAAATAATTGTATCATTCATATGGACCTATTGTATGATTTTGTTCTCATATCATGTCACTGGGTTGTATAAATTAAGGTGGACTGCTGTTGTCTCACCAAAAATCGACCCTAGCAGAAGCAAGAACACCACTGATCCATTAGCATCGTGAATGAGTCAGCATTAATCTTTAACTCTTATATCTTAGAGATTCCCAGATAGGGACTTGAGTGTATTTCAGCTTCAACCAAGTCTGTTAAAAGCACACTTTGAAAAGGAAAATGCAGGCACTGAAAGGAAAGGAAAGTATTATTGTATCACCCTCAAATCTTCCCAGCTCAGTAGAATGTAGAATTATAGAAAACCTACAGATTCCCTGCAGTACTTCTGCATGAGGAGACAAAATTTTGCAGAGTACAAGAAAAGAAAATTCCAAACCCAGCGGTAATGGAATAAATTGCTACATTAGCTACAGCAGTAGGTCCAACCTATAGCAATAATTGATGATATCTCTGCAATATGGTCATCCATAGTGGAACATAAAAATGCAACCAGTGCCCTGCCAGACTGTACCCCATCTAATCAATGATCTCATAGTACCCAACCAATTGTACAAGAAAGCCTAATAATCTCCCAGCAGCTATCCTTCAGAGGAGTAATAGCCAGATTTCGCTCTAGGTTTTGCCTCAGTTTACATTCCCAGTAAGCAACCGAAGGGCATATGTCATTTAAATGCCTTCAACACTGACCAAAAAATAGCCAACATCTTAAGAAACCCCGAAGACAAAATCCAGCTAGGAAACCAAGGAGTCTACGAAATACCATGCAAAATCTGCCCTGCAACATACATAGGACAAACAAACAGGAGAATAAATGCACACATCGCAGAACACAAGAATGCAATAAGAAAAAAATAAAAAACTTCCTCCCTTTTCCAGCACCTTAAAGCTCAGGACATGAAATTAATTTTGAAGGAACCAGGTTAATCTCCAAATCTGACCACTTCACCAAGAAAATAATTATGGAAGCTATCAAAATAGAGAAACACCCCACAACATGAATAAATGTGACGATAACTCCTGCCTACCAGACATCTGGACACCAGCCCTAGTCAACAAACGAACCCCACCCACCACCCAGGTCGTTACAACATGAAACAACAACGGACACACAGCCAGCATCAATAAGCACCAATCTACCAATCATGATACAACCACATGACCAATCATTCCACTTACTGAAACAAAGCCAGCACTCCACACACCCCCACCAAGATTTATAGAAAGACGGCAGCTCTGACCACGCTTTAAGCCCAAAACCCAGCCTGAAGATGGCGAGTGAATTCATGTTACTCTGAATTACTTTTTAAAATTCTTTTATTTGAGAATGAAAGCAGAAGTGTATGCAGTTTACCTACTTTTGTAAATAATGTGTATTTGCTACTATTTTGCTTAGAGCTTCATCGAAGCATTGGAACCTACGCTTATTTACAGAGTTCAGTTTCTGGATTTTGTTTTGTATTCTCTCATTGCTAGTATTTATTTAGTTTAGTTGTTTATTTTAGAATATGCTTTGTATTCTATGACAGGCTCACAACCCAAAACTTAAGTAGATTTGAATACACATGAGTAAATTAGATTCTTTAATGAAGAAATTTTAAATAGAATCAACATCTTTCATATTAGTTACTGAAAAAAATGATTATTTATAAAATCCTCCTTAAGATAGCATGAAATATGTTTTATTTATTAATGATATTATCCTAAATATGGTTGTATTCAACTAAAGGATATTTATCAATAAATTTAACATTTGAATCAATATATTTAAGGTGAATTATGATTTGGCAAGAATTTTAACTAGGTTTTATATTCCATTGCTATACTAATTATTTTAATTGGCAACTGCAATTTAATTAGAACTGGTTTGCTTTGATTCATCAATTAATCATGAACAGCACCTTGGAATCTCTGCCATCTTTAGACTGTGATTGGTGCAGCCCTCTGTTTTATGTGTCTAGAGAATCCCAAACCTGTTGCAAAACACTCTTGCAACCTAGTTCTACTAGACTAGCACGGAATGGTACAGGCCAAGATTGAAGGATACTGAGAGAGCTATACTGAGGGAGTGAGAACTGGAATAAGCCCTGGAAATTGTGAGTGTACTTCAAGGTAATATTTTCCAAATTTTGCTGTTTTAGTAGCACCAAATTTATAAGTGCTTTGCCATTTTTATTTATATTCATTCACCAGTTATCAGGATAATGTTTCCAGTACAGAAGTTGAGAATGTATAGACACAATGCCTTTCCAGCTCTTTAAAATACAGGCAGGAAAATCACTGACTAGTTTTCATCTTCTGTGTTTTTTTGATGCAGGAAAAGCTGTGTTTCTAGCCAGAGACAAACACCATCTGGCAGACCTGAGCCATCTAATTCGTCATGAAGCCCCATATCTATTCCAGAAATATGTCGAGGAGTCTCATGGCAAAGATGTGCGTGTTATCGTGGTGGGAGGCCGTGTCGTGGGCACTATGCTGCGTTGCTCAACAGATGGTAGAATGCAGAGCAATTGCTCACTTGGTAAGAATGAAGATGTGTTTGAATTTACAATATGTGTTGAATTTTTAAATTCTAATTTTAAGGCATACATTTTTCATAGACAGTGCTATCCTAAATGTAGAGATTATTTTAAAGAAACAAATACAATAAACTTCGATTTAATGGACTAAAAGGGAAATCACTATCTAACCCTAAGCTTGCATATACACTAAATAGCAAATTTTCTTCTACATATAAAACTAATAACATCAAACACCTTTTGATGAGAACCATTGGTTATTATATGAACTGTCTCACCAAACAACACATTTGTATTTGTTATTTGGGGCAAAGTCCTGAAAGTTGATCAAAACTCAGATCGAGCAGCCATTTATCCATTAAATTTTAAATCCACTAAATTAAGTAATTGCTGTATAATATTTGTATTTGTATAGATTTCCTTTACATTTACATTACTTCTGCAGTTTCCTTTTAGATCATTCTCCCAATCATTTACTACAGCTAAGAAGTAGCAGGAATAGATAGGCCATTTTATGTGCCGAGCCAACATCATGCAATTTCACATGGTATAATCACCAGAATCTTTTTTAATACCCAACATCCCACAATATTAAATTAATCTCACCTTAAGGTCTTACAAAAAATTTAACTTTCTCTATCCCGATCATGAGATTTTGTTTAAGAACCAGCCAGGTCATCCACGCCCTGAAACCTGCCTTGCAGCCATGTGCAGCAGGAGCCCACGTGGCCACTGGCCCATTTCTGCTTGCTCACAGGCGCAACAGAGTAGGAGGCCAAGTGGTGTGTTGGTGTTGCTGCCTCAAGGCAAGGCAAGTGTTGGGGTATGGATGGCCTGGCTGTGGTGGCCCTGAGGTAGGCTAGTGTGGGGCACATGGAACAGCAACACTCTCCTACCTTGCCTCTTGAATGTGGCACAGGCAAATCACTCGACCTCCTGCTCTGTTGCGCCTGTGAGCAAGCAGAAGAAGTGGGCCGATAGCAACGCAGGGTCATGCTGGAGCTGCTGCCGTGAGCTGAAGCAAATGTAAGGGTGTGGGTGGCCTGGCTGTGGGGGCTCTGAGATAAACCGGTGGGGGGGTTATGGGACAGCACCCCCCTGCTTTGCGGTGGTGGCACTAGCGCACCACACAGCCTCCTGTGTCACTGTGAACAATCAGAAGAAGTGGGCCTCCCATACATGGGGGAAAAAATAAGATACCCCCTGAAAATTAGCTCTAGTGCTTATTTTTCACCCCAAAAGAAAATAAGACCTGGTCTTATTTTCAGGGAAATACGGCATATTGAAACCTCATGAGAGTTCTACTATTAGTAATTTTAAAAACTGTTTTTTTAAAAAATTGGTTTATATGGGTAGTGCAAGTCCCTTAGTATCTGGGGATGCCACACTATCTTTGTACTAGTAATGGTTAGTAATTTCTTCTATCTGGAAAGTAACACTCTGAAATGGCCCATATTCTGAATCAATTCTCCTCTTTGTGAACGTTGTTTCCAAGGTTAATACTATTTCATCGGCTTTCATAAGCGTTCTATATTCCTATTTTATTTCATTCAATCTTTATATCATCTCTTTGAGATGAGAATGGGGAACAAATGCATGGTCAAACACAGGTAAGACTAACTGTAATTGTGAATTAGTTAAATAAATGGTATGATTGAAAATAAAGATAAATAAAGAAGACATATCAGCCTGTATTGGTTACCTTCTTATTTACCCAACAAAGTTTTTCTAGAACGCATTTATTTTTAACACAAGCAACTAGATCCCTTTTTTATTTAAAATAGAAAATCCTCACAAAATTTTTTAAATGCTAGCTCAATACCATAATAAGCATTAAACTCTCATAGCACTCTCTGGCTCATATATGTTTATTGATTGAGAATTTGAGTTGGAATACTATTGTACCCTGATTTAGCTTTCTTCCTGTTACTAGGTGGTATAGGTATGATGTGCTCACTCAGTGAACAAGGGAAACAACTGGCAATCCAAGTTTCTAACATCTTGGGGATGGATATCTGTGGCATCGACCTCCTAATGAAGGATGATGGCTCGTTCTGCGTCTGTGAGGCCAATGCAAATGTAGGTTTCATTGCCTTTGACAAGGCTTGCAATCTAGATGTAGCTGGTATCATAGCGGACTATGCCGCTTCACTGCTTCCTCCCGGTCGCTTGACACGACGCATGTCCTTGCTCTCTGTGGTATCCACGGCTAGCGAGACTAGCGAGCCAGAGCTGGGACCTCCAGCTAGTGCCACTGTCGACAATATGAGTGCTAGCTCCAGCTCTGTCGACAGCGACCCTGAAACCACAGAGAGAGAGTTGCTCACCAAGCTCCCGGGGGGGATATTCAATATGAACCAGCTAATAGCCAATGAGATTAAGCTCCTAGTGGAGTGATGCCACATGTAAATAACTATGACCAATTTTCTTGTAAAAATTTTTAAAATACAACCAACTTGTAGTGCTGTTTATTGGAAGCAGCTTATAAAGGTGAGGTGAGGGTTTTAACTTGGGGCTCAGAATCAAAACATGCATGTTCTGTGAATGCTGCTTTCCTATTAATCTTACAGAACATATGTTTAGTTATTTTTAACAACTATTTTTCATTTGATAATACTTTGTTTAATACTCCGCATTGGGAAATGGAGGAAAAGAACTGGATAAGAACTGTTTTTGATAGGGATGCCATTATATTTGAACTCATATTAAAATATTCATCTTCATTTATGCTATTTGTAATTTGAAAAGTTAATGCCCCAGAAGCACCTGTGAACTAATAATTTGCCAACCCTCACCTCACCTCATTGGAGCTCATTCCTATTAGTTATTATATACCTTTTGCTTTATGTCCTATAGGAGTGGAGATAAATTAGAACAGCCATTTTTTTATTTCATTCAAAGGTTCTAAATATCAGCATTTCTATCTATTATCAATAAGATCTGTAAAATTGTATCCCTGACAACAGTCCACAATGAAATTCTAGCCTTTAAGCAGTTTTACAGGGTGCAACATTGATTACTTCAGCATGAGCTTTTGAAATAAACCTGCAACTTCTGCCATTTCTGTATTGACAGGTGTCCACATGCTTAGATTTAAAATCAAATTCATTTTCCTTGGGAGAAAAAAATTGCTATGTATCTGGATTTAAAAAAAATAATTTTAAAACCTTGCTTTAGGTCAGGATGGGAAGAAGTTGTGTGTAAAATTCAGTTTGGGCCATTGATGGCAGAAGTGGCATGTTTTCTTTTGCACAAGAACTGAGATAAACAGCACTGTTAACTTTTGGTGTACAAAATAATGTTTAATCCAATGTGAAAAAGAATAACACTAGTTTAAAACAAATGTGCATTGACTTGTATTTGTTAGTGTTTTAGTCCTTTTTGCAAGATATATGCTGTGTTAATGTTTCATTTTTAATACATGCTCGTCCAACACTTCCTTCTCCATGCCTACATCTTTAACAGGGGCCCAATTTGAAAAATTTCTGTACTACTCAACATCACCACTAATAGTAACAAACTTATACAAAAAAAATCTGATGCGTAGAAAATATGGGAGGGGTGTGGAGGAGGGTTGAAATGGTTGCAAATTTCAAAATTACATTTTGTAAATTTAATATGTCACTATTATTGATAGAAGGCATTAAAATCTAAAGTGGCCCGATTTACAAAGGATAAATTCTGAAAGAAACTAGCAGGTTTTGGTTTTGGGAAACTGCCAGTAAGGCCCAGCCAGAATGGGAATATGATTTAAGGCCGCCAGCGTGTGGATCTCAGGCCCCTTTGTATGTGTCTGTATTTTGCTTTGTTTTTGTCATTAATTTTTGTCTGTCCAGTTCGTCAGTCTTTTTTCCAGAATGCCTGATGATCTCCTCTCCCAGTCCATCCCTGATACTTCTGGCTGTGCATTTTCTTATTAAATTTGATAAAATAACCAAAACAACAGCTTTGGGTCTGTTTTAATGGCCTCATCTTCCTCCTCCTCACCCATTTCTCACTCATTTATTTACTTTGGGTATATACCATATTGAAATTATAGAAAAATGTAAATAAAATACTGTTACTTTAAAAGCAGCCATCCACAACATGACACAGTAGAATATTTGTAACAGCAAGTTGGCTTATGAAAGGGTTTTGGAGGATGGGCAGCTTCTGTGTGCAGGGTTGTTTTGTCTCAGTGCTTCAGAACAACAATTTACCCTCCAGGGCTCTGAGCTTCATTCTACTGGCCAATTTCACCACTCAGCTGTTTTAACTTTCACTTCGGTATCAAACACCACTTGTGAACACTTTACAGAGATACTAGGAATAAATAGAAAAGTATTAGCTTGCTTTCATGAAGGTTGATCATGCCTACTTGTACAGATTTTTAAAATACAATAATGACATTTTTGTAGAATTAATTGTTATTGTTAAAAGCAAAAAAGAAGGATGATTGTTGACATTAGCTGATGAAGCAGAAACAATATTTTAGCGTGTGTAGGTTGAAAAAAATACAAAGGTTTCTATTTAAAAAAACTCAGAAAAAGAAAAACACGAAGTAGCTTTCTTTCCTTCTGCTTGTGGCCCTTCACCTCTTTGTTAACTAGACATGTGCCTTCTAAAATACAGGTTTCTTTAAAAGATTGCACAACTTTCAGAAACATGAGCAAAGAATTAACCTTTGTAAACTAGCAGAAAAATATTGCAACATTCACAGGAAACAAAGTTGATGCCAGAAGAAGTTTGACAACGCTTTAATACTTATATTTGGGCTATTTGAGTTTCTCCACTGTTTGAGAAAAACAGTTTGTGACAAATGTTTTTCATAATGATTTTTTTTTTCAAAATGTATAGACCCAATTTTCACCACTATAAATGCAATGGAATGACATACATTTTGTTCTGAATCATACACAATGAGCACATTAAGGGATTTTATACTTCGGTTTATGTGTTTGCCATGTGATAGCCATGTGTGTGTTGTGGTTGTATTGGAAAGATGGAAAAGAGACTGAATAACGTTTGGGCAAAGAAAAGTCTCACACATTGTTGAAGTAGAAACTGGCATTACATCTTAAAATCACATAGGAAATTCTATGCTTGAAAAAAATTCCCTCACATAATGTCATTTTAAAAAAAATGTTGTAAAAGAAGCTTTAAAAACATTACTGTTGGTAAAGAAAATGAATTTAGTTTCTAATAACTAGAGTTTAAGTTCTGTAGAGAGTAGTGCTACACATCACACTTTGCTGGAAAAAATACTAACAAGTATATTAAGATTACCAATATTACTTATCATAATTTGAAATGAACAACTAGCAAAGCAGAATTGAACAATTGGGAAAATAGAAGCTGTAGCGAATGTCAGTATTCAAATGGAACCAAGTTTGGGGGTTGTGTGATAATGATGGCGTTTAATGAGTACTGTATATTTTGTTTGCGCTTTTATTTTACAGATGCTATGTTTATACTTTTTCTACTGTATAGAATTACAGGTTGTATTTGTAGCTTTGTATCTTCTCAGATTTTATATTGTTGATAAAACTTCTCATTCTGGAACACTTTGTTAGAGCATTAATAACAGATGTTGGGAGGACAGCATATTTTGTGGACTATTTTTGTTGTTGTTGTGTTCGACCAAACTTTCAACGTGTTGGATCTAACTACACTGACTTTGTTCAACAATTTACCATAGAAGATATGCCAAGAAAAATGTTTTGAACCTGTGAAATTTTGGGGGGAAAATAAAAGACAGTTTCAGAAGTGCTGCATTGGACATGTACCAGACTTGATGAATGCTGTTTTAAATTTCAAATCCTCCCATTTAATAAAAGCAGAGCTCAAGTTGGTTAAATGTATAAGGGTTTAAACTATGTAAGATGTATCAACATGTACAATTCTTTCTCATGGCTCACTCTTTTTGAGAAGGTTTATGAGCTATTTGGCTGGTGTGAGACTCACGACCCACTCCTGTTCTCTCTATGGAATTGTAGGTGCTCAGACAGGTAACCTCTGCTGCTACTGTCTCTTTCATTTTTAATTTTTCACTGTTCTAGGAATTTATAAAGTATTATAGAATTTATGACAAAAGGTTATCTTTTTGCTTTCTTTTTCTTTTTCTTTTTAATATATATTTGAGTGTCTTGATATTGGAGGGAGAATTTTGGGATGTTCTGATGATGGCTTGGACCATCATTGACAATTTCTGTATCCCTCATGTTACAGTTTTCAGTTGGATGACTTTTATTTGTTTAGCGCATTGTCAATTACTTGATGTTTTGGGTGGGAATTTGTAACACTTAAGGAACCACTGTGTAGTTCATACTACTTTTTTTTTTTTGAATGTTCTAACAATTCACACTTTCTTACTGTTCTTTGCAAAACTTTTCAGGAGCCAAAAAAAGTCAAACAATCCAGAGAAAAACTTCCCTTCTCCCCTTTCTGGTGACAAGAGAGAGAGAGAGAGAGAGCGCTTGTGAAAATCCTTGAGAATGTTCCTCCCTAAACTTCCCCCCCCTGTGGTAAAACAATAAACGCAGCAGCCCGGTGGCATCCAATACCAACCCCTTGGCAGGTAACTTTCAGCTCTTGATCATCCCATATTAGCTAACACTGCTTTCCTTTTTTCTCTTCCTGAGTCATAATATGATTATTGCTGTAAAAGAATGAGTTTTAGGAAGCAAATGGTATTTCTTTTCTTGTTCTTCATTTTGTGTATATTTAGCAGAATTAGACTTTAAAGCTTATTGTGATCCATGTGTTCAAGTACGATCACAGCAAGAGAAAATTTAAGCAGTGTGCAGTAACAGAAAGAAGGGATGGTGTGGTATGTAACTTCACAGATTCTGCCATCTCGATCTTCCCATGTACCTACCCCTTCTTGCTGCCCCTTCCCCCAATATACGTTCTTGGCTTAAGTTTTACAGGGCTTTGATGCTTTCCAGGGTCACAGTCAGCACAAAACTAATCGGCATCAATTAACAGGTACGGAAAATAGGAGTAAAAAGTTTATATAATTTTCTATTTCTTATATCAGGGCTTGGGTGGGGGGCATTGCTTACTTGCGAAAATTCAGAGGGGGATTTTATTTCAGGAATTTTCTATATGGGTTGCTCAGTATACTGCTATTTATTGGTAATAATGAACAATCTGAATAACTTCTTAATATTTTATTTTTGGTTTAATATTCAAATATCTGCATAACATATGACAGCAGTGACACAGCCAGTGGTAGAAATGATGGCTAATATGAAAGAACAAAATGTTCCAGATGGACATCCCCCAAATATTTTGCATGAGAGTGTGTACATATCGTATTACAAGAAAAGTGTTTTCTTTTGTCAGGTTAACCTTAAATATATTGCTTTGAAATTTAAAAGTGCCAAGATATTTTGCTAAAATAGATTAAGATAGATTAAAAACAGTATTTTTATGTGGAAGATTTACTGTTATACTACTATTTCTATAACTTCTATTTTTCATGAATACTTAATCTCTCTCAGACGTAGCTTACTTTTTTGCAAATTTATTTGAAACAAAAAATGGCTGCTCTGCAAAAGTCTTATAAAATTGTCTTCCCTGTTATTTTTGACCCAGAGGCATTGCATAGAGAGAAAAACATTCTCTCTTGCCAATTTTAGGCTTTTTGACACAATCGATTCCTACTGCAACTCTTGTGACTTGAAAAAGCTAAACAAGAGAAAGGATCATACTGCAAATTGTTCCTTATAATTGTCAATGCTCATGCAAATTAGCAGTTGCTGGAATTGGGGAGAAGAAGCAAAGTGATATTAAAACAATAGGACCCTTGTATGCTATTTAACAAAATTAAATTTTCACTTTGCTTGCACTAAAAGGGCAATCCAATAAGACAGACATTTGGCACTGTCCAGAGTTCCAGCTTTCAGGAAATGCTGTTTTACTTTTTAATGTTCTATGTCAATTAAGTTTATGAATTGCAGAGTTTGATTAGAAATATACTTGGGGAAAAAACAGGGTACTATGAAAGAGGAAGGTAATAACTAGGTATGCTTAATGCAACATAAAATCTTGTGTGTTGAAATGTGATGGTAACATAACAGAAGCATCTGATGGCAGATGTATTTTAAATCTGCCATGTAGTATCCATATGTAAGGATACCTGCAAAGTTTATTATTTTGGTCTTCTGTCCAATATTGTTCTGAAGGAGATGGGAGGTATGGGAGGAAAGATTGTAGTGAACTTCATGCCTTTAAAGGATCCCCATTGTGTGGTTTTTCTGTGAGCTGAACAAGAACTTCTTCTATATGCCCTTGTGCTGCAACAGAATAATAAAACTGGTATAGGTGGCAGCAGAAGAAGGAGATTATACAGATGGCACCCGAGAACAGAGAATGCTGCCATGTGGGGAGAGATGGATTCCAAAATATTAGCTGATGTAACGTGCAAAGATGAGAGACAGCTTCCTTGACTTGTTACTCTGCATGGTGAGTCTGACCCTTGATCAGTTCTTATTCACCATAACGGATATTTTAAGTCCACATTTCTGTTTAATCTGGAATGCTGACTAAGGGAGCTGACAGGTTTAGGTATTTCTCTTAATTTCATTATCACTTCCTTAAAAACAAGTTGAAGGCCATTATTCTCAAGTTTTTTTCTTTTAACAACTACATCCTTATGTTAAATATACAAAAGTGATGTTGTAGATTAATTATCACTTTCTTCTATCCTGCATTGATTCTGTTCATGCACATAGAGATGACGCTGTCACTAAGGATGGGAAATATGTTTACAGTGTGAATAGAATAGAAAATGAAGCAATTTCTTAGGAACACTTATCTCCACTTATTTGCCCAGAGGTAATATACTGTGTAAAACAGAAAACTAAGAATAGTTTTAATTAAGAAGAAAATTTCAGCATCTAAATAAATGTCAAACAAAAATGTGTTCTCTAAAAAAATCAAAATTAATTTTCTTTGGCTCTAATACTTTCTTTTTGGCCTTTTTAAAATCATGCTTTGAACCTCCCAATTTTTGAGGCTTATTAGAAATTAGTTGTAGCACTGCAAAATTGTGAATATTTTACCTGTCGTTAATAGTGTAAGAGGAATATCATGCTTAATTTCAGAGTTGTCTATTAAGCACAATGTAAATCATTCAGTATCTCATAATTGGAAGAACTTTCTGTGACATTAACAATAATTTCCTCACAGGTGAATTACTGTGATAATTGTAGGAATTACTGGAATCTAAGCAGTACTTCCATTTGTAGGAAAGATGTCATAGGAGAAGCAATTTATTTGTAGTGCCATATATGTGAATGTGGTATACAGTTTGACAAAGTATCTCCGGAATTTTATTATATGCAAAAGAGGAATGTAAAGGAAAGAAATGGAGGATAGGAAATGGAAAGAAAGAAGGAAAGAAAGACTCACAAACGAATATAAAAGATTTGTATTGTATTAAATGCTACTAATGTAGAAGTTTCCTTTTTAAAATGTCTTAGGCCCAGTAGCAGAGGTTATATTAAGCCATTTCACAGGTGGAAATCACAGGTGGGCCTGTCCACCCGCCCTGGCTCTATGCCGTCCTATTTGGGCATGTTTTTAAGCCGTGTGCTTGTGTGCAAGCTGCGCGTGATCAAAGCGCATGTGTGACAGGCCAAGTGCATGTGTGTACGGGACGCATGTGAACAAAGCGCACATGAGAGCACTCACATTTGCGAATCAGTAGGCAAAGTAAGTGAATATCATCCCTGCCCAGTATTCTTCAATATCTTCATAAAATATTTAGATGAGGGAATACAAGGGGAATTCATCAAATTTGCAGACAACACTAAACTGGCAGAAATAGCCAACACCCCAGAAGATAGGATCCAGAAGGATCTCAACAGACTTGAACACTAGGCCCTGTCTAACAAAATGAAATTCAATATAGAAAAAGTAAGGTTTTACACTTTGGCAAGAAAAACCAAATGTATAGGTACAGATTAGGTGAAACTTGGCTCAGTAGCAGTAACTGCAAGAGGGATCTTGGAGTCTTAGTGGACAATCACTTAAATATGAGTCAGCAGTGTGCAATCCTAGGCTGCATTAACAGAGGGATAGAATCAAGATTACGTGAAGTGTTAGTACCACTTATAAAGCTTTGGTAAGACCGCTGAAGTGCTGCATCCAGTTTTGCTTATCGCACTATAAAAAAGATGTTGAGGCTCTGGAAAGAGTGCAGAGATGAGCAACAAAGATGATTGGGGGCTGAAGCTAAAACATATGAAGAATGGGGTCTGTGACAACTTGCCACAGCCAAATCGCTGTGGTCAACTCGCCATGGCCAACTCGCTATGGGGCAATTCATCACAGAAGAAGAGTTACATTAATATCAAAGAAATAGTGAAACAGATTCATTAGAGAAAGGATGCTAAAGGAGGAACTAAATGTGAATGACAAACATTAAAATGATTTTTAAATTATTTTAAATAATTGAATAGTTGAATTGTCCCACAGTGAGTTGACTCACAGCGAATTTGTTGTGGTGAGTTGTCCCACCATGAATTGGCCATGGTGAGTTGGCCACGTGAATTGGCCATGGCAAGTTGATCATGGCGAATTGGCTAGAGCGAGTTGTTCAATTCTGTGAAGAACAGTTGCAGAAACTGGGTATAACTAGTTTAGTGAAAAGAAGGGACTAGGGTGACATTATAGCAATGTTCCAATAGTTGAGATGCTGCTACAAAGAAGAGGAGGTCCACCTATTTTTTATAATACCAGAAGGCAAGACAAGAAGCAATGGTTGGAAACTAA
Source organism: Natrix helvetica (assembly GCF_964273705.1). Classification (NCBI taxonomy): domain Eukaryota; kingdom Metazoa; phylum Chordata; class Lepidosauria; order Squamata; family Natricidae; genus Natrix; species Natrix helvetica. The sequence continues at coordinate 115,276,586 of NC_138552.1, read as the reverse complement.
CCAAGGAGAGAAGCAATCTGGAACTAAGGAGAAATTTCCTGACAGGAAGAACAATCAATCAATGGTATGGCTTGCCTTCAGGAGTTGTGGGTGCTCCATCACTGGAGGATTTTAAAAGGAGACTGGACAGCCATTTGTCTGAAATGGTATAGGGTTTCCTGCTTGAACAGGGGCTTGGACTAGAAGACCTCCCTCCCAACTTTGTTATTCTGTTAATGTTCTTTGCATATCTGATTTGTATTTGGCTAGAATTCCTACTGTATCTCTGAAAAGTGTGCTATGATTTTTAATTCTAACACTAGTCTGCTTCATTTTAAGGAAAAAATTATATATAAATTGTAAATATTCTTGTAAAAGATAAACTTCACGTAGTAATCATTTTACATTATTGCCCTTTGCCAAACCTGTTTAACAAACAAGGAAAGCCTGAATGTTATAGTTAAGTAGCAAATAAAGAAATGCAGTGGATAAGTATACGTATAGGAGAAGATTAGCTGATTTAGATTCAATTTTTAATTCAATTCCCTTACTTTCTTAACTTATGTTTGTACATTTAGATATATACAGTATTGTTTTTCGCTTGGGGCCCAAGTCTGTCATTGTTTGGGTAAAGGTAGAATTAGAATTATGTTTAAAGATAATTTTATATTTGGCAAGTGTGGTATTTTCAAATATTTGTCATTCTCTTTTACTCTGTGAAAAATCCCATTTTCTCTTTCTACTTTTTACAAAATACACCCCAAAATATATGGTGTTTCTTTGAGAATAAAAGCAAATAAATAAGACTAATTGGTTAATAATAAATAAAGCATCACAGCTGGTGATGGAATGGCAAAACAACTGTTAATCTAAGTGAAAGAAGATAATAGGTTAGGTTCAACCAGACATAAACTAGAGCTACACCTTTTTGCCAGCATAAAGTCCACTCAAAACTTTTTCGCTAATTGGGTGTTTGTTCCAGCAATCTCATTTCCCACCTTTTAAAGTATCGTATTTATATTTATATATAGTGTGTGTGTGTGTGTGTGTATGTGTATGTATACACATGCATACATACATAGATACATACACACGCATATATATCAGTGGTGGGCTGCAGGCGGTATACCCTGGTACGGCCCGCCCACCCACACGAGCTCTTTACCTGTTCTTTAATCCTTTGGCGATTATGCGCATGCACATGGTGCATACGGCACCGCCCACCCACACGAGCTCTTTACCTGTCCTTTAATCCTTTGGCGATTATGCACATGCACATGGCGCATACGGCACCTGCGAGATGTTCCGCTGAGCAGCTGGAGTGTCAGGGAGGCTTGCGGAGGCATTGCAGGCAGGTATGACGCATGTGTGCACTGCACGCGTCCATGGGCCCGTTCCAACTGGCATATATATGATAGAGCAGACTGGCAGTGGAAATGTATGGATGGGATATTTTTTTTTCAGTTTAGATTAAACCGTGAATTATGTAGAATCTAATAATGTCATGGGTGAGGAAAAAAGCTCAATTAAAATGAAGTGCTTTGGGGCAAATTTAAGCTAACCAGAAAGATAGCATTCAGCCTGTGCAAATTTGGGTAGTATTCTGAAATGAATTAGATTAGCAGGACATTTTTTTTATTATGTCGAATAGCAAAAAGATCTGTGATTCTGATTTACAGTTTCTGAAATTCAGCTTACACTTCCTATAATTACAAGCATCTGCATCTTTTGTAGTAGCGGAAATGCACTTTCTAGCTTCAAACATAAGGAAAGTTTAAATCACAGAAGACATGGAAAATAACAATGTTGGACTGAGGCTGAGAACTGGACCCAAGATTGTAGTAGTAGTTAATTGTCCTGGAGTAGTTTCAGTTTATTTTCTAATTCTATTGTGTATCAAAAAACTAACTTATCTTTTTAGTGGGAATATTCTTTTTGTGGCATTAAAAATGCCTACATGAGGGAATAGTTGGAATCTGTAAACAGGTAGTCCTTGATTTACAACAGTTCATTTAATGAATGTTCAAAGTTACAACAGCACTAAAAAAAGTGACATGACTATTTTTCACACTTACAATCTTTGTAGCATCCTCATGCTTGGCAACTGGTTCATACTTATGACTGTTGCTGTGTCCCAAGGTTATATGATCACCTTTCGCAATCTTTTGACAAGCAAAATCAGTGGGGAAGACAGATTTACTTAACAAGTGTGGCAAGAAGGTTCGTAAAATGGGGCAAAACTCTTTTAACAAATGTCTCACTTAACAACAGAAATTTTAGCCTTAATTGTGGTCATAAGGTGAAAAGTTACGTGTATATAGTAGAAAGAATGACAGCATATCTTAGCCCTTTTGAAAAAGAAATAAAAAGACCCTCCCTCTCTTTAAGGCTTCTGAACACAGCTCCTTCTTAGACATTCTCAACAGAGGGCAGGATTGTCTGTATTATTCATGTCAAACCACACAAGCTTATATCCTTAGCTCTCTAGAGGTTGGGTGTTCTGATCTGCCCATTCAAGATCCAGAAGTAGAACAACAAACAGCTATTCTGAATTGGTATATTATTATGATCTGAGTTTGAGGATGGATTTGTCCAAAACTGAATCCAATCTTGCTCTTTTGGCTCTGTAGTATGGCATTTGATTTAAAAACTTGAAAATTTATTTAAGCTTGGTTGCCATAGTGCATGATTTGCAGCATAGTAAGTAGAAGAATGATTAGGAAGCAAAAAGTGGGTGAATACAAAGCATGACATATTTGTACCACCATTTCTGCATTATGCAAGAGGAATCTATCTTGAGTTACCAAATTCATTTTGGAATGAGCCTCATCTGGGTCGAAGAATTATGTTGTTTTTCATAAGCAGTTTAAAGGAAGATTTGTGGTAATTTATAATGCAATTTGTTTATTTTTATATAGCCCTTTGGCCATAAAAGAACAAATGTATAATTACTTAAAACAGTTGCCTTTGCAGCATTTTAAAAAGTAAATTCTGAAATCCAGGTATATCCTTTTTTCTGTCTAAAAGCGAAGAAGAAGAAGAAGCTTCATAATAAGGGTCCCAGGTGGAGTATGTGGCAGGTGATATGTAAAATGATCAGTTACCTTGATGTTTCCCAATACAGATTTTCCCCTGCAGGTCTGTAGAAAAGGAAGTAGAAGAAGATAAGCATCAGATCTCCACCGCAAAAAACAACTTCCTGACCTTGCTATGGAGCTTTTCGAGAAGGACACAGGTCTATCAAATTTATAGTTCTGTTGTAAAGTAATGTATTCACCTCTGGATGACTTTGCAAGCAAAAATAATGTGTGCCATTCCATATCTTTATTTTAAAGGGAAGAATGAATAAAGATACCCAAGGACATTACATCTTTTGACTCATCTTTATATTTGAAATTATATCTAAAACAGCAATAGGAAATAGAATGGGCTACTTTATTTGGCCAAGTGTGATTAGTCACACAAGGAATTTATCTCTGGTGCAGAAGCTCTCAGTATACATGTAAAGCAACAGAGTAATAATAGTCATAATAATGATATCAATAAGAAGGAGTACTAGAAGAGAAGGATAATAATAATATTTCAGCCATACAACATGGATAAATATATTTAGACATTATACTACTATGAGGATTAGATATTCAGAACAATGATGGCACGAGGGAAAAATGTCCCTGTGTCTATGGTTTTGGCATGTAATGCCCTATAGTGGTGTCCCAAGGGAAGGTGTTAATACAGTTTATGCCCAGGATGTGAGAGGTCTGTAGTTATTTTCTCAGACTTTCTGACCCTCACAGTATACAGATTATCTATGGAAGGTAGGCTGGTTGCAATTGTTTTTTCTGCAGTCCTAACTATCCATTAGACTCTGTACCTGTCCTATTTATTTGCTGTACCAAACGAGACAGTTATAGAAGTACAAATGACAGACTCAATATTCCTCTGTAGAATTGTATCAACAGCTCCTGGGGCAATTTGAACTTCCTAAGTTGACACAGGAAGAACATGCTTTGTTGTGTCTTTTTAATGATGGTTCTAATGTTAGATGTCCATTTCAAAGCTTGGAACATTATAGAAAACAGAAACTTGAAGCATTCTACTGATGATACTGTGTTGTCAAATATAGTAAGAGTGATACAATAGAAGGGCTCTTCCTAAAATCCACTTGCATCTCTTAAATTTTTAATCAAGTTCAGCTCCAGGTTGTTCCTGCTGCACCACAGGGCCAATTGTTCAACCTTCTGTCTATATGCAGACTCATCACTGTCTCAAATGAGACCAATGACTGTTACGTATATCTTCGAAGTACTTTGACAGAAGGATCCTTAGAGATGAAGTCATTGGTATGTGGGTGTGTGTGAGAGAGAGAATGTGTCTGTCTGTGTACGTGTGTGTGTGTATATGTTACGGTGAAAGACCGAAATCTGGTGAATGTCGACGTTCACCGGTGAAAGACCGAATATTTCATTACATTGTTTTACATTCGGACCTTCACCGGTGAATGTCGACATTCACATAGTCGCTTGGTGTATGTCCGAAAATCGCAGAGTTTTTTTTTTTAAACCTGCGATCCTTAAGAAGATGCTTAAAAGGAAGTGAGGAGCCGAGGTATTAGGGTAAGGGGATTAGGGTAAGGGTGTCGAGAGGATTACCCTTATCCTCTCGACACCCTTACCCTAATCCCCTTACCCTAATACCTCGGCTCCTCGCTTCCTTTTAAGCGTCTTCTATTCGCGGAGTTTTTTTTTTTAAAACCTGCGATCCTTAAGAAGACGCTTAAAAGGAAGCGAGGAGCCGAGGTATTAGGGTAAGGGGATTAGGGTAAGGGTGTCGAGAGGATTACCCTTATCCTCTCGACACCCTTACCCTAATCCCCTTACCCTAATACCTCGGCTCCTCGCTTCCTTTTAAGCGTCTTCTATTCGCAGAGTTTTTTTAAAAAAAAACCTGCGATCCTTAAGAAGACGCTTAAAAGGAAGCGAGGAGCCGAGGTATTAGGGTAAGGGGATTAGGGTAAGGGTATCGAGAGGATAAGGATAAGGGTATTTTCAGACATACACCAAGCGACTATGTGAATGTCGACATTCACCGGTGAAGGTCCGAATGTAAAACAATGTAATGAAATATTCGGTCTTTCACCGGTGAATGTCGACATTCACCAGATTTCGGTCTTTCACCGTAACATATACACACACACACACACACCCCTCTATCTGTATATAAATATGTAAAGTGAGTGTCATAGATATGTAGTTGAATACTTGATGATGTTCTCGACATATATAATATAGGTAGATCTTTCTCATTGCTCTTACATTTTTCTATCATGTTTGCTCTCTCTTTCCTTTGGTATTAGATCCATGTTTTCTGTCCATCAAGTTTCCTTTATTAATTTTTTTAAAACCTACATGTAAAAAAATGTAATAGTCATTCAGAGAGAATGTCAGTGGCTGATTGGTATTTGGCTAGCTGCTAGAGGATCACCCAGATATATTATGTATATTATATTCAGATCCATTGTTGAAGAAAAATGGTTTATCAGTATAATTAAATAAATGATCAAACATTTCTTTTTTTCAATCATCCTGTCTTTTTATTTTCATGCCCTTATTTCTTGAGCTTTTTTCTAAGTTCTTATCTAATTTTTTACTCTTCCTTTCTCTTGAAGTGAATAGACATATATATTTATCTAACTTCACATATTAAACAGAAGGGTGAAAACTGCTGGATTTTTAAAATATGTACCAGTGGAATGGAGTGTTTTTTTAATCTGCATTCTATTACTTCAAACAGGTTTTTTAATTCAGCTATGGTTACAGAAATGATCTCAGTTCAGGAAATAATGCATAAGTGGTTAGGTTTGCTGACATGCTTCATTTACATCTTAAATTCAATGCATTTCAATCATATTTTCCTTAATCTACATAGCAAGATAATTTCATGTATAATAAAAGTATTCATTCACATGTAATACATTCTTGAAATGTTAGATTCCTGATCGTATCATCAATTTGGAAGTCATTATTTAAAGAAATGAGAATGTTTTCTAAGATGAATTCATTTTTATCTGTTTCATTTCAAGGAAAATCTTCAAGAAAAGATTTCACATAGAAGCATTTATCCCACACATGGGCAGCAGAAGTTAGCACTGTGCTGAGTGTATTTTGATATTACCATGTTTCCCCAAAAATAAGACATGGACTTATTTTCTTTTGGGCCCCAAAATAAGCACTTTGGCTTCTTTTCTGGGGTGCATTATATTACGGCTGCCTGCCCGCTCCCTCCCACCATCTGCTTGCCCGTGGCCACAACACAAGTGCTGGCCACGCCAAGGATGGGTTCTGCCCGGTTTTATTCCTGGTTTGCGCTCGCTGCGCGCACATACACAGTTCAATTAAAATTATTCTATGCATGTGCAGAACTAAAAAACAAGGTGGCGGCGACTGGGGAACCGGTTCAGGGGCGTGGCAGGTGTTGGTCATTGTCGGTTCCAGTGACCCAGGCCGCTAGACCACTACCAGTTCAGCCAAACCAGTCGTAACAAGTAGAAACCCACCACTGGGCCTTGCCCATCCCCGGGCTTATTTTTGGGGTCGGGCTCATATTAGGCCCACCCCAAAAATCAGGCTAGTTCTTATTTTTGGGGTGGGTCTTATTTTCAGGGAAACACAGTATTAAAGAGATGAGCATATTTGCCATGTGCTTCCGAAGGTCTTGCAAGCAAACTGCTTCTCTTGGAATTCTATTTTGCTTCAGTTGTCAATTTCTGAGAAGAACTATGGGAATGTCAGGGAAACACATAATATTAATTTGTTCTGAAATCACTTATGCACATTTTTCTTTTCTATTAAATATTTTCACAGGACTCTTTGATGCTATAGTCAGCAGGCCAGAGACTGCAGTTTTTGTACTGAGGCCCAGGTAATGCAGGACTAGGAAGCAGTGGCAGCAGCATGCTCTTACATCAGTTTTTGCTCATAATCTCGTGCCTTTCCCCCCAATATTAAAGAATAATCTTCAAGACTAATTGATGAGTCTCTATTGGCCACCAATGAAGAAGCCAACTTCTTGGATGGTTTTAGTGATGTTTATATTTTCATTTCCCTTTTAAGTTTTCCCTTAGTTATCTGTTATATTGTCCTGACCATTTCTCTTTCTGACTTATTTCTATAGGCTTTATGAAGAATCAAGCATCATTCCTTCCTCCCCTTTTAAGAATTGTGTTCCTTGACATTTTGTTTCTTCAGTTCTAAAAGTAATGAATCGCGATGGCACAATGTCCGGAACTGGAAAAATGACAGCAGTGTTAATGTATAGATAAAATGGAAGTTATTCAATAAAAAAATAATTTTTAATTTGAGTGTGCAGTGTGCCTCTCCTGTGAGCTTTATAATGCAACTGATAAACAGAACTGATAACATCATCTAATGAAACAACAGAATGTCAGTGTAAACCTTGATTTTCTGTTTGCCTGATATTATTTAGAATAATACCGTGTTTCTTTTGCCCCACGAAATATAGCCTTGGGCTTATTATAGGGAGGGGCTTATTATTTTCTGGGGCAGGTGAGAAGCGAGGTCCGCCTTTTACCTTTCCAGGTCCGTCATGTTCCTCGCCATTGTGTTCAGGGAAGCCGCTGGTTAAAAAAAAAAACCTTTCTCATGAGTTCAATCAAACTTCTTGAAGTGGCGAGAAGTGTTTTTTTTTTAACCAGGGGCTTCCCTGGACACAATGGCGAGGACCGTTACGGACCTGGAAAGGTAAGAGGTGCACCCCGCGGCCCAACACCACCCACTTCGCCCCAATGGTAAAGGCAGCCTGCCTGGTTCCCTTCCCCGCCGTCCCTTTAGCGAGGGGTGGCAGGTGGGGGGGGGGGAGAAGCGAGGCACGCCTCTTACCTTTCCAGGTCCGTTGCGTTCCTTGCCCTTTTGTCCAGTGAATCCCCTTGTAAAAAGAATCTCATGAGTTCAACTCGTGAGGTTTTTTTTACAAGGGACTTCAATGGACGAAAGGGCAAGGAACACAGCAGAGCTGTCAGTCTCTGGTAGCGCTAGGACACGTCTCGCTTCTCCGCCCCCCCGCCACCTGCCACCCCTCGCTAAAGGGACGGCAGGGAAGGGAACCAGGCAGGTTGCCTTTATCATTGGGGCGGTGGGCAGTGTTGGGCTGCGAGGCGTGCCTCTTACCTTTCCGAGTCCGTTGCATTCCTCGCCCTTTCATCCAGTGAAGCCCCTTGTAAAAAAACCTTGTGAGTTGAACTCATGAGGTTTTTTTTTTTTACAAGGGGATTCACTGGACAAAAGGGCAAGGAACGCAACGGACCTGGAAAGGTAAGAGGTGTGCCTCGCTTCTCCCTCCCCACCTGCCCGTCCCTCGCTAAAGGGGCAGCAGGGAAAGGAACCAGGCAGGCTGCCTTTACCATTGGAGTGGGGTGGGCGGTGTTTTATTGTGTGAAAAGGAACCGGTGGGAGGGGGTGATTGCATTGCTGGCCTGCCGCTCTTTTTGCGGCGGGCTCTTTTTGCACGGGAAGGAAGGGTGGGGGTGGAAGCACTTTGCTTTGCCTGCCATTGTTTTTGCGGCGGACCCTCTTTTTGCCCCGCAAGCTGTATCAGTAGGTGGTACAGTGGTAATGGTGGGGACCGGTTGCGCATGTGCTTAAATAGTTGGGGTGAGCTTATTTTCAGGGGAGGGCTTATTATGGCGCATGCTCTGAAAAGCCCAATTGGGCTTATTAGCAGGGGATGTCTTATTTTCGGGGAAACACAGTATTATTTCCAAAACTTTGTTGGAAAGACCATTTAAATCTATATTGTTATATAATTTATATTGTGACAAGAAGTATATTCTCTTTTAAAAAATAGTGTAATTGTTCAGATCAGTGAATTGGCTGATCCTGCTATGGTTTCATCACTTCTGCATGTTTGTGTTACTATGCATGCAGTAAAGTAACTGTCAGGTCTTCTTAATGTTAAACATTTTACTCCTATTTTATCTGGAATCCAAGCAATTGTGCAAAACCTTATTCTAATAAGATGGACTTTTCTTACACCAATTCACATTCATGGGCTTTTCTAGCTTGGAAGTATCTCTGATTTATATAGAGTCAGTATGCTTCCTCTGTGCATTATTAGAGTCAGACTGCTCCATGTTATCATTCAGATACATAAGTTAGAAGGCCAGGACTGATGAGCTCAAGGGGGAAGGATGAAAATAAGGAATGATAATGGAGCTTTTAGTTATACGCTTCATGAGCAATCCAAAACTACCATTGTTCACTCTGAAGTTCAACACAGGCATGTGGTCATGATGTGGAAAGTTCATTTGATGTAGTTTAGATACGTTGGTGGTTTATAGGTTGGATCCTTTCTCATTTCTTAGTGCAATATTAGGAATAATGGAACTGTTTTGTTAAAAATATTGAATGATCTTTTTCCCCTCCATCTCTATGAAAATTAATTAAATAAGTTACATAGGGCCCACTGTCTGATGAACTCTGGATTTAAAGGGCACAGCCATTTCTGTATATCGGGTTCAAAAATTTTTTAGCTCAGCCATGCTAAATAAAAAACTTGATCACAGGCATGCTAAATTTCCATAGTTTATTAAATCTATATGCTGCCCATCTCAGCAAAGCAACTCTGGGTGGCTTACAATTAAAATTAAAACCTAAACTGATGGGAACATGATCCAAAGTGAACCGGGGAAGAGGCTTGGTGGTATAGAAATGTATGAGGGTAAATGGGTATCTTAATGGATCCATGTTTGCAAATTAAAAATAACAAAACTTGGGAAGCCATCTCACTGGAACCTCAAACAGGGTTATGTGAGATCAGGCTTCACTTTTTGTACTCCTGTTATACAGTTTGCCCAGATTATCATGAGGAAAATGTGTTTCTATAGTTATCATTCACCTATACTTTTGAGTCTTGAAAAAAACTAAAACATTATATTGGCTTGCTTTGAGGAAAGTTGATTTTCCAATTATTAGACCAGCAGAGGTTTTACTTCACTCTCACTTCCAGTAGCTTATCTTCTGATCTTTCCTGGGTCATTACTAATCAGAACACTTTATAAATATTCAACATTTGGTTCCTTATTTATTTTTCACATTTTTGAATCCCCCATCTCCCTCAGAGAGGGACTCCTGGTGGTATACAATAAAATATGAAAATAGCATATAAAAATAATAAACTAAAATTAAAAAAATAGAATGTAAAATGAAGCAAGAATGATTGAACCCTGTTAAAAATTAGTGTCAGACAAGCCCAGCTCAGGAGCTTAGGAAAGAAAAACCTTTAACTATTTGATTAAGGTTAAGTGATTGCAGTGAAAGAAAGGCTAGATCTGAAGATTCCCACCCAAAATGATACATTTTTTCCATTTTCCTGGCCCTCCCCTTGACCAGTCCTCACCATTAAATGGCCATCTTTTTTGTTGGAGCTTGAGGGCTGCCACATTTAGTGCCTGGAAAACAGGAGGTGATGTCAGATTCGTGTATCTGCCATTATTTGGTGGACGAAGATGGGGGAGTTGGAGTTGATGCATTTTGTTCTTTCTCCTTTGTATGTCTTGCCTTGCATGTTTATATAACCTCTCACCCGATTTATAACCATTGCCTGGCACCTCAGAAGTCCAGAAAATCATCACCCCCTGGAAGATGCAAAGTGGGAGGGGGGGGGCATGTGGTTTGAAACTCAAGAACATGATCCTTGATTATTCCTGCTTATTTCTGTCTCAGAGAGGCATCTTTACATCTGTGGATTGGTGGGAATCCACATTGGGAGGGCTTCCTAAGTCCCTTTGTCATAAACTATATAGTCTGAGGGCCCCAGAGCCTACTTACAATATTGATTTGCTTTCATTTCTTTTCAATAAAAGATTCCATTTGAAATACCAGGTTTTCAAGAGTGTACTTTTTTGAAAGGGGTGTGTGTGAGGCAGGTCCTTTCATAAAGCAGGCTCTGCAATAATGGTCAACCCGGAGTGGAATTTTCTCTCTCTTCCATATATACTCTACTGAGGGGACCCTGCAACAGTGTCCAAACAGCAGCGAACAAGGGGAAGCCGAGTGATGGGGAGAAACCACAACAACTACCCAACCCGACACTGGCTCCATATGTCCCATAGAACACATCAAAGCTGTCTGAAAGTTCCACGAACCCTTGATGGTCTGTCGGCGTAGGAAAAAGGGACAGGTGGGATGGAAGAACCAGTGGGGTGACCCTCACCTCCGGCAGCTGCAAACACAGGTGAAAAAAGAAACTCGAAGCCCTTTCCAATCAGGAGGAACTGATTGGGGAACCACTAATGGATGATCGTTTGAAGCAGCACAACAACCGCCTCGTGATGGAAGCCCTGCAAAACCTCAATGCCCGAGGTGAACTAAGATGCCAATGGAGAAGAGTGGGTGATCCAGCAGCTGAAGGATCCCGAGTAGTCACCTCTGATCCAGCCATGACTGACCAAGCAGCTGACCAAGCCGGGGGAGCAGCAGCCGTGCCAGGGATCCAGCCTCCTGCCAGTCCAGCCCAGGCGATGTTTCCCAGCCAACCCAGGGGCCCATGGCTGGAGAGGAAAGCTCTCCAGGGGTAAATGCCCCTGGGGGTAAAATGTGACAGAGATTCCCAGAAATTGGGGGTTTTCCCTGCTCAGATCTTCACCTATATGTAAGAACAATACAGCCCCCATGGCATCTGCTTGAATAATAAAAGGGGCATTTGGATTGGAGTGCTTTAATACTGATTCAGCCACAAATAGGTGCTTAAGTTTTTCAAATGCTGCTTGGCACTCCATGGACCATTTTAGGGGTGGTTGGCTAAGCTTGGACTTCCCTTCCACTTTGGTCTTTAATAGGTTAGTTATTGGCAATGCTATCTCTGCAAATGATATGATGAATTGGTGGTAAAATTTGACAAACCGCAGAAAGCTCCAAGTTGTTCCTCATGCAGGGCGGAGCCCATTCCAGCACTGCCCATATCTTTTCAGGGTCCATCTCTATCCCCTCAAGGGAAATGTGGTACCTCAAAAAGTCAATTTTACTATGGTGGAATTAACACTTGGACAGTTTAGCATATAGCTGAGTGAGTTTTTTAATATGGCTCTCATCAGTTTCATGTGTTCAGCCCTGGTTTGGGTGTAAATTAAAATATCTATGTAAACTAGAACTTCTTTATAGAGGTATTCATGCAGCACTCATTAATTGGTTGCATGAAGACGGCAGGGACATCCTGTAGTCCAAAAGAGAGTACCCAAAATTGGAAGCAACCCAAGTGGCAGTTAAATACTGGCAATTTTCAGTCATCCCCCTCCTTTCTTTTAACCTGGTATAAGCATCTTGCAGGACTAGTTTAGTGCACATCTTTGGCCAGGTGGGCCAGCAAGTTCATCAGAAGTAGCGGATAAACATTTTTGATGCAGATTGTATTAAGCTCCTGGTAATCACCACCCAGGGGAAAATGTCCAACCATCTTTTCTCTGAAAAGCACCAGGGTCGTCACCCGGGATCTAGCTGGCTGTATGAACCCTGCTTCAGTTTTTTGTTTATGAATGTCCGGAAGTCCTCAAGCTCCCTCGGGGACATAGAGTATAACTTGGGTTTAGGTAGTTTGGTCCCCAACAGTATTTCTATGGAACAGTCTGTCGGGTAGTGAGGGGAAAGTGTGTCTGAGCTCTTCTCGCTAAAAACATCCCATGTCCCAGTATTCCTTTGGCATTTGGGACCAGTTTTGAGGCATTCCTGAATTGCTCCCATTCCCACTTCATCTCATCACCGTGGTGCAGGCAGCCTTCTTTTCAGTTCTCCCTGAGTGCTTTTTGCCAAATTTTTAACCGCCTCCTCCAGATTTCGTAAGGGTTCCATATCAAAAACCAGCACATTGGGTCATTCCATGCCTGGTGCTATGATAAAGCTTAGCATCTCTATCTGGGCCCCTATCCTCATATTGACTGGTTTGGTGATGAACATCATCAGGAGCTGCTATTGACTCATAAAATTGGCAGAAAGCCACTGGCACTTTTTGACTAAGCTGGGGCTGACCAGACATCTAGTAAAGCCCAAGTCGTGGAGGGCAGCCAGGCTCCCATTACAGCTGGAGAAATGCCCCACCAGTTCTAAGGGGATAATCACTGGGATCAGAGTGACTTACCAAGGGGTCATCATCCATGTCAATGGCACTACCCACCGGGCCCCAGACTGATGTAGTCGGAGTTCTCACACCATTGTGGAATGATGGGGTGGTCACTCAATGAGTTCCACTCCCTCCGGGGCTGTTTTCCTAGCTCTCAGTGTTGGTTTCGCTGGTTTCTTGGTGGTCCCTGGGGTGGCCTTTGGGATGTGATCCATGGCTCTGCAGTCAGCGGCTCAGAGCCCTTCTTTCCTGCACTTGAAACAGATAGTGGAGGGAGAGAATGAGAGAGAGGAAAGAGAGAAACAAATGAGAGAGAGAAGGAGGAGAGAAAGGAAGAGGGAGAGAGAAATGAGAGGGCTGGAGGGAGAGAATGAGAGAGGGAAACAAATGAGAGAAAAGGGGAGAGAAAGAATGAAAGAGGGAGAGGAAAAAGAAAAACAGAAATGAGAGGGAGAGAAAGAGAGAAATGAGAGAAAAGGAGAAAAAGAAATGAGAAAATGATCGAGGGAGAGAAAGAGGGAAACAAATGAGAGAGAGAAGGGGGAGAGGAAGAAAGAAAGGGAGAGGAGAGGAAAAAGAAAGAAAAGCAGAAATGGGATAGGAGAGAGAGAGCCATTTCCCACAGAAACAATGGGAATCACAAAACCTGGGTAGGCATGGCTGTGGGGTCATGTGACTAGGTGGGAGTGACGAGTTGGCCATGCCCACCCAGGTTTTGTAGCTCCAGGTGTTTTCTGTGGGAAACAGGTCCAAATGGTTCTTTGAGTGTTTAAGGTTGCAGACCCCTGTCCTAGGCGGTGCAGCCAAAGCCAGTGTTGGTGCTTGGGCTGCTGGGGTAGATACTGGCTATGGTGCTGGAGCTGATGCTGTCACAAAAGCAAGCATAGCCATGCCATTGCCTATTAGGTCTTGTACCAGTTGGGGGGCTGGCAGTGTCCTCCAGGCTATAGTCTCGCAGGGTCCGCTATCTGCTTCAAGTGATAATTTGGATACTTTTCTAAATATTTTATGGGATGTGGTGGCTCAGTGGTTAAGATGCTGAGCTTGTCAATCAGAAAGGTAGGGAGTTTGGTGGTTCAAATCTCTAGAATTGTGTAACAGAATGAGCTCCCATTACTTGTCCTACCTTCCACCAACCTAGCAGTTCAAAAGCATATAAAAATGCAAGTAGAAAACTAGGAACCACCTTTGGTGGGAAGGTAACAGCTTTCCGTGCGCTTAGTCATGCTAGCCACATGACTGTTCTGACCCCCCCTCGCTCTGGTATACCAAGTCACTCCGACACAAAGTCTCTTCCAGATGTTTATTGACATACAGTTTCCACCTTGGCAGCAATTCAGCCTGCCAAGGTCAAGATAGCACTCTGGGCAGCAATCCAGCTACAGCAACACCCCTTGGCAGCAATCCAGCTACCAAGCTCCAGATAATCACCTTAGCAGCACTCCTGCCTGCCAAGGTCCAGGGAACAGATTGGCAGCAATCCAGGTAAAACCCTTTGGCAGCAATCCAGCCTGCCAAAGTACGACACAGATCTGAGCTTCTCCAACTCCAATGATCAGTTGATTCCTGCAAAGGGTGTATCCACAAGCAGTCCCTTTATAGTCTGGAGAGGAGTCTAATGATCAGCAGCTGAGAGCAATTACCTCCTGCTCAATTGCTCCTTACGCCGGGTAGCATGCCGGTAACGAGCATCTAATAGCTCACTGCTGATGTCTGACACACTGTCCTGTGACTCCTCCCCACTGCTCCAAGGCATGACATCAGGAGCCCCCTTCCTTTGGCTTTCACCACTGCTCCATGCCTCAGGCGCCCCCTGGTGGCCAACCAGCCCCTCTGCGCCCTGCTCAGAGTCGGAACCCTGTCCAGGGTCCTCCACATCCTCCTGAGCTGATTCAGAGGGACCCTTGCTGTCGGAGTCTGGTGGCAACTTCAACGGCTCCTGCTGGGCCACAGCACATGACCATGGAGACATCTTGGGACAGTGCTGGCTCTTTGGCTTTGAAATGGAGATGAGCACCTCCCCTACATATGTGCGAGGGAAACCATTACCTTTACCTAGAAATTTTGTGGTCTTTATTATTTAATAAGAAGCACACAATTGCCTGTGACATTGGTCTGGATAGTTTGTGATTATAGAAGTTATTAACAGAATCAGGCAATTTACAAGTTTAGTAAATAAATAAAATTCATCCTCCAAAGATGGTAAATGTAGGTAGTCCTCAATTTACAACCACAATTGAGAATAAAATGTTATGACCTTATTTGCCATGTTTGTTAAACGAATCACAGCAGTTGTTAAGATGAATCATCATCATTAAGTGAATCTGACTTCCCTCATTGACTTTGCTTGTCAGAAGCCAACTGGAACTGTTACAAATGGTGATCACGTGACCAAATGCTACAACTGTTACAAATAGATATATGTTAGTTGCCAAGTGTCTGAATTTTAATCATATGACTGGTGCTGAAGGGCCAGAAATGTGAGGACTGGTTGCAAATCATTTTTTTTCAATGTCATTCTAACTTTGAATGGTCACTAAACAAATGGTTTAGATTAGAGTATTTCACAAGTATTAGTGCAATTATCTCATTTTCAACTTCTGAGCAGATACATAAACTTTATAGGAGTTATTATAAAACCTTATCATTATCACTAAGTGCAGTCTATCTAAGCATACCAGTGTGAGTGCCCTCTTATGTGATGACACAAGTATATAATAAATACATTTGGAGTGGTGAAAGACAAGTATGTGAGCTTATTGTAGCCGAACTACAAGATAGGTCTATCCCTTTATACATCAAAAATCCCTACTTAGTGATGAATGAGTTTATTATGTTGCTGTTGATATTAGCCACTACATAAATACATTTTATTCATGACAATCTGTCCCTAACCTGATCTTTCAGGTCTTCCAACACAAAAGGACATCATTTTTGGTGTTAATTCTATAAGGTGCTGTAGGGCTTCATAGAAGCAGTCAATTTCATCCTCTTCAGCTCCAGTGGTTGGGACATAGACTTGAATTACTGTGATGTTGAATGGTTTGCCTTGGATTCAAAGTGAGATCATTCTGTCATTTTGGGGATTGTATCCCAGTATTGCTTTTCCTACTCTTTTCTTCTGGGGGATTCTTGCCTCAGTAATATACCTGATGGTCATCTGAATTAAATTCAGCCATTCCTGTCCATTTTAGTTCACTTATTCCTAAAATGTCGATGTTCAGTCTTGTCATCTCATGTTTGACCACATCCAGATTGCTTTGATTGATGGATCTTACATTCCAGATTCCTATGAAGTATAGATCTTTACAGCACCGGACTTTCCTTTCACCACCAGATACATCCACAGCTGAGCGTCCTTTCAGCTTTGGCCCAGCCGCTTCACTCTTTCTGGCACTACTAGTACTAGCCCTCTGCTCTTCCCTAGTAGCATATTGGACACCTTCCAACTTGAGGGGCTCATCTTCCAGTGTCATATCTTTTTGCCTTTTGGTACTGTCCATGGGGTTTTCATGGTAAAGATCCTGGAGTGGGTTGCCATTTCCTTCTCCAGTGGATCACGTTTTGTCAGAGCTCTCTGCTATGAGAGCTCTGACAAAGCTTTTGGGTCTATCTTGGGTGGCCCTGCACAGCATAGCTCATAGCTTTATTGAGCTACGCAAGCCCATTCACCATGACAAGGCAGTAATTCACGATTACTTATATAACTTTCTACAATAGTGTAATCTCCATAGGGAAAAGCTGCTGTAAATCCATTAAAAATATTACCCTGATCATACTTGCAACAGAAGAGGAGAAAATGTATGAAGCAAATAAGTCTGTTGGGATCATTATGATTTCATATACACCATGAGAATTTCAAAAGGAGCTGTTGTTCTACAAACCATCCTAGTAGAAACAATGAGTTTTGTGAGAATTCTAGAAAATGGTCTATTAGTCAATGTTTAAGAGTGGCTAAAGACCCTTTGATGTCAAGCTGCTTGCAAATCATTTGTTCTCCATTGTTTTGTTCTTGACTGTTAAAGTGTATGTGATTGACCACTGCAACCCAGAGAAAGTCACTTTGATCTTTCCCACTTGGCCAATCTACTTCTGTTCTACATGACAGATGTGATATGTACTGTATGATGTGTGATACATCATCACTTTCATGTAGATAACTTTGGCTAAGTTTCGGGTTGATAAAGAAGCACGTTGCACATTGATTAGTAGGGAAGCTCTGAAAGCCAGCAAAATGAAACATAGCAAAATAAAGTAGAATAGCTTGGTAAGATGTCTAGCCAGTGACATTGCTGGAATTTGAAAGGTATTGGGAAAGTTGGCACCAGAATGACATTGTGTGAAAAGTATAGTCCCTTGGGTACACATTGCACTGAAAAATGCACATAACTCTCAAGGTCTAGTCATGTATTACAGAAGTGTGAAGTTTCAGAAGTTTCAGTTCAGTTATTAGGCAAATATTTTTTTTCTTATCCACACTTGTAAAAAATAAGTATATAAACTTTGCGTGACCTACAAAGTTTAACAATGCATGGAACAGCAAACAGAAATGTAAGAGTAATGTTCAATTAAATTTGAATGCCAGCTTTTGTGATCTCGGTTCACTATATCAACCTTCTTTTGGGCATGGTGGCTGTGAATTACAAGAACTGAAGCCAGTTGTAAATGGAAAAAAAAATCAGGGAAAGCTTCCATGAATTGCTGTGAAATACAATACAACGCACACCAACACTTTTTTTGAATACATCATTTGGACCCAACAATACTTTTCAGTATACTTAGATTTTCTCCAAAATCTAATATGCAGCAAAACAGTGTTGTTTTCCTAATTCTTGTACACATATGTGAGAAGATTTACAATATGTACTATATATAAAGAGAGACATGAGGCTGAGAGACTGTGGCAATAAGCAATACAACATATTTCTTCCCAACAGGGATAATGCAAATTCCATTGTGCTCCTCCTTCCTCATACCAACCTCCCAATAGTACAATCTATAATAACCATTAAATGGTTGCCTAGGTAACATGCTCCCTTCCTGCATTCTGAATTCCAAGTCCAGGATACTTTCTGTTCGCCTCTGGGAAGCTTATTGGGCAGGAATTGGATGTCTGCAGCAGTGCCTCATATCTGGAATTCACTTCTCAATGAAATACTTATGCTGCTGATCTTAAGATAACATTTATTTGTTCTCATAACATTTTAAGTATTTTCAAAAGAATTTTATAGCACTGTAAAACTAGCACATCTTATATATTGTGGATCCAGTCCACTAAGTCAGCTAGGATAGGGCTTGATGTGATGGGTGAGTCCCCCCCCCCCCGCCCCACCTCTTTGGAAGCAGGTTCTGCTGTCCCAGTGATTAGCTACCAGGACCAGATGCTTCTAGTCATACTGTCTGAAGAGAACCAAATGACAACAAACACAAACAAAACAGTGAAGGGGAGAGAAGACCATTTGGGCTGTGCTTATCCGCTACACTTGTGAGCATTACTTCTATTTATGTTCAATGGTTGCCATGTCCCAAAAGGTTGGCTATATAAGGTTAAAGCCATGGCACAGAAATATGTTTATGTTTATTAAATCCATCTCCTGGACAAACATGCTAATTATAAGACAAATTTTCTCATACTTCTACACCAAGTTGGAAAAGCAATAGAAAAGTGGGTAAACAATTCAAGCCTTAACATAATAGCTCATCTCAGGGCACTTCTCTAATGTTACCATTTCTATCCTTTGAGGACAGTTTGCAATTGTTTTCAATTCCAGACACCTGGCGAAGAGACATTGTCAAGTATGCCAGTGACAGGGAGAAAAAGGACTTCCTCAAGGAAAAAAAACTGTGTTTTGGTGATAGGAGACTCACTATTCAGAGGAATGAAATCAGCAATTTGTAGACTGGACAATATATCTAGAGAGGTATGCTGTCTCCCAGGAACAAAAATTAAAGATAGAGAGGGTTAGTAAAATAATTAAACCAAAGATTATTATTCCCTTTTCCTCTATAATGTGGGGATAAATGATACAATCATCCTCATCCTCATCTCTTATTTAAAAAAGTCATTTATATGCTGTGAGAACCTGCCAATTAGTAAATTACAGCTTTAACACTCTTTTCTCTTAATTCTCTCTCATTGAGTGGGATTTGCAAAGAAGCAAATATTACCACTTTCTATTTGAATGTTCTCTTCAAGCACAATTTCAAAACCCTTTACTGAAAAATACATAAAAAATAAGAACTGAGAACAACCATAGTAAAAATAACAAGGAATCAACAATTCAACTAGAGAGCTGTTGTATATGCACATTGAAGGGTTTTCAGAAACCTCCTGCCTCCCTCAGCCACATGACATCAGGCAGAGAAGGAGAACAGGAACACCAGGCTAAAGGAGAGGCCCTGCAGAGGGAAACAGAGCAAATACGGGGATTTTTCAGTTGATGAGCTTTGGAATTTCTCGCAGGGGTGTGTGCAGCTGAGTATGCTTACGTGAGAGCTCATGATCCTGTCTCCTCCTGTGTCCGTATATGAGCCTGTCTGTTAAGTGGAAAAGGGCAATACTTTTTCTGTCATACAGAAATCAAAGATGAGAATTGATAAAGACAATAAATATTGCATATGGTTCAGAAGCCACCAGGGAACCAAGTTAAAATCCACAATCATGTTATTACTGCAGTTGTCCAAAATCATGCCCTCTTCATTCAGAAAGTAGTTTGGTGTTTTCCGCACATTGCTGATATTTTCAAGCAATGGCCTAATATTGGAATGCTTCTCTCAGCAAACCCAAACTCTTCCCCTGAATTCCATTGACACTGGGCAGATTGCAAATATATTTTATATTTTTATATTTTGCAAACATATATTTAACCTTTCTCTAAAGTTTCATCAATTACTTTTCTTCCTCTATAAGCTAGCCTGTCTAATTATCAAAATCATAAATCACATTTTTTATTTTTATGCAAAATGTCCGTAAGAGGCTTCCAATGACCAATAAATGTAGATAATATCTTTCTCTAATCAAAGAAGTCAATGTCCATTTTTGCAAAATAGCATTTAACATGCTAAGCCAAACTTCCACACACACACACACACATTCATCCTCTCTTGTATGCATTTTAAATATATGTAGAAATGTTTTTTTCAAACCTCTGTCATCTTATAATCTACAGTGTGAAATGATATTAAAACATTCCATTGAAGGTTCCTTTCTTGTGAGATCGAATTTCGGTCAGTCACTGGGACCAGAGATTTACTCTTTCCAACTTTTGTATTCATGCTGGAACCCATCTTCAGGGAACTTCTCTCTACTGGAATATGTGCTCTGCCTTTTCTGTGAGTCGTATTTATATGGTGCCTTCCTTTTGGATGATTGGTGTGTTGATGCCTTTGGCTCCTAAGTATTTGATAAGCTGGTGGTAAATCAGCACTCCAGATAACTGACAAGGGGCCCATTTCCCAGCCTTCAATCATTTCCCTGGCTATCTTTGTACCTGCATGGCCAACGATCTTAGTAGTAGGGAAATTAAACGTGTCTCCTTGTTTATTGCAGTGTGAGGCTACCAATGTGTTCTGGGCATCTCATCTGACCACTTGTTTGTGTGCTTGCAATCTGGTGTTTAACTTCCTTCCCATTTGTCCTACATAGTCACAGGAATAATTCATGCAGGGGGGCTGGTAGATTACATTGGAAGTATCTCCCACCTCCAAATGATCTTTACAATGCATAATATGGTAGCCTCTGGGTAGTGTCCAGTGCCCACTTACAGATCTCAGAAACTGTGTTCTGCTGCTTTTCAAATGTTTTTGATATATGGCAGAGTGTGCCATATAGTTGGTTTTGTTTCTTCTTTCTTCCTTTCTCTCCTTTGCATGTAGTGCAGGCATCTAGTAATAAATGCTTGTGGATACCCATTATGCTTGAATTGTTCATCTAGGTACCTTCTCTCCAGTTTTTTAGCTTGTTAGGTACTACGGTGGGTTCTCACTCTGCCATATAGTGTTCTGATGCAGCCCATTTTGTGTGACAGTGGATGGTTACTGTTGAAACTAAGAGTGCATGGAGTGTTGGTGGCCTTATGACAAGCTATGGTTTCTAGGCTTTCATTTTCTGCCTGTTGACGAGTACATCTAAAAATGGTAATTGTTTATCTGCTTCTTCCTCAATTGTGAATTGTATGCATGGAAAGATGGAGTTCAGTAGCATATGAAAGTATTTCAGTCTATTTTTTTTCTGATGATGACAAACATGTTATCCACTTAGCAGCACCAAAAGTTAAGTGTGTAGTTTTGAAATGCATGGTGTTCTAGTTCGTGCTGCAATGGTTCTTGATACTGCTGATCTCATGGGTTTCCCTTTTATTTGCTCATACATTTCCCTTTTGTATGTGAAGAAGGTATGTTGGAAGTATTGGAGTACCTTCATGATTTGGGTCCCGGTTAGGTTGTTCTGATCTGAATTATAGTCTTCTCCAAGTTTTTGATCTATTTCTTCATATGCCAATTAGAGGGCACGGGGGAAAATGGATGTAAATAGGAATACTATATCAAAGGAGACCATGATCTCATCAGAAGCCACATTTACGTCTTGTACATTTTGTCAAAAATTGTGTTGATGATGTGATTGTACTGTTCAAGGGTGGGGTCAGAAAGTTTAAGCATTGAGAGGGGTGGAGTTAACATCATGGCAAGAATGGCGAACTTTCACAGAGCTCCGTGTTAAGACGCCATATTCTACCTGACAGGAGGTCCAATTAGATTCAATTGGACCCAAGCCTCCTTGGAGTGGTGGCAGAGGCAGAGGGGCAGTTTTGGCGATCACAGGGAGCCTGCAAACTCACGGTTTGATCCCAGAAAAATCCAAATCCTGACCCGGGGTGAAGATGGCCATTAAGCTGGCCGGACCGAAGTTGGGACAGCTCCAAGGAAAGAGCAATAAAGGAGATGCGCGGTAAACAGTGTGTGTGATCTGGGTGAACTATTCTTAATTTCCAACTCCTGTTGAGGAATTTACCCCATAAATTAACATTTCTGAAAACAAGATTTATGGTCTTTATTCAGGCCTCTAGAACAGTGGCAACTAAATACATGAACTGCTGAAAGATCCAAGCAAAGGAGAAGAAAGTGCTTGGTAAAAATAGACCTTTAACGAGTTGGAGTTCCAGGTGGCTTGCTTGTGGATATTTTGCCAGCTTCATGGATACTTAAGATACTCTTTGATATATAGTATACATTGTAATCCTGGAAAATGAATTTTGCAGAAGTGAAAGTTTGAAGTGGATTTAGGTGAAAGTGGAGAAATGGAGTAAGGACGCCACCTGCTGGTGGAACTGTCAAGCAAAGGGAGAAAACCTTGAACAATTGAACAGTCTGATGCAATACAAAAAGGCTTGGGTTCCTTGGAACTGAACTGAGCTGATAAACTTAATTGAGTGCTGTCCTGTGAAATTAACACTTGCAAACTGCTTAAACTGGATACTTAGAAATAGATGGGGAAGACATAGAGGCTTGTCCTTGAGAGCATTTGACTCTTTGTAGATTATAAATACGTTGGACAGCATGAAATTTGAATTTAACTTGAAACTTCCAGCAAGTGGTAATTTTTTGAACTGCTGAATAGAGGTAATGTGCAACTATTGTTTTTTTTGTGGGCCTTGCAAATTAGAAATATCATTTCTTAGAAGAAGAATAAGTGAATTAATAGGGATGTTGAAGAGACTACTTAGACATTTTAGATACAATTGTGTGGAATTTAGAGTTAAAATTAAAGTTAAAAGACAGTGAAATTAATTGAGGATTGAAAGGGAGGGGGAAATTGTGGGAGAAAGAGCATTACTGGTTAATCAAATACCAAGTAAACTTTAGATGGCTGATACCAGAGAGAATTTTGGTTACCTGGAACGAAAGAAGACATAGACTGGACTCTCTAGATCAGTGATGGCGAACCTATGGCACACGTGCCACAGGTGGCACACGGAGCCATTTGTCAGGGCACGCGAGGCGCTGGCCAGCTGAGTTCACCATTTTTAAAAGCCATTTTTCACCCTCCCCAGAGGGTCGTTTTAAGCGCTCCAAAGGCTTCAGGGACCGTCCGGAGGCTTCCCTGACGCCTTCGGAGCACTCAAAACGACCCTCCGAGCAAACCGGAAGTGACTTCCGGTTTGCTCGGATGGTTGTTTTAAGCATTCAGAAGGCTTTGGGGAAGCCTCCAGATGGTCTATGAAGCCTCCGGAGGGCCTCCGGGGGGGCGGGGGGCTCTTTTCGCCCTCCCCAGGCTCCTATAAAGCCTCTGGAGCCTGGGGAGGGCGAAAAAAGCATGTAAAAATGGGGGGTCACGCCTTTTGTGCACGCATGCGCAATGGGGGGGGTCGCGCATTGCATTATGGGTGCAGCACGCACGCACACAACCCCCCTGCACTCCCCCCACTTGTGGCACGCGAGCCAAAAAAGGTTCGCCATCACTGCTCTAGATAGTGCATGTGAATTCTACTACTATTACTTTAAGCCACAGGAGCAACAAACAAGAAATGAGGAACATTGAAAATAGAAGACAAGAGGAATTAATGACAGATGAAACTACAACTAAGCAACAAGAAGGAAGTGAAGTTGAACAAAAGAGAGGAGCAGAATGAGAAGGAGTAAAAACAAAGGAGCAGAGAGAAACAAGAGCACATAGAACAGCAAAGTCCACTTACAAGTGACATAATGAAAGAAGAAACAAACTTACTATTGATTAACATAAAAGGATTAAATTCTCCCATGAAGAGAAGATTCTTTATGAAACTGCAAAAAAAAAGGACTTAGACATAATTTGCTTACAAGAAGTACACGTCAAAAGACAGTATAATAAACTCTTAGAGTACCCCAAAATTGGGAAACTATATTTTTCACTGCCACAACGAAAGAAAAGGGGTGATGGTCTTATACATCAAAGAAACAATAAAAGTTAAACTTATCTATACAGATGAAGAAAGGAGAATATTAATGATGGAAGTAACAATAAACCACAAACAGATACACTTGACAGTAATATATGCACCAAACAATAAGCAAGTAGACTTTTATGGGAAACTCCAGGAGAAAATTGCAGAATTGGACTATGAAAACATTTGTCTAATGGGAGACTTTAATGCAATCACAGATGTAAAGCTAGACTACAGAAGCAGTAAAACAAACAAAAAGGCAAGGAAAACCTTACCAAAGTCTTTTTTTAAACTGGTGGAGGAAATGAACATTCATTCATTCTCAACATGGCGAGAAAGAATTCCGGAGAAAAACCAATATACATACTACTCAAATAGCCATCAATCCTGGTCAAGGATAGACATGGCATTGATGACACCAGAACTAAGTACTAATATACAAGAAATAGGAATAGAACCAAATATATGGACATGTCAGGGTGTGAATTCCGTCCTGAATTAACTAGGTGTGAATCTTGGCATTCCTTGAAAACATAACTTTGAAGTAAGCGAAAATAAACCCGAGGGATAATCTAATTTTTTTTTAATGAAAATAAAGTAAAAATACAAACTTACTAACTAAATTAATCACATCTTGGCAGAGCTCCTTTGTCTGCCTGCATACAGACAAAAGGAAGGAAGGAAAAGTAATGTGTAATGACCTGCACAGTAAATCATTGCTGATAAGAAGACAGTTCATTGCTGCACAGAATGTAGGCAAAGCTGGCAAACCAAATAAACGCAGTGACACCCCTTCTTTTGCCAGTTGGGTGAATGACTTCAAATAAGGCACATCTTCTTCCGCAGATACTCATGTTGAGCTGCTGGAAGCGGTTTGTTGAGCATATCAGCAATTTGATCATGTGTAGATACATATTGCAATTTAACAAAACCTTGTTTAACTAATTGCTTTGTGTTTTGATAACGAATGTCAATGCATCTGGACCTAGAACCTGTGAAATGTGACTCAGAAATATAAACCACCGATTCATTATCTTCCATCACGGTGATTGGTCGAATCGGACGTGTCCAAATATCTGTGATCAAAGCATCAAACCATGTTAGAGAATTACATGCATCTGAAACACAAGCATATTCAACTTCAGTAGATGAACAAGAAACAAAATTCTGTTTTCTCACTTGCCAGTAAACAGGACAACCATTTAGGAACATCATGTAACCAGAAGTGCTTTTGCGTGACTTCTTATCACTTGCCCAAACAGAATCTGCATAGCAACATAACCTTGCATGATCAGTGTGTGTTGCTTCTAGCAATAACTTCATGTGTTTAGTGTGCTTCAGGTATTTCAACAACTTCTTAATGCATGCCCAATGAAATTGTTTTGCCTTACCTACGTGTCGTGATAAAAGATTAACACTAAGTGCAATGTCGGGTCTGGTCCAACTACTAATGTACAACAGTGACCCAATGACTGAACGATAAAGTGTTTGATCCTCGAATTCAGGACTTGATTCATGTGTCAAGTTGTGGAAATCTGTTTGCATGGGTGTCTTTGTTGTGTTAGCATCCTTCATGTTGCAATAATGCAAAATGTGGTCAATTTTCTCCTCTTGTGAAAGACTAAACCTCTTCTGTGTTTTGTCAATCTGAACACCTAAGTAAGTGCTAATATGACCTAAAGATTTCAATGTGAAGTATCTCTGCAAACCTTTAGCAAAAATCTCACTCATTTTCTTATTTGGACCAATATAAATAATATCATCAACATAAACAAAAATTATCTCATATGCATTGTTGGATCTTTTTGTGAACACGCACTCATCAGTTTCAGACTTAATAAAGCCCATTGAATTTAGTTTGTCAGTAAGACATAAGTACCACATTAAACCTGACTGTTTCAGACCATAAAGACTTTTGTTTAGAAACCAGGTATCCCCTTCTTGCTGTCGGAAATTTCAGCGTTCCAAATACCATGCATGAATAAATCAAAGTCCAAGGCAGAATCATCCTTAAAGTTCCAATTTAATAATAGAGGTTTGTTGGCACATCTGTAGAATTCCAACTCTGATTTGCTTCCTGGAATTCTACCCAGTTGAAAGTTCATGATCTTATGCCCACACCTATAAATCCATCACATGGTCCAATCTTCTTCTTCCACTCTGACAACTCCACCCCTCTGCTTCCGGTCAGGTGTCGAGGTGCAGAGACAAAAGATGACCTTGGGCTTCTAGAAAGAATGACAACAAAACATTCACAAATCTACTCCTTTCTATTCCCCCCTCCCAACTACTATACTAATGAAACAGCATAGGAAAATAATAAGAAAGTGTGGCAGGCCAAAAATTCTTAAAGGAACCTCTGCAGGCGGCCTCTCTTAAAAAAAACACGTTTTCTGCAAAAGAAGTAAAAGTAGAAATTACTATACACAATTAACCACCTCTGCCTCCCCCAGGGGGACCCTTTGGCTTATCAGGGAATTGTTTCACTAAGTTATCCGCTTTCAGATCCCAACTTTTCACCCACGTAGCTTCAGACAAAGGGTACCCCTTCCAATGCACTAAATATTGTAAGCGACCTCTATACAGCCTGGAATCTAAGATTTTTTCACCTCATAATGTGTTTCCCCTTCTACCACTACAGGAGGAGGGGGAGCTTGGGTGGATGGCCTTATGGTAGACCCCATTACTAGCTTCAATAAGCTACAATGGAATACCGGGTAAATTTTCCCTAGGAGTCTGGGTAGACTGAGTCAAACTGTAACTGGGTTAATTATCTTTTCTATTGGGAAAAGACCTAGAAATTTTGGACCTAATTTCTTAGTAGGCATCCTTAATCTTATGTATTTAGTAGACACAAAAACTTTGTCCCCCACTCGAAAGGGGGGTTGGAGGGAGCGATGTTTATGAGCTTGCTTCTTGTAGGCTTCTGCCGCATCTGCTAGGGCCTTTTTCGTATTTTCCCATCCCTTCTTTAGTGTCTCCAGCATTCATTCAGAGACATGGAGGAGGGGGGTTCTTTAGGTAGTTCAGGCATGGGAACAAATTCCATGCCACTGGTAATCTGGAAAGGAGTTAATCCAGTACTGCTGTGGACCGCATTATTATATGCTACTTCGGCGAATGGTAGCAAGTCCGACCAGTTGTCTTGCTGATAGTCCACATAACACCGAATGTATTGTTCCACCATTGCATTGGCCCTCTCTGCTGCCCCATTTGTGCTGGGATGAAATGCTGAGCTGAGTCCCTGTGTGGACCCGATCGATTTAAGGAATTCTCTCCAGAACTTGGCGGTGAACTGAACTCTACGATCTGAAATGATCCTTTTTGGCACCCCATGCAGGTGATAATGTGTTTTACAAACATGTTCGCTAATTTCTTTGTGGATGGCAGGCCTGAACAAGCGATAAAATGCGCTTGCTTGGAAAACAAATCAATAACTGTCCAGATTACTCTATTACCGCTGCTGTCTGGAAGCTCGACGATGAAATCCATTGCTATCTCTTCCCATGGTCGGCTAGGGCTGGCCACTTGTTGTAGTAGTCCAGGGGGCTTTACCGGCTGGGTTTTCATCGTGGCACAAGTAGCACAGATTTTTACATAATCTTCCACCTCCAATCTCATCTTTGGCCACCAAAATTGACGCCTGGCAAGGTGGAGAGTTTTCAGGAATCTGAAATGACCTCCTAGCATCATGACTCCGCGGTAGCACTTGCAGTCTCATCTCTGCAGGGACATGCAGTTTGGATCCCTTCCAGGCTACGCCATCATTCATTGTTAGGATATCCTTGTTGTTGTTGAACCATGGGTCTGTCCGGAGGGCCGCTTTCAGTTCGGTTTTCAGCTTATCTTGGCTTTGAGTGGTGACTTGAGCTGCCTTTTGGTGAGAAGGAGATATGATGGGGTGGACAACTTCTTCCTTCTTACTGTCAAACTGGGGTTTTCTCAACAGCGCATCTGCTAACAAATTCTTTCCTGCGTGGATGTGTTTAATTTCAAATTTGAACCTTTGGAAATATTGGGCCCAACGAACTTGTTTGGGGGATAACTTCCAATGGGCAAGGGGAGCTTCGAGGTTTTTATGATCAGTCCATACCTCGAACCGTATATTCCCCCCCCCTTTCAGGAGATGTCTCCAGGTAAGCATGCTCCACCTGATCGCAAATGCCTCTTTCTCCCAAATGGCCCACCTTCTTTCCATAGCAGTGAGTTTCTTGGAGATGTCAACGCATGGCAAGAGGTGGCCTTCTTTACTCTTTTGCAGTAGCACAGCGGCTATCGTGACATTGCTGGCATCTGTTTGGATTATGAATGGTCGCTCTGGATCAGGGTGTTGCAATATGGGTTCTTGGGCAAAGAGCCGTTTTAATTTCTCAAAGGACTTTTGACAGTCCATTGTCCAGTTTAATGGTTGGTTTGCTTTTGGCTTAGTTGGGGAAGGCCATCTTTCTTTTCTCTGAAGAGCTCTGGGGCCGCTACTTTCGATTTTGCTGGTTCAATAAAACCTCTTTTTAAATTGGTGTCGATGTAGTTCCTCAATTCTATCATCTCCTTGGGAGTCATAGAGTACCTATAGGCTTTGGTAAGGGTGCCCCATGTTTGAAGTCTATTGCACAGTCTGTGGGGCAATGAGGTGGAAGGTAGTTTCCGTCTTCCTCACTGAACACCTCCGCCAGATCCCAATAGATCTTTGGGACTCGTTGGATTCCTGGAGGTTTAGTGTTTGCTGTGGTTGCTGCAGGTTCTGGATGGGTTGGGCTGTTGGGTTCAATCGTTCCTGGGTAGCCTTTTGGTTCCACCGGTGGTAACGGCCCAAACCCAATAATCAACTTTCTAACGCCGTCCTCCCACTTTATAGTAGGTGCCCACTTGTCCAACCATGCAAATCTCAGGATAATTGACTCCTGCATTCCAGGGGCCACGATGAATCTGAGGAACTCATAGTGGTGGCCTATCACCAGTTTTACTAACTCAATGATCTTTGTAGCTGGAGCTCCCCCAATTAGGGTTCCATCTACTTGCTCAAATGGAATGGATGTTTTAGGGTTTTTGTGCGTATACCTAGTTGCTCCACTATTGACATGCTGATTAAGCATCGAGTGCAGCCGGTATCTATAATCACCCCACCTTCCCCTTCTACCCCCATTTTTGGTATTAGGAGTTTGGCTTTTATCTGGAAGGGGCGGATAGGTGCACTCACCATTGGGTTGTCTTTGGGATTTCCTCCCTCCTCCTCTTCCAAGGTGGCAGGGGCGTTTTCATTGGCATTGCTCTCCACCTCCATTGGCTGTTGTACCAGATGACTGTTTTCTGGTGGTTTTCTGGAGTTTTTTTTCATAGCTCTGGCAGGTGGTTGGCACGGTTGGGGAACCGGGGCTGGAGCCCGGCATTTTGATGCCCAGTGGCCAAGCTGACCACATCGGTAGCACTTTATTTTGGAGTCCCCAAAACGAGGGGTTGGTGGGGTTTCTTCAGGTTGCTGCCTCTGCGTTCGATGGGCCCAAGTTTTTTTTGGCAGGGGTTCTGATGTTAATTTCGTGGTCCAGTATGATTGCAGTGGTGTACCAATCTTGGAGACAATCTGGGGTCCCCCTTACGGCACAAGCTTCTTTCAGTTTGGGATCTAAGGCCTTTTTGAATGTATAGACCAAGAGTCTTTCTGGCCAGTATCATAGTTTCCCAGCTATTCTCCGGAACTCCCAAACCAGTTCTTTCACGGGACGACCACCCTGTCGTAATTCCTGGATCTGGTCTTCAGCATCCACATGTTGGGCCACATCGTAAAATCGGGCACATATCAGTTGGATGAACCCTGTTACATCATCTAACTCAGGAGCTGCTTCTTCATGGAGCTCCGCTATCCAGTGTGCATCTGGGATGGCGCCATCTGCTGGGAAGGGGTATCACTGCGTTAAATTGTTTGCTAGCCGAGCTGAAGACTTATTGCGCAGGTCATAGGCCCTTATCAGCAATGATTTACTGTGCATGCTTTCTAATACATCACACATTCCAGAGACTTCTTCCCTTTTGATCTTTGTTCGTCTTCAAGAAGGTGGACAACATTTGTTCTTGCCAAAATGTAACAATTAGATAGATTTGTTTATTTTCTTATTTTGTTATTTTTGTATTAAAGTTTGTTTTCATTAGAACATGTTCTTGGGTTTTATTTTTCGCTTCTTGATGATATGCTGTTTGGAAAAGTCGTCGATTCCAGACCTCATTAGTTCAGGGTGAAATCTTCCCCTGACAATGGTAGCAGAGGATGGTTATAATTTATGGCTGTTCCTTCCAAGCTATCTTCAAGAGATAAGCGACCAGGCTAATTAACCATGCCAAGGAAGAAAAAGAAAAAAGACAGACATGAGGCGTGCTCGGAGGGATCCATTCCCTCAGACACAGAGATGCAAGATTTTTCAAGCTTGCTTCCAAAGCACCAGATTTCTTCAGCAGCCGGGCCAACTGTGGGGGCAACTTTTCAACAAGAGGAAACTGCTCCAAGACAGAGGTCAGTCCTTTTTACTTCTGATTATGCACGTTCCCAAATATCTCCAAGAGATTATGGCATGCTCGGGGCAAAACCAAAACGTTCCACGTTGCCAGAGCAAACTCACTCCCAAACCTTTGGAGATTATGAAACAATTGATGTCTGGCCAAAGCCCTTGCAGCAACTGCCGGCAGAGGAAAAACACCCCCACGCAGAAAGTGAAACTTATGAATCCATCTCAGGCCCTGGGGAAGATATGAAAAGCTATCGTGACCAGATAGACTTTTTTGAAAAACACGTCTTAGAAGCTAAAAAACACTATGAAAGGCTAGAGGCAAGTAGGAGGGGTTTCCCCACTTCCAAAATGTCTGAGGACGCCATCTTGCCTTCTCTTCCACAACCTAAGACACACCCCCTGGTGGAAAAAGTGTCAAGCAAATCAGAACAGAGAGATATGTACACGTCACCGAGGTCACGTGATCTTCTTTGTTCTTCAGATTCTGCCACGTACGCAGGTCTGTTGCAGCCAAGGAGTGAAGCTGCACTGCCATCTCATGGCGAACATTTATTAGAGCAACAATTAAATAAATTGCAACAAACCTGGACAGACCTATCTATAAGTCGTCCAGATGTCCAAGCTGCAATGCCTCCAAAGGTTAAATCTTCAACTCCCCCTGGTGGTGTTGGATTTTCCCTAAATGCCACCTCCTCAAGCAAACCAATTTAATGTTGCCACACAAAGACCAATGGTGCAATTACAGCACCCCCTGGCTCAACAACCAATTTTTCAACCTGCACAGCAAGTTGTTCAAATGCATATCCCTCAACAGGCATTTTCTGTCACTCCTTTGACTTGTGAGTCAAAATTAAAGGAGTCAGGAGAGAATTATAAAGCCTGAGTCAGTGAGACTGCACTCTTGCTTCGCAGAGAAGGTACCCACTGCATGGTTTTTAATCCTCCTGCACAACCATGGACTCCTGCAATAAGAGACCTAGAGACTAGGGCCTGCACAACTTTGCTGATGTCCATGGACACTGAACTGCAGGTTATTTTTCCACCTGATGCAACAGCCCAACAAATTTGGGCTATTTTGGAAGATTGCTACAGGCCCATTTCAATTGAATCTTCATGTTTGCTCATGTCTGAGTTCCATGGTTTGAAGTTGAAACCTGGTGAACAAATTGGTGGACATTTGACCAAACTGAAAAGAATGAGAAGTGAATTGAGAGAAAGTGGCCATGTAATTGATGATATCCAAATGATCAGCATCATCATTAACTCACTGAATTATGAATGGAAAGATGCCATTGCAAAGATTAACTACGTGCCTATTGCCCAACACACAGTTAACCACATTTGCAGACTTTTAGATGAGGAGGAAGCTATCAAATTAGCTACGCCACATCTGCAACGACCCCCAGCATCAAAAGCTCCAGCTAGACGTCCCTTCCGAGGAAGAGGCTACGCTCCAAGGGTGCCAAAATGTTACATCTGTAACCGTATGGGACATGACACCCGGGATTGTCCCCAATGAGTTCCAGCTCCCGTCACATACCAGCCCAGAGGAACAGACTCCAGAGGCAGAGGTAGAGGCGGAAGACAAGGCCGTCGTGGTCCAAGGCGTGATCCACAAGCTCCACTCGCAACATTGGCCATAACCAACGTTCCACAACCTGATCCAAAGTACGACAGACGTCTTTTATGGACTTTAGATAGTGGAGCAGCTGTACACGTTACCCACAGAAAGGAACTTTTCACAGAGATGGGCGAACCAGCGCCCGAATATCGAGAACTGTACACCTTTTCCAACCACACTTGCAAGGTCATGGGAAAAGGAACTGTTTACATTGAAGAGCTCGATACAGTCATCCCTGATGTTTATTACATACCTTCAACAACCAGTAATTTGCTTAGTCAAAGTCACTTGTCTAGAGAGTTAAAGTTCCAGGTTCACCACCTCAAAAAAGCAAGTTACATAGTTAAAGATGGAGATATTGTTGCTGAAACCATGCTGATTGGTGGTGTTTATTACTTAAAGCCAAAACCTAAAGGGCAAGCACAGGCAAGTATGCAAGCTCCAAAAAGGGACAGCACGGGCCCAGAGAGAGTTGGTTCAGAGAGAGAACCCGTTGCTATGCCAAAGGCTCCTAAAGCCAACAAACAGAGAAAACAGAAGCAGGTTGCTCAGAGCAAACCTGACGTTCCTCATGAAACTGGTAATGTTGAAAATTCACTAACTGGTAAACCTTTGCATTCCAGGTGTATCCACAAGTGGCATAGAAGATTGAGGCACGCCAGTTTCCATGTTCTTAGAAAGATGCTGGAGTTCGCAAAAGGTTTGGATCTAAAGGGGTGTAAGGTGTTTTTGGATTGTGCAATTTTCAGGAAAGCTAAATCCAAGGCAGCTGCAATTCCCAAACATGCTACACGCCTGTCAACATACATTTTGATTTGGTACACACTGACATAGTGGGTCCTTTCCCACCATCATTTGGTGGTAGAAAGTATTTTCTAACTATTGTAGATAATCATTCTAGATATGGATTTGTATATCCTGTGAGAGAGAAATCTGAGACCTTTCAGATCTTTAAAGACTTTGCAGCTTTTGTTTCTACACAATACCAAGTTCGCATCACCAGAATTCAGAGTGACCGTGGTGCAGAATTCATGTCTCAGCGTTTCCAGGACTGGATGCGTAAGAATGGAATTCTTCATCAGACATCCGCTCCATATACACCAGCTCATAACGGAGTCGTAGAAAGAAGACAAGGGGTTCTACAAACCATGATGCATTGTCTCCTAGAAGATGCCAATCTTGGTAGTATATACTGGGGTGAAGCAATCAAATATGCAAATTACATTGTCAACCGTACTTGGAGCAGTGTAATCAATCAAACTCCTTTCTACATGCTGTATGGCTACAAGCCTGATCTCAAGAACCTCCACATTTTTGGTTCATACACTATGGTAAACACTCCCTTAGTTCAAAGAAGAAAGGGAGGTCCAGTAGCAAAGAGACTGAGATTTATGGGTATTGATGATAACTCAAAATGGTGCAAATTTATTGATCCTAAACATGTGATTGTCATTTCACAATCTGCTAATTTTGAGGAAGATATTGACTGGTCCAGGATTCATTCCAATGATCCTGGAGTTTATTTTCCTAGAGATGATGTTCCAGATGCCACGCAGCCTGATGACAATTTACAGGCAGATATTCCTTCTACCAGTTCTTCACAACCTGATGTTCCGTCTTCGCAAGCTGCGGATGCTGATGCTAGCGACGAACGTGAGGACGAGGACAAAGAAGAAGAAGAAGACTGGACTGTTGTTCCGAGACGTTCCAAGAGGGTTACAAAAGGAATCCCTCCACAACAATATTCGTGGCAACTGAGAAAAACACCATTGCCTTTGATTTGCAATGTTACTCTTCCTCCTGAGACATTCACACAAATCAAACAGCTTCCTGATTCAGAGCAAGACAAATGGTATGATGCAATGCAGGATGAAATGGACAGTTTAAAGAAACTTAATGTATTTACACCTGCAAAACCTCCAGCAAACAAGAAAGTCATTGGCACTCGACGGGTCTACAGAATCAAGAAGAAACCGAATGGTGAGTCTTTGTACAAAGCCAGACTTGTAGCTCAGGGTTTCGTTCAACGTTATCCTGAGGACTACACAAACACTTACTCACCAACAGTCAGAACTGAAAGTGTAAAAATTGTTTTAAGCACTGCAACTATTCTTGGTTTAGAAGTTTTCCAATTTGATGTGGACACAGCTTATCTACATGCAGACCTAGATGAAGAGATCTATGTGAGAAGCCCTCCAGGATTCCGAAATCAAGAAGGGGATACCTGGTTCCTGAACATGCCAGCAGTTTGGGGAATGGAGTCAAGCTGGCCACGCCCACCCAGTTGGCCACACTCACCCAGATGGCCACATCTGCCAGCCCTCCCAAGGCCAACCACAGCCCTGATGTGGCCCTCAATGAAATTGGGTTTGACATCCCTGATCGGAGTGAAAGTTCCTGATTCTCTCCACTATGCTATAACAGGTACTGGTCTTGGGGACTGGCTGATTAAAACAGCAGCTCCCTCTCAAGTTGAGTAAACTTTTGCACCATGTAATATGAGAGGGAGCGTGTTTTGCTTTTAGAAAAAAAAGATGTTCTTATAAATGATATGGTTTATTTAAAATTTACTTCTCGTGTGTTTTTTGAGAGGGGTGCTTTCTTCATTTGAGAAATGACATAAAGACCTTACTCTCTATCCTTTTTTTATTATTCAGGTGACAATACTGTTGTTGAATATAATGCTCCTTGCAGTGAAGGTAAAGATGATGTAGTAATGCTTTTACAAATTTTTGTCTATTATTAATTTCCTAATTGACTTCTTTCCCAGATTATGTTCCACTTCATAGTCTATTGTGGAAAAGTTATTTTAGGGTGAAAAAATGTAATTGTGTAATTCTTGCTGTGACTGCACTCCTTTGACAAAAGGTTTAGAGAGATCAAACTGAAAAATAGCCACTTTGTAATTCCAGCCACATAGTCTGGATAATAACATTATCCATAATATTGTTTTATACATAATATTGTATAAGTATGCATAATAATATACAAGATATTGTTTCAAATATTACATAATTCATTTCCTGCAGTTCTCTGGTTGTTATTGTTCCCTTTTAAAGCTTATATTTATAATTACAGGTAGTCCACAACTTACAACAGTTCATTTAGTGACAATTCAAATTTACAATAGCATTGAAAAAAGGGACTTAAGACCACTTTTCACACTTACGGCCATTACAGCATTCCCATGGTCATGTCATCAAAATTCAGACACTTGGCAACCGACTCATATTTACGATGGTTGCAATGTCCCAGGTCATATGATCCCCTTTTGCAACCTTCTAACAATCAAAGTCAAAGGGGAAGCCAGATTCATTAGCAACTGGGTTACTAAGTTAACAACAGCAGTGATTCACTTAACAACATGTCACATATTTCTGATTCAGGGCAGGGAAGGGTAGCTCCGGGCTGCAGATTGTCAAGTTGTTTGTCTCCAGGGCAGAAACCTGGTGAAAATAAATAAATTCCTTGCCGAGTTTCTACCTATACTTAAACTGGCCATTGTGATAGCCTGGAGTTCTTTTTAGACTGTGCAAAGATTGAAAGATTCCCCTGCTTCTTTACTCATGCCATCCATGCCATGAAAGCAAACAGCAAAAAGAAAAAAGAAAAGAAAAGAAAATGCCATAGTTTTACTATTATTCCTTTCACTGGCAAATCAGAAATCTGGCATTCCTATCTACTTTATGTGGTTTACTAAATAAAAATGCACTGGTAAAAAAACCATAGCCTTTCACTGGTCCATCAGTGAATCTATTAAAATAAGAAAGTCCAGCCGATCCCCAGATCAGCACCCCTGGATGAAAAGTCCATGAGGGCAGCAATGAGTGACCAAAGGGATGGGGGTACTCCTGCTAAAGTACGCCAAACATTTAGAACAGAGGCCTTTGCCTAAAATGAAATGAAGTACAGCAAGACAATTTTGCAGCACTGTCTGAACAGTGAACCAAACCCACCCAAATCAGAAAGACAATTGTCTTCCCAGTACAGATAGATACATATGCTAGCACACACTGGTTGTGTGGATCAGCCTTAAGAGAAAAAGCAAGTGAGTGAAAGAAAATTGTAGTTAGTACAATTAATGCTGGAATATTTAAAAAGACAGCAAAGAAAATATATCAACCATGGTAATTTTAAGAGACCATACAATAAAGGTAGCTATTTTTATTCCATTAATTGGTTGTTTTGTTATTTTAGCCAATTATTATTTAACCCATGTAACATTCTTCATATTGTGATTATTTTATTGTTGAGATGGTAATCCCAAGAATCTCTTGATTTTGGTGACTTAAAATATTAAAACATACAGAATAGAAAAAAATGGAGGAAAGCAATTTGCTTTTTAACAAAACGACAGGTTCACTCTGATCATAAATGAAAGAAGGAATAAAATTGAGGATAGACACACTAAAAAGGAATAAAACTCTCAGTTCCTGACTTACAATAGGAAAGTGTTGGTTTTGTAAGTGCTAGGAACCATCTTTCTGAAAAGAGTCCTTGTCTCCCCCTCTCCCCCCAGGCAAAAAAATTATGGAATATTATGTAATCTTACATTTCTGTTTTTTTTTACAGAAAAATACAAAAAAGACATCCACTGAATCCTTTATTTTCATATCTGAAGTATAAACATTAAAATTTCTGAAAATGCTTGTTCTTGTCTTGTTTAATTTTGATGGGGATGTAAATGAAGACTAAATCATCCAGGTCAAAAGTATCTAGAAAGGTTAAATAAATGGTCCCCTACTGCACAGGTGCTACCATTGCCGCAAGCCCACACGGGTGCTATCATCACCATCCCTTTACATCATGCATGCTTGCTCGCAGCCCTGTTTGCACATGCACGTGTAACGGCCCCAGCCGCTCCCTCCCCCCAGGCCACCAACCATGAAAGGTTGGGGAACTCTGGTTAAATCATGGCAACTGGACTAAAGTTTATTAAAACTGAGGCATTTTATTACTCATCCAAGTAACTTCTTCATTCATGTGTTGTTTTTCAGTTTGGGGAGAAAACCCGTGCAGTCTGTATGGCAAGAATTAGTTCATTCCAATGACTCTCTGCCTACCCAAAATTTTCATTTTGACATTCCTTGGATGAGTAACAAAACATCTCGGTTTAATAAACTTTGGTCCAGTTGCCATTATGTTACCTTTTTAGATACATTCTAATGGGGATTTTGATTTCATCGTAAGACTGCAGGGCTGGAAAGCAGAAGGTCTATTATTTATCCTTGTCTCACTCTTTGGGCTGACAACAAGGGTGTCCCTGTCCAGGTATGGGCTACTAGCTCTTCCTCAAGAACAGGAATGTACTACATCATCCTCCACCCACTCTCCAGTCCTTTTCTGCTGTGTCTCAAATTAGGTTTTCCACCTAAGAATTGGGTATGGATAGTCTAAAGCAGGGGTGTCCAATTCGACTTCATTGAGGGTTGCATCAGGGTTGTGTTTGACCTCAGAGGGCTGGGTGGGTGTGGCTGGGGTGGGCGTGGCCATGGTGGGCGTGGCCAACTCAACATC
Source organism: Natrix helvetica (assembly GCF_964273705.1). Lineage (NCBI taxonomy): Eukaryota > Metazoa > Chordata > Lepidosauria > Squamata > Natricidae > Natrix > Natrix helvetica. Next base: position 115,238,925 of record NC_138552.1, on the reverse strand, counting down.
ACTCATGTTGGGGGTATCTGTGGTGGCCAAGTGCTAAGACAGGACTTCCCTGAGATCCTCCCTCACTCTCATAATTTCCTTCCTTATTTTTCTTTCTTTGCTCTCTTCCCATCTTCCCTTCTTTTTCTTTGTCTTTCCTCTTTCCATTTCTCCTTTCCTGTCCCTTCTTGCATGCTCAAATAAAGGGAAAGTATTTCTCCTTTTGTTTGTTTTTTAGTTGGTTTTAGTTGGCTACAACGGCTTCCTGCAGCCCTCTGCCAGTGAAAACAGAGCTGAGGGGGCCACATGGGGGGTCCCGCACCCAGTTTTTGGCCACAACAGCTTCCTGCAGCTCTCTGCCACCAAAAGCATAGCTCAGGGCTACACGTGGCAAACAAACCCTGTTAGATATTAGCATATATCGTAGTAAGTCTCCCCTCTGGTCCGCTGCTACAGCGGGAAACAGGTATCGTTCTGATTGGTCGAGGGGCGTACCCGATCCCTATAAAAGGGGAACCCTCCGACCACAGAGCAAGCTGGATCATTACTACTATTAATAAAGAGCTGTTAAGTCACTTCGTGTCCGCAGTCTGTCTTTCGTTGCCCAGATCTAACATTGGCGACGAAGGTGGGATCGAGAGGCAGATAGGACGAAGAACGCTACCTCCAGAATCTCCGGATTTGATCCAGCCCAGGAATTCGGCAGAAATTCCGGCCGCCATATCAGATCACCGCAGCACGGCAAATTCAAACAGAGAAGATGGCGATGCATGCTCCCCCCGCTCCTTTCGACCCAGAAAATGACGAATGGGAAGCCTTCATGATTCGTTTCGAGTGTTTCCTCGAAGCGAACAAATACACGGGGATCACCGACGCAAGGAAGAAAAACATTTTCCTCGGCTACTGCGGAAAGGAAGTCTTCAATACGGCCAGAGATCTCACCGCGCCTACTCCAATACAGGCAGTATCATGGGCGACTTTGCAACAGGCCCTACAGACTCATTACGCGCCAAAACCTTCCCGCCATGTTTGCTGCCAAGCGTTCAACATGAGGAACCAGAAGGTGGGAGAATCTATCAACCAATATGTTGCAGCCCTACGTAAAGCAGCCACACATTGTGGATTCAGAGACCTGGATGAGCAGATTATGGATCGACTCGTTAGCGGACTGAGAGACATTTCCCTACAAAAGCGGCTGTTAGCAAAAACCAATTTAAGCCTACAGATTGTACTCGAGGAGGCAAGAGCTTCAGAAGCAGCAGACAGGTCAGCGGAGACAATTCAACGCGGGTTCAACACTGACCAGCCAGCGCCAAGACACACCAAAGTTCACTACGAGGGCACAAGCCCCGCCTACGAGGATCCCGAGTTCGAGGACAGTCACCTGATGCGGAGCAGTCACATGAGGCCTGGGGGGAGACCCGGATCCCGTTTGCCGCCCTGCGCAAGTTGCGGAGGGAATCACCCCAGGTCTACTTGTAGGTTCAGGAACGTTGTTTGTTCACACTGCAACAAACTTGGGCACATCGCACGAGTGTGCCGGAGCGGAGTCCCTGCCTCATGGCAGCCACCCATGTACCGCCAACAGAAGCCCAACCCAGGGGCTTGGCGGAATCAGAAAGGGCGCCCAGAGAGAAATCCACAAGTGTATACCCAGAGAGAAAATTCTCAAAGAGCTGAGCGAGCGTATCCCCAGAGAGATTACTCACAAGGAGCTGAGCGAGCGTATCCCCAGAGAGAATACACACAAAGAGCTGAAAGAGCGTTCTATCAAGACGCTCAACGAGAGTATTTTCAGGATGTAGACGATGAGATAGAGTTGACCCAGAGAGAGGAGTTGCGAATGTATCTCACCACAATACATCAGGTCCGCCCTAAGCGGCCAAAAAGGCTGAGAGTCACAGTCCTCTTGGAGGGCTCACCCTGCGAGCTAGAAGTTGACACAGGATCGACCCTGACGATTATTTCATGGGCATCCATGAAACAGGCTATCCCTAGCCTCAGAAAGAGCCAACTACGCTCCAGACGTCCTGCTACGAGACTACCAGGGGAACCAAGTCCCCATCGTGGGCCAAGGCACATTCCACATCCGTTTCAAGGACATCGAAGCCCAGCTGCCCGTGACCATCGCCAGCGCACCATTACAGAACCTTCTGGGGCTTGATTGGTTTGAAGCCCTGGGGTTAGAAGTCACCGGAATCAACGCCGTGAGAAACAGCAGCGCTGAACAGATTTTTAAGGAGTTCGAGGATGTGTTCAGCCCCGGTCTTGGTAAGTATGTGGGTAACCCAATATCATTCAATTTAGACCCCAAAGTGGCGCCAATCCGACTTAAACCGAGACGAGTGCCTTTTGCACTCCGCCCAAAAATAGATAAGGAAATAGATAAGTTAGTGGAGCAAGGAATCCTTGAGCCAGTAGATCACGCGCGCTGGGAAACACCCATCGTGACCCCAGTCAAACCAGACGGATCAGTCCGCATCTGCGCGGACTATAAATGCACAATTAATGTCGCGCTACAACAGAGCGCATATCCTGTGCCTGTAGTACAGCACTTATTGCACTCGTTGGGGCCAGGAAAGGTATTTGCTAAGTTAGACATGGCACAAGCTTACCAGCAACTGCCAGTTGATAGCGCCACAGCGGAGGCCCAAACTATAGTGACGCATAGAGGAGCATTCAAATGCAACTGGCTACAATTCGGCGTGAGCATTGCCCCAGGATTGTTCCAGAGCGTCATGGAACAACTTTTGCAAGGGATACCGGGAGTCGTCCCCTATTTTGACGACATCTTGGTGTCCGCTGCAAACGAGGAGCAATTAAATAAAAGAGTCAGAACTGTTTTGGCCAGAATCAGAGAAAAGGGTCTCCGCCTTAAAAAGGAAAAATGCCAAATTAACGTGCCTAGCGTAGAATTCCTGGGTTATAGAATCGATGGTCAGGGAATACACCCCACTTCAAAGAAAATTAAGGCGATCCAGGACGCCCCCACACCACGAAATCAGACCGAGTTGCAGGCCTTCCTCGGATTACTTAACTTCTACAGCGTTTTTCTGAGGCAGAAGGCGACCGTTGCTGAGCCACTACACCGTCTACTCCAGAGGAACGCACCATGGAAATGGGGACGATCCGAAGCTGCAGCTTTCGCCGGGGTAAAGCGCCTGCTCACCACTGACTCACTGCTTGTCCAATACAGCCAGACCCTACCGCTGGTATTGACCTGCGACGCATCACCCTTCGGAGTTGGAGCAGTCCTCAGCCACAGGATGCCCGACGGAAAAGAAGCACCTATCGCCTTCTACTCCAGAACTCTTTCATCGGCCGAAAGGAATTACAGCCAAATGGACAGGGAAGCGCTGGCTGCTGTAGCTGGAGTAAAGCGTTTCCACGAATACCTCTACGGCCGCGATTTTGAACTAATTACAGATCACAAACCGTTGTTGGGACTTTTGGCGGGAAACCGCCCCACCCCGGTCTCCCTTTCTCCACGCATGACCAGGTGGACTGTTTTCCTGGCTGCGTACTCATACAAATTGATTCATCGACCGGGCTCCACTCTCGGACACGCAGACGCACTCAGCCGTTGCCCATTACCTGACATTCTGCCAGACCCCACTCCAGAAGTACCGGTGTTGCTCATTGACTGTTTGGACTCTGGACCGGTTTCTTCATACGACGTTGCAAGGTTCTCCTCTAAAGACAATGTAATAAAGCAAGTTCAAACTTGGGTTTGGAGGGGGTGGCCGAAAGGAAACGTGGGCCCGGAATTCAAAATGTTTTGGTCAAAACGGGACGAACTCTCAGTGTTACAAGGTTGTTTATTGTGGGGGGATCGAGTTGTTATTCCGTATGTTTTACGTAGGAATGTATTAGATCAGGGGTGGGGAACTGTGGCTCTTTTGCGACTTGTGGACTTCAACTCCCAGAATTCCAGAACCAACATAGCTGCCTCAGGAATTCTGGGAGTTGAAGTCCACAAGTCGCAAAAGAGCCACAGTTCCCCACCCCTGTATTAGATGCTTTACATGTGGGTCATCCGGGGATTGTTAGAATGAAGGCGTTAGCAAGAAGTTACGTTTGGTGGCCAAACATGGACAAAGAAATAGAGGAGTGGGTGGCCACTTGCGACCCATGCCAGGAATCGAGACCAGCACCCCCGGAAGCGCCCGTCACAGAATGGGAGAAACCTAAAGCACCCTGGTCGCGAATACACATCGACTTCGCAGGGCCATTCCAAGGTCAGACTTTCCTTATAGTTGTGGATGCATACTCAAAATGGCTAGATGTAGTCCTAATGACTTCAACCACGGCAGAGGTAGTCATTAAGGTTCTACGGCGACTTTTCGCCACTCATGGCCTGCCCGACCTCCTAGTCTCCGATAACGGGCCCCAATTCACAGCCATGCATTTCGAAACGTTTTTAGCAGGTCAGGGAATTCGGCATGCCCTCGTCGCGCCATTCCATCCGGCATCAAACGGACAGGCGGAGAGAATGGTGCGATTCGCAAAAGAGGCCCTCGCTAGGATGGGTCCAGGTGATTGGCAAACACGCATTGACCATTACCTCCTAATTCAACATACTACCCCAAGCGCAACGACGGGTAGGAGTCCCGCTGAACTACTCATGGGCCGCCGTCTACGGTCTCACCTGGACCGTCTTCACCCAAATTACTCTGCCACAGCTCCCCCAGACTCCACAAGCAAAATTCGGTCTTTCAGCATAGGGGATTCAGTATCACAACTATGCAGGGGGAACATTGTGGATGCCGGCAAAGGTCATTGGCATCACGGGTCCACGATCGTATCTGCTGGAACTAGAAGATGGGCGGAACTGGAAAAGGCACATCGATCAACTTCGGGGTCGCCTAGCACACTCAGACCTTCGAAACGAAGACGAGATTTTCCTGCCTACAGAAAGTCAGCCACGCGAGAGCCCCATCATAGAAAACTACGACACCTGCGAACCAAGCGTGGAACAAGAAAACACGCACGAAGCAAAGCAAACCCCAGACAACGCAACCGAGCAGACTCCAGAACGCCCTAGCAACGAAGGCACAAAACCTCCCGAACGTGAAACAGGAAAAGCACCCGATCCTGCAACCACTTCTAACCAACCCGAACTACGACGCTCCTCCCGAGCAAGACAAACACCCACATACCTAAAAGACTATGTTACCTACCGCAACGTTCCATCTAGGAGGGGAGGGGTGTTAGATATTAGCATATATCGTAGTAAGTCTCCCCTCTGGTCCGCTGCTACAGCGGGAAACAGGTATCGTTCTGATTGGTCGAGGGGCGTACCCGATCCCTATAAAAGGGGAACCCTCCGACCACAGAGCTAGCTGGATCATTACTACTATTAATAAAGAGCTGTTAAGTCACTTCGTGTCCGCAGTCTGTCTTTCGTTGCCCAGATCTAACAAACCCGGTTTGCAGCTCCGTTTTTTAGTTTGTTTTACACAACCCAGGGGGCTGCACACAGCCACCCCATGCCCTGTTTTCAGCCACCACAGCTTCCTGCAGCCATCTGCCAGTGAAAACAGAGCTCAAGAGGGCACGCAGCCCCCCCCATGCCCTGTTTGCAGCCATGATGGCCTCCTGCAGACCTCTACCAGTGAAAACAGAGCTTCCAGCAAAAACAGCATAGCCACAGTGCCCCCTCCTCCCGAGCTCCATTTTCACTGGCAGATGGCTACAGGAGGCCATCGTGGCTGGAAACAGGGCATGGTGGGCCACACACCCCAAGCTCCTTTCTGCTGGCAGAGGGCTTCAGGAGGCTGTCACAGCTGAAAATGGGATGCAGCCCCACTGAGCCCCATTTTTGCTGGCAGAGGCACCATGGGCTGATCCTTTGCTGTTTCCAGGCCAGCCCCACAGGCCATATTAAGCACCCTGTGGCCTGGATCCAGCCCACAGGCCTTGAGTTTAGGGGGGTGAGGGGAGGGGGGGTCACACACAGATGTGCAGAGGGGTGGGGTGCTAGGAAATTCTTCCCACCAGGAATGTATTTTAGCGGGAAGTCAACCAGTTAAAGTACTGCACCCGAATGTGTTTGGGAGAGAATTTCTGAGTGGTCCTAAAGGCTTCCAGATTTTTATTGTCAGTCCATACTTCAAATGGCGCTTGGCTCCTTTCTAGGAAGTGCCACCAGGTTAATAGTTCCTAATAGACCATGAAGGCCTCCTCCTTTCACATCACTCACGTTCGTTTGGAGTCAGTGAGTTTTCTGGAGGTATAGGTGCATGGTTGAAGGTTCCCATCTTTGTTCCTCTGACGGCCCCCACAGCTACATCACTAGCATCTGCCTTAATGACAAACGGTTCTTCGTGGTTAGGGTGTTTTAGTACTGGTTCCTCCATGAATAGCCACTTGAGCTTCTCAAATGTCCCGACACTCCACAGTCCACTCTAGCAAGGTTTGGCCTGTGAATTCTTACATCAACCATTGGAACACATGGAATTTGGGGATAAATTTATAAACACAATTAGAGCAATATATACAAATCAAAAAGCCAAAGTAATAATTAATGGTGAATTAACGCAAAGTATAGCAATCCAGAAAGGTACAAGACAAGGTTGTCCCCTATCCCCGCTGCTGTTTATATTAACCTTAGAAGTTTTAGCCAGGTATGTATGTAAAGAGGAACAGATAAAGGGACTAGAAATTAAAAGATAACAATTTAAGTTACAGGCTTTTGTGGACAATCTAGTGTTTGTGTTAGAGGATCCTATAAAGTCTGGTATGAAACTTATTGAAGAATTGACAGAATATGGAAAAGTAGAGGGTTTAAAGATAAATATGACAGACTAAAACGCTGGTTAAAAATATGACATCCAAATTGAAAGAGGAGTTAATGAAGAAATTGGGTATCCAAATTGTTAAAAAAGTGAAATATCTAGGTATACAGTTATCTGCGAGGTGTGCGTCCGTCAAAGAAGACAACTATACTAATCGGATCAACAAAACTAAGAAAGACCTAGAAAGGTGGAAAACCCTACAATTGTCCCTGATGGGTAGGATCACGGTCATAAAAATGAATGTACTACCCAAATTTCTTTTCCTATTTCAGAATATTCCAATTAAATTAGAAAAAGGTTTTTTTAAGGATTTGAATCAATTGTTTTCAAATTTTATTTGGCAGGGAAGAAAACCAAGAATAAAACTCAATGCTGTGCAAGATACTAAAGAAAAAGGAGGATTGGGCGTACCAGATTGGGAACTTTATTATATTGCGGCCACCCTAACATGGTTAAAAGAATGGATAATGTTGAGAAATAAAAGATTACTCAAATTGGAAGGTCATGACCTCCAAGCAGGATGGCATGCCTTCCTGTGGTATGAAAAAGGATCTGCACATAAATATTTCATTAGACACTATATCAGACAGTCCCTATTATTAATATGGATCAAAATTAAACACGACCACTATAGCAAAACACCCATTTGGCTATCTACGATGGAAGCATATATCCCCGTGATGGCGAACCTATGGCACCTATGGAGCCATTTGTCAGGGCACGCAAGGCGCTGAGTTCACCTTTTTAAAAGCTATTTTTCGCCTTCCCCAGGCTCCAGAGGCTTTATAGGAGCCTGGGGAGGGTGAAAAGAGCCTCCCCCCCCCGGAGGCTTCAGGGACCGTCCCTGAAGCCTTCGGAACGCTTAAAACCACCCTCCGAGCAAACCGGAAGTGACTTCCGGGTTACTCGGAGGGTGGTTTTAAGCGTTCTGAAGGCTCCAGGGACTGTCCGGAGGCTTCCCTGATGCCTTCGGAGCACTTAAAATGACCCTCCGAGCAACCCGGAAGTCACTTCCGGTTTGCTCGAAGGGTGGTTTTAAGTGCTCCGAAGGCTTCAGGGAAGCCTCCGGACAGTCCCTGGAGCCTCTGGAGGGCCTCCGGGGGGTCGGGGGAGGCTCTTTTCGCCCTCCCCAGGCTCCTATAAAGCCCCTGGAGCCTGGGGAGGGAAAAAAAACATGTAAAAATAGGGGGGGGGCGCACATTGCATTATGGGTGCGGCACGCCCGCACTCGACCCCCCTGCGCTCCCCCCACTTGTGGCACGCGAGCCAAAAAAGGTTCGCCATCACTGATATATCCTGTACACCCAAATATGGAAATATTGTTACATATAAAGAATTATTGAACAGACGGGAGATTAAAACTAGATTAGAATTGGCATCATAAGGGGTACAAGTAGAATGGTGGTCCTACTTACAGATACAATCAAGGTTTGCACAGGACAGGAAGAAGGAAGGCATTGCTAACGATTACACAGTGTTGGATAAACTTTTGATAGAGACAGAAAACAAGTTGATCAAAGTGCTGTATAGATTTTTATTGGAATATAAACTCGAGGAAGAACATGTCAAAGAAACTATGGTGGCCTGGGCGAAACATTTTGGTTGTAATGTGGAATTGGCTAAGTGGGAAAAACTTTGGATACTTAATTGGAAACTAACATTGGCTACGGCATATAAAGAAAATCTTTATAAGATGTTCTACAGATGGCATCTCCCCCAGCACGGCTCTCCAAAATGTTCAAAAATCTGGCCCCAAGTTGTTGGAAGTGTAAAAAAACACCAGGCACTTTTTATCATATGTGGTGGATGTGCAATGAGGCCAAAAGATATTGGAAAATCATGGTTGGAACAAATGGTGGGAGACCAAATTTTGTTTAAACCAGAAATTTTTCTCTTAGGCATAATGCCGGAGGGTTTAAGAAAACCCCTAGCTAATTATACATGTACTAACTGCGGCGCGCATAACTTTCGTGCAGTATTGGGAAAAAGAAAATACACCATCAGAGCTAGATTTAATTAGAAAAGTGTTGGCCTGTGCGGAAGCAGATAGGATCACTCTTGAACTTAAAAATAAAGGGGAAACAGAATATTTTGACGTCTGGAACACATTTTATGATTGGTATAACACAGCGGTTCTCAAATAGTGGGGCGCGCCCCCCTGGGGGGGCGCGAGGCTCCGTAAAGGGGGGCGCGAAGGCTCCCTTTCCATCTGGGTGCAACGGCGGCGGCATAGGCGAGGCATAATATATCCCGGCTTGAAGTGGCAGCGCTGGGGACTGCTCAGAGACTCATCAGAGCCGCGGGCTGGATCTGTGCAAGAAGCCTGCTCGGGCGGGGGTGGGAGGGAGGGAAGCATGGCTGTCCCAGGCTTCCCTCCCTCCCCCCCCCCCAGCCCAAGCAGACTTTTTGCACAGCTCCAGCCCGCGGCTCTGATGAGTCTCTGAGCAGTCCCCAGCGCTGCCACTTCAAGCCGGGATATATTCTGCCATGCCCTCGGCGGCGTCTTTATGCAGGTAGCTCGCCTCCCCGCCAGCAGCTCCACCGCCAACATTCCGTCTGGAAGCGGAAGCGCAACAGCCGCTGTTGGGGAAGGGACAAAGGGGCGGCGGTCGCCCGATCTTGCCACCCCCACCCCTTCACCCCTGGTAACGGCGACTGTTGTGCTGCTGCTTCCAGCTGGGATGCTGGAGGAGCTGCTGGCAGGGAGGGAGGGAAGAAAGGGAGGAGGGAGTAAGGATAGACAAGCAAGAGGGAAAGAGGAAAGAAGGCAAGCAGGCAGGAAGGAGGCAGAAGGAAGGAGGGAAGAATGGAACTGGAAGGGAGGCAGGGAAGGAGGGAGGGAGAAAGGAAGGATAGGAGGATAGGGAAAGAGGAAAGAAGGCAGGCAGGCAGGGGGAAAGAGGAAGGAGGGAACTGGAAGGGAGGCAGGAAGGAAGGGAAGGAGGAAGGGAGGGTGGAAGGAAGGATAGACAAGCAAGAGGGAAAGAGGAAAGAAGGCAAGCAGGCAGGAAGGAGGCAGAAGGAAGGAGGGAAGAATGGAACTGGAAGGGAGGCAGGGAAGGAGGGAGGGAGAAAGGAAGGATAGGAGGATAGGGAAAGAGGAAAGAAGGCAGGCAGGCAGGGGGAAAGAGGAAGGAGGGAACTGGAAGGGAGGCAGGAAGGAAGGGAAGGAGGAAGGGAGGGTGGAAGGAAGGATAGACAAGTAAGAGGGAAAGAGGAAAGAAAGCATGTGACTACGGTGGGAGTCGAGGAAAGACCGGTGTGCTATGTTATGCAGAGGTGTACTTATAACAATTTTATAGACAAATTAGACTATTTACAGTCGCGCGGGGGGGGGGCGCGAAATGTTTTCTTCTTCCTAGGGGGGGCATGACAGAAAATAATTGAGAAGCACTGGTATAACACAAGGTGACAAGACTGGAACAAACTGTATATATTGTGATTGGACAGAAGGATAGATAATGCACTAAGTAGGCTAATGGTTAATGGTTGAGACTAATTGTGTATAACGTGAATGTATGGTCACTTCGACTCTGCGGTACTGCATTGTTTTAAATGTAAAAATAATAAAAAAATATTTCAAAAAAAATATGGAGCGATAAGTTCCGTTTCAAAGCACCCCATTTGCAAGCAGACGAAGCTTCATCTCCCTCTAGGTCAGGGGTGTCCAAACTTTTTTCAAAGAGGGCCAGATTGGATGAAGTGAACATGCTGGAGGGCCGAACATTTTTCCGAACATTCTTTGAACAATTACAATTAAATGCAAATGAATTATTTTATGCCAAGTTAATTGCAAATGGCATAGTTTTCATTTCATAACATTAAGATCAACTGACAGCTGAGTTTTCACAATGTATTTTAAATAAATTTTAAAAAAACTTACCTGCACTAATGTGAAGGGTGAAACTGAGATCTGCACTGCATCAAATAGGCTCGGTCTGGTACAAAGGCAGTGGTTTTGATGCGCAAAATGTCACGCAGATGAGAGTCACTTAGTCTTGTCCTCACACGGTTCTTGTTAAAGTTCATAGCAGAGAATGTCTTCTCACACAAATATGTTAAGCCAAACAAGCTCAGCATTTTCTTAGCCAATGTCCGAATCTCCTGAAACCTGCCCTTATCCAGTTGACGGTAAAAGTTCACAAGAGAGAGCTGTTGGTGATGACTGCATAACTCGCTGTCACAATGCAGCTCAATGAGCTCAAGCTGCAGCTTATCTGGAGCATCGGGGTCAACAGAGAATGGAGAGGAGAAAAGGCTGATCTCCTTTTCAATAGCTGCAAAATCTTGAAAGCGCCGTTCAGTCTTCTGTCGCTCCCAACGTGCCGCCCTCAAGCAGAAGATGTAAATGCGGCCCTCCCACAGCCCTCCCTTCTGATTGAGGGTGGCGCGTTGTGAGCGACAGAGGGCGGTGACATCAGGATCAGGCTTCCAATGCGGCCCTCTCACCGCCCTCCCTCCTGTGGCAGACAGTCTTCTGCTTGCCGCCCTCAATCAGAAGGGAGGGCCGTGGGAGGGCCGCATTTACACAGAGCAGGGAGGGCTGTTAGAGGGCCGTATTAAACCGCCCCCGGGCCGCAAATGGCCCGCGGGCCGGACTTTGGACATGCCTGCTCTAGGTGAAAAGTGTTTGGGAGAGTATTTGGCACTTCGGAACAGAGTGATTTGCTGTGTTCCCAAGTACCCCATAACCGGCCAAACACTTTTCACCCTTACATAGAAATGAGAGAGACCGGAAGCTTCAAGCTTCGTCTGTTTGCAAATAGAGCTCTTTGAAACAGAGCAATTAGCTCTGTTTCAAAGTGCCCCATTTGCAAGCAGATGAAGCTTTGTCTCTTTCTGTGAAAAGTGGGTGGTGGAACATGAAATACACCTACAATGGGAAACTATTGAGATTTAAAGACAGAATCACAAATTGGGGGCATGTAAAGATGTATAATTATATAAAGATAATGATGAGAATAGCTGGGAATTGTAACCAGGTCTACATCTCGGCCAAAATTAGGCTGTGGGGGGGGTTAAAAGCACAATGACGATATATGTATACTTTTTTGTTCTATTTTTTTTAAAAAGGAGAATACATGTTAAAATTAAATATGTATATTGAAAAGGAATTATAAATACCATCAACATAAAATGGAGTTTACTCAGGAGCTGAAATACACCAAGTAAATGAGATGAAGAGTGTGAAGCAGAGGGGAGAGGTAAGGGAAGAAGAGAAGGATAGGAAAGAGGGCAAGGAGAGGAAGAGGAGGAGTGAAATTAGGAGTGGAAAGGGGAGAGAGGAGAAGGAGAGAGGAAGGGGAAGTAGAGAAGAACGGAAGGAAGAAAGGAGGTAGGGAGGGGGAGGAGAGAGGGAGAAGAAAGTGATAGATAAAGTACAAATATGGTGCATGGAGAGCAGAAGAGCCAATAATTGGTTTTTGGGAGCTGTTGGTAAGATGAATTGATGTAAACATTTAATAATACAATATGATGTTGGCTATGTAATAGTATACATGTGATTATATGTTATAAAAATGAAAAAATAAAAAACCTTATTTAAAAAGTGGGCGGTGGATCCAGAGGCACTTGGGGGAGGAAGGTGATCCCAATGTGCTGCCCACTTCATCCCACTGTCTCTCAGATTTCCCCACAAATGCGGTGTGGCAGGCACCCGCATGTCGCATCGGGATCTCCTCCCTCCCTCCCATGCCTCTGCCTGCTGCCGTAGCACCATGCAAACTTCCCACAAACATCCCGTGAGCCAGGCAGCCACGCAGCACATCCAGATCACCTGCCTCCCCATGCCTCTGCCTCTGGGCTCGGACATATCTACACTGCACCAAAGGGCTGGTGGGCTCTGGCTGCTGCCAGACACTGTCATCCCCTGCATGGTCACCACCTCTTGTGCTGGCCACACTCACCCTCCAGGCTTATTTTTGCAGTAGGGCTTATATTAGGCACACCCCAAAAATATCAGGCTTATTTTTGGGGTGGGTCTTATTTTCAGGAAAACACAGTAGTATTCTTAGACTTCAGCAAGACATTCAACAAAGTAGTCTACTTTTTGGTAAACTAGAAAAAAGTAGGATTGATATAATCACCATCAGGTGGATTGATAACTGGCTGACAAATCATACTCAAGAAGTACCATATTTTTCAGAGTATTAGACACACTTTCCCCACCACTAAAAGTGAGTGAAAATTGTGCACCATGTCTTATACACCAAATGTTGCATCAGCCATACCTGGGGGGGAAGGGGAGGGAGTTAGTGCAGCAGCAGCAATAGCAACAGGCAGTCGATTGGTGGTATTCTGAAAGGTTGATTCAACTGCCAATCAAAGAGGTGGGATTCAAGCAGTTCGGCTGAACTGTTTGTTAAAGTGTGGAGAGAATCGCCTGATCCCACTATTGCCTGCCCTGTTCGTTGAGCAGTTCGCCGAGGATGCCCTGCCACTGCCTACCGCACTGTCACCACAATGCCTGGTGTGCTGCAATGCTGATGAGCCTGCTGCACCACCTCTACTTCCATACTGCCGCTGGGCCTGCTTGCCACACCGCTGGGCATGCTGTGCCACCATGGGTCCTGCTGCACCACCTCTACTTGTCGCCCCACCACCAGGCCTGCCACCCCACCACAGGGGTGGGTTTCAGCCGGTTCGCACCAGTATGCTAAAACCTGTTCAGGAAATTTAGCGTACCTTTTGGAACCCGTTCATCCACTGGCACAGTACTGGAATGCTCCCTCCTGCCTGCCTGCCCTCACTCGCTCCCCCCACCCATCTGGTCGCTGCTCACTCGCCCCGCCCGTCCACACCTGGCTTTCCCCACCTGCCGCTCACTGATTGGCTGGCTCACCAATCACCCCGCCTCTGAGAGGCAGTTTGGGGGGGGCTTTCTTGTATGCCTTCTTTCTTTCTCCGAAGGCGTATGAAAAAGTCCCCCCATTGCCCAAACGTGTGAAGGAATGAATCTGTAGGCGCCTTTGCCTCAGCTACGCAATCTCCTTTTGTTCTCTGTCTGCCTACTTCACTCTTTCTGGCAGCAGAGAATGAAAGGAGGTCGCGTAGCCGAGGGCAAAGGAGCCTGCAGCTTTCTTCCTTCACACGTTCAGGTAGTCAGTGGGGGGGGGGCTTTCTCGCACGCCTTCTTTCTTTCTCCAAAGGCATGCAAGAAAGCCCTCCCCCACTGTCCAACTCCTTCCCAAGGCAAGAGTCCCTCCTTCTCTTTGAGAGCTGTCAGTGGCAGACATAAGGGAAATGGTGTGTGTGTGTGTATGAGAGAGAGAGAGAGAGAAAGAAAGAAAGAAAGAAAGAAAGAAAGAAAGAAAGAAAGAAAGAAAGAAAGAAAGAAAGAAAGAAAGTTGGAGAGAGATAAGAAAGAAGGAAGGAAGAGAAGAAAGGAAATAAGTGGGGGAGAGAGACACAAGAAGGAAAGAAGGAAGGAAGGAAGGAAGGAAGGAAGGAAGGAAGGAAGGGAACTTGTGATCACAACTGAGCCCAAAATTTTGGTTGCTAAGCAAGAGCGTTGTTAAGTGAGTTTCACCACATTCTCCAATTTGGCCATGCCCACCCAGTCACATGACCACCAAGCCACTCCCATCTGGTCACATGACCATCGAGCCACTCTCAGAAAACAGGCCACACCTACAGAATAGGTTCTAAAAAATTTTGAAACCCACCACAGCCCCACCACCACTTACCACACCATCGCACTACCGGGTCTGCCTCACCCACACTACCTGCTGCACCATTGCTGCAACCTGCCATCCAATCGCACCACTGGGCCTGCTGCCCCACTGCCGCCTGCCACCCTGCCAGCCCCGCTGCCTGCCACACCATCAGACTGCCTGGACTGCCGCACTGCCTGGACTGTGTGAACTGTAAGCCCAGAGACGCAAAGACAGGTATGGCTTGGCTTCCAGCATCAAAGAGGGCGGGCAAGGGTTAATGTTAAGGTTAGGGTTAGGGTTATTGGGGAGCACCTAGCAACATGGAGCTCCTCTTGCCATACGTTTTCCCTCCTCCCATCTCTGGATGTGGCATGGCTTCCTGCCTACCACAGCCATCAATGCAATTTGGGGGCGGCAGATTGTGTTTTATTAGCACAGGCAGGCATGCTAGAGCCTGCCTGTTTGCTTTTTTAAAGATAACATGGCTAGATTTTTTTGGGGGGGGAGGAAAAGAATCACCAATGTCCTAAAATTCTCAGCTTGCTATTATTAGTTTAGGTTGGGGGCGTAATGAGCTAGTGTGGCATGTACTGTATATGGTATACTGGTCTCTTATGTATGAACATGGTTTCAGCTATAGTGCTCTGTATTGTTATAAAGGACACATTACTCTTCTTTCTTGCAGAAAAATACTACGGTACCTCCTGATACTACAAGAATATCAAAGCAGAATAGACAAGTACCATATTTTTCGGAGTATAAGATGCACCAAGGTTTTAAAGAGGTAAATTTTTTTTAAAGGTTTTGCCCTCCCCGGCCCCCAGGAGCGCTCTCCACTCTGGAGAAAAAAAGAGGAGAGCTAAAGAAACCAGTGTGACTACAAAAAAAAAAAAGGCTTAAGACAGAAATGCCTATGGAGATTCTTTTTCAAAAGGCAACTGAACTTTATTCGAACTAAACTTCTTCCTAAAGCTGGTCTGGCCAAACACTTAAAATACTATGATTGAAAAATCTTGGAGAACTAATTAAGGGTCAGATGACCAGAGGAGAGCAAACCTCTTTATCATTTTTCAAGGCTTATATTTACATATTTGTATATACAGGTTCTCTCCTGTAACTTCCATCATGACAATCATTCAGATGTTTTGGCAAACTACTTAATGCATGCAAATGCACACTGAAAATCTGAGGTGGTGGCAGGTCATTAGCCATGGCTTTTCCCCCTTTCTGTACAGAGGAAGGATGAGGACAATGAAGACAAGGGCAATGATTAAATAATGTTTGCGCATCACCTATGAATCAAATCAAGAATGCGCCCTGGTTGACTTTTGTTGTTTCTACCACATTCCCCATGATTTCTTGTTGGCAGGAATGAAGATGATTATGGATTGGATCCAAATTGTTTTGTGAGGAGTTGGGGATGGTGGAAACACTGGTGGTGTGGATGTGATCTGAATGATCTGTAAAAAGAAAGAAGGAGAACTGAGGAAAAAGCAAATTCTTTCTAAGAAACAATACAGGAAAACTTTCTCCTTAATCCCAATTAACAGGCCTAACACCAACATCTGAAGAATGCTTTGAAGGTCTCCTCGGAGAAGACAGAAGTTAGGAACAGGATACTTTATCAAGTGCATTTGGACATCATTGACTCCTCTTTCTGCATGCCATATTAGGGAAACAATGACTGATTTAAGATAAGAACAACTCTGAGTAGTCCTTGGTGCTCTCTCAGCTTGGTTGATCTCTTGCAGAAATCTCATTACCAATTATTCTATTTCTCTGTGTCCGTGCTTGTGTGCACGCATGTGTGTGTACATACATGTATCTGCAAATGAACAGTTTTGGCAATCTGCTGCTTCCTCCAGATTTACCTACAAGCATTTCAGGGAATATCAACCAAATTCCTCCACTAAAATAATGTAGAAGATAATCAGGCGGTGCCCAAGGGAGGAGCATGTCATCAGTTTAGATCCTTTGCACCCACAAAAGATCTAAATCAAGTCCTTCTTGAATTCTGTTGACCCTTATCTACCACCATTTTGCCTTGATCGTTAGTAGTTCAGATTCTTCTTTAGAGATACCATGGAATAAAGTTGTACTCGTTTGAACAACTCTGCATCCTGATTTCTTATGCCTAATAAATAAAATACTAACAGCCAGAGCACATGTGGATTTTGAATTTAGCTTTTCTTTCAAAGTAGCAACTTACTCATTCAGTCAGGATTGTGTTAAGATGTAGGAGATTGTACAATATTGAGAAACTCCATATCAAATACCAATTGTCCATTCTTCTTGGAACCACAAATGTTCTCCAGCAATAGTAATAATCTGAAAAATAAATATTTGGTTAGTTGTACAAATTTCAGTTTGGATTTATGTGCTTGATTTCTGCTTTAAAGCTATGAAAAGTATTTATTTTAATAGTGATGTTTATGCTAGAACTTCAGCATGTTTGTTGGCACAGCTTCCCACATTCATGCTATATATATATATTTACCTAAGCAGGTAGGCTGTTACAACAAAGATTTGTACTATTTTAGTTAGCATGTTGTTTTATTGCTATAAATGGATGATAGTTTTTAGGAGATCTGCCAGCGATGACACAAATGAAGAGATACATACTAATTGAACTTATTAGTTCAGTAGTTAATTGTAACAAGTCATTAAAACACACTGATGTACAACATGAAAGTATCCATACAAGCTTCTTTCTGTGTCCATAGGCATCTATTGTGTGCAAGTGACATGAAGTCATCTAGCAAATGACATGAATGATGTACTTGATATAATTTGTATGGTTGCAAGTTTCATGATCCACATAATTTACTAGTTAGTTTATGATGCACAGTCAAAAAGCTTTCCACGCGTTTGAAAACCATTTCATTAATAAGATTATTAATATTTAGTAAAGCAGGAGTCCCCAACCCCGGGGCTGCAGCCCCCATGGCTTATTCAGAAATGGATTGTGTCAGCAGCAGGGTGCATGTGCATGCGCAGCTCAACTTGTGCACATGCCGGCCTGTGGCTCACACAAGTTCATCTGTGAGTGTGTGGCCCATCATTCACATGGCTTGGCTCCCCTCTTATCCCGCAGCTGGGCTGCCAAGCCGCAAATGTGGGGAACCGCTGTAGTAAAGAACACAAGCAATTAAAACCTCATGTTTGATTCTTCCACTTTTAATTCTGGAGAACAAAAACACATTTCATTAGTGCATACAATACCAATCTAAATCAATTTAAACCAAATTAATGAATGTATCCTCCTAGTTCTTTTAAGATTTTAATGCCAGCCTCAGCAATTATAACAAAGGCAGAGCATGGAAAAACATTTATACTATTACAAATTTTGTGAAAATCTACACGCTTATACGAGGACCTAACTCAAAGTAGGTGATTCTTGGTGGTATACAGAAGACAATTGAAATTAATATAAAATAACATAACACATTAAAGCACACTAAAGTAATAAAATGGCAAACAGAATGGAAAACCTTGGGGACTCAGCTCATCCCGGGGAAATGGTGTGAGGTTGTAGCACAAAGTTAGAATCCTTACATAAATAAATTTGGGGTAATAATATTAACTTACCAGGTGGAAGCATAATGAATATCTGGACTCCAGAACTGACTAACTTCTTGAGGCCATTCCTGTTACGATTGTCATTAGGCCTGAACAACTGAGCTACTCTTATCTCCAAAGTTACATTAGGATGCCTCTTCAAGAATTCAATGATAGAGTGGCTACAAGAACCACAAGGGCTCCAACTTAGAAACCAAATGATGTGGCATCTTGTTGTTGTTCTCTGCTTCAGTCTCTCTTCATGCCCTTCCAAAGCATTGATTTCTGCATGTTGGGAAGGGGTATTGGTACACCAGTTTCTCCATCTTTTGTGATTTCTTCCCCACTGAATTTCATACAGAACATAGGTTTTTTCTGGACATCTTTCGGGTGCATAATTCTTCAAAAATTCCTTTGATTCTATTTGCCACCCTAAGTGCAAATGTGAAATTGAAATTGTTACATATTTTTGTTGCAAGTTGTACAAATAAAAATGAACTATATTGGAGGATATCCAAAGTGTTTTATTCCTTCATTTAGATCCAGACTACAAAACTAGGAAAAGGGTTTAAATTCTCATCCTATTCCTGTCCTTCCTTGCAGAGGGAAGATTTACAGCAGAGGATGCTTGTATTGCTTGCCCCTGTAAGGCTCATTCAAATCCAAAGCTTTATGGCAGTCTTTCGATTAGAAAACGCTACAGTAAAAATACATATTCCTGTAATGATCAATAAAAATGAAAAGTAGACGTATAATAGAATGACCTAAAATAAATTAATACAGTAGCAATAATTCAGATAACAGTGGCAATCACCAACATTTGCATTAAACTTCAGTTGCAGGTAGAGCAGATTCCCTGTAGGGTTCGATGCTTCTTTCAAAGAGTGTACTTGGTCACTTGCAGTAAAGTCCCATCCAGTCCTCGGCTGGCAGAAAAGTGTCAGCATCAATTGTGCTACTGCCAGTACTGATCCCTTTTTTGTACAATAGAAATAAAGCTGGAAGCAATGCGGTCCTTACATAGCAATTGTGGGTTATCTTAAGGATGGATTGATTCCACTGACTTTGTTTTCCTTCCAGCAAACAACCCTTGGCGGTGAAAAGCAACCACCAGTCCTCCTTCTTAACATGGGTGGTCAGATGAATGCTGGTAGATTGCAGATGTGGAAAGGTTCCACTTCTGTCACCTGCCAATCAAGCTGCTTCACATCATAGAGCCCTTAATGGAACTTCAGGGGGACTTTCTCTTACCTGTTCCTGCTGGCCTCTCCGGCTCCATCCTGTAGCAACAATTCACAGTGGGGATATATATATGTGTGTGAAAAGAATCAGTTTCAGTTTCTGTTCCTCAGAAATAGAAACTATTTCTCCAGCATTGCAACATAATTTCACACCCCACCCAAGTCAGAATTTCTTGCTGGTTAAGTAACTCCAGCTGGTTTCTGTTGCTCTTAAGATTTTTTTCCCATTTCTCTTTTAGGGGAAATATTCTATCCTGCCTTTTTAATATTCTCCAAAATATTTCACTCTCTTTTTTTTATTAAATAGTTTTATTGAATGTTTTCAAGTTTAAAAAACCATAAGTAAAAAGAAAAAGAAAAAGGAAAAAACAAGAAAAAATACACAAACAAATACAAAACAGAGAAAAACACGAACATAACAATATAATATAATTTTACAGCTTCCTGTATCAGCATGTATATTCTGCTTTTGTAGTTCATTATTCGATTATTGACTTGTAGATTTTAACAAATCTAACACAATAATTATATTGTAGTAGAATAATATAATACATATAATAAGATTTTACATACATACATTTTTCTTCATATTATAATCAATAGTTTTTAAAACTTTTATTTCTTGTTCTGGCTTCTATTTTTCTAGCCACTTGTACAGTCTACTCCAAATTTTATAATAGTCAGACTCTTCTCTTTCTTTTAACTCCATAATCATCCTGTCAATTTCAGCACATTCGAGTATCTTCCTAATTACTATTTCACCTGGGGGGGGGGAGTAGTTTAAGATGGTTACTACTATTGAGCAAGGTACCACCTATGCTGTACCTGTGCATTTGGTTTTTACATCATGCACAAATATGAAATTTTTCTAAGCTTGTCAACTTGGATGTGCCATTTCTCAGGATCTGAAGAAAGATTATGTCCATAGTCCATAGCAGGGGCGGGGGGGTGGCAGTGGTTATTAGGGAAAGTCTCAGACCTCAGGAGGTCACTGTGCCTCAGATAGGCAGGTGTGAGTCCCTCTTTGTGAAGTGGAGCCTTGGAGCTCAGGTGGGCCTTTTTGTTACATACCTGTCTCCCTGCTACATTTCATCGGCCCTGCCGGAGCTGCTAGATGTATTAGCTGGATTGGCGGTTGATTTCCCCAGGCTCATGGTCCTGGGGGATTTCAATCTGCCTTCCATTGGCAAGACATCCGAGTCAACTCGGGAGTTCATGTCTTCCATGACAGCTATGGACCTAACTCAGTTAATTCAAGACCCCACCCATAATGGGGGACACACGCTCGACCTGATTTTTGTCTCTGGGCAGTGGATGAATGATCTAGATTTAGGGGATATTTCTATTCAACCCTTGTCATGGTCTGATCATTTACTCATCAGGCTTGACTTCCATACCGCTACCCCTCGCCGCAGGGAGGGATGGTTCCGCCCCAGGCACCTGATGGACCCCAAAAGGTTCCTGATGGAGCTTGGGGCTTTTCCTGAATCCCTTGCTCACAACTCGACCAAAGCCCTAGTGGAAGCCTGGGATAGGGCGGCCGCTGGGGCCTTGGATCGCATTGTGCCTTTGCGGCCTCTGACCTGATGTCGATCCCGGGTGGCTCCCTGCTTTACCGAGGAGCTCCGGGAGATGAAACGCCGGAAAAGACGCCTAGAGAGTAGCTGGACGGCAATATTTTCCGCTCTTATCGTGTCCGCAGATAACCGCCCAGCCGCCCTGTTTAGGGTGACCCGCTCCTTACTTAACCAAGGAACTGGGAAAGCCCCCTTGCAGGGTAGGGCTGAAGAATTTGTTCAGTATCTGCAGGATAAAGTCGCTCAGATCCAGACAGGCTTGGACTCTGACTGGGTAGATTCGGGCGAGCCGATGGGGATGAATCTTGAGGAGACAATCTGGGATGGGTTTGACCCTGTGACCCCTGAAGGCATGGACAGGATTATGGGGAGACTCAGTGCTGCCACTTGTGTGCTGGACCTGTGTCCCTCTTGGTTAGTTTCGGCTTCCCGGGAGGTGACACGAGGCTGGCTCCAGGCGATTACCAACACCTCATTGAGAGAGGGGTTCTTTCCCACCGCCTTGAAGGAGGCGGTGGTGAGGCCCCTCCTTAAGAAGCCTTCCCTGGACCCAGCTTCTTTAGCCAACTATCGTCCGGTCTCCAACCTTCGCTTTGTAGCAAAGGTTATCGAGAGTGTGGTAGCACATTAGCTTCCCCAGTACCTGGATGAAGCTGTCTACCTGGATCCATTTCAGTCGAGTTTCAGGCCCGGGTACAGCACGGAGACGACATTGGTCGCATTGGTCGATGATCTCTGGCGGGCCCGGGACATGGACTGCTCCTCTGTCTTGGTCCTATTAGACCTCTCGGCGGCTTTCGATACCATCGACCATGGTATCCTACTGCGACTACTCGGGGGGTTGGGAGTGGGGGGCACCGTTTTACGGTGGTTCTCCTACCTGTCAGATCGGTCGCAGTTTGTGTTGACTGGAGGGCAGAGATTGATCCCCAGGCGCGTCACTTGTGGGGTGCCCCAGGGGTCGGTTCTCTCACCCCTCCTGTTCAACATATACATGAAACCGCTGGGCGAGATCATCCATGGTTTTGGGGTACGGTATCATCAATATGCTGATGATACCCAGCTTTTCATCTCTACCCCAAACCACCCAAACGATGCCCTCGACGTGATGTCCTGATGCCTGGAGGCTGTGTGGATCTGGATGGGGAGGAACAGGCTCAAGCTCAATCACTCCAAGACTGAGTGGCTGTGGTTTCGATTTGTGCATCTTGTTCCATCTTTGACGATAGGGGGAGAAATTTTAGCCCCCTCAGAGAAGGGTCGCAATCTGGGAGTCCTCCTGGATACGCGGCTTAGTTTAGAAGAACACCTGATGGCTGTGACCGGGGGGGCCTTTTACCAGGTTCGCCTGGTACGTCAGTTGCACCCCTTCTTGGATCGGGATGCTCTGTGCACAGTCACTCATGCCCTCGTCCTTTCTCTCCTGGACTACTGCAATGCTCTCTACATGGGGCTGCACTTGAAGAGCACCCGGAGGCTTCAGCTGGTCCAGAATGCGGCCGCGTGGGTTGTCATGAGGGTACCTAGGTGCTCCCATGTTACACCCCTTTTAGGCGGCCTGCACTGGTTGCCGGTTGTTTTCCGGCTGCGATTCAAGGTATTAATTATGACCTTTAAAGCGCTCCATGACTTAGGCCCAGGTACCTGCGAGACCACCTACTGCCACCAATAGCCTCCCACCGTCCAGTATGATCCCACAGAGTTGGCCTCCTCAGGGTGCCGTCGGCCAGACAGTGTCGGCTGGTGACCCCCAGGGGGAGAGCCTTCTCTGTGGGAGTGCCTTCCCTCTGGAATGTGCTGTCCCCGGAGCTTCGCATAATCCCTGACCTCCGGTCCTTCCGAGGCGCCCTAAGAAGTTGGCTTTTCCAGTAAGCTGGCCTGGCCTGTTATTTTTTTATCTCATTTTTTAAATGTATTGTCCTATAAATTGGGTTTGTTTTTTTGGATATGTATTTAATTTCTTTTTAACTTTTGGGATGTGTGTTTTTTAATGTTGTACGCTGCCCTGAGTCCTTTGGGAGAAGGGTGGCATATAAATCCAATAAAACAAACAAACAAACAAAACAACAGTCAACACCAGCATCGCGCGCTGAGACCTGTCCGCAACTCTCTTATAGTCCTCCTTGGCTTTATCCAGATATCGTCGCACCACTTGATGGACCATCTGTAGTTCCAACAGAAAGTCCTTAGCTGCGGGGACCGGTGAGTCGATTGGTGTGAGGGGAAAGAACTGAGGATGATACCCTATATTGGCCAAGAAGGGCGTCGTTTGCGTGGATGTGTGCTGTGAGTTATTAAACACGAACTCCGCCACTGCCAGATAGTCCGCCCAATCATTTTGCTGCTGGTTCACAAAACAACGCAGGTACTGCTCCAAAATCCTGATCACTTTTTCCGTCCCTCCGTCATAGGTGCTCCCATGTTACACCCCTTTTAGGCGGCCTGCACTGGTTGCCGGTTGTTTTCCGGCTGCGATTCAAGGTATTAATTATGACCTTTAAAGCGCTCCATGGCTTAGGCCCATGGTACCTGCGAGACCACCTACTGCCACCAGTAGCCTCCCACCGTCCAGTGCGATCCCACAGAGTTGGCCTCCTCAGGGTGCATCGGCCAGACAGTGTCGACTGGTGACCCCCAGGGGGAGACCCTTCCCTCTGGAATGAGCTGCCCCCGGAGCTTCGCATAATCCCTGACCTCCGGTCCTTCCGAGGCGCCCTAGGAAGTTGGCTTTTCCAGCAAGCCGGCCTGGCCTGTTAATTTTAACTCATTTTTAAATGTATTGTCCTATAAATTCGGTTTGGTTTTTTTTTTGGATATGTATTTAATTTCTTTTTAACTTTTGGGATGTGTGTTTTTTAATGTTGTATGCCGCCCTGAGTCCTTTGGGAGAAGGGTGGCATATAAATCCAATAAAAACAAAACAAAACAAACAAACAAAACAGAGAAAAACACGAACAACATAACAATATAATATAATTTTACAGCTTCCCGTATCAGCATGTATATTCTGCTTTTGTAGTTCATTATTCGATTATTGACTTCTTGTAGATTTTAACAAATCTAACACAATAATTATATTGTAGTCGAATAATATAATACGTATAATAAGATTTTACATACATACATTTTTCTTCATATTATAATCAATAGTTTTTAAAACTTTTATTTCTTGTTCTGGCTTCTATTTTTCTAGCCACTTGTACAGTCTACTCCAAATTAGAAAAAAAATCTTAAGGGCGGCAGAAACCAGCTCCAGCTTAAGATTTTTTAATATATACATAAATATATTTGACATGTGAACAAAATAATATCAATAACAACCATTGTACTAAGTTACTTAACCAGCAAGGAATTCTGACTTGGGTGTGGTGTGAAATTATGTTGCAATGCTGGAGAAATAGTTTCTAATTCTGAGGAACAGAAACTGAAACTGATTCTTTTCACACACACACACACACACACACACACACACACACACACACACACACACATAGGCAAGAGTCTTAGCCACTATGTATAATACAGCCCAGGTTTGAATCCCAGTAAGGGTATGGCTAGCTGATGAGAGCTAAATAGCTCGAAATGGATCTATACTAGTCTCCCTTTATTTTATCAGCACAAATACAACACAAATATAAAAAGGCAACATTAAAAATAAAAATATGGGTTTCTGCCTGGATGGTTTTCTGTGATGAGCCGAAAGGACAGAAAGAGGGAGGAGTGTGCTCCCTCCCATATTAGGTCATACCAGGGGTTGTAACACAAACACATACTTATTTCCCTGGCTCAGCTGATAAAGGAGGAGAAGCCTGTGGCGTAGTGGCTAAGACTCTTGCCTAGTGTATAATACAGCCCAGGTTTGAATCCCAGTAAGGGTATGGCTAGCTGATGAGAGCTAAATAGCTCGAAATGGATCTATACTAGTCTCCCTTTATTTTATCAGCACAAATACAACATATATATATATGATGCTGACACTTTTCTGACAGCCGAGGACTGGATGGGACTTTACTGCAAGTGACCAAGTACGCTCTTTGAAAGAAGCATCGAACCCTACAGGGAATCTGCTCTACCTGCAACTGAAGTTTAATGCAAATGTTGGTGATTGCCACTGTTATCTGAATTATTGCTACTGTATTAATTTATTTTAGGTCATTCTATTATACGTCTACTTTTCATTTTTATTGATCATTACAGGAATATGTATTTTTACTGTAGCGTTTTCTAATCGAAAGACTGCCATAAAGCTTTGGATTTGAATGAGCCTTACAGGGGCAAGCAATACAAGCATCCTCTACTGTAAATCTTCCCTCTGCAAGGAAGGACAGGAATAGGATTAAACCCTTTTCCTAGTTTTGTAGTCTGGATCTAAATGAAGGAATAAAACACTTTGGATATCCTCCAATATAGTTCATTTTTATTTGTACAACTTGCAACAAAAATATGTAACAATTTCAATTTCACATTTGCACTTAGGGTGGCAAATAGAATCAAAGGAATTTTTGAAGAATTATGCACCCGAAAGATGTCCAGAAAAAACCTATGTTCTGTATGAAATTCAGTGGGGAGGAAGTCACAAAAGATGGAGAAACTGGTGTACCAATACCCCTTCCCAACATGCAGAAATCAATGCTTTGGAAGGGCATGAAGAGAGACTGAAGCAGAGAACAACAACAAGATGCCACATCATTTGGTTTCTAAGTTGGAGCCCTTGTGGTTCTTGTAGCCACTCTATCATTGAATTCTTGAAGAGGCATCCTAATGTAACTTTGGAGATAAGAGTAGCTCAGTTGTTCAGGCCTAATGACAATCGTAACAGGAATGGCCTCAAGAAGTTAGTCAGTTCTGGAGTCCAGATATTCATTATGCTTCCACCTGGTAAGTTAATATTATTACCCCAAATTTATTTATGTAAGGATTCTAACTTTGTGCTACAACCTCACACCATTTCCCCGGGATGAGCTGAGTCCCCAACGGGTTAGTTGTAGAGGTTTTCCATTCTGTTTGCCATTTTATTACTTTAGTGTGCTTTAATGTGTTATGTTATTTTATATTAATTTTAATTGTCTTCTGTATACCACCAAGAATCACCTACTTTGAGTTAGGTCCTCGTATAAGCGTGTAGATTTTCACAAAATTTGTAATAGTATAAATGTTTTTCCATGCTCTGCCTTTGTTATAATTGCTGAGGCTGGCATTAAAATCTTAAAAGAACTAGGAGGATACATTCATTAATTTGGTTTAAATTGATTTAGATTGGTATTGTATGCACTAATGAAATGTGTTTTTGTTCTCCAGAATTAAAAGTGGAAGAATCAAACATGAGGTTTTAATTGCTTGTGTTCTTTACTACAGCGGTTCCCCACATTTGCGGATTGGCAGCCCAGCTGTGGGATAAGAGGGGAGCCAAGCCATGTGAATGATGGGCCACACACTCACAGATGAACTTGTGTGAGCCACAAGCCGGCATGCGCACAAGTTGAGCTGCGCATGCACATGCACCCTGCTGCTGACACAATCCATTTCTGAATAAGCCATGGGGGCTGCAGCCCCGGGGTCGGAGACTCCTGCTTTACTAAATATTAATAATCTTATTAATGAAATGGTTTTCAAACGCTTGGAAAGCTTTTTGACTGTGCATCATAAACTAACTAGTAAATTATGTGGATCATGAAACTTGCAACCATACAAATTATATCAAGTACATCATTCATGTCATTTGCTAGATGACTTCATGTCACTTGCACACAATAGATGCCTATGGACACAGAAAGAAGCTTGTGTGGATACTTTCATGTTGTACATCAGTGTGTTTTAATGACTTGTTACAATTAACTACTGAACTAATAAGTTCAATTAGTATGTATCTCTTCATTTGTGTCATCGCTGGCAGATCTCCTAAAAACTATCATCCATTTATAGCAATAAAACAACATGCTACCTAAAATAGTACAAATCTTTGTTGTAACAGCCTACCTGCTTAGGTAAATATATATATATAGCATGAATGTGGGAAGCTTTGCCAACAAACATGCTGAAGTTCTAGCATAAACCTCACTGTTAAAATTAATAGTTTTCATAGCTTTAAAGCAGATATCAAGCACATAAATCCGAAATGAAATTTGTACAACTAACCAAATATTTATTTTTTAGATTATTACTATTGCTGGAGAACATTTGTGGTTCCAAGAAGAATGGACAATTGGTATTTGATATGGAGTTTCTCAATATTGTACAATCTCCTACATCTTAACACAATCCTGACTGAGTAAGTTGCTACTTTGAAAGAAAAGCTAAATTCAAAATCCACATGTGCTCTGGCTGTTAGTATTTTATTTATTAGGCATAAGAAATCAGGATGCAGAGTTGTTCAAACAAGTACAACTTTATTCCATGGTATCTCTAAAGAAGAATCTGAACTACTAACAGTCAAGGCAAAATGGTGGCAGATAAGAGTCAACAGAATTCAAGAAGGACTTGATTTAGATCTTTTGTGGGTGCAAAGGATCTAAACTGATGACATGCTCCTCCCTTGGGCACCGCCTGGTTATCTTCTACATTATTTTAGTGGAGGAATTTGGTTGATATTCCCTGAAATGCTTGTAGGTAAACCTGGAGGAAGCAGCAGACTGCCAAAACTGTTCATTTGCAGATACATGTATGTACACACACATGCGTGCACACACGCATGCACACAGAGAAATAGAATATAAACGAGAAAGAGAAAGGCTTCTGGAAATTCTCTAGCATTTTTGGACTTGGGTTGTTTTTTTAGATGGTCACCGTTTTCCCAATAGGTTACGTTTGTCCATATATGGAGAAATTAAAGAGTATTCGTTGTATCTTCTGTCACAAACTGTAAAAAAAAAAAAAACCTGCCATGCGTCAAAAACATCTCAGAAACCACCAACCATATGCAATCTGGGTTGCACAAAAGCCAACTGAAGCCCTCCAAAACATCCTACATAAACCGAAAGACCCAGCAGCTCCAGAAGAAAAAACAGGAGTCATAGGACAAACAAGCAAAAGGCTAGTAGTTATGAACACCAAGTAGCTTTCAGACATGATGAAAACTCTTTAATTTAATAGAGACTTTCTAGAAGCCTGGCACACCAATTAGCCATTAATAGAAACATAGCCACAAACAATATCTACATACTGTACAAAAGAAACAATCAACAAGCCACAAAGGAAACAAAAATATCAAACACAATCAAGGAACTGCCAAACAAGCTAACAAGTAAACAGCCAAACCAAAGAATCTCCATGACCATTCACACCAACAGTGACAGGGCAAGCCACTAGAACAGTGATGGCGAACCTTTTTCGCCTCGGGTGCCAAAAGCACATACGTGCACGCTATCACACGAACTCGAGTGCCGACCCACATAACGTAATGTCCCCGCTCACCTGTGTGGACCGTGCATTTTTGCACAAGGCTTCCTCGCCACTCCCTGCTCTGGCTGCTTCCCCTTGGATAACACCCAGTGAGGGGAGAAGTTGCTCTGCCACTAACGGGCAGAGATTGGGGTGGGGGTGGGGGAATGCTCAAGTGTGCTCCTGTGTCAAAAAACCTTCCCTTATCATTCTCCTGTGTAAAGATTGGGCCCTTTTTACAATGGCAGGTGTGAGTCCAGTTGCTAAATTCTCCCCTTCTATTAAAGAGGATCCTGGGCACTACAGTCAATAGACAAATGAGGAATGGAGCTGCTGGCACAGGGGAAAGAAAAGCAGCAAGAAAAGAAGAAAAAGCAGCTTTTTCCCCTCAAGGTGGCTGCTCTGTTCCCCCCCCTCCCCCGTGCTAGCACAGAGGATCCTGCCTGGTCCCTGCAATCCAAAGGGAAATGAGGAAGAGACCAATCTGCATGAGGAAAGACAAGTAGCAAGGAAATAAGGAAAAGCAGCTTTTCCCCCCTCAAGGTGGCTGCTCTGTTGCCCTTTTCTCCATTTCAGCACCACTCCATGGAGCCTGCCCCACCCCCCATCGCCCAGGTCCTCGCTTCTCCCAAGCATTTCTTTGCCTATTTAATTTCCCCTCCGTAGCATTTTTCCATTGTGTTTCTTGCTGTTTTGGACAGGAAAACAAAGTTTGTGGGACTAAAAAAAACTCCTTTCAATCAATTAATTCCAACTTTGCGAGATCTCTTCCCTCTCCCCAAGTTGTAATTGATTGAAGTTTTTTTTTTAGTCCCACAAACTTTGTTTCTCTACACACGATGGCAAGAAACGCGATGGAGCTGGAAATCAGGTAGGCAAAGAAATGTTTGGGAGAAGCGAGGACCTGGGCGATGGTGGGTGGGGCAACCTCGATGCCCTAGCACTGAAATGGAGAAAAGGGCAACAGCAGCCACGTTGAGTGAAAGAAGCCTCTTTTCTTCTTTCCTTACTGCTTGTCTTTCCCCCCTGCTGGCAGATTGGGCAGGATCCTTTTTAGTAGCAGGGGGGATGGGGGAACAGAGCAGCCAGCACGGGGGAAAGACAAGCGGCAAGAAAAGAGGCTTCTTTCACTCGTGCTGGCAGCTCTCACATTTCCCTGTGGATTCAAGCGATCGGGCAGGATCCTTTTTAGTAGCAGGGGGGAACACAGCAGGCAGCACGAGTGAAAGAAGCCTCTTTCCTTGCCACTTGTCTCCCCCGTGCTGGCAGCTCTCTCAGCGATCGGGCAGGATCCTTTTTAGTAGCAGCGGGGAGGGGGGAACACAGCAGGCAGCACGGGGGAAAGAAGCCTCTTTCCTTGCCACTTGTCTCCCCCGTGCTGGCAGCTCTCTCAGCGATCGGGCAGGATCCTTTTTAGTAGCAGGGGGGAGGGGGGAACACAGCAGGCAGCACGGGGGAAAGAAGCCTCTTTCCTTGCCACTTGTCTCCCCCGTGCTGGCAGCTCTCTCAGCGATCGGGCAGGATCCTTTTTAGTAGCAGGGGGGAGGGGGGAACACAGCAGGCAGCACGGGGGAAAGAAGCCTCTTTCCTTGCCACTTGTCTCCCCCGTGCTGGCAGCTCTCTCAGCGATCGGGCAGGATCCTTTTTAGTAGCAGGGGGGAGGGGGGAACACAGCAGGCAGCACGGGGGAAAGAAGCCTCTTTCCTTGCCACTTGTCTCCCCCGTGCTGGCAGCTCTCTCAGCGATCGGGCAGGATCCTTTTTAGTAGCAGCGGGGAGGGGGGAACACAGCAGGCAGCACGGGGGAAAGAAGCCTCTTTCCTTGCCACTTGTCTCCCCCGTGCTGGCAGCTCTCTCAGCGATCGGGCAGGATCCTTTTTAGTAGCAGCGGGGAGGGGGGAACACAGCAGGCAGCACGGGGGAAAGAAGCCTCTTTCCTTGCCACTTGTCTCCCCCGTGCTGGCAGCTCTCTCAGCGATCGGGCAGGATCCTTTTTAGTAGCAGCGGGGAGGGGGGAACACAGCAGGCAGCACGGGGGAAAGAAGCCTCTTTCCTTGCCACTTGTCTCCCCCGTGCTGGCAGCTCTCTCAGCGATCGGGCAGGATCCTTTTTAGTAGCAGCGGGGAGGGGGGAACACAGCAGGCAGCACGGGGGAAAGAAGCCTCTTTCCTTGCCACTTGTCTCCCCCGTGCTGGCAGCTCTCTCAGCGATCGGGCAGGATCCTTTTTAGTAGCAGCGGGGAGGGGGGAACACAGCAGGCAGCACGGGGGAAAGAAGCCTCTTTCCTTGCCACTTGTCTCCCCCGTGCTGGCAGCTCTCTCAGCGATCGGGCAGGATCCTTTTTAGTAGCAGCGGGGAGGGGGGAACACAGCAGGCAGCACGGGGGAAAGAAGCCTCTTTCCTTGCCACTTGTCTCCCCCGTGCTGGCAGCTCTCTCAGCGATCGGGCAGGATCCTTTTTAGTAGCAGCGGGGAGGGGGGAACACAGCAGGCAGCATGGGGGAAAGAAGCCTCTTTCCTTGCCACTTGTCTCCCCCGTGCTGGCAGCTCTCTCAGCGATCGGGCAGGATCCTTTTTAGTAGCAGCGGGGAGGGGGGAACACAGCAGGCAGCACGGGGGAAAGAAGCCTCTTTCCTTGCCACTTGTCTCCCCCGTGCTGGCAGCTCTCTCAGCGATCGGGCAGGATCCTTTTTAGTAGCAGCGGGGAGGGGGGAACACAGCAGGCAGCACGGGGGAAAGAAGCCTCTTTCCTTGCCACTTGTCTCCCCCGTGCTGGCAGCTCTCTCAGCGATCGGGCAGGATCCTTTTTAGTAGCAGGGGGGAGGGGGGAACACAGCAGGCAGCACGGGGGAAAGAAGCCTCTTTCCTTGCCACTTGTCTCCCCCGTGCTGGCAGCTCTCTCAGCGATCGGGCAGGATCCTTTTTAGTAGCAGCGGGGAGGGGGGAACACAGCAGGCAGCACGGGGGAAAGAAGCCTCTTTCCTTGCCACTTGTCTCCCCCGTGCTGGCAGCTCTCTCAGCGATCGGGCAGGATCCTTTTTAGTAGCAGGGGGGAGGGGGGAACACAGCAGGCAGCACAGTGAAAGAAGCCTCTTTCCTTGCCGCTTGTCTTTCCCCGTTCCGGCAGCTCTCTTTGCATTGGGCTGTTTTTCGCCCTTTGGAGGCTTCAGGGAATCCTCCGGAGATTAAAAAAAAACTATCGAAAATCAGCTGGCCAGCGGGTGCATGCGCACTGGAGCTGACAGGACAATGCCTCGCGTGCCCTCAGAAATGGCTCCGCGTGCCATAGGTTCGCCATCACGGCACTAGAACATAAACTGAGAACAAACACTACTCCTTACTAGCATTGATGAGGTTACATAGCTTGGGTAATGAGATTTCTGCAAGAGATCAACCAAGCTGAGAGAGCACCAAGGACTACTCAGAGTTGTTCTTATCTTAAACCAGTCATTGTTTTCCTAATATGGCATGCAGGAAGAGGAGTCAATGATGTCCAAATGCACTTGATAAAGTATCCTGTTCCTAACTTCTGTCTTCTCCGAGGAGAACTTCAAAGCATTCTTCAGATGTTGGTGTTAGGCCTGTTAATTGGGATTAAGGAGAAAGTTTTCCTGTATTGTTTCTTAGAAAGAATTTGCTTTTTCATCAGTTCTCCTTCTTTCTTTTTACAGATCATTCAGATCACATCCACACCACCAGTGTTTCCACCATCCTCAACTCCTCACAAAACAATTTGGATCCAACCCATAATCATCTTCATTCCTGCCAACAAGAAATCACGGAGAATGTGGTAGAAACAACAAAAGACAACCAGGGCGCATTCTTGACTTGATTCATAGGTGATGCACAAACATTATTTAATCATTGCCCTTGTCTTCATTGTCCTCATCCTTCCTCTGTACAGAAAGGGGGAAAAGCCATGGCTAATGACCTGCCACCACCTCAGATTTTCAGTGTGCATTTGCATGCATTAAGTAGCTTGCCAAAACACCTGAGTGATTGTCATGGACTACTTGTTGAGTACAGTTTGTCAGCCAACTACAAACCCATCTGGTAGTGATGTTGTCTATTCCACATTTTTCTAGCTTACCAAGAAGTAGATTGTGGTCTACTTTGTCAAATGCTTTACTGAAATCTAAGTGCACTATGTCCACAGCATTTTGCTGGTCTGCAAATTTAGTCACTTTATCAAAGAATGAAATAAGATTTCTTTGGCATGATCTGTTTTTAACAAACTCATGCAAGCTACTAGTTATACCTTTATTTGCTTAGAACTATTTGCATGCAAGTTGAGCTTCTTTTTCCATGAGCTTCTCCAGCCATTGGGAATAGGAAAATAGTTAGAAGGGGTTTCTGTAGTCAAAACAATTTAAAGCTTTCCCATGAGAACCAAGGACAAACTCTCACAGGTGGCTGGCCAGAGGAGCAAGTAACCCAATTACCGGGTATTAGGTAAAAGCCATGGGAAACCTCAGAGTCAGCTTTCACCAGTTTGTGCCAATATGATTTATTCAATAAACCATTCTTAGAGGAAGTCAAGTGCCTCAGAGTTTATTTTCTATGGGTGCATTACTTGGAACGCTGACATTGGTATTGGAAAAAATAGGGGGAGGTCAGAAATTAAACACTTCTCTATGTTATTTTTATTTGTTCATAATATAAAATACAAATAGTACAGTACAAAAACAAATAGTAAGAAAAATAAGGGTGTCAACTTGCAAAGTTTTCCTGACCTGCTCCTGAGTTGCTATAGGCAAGAGGATGGAAAATTGAGCCTCACAGCTGCACCAAGGAATTCACACCTCAGACAAAACAAAGAACATCCTAGCCAGCTGAAGTCAAGGCCATCTCCATGGAGACCTGTAATGGCCAGAGGACGTTACTTCTATGACCTACAAAATTGCTTCATTGGGGAATGTGACTAGTAGACACACATTGGGGGTAGGGGCAACAGGGTAAGAGGCAAGAGACAAACTGGGTGAAGTCAGAGCTGGCTTCACTTAGGTCATGTCAACATGGCGCACCTAATAAACAACAGGATTTTTCTTGCAAAATGGCTTGAAGCTCCAGATTTTATTAAGAGTATTGGTCAGAACCCTGACATCAAGCCAGCTCTCTCAAAACTAACCAAAAATGTCTCGGATTCCTGAGTCCTGGAATCCCAGACATTTTTGTCTGGGATTCCACTTGCTCTCTGATACCTGAGGTGCATGCAGAGGTAGTATTCAGCAGGTTCTGACCAGTTCTGGAGAACCAGTAGTGGAAATTTTGGGTAGTTCGGAGAACTGGTAAATACCACCTCTGACTGGCCTCAACCCCATTTATTCTCTGCCTCCCGAGTCCCAGCTGATTGGAAGGAAATGGGGATTTTGCAGTATCCTTCCCCTGCCACCCCCACCAAGCCACGCCCAGAGAACCGATAGTAGAAATGTTTGAACCCCACTCCTGCACGCATGCATACGCAGGGGGTGGGAGGAGTGCAGGGGGGGTGTATGCACATGCATGGGCAGCAGGGTGCATGCTGATGTGGGGCATGTATGCACAGGGGTGGGGCATATGGAGAGAGGGTGCATGTGTACAATGCATTATGGGTGCATGCACATGCATGCTTTCAGTTCACGGTAACAAAAAGCTTTGCCATCACTGCCCTAGGGAGCTGGAGGAATTGCGGACTTTTATAGAAGAAAACCTGAAGTGTGGGTTCAACCAGCCCCCAGGCTGGGGGTGGCTGCCCTGGTACTGTTTATAGAAAAGAAGGATTGCTCCCTTTGGCCCTATGTTGACTATTATGGGTCATTATTATTTGGTCAAAGGAAAGGTCTTCACCAAGTTGGATTTACGGAGCGCATACTATTAAGTGAGGATCAAAGCAGGGGATGAGTGGAAAACAGATTTCAATTGCTCCTTAGGATGCTTCCAGTTTCAGGTCCTCCCTTTTGGACTGCAAGGGGCCTCTGTTGTGCTTATGCAGCTAATAAATGAAGTGCTGCATGAACACCTGTGTAAGGGAGTGTCAGATTACCTGGATGACATTTTAATCTATATTGAGACAATGGCAGAACATGTAAAACTAGTCAGAGCTGTGCTCAAGAACCGTTGAGCAGCCAAACTATATGCCAAGCAAATTTCACCAGAGTAAAATCACCTAACTGGGCTACTGCATCTCCCATGAGGGGATAGAAATGGACTCCAAAAAGGTGTAAGCAGTGCAGTCAGAAGCAACTTCCTGGGTTTGCAAACTTTTACTGCCAACCCATCCCCTCTTTTGCCTAGATAGCCCTCCCCATCACCAACCTGCTAAAGACTAATGGAGAGGGAAAACCCAAATTGAATTCTTCAGTAGCTTCTTTCTCAGATTAAATAATTTTCTGAATATTGTAAACTGAGATGTCTAATCTTATTCATTATCTGAATCTTTCTTCTATTCTCTGTGATTGCATTTGGGGAGGGACAGGAAAGTGGAAAGCCTTCCTTGCTCCCATTTCCACTCCTGTTTTTTTCCCATAAAATAAGACACAATAAGCAAGAGTGTGCAGAACAATCACCCCAAGGTAATTTATTGTCATATTTGCAACAGCTTTGGATCAAATGAAGCAATCAGAAACTTGCTGCAGCCAACTCACTGCAGTCAACTCACCACCACTAACTCACCACAGCCAACTTGCTGTGTTACACCTTGCCTTGGCCAAGTCACTGCAGGACAATTTTAACAATTCAATTTAATTATTTAAAATAAATAAAACATATTTTAATTTTTCTCATTCACATTTCATTCTGTCCCTCCTTTTGCATCTTTTTTAAATTATTCTATTCCACCATTTTTTAATATTAGTGTAACTCTTGTCCCACAGCAAGTTGTCCTATGGTGTGTTGGTCATGGTGAATTGTCATTGATCCCCACTGCAAATATTTTCAAAAATACGAATTGTTACCCCAAGATTTGTCAGAGCAGCAACACCTGCAAGACATTCATGCAGGCGTAATCCAAAAGCATCCCTGTTCTATAGAGTCTCTCTCGTATTTATAACAGTGATTAAAAACATAAGAAACAGACTGAAAGGACTTTTAATATAGTAGTAGTACTAAGATGGCACTGCATTTTATCCACGACTTATTATATAGGAAGAAAACCTTCTGAGCAATGAATAGAACAGAACAGAATAGAATAAAATAGAATCAGAGTTGGAAAGGACCTTGGAGCTCTTCTAGTGCAGCCCTCTGCTCAAGCAGGTGAACCTATACTATTTCAAATAAGTGGCTGTCTAGTTTCTTCTTAAAAACCTCCAGTGATGGAGTGCCCAAGATTTCCGAAGGCAAGCTATTGCACTGGTTAATTGTCCTCAGTTAAGAAGTTTCTCCTTAATTCCAGGTTGCTTCTCTCCTTGATTAGTTTCTATCCATTGTTTCTTGTCCTGCCCTCTGGTGCTTTGGAGAATAATTTGACCCCCTCTTCTTTGTGGCAGCCCCACAAATACTGGAATACTGCTGTCATGTATAAGGTCCTGCCTCTACTCCCCATTCAAGAAAGTACGGACTCTTGCGATAGCAGCATTTCAAAAGGAACCTTTTATTGAAAGGAAGTGATTGCAGGACAGAAGCAAAGCAGGATCTAAGGTCCCCTTAGGCAATTCCGTTAGGATAAAGGAATTAGGAACCCCTCCCCTCACTCCGATGTTGAATGAGCCAATCCACAGGTGTGAAGATTTTGTGAAAATGGTCGTCCTGGGAAGGGACTGTTCCCAGGTGCTTCTTTCAGGCGGCTTCAGAACTGAGGCAAAACAGATGGCCCTCCCCCCTTACACATTCCCCAAAGGTAAATCAAAGCACAGGGCAGATAGGTGTCAGAGCTAGAGTTATAAACTAAGGGATTACAGGATGTGAAGGAAACGGGAAGAGGGTAATAAGTGAATAAATGATCCAGGCCCCTCTCCCCACAGAAATGGCAGTATCACAATAGGGATATGACATGCTGCCCCCCTTGAAAAATGAGGGGTTCCCCTGCAAAGAAAGCACAACATAGTGAGTTATTTAGGTTTGTTAGGGTATTTGTGAATGGAACTTTTTCAGTAATGTGGGGGTCCTAACATGTTTTTAGCAATCCACTCATTCTGGGAGGGAGGTAAATGCTTCCAGGCTACTAGATATTGTGTGCAGCCATGGTGTGTGCGTGAGCCTAGGATTTCCTTAATTTCAAAGTGTTGTTCCCCCTCAATCATGATAGGGGTTGGAGGAATGTATAGAAGTGGCCTTAGGGGCAAGGTAATTTCTGGTTTCATCAGACTGCAGTGAAACACTGGGTGGACTTGTCTAAGTGTTTTGGGGAAGAGTAATTCCACTGTCACTGGGTTAATGATCCTAATTATAGGGAAAGGTCCTATGCATGTAGATCCCAACATTTTGGAGGGTTGCAAGATCTGTAGGAATTTGGTGGATAAATACACCTTATCCCCTATTTTAAAAGGTTTTTGCTCCATTCTTTTTTTTTTTTGTCAGTCTGAGCTTTAAAAGCGGTCCTAGCCTCGCTCAGAACCAATCTTACTACAGGCCAGGTGTTTTGCAGTTGTTGTATTCACTCTTTAAGGGAAGGTATGGTTGGCTCCTCTACTGGGAACTCAGGCATTGGGGTGAAATCCTGGCCTGTTGCACCTTGGAATGGGGTGAATCCATTGCTAGAATAAGGAGTTATTGTATGCAACCTCTGCAAAGGGCAGAAGGTCAGTCCAATTATCTTGTTGATAATTAATAAACATCTCAAATATTGCTCTAGAACACTATTGGTCCTCTCTGATCCGCCATTAGTAACTGGATGATGAATTGAACTTAGGCCTTGTCCAGTACCTAGAAGGCCCAAAAAAGCTTTCCAGAGCTTTGAAGTGAACTGAACCCCCCAATCAAATTTTATCCTTTGTGGGGCCCCATGCAAGCGATAAAGGCGTTGCAGGAACATTTCTGCAAATGCCCTGGCAGTGGGGATTTTTTTGGCAGGGGATAAAATGGGCCTGCTTGGAAAATAGGTCTGTCATGATCCAAATGACGGTATTCCCCCCACTTTCAGGCTTTGTTCTCCTCTAGGAAATGTCTCCAGGTAAGGAGAGCTCATCGCACTGCATATGCCTCTTTGTCCCAAATAGCTGATCTCTGTTCAGTATCTGTTAGTTTTTTAGAGGCTATGTGCAGGGCTGTAGTTGCCCCTGTTCATTTTCTTGGAGTAGGTCAGCCCCGACAGCCACGTTGATGGTGTCTGCCTGTATGACAAAAGGTTTTTCCCGGTCTGGGTGCTTTAAGATTGCCTCTCAAACACCACCTGCACACTGCTGGCTCATATTCAAGTGATCATCCATTAGGACTCCAAGATCCCTCTCACAGTTATAATAATAATAATAATAATAATAATAATAATAATAATAATAATAATAATAATAATAATAATAATAATAATAATAATAATAATAATAATAATAATAATAATAATAATAATAATAATAATAATAATAATAATAATAAATTTATTTCTTAGCCACACCCTCTCCCAAAGGACTCGGGGCGGCGTACAAGAAAACACATAAAATATAAAATAGACAACACATACACAATAAACAAATACATGGACATGGACATGGAGAAGGGAGGCAGATAAATAGAGACAATTAAAACACAGTAAAATCTAAAAACCCCAGAATTAAAATTAAAAAACCCGTCAGGAGCAGAGTGAGCGAACTATGGTTGAGCCAGGCCAGCTATTTGGAATAGGTGGGTCTTGAGCTTTATCCGAAAGGCGCGGAGGTCAGAGGTAGTCCTAATATCCGGGGGAAGGTCATTACACAGGGCTGGGCCCGCTACAGAGAAGGCTCTACTCCTAGACACCGCCCCCCGACATTGTCTGGCGGACGGCACCTGGAGGAGTCCCTCTCTGTGCGAGCGGATTGGTCGCAGGGATGTATGGGGCAGGATACGATCCCGCAGGTAACTAGGTCCTGTGTTTTTGAGCCAGGCCTCACCTAATCTGTACTTATACCTTTGATTTTTCCTGCCTAAATGTAAAAATTTGCTTTTCTCCACATTAAAATTCATTTTGTTGGCTAAGGCCCATTGTTCAAGTTGTCAAGATCTTTTTGGATCCTGAGCTTGTCTTCTGGGGTGTTGGCTATTCCTGCCATCTTAGTGTCATCTGCAAAGTTGATGAGTTCCTCTTCTATTCCCTCATCTAATTAGAAAGAAATTGAAGTATACTAGCTAATAGCATTTTTAAATTATTGTTATAAGTTCAATTCTTCTTATTTTGTTTAGAAAAGGGACCAAGAACAACTGTATCTCTTCTTTACCTGCACTGCAAGGAGCATTGTATTCAGCAATCAATTTGTCTCCTATGTTTGTGTGAAAGAAAGAGAAAATAGGTGAAAGAGCCCCCTGCATAAGGTGACCAATCGCCCTCCTTTAGGAAGGACAGTCCTTCTTTTGTAAGTTCTGTCCTCCCTCGAAAAGTGTCCTCCTACATGTCCTCCTTTTCAATATTTGAAGACTAATCTGTTGCGTGTTATGTGACGTATTTGCAGGAACTGGGTATGTTTAGCTTAAGAGAAAGAAGGACCAGGAGAGACATGATAGCAGTGTTCCAATATCTCAGGGGTTGCCACAAAGAAGAGGGAGTCAAACTATTCTCCAAGGCACCTGAGGGTAGAACAAGAAGCAATGGATGGAAACTAATCAAGGAGAGAAGCAACTTAGAACTGAGGAGAACTTTCCTGACAGTTAGAACAATTAATCAGTGGAACAGCTTGCCTCCAGACGTTGTGAATGCTCCAACACTCGGAGGGTCGTTTTAAGCGCTCCGAAGGCATCAGGGAAGCCTCCGGACGGTCCCTGAAGCCTTCGGAATGCTTAAAACGACTCTCTGAGCAACCTGGAAGTCACTTCCGGTTTGCTCAGAGGGTGGTTTTAAGCGTTCCGAAGGCTTCAGGGAAGCCTCCGGATGGTCCCTGAAGCGTTCGGAACACTTAAAACGACCCTCCGAGCAACCTGGAAGTCACTTCCGGTTTGCTCAGAGGGTGGTTTTAAGCATTCCGAAGGCTTCAGGGAAGCCTCCGGATGGTCCCTGAAGCCTCCAGAGGGCCCCCCGGGGGGCGGGGGAGGCTCTTTTCGACCTCCCCAGGCTCCTATAAAGGCTCTGGAGCCTGGGGAAGGCGAAAAATGGCTTTTAAAAAGGTGAACTCAGCTGGCTGATCTCCCTCTTCTTTATGGCCGCTCCTCGAAATTTGGAAAACTGCTATCATGTCACCCCTAGTCCTTTTCTTCATTAGACCAGACATATCTAGTTCCTGCAACTGTTTGTTTTAGCCTCCAGCCCCTAAAAATAATTGTTGCTCTTCTCTGTACTCTTTTTCAGACATGGTGGCCAAAACTTGATGCAGTATTCTAATGTGAAATGGTCCTAATGCTTCAAGTGATCTTGATACTATCCTTCTGTTGATGCCTAGGACTGCCTGGTTTTTCTGGCAGCTGCAACACATTGCTGGCACAAACTTAAGTGGGTGTCCACTAGGATTCATAGATACCTCTCTCGGTTGCTGCTGTTGAGCCAGGTACCACCTATTCTATATCTGTGCATATTTTTTGTTGCCAAAGTGCAAAGCCTTACTTTTTTCATCACTGAAAGTACATTTTATTATATAGGGCCAGTATTCAAGTCTGTCAAAAGATCTTTAGCCTTTCTTCTAAAGTGCTGGCTATTCCCACCAGTTTGGTGTCATCTGCAAATCTTATGAGTTCTCCTTTTGGGCCTAACACAGAACCCAATGGGTACCCAATGCATGCATCCCTCCATGTAGATGCAGTTCCATTGAGAACTACACGTTGAGTATTGTTTATCAGCCAGTTATGAATCTATCTGTTGGTGATGCTGTCTATTCCACATTGTTCTACCTTACCAAGAAGTAGATTGTGGTCTACTTTGTCAAATGCCTTACAGAAGTCCAAGTATACTATATCCACAGCATTTTGCTATACCACTAATTTAGTCACTTTGTCAAAGCATGCAATAATGTTTTTTGGGGTTTTCTGTTTTTGACAAATCCATGTTGGCTTTTAGTAATAGCTTTACTTGTTTCTAGATGTTCATGGATCCGTTGCTTGAGTATCTTAAGTCTATCTTCAGATTCTACATAACAATGTAATGAGATGAAATTGTCAAACATTTAAAAACAATCCAAAATCTCTTACCTTTGTTTCAGATTTCTTTACAGGGATATACCCAGATACCATATTCACCTCCAATAGAACCATATTGCTTGCCTTTCGTTGGCCGGTATAACTGTGGAGGAAAAGGAAGGAAGTTTTAAAAAGCAAGGAATTGTCACAACACAGGAAAAGAGGGATCCCATTAGCTTCATTATTTTTGAGGGATGGGTAAGATTTCTCACTTGGGGTTTGAATGACCTCTCAGAAATAAATAGAA
This sequence comes from Natrix helvetica, assembly GCF_964273705.1. Lineage (NCBI taxonomy): Eukaryota > Metazoa > Chordata > Lepidosauria > Squamata > Natricidae > Natrix > Natrix helvetica. Next base: position 115,198,292 of record NC_138552.1, on the reverse strand, counting down.
CATATAAATTACCATTTTCTGACTACTCATTTTCTACTCTCATATAATGATTTGGTAAGATTACCTTGGCTTATTAATACATATTTAGCCTCACTTGGAAGACTACAATTTATTTTTATTTGTATATATTGTACTGTGGATTACTTTGGAATTAATATCTTCATGAGTAGCCGGCTAGATTTGTTTGCTGCAAATTTTCTTGCAGGATAGCTTTACTGCTTTGAGATGTGAGCCTGACTTCATGTCAAGTTGCCATTTTTTCCCCATTTGATGTAGACTGCATAATATAATGTATTATGCTGGAATCCATGTCTGTGAAATACCTTCTTGTGAAAAAACTTGCCAAAACCTATCATGACTATCAGTTGAATCCCATTTTTAGCTTGTGATCTGACTCACCTAACTCAGTATCTCTTTCTTCCCTGGCCACAGCTGAGAATGCGTACAGTATAAAGGTATTTTGTATCTCTGCTGAGCATCTCTTCTTCTTCAACATTCCAGGACAATAAAATACTCATATATTTCTGTGTCTATAGAAATTTAGATATCCCCATTTTTTTTAATATGGGAGAAGTTGCTACTTGCAACAAGAGCTTTATAACCAAATTCGTGGTCAACTAAGGTTAATATACAAAAAAAAGGGTTGTGGAAGATGTTATGAGATATACAAAAACTTAAAGTCTAAAACTTTAAAAAGTCAGGAACTTAATTTAGCAGTGTATGGATGATCAGCTTTGCTACGCCTGGCCTACATGAATTATACTAAGAGAAGACAGGCTGGGATATTTCCTAAATGGTTGGCAGCTTCTTCCTCTTTTTTATCATAATCAGAACTGCCATTATTGGCACAAAGGTGTACAGGAATATATTCTTAATAAAGAATGCTTGATTAGAGATAGAACACCTATCTTTTAATACACATATATGTATGCATGTATGTATGCATCTATCAGTGGTGAAATCTAAAAAAATTACTTTTTTTTTACTACCAGTTCTGTGGGCGTGGCTTGGTGGGATCATGTGACTGGGTGGGCGTGGCTGTGCAGTCATGTAACTGGGGGATCAACAGACAGAAACTCACTTTAACTATGTCCTGCTGGAGCAGGGTTGGACTAGATGACCTCCAGGTCCCTTCCAGCCCTGGATTATCCTCTGAACCTGCATCTAGTGCCAGGTTTGTAGTCCTTCCTTCTTCTCCTTTTTCCCTCCCTCCCTCCCTCCCTCTTTCTTTTTTTCTTTCTTTTTCTTTCTTCTTTTTCTTTCTTTCTTTCTTTCTTTCTTTCTTTCTTTCTTTCTTTCTTTCTTTCTTTCTTTCTTTCTTTCTTTCTTTCTTTCTTTCTTTCTTTCTTTCTTTCTTTCTTTCTTTCTTTCTTCTTTCTTTCTTTCTTTCTTTCTCAGCACCCCCCACCCTCCATTTTTGGCCTAGCAAGCCTCAGGGAAACCTGCTGGGAGCAAAAATGAAGCCCCCCACCCCCGCATTTCCAGAGAACATGTAGTAAAAAAAATACTTAAAGAGTTAAAAAAAAAAGTTCCAAAGATCAGCTGTGTGACATCCGATCATCAGAACGGTTTTTAAAAAACTTTTTAAAGTATTTTTTACTACCGGTTCTGTGAACCGGTATCATTTTTTGCTACCTGTTTAGGCGAACCGGCCCAAACCGGTAGCATTTCACCCCTGATATATATATATAGGAAGGAAGACTTATAGAAGTAATTTCCAAATGAGCTCCTGAGTAGAAAATGTGGAGAGCTCAGAGTTCCCTTCTATGCTCTCTTTCACTGTAGACTCTTAGGCAAGAAGATGGTTTGCTAATTGTTTAGTGAGGACGACAGATTCTCACTATGGAGCTTCCATCTTGTCACCAACTTGCTGCTAAGATGGGTTGTAGATGGATCAAAGTAGCATCAGGGTTGAGAGTTTTGCATAATATTTAAGAGGGGCGGAAGATAACAAGATTGTAAACAACTACTATACAGAAGATCCAAAGTCATTATATTCCATAACTTGAATTTGCCTTCTTTTTCTTGAAGAAAACACCTTTTTCTTGTTCTCTTTCTCTTTAGATTTATATTTTACTTTATATAAAATGTTTAATAAATATAAAAACCAGAAACAGCCTAGGACCCAGGACCAACCTAAAAGGACCAGTACAGGACTTCCCCTTTCTATTTAGCCCATTTCTGCTTTGGCTACTAGAGACAACAGAACTCTGCAGCAACCTCTTTTCTCCCTTTCAGGAAAAAAACACTCATCTGGAGGTTGCTATACCCATCACTAACCTTCATCATTTGATTTTTCTCCTCTGCAGCAAGTGCAGAGCTTTGCCATGGTAGAGAAAAAGTGGTTATTTTTCTCTCCAGCAAACACAGAAGATCTAGGATTCTCCTAAAGCAGACTTCAACAGTTGTGATCTTACCACAACTTGGGCCTCATACTGAAGGTGCAGCAAGAACACCACAATGGGGACAGGTACCTCTCAAAGGAATGTGCTCTTCCCCACTTCAAGAATGGAGGAAAATGACTTTCGTTTTTGACATTGCCACGAGACAGACACAGAAAATGGGTCTCCTCACCCCTTGCTCTGACTTCTCTTGTTTGTGGGCTCCACGAGGAGTCTAAGCCACTTTGTAGAAGCGGTGAAGCAAAGAGGGGCACCCTGAGAGTCAAGGAGAGTTGCAGCTCTCTTGTCAGACCCAGGGTTTACTTTCCCTTTCAGCCACAGCATGAACCAAGAGGCAGCCTAAAGATAACTGTCACAAAGTGGGGACAGCCAATGTCTATCTAAGACTGGTGCTGGAGAGAAGAAGGTGAACAGTGAGTGGAACTGGGGGAGAGGATTTTTTTCTTACATTAAATTTAATCCCAAGGAGCAATTCAGAATTATCTGCTCAGAATCAGCTGTTAAAGTGTTTCAGAAAAACTACTAGACCACCAGACTGGAAGTGAAGGGTTGTGGAGTGGAAATAATAAACTCTGAAACTTTGAAATATACAGAAAATTGAACTCTTAAGCTGGGAAGGTGTGGTACTGGGAAGGCATTTTAAATACTGGAATTATTTCTTTGGAAAACCTATTCTGTTTTTTAGAACTCTGTTGTAACTAAAAATATGCGTCAGGAAAAGTCCATATTACAAGCCTGGGAATATCTAAATGAAGTTGTGTGAAAATCCTTATTGAATTGCTTCTAGTCACTCTATGAATATTGGATTATTGGAGGCTCAAATATAACCTCTGGAACTATTTAAATGGAATGGATTGTGAATGGGAAATAAAGAATTGGGACTAGTAACTTAAAGATTGAATAAATAGCTTCTTGGACTGTTGGATAAAAATTGAATTTTTTAAAATAAAATAAGGTACCTAATAAAGAAGAGATGAGTGGAATTGTACAAGAGATGGACATACTTTTTCAAAATTTAAAAAACATTATGGAGAAAGAATTTTAGGAGACTATGGACAGAATGGAGAATACCATACAAGGGATGATGAGTAAAAACCAAGATGCCCAGGAAAAGGAGGAGTCAACAGAATGAAATGAAGGTGGAAGACAAAGAGGAGACAACAGTGGAAATAATAATGGTTGATGAATTAAGCCAGGGGGAGAAGACGGAAAGCAAGATAGGGGCCTGGGTAGAAATGTTAGAAATTAGGTAGTGGAAGAGGGAAGAAGTGAGAGGAAGACCTAGCTTAAACATCCAAGAAGTAGATTTAAGAGAGGAATGTGGAAGGCAATTTTTAAAAATAAAATAAAATTCTGAGGCGTGCAAGAGACGATGGATAGGCGATATTCTTTTTATATTTATATTGTTGTTTTGATTTACTCTTCTTCTTTCCAATTTTTCTTGTAAAGCATAGCAAAGAAAGTACTGAAGTGGGCAAGTGATGATAGAGGGATATTTCTTGTGTTGTTGCTGTTTTGAGTTACTTTTTTTCTCTCTTGCTCTATTCTTCCTTTTTTTTCTTTTTTAAGTAGGTGACATGATTAGAAATTAGATAAGAAAGGGAAAGGTTTTTTTTAAATAAAGGGTGATATGATCAAAAGCTAGAATAAGTGATAGAAACAGGAAAAGGGGTAACATTAGTGTAGACCTTTTATATGACAAAATGAAAGTAATAACAAGAGAAATGTGGAATAATTGAATAATGAGACTATAAATTAATATAAGTATGCATTATTATTAGAAATGTATAAACAGATTGAACACAAGGATTATGATTAACTTGATTAGCTCTATTTGTATTAGAATGTATGACTTGATTTGATACTTTGATTAAAAAATAATAAAAATTAAAAATTTGACAAAAAAGGATGGAGGACATCATGTAGCTGGGGTGTGTGGAAAAACTGTTAGAGAAGGTAGGAAGAACTAAAGCAAGCACAAAGCTATGAAACAAATGCTGGTACAATGTGAGCTCTTGAGTAACTGAATAACAGAGTTTGAAAGGACTTTGGGGGTTTTCTAGTCCAATTCCCTGCTCAAGCAGGAGACCCTGATTAATTGTTATCACTGTCAATAAATTTCTCCTTAGTTCTAGGTTGGATCACTCTTTGATAAATTTCAATTATTTCTTGTCCTGCCTTCAGGTGCTTCGGTTGACTCCTTCTGCTTCCTATCATGTCACCCCTAAATCCTTCTCTTTGTTAGATGAGACATACCCAGTTCCTGCAATCATTCTTCAAATTTTAGCCTCCAATACCCTAATCAACTTTGCTGCTCATTTCTTCACTCTTTTTAGACTGTCAACATCTTTTTTGTATTGTGGTGACTGTTAGGGATGTAGCCCTAGGCTTGGCTTGGCAATGTATATAAGCTATGATAACTTTACTGTTACTTTAAATGCTTAAGAGATGTAAATTGGTTTGTTAACTCAAGCAGCCATAAGCGGGAGCCAGAATGGCTGTTATCCCTCTGTTTTGTTAGACGCTGGTCGGTGTATTGTGAGGTATTGTGGTTTGCTACTGTTAGCTATATTTTGTGTGCTAGACCGACTATTTTGATAACTGAATTACTGAACCATGTATGACTTGAACTGTTAATCGGACTCTGAATACCTCTATATTTCTACATACATAGTAAACTACATAGTAAACTACTATATTTTATACTATTCAGTGTCTCGGTATGCTGGTTTGTGCGTGTTATTCTATATCACTCTCATTACGCATGTCTGCATACCCGCTCTTCTAACGGGGAGCTTAATTACTTAACACTGGTTATGGGCCCAGAATGTTCCAGACGTAGCTAAAGAGAAAGTTGGTGTTGATACGCAATACCGTATACAGATAGCTGTTTAGTTTGTAAGTATTTACTATTATGGAGAAGATGGCACATGCACCATCAGCAAATTTATCACTGATAACCCGGTTGGATGGAACAAACTATGTTTCCTGGTCAATGAAGTGCAGCTTACTTCTGCGTACTGAGGGATTGTGGGATGCTGTACAGAATCCACCGGACGTGAATTCTTGGGATCCAGATGATGAGGATGATGCCAAGAAGATAGCAGAGTTTCAAAGATGCAACGAACGAGCATTGTGTATAATTGGTCTAACATTGTCTGACCAACAGTTAGTTCATATTCATGGGGAGAATTCTGCAGCAAGATGTTGGGAGAATTTGAAGAAGATATATGTACGTGACACTGTAGGTGCACATATACATCTTACCTGCAAACTGTTTAGGGCACATCTTCTGAAGGGAGAAGATATGTTAGCTCATTTAAACTTTATAAAAGGAGTTTTCCAAGAGCTACATAAACAAGAACTTATTTTCTCAGAGTTACATCAAATTTACATCATTCTGTCATCACTGGATGAGAGTTATGATGATTTTGTATCATCCCTCGAGGTCCTAACCCGAAATGAACTAACATTGACTGACATAACTGCACGCCTGTTGGAAGAGTCCAGAAGAAGGTTGGAAAGAGAGCAACTAAGAGTGAAACCACCACAACATGAAGAGTCACCTTCAACTGCCTATACTGTTAGAAAATGTTTTTCTTGTGGGGCAAAGGAGCATATAGCTAGATTCTAAAAAAATGCAAAACAGCAGAAGTGTAAGTTGTAAAATGATTAGACTAGAATATTGTATGTCTGAAGAGAATGTTGCTGATCATTTTACCAAAGCACAAGGTACGGTCAAACATAAACAATGTTGTGATGTTTATGGATTGAGAATGTGAAGTTGTGTGTAAATACATTGACAACCCAAGAGGGGAGAATGTTAGGGATGTAACCCTAGGCTTGGCTTGGCAATGTATATAAGCTATGATTACTTTACTGTTACTTTAAATGCTTAAGAGATGTAAATTGGTTTGTTACCTCAAGCAGCCATAAGAGGGAGCCAGAATGGCTGTTATCCCTCTGTTTTGTTAGACGCTGGTCAGGTATTGTGGTTTGCTACCGTTAGCTATATTTTGTGTGCTAGACTGACTATTTTGATAACTGAATTACTGAACCGTGTATGACTTGGACTGTTAATCGGACTCTGAATACCTCTATATTTCTACATAGTAAATTACTATATTTTATACTATTCAGTGTCTCTGTATGCTGGTTTGTGCGTGTTATTCCATATCACTCTCATTACACTTCTCTGCATACTCGCTCTTCTAACGGGGAGCTTAATTACTTAACAGTGACCAAAATTGGATGCAGTATTCCAACTGAGGTCTCATCAAATCAGTATCAAATGGTACTAACACTTCATATCCCTCTTGATTCTATGCCTCTTTTGATGCAGCCTGGAATTTCATTGGCTTTTTTAGCAATTGCAGCACACTGATGGCTCATATTTAAGTGGTTGTCTGCTAGGACTCCAAGATCCCTCTCAGTTACTGCTATTGAGCCTAGTACCACCTATTCTAAATTTGTGTATTTGGTTTTTCTTTCCTAAGTGTAAAACCTTACTTTTCTCACCACTAAACTGCATTTTGTTGAATAGAGCCCAGTGTACAAGATTTCTGAATCTTCTCAAGTGTTCCTCTTTGGTGTTATCTGCAAATTTGAAAAGTTCCCCTTCTATCCCCTCATCTAAATCTTTAATTCAGCTACAACTAATGTCTATTAATGCCACCGACAATTTTGCATTGAGAGAACTCTAGTTCTCAGAGGGTTATACTATGAAAAACAATGTCATAGTATTTTTGTGGTCATTATTTCACAATAATGATCATCCTATCTAATAGGAACATCTACTGTGATTCACCAGGAACTGATAATTTTATGAAAAGCACAGTACCTCACTTCAAGTCGGATCTCAAAAGATTTCCTGGAACTCTGGGTGCATTTGTTTGGTGATGTTTCCACTCTCAAAGCAAACATATCAGATTCTGGAGGCATCCTGTTATATCGAAGATTAATCACAGTATCCTGGTGGCAAGAAAATAGTTGGATTAGAAGACAATGTATCTTTGGAATTACATGGTAAATTCTATGAAGATCAAAGATCTTGTCACTGAATGCAACTGATTCTGATTGAACAATAGGCAACTCTCTCAATGCTGTGAACTCCAACTTTTTTTTATCTAGTCAGCATAACCAAACTGTGAAGGAGAAGCTTATGTTGCAATTTATGGTTTGCTGAAATAATCTCTTTACGCACACTCTGCTTCTCCTCTTCTGTTTTTACTAATTTTCAAATCTTGGTTTATAGCTACAAGGTCCCAATTTCTGGGAACCTGTTGTGCCATAACACCACTCTTCTTACTCATTAAGTCAAGTAAAGTGCTGCTGTTATTAATCAACAACAGAAACATACACTCTTATCCCATATTTCCTAATCCTACCATAGGGTTTCATGTGACAAATTTTGAATTGCTGACATTTTTTATATTACCATTCAGTGCCAGAGTGCGCCTCAAGTCCCATGAGCTTAAGAGCCAATTTTATTTCCAAATATGTCCAACTTCCTCAATTTTTAGATTCAATGTATTCAGATTTTACATAATTCAGATTAAATCCTCTTCAAAGCTTCTGCTCCCCCAGCTTGTTTTTCTGGAGTCATCTCTACAAATAGGAACTATGAGAATCAGTGTTACCTGGGTGGAACTAAATCCTCCATAGATATTCCGTTGTTTATTAAGGTTGACTACCAACTGAGAGACATAGTTGATATCATATGTGGGTACTTCCATCATAGAAAGGTGAGTCACTCAAGTCCATTTTTTTAGATTTAAGAGTACTTTTACTGGTTATGAGTAGATAGCAGCTAGCAAAGCAAAATCTGAGGCAAAAGTGCGCGCAATCATAGATATCAATATGTGACCCAGCTCCCTCACCCTAGTGATCCCAACCCCCAGTCCAATCCCTACACCCCACAGGTGTCATGTGGGCTGCACTTTCAAAACCCATCATCAGGATGGTGTGCCGGACGGTTGGCCTTGCCGGCAATTCCATATCTGCAGCATGCGCAGTAGATGGTGAGAAAACGTCTCCCTTCTTCATTCACTCCTGTGCTCAAGCTTCCCCTCCCAAATACCATTTATCTCCCCCCCCTCCCCGTTTCAATGGCAGCCAAAAGCGAGCAGCAAAGCAGAGGCTGACACAGAGACTTTTTTATTGGGAATTATGCCAGAAATATATAATAGAGACTTGAAATATTTGATTGTAAATGTTTTAACAGCAGCTAGACTTGTATTTGCAAAAAATTGGAAAAATGAGAAAATACCATCACAGGAGGAAATTATTCAAAAAATTATGGAATGTGCGGAAATGAGTAAATTGACATTTGAAATTAGAGAACAACAAGATGAACAATTTAATAAGGTTTGGGAATTGTTTTATCAATGATTAGATAAAAAATCATGGTAATGGAAAAAGTGGGAGAACTTTTTATATTTTAAGAATAATAGAATGATATATGCAATACTATAAGGGTTTAGCACTGTTAAACAGATTAGAACTATGTTATGGAATGATGCTGTATGTATGATTTCAATATATAGAATATTTTGTTTAAAATGTAGAAATAATAATTGGAGTTGAACTATTGATGCAAAATGATGTTGTATGTATGAATTCAATATTTAGAATATCTTGTTTAAAATTAAGGAATAATAATCACAGTTGAAAAATTGACATATAACAATAATGTACTTATGTTTATCTAATGAACAATTTGTCATTCAATATATAATTGTAAGTGGTGACCATGGAAAGGACGCACAAAAACTTTTATCCAAACAACACGCTATATGAAATGGAAGGTTGTATGTGTTTTATGTTTTTTTTGGTTTTTGTTTGTTTAAAAATAAAAAAAAATAAAAAAGAAACCACTCTACACAGTATGTATTTGTTAGCTGTCTGTTTCTGAAGACACAAAAACATCCCCAATCCCATCTGAGTTTGTGCGCTTCTTTGGGAATTGAAGGTTTAATCTTGGTTGTAAAACTGCATATTAAGGGGAGTTGTCAGAAATTAAGAAAAAATATGTATGCTCTTGTATATGGTCATATGAAACTTTCCAAGTTAATTTAAACATACAAACAAAATTCTTTTTAGTTGGTTGGTTTTCTGAATATTTATATATAAAGTGTGTACATATTCCTGTTGATGTTGAGCTTCAAGGGGCACAAACAAGATTACTAGTGATTTAATTGTTGACTTATATGCAGAGTTTGGCTAAATAATAGCAGTAGAAGAATGATGTTCTTTTGTTTTGCTATTCTTATGTTAACAAACAGATTCAGTGTTGGGAAATATTTTAAAAATAACCACATTGCAGCAATGAAAATGCAATGGTTGGCTGGACTGATGATTATTGCTAATTGAAGAATGAGTGTTGATGAGAGAGTTCTTGTCAGGTCCCATATATTTCTATTAGGGCGCTGGCATTGTGATGGGAGGGGGAAGGATTAGGGGGATCTCTATCTGAAGTTTTCGTTTCTGTTTCCTGCTTTGCTGGGCTGTGAGTTTCTGTTTCTGTGAGTTTCTGTTTCTGCATTGCTGTACTGTGGGAGGGGTTTTGTTTGAACTGCTTTAAATTACTGTTTTTTAAGTGGGAAAATTTAGTTCCTGTTCTTGCTATCACAAGCCTTTCAATTAAAGCTTCTTTTGGAACAACTTCAGTTTCAAGAGTCCTGCTTTCTTGTGAAGATTAGAGAGGCAAAACCTTATAGTTCTGTTTTCTTTGTGAACAATTTAATACCTGAGAGTAAGTTTTCACATGTGTCAAATTATTTTTCTACTTTTTAAAATACCCTTTTGCCTATCTTTCTGCAAGTTGGTTGAGCAGTAGTAGTCAGCATCCACCTATTTGTTTGCCCTTGAGGTAAAAAAAAAAGGAACAAGGGAGTATTTCATTGTTTTTTGCAACTAAAATGCTTTCTTTTAAATTCTGTTGCCAGAACACTTAAGGTTATTTAAAGGACTATAGGTAGTCTTTGACATACAGTTCATTTAATGACATTCAAAATTACAACGGTCCTTTAAAAAGTGACCTATGACCACTTTTCACACTTATGACCATTGCAGCAAACCTGTGGTCATGTAATCAAAATTCAGATGCTTGGCAACTGATTCATATTTATGATGCTTGCAGTGCCTTGGGGTCATGTATCAGCTTCTGCAATCTTCTGACAAGCAAAGTCAATGGGGAAACCAGATTCACTTAACAACCATGCTGCTAAACTGCAGTGATTCACTTAACCACTGTGGCAAGAAAGGTCATAAAATGAAGCAAAATTCACTTATTGTTTCACTTAGCAACATAATTTTTTGGCTCAATTGTGGTCATAGGTCAAGGACTTATGTCACTACAATTACAGGTAGTCCTCACATGTCCACAATAACTGGAAATGAGAATTCCATCACAAAGTGATGCAGTCCTACCGCACAGCAGCACAACTATACTAATTTAGAGTGGCAGTCCCAACAAGCCCAGCTGCTGTTACTGAGTGAATCCAGTGTGGTTGCAGCATCCCGGTCACATGATCTCCATTTGCAACCTGCTGACCTTTGTTTATAAGAAATTGACAATGTGGACAACAATGGCAATCATATGACTGTGTGACACAAAATTGTGAACTGTTGTCAAGCAACTGAACTGTAATCATGTGACTGCAGGGATGCTGTGATGGCCACAACTATAAGGACTCATTGTAAGTACCATTCACTCAGTCGAATTATAACTTCAAATGGTCACTGAATGGACATCAAATAAGGACTACCTGTACAAGATTATTTCTTTTCCTCAGCAAAGGTTGGAATTCACTTACTCAACAGGTACTAAATCCCAAATCCAATTTTCTGGAAAGCGTGTCCTGGGTTTGGTTTTTGTATTCTGTCTTGGTTTTGTGGCAGCGATATCTTGAGATATATTTTCAAGATGTTTGGTAACTGAAGTACCTAGAAGATGAACACAAAGTTAGAAATAGGCAGGGACGTGGGGTCAGGAGAGGCAGGGGAGGCAGGGCCTCACCTCTCTTCATGAAATAATAGTATATAATATTATATACTATATATATATAATATTATAATATTATATACATTCGTCCGGCCGCGCTTGGGAGCTGCGGGGGCAGAAATGTTGTCAGCGCTTCCGGATGACGAAGGCACGCAAACACGCATCTACCCAGCTGTCTTTTCCAGCTACCTAGCACTCTTTTCCACCGATCGCGCACGTTGTGCGCGCAAGAAGGAAAAGTCCGTGGCGAAGCCCTTGTCGCCCCGAGCTCTTGTTTGCACTTCCGCCCCTTTTTCTTCGCTCCATCCCGCTCTGGCTCTGGAAGGGCCGGCGAGGTTGGCTCCAGCCGAGAGCGAGAGGGAGGAGAGGAGGGGGTAGCTGGGGGTTACCTTCCGGCCCTGGCGTGCGCGCCTCGCTCTTGTCGGAGCCTTGGCCGCCCGCAGCTTCGACTGAGAACCGCAATGGAGCCCCCACCTCCACCCCCCCTCAAGACCTGAATTGCAGGCTGAACGAACAAATAAAGTGAAGGCAGTTCGGTGGAAGCCCTGCCTAACTCAAATGCCCTTTAACTACGCTGAACAGGCTGAATTTTCAAGAAGGGCGTTAAAACCAAGTTGAACAGGCTGACGTTTCCACCTTTAGCAGAGTTTGCGAACTCCGCCCGCCTCGCCAAACCAATTTCGAAATCATTGTTTATTCCAAATGCGCACGAAAAGCGTGCGCGATCGGTGGAAAAGAGCGCTAGGTAGCTGGAAAAGACAGCTGGGTAGATGCGTGTTTGCGTGCCTTTGTCCTCTGGCAGCGCCGACATTTCTGCCTCCACCCTCCGCAGCTCCCGGGTGCACCCGGACGGAGGTAGCCAGAATGGCGCCGAGGCAGTCCAGCCGGACGAAAGAGCAAGCGAGGCAGCCTGATCCATTCTGGCTACCTCCGTCCGGGCGCGCCCGGGAGCTGTGGAGGGCGGAGGCAGAAATGTCGGCGCTGCCGGAGGACAAAGGCACGCAAACACGCATCTACCCGCCAGGGCCAGAAGGTAGCCCGCAGCTACCCCCTCCTCTCCTCCCTCTCGCTCTCGGCTGGAGCCAACCTCGCCGGCCCTTCCAGAGCCGGAGCGGGATGGAGCGAAGAAAAAGGGGCGGAAGTGCAAACAAGAGCTCGGGGCGACAAGGGCTTCACCGCGGACTTTTCCTTCTTGCGCGCACAACACCGCTTTGGTGGGAAACCGCTCGCCATTCTTGCGCGCCTCTCCAGCCACCGCCTTGGAAGTGAGTCGCGCAGACGGAGCTTTGGGGCTGAGGAGAGAGGCAGGGACGGAGGGAGTGGGGGGAGAGGAGCCGCCTCCCTCACCCCCCAGGCAATGGGGAAAGCTTTCCCGAAATAATAATAATAATAATAATAATAATAATAATAATAATAATAATAATAATAATAATAATAATAAATTTATTTCTTAGCCGCACCCTCTCCCGAAGGACTCGGGGCGGCGTACAATGAAACATATGAAATAAATATGTGGACAAAACAAACATATAACAGAGACATATACCGAGACACACACAAGACACACACAAGGAGGAGGTCGGTTGATAAATAAAAACAAATTAAAATACAGTATTTAAAAACCCCTAGATAATTAAATATAATTAAAATACCCAGTTAAAAACCCGTCAGGAGCGATATGGTTAGATCAAAGTTGAGCCAGGCCAGTTGCTTGGAATAGGTGGGTCTTAAGCTTAATACGAAAGGACCGGAGGTCAGAGGTATTCCTAATATCCGGAGGGAGGTCATTCCACAGGGCTGGGCCCGCCACAGAGAAGGCTCTACTCCTAGGTGCCGCCCCGCGACACTGTCTAGTGGACGGCACCTGGAGGAGGCCCTCTCTGTGCGAGCGAATTGGTTGCAGGGATGTATGGGGCAGAATACGATCCCGCAAGTAACTAGGTCCTGGGCCATGGAGCGCTTTAAAGATTGTTATCAAAACCTTGAAACGCACCCGATAGACCACAGGAAGCCAGTGCAGCTCGCGCAGGAACGGTGTCACATGGGAGTACCTAGTACTCCCCATAATTACCCGCGCGGCTGCGTTCTGGACCAACTGTAGCCTCCGGGTGCATTTCAAGGGAAGCCCCATGTAGAGAGCGTTACAGTAGTCCAAGCGAGACGTCACCAGCGCATGAGTGACTGTGCGTAAGGCGTCCCGGTCCAGTAGGGGGCGCAATTGGCGCACCAGGCGAACCTGGTGGAACGCCCCCCTTGCCACGGCTGTCACATGATCATCCATGGACAGCCGGGCATCCAGGAAGACGCCCAAATTGCGCGCCCGCTCCACGGGGGCAAGTTGAATGCCCCCAATGGCCAATGATGGAATTAATTGGCTGAACCGGGGAGCTGGTACCCACAGCCACTCCGTCTTGGAGGGGTTGAGCTTGAGTTGGTTGTCATCCATCCAGATCCGTACGGCTTCCACACACCGGGACATCACTTCGATGGCCTCGTTGGGGTGGTTCGGGGTGGAAAAGTACAGCTGAGTATCATCAGCGTACAGATGGTATCCCACCCCGAAACCACGGATGATCTCACCCAGCGGCTTCATATATGCATTGAACAGGAGTGGCGAGAGGACCGACCCCTGTGGCACCCCACAAGTGAGTGGGCGTAGGGTCGACCTCTCTTCTCCTGCCAACACACGCTGCGTCCGGTCAGAAAGGTAGGAGCCGAACCACCGCAAAACGGTGCCCCGGACCCCCAACCCCTCCAGCCGGCGCAGCTGGATACCATGGTCGATGGTATCAAAAGCCGCCGAGAGGTCTAATAGGACCAGGATAGAGGAACAACCTCTATCTCTGGCCCTCCAGAGATCATCCACCAACGCGACCAAGGCCGTCTCCGTGCTGTGACCGGGGCGGAAGCCGGACTGGCGCGGGTCTAGATAATCATTTTCCTCCAGATGTCGTGGAAACTGGTAGGCCACCACACTCTCTACAACCTTCGCCAAAAAGGGAAGGTTGGAGACAGGACGATAATTGGCCAGCTCCAAAGGGTCCAGGGAAGGCTTCTTGAGCAAGGGTCTCACCACCGCCTCTTTCAAGGCGGCCGGGAGAGACCCCTCGCTCAGCGAAGCATTCACTAGGCCCAGGAGCCAGTCTCGTGTAACCTCCCAGGATGCCAGTACAAGCCAGGAGGGGCACGGGTCCAATAAACATGTGGTGGGTCGCAGTCGTCCACGCAATCTGTCCAAATCCTCGATGGCAACCAAGTCAAACTCCTCCCAGATCGGTTCCTCAAGACTCGCCATGGATGTCTCCATTGGATCACTGACAGGAACCCAATCTCTCCGGATTTGAGCGATTTTATCCTGCAGATATTTACCAAATTCCTCTGCCCTGCCCTGTAGGGGGGCCTCCCGCGGCCTCTGAAACAAGAGGGAGTGGGACACCCGAAACAGGGCGGCAGGGCGGTTCTCCACGGATGCAACGAGAGTGGCACAATATTGGCGTTTGGCCACTCTCAATGCCACAAGGTACGTCCTTAAATGGGCTCGTGCCTGTGTTCGATCAAATTCGGAGCGAGAGGATCTCCAACGACTCTCTAGACGTCTCTTGCGGCATTTCATCACCCTTAGCTCCTCGGTAAACCAAGGGGCTAGGGTGGATCGTTGCCGCCGGAGAGGCCGCAAAGGCGCCACCCGGTTCAAGGCCCCGGTAGTTGCATTATTCCACGCAACCACCAGGTCCTCTACCCGGGGGCGGGTCAAGGTTACAGGAGGTGGCCCAAGCTCCGTCTGGAACCTATCAGGTTCCATCAGGCGCCTGGGGCGGAACCATCTGGAACTTTCCGGTTCCGCCTCCCCACAGCGGGAGGTAGCACCAGGGAAGTCAAGACGAAGGAGTGAGTGATCTGACCATGACAGGGGAGTGATGGTTAAGTCCCCTCCTCCCAGATCACTCAGCCACTGGCCAGAGACAAAAACAAGGTCCAGAGTGTGTCCTCCCTCGTGTGTTGGGCCCTGAATCATTTGAGTCAGGTCCATGGCTGTCATGGAAGCCATGAACTCCCGAACCCCCTCTGATGCTTCTCCCACCGACGGCAGGTTAAAATCCCCCATCACTAAAAGTTTGGGGGTCTCAACCGCCACCGATGCGATCAGCTCGAGGAGTTTGGGCAGGGCCGCTGATGTATAGCGAGGAGCCAGGTATACTATCAGCAGGCCCAACTGTCTCCCAGGCCCCCATTTCACAACAAGGGCTTCACATCCGGACGTCTGTGGCACAGTAGACTCCCTCGGCTCTAAGTCCTCCCGAATAATTGCTGCCACCCCGCCGCCCCTTCCCTGGGCCCGGGGCTGGTGAAATGCTCGGTAGCCTGGAGGGCACATTTCCACGAGGGGAAGACCTCCCTCGTGGCCCAACCAGGTCTCCGTTATTCCCGCGAGGTCCGGCTCCCCCTCTAAAATTAGATCGTGAATGAGGGGGGCCTTGTTAACAACGGACCTCGCATTGCATAACAACAGCCTCAGGCCTTGGGTCTGTAACTCTTGACCACCTAGAACGCGGGGGTTGGTACAAGCGACCGGGTGTAACCAGCAACCACGGTCTCCCAACCGACTGTAAGTTCTTAAACTGTCCTCGTATCTGCCCCTCCCTGCGACTGTTGGAATTAAAGAGCCCTGTATAGGAATGGTGTCCTCCCCCTCCTCCTCCCTTCTGCCCCTTCTGCTCGCGACCACACCTGGGGGCCCGGCTCTCACATCGCTCCTGATCTGACCCACCCGCCCCACAACCCCTAAACCCCTAAAAGATTTTAAAAAACATTTAACTAAAAAACCCCTGAGCCTCCGTTTCTTCCACCTCTCGGGGTCTATAAACCCGTCATCAAGGCGGGCCCTTGCAAGCGTCAAGGGCCATGCCTGCAAGAGGGGGTTCTCCCGCAGGCGGAGCAGATCAAACCTCGAATAAATAATCTTAATCTTAGAATCTTAAAAACACGATGGGGTCAAAATGTTATAGATGGTAAGTGGTCAGTCATAGAAAAAAAAAGGGGGGGGAAGAGTTCTTAGATGACCAAATGGTGGTCTGGGTGGAGGAGAGATGGTCTAGGGTATAATCCAAATAGTCCCAATGTCCTAGTGATGTTACTGGCATCCATGACAGCTCTTTCAGCGGCTGCTGTTGAAACCAGCCTCTCACCTTCCAGTGTCCTTCCAACTCCTTCTTTTCCTCTCTCTCCATTTTCCTCACTTTCCTTCCAGTCTCTCCTTCTCTCCTTCCAAACCTCTCAGCTCACCAGCTCGCTCCTTCCAATCCTCTCGGTTCACCCATTCACCAGTCTCTTTCCTTCCAACCTCACATTCCTCCTTCCAGCCGTTCTCACCTTCTTCCTTCCTGTCGCTCTCTGCAAAACGTTCCAAAACGCTCCAAAAGGCTGTCACAAACGTCGCCATTTCCAGCTCACAACCTCTTTCCTCACCAGCGGGACAGCCTCTTCCCTTCCAGCCTCACGTTCCAAAACGCTCCAGCCTCCAGCCTCTCCAGCCTCCAGCCTCACGTTCCAAAACGCTCCAGCCTCCAGCCCCCAGCCTCACGTTCCAAAACGCTCCAGCCTCCAGCCTCACGTTCAGCCTCTTCCCTTCGAGCCTCACGTTCCAAAACACTCCAAAACGCAGTCACAAACGTCCAGCTCACCAGCCTCTTTCCAGCCTCAGCCTCTTTCCTTCCAGCCTCTCCTCACAATTCCTCTTTCTAAGCACTCTCTCCAAAACGCTCCACAACGCTCCAAAACGCTCCGAACGTTGCCATTTCCACACACGCCGCCATTTCCGATGCCGGTCTCTCTCCCCCATTCCACAGATCGTTCGCTCTTTGTCCTTCCCTCCAGTCTTCTGACTCACCCTAGCGGACCCAAATGGGTCGAAAATGGGCCAGGGTGGTCATGCTAACTGACTTCCGACCCTCAGATGGAAATGAGGGTCGGAAATAACCTTTTCGCCCATCGCTGAGCTCCGTGGTATTCTGGAGCTTCAGGAGGCGACTGCCATCGCCGGAAGCTCCTCCTCACACAAATGATGGGGGGGGTGTCGCAGGAAATAAAAAGGGCGCGCGCTGGGGGGGACGAAGGAGGCTTTGGCGCGCCTTAGAGGCGGGCGGGAAAGCAACAAAAGGGGCAGCGAGGGCGGATGGGAAAGCAACGAAAGGGGCAGCGAGGGCGGGCGGTGGCTGCAGGCGGCAAGGCTTAAGCAGGGTGAAAGCGCAGCCCCTTTTGTTGCTTTCCCATTCACCCCGCTCAAGCCTTGCCCGAGGGAGCTGGGGATCGGGCTTTGGGTTGGTGGGAGACCTTGAAGGAGTGGGGGGGGAAGGGACTGGTGCCGGTGGAGGAAGCAATGCTACGCGGATTAGTGCACTCCGCGGTCCCCTTAATGTTCACTCAGGAAGGCGGAGAATGGGACCACGTGTGCTGCACACGTGGTCCCATTCCCCGCCTTCCTGATGACGTCACCAGCCTCCCCAGCCATAACCCTCACCGCACGTCACTGGAAATAAGATAAGTAAAAATGGTTCTGCAACAATTAAGGACAGGCTTCCTAGAGGCATGGCGGAACCAATTATAGCCTTCCTGAAAGCTAAGCCAGCTGGGTGACCTTGGGCCAATTACTCTCTCTAAACCCAACCCACTTCAAAGGATTGTTGTGGGGAAAATAGGAGGGAGTATTATGTATGTTCGCCAACTTGACTTGTTTATAAAGCAATACTGTAAAGGTAATATAAAAATCTAATCTAATAATGCATAACATCTAGCAATCTGGTTTAGGTGACAGGTGATGTGAACAGCAAGTTTCATTTGCCTGAGGATTACATTATTGTGAGGAATAAAAACAGTTAAGATCCATACAAACCTGCAAAATGAAGCAAGAAAAAGACCCTTTCAAAAATTTCCAGCAACAAGACATCTAATCAGCCATGATTCTTACCTCTTGCCCTGCCACTTTTGAAAGCAATTCTCTCTGGAGGTGGAAGGTCACAGGAAACAGGCTTTTCTCAATTGCTGTGAGAAAGAGCAGGAAAGTGAGGAGTGAGCAGAAATAATCATACTCATAATATTTAGGAAGGAAACTCGGGTAGTAGGGACAACACTGCCCCTTACCACTGCACCTTAGTCCTTTTGCTGGTTTCTATTCCCACCTTGCCTTGCCTGCCTGCCAGACAGAACTCGCAAAGATGCACCTCTGTTTCAATCCAACATGAATCAAACTGGATATGTTCACATAGATCTGAGAAAGCAGCCTAAATTTATAGAAGTTTTCACTAAAAGGAAAGCTGGCTGAAGCTTTATGGTCTTGATCCCTAAATTTTGTTGTCCAGCATTGTCCAACTCTGCAAAGAAATTAAAAATGGTATTTGAGCTTTCCTTGAAAACATCAAAATGTAATGACCCCTGGTTAGCCCTGTCTGTCAGCCTGTCCATCTGCTTACCTACTTAAGTTGTATATACACTAGTTTACCTGATTTTAGTACTACTCACTTTCCTCATAAAGCATAACCATTCATGAATATTCCTTTTAATTCTATTTGTCACACAGAAGTTGCAAGCTTTTACTGATTTCTATGGATAGGTGATGGGAGATACAGAGATTTAAATTTCACACCAGAGATGAGTGGATTGTTTTCCAGCTGTCAGTCTAGATTCCGCATAGGTGCACAACTGAGACCCTCTCCATCTGCCAATTGGATAGGAAGGGAAGGCTTAATTGGGATCATCTATCACCATGGTGATAGAAATAGTGAAATGTGGAACAGGCATGCCAATCCCACTCCCTTAAAGTTTAAAATGGCTCTTCAGGTGAGTGTCCAAGGAAGCAAAACCAAAGTCTCTGTGTAATCCCCCTATAAGAGGTGTCAGACCCAAGAGGAGAAAGGCCAGGTACCAAAAATGTTTAGAGTGCTACACTACACAACTCAACATTCTGCCATGGTTCTGAAGTTCCACAGAGACTAGACAACATCTAAAGTCCCTACAGGCAAGGACCACTTGTATTAATCTGAAATGCTTTGAAAAGGATGCTGCTGAGTCACAGAAGAGTGTGGCAGCCTAATTATTTTCACAACATTAAGGGTATTGCAAATGAGACAGCGAAGTATGCAGAGCATTATGTCTAGGATATATCAGTCAAAAACAGATAAGTTGTTGATATATTACAGGTAGTCCTCGATGTACAACTACAATTGAGCCCAAAATTTGTGTTACTAAGAAAGATAGTTGTTAAGTGAATTTTGCCCCATTTTACAACCTTTCTTGTCATAGCTGTTATGTGAATCAGTGCAGTTGTTAAGTTATTAACCCGGTTTTAGGTGAATCTGGCTTCCTCATTGACTCTGCATGTCAGAAGGTTGCAAAAGGTGATCACATGACCTCGGGGGACTGCAGTTATTATGAGTCAGTTGCCAAACGTCTGAATTTTGATCACACGACAATGGGGATGCAGCAATAGTTGTAAGTGTGAAAAAGTCACTTTTTTCAGTGCCATTGTAATTTGGAACAGTCACAAAATGAACAGTTGTAAGACAAACACCTATTTGTGTAATTAATACAGCTCACCTCAGAAGAACTTGAATGGGAGATTCCTTTGAAATTCTAGATCAGGGGTGTCAAACTCAAGGCCCATGGGTGGATCTGGCCCGCAAAGCGGTCAAATCCAGCCCACAAAGCAGTCAAATCCGGCGCGCAGGGACGTCCTGGAAAATGGAAGGGACTGGCACTCGTCATATAGGCCCATCCTATACCAGTGGGTGCTCATGTGCACACTTCAGTCTTCCAGCAACAGCTGAAGCTTGTCTGCTCTGGCTGGCCAGCCGGCCTTCATCTCTGTTCCCAGCCCATTGCCTTTGCGCCCAGTCCCTTGCCTTTGCACCCGGTATTGCCTCACTTCTTTGTCCAGCGCTCGCCTCTTCATTCTCTCCCTTGCTTCTTTGCTTCTGCGCCTGGATTCTCGTTCCTACACCTTCTCCTCTGTGTCCAACCCTCGCTTCTCCACCTTCTCCTCTGTGCGTGGACTATCACTTCTCCACTTTTGCCTCTGCACCTGGCACTGGCAACAGCTTTGTCCTTAAGGAAGGAGGTAAGTGGATGCCCCCTTGGGGGGGCTGGGCTGGGCTGAGCTGCAGGATCCCAGTGCTGGAAGGTTGTACTGGGTGCTTGCCCAGGGCTTTGGAGTGGAAGTACAAAGGGGAATGCCTTGTTCCAGGGTACAGCAAGGGTGGCACAGGAGATAACCACCAGAGGCTATAAATCTTTCATTGGCATACCACACATGTTAAATCACTGATACCCAATACCCGATAGTCATCCTTTCCCATGAGTCCCCATCCCCTTGCCCCCTGGGTCCCCAATGCTCCAAGGCTTAGTGGAAAATGTCTGGAAGTCAATGGAGGGGTGCTTTGTCTCCCCCCAAAAGGACAGACCGACAAGGAGGCCCCAGGCCCCAGCATTGCCTGCAAAAGCTAAACTTTGGGTGGATATTTCAGGCATTTTGAACTATTTCTGGGCTTCTTAATAATAATTATATTTATGCAATCCAATAATTTCTCCCAAACGTAATAAAACATCAGTAAAGAATTGTAAATAGATATGTTAAAGAAGCATTATCTTTGTTACATCTCCAATGGATTGCTGTTTTGATAATCCTTTTCTATCTAAATGTAACTGAGTCCAGTAAATTATAAATTTTTTGTTGTTGTGTGAATCCTAATGTGAGAGCCATTGACATGCACTTGGCTGCCAGCAGTTTGGGGAGGTGAGGAGCTTGTGGGGCATCAAATTGTCAAATTAGCCAGGATGACTTCTTCCATCCCGAGTCAGCCACAGCTAGTGAGCAGCATTAAGATAGTCATGCCCACCCACTCAGCCATGCCCAGTGAGTGATGTTGAGCTAGCCACACTTACCTGGTCAGCCACAAACACCCAGTTGGCCACCCACACCCGCCCAAGGTCAACCACAGCCCTGATGTGTCCCTCCGTGAAATTGAGTTTGACACCCCTGTTCAAATGGTTAGTAAGATGGGAAAGTCAAAAAAAGAAAAGGCAACAGTAAACTGCTTCTACAGTAAGGGTTCCCAACCCCCAGGACACAGCCCACTACCAAGCCATGGCCTATTTGGAATTGGGCCGGCTGAGTGTCTGGCTGGAGAAGCGCATGCACAACTCAACTTGTGCGAGTGGCAAACTGGCGGGCATTCATGTGTACTGGCCTGCCACTCATGCAAGTTGAACTGCATGCTGGCCCACCACTTGTGCAAGGGCTGTATTCGTGTGCACAGGCCTGCCACTCACATGGCCCAGGTCCCCTCTCCCCCAAGCTGGGCTGCCAAGTTGCAAAGAATGGGGACCACTGTTCTACATCATTATCAAGAAAAAAGCATGGATACAGTCCCCCAGGAGCTGAGCTTGACTGGACATTTTTTCCTTAATAAAATATAAGGGTAGGTAAAAAAATGAGGACTATAAGTTTTAGGCTAAAATTAAACTATAATGAAATTAGTTTCATATTGTTCTTAAACCTCTTTTCTTTCTCTCCTTTACCTTTAATGAACTCAAAGGAAAACACCAAAATAAAACAAACAAAAAATATAATCAAATGTCACATATTTAAAATATTTCCAGATCATGGTATAAGCACACAAGATCTTTGTTCTTAAACCACCTTCAAGGTGCTTATAAATGAAAAAATGGGAAACCAAAAGTATTTCATTTTATCCAGAAAGGTAGGGAGGCTATATCTACTAACAAGCAAATAGACGCTTCATTTGTTCCCTTACAGATTTCCTGTACTTTCCAACTTCATTTAAAATAACCATTTTAAATTGGAGGCTGGAATTCTGCCAAGTAAAAAGCTAGGCTTTACTATCTGTATGTTCCACAAAGGTACCATATTTTAGAAGATAAAAATAATGGGTGAATGAAACCAAATGCTTTGGTTCAAAGTGGCAACAACAAAAAAAAGACAACAGTAAATCAAGATGATAGAATTGTTTTGATGGAAGGAAGGTGGTGATTATTTTACTGTTTTCATTGGGTTTGGTTCTGAGCTGCCTATGATATACTATACCGGTGATGTGAACCTATGGCACGTGTGTCACGTGTGTCACGCGGAGCATATCTGATGGCACGGGGGCTGTCAGCTCCAGTGCGCATGCATGCACCAGCCAGCTCATTTTCAGCCTTCTAGAGGGCCAGGGGAGACCGTTTTTGCCTTCCCCAGGCTTTAGGAAAGCCTCCGGAGCCTGGGGAAAACGGGCCCAATGGGCCAACTGGAAATTAGGAAATGATCCATTTCTGGCTTCCGGAGGGCCTCCAGGGTGGCCGGGGAAGACCGTTTTCTCCCTCCCCAGGCTCCGGAGGCTTTCCTGGAGCCTGGGGAGGGCTAAAACAGCCTGCCCTGGCTTCCCAGAGGAAATACCAAGCTCAGCTTGGAGGCGATCAGAGCAGCGCACATGGGTTTTTTTTAATGCATGCATGAGCATGTTGGGATGCGCTTTGCATTATGGGTGCCTGTTTGCACGCACACTGTCGTGCAAATGCCCTCACATTTTTGGCACCCAACAACAAAAAGGTTCACTATTACTGTACTATACTGCATGCTAAGGTAAAAGTCGTGGGTAACAAGCACATGAATCACTTCCATTTTCTCTTACTTCACTTTATACACAATGAGGAAGATATAATGGGGACAAATGACAGCACACATGCTTTAACACCCTATGATTTTGTGTGATGTGTGATTGCACGTTCTTTGCTCTGCCCCTCTTACTTTCTCACAAACCTTATGTTCGAAGCACATGTTTATTGTGAACACATCAACATCAGCTGCCATCTCACCATCAGCGAAGACTGCAAACAGCAAAAGCTTGGCAATTGGTGCCAGCTTAGAGCTGGGAGTCAGGATAAGAGAGAAGGTGCCTTTGAGTGCTAGTCATGGGGAGGAAAGGATAGTGGAAAAAGAAAGCCAAAAAAAGAAAAATTATGTCGGCACTATGACATTCATAATTATGTACTATGAGAGAAAAGAATTTATAAAACTTCTCACCCTCTGCTTTTTCTGTCAACTTGTAAAAGCATTCCAGGCCTGCTTTCAAGTTACCATAAGCAGGAAGAACTGACAGGGCCATAACTTACGTAACTCCTCTTGGGTAATTGCCAAAATGTTGCTCCTAATAAATGACTGGATTTCTTTTGAAACTTGGCTTGAGACTCATAAACTAATTAGGGCCGTGATGGTGAACCTATGGCACGCGTGCCACAGGTGGCAGGCAGAGCCATTTCTTAGGGCACATGAGGCGTTGCCCTGTCAGCTCCAGCACACATTTTCTGTCATTTTCTTTCCTCCAGAGGCTTCCCTGAAGGCTCCTGAGAGGGTTGAGCCTTCTCCGCTCACAACATCATCGCCCTGAGGGCATCGCTGGCAGCCGCTTCCCGCAGCTCAGGTGGCTCAACTCAGGAGGCTTAGCTCAGGAGTTCAAAGAAGGCTTTGAATCAAACTTGATTTTACCCCATTTCAGGTTTTTAATTTCCCGACCTAGCGTCCAGAGAAATCTAGCATCTCTGAGGCACCTCTCATTTGGAGGAGGAGGGCGGCATCTACAAAAGCCTCTGAGTAACTGGGAAAGAAAGCCACGCTTGGAACCTGCCGAAAACCGCCACCCGAAAAGCACAGCTTTCTTTCCCAGTTACTCAGAGACTTTTGTATATGCTGCCCTCCTCCTGCTCCTGCTGCAAATGAGAGGTGCCTAAGAGACGCTAGATTTCTCTGGATGCTAGATCAGGAAGTTAAAAACTGGAATGGGGTACAATCAAGCTTGATTCAAAGGCTTTGGCTTTGGATATCTGCGCTGCCACCCAAAAATGCTGTTACAGCAATCTCTGCAGAGCCCACATCACCTATCCCTTCTCGGGCAGTTCCAGGCAGCAGAGATCACAGTAACGGCGTTTTGGGATGGCAGCAAAGCAACCTCAGGAGCTTGATTGTATCCCATTCCAGGTTTTTAACTTCCCAATCTGTTCCTCTTCTCTTCTTCCACCCCCACCTCCAATCTGCCCGGATCTGTCATGCAGCAAAGAGATATGGTAGCTGGGAGCCTGTCACCTATTTTTGCACCGAGACTAAGGAAGTGGGGTTGCGAAGAGGGCTGTGAAGAAGCCCAGTTGTTCAAGGAAGCAGCCTTGCCAGGTCGTATTCTTTGGGCTTCCCTTTTGCTGTTCAGGCATCACCACGAGGAAACATTAATCCAAATGAAAGGGATCCCCATCCCCTCCTCGTTCCCGGTCAAGCACAGCAGCCCCCATGTGTCTTTCTCTTCTCACTGAAGAGAAGAAGCAAGCTGACTGCTGCTCCTTGGGCCAAGCAGCTCTGCGTGGTCGCCAGTCAGAGGGAAAAATTGCAGAGATATGTTTAGTCCTGCCCTGCTGTGGGGAGGGGTAGAGAAAAGCAGATTTGAGATTGATAAAAGCCTTACCATTTAGGATGATTGAGCCCCCACACATTGCGTTTTTGCCCTCCCCGGCCCCCGGAAGCACTTTGTAGGTCTTCCAAACTCCACATGCTTCAGTTTTCAGAGGGTTTGGGAGGCCTACAAAGTACTTCCGGGGGCCGGGGTGGACAAAAACTTTTTTTAACTTACCTCTTCAAAATCTTGGTGTGTCTTATACTGTGGTGCATCTTATACTCCGAAAAATACAGTACCCTGTTTCCCTGAAAATAAGACCTCCCTGGATAATAAGCCCAATAGGACTTTTGAGCCCATGCGCTAAAATAAGCCCTTCCCAACAATATTGCAACACAGCAGCAGCCATGAGGTGACCATGCTCGCTGTCTCCTGCACCTCAAAAAATAGTAAGACCTCCCCGAAAATAAGGCCAAGTGCTTTTTTCGAGGGTCAAAAGAAAATAAGACCCTGTCTTATTTTCAGGGAAACACGGTAATTTCTTGCCAATACTGAAGCGTTTCCAAATAAATCTGAGTTTTCTTCAGAATAAATCTACTGAAGTCCATTTAGTCAATCTATCAAAACTATTATGGCAATTCATCTTAATCTTGCAAACTACTACTGAGCCAGGCTGTAGCAGAACGGTCTCTAACCTTTGTGGCCTGGTGGCCTAACAGTCTAGTTGTGAATAGGTCATGGCCCGGTAGTGGGCTGCGGTCCAGGGATTGGGTACCCCTGTTGTAGCAGTTTAAAGAGCAAATGCTCTGTATTATCATCATCATGACGAACTAGCTTAGTCTGGATATTTTCAGAAATACATTTGGTTTCTAAAGTGATGTAAAAATATGTGCATGATAATTACATATATAACAAATAAAATCTACATTATTATAAAGTTTAGTGTTATATCTAAACTTACTGTGCATCTTTAATATTAATAGCATATAATATTAATGTTATACTAACATTAAAGATGAATGTCATATTATATTAGCTTAATGTTCATTATAACACTTAACCCAAGTTTTACATTTTGTTTACCACAAAGTGCAAGGTTTGGATTTGAAACTTTTTCCAAATCCAATTATAAATAGACAGACAGAGGTGAAACAGGCAGCTGCTCTTTTTCTCTAAAACTGGATGTAACTTAGATATTGACTTAACCCTAAAAAGGGAACTTGCTGTCTAATCCTACATCAGTTAACAGTGGTGTTCCACAAGGCAGCATTGTAGGTTCCACCCTTTTTTTGCTCTATATCAACAATTTATGTGATCAACTTAAAAGCAATTGTGTTCTTTTTGCTGACGATGTAAAATTATTCGTTTCTACAGTTAATTCTGGTTTTTTTTGCAAAATGATCTCAATTATGTTTCTGAATGGTCATCTATTTGGCAACTTCAAATTTCGATTAATAAATGCTCTGTCTTACATATTGGTAAACATAATCAGAATGTCAAGTATAAGCTGGGTGGCATTGATCTAGCAGATGACCCTCACTTTGTCAAGGACCTAGGTGTACTTATCTGATGATTTATGCTCCAAAGCTCACTGTAACAGCGTTGCTATAAAAAAAAAGCATTAAGAGCTGTAAACTTAATTTTGTGAAGCTTTTTTTCTGGAAACATTGTATTGCTAATCAAAGCTTATAAAACTTATGCTAGACCAATTTTAGAGTATTGTTCAACTGTTTGGAATTCCCACCATATATCTGACATCAATACAATCAAGCGGGTTCAGAAGTATTTCATGAGAAAAGTCTTGCATTCTTCTGTACACCAGTGACGTGCGGTCAGGTGAGGCAAGTGACGCACAGCCTCAACCGCACTCATAATGAAAAGAAAAGAAAATGTAAAAGGAAAAAGCTGAGCTAGCTGCTGCCTCACCGTGGATGACTCTGCTTAACTGTTTAAAAAAGCCTCGAAAAAGCGCCCTCCACTATGAGGTAGGAAAACTACATTCCTCATCTAGTCTGAATTTAGGCGTTTTATGATCACTCGAGCAGAGTTAAGCAAGAGTTAAAAGCCTAAAAATTCCTGCCTTAGGTGAGGCACGCAGTTCTCCTGCCTCATAGTAGAGGGCGCTTTTTTAGAGGCTTTTTTTAAACAGTTAAGCAGAGTCATCCACGGAAGTCAGACAAAGAGCCATGCTGTAGCACACACACTTTCCCCCAGCCTCTTTCTTTTGGAAGGCTTGGATTGGCTCACCTCCGCTTCTCTGCCTCTCCTCTCACCCCAGCCTGCCAGCAGGAGGTGAGTGGGTGGGCTTTGTTGCATTCCAGGCATTTCCTACCCAGACAGCAGGCTGCATTTGCAATGGTGGAGATGTTTGGGGAAGGCAGCAGAGGAATGGGGGGGGATGGCAGAGGAGCTGCTTTCAAGCCACTGGAAAAGATATCCAATCCAACTTTTGTGTGTGTGTGTGTGTGTCTGTGTTTGTTTGAGAGTGAGTGAGAGAGGGAAGTGGGTAGGAGAGATAGTCCAATCCAACTTGTGTGTGTGTGTGCGCGTGTGGGTGTTGTGGGTGTGGGTGTGTTTGAGAGAGGGGGAGGAAGGGAGAGAGGGAGGAAGGAGGGGAAGGGAGAAAAAAAGAAAATGAAAAAAGAAAACTTATTTCGCAAAGGAGAAAAACAAATGCTGTCATTTTGAATTGGAACTGAGCATGCCTGGCTGTGGAATTCTGGGAGTTGAAGTCCACAAGTCTAAAAATATTTGAAACCCACCACTGTGTCAGTGCCTCACCAGCCATAAACCTTACCGCACGTCACTGCTGTACTCAGTAGAATTCCTTATGCTAGTAGGCTCGAAATTCTGGGTTTGGATAACTTAGAACTGTGTTGCTTGCAGTCAGACCTAGGTATTGCATACAAAATTATACATAGTAATGCTTTACCTATAAATGACTTTTTCTGTTTTAATCGCAATAATACATGTGAGAACAACCGCTTTAAACTCAATGTAAATTGTTCTAAACTTGACTGTAAAAAATATGATTTCTGTAACAGAATTGTCAAAATCTGAAATGCCCTATCTGATTCAGTTGTCTCAGCTATAAATTTTCGCAATTTCAGTCACAAATTGACTTCCGTGGATCTTACTTCATACTTAAGTGGTCAGTAGAGGGGGCGTGCATAAGCGCACTAACGTGCCTATCGTCCCTGTCATTGTATTTTTATTCCCTTATTCTTGTTTTCGTTTTTGTTTGACAAATTCCAATAAATAAATAAATAAATAAATAAATAAATAAATAAATAAATAAATAAATAAATATGTATACTTTTTAAAGTTTTTGTAGATAACATAGAATTTATGTTGTCAAAGCAATAATATAACTGAAGGGTCCTTTCAAAGAAACTTTTTTGGAGCTAATTCCCATATTAAGAGGTATTAGGTATCTGTTCTGGCCCCCCCTCCGTCCGGTAATGAATGCCGACACTGGCTCAGCTGTTTGCCACTCTTTATTTACAGTAATTATAATCCTGTTGGCTGAAAGCCCAAACACTACTCACAGGCAAGACGTTGGCAGCAACCCAGACTCCAACAGATACAGACAAGAGCTTCTCCAGATTGTCACGAATGGTTGTGTCCTGCAAAAAGACTCCTCCCAAAGTCTCTTCTTATATACTCTCTTGGGAGGGGCCAAACCACAACCACCTAGGCTTGATTATCTCTTAGGACCTTGTCTCCGGAACAGCTCTTGCCTTCGTTTCTCCGCCCTTCTCTGCCGGGCGTCAGGGACAAACTCCCTTTGATCTTTCCCACTGCTCCATGCCTCAGGCACCTCCTGGTGGCCAACCAGCCTCTCTGGTCCCTGTTCTGAGTCTGAACCCTGCCCAGGGTCATCCATCTCTTCCATAGCCAACTCATATGGTTCGTCGCTATCTGAGTCCCTCAGCAGATCCTGCCGGGCCACAACAGGTATCTATCAATCATCCCTTATTTTTTTTTACTTTTTAAACCTCCATAATAGTAATCTTGACTTTTAACATTTACTTATACATATTAACTATAATAGCTTCCATTATATAACAGTATACATAATAACATTTTCCCAATTTTTAATTTCTAGCTCTATTTTTTAGTCTTTACTAAAACAAATTCCGTATTGAGATGTATTCTATATCTAGCCATCATCTCTTGCCCTTTTTAGTATTTCAACTCTTATTGACTTTTTAACCACTGCAACTATTCTTGGTTTAGAAGTTTTCCAGTTTGATGTGGACACGGCTTATCTACATGCTGACCTAGATGAAGAGATCTACGTAAGAGGACCTCCAGGATTCCGACAGCAAGAAGGGGATACCTGGTTCCTGAACAAAAGTCTTTATGGTCTGAAACAGTCAAGTTTAATGTGGTACTTATGTCTTACTGACAAACTAAATTCAATGGGCTTTATTAAGCCCAAAACTGATGAATGCGTGTTCACAAAAAGATCTAACAATGCATATGAGATAATTCTTGTTTATGTTGATGATATTGTTTATATTGGTCCAAATAAGAAAATGAGTGAGATTTTTGCTAAAAGTTTGCAGAGATACTTCACATTGAAATCTTTAGGTCATATTAGCACTTACTTAGGTGTTCAGATTGACAAAACACAGAAGGGGTTTAGTCTTTCACAAGAGGAGAAAATTGATCATTGCATCATGAAAGTTGCTAACACAACAAAGACACCCATGCAAACAGATTTTCATAACTTAACACATGAACCAAGTCCTGAGTTCGAGGATCAAACACTATATCGTTCAGTCATTGGTTCACTATTATACATTAGTAGTTGGACCAGACCCGACATTGCACTTAGTGTTAATCTCTTATCACGACACGTAGGTAAGGCAAAACAATTTCATTGGACATGTGTTAAGAAGTTTTTGAAGTACATGAAACACATTAAATACATGAAGTTATTGCTAGAACCAACACATACTAATTATGCAGAATTATGTTGTTATGCAGATTCTGATTGGGCAAGTGATAAGAAATCACGCAAAAGTACTTCAGGTTACATGATGTTCCTGAATGGATGTCCTGTTTACTGGCAAGTGAGAAAACAGAATTTTGTTTCTTGTTCATCTACTGAAGCTGAATATGCTTGTGTTTCAGATTGCTGACATGTTCAACAAACCACTTCCAGCAGCTCAACACGAGTGTCTGCGAAAGAAGATGCGCCTTATTTGATGATTTGATGACATCAGCTCAACTAGCAAAAGAAGGAGTGTTACTGCGTTAATTGGTTTGCTAGCTGCACTGAAAATTTACTGCGCAGGTCACAGTTCTTATCTGCAAGTGATTTAGTACGCATGCTCTTTCATATTCCTTAACTTTCTCTTCTGATCTTCCGTTCGCCTGCCAAGAAGGTGGGCAACATAGCTCTTGCCAAAATGTAAGATTTAGATAGCAAGTTTTGTATTTTTATTTTCTTTTATATTAAAAATGTTTTTATTAGATCTTGCTTCGGGTTTATTTTCGCTTACTCAAAAGTATGCTACAAGGAATGCCAAGATCCTCACCTCCTTAATTCAGGGCGAAATTCACACTCTAACAGGATGGCCTGTAACTCAGACAGATAGTCATTAGCCACCGGAACTGGTGAGTTGAGTTGCGTAAGGGGAAAGAACCGAGCATGATACTCCACATTGGCCAAGAAAGGGGTCATTTGCGTGGAGATGTGCTGCAAGTTGTTGAACACGAACTCTGCTACTGCCAGATAATCTGACCAATTGTCAGATGATGCGCCGGCGACAGGCAGATTTTCATGTCTAATGCCATCATCAGCCCTTTCCAGAACTGGGTGGTAAATTGAGTCCCTCTGTCTGAAACGACCCTATCAAGTAGGCTGTGCAGCCGGAAGACATGTTGGATAAACATGGGGGTGGTGGTGCGAGCCATCGGTAAACCATGACATCGAATGAAATGCGCCATCTTCGTCAGCATATCTACCACTACGTACAAGTTATGGCCCCAGATCCCAGCCAGCCAGCCCATGCACACAGTCAAACAGAAGAAAAAGGATTGAGGCTCAACACAGAACTGTAATCAAGCTGAGAGACTGCCTGCAATATAAACAAAGGGAAACAAAGCAGAGAAGACTTGCAAGATGGCTGTTGATTTCAAGGAGAGCTCTCTGCCTCGCTTGGGACAGAAGAATTCTCTTATATGGGGTGCAAAAATGGAACACTTTCTGAAGGCTAAGGAGCTCTAGGATATCATCACTAATCCACATCAGAGGCCAATAGCAGCTGCAGATCAATGGCAGCATGATAAAGCACTGGCTTACATCATTTTAAATTTGATCCCACTACTGCCTGCCCTGTTCCTCAAGCAGTTCGCCGAGAACGCCCTGCTGCTGCCTGCTGCACTGCCACTGCACTGCTGCACCACCTAGCCTGCCGCCCTGCCTGGCCTGCTGTACCACCTGGCCTGCCGTCTCACCACCCCGTCTGCCTCTCCGCTGCCACCTACTGCACCGCCGTCACCTACCGCACCATCGTACCACCTGCCACACTGCCACCTGCCATACTGCCACCTGCCACACCATCTGACCTGCCGTACTGCCGCCACCTACCGCACTGGCTGGACTGTGAGCCCAGAAACACAGAGAGAGTTATGGCTTGGCTTCCAGCACCGGAGAGGGGGGGCAAGGGAAGCAATTGGGTTGCTGCAGCCTTTCATTGGGATGCATGTGATGAGACAGGGCTTCTCTTGCCATCCATTTTCCTTCCTTTGCTGGGCATGGCATGGTTTCCTGCCCCACCGCAGCCATCAATGCAATTTGGGAGGTGGCACTGTGTTTTATTAGCACGGGCAGGAATGCTAGAGCATGACTGTTTGTCTTTGTAAAGATAACATGGCTAGATTCTTTTTTCTAGGAGGAAAATAATCACCTATGTCCTAAAATTCTCAGTTTTCTATTGTTAGTTTAGGGCGGGGCGTAATGAGTTAGTGTGGCATGTACTGTATACAGTACACCGGTGTATGAACATGGTTTCAGCTACAGTGCTCTGTATTATTATAAAGGACACATTACTTTTCTTTCTTGCAGAAAAATACCATGGTACCTCCTGACACTATGTACTGGTACAAGAATATCAAAGCAGAAAAGACAAGTATATAAAATTTCTTTTAAACTGGAAGTAGTGAAATATGCTGAGGAACATGGAAAAAGAGCAGCGGAGAAACATTTTGGACCCCCTCCAATTGAAAAAATGATAAGAGAGTAGAGGAAACAGGTACATCAGCTGCAAAAAGTAAAAGATAAAAGCAAACACAACTTTTGTGGGCTTCCTGCAAAGTGGCCAGAGTTAGAAATGGACATGAAATAATGGATCACACATCACTGGAATAATGGCTTTGCAGTTTAATAATAATAATAATAATAAATTTAAATTTATTAGCCGCTCCCTTTCCAGACAGGACTCGGGGCGGCGTACAATGGAGCATATAAAACATATACAACACATAAACATACATATATACAGGACATACATGCACGGAGGAGGAACAAATTACATCACATGGACAATTAAAAGTTACCATTAAAATACCCCAATTGTAAAGCCCAATTTAAAATTTACACTTTTAAAATTTTAAAAGAACTGTCAGGAGGAGTAAGAAAAATTTACGGTTGAGCCAGGCCAGATAATTGAAAGAGGTGGGTCTTCAGCTGTACACGGAAGGAGCGGAGATCGGAAGTAGTCCTGATGTCACGGGGAGGTCATTCCACAGGGCTGGGCCCATCACAGAGAAGGCTCTGCTCCTGGGTGTCGCCCCCCGACATTGTTTGGCGGACGGCACCCGAAGAAGTCCCTCTCTGTGTGAGCGAATTGGTCGTAGGGATGTATGGGGTAGGATGCGATCCTGCATGTAACTAGGCCCTGTGCCATGAAGCGCTTTAAAGATCATAATCAAAACCTTGAAACGCACTCGGTAGACTACAGGAAGCCAGTGCAGCTCGCGCAGGAGAGGTGTTACAGGGGAGTATCTAGTCCTCCCCATAATCACCCGCGCGGCCGCATTCTGGACCAACTGCAGTCTCCGAGTGCATCTCAAGGGAAGCCCCATGTAGAGAGCATTGAAGTAGTCCAGGCGAGACGTCACTAGCGCATGGGTGACTGTGCGAAGGGCATCCCGGTCCAATAAGGGGCGCAATTGGCGCATCAGGCGAACCTGATGGAACGTCCCCCTTGCCACGGCTGTTACATGGTCATCCATGGACAGCCGGGCATCTAGAGGACGCCCAAATTGCGCACCTGTTCCATGGGGGCCAGTTGCACGCCCCCGATGGCCAGAGATGGAAACAACTGGTTGAACCGGGAGGCCGGAAGCCACAGCCACTCCGTCTTGGAAGGGTTGAGTTTTAGTCGGTTGTCATCCATCCAGACCCGTACGGCCTCCAAACACCGGGACATCATTTCGACGGCCTCATTGGGGTGGTTCGGGGTGGAAATGTATAGCTGAGTATCATCAGCATACAGATGATATCCCACCCCAAAGCCACGGATGATCTCGCCCAGCGGTTTCATGTATGTGTTGAACAGGAGAGGCGAGAGTACCGACCCCTGAGGCACCCCACATGTGAGTGACCTCCGGGTCGATCTCTGCTCCCCTGCCAACACACGTTGCGTCCGGTCAGAGAGGTAGGAGCCAAACCACCGTAAAACGGTGCCCCTGACTCCCAGCCCCTCTAGCCGGTGCAACAGGATACCATGGTCGATGG
This sequence comes from Natrix helvetica, assembly GCF_964273705.1. Lineage (NCBI taxonomy): Eukaryota > Metazoa > Chordata > Lepidosauria > Squamata > Natricidae > Natrix > Natrix helvetica. The sequence goes on along the minus strand of NC_138552.1, from coordinate 115,164,704 downwards.
TATCGAAAGCCGCCGAGAGATCTAATAGGACCAGGATAGAGGAACAACCCCTATCTCTGGCCCTCCAGAGATCATCAACCAATGCGACCAAGGCCGTCTCCGTGCTGTGCCCGGGTCGGAAGCCGGACTGGCGCGGGTCTAGATAATCATTCTCCTCCAGGTGACGTGGGAACTGTTGTGCTACCACACTCTCTACAACCTTCGCTAAAAAAGGAAGGTTGGAGACTGGACGATAATTGACTAGGTCCATTGGGTCGAGGGAAGGCTTCTTGAGCAGGGGCCTCACCACCGCCTCTTTCAAGGCGGTCGGTAGGAGCCCCTCACTCAACGAAGCGTTCACTAGGCCCAGGAGCCAGTCGCGTGTAACCTCCCAGGATGCCAGTACAAGCCAGGAGGGACACGGGTCCAATAAACATGTGGTAGGTCGCAGACGTCCACGCAACCTGTCCAAATCCTCGATGGCAACCAAGTCAAACTCCTCCCAAAGCGGTCCCTCAAGACTCGCCGCGGGCGTCTCAGCTGGACCACTGAAAGGGGCCCATCCCATCCGGATTTGAGCGACTTTGTCCTGTAGATATTTCCCAAACTCCTCTGCTCTGCCCTGCAAAGGGGCTTCCCGCGGTCTCTCAAACAAGAGGGAGCGGGTCACCCGAAACAGGGCGGCAGGGCGGTTATCTGCGGACGCAATAAGAGCGGCACATTTCCACAAAAATGATAATATATGAAGCCAAATGCATTGCTGTACAGAAAGGCATTCAGGATTTTACTGGATCACTACGTGGCGCTTCAGATTTATGAGGCGATGGTGTTATGTGCACCAAAACTAGAATTGCGCAAAAAATGCCAAAAGAATATAAATCTAAGATTCTGTCTTTTCATACATTTGTAATAGTTGCTAGGAAGAAAAATAATTTTGAAATTGGCTAGAGTGGGAATATGGATGAAGTCCCGCTAACCTTTGAGGCGCCATCTAATAAGACTGTTGATCTGAAAGTTGCCAAAAACATAACTGTGAAAACCTCAGGACACAAGAAAACACAGTACACATTTGTGTTCTCCTGATGTGCAGATGGCACCAAATTGCCACATATGTTAATATTCAAAAGGAAAACCCTTCTCAAAGAAGTGATTCCAAAAGGTGTTGCTGTGCATGTTCATGAGAAAGGATGGACGAAAATGGAATGAGAGTATGGGTCGAAAAAGTGTGGTCCAAACGTCCAGGAGAGCTTTTCTTTTTGGATTAAGGTAGTTACTAAGATATGGCAGTTTGTTGCGCATGCCTGTATATAACCTTTGGATTAAAGAAAACCCCACTAAAATCCAAGACAGTGAACAAGAAAACGGCAAAGCCCTCCTCCCATACATAAAAGGCACCACAGACAGAATCAGCAAGATGCTCCACAAACACAATATCAAGACAGCATTCTACACAAACCGAAAAATATCCACCATCCTAAGAAACCCCAAAGACAAAATAGAGTTAGAAAATCAAGGAGTATATGAAATCCCATGCACCACCTGCACCACCACATACATCGGACAAACCAACAGAAGAATAAAGGCACGCATTGAAGAACACAAAAACTCAGTCAGAAAGGAGGAACCAACTTCTTCCCTGGTCCAACACCTCAAAGCCACAGGACATGATACAGACTTTAAAAAGACCAGAACTATTGCCAAAATTGAACCAACAGAATAATCAGAGAAGCTATTTGTTAAGTAGGCACAAAAAAGGGCGAGCGGAGTCGTGAGGAGAATTAACCAGTCTTTATTAAACGCAACAGTTCCGACAAAATACAGGAGAGAATCAATCCAGGGTTCGTCTGACAGCTATTTATACGAAGCTGTCAGACGACCCAGCCAATCCCCAAGCCAGAGTTTCCCCGCTCTCAGCCAGGTCGCGTCTTAGCCAATCAGACGCGACCTGGCTGTTGCTAGTGCAGATGCCGGCTGTCAGGGGGAATTCCCTGACGTCATCTGCATGGACACAATACTCCTTCCCCCCCAGTGACTGCGCATGTGCAGACGACACACAAACGTAGTCACGCAAATAGTCTGGGCGGCGCCGGACCCGCCCAGAACGCCTCAGTTCGACAGGAGGCACCGGAGAGGAAGGTGGTGCCCGTTGAAGCTCCTCCCGCAAGGGAGTGGAGCTCCGGGCGCCATCTTGGAGGCCCACCCCTGACGGAGAACGACAAGGACCAGGTAGGCAGGGCCGAGGGGGCACGGCCGAAGGCGGGCTTGAACGGGGAACTTCAGGGTAGGCCTGGCCTGACTCGGGGAAGGCCAGTTGGAAACCGGGAGGCAGACGCCTAACGGGCGGCACCTCCTCAACAATGGACGGCCGGGAGGCGGCGTCCGAGGACAGGAAGGCCCCGGGCAGCTGGACCGGGTGATCAGTGACTGGTGGAAGGGCACCAGGAAACGGAACGTTGGAGGGCTCAGGCGCAGCGACGTCGATGGCCGACCTGGCAGGGATGTTGTCGCTGTTGCTGGGCAGGCGGTGCCTCAATTGATCCAGGTGCCGCCGCCATTCGGTCCCATCATGTAGCTGGACCCTGTAAGAACAGGGGCCGGTTATGGCGGTGATGGTGGCAGGCACCCACCTAACCGCCCCTGAGAATGCCTGAGCCCATACAGAATCACCCAGAATGAAAGAACGGGGAGGGGGCCCAGGTTGCCAGGCTGTTCACTTGAATAGAGTGGGTGCAACCTATCCAAGGTGGTCCGCAGGCGCCGGCCCATCAGCAGCTCTGCTGGAGACTTCCCGGTCAGGGGGCAAGGAGTGGCATGCTGTACCAATAGGTAAGCAGCCACCCTTGATGGCCAGTCTGCCCCATCCATCCTGCCTAACGCCTCCTTGGCCAAGCGGACCGCCCGTTCCGCCCGGCCATTACTAGCCGGATGGTATGGGGCGACTGGGGCATGGCGGATGCCCTGAGAAGCCAGGAACAGCTGGAACGCAGTGGATGCAAATTGAGGCCCGTTATCAGAGACAATGACGTCCGGCACGCCATGGGTGGCGAAGAGCCTAGTCAGTTCCCTGATCGTGGCTTCGGCTGTGGTGGACCTCATGAGGATGAGCTCCACCCAGCGCGAATATGCATCCACCACCACCATGAAGACCTGGCCTCTGAAGGGACCCGCGAAATCCACGTGGAGGCGGGACCAAGGCCCACGGGGCAATTCCCATTCCCTAGGAGCGGCTGTCGGTGGCGCCGGTCGGGAATGCTGGCAGGGGGAGCAGCCGGCCACCCAGGCGGCTATCTCGTCATCAATGCGAGGCCACCAGACATAGCTGCGCGCCAGGCATTTCATGCGCACTATGCCCGGGTGGCCCTCATGAAGGCGAGATAGCACCTGATGGCGCAGGCTGGGTGGAATGACCACCCTGTCACCCCACAGGAGGCACCCACTGTGAAGTGACAGCTCCAGCTGCCTGGCCTTGAAGGGACGAAGGTGCTCTGGCATCGGACCCTCAGGCCAGCCCCTTTGGACCCAAAGCAGGACCTGGGACAGGTCAGGGTCAGCCCTAGATTTTGAGGCCACCTCTCCGGAAGAGAGCGGCAGAGCCAAATCCGCTATGGCCAAGACCGACAGGCAAGGCACTGTCGGGGGGTCTGCAACGGGCAGGGGGCAGCGGCTGAGGGCATCAGCGTGCCCTATGTGCTTGCCCGGGCGGTAGAGCAGAGTGTAGCTGTATGCAGCTAGGAACTCTGTCCACCTGGTCATGCGCGGTGAAAGAATGGGAGGGGTCGGCTTGTTACCTGCCAAAAGCCCAAGGAGTGGCTTATGGTCGGTGAACAAGGTAAAGTGCCGACCATAGAGGTAATCATGGAACCTCTTAATCCCTGACACTGCAGCCAGAGCCTCCTTGTCAATCTGGCTGTAGTTGCGTTCTGCAGAAGTCAGTGTCCGGGAATAAAAGGCTATGGGGGCCTCCGAGCCATTGGGCAGCACATGGCTCAGGACCGCCCCCAAACCCACGGGGGAGGCGTCACAAGCAAGAGTCAAAGGCAGCTTGTCCGAATATTGGACGAGGACTGCCTCTGACGTCAGCAAGTCTTTGATAGCCGCGAACGCATGCGCTTCGCGGCTGCCCCAGCGCCAGGCCGCCGATCGGTCGAGCAACCGATGCAGCGGCTCGGCTAGTGACGCCTTATGCGGCAAAAATGGCGCGTAGAAATTAAGCAAGCCAAGGAACGCCTGCAGCTCCGTCTTGGAGGCAGGCGTGGGGGCGTTCCTGATGGCTGCTACCTTTGAAGGGGTGGGGTGAATTCCTTGGGCATCAATTGTGAAGCCCAGGAAATCAACCCGGGGCACAGCAAATGAGCATTTGCTGCGCTTTAATTTTAAGCCCGCGCCCCTGAAACGCTCGAGGACCTTCACTAGTACTTCGATGAGGCCCGATCGGCTGCTGGCGGCAATCAGGACGTCATCGAAATACGGAACAACGCCAGGTAGCCCATGGAGCAGCCGCTCCATAAGGCTCTGGAAGATCCCCGGGGCCACGGAAACGCCGAATTGCAAGCGGCGGCAACGGAAAGCTCCACGGTGGGTGACGATGGTCTGCGCAGCCGCCGCCTCATCATCCACCGGGAGCTGCTGGTAGGCCTGCGCCATATCCAGCTTCGCAAAGATGCAGCCCTGCCCCAAAGAGTGGAGCAAGTGCTGCACTACCGGAACTGGATAGGGGTTCGCCTGGAGGGCAAGGTTGATGGTGGATTTAAAGTCGGCGCAGAGGCGAATGGACCCATCCGCCTTAACTGGGATGACCAAAGGGGTCTCCCACTTGGAGTAATCCACCGGCTCCAAGACTCCCTGCGCGACGAGCTTGTCTAGCTCCGCATCAACCTTTGCCCTCAAGGCGAAAGGCACCCTACGGGCCTTCAGCCTAATGGGGGCAACCTGGGGGTCTAGGTTCAAGGAGATGGGCGTTCCCTTATACGCCCCCAGCTGCCCATCAAACACATCAGAAAATCTGGCAAGGACGTCGGCCACGTCAGGGGGCGTGGCCACCACTTGCCTTACCCCGTGCACTGATAGGCCAAGTGCCGGGAACCAGTCAAGGCCCAGGAGGGCCGGCAAAGGCTTTTCCCCAATAGGAGGGGAAGGCACCCCGAAAAGTCCCCGTACTCCACCCGCACCAGGTGACAACCCAGGGTAGGAATTAGAGTCCCCTGGTAGTCCCGTAGGGTTGCGTCTGGGGATGAGAGCTGGGTCTTTGAGATGCCTGGACAGAGGCGGGAGAACTCTGCCCACGACAAAAGGGATCGGGATGACCCCGAGTCCACCTCCATGGTGCAGGGGGAGCCCTCAATGAGGAGCGACGCCTTGATGCGCTCCGCACCTGCACCCGTATGGAAGGCCAACTCTGCGGGGTTGGCGTGGAAGTCAGCGTCCACGGCGTAGCAGCCTCCGCGCGAAGGCTGCTGCTGCTGCTGCGGCTGCTGCTGCTGTCGACCAGCACGGCTTCCAGGTTGCTGTTTGACGGAGGCTGTGGTCGGGACGTCATCTGGACGCTGTGGCAAGGGGAACTGCGCTCGGCAGACCTGGGCCAAATGTCCTTTCTTAAGGCAGTGGCGGCAAACCGCGGCCTTAAAGGGGCAACCCGAACGGTCGTGGTTGCCTCCACAGCCAAGGCAAGCGGTCGCAGCTTCCCGGGCTCGCTGAGGGACGCGCCTTCTAGAGGACTGGCCAATGCGTGCCACCGCTCCCTCCTCAGGGTAGTCATTTGGCAAGGGAACTAGTTCGTCCACCAGGCAAGTGCGGCCTGGCGGAGGCGGCAGGTTGAACATCTCCACCATGGACTCGTCGGAGAGTTCAGCCGCCCTTGCCTGCTCAATGGCCCCAGTCAGTGTGATGTCCGCTTGTGACAGGAGCCGCCGGCGAAGGCGCAGATCTTTCACGCCGCTGACGAACTGCTCCGTGAGGTTGCGATCGAGGTCGGCAAACTCGCACCTCATCGCCGCTGTGCGAAGCGACTGGAGGAACTGGCTCACCGACTCCTCCGGCTTCTGGACACAACGCCTGAAAGCGTAGTGCCTCGCCACCCAGGATGGTGTGGGGGCGTAGTGGCGCTGAAGACGCTCCATTAATGTAGCCCAGTCCAGAGAATGGACTGGCTGAGGGGCGGCTAGTGAGCGAGCGGCGCTAAACATTGGCGTGCCGCAGCAGCTCAAGAAGAAGCTGCACTTCTCATCATCTGGTACATCGCGACGGCCGTTGGCTATCAGATAGCACTCGAAGCGCTCCATGAATGCTTCCCAAGTCTCGCTGTCGCAGCCAAACGGAACGAAGGTTGGCATCGCCGACATGGTCTCCTCAGGGATCGAACCAGGCTGGCAGGAACGGGTCGCCGGTACGATTGTGCCAAGATGGAACGTTCGGTGGGTTAGCGGCTGTATCCCATCCTCGTCCCCAGTGTTAAGTAGGCACAAAAAAGGGCGAGCGGAGTCGTGAGGAGAATTAACCAGTCTTTATTAAACGCAACAGTTCCAACAAAATACAGGAGAGAATCAATCCAGGGTTCGTCTGACAGCTATTTATACGAAGCTGTCAGACGACCCAGCCAATCCCCAAGCCAGAGTTTCCCCGCTCTCAGCCAGGTCGCGTCTTAGCCAATCAGACGCGACCTGGCTGTTGCTAGTGCAGATGCCGGCTGTCAGGGGGAATTCCCTGACGTCATCTGCATGGACACAATACTATTGAGATAGAAAAACGACCACACAGCATGAATAAACGAGATGATACCTCCCGCCTACCAGCCATTTGGAAACCCACCCTCACTGACAAACGAGTCCCTAACACAAAGAATGATACCAGACCCACACTCACGAAAACCACACAGGATGTCACTATCACACATCCACGCAAAAAGCAAGCCCAAACCCACACCGATGATGACCACAAACCAGAAGCCCGACCACAAACCAGAAGCCAGACCACAGCTGCATTATTAGCCACTTTAAACCCCTCCAATCCATACATGAAGCAAACTGATGCCCACCACGGAGATGTGGCACGACCACAAACGCGAAGCCAAACAATAGTAATGCAGCTCACCAGCTCAAATCCCTCTGCAACTCAGACCAACACAAGCACAACCAGGCCCCCACCCAAACAGAACACGCCCCCATCCAATCAGAGCACAACCAAACTCCCATCCAATCAGAGCACAGCCAAGCCCCCAACCAATCAGAATACACCTCCACCCAATCAGAATGCAGCCAAGCTCCCACCCAATCAGCTCAAACCCCCACTGGCAGTTAAAAAGAGGAACCGGCTGAGATCTCACATTGCTCCTTCAAGCACCAAGCCGGAAGCACCAGCCTGAAGATGATGAATCAGACTTCATCGAAACGTCGTGAAGATACTTCCAATTCTACGTGGGAGAAAACCCGAACAACCAAAGACGTACATACAAACACCTGCGAAAACCTCAGAAAACACACACACACACACACACACACACATATATATATACATATATACATATATATACATATATATATACATATATATACATATATATACACATACACACACACACACATATTATATATATATATATATGTATATATATGCATTATTATGATTCACGGGTTTTCACATTTCAAGTTATTCTATTAGTTTCTTTTTATCTAATTCACTCTCATGCATACATTTGCATTTTTATGTGCTTGTCTGTGTAGATGTATTAACTTCTGATGGAGAAGAAGCATATAAATCTAACAATACATACTTTGAAGAAAAAATGGCCTCTGAAGAAGACTCTGAAACACAATGATTTTCTAATAAATACCTTGCCTTAATATTAGCAAGCTTTCATCTTCTTTCTTATTCAATGTCTGCTAATCCCAAAGATTATAAAACATACTAAGTAAACCTGCATGTTGGCCTATAGTAACTGTCTGTCTCTAGGTAGTTTTCTTCCTTTCCATCCTCTGTCTTTGGGGATTATAAGGGTAACATGAGACCTTCAGTCTATAAACCAAAGAAAAGGAGTAATTCATCCAAACCTCCCTTTGTGCAAAGACAATCTTTTTTTTTTATAAAGAAGTTTTATTGGTTTTTTAAACATTTATAAGGGAAAAGGTAATGGAAAGGTATACAAATTTTGGCAGTTGCAAAGTGTGGTAGGCGCCCCCTCCCTCCAAACTCATAGTATACATTTGAGTATAAAACATTAATGCATAGTCATATATAATCAGCATGTTAATTCTATTGGTACTTTCAATCAGTTTGTACATTGTAGTATATAATCCACATATTAATTTCATTACTACTTTCGGTCAGTTTATATCAATGAGATTTTCTTATTCATTTTTGTGATCTGAGCTTTCTTGGTATTGCCCCTTCTCCCCCCACTAGCAGAGCTCCGCCCCCCCCCCCCCGTGTCTTGCTTATCCGTTGTAGGATCTTCTGTTTTTTCTAGGTGTATTTTATTTTTTTCCATAAAGGCCTGTGCCTCTATGGGTGTGTTAATTCTAATTCTTGTCTCCTCCCAGAATATCAACATACCTTCAGGCATCAACCATCTAAACCACACCCCCTTCTGGTATAATTTATTCGCCAATTGCGAATAATCTTTCCTTTTTTCCCTAATTTTCTTGGGGATCTGCTTCAAGATGGTTATTTCCCTATCGTGGTATGTCAGTGCCTGCCCCCTTTGTACACCCAGAATTTCGTCTCTTGTGCTTTTTCTAAGAAATTTAATATGTACCTCCCTGGGTACATTGTGTGTTCTGGCATAGGCTGAGTTCACTCTATAAACCAGGTCTATCTCCCATTCCATCTGTTGTTTTTCTTTGTGTATATATTCAGCCAAAATGTTTGTCATGATGTCCCTTATGTTTTCCTCATCTGCTTCTATCACATTTTGGAATCTAAGATAAAAGGACATTCTCTCAAATTCTGTTTTCATTTGCTGGGTATCAAGTTCTTTGTTTCCCTTCTGCACTGCTTCTACACCCCCCCCCACCTCCGCCACCCCACCCTCCACAAGGTCCAGTCTCTGTGAGTTCTTATAGATTTGGACTTGGTTCTCTTTAATTTCTTCTTTCATTTCCTTTAATTGTTTCTTAATTTCCTCTTGGCCCTGTATGAGTTGTTGAAGCATTTGTTGCAGATCCATCTCTGTACTTTTGGGTTGCATCAGGTCTGTAATCTTTGATTGTGTAGCAGGACTGGATGATGCTGATGTCAGGGCAGAGGTAGCAAAGCCAGGTTTTCCAGGAGGTGGTCTTTTAGGAGACATAGTTTATGGAATAAAGAGTTCAGTCAGTGTAGAGAATGGACAGCTGGAGCAGCAGAGCAGCCAGATGAGTCCAGGAGGCAGAAGATCCAAGCAGGAGAGAATTTCTCTAGTCAGTCTGGTAGTAGAGTAAAATTTTTTCCCCCAGAGAGTTCAAAGAGTAACAATCCACAAGAGATTCTTCTGGGTAGCACGGAGACAAAGACCGGAAGCCTGAATTTTTAAAGGTGGAGTCAGGTTTCACAGTTCATAAAGACAACGGAAGTGTGCCATCTTGCCCTGCCAGCTTTGGGCTCAGAGGCATAACAAAGTTTTCAAAGTTCCCAAAGTCCTCAGATCTTCAGTAATTATGGAGCTAAGTTCAATAAAAAATCACTTTAGCAAGGGTGTGGCATCATTGGTTGGCTCTCCCCCCTCCTCCTTCCCCTGGGGCTGAGAGCAGAATTGTTCCAAGCCGCTTGTCCAAGGGGGGGGGGGGAAATCCCCCTCCCTCCAGCCGCGCCTCCAAAGCAATCCGAAAGTAAAAGTTTTAAAGAGCTGAAAAATCCTTCAAGTCAAGAAAGGGAATGAAGGGTGGAAGCGCCTCACCACACCGCCGCTGCTTCCTTCTATTTTTTCATTCTCCGGTCAGCCTGTTGCGAAGACGCTGCGCGCCCTCCGATACTGCTCCCCGATGCCTAGAGCGAAGCGGGGGACCCCCACCAGCTGTCGCCGATGCAGGGATCCCCGCCAAGCCGCTCCTCCGGCAGGACACCTCTCTGGGGCGTCCTGTGCCCCCCAAGGAGTGGGGAAGCCCACCGGGGAGCCGGAGCGGGCAAAGGACTTGCCCGTCGCCGTCAGCCACCGGAACCGGAAGTGTGCAAAGACAATCTTATCCACTCTGTGTATTCCTTTACAATCTCAGGCAAAGTTATGTTCATAACTATTTCAAAACCTTCTGATGGTTTCCTTGTCAAGGTGATAGACAGATATTGATGTTAGGCTGATTGATCGGTAGTTTCCTGGGTCTGGTGGGTTTTTTGTTTTGTTCTGTTTTTGAAGATGGGAACCGCATCAGCTCTTTTCCAATCCTTTGGTAGTTCTCTGGCACTCCAGGATTTTTAAAATATATGGTACAATGGTTCTGAGATAACATCTGTCAGCTCCTTCAGACTATCAGGTCCTGTGATTTATTATCATCAAACTCAGACTCTCTTACGTTTTGTTTATTTTAATTTTTATTTCTAGCCTGCCTTTTAGAGTTATGTTTTTGATTGGCTGTGCTATAGTTTCTTTCTGCATGAAAACTGATGCAAAGAATGACTTAAACAGCTCTGCTTTCTCTCTACTGCCTGTTACTTCCTTGCCATCGTCTCTTTTTAATGGACCAACTTTTCTTTGACTTTTTTCTTGTTATTTATATGTTGAAAGAAACTTTTAAAATTATCTTTGATTTTGTTGCAAGTCTTTGTTCATTCTGGGCCTTTGCTTTCCTGACTTCATCTTTGCAGATTCAGGCTATCTGCTGATATTTTGACTTAGTTATGTCTCTTTCCATTTTTTTATACTTATCCTTTTTGTCTTTTAGTTTATCAGACAGATCTTTGTGCAACCATGCTGGTTTAATTCTTTGATTTTTTTCTTTTTCTTTTTCAGTGGTATTGTGTTTGACTGAGTTTTTATGATCATATTTTTCAGAGTTTCACATGCTTCTTGAGTTGTTTTCCCATTTAGGATTTTTATTCATGGAATTTTTTTAGACTCTCTCTTGTTAAAATCAGCTCTTTTAAAGTTTAAGACATTGGTTGGGTTATATTCTTACTGCTTGTGTTTGCATTATATTGAATTCAAATATGACGTGGTCACTCTCACCCAAGGTTCCAGCAACTTCAATTCCCTCTATCACTTCCTCACTATTAGTAAGAATTAGGTCCAATATAATTTTTCCTCTAGTTTCCTCCTCTATTTTTGGATGACCAAGTTGTCAGCTAAGTTGGTTAGGAATGTTTGATCTTCCACTTGCTGCAGAATTTGTCTCCCAGTTGATATCAGGGTAAGTAAAGTTTCCCATTACTACTGTGTTATGTTTCCTAATACATTTGTTAATTGATTAGCAAAGAGTTCATCTATTTCTTCTGCTTGGTTGGGTGGCCTGTAGCATACACCTATAGCAATGTCATTTCCCCCCTTTTATATTGATCCATATGGATTCTAGGATGTTTTCATCCGTGGTCCCTCTCTGGTCACTTTTTCTTTCCTCTTTCTTCTTTCTTACTTGGTCTCAAAAATCCATCACAGCAGGTGGTGTCCAAAATGTCTGTCTGCCTTGCGCAGAGTTTATTTGGCTTCTTATACAGTTTCAACAAGCAAAGCAAGAGCATAGGTAGCAACAGCATCTTATTGGTACATTCTCCTTGTCAATCTCTAAGACCATCCCAGCCAGGGTTGAATCTCATGTAACTCCCTGGTACTGCCTGGCTCCACTAATTAGGTGAGCTCATAGAAGTTGAGGTAATCGGTTACTAAGATATGGCAGTTTGTTGCGCATGCCTGTATATAACCTTTGTATAACCTCTACACTTACTATTGCCACTCCACACTTTCCCTCCTTCCATTAAATTGTGTCCAAACAAAACTTCAAGTCAGTAAAATATTTAGATCAGCTAATGATTTTGAAATAGTGAGAACTTTTTATTGTTCCAATTTAATGTTCTTCCATCAGTAATTCTCAAAGGAAAATTTAGGAAGGTTCCCTGCACATAAAAATTGTACCTTCCCCCACCCCACAATTTCTAGCCTATTGCATTAACTACTTCACAAAATAGGCTCTTACATAATCCTTAGAAAGTTTTATCTGAACCTTTACATAAGCTATTGTTTATTCCAGGTTTGAAAGCTCCTATTGGATGAAGATCCCAAAGAATATAATGGCTGCTAAATTTGCTTTACTGGGATTTAAAACATGGGAGTTAAAACACAGAAAAAATTAAGGAAGGATAAACAGTACAAATTTATTACATTTTTCTCTTCTTCTGTTTGTTTGTTTATTTGTATTGTTATTCTTAATAATTTAAGAACTGGTTTACTAACATAAAGGTTATATCATGTATTTTCTATATTTTAATATTTTCCTTATTTTTAGTGAATTAGACTATGTAAAACTTTTAACAAAAGTTTATTTTATTAATACTATTCTTTGTATACGCCTACTATTTAGATAAGTAATTTCATTAAAAATGTGAAATGTGCTTGGATTACATGGGTTATTAGATTAGATTAGATTAACAGAGTTGGAAGGGACTTTGTAGGTCATCTAGTCCAACCTCCCGCCCAAGCAAGAGACTCTACACCATTTTTGAGAAATGGCAGGCCAATCTTTTCTTGAAAGCCTCCAGTGATGAAGCTCCCACAACTTCCGAGGGCAAGCTGCATCATTGGTTGATTGTTCTTACTGTCAGAAAGTTCCTTATTTCCAGGTTGAATCTCTCCTTGTTCAGTTTCCATCCATTATTCCTTGTCTGGCCTTCAGGTGCCTTGGAAAATAGCTTGACCCCTTCCTCTCTGTGGCAGCCCCTCAAATATTGGAACATTGCTATCATGTCTCCCCTGGTCTTTCTCTTCACTAGACTAGCCATGCCATGGGTTTGTTTCTTTTTTATTCTGTCTGGTTCTTGAAATTCTTGCCATTCTTTATTTTTTTATTTTTGTCTCATATTGCATTTACCCTTGTTTTTACTTGTGAATTACCCAGTCAATTAAATAATACTTTCAATACATAACTCTTCATTTCTATTTTAGTGTTATTGTTTTTTATTTCTCTGCCAATATTTTCCTGAATTGCTCAAAGCCTGCAATAAAACTTTGATTAATTGATAACACCAATTAAGGAGTATTAGAACTGTAGTTCTCTATTGCAGTTTTTGGTTTTTAACCAAAATTTCCTAGCACCTTCCTTAAACATTGATTTTGAGCCTGCTGAATTGTAATTTATAATCTGAAAACTTTCAATTTCTGCCATTAAATCTATGTTATAGATGCATTAAGTGGCTTTCTGAGGTTATTGTAAAAATTTCAATAAGAGATCTAATTTTACCTTCAGCTGTATCAGAGGAATCTGTAAGAAAGGAGAGAGAGAAAATGTTTCAAAGAAACAGAAAAAACTTCCAGTTCCTCAATTATCTTTATAGGCAATCAAAGAACTGCTACAATAAAGATTGGTGGCTTCAATAAAAATTTAATGACTAAAGGGTTTCTTCATAAATTCACAGAAATACAGGTAGTCCTTGACTTATGACCACAACTGAGTCCAGAATTTCTGTTGCTACGTGAGACAGTTATTAAGTGAGTTTTGCCGTAGTTAAGTGAGTCACTGTAGTTATTAAATTAGTAACATGGTTGCTAAGTGAATCTGGGTTCCCATTGTCATTAGTTGTCAGAAGGTGCAAAAGGGGATCATATGACCTCAGGACACTGCAAACATTATAAATTTATGAGTCATTTGCCAAGCATCTGAATTTTGATCATATGAACACGGGGATGCTGTGTGAAAAATGGTCATGGGTTCATTTTTTTCAACTTCCCTGATACTCATGTTTTAGTAGAATTCTCCATGAGCAGCAGTCACATATAACAGAAAGCACTACTCACTGTTTTATCAATGGCATTAAATGCATCATCAAGCCTCACAATACACCACGTGACTGGGAAAAAAAGCATGGATATTAAATATAAAAATATTGTTGCTTTAACAGTACTCCCCTTCCCATTTTTAATTTTTTTTTTTACTTCATATTAGTGACATTCTGATTTTTCACCAATTTATCTTTTATTAAGAAAATCTTGTTCAGGGTAGATGTATAACTGTGTGCAGAGAATCTGGACTCCTGGCAGGGAGCTCTGTTTTAACTACCCTCTCATGCAATGCTTACTCTCCTCTCCAGAGACCCAGTTTTGAAAGATCCCATGCCAGGAGGTGAGGAAGCTATTCCAGATTCTAGTAAAGGATTTGTGCTTACCTATCTCTCCAGGTTTGTATAAGGGCTTGCTGGATTGTATAAGATTCCTGGGAGAAGCTTTTTTGAATAGCATTTTCTTCTGGGCCTCAAAGGTCACAGTGCTGCCCTTTCAGATTAGAATATATGCACTTTGGTTATTGCTTCTTCCTACATCAGACAGAGAAGAGCAGGTTTTCTTAACGGGATGACTAAGAACAGAAAAGTACTCAGTTCTCCATCTCCCTCCCCCAGCTGGGTTTCAAACTACAGATGCAGGCACCCACAAGCACTCAAGGATCTAGCACTACCATTGAAATAAAATAAAAAAACAAAAACATTGCATCCTCAAGACACAAGCTTTCACACACTCATGTGATGTTACAGTGTCACCATTTGACACCAGTGGGGTGTCTCTGAATACACACATGGTCACACCCAAAATGGTCTTAATCCTGAATATCTTTGTTCCATTTTTCTCCTTCCTTTTGGACTTTTTTCATGTTCTTCAATCATGCTAATCCTTCCATAGCCAGAGGGATGCCAGTTGGAGATTACTGGAATTAAAAGAGAACCTTCTAATGGTGGGAATAACTGAATTAGAAAAAAGAGCATTGTTAGGTGGACAAAACTTACATCATAATAAGTCCTCCTTGTGGAAACAAAGCTTGGGGCCTGAAGGGGGGAAAAGAGTTTAGCAGAGTCTTTTAAATATACCCACAAGCCACCAAAATAAATAGGCTACATGTTGCATGTATGCTACTTTCTTAAGTATCTAAGTTATCTAAGGGTAGAACAAGAAGCAATGGGTGGAAACTAATCAAGGAGAGAAGCAACTTAGAACTGAGGAGAAACTTCCTGACAGTTAGAACAATTAATCAGTGGAACAGCTTGCCTCCAGAAGTTGTGAATGCCCCAACACTGGAAGCCTTTAAGAAGATGTTGGATAGCCATCTGTCTGAAACGGTATAGGGTTTCCTGCCTAGGCAGGGGGTTGGACTAGAAGACCTCCAAGGTCCCTTCCAACTCTACTATTGTATTATTGTAAGTTGACATACCAGTTGACGTACTAAGTTAAAGCTATGGTTTAGTTAATTCTGTTCTGTTGACTAAACTATAGTTGGTTGTTGGCTTATACCAGTGCTTCTCAAATAGTGGGGCGCGCCCCCCAGGGGGGGTGCGAGGCTCCGTAAAGGGGGGCTCGTTTGACCTCGGCAAACACTGTCGACACGAGCCGCCTCTTCCCTTCCAGCGCAAATTATTAATACGATTTATCAGTATAAGTATGCACATGAGCTGATAAATATTGTTGTGAGTTCAAAACTTATTTGTAAAACAAATATAAATTATAATCAAATAACATTCTTTAAAAATAATTTAGGGTCTGAGGATGTAGGTGAGGTGGCTGTGTGATATTTATTAATGTCATGGGGAATAATATATTTATATTCTAAATACTTGCTCCTTTGAATATGGAGACAATAATTTTTATTGTGCAAGGGCTATGCCTTATTCACTGAATTTGACAGAGAATCCATTAGCAGTTATTCATTATCCTCCCTTCTTATACCTTTCCCATCATTTTTCTGATCATAGAATATCTATTAAGGAAAGCAATACCGGAATAGTTGCACAGTTTTATGGGGGTGAAGAAATAAACATATTCTACGGCAGTGTTTCCCAAAGTGGGTGGTACCACCTCCTGGGTGGGTGGGTGGGACGACTTAGGGGGGGCACTAAGAGGCAAGGGGGTGGCAGAGGGGTGCTAAGAGGCAAGGGGGGGCAGCAGAGGGGCGCTAAGAGGCAAGGGAGGTGGCAGAGGAGTGCTGGAGGTATTCTGCTGTACTGTACTCCCGACTCGCCTAGCTTAGCATGCAGGTGCGGAAGGGAATGCGATGGGCCAAAAGCGAGAGTCCTTCCCCATGTGGCTGGTGTGGAGGTGGTGGCTCAGTCTCGCCTCAGCAGGAACCGGCGACGCTGCGCCTTTGGGAAGGATCGGGTCTCACGTGCGCCTTCAATGGGTGGAAGGGCTGGGTTCTTCTTGTCATGCAAGACTGGCAGTTAAAATTGCTCCTCCAGCTGCAGGGGGGCGGCTGTGAACCCCTAAAAATAGCAATGGAGTTCCCTGCTTCTTGCCGGCTTTGCCACCTTCCTTCTCCGCGGCCTGCTGTTATTTAACGAATGGGTGTGTGGGTGAACAGCTTCACAAGAGCCGAAGGTCCTGTCCCACCCAACATGAGTGCACAGAGACCCTCGGCTCGTCTGTCATGCTGTGTAGAAACTGAGCTGCTGCCTCCAAGACGGAGTGGCTGTGGCTTCCGGCTCCCCTGTTCAACCAGTTACTTCCATCTCTGGCCATCAGGGGCAAGCAACTGGCCCCCATGGAGCAGGCGCGCAATTTGGGCATCCTCCTTGATGCCCGGCTGTCCATGGATGACCATGTAACAGCCGTGGCAAGGGGGGCGTTCCACCAGGTCCGCCTGGTGCGCCAATTGCGCTCCCTATTGGACCGGGATGCCTTACGCACAGTCACCCATGCGCTGGTGACGTCTCGCCTGGACTACTGCAATGCTCTCTACATGGGGCTTCCCTTGAGATGCACTCGGAGACTGCAGTTGGTCCAGAATGCGGCCGTGCGGGTGATTATGGGGAGGACTAGGTACTCCCATGTAACACCTCTCCTGCGCGAGCTGCACTGGCTTCCTGTGGTCTACCGGGTGCGTTTCAAGGTTTTGATTACGATCTTCAAAGCGCTCCATGGCACAGGACCTAGTTACCTGCGGGATCGCATCCTGCCCCATACATCCCTACGACCAATCCGCTCACACAGAGAGGGACTCCTCTGGGTGCCGTCCACTAAACAGTGTCGGGGGGCGACACCCAGGAGCAGGGCCTTCTCTGTGATGGGCCCAGCCCTGTGGAATGACCTCCCCCTTGACATCAGGATTACTTCCGATCTCCGCTCCTTCCGTGTAAAGCTCAAGACCCACCTTTTTCAATTATCTGGCCTGGCTCAACCGTAGTTTATCTTTTCCTCCTGACAGTCCTTTTAAATTTGTAATCTTATTATGGGGTATTTTTAATGGTTAATTTTATTATTATTATTGCGATATATGTAATTGTTACCTCCTCCGTGTATGTATATGTATTGTATGTGTGTATGTGTATGTTTATATGTATTTATGTATGTTTTTATTGTACGCCGCCCCGAGTCCCTTGTGGAGAGGGAGCGGCTAACAAATTAAATTATTATTATTATTATTATTCCGTAAAAAATTGCAGAGGAAGCTGAAACTTTGGAATATGATTCTAAGAGGAAGAGCGTCTACTCCGCTTGAACTACTTTCTTATGTAAATAAGGATTGAACAGCGTACAAAAGAGGTTGTGGATTGTAATCCTTTCATGCTGGGGCAGGGTGTGATTTTGCAACTACTTCATAGATGCACGTTTTTTTCTATAGTATTAGTATTATTAATAGGATTCTTTTTAAAATCATCTGGATTAATAAACAATCTTAATCTTGCCCACTGCTGGAAATACTCCAGAAAATGTGTTTTAAATTAGTAATAACTTTTATAGCATTAGCTGGATGGCTGATCTGCTGAAAGAGGGAGGCACGTTTTGTTCAGAATAGTTTGTGGAATTGAGACAAGTGGATCTCAAGCATTGACACACCTAATAAAAGTAGCTTACAGTGCAGTTTAACATCATGTCCTGACTACATCCTTGTATTTCCCCCCAAAATGAATTGTCATTGCCCTGATCTCATTCCCAGTAATGAGTGAAATATCTTTAATCATTAGTTGTACTAGCTATAAAGTGCCATTTTTCCTACTTTCCTATTGACTTTGCTTGTCAGAAGGTCACAGAAGTGGTCAACATGACCTCAGGACACTGCAACCATCATAAATATGAGTAAGTTGCCAAGTGTCTGAATTTTCATCACATGGGCATAGGACTGGTGCAACGATTATAAGTGTGAAAAACAGTCATAACTCAATTCTTTCAGCGCCATTGTAACTTCATACTGTCACTAAACTAATAGTTGTAAGATAAGGACCACCTGTATTTCACAAATTACTAGAGAAGATACAAACCTGCTCTCTTCCTGCCTACATTCCAAACTCTGATATCTCTTTGCTCTCTGAAAAGCCTTTTTCTGCTGAAGCCAAAGTTTAAGAAATAGTACAAGAGCTTTGGTTACAGAAAGAAATTTCTGATTGCTATCCTGCACTATGGACAGTGGTTAAGAAATTCCTTGTTGCATTTCCAACATCATATTTGGTGGAACGTGGCTTCAGTGTGGTCATCCAACTTCTCTCCAAACAAAGAAATCGACTCCAGCTTACTGAACGTGGTGATTTAAGACTCCTGCTAAGTGACTTAAAACCAGACATTGGGAAACTGGTAGCATTTCATCAAGCCCATCCATCACATTAAGAATTTACTGAACAGTGAAGTAGTTACTAAATTTTACTGAGTTTACTAGGTTACTAGTTACTAAGGTTCTTGATAAATGACTATCAGACTTTGAAAACCTGGTATCACTGGATCATGTTCAACAATTTTGTTGAATTAACATTAACTAAAAAGGTTTTTAAATTGATTTTGAATAAATGTGCAATTAATTGTTAGTTTTGAATTCCTTCCGTCATGCAAACAACCCAGTCACATGACCCTCCCAGCCACGCCCACCAAGCTATGTCCACAGAAGCGGTAGAAAAAAAATGGAATTTCACCACTGGGTGGGGGGGCACTGAGGATCAGTTTGTGGACTGAAAAAGTTTGGGAACCACTGGTCTACAGGATGAGCTGCCTCTAGGAAAAACAGTTGATATATTGCACTTGTCCTTCCTATTTTTTTAATATCAATAACAACAATTTTTCTATTTTATGGACCTTTTTTTTCCTTGCACTCCAGCACAAGTCCGAAAGCTTGGAAGAATAAACTTCTGGTCCTGGTGACCAACTCAGTTTGGATCCATTTTTTCTCTTCTACTTTTAAAATCCCTCTAGTTTCATTTACTGTCTCTGTTCTCTGTTACAATCTGTGTTTCCCAGATACTTCCAGTCAGCACAGCTAAACCAATTATAATTATTCTCTTATCAATGAAGATTCTCAACAACTGCTGAAGACAAACTCAGCATCAGGTACCCCTTCTCAATACCAATTGCAGAAAGATAAAAGCAGAGGGATGTTCTTGTTGAAGGCTTCCCAAGCGCATCAGAGAGCTATTAGACTTGTCTCTTCTACAGCAGTGATGGCAAACCTTTTTGGCACCAAGTGCCCAAACTGGAATGCGCATGCACATACATGTGCACACCGGAGCACTGGAAACCCAAACACCAGCTGATCTTTAGGTTTCGTGTGTGTGCATGTGGGCCAGCCAGCTGGTCTTTGCGTGTGCCAGAACACCAGAAACCCAAAGACCAGCTGGCTGGTGCACATGCATGCATAGGCCAGCTGGTCTTGGAGTTTCTGGTGCATGCACTGGCCAGCTGGTCTTTGGATTTCCGGTGTTCTGGCATATGCAAAGACCAGCTAGCCGGCGCACATGTGCACACCATAAGCCTGAAGACCAGTTGCGCACCAGCCAGCTGGTGTTCGGGTTTCTGACATTCCAGTGTGCATATGCACATGCATGCATGTTCCAGTTTGGATACTTGGTGCCAAAAGGTTCACCATCACTGCTCTAGAAGAGATAAATCTAATAGCTCTCTGATGTCCTTGGGAAGCCTTCAACAAGAACATCCCTCTGCTTGTATCTTTCTGCAATTGGTATTGAGAGGTGGTACCTGATGCTGAGTTTGTCTTGAGACCAACTGGCCAGTGTGCATGCGTACACTGGAAACCAGAAGAGCAGTCGACGATGGCACGTGTGCCCACAGAGAGGGCTCTGTGTCCCACTTCTGGCACACGTGCCATAGGTTTGCCATCATGGTTCAAGAGCCTTATTTCTCAACCCTGGTAACTTTAAGATACACACTGGATGAGGAATTCTGAGCAGCTTCAAGGTTGCAAGGTTGCAGTAGCTGTTCTTTTTTTACTTTAAATGCAATCCACACATTTTAAAGTTACCAAGATTGTGAAATACTGTTCTAGAGGCCAATTTTTCCCTATCCTCATTCCCTGCCCTCAGAAGTGACTGACAGAAATTGGTTTGGTTTGGTTTATTTGGATTTATATGCCGCCCTTCTCCAAAAGGACTCAGGGCGGCATACAACATTAAAAAACACACATCCCAAAAGTTAAAAAAGATTAAATCCATTTCCAAAAAAACAAACCGAATTTTTTTTAAAAAACAATACATTTAAAATAAGTTAAAATTAAAATTAACAGGCCAGGCCGGCTTGCTGGAAAAGCCAACTTTTTAGGGCGCGTCGGAAGGACCGGAGGTCAGGGATTATGCGGAGCTCCCGGGGCAGCTCATTCCAGAGGGAAGTAATAAAATTTTTACCTGGAACTAAATCGTATGATAAGTTTTGCTAATCTGATAGAAGCTGGGAAGTCATGGTTACAGCAAATCGAGTTCTTCGGGACTACAATGAAAGCCCTGCCTATGAAGTTGAGCACTTCCTAAGGAGCAACTTGCCTGGAAGTGGATATGTTCAAAGGTTCCTGGTGCTTCCACGTCTTTCTCTGCTAAGGTGTGGTTTCGATTCGCCAAAGACAAGGTCACCAGCAGATAGTTAGTCTCTTGGAGGGAGCGTAATAATATGCAGAACGTTTCCACATTGGGATGATCAATTATGGCTGGCAAAACCACCGGGTAATGACTGGAAGGTAAGAGAAAGGGTTTATCTCATTGGCCTGGAGGTTTATTTATTTTATTTATTTATTTTATTTATTTATTTTTCAGAATTTATAGACCGCCCCCTCTCCCCGAAGGGACTCGGGGCGGTGTACAGGCATCTCATTAAAAACAGGTACAAAAGATAAATACCCTTAAATATATTCCCTTAAAAGCGAATTCAACCTAAATTCAACTGTACAGAATAATAAAAGTTAAAATCAACTAAAAAGCATACCCCTAAAAATTTAAAAATACAGACTTGAGGGACTAAAGTTGGTATTAGGCCAGGCCAGCTAAATTGAACAGGTGGGTTTTAAGCTTCTTACGGAAGGAGCGGAGGTCGGTGGTAGTTCTGATATCCGGGGGGAGGTCATTCCAGAGGGTCGGGCCCATCACAGAGAAGGCCCTATTCCTGGGCGTCGCCCGCTGGCATTGCCTAGTGGACGGCACCCGGAGGAGTCCCTCCCTGTGAGAGCGAATCGGCCGAAGGGATGTGTGTGGCAGGATACGATCCCGCAAATACCTAGGTCCTGTGCCATGGAGCGCTTTAAAGATGATAACCAACACCTTGAAATGCACCCGGAAAGCCACAGGTAGCCAGTGCAGCCCGCGCAGCAGAGGTGTTACGTGGGAGTATCTAGTAGCTCCCACAATTGTCCGCGCGGCCGCATTCTGAACCAGCTGCAGCCTTCGGGTGCATCTCAAGGGGAGCCCCATGTAGAGAGCATTACAGTAGTCCAGTCCAGGTATTTCAGACTTGACGAGTTCAAGATTGTAACATTTCTAGCCAATTTAAATTAGGTTATATCCTTTTCACCTTACTTTCTCACTAATTCTCAGTCTTTGATTAAGACTTTTATCTTAGTATTCATTAAAATATTTGTCAGTGGAAAAATTCAATTTCCCTCATTAGTACAAGTCTGACTCTCAGACATAGTGATACACTTGTCAGCTGGCCCGGCTTGTCAGAAAGCAAGTGCAACGGCATCAAAGCCTACAAAAGCCCCTAGTGCAGGGGTGTCCAAACTTGGCAACTTTAAGACTTGTGGACTTCAACTCCCAGAATTCCCCAGCCAGCTCTGGACACCCCTGCCCTAGTGTTTCTTCTCCTATATTGGTCAACTTAATTTATCAGCACTGTTCTTTCAAAAATAATCTGACACTTTTACAGAGTGGCAAATTTGAGTAATCTCGATCTGCACTTTCTCTCTCTTTCCTTGAGTGCAGAAATTATGACCTGTTCCAGGGTAGTGCAAATCCAGTCCCTGTCTGCATTTCCAGTCTCCACTCCAGAAATATTGTTCTCCTTCCCAAGCCATCTCAAACACTTCTGACCAGTTGGTCTATTGCGCTTCCTTTAAGTCTTGCAGAAGACTCAGCCGCTGTTTTTATTTTATAGACAAACCTGAGGGTAGATAAGGACATTCTGGAAATGAATATTAAGCTGAAATTAATAAGTCCTATGGAACAAAGAGTCAAACAGATGTGGCCCTAGACCAGGGGTGTCCAAACTTGGGAACTTTAAGACTTGTGGACTTCAACTCCCAGAATTCCCCAGCCAGCATCTGGGGAATTCTGGGAGTTGAAGTCCACAAGTCTTAAAGTTCCCAAGTTTGGACACCCCTGCCCTAGACATTACTTAGTCTGCCCCTAAAACTTCACTTTGGGAATTCTGAACTAAAATTGTTTGCGTATATTAAAAATTATTGCTCTTATTAATGCATCTGCACTCATATTTCTCCATAAAATTGACTGAGCAAAGAAAAAAATGAAATCTTATGGAACTGATATGACCAAAGCTGATTGTGACAGCAAAGCCAGAATCCAAAGTAGGATGGCTGTCCGCCTGACTTGTCCTATCATAGGCAGCAGAAGTTAAATACAATTCCAATACTGATGTCTGGGTGCAGACACTTAAATACTCTTCTAGAGACCTTGTTCCAAAGAGCATATGCACTCTGAACTGAATGAACTTCACTTTCCAAGGTCAGTGATCCCCATGTTTACTTTTTTCCTTCTCTGTACACAGTTAAGCAATATGCATCCACAAATCAACTCCCATCATTCCCTACATGAATTACTCAGAGAGAGACAGTTTGACTGCTACCAAACTCTTTTGTCACTACAGCTTACGAATGTAATGCAGCATAATACAGAATGACAGAGTTGGAAGGGACCTAGACCAACCCCATGCCCAAGCCCAAGCAGGAGACCCTATATTCTGGACAAATGACTGTCCAATCTCTTTTTAAAAACCTCCAGTGATAATCACCCACAACCTCTGGAGGCAAGCAGTCCCACTGATTAATTGTTTTGTTTTGACTGTCAGGAAATTTCTCCTTAGTTCTAGGTTGTTCTCTCCTTGATTAGTTTCCATCCATTGCTTCCTGTCTTTATCGAATATGTTCTCCTCCATTTCTTTGGGACAGGCTCTCAAATATTGGAAGAAACAGGAATGAATAACGGAAATTGCTGAGTCTTGACTCCATTAATTCTGCTCAAGGAATTGTGAGATGGTACATTTATAGAAATGGCCAGCTTTGCAGATGAGGTTTTTTTTTAATGTCAATTTATTAGTAAAACTGCGAACATAATACCTAAGCAGCACTGTTCAGCTGCTATCCATTAATGGGCAGCTTCAAGGTTGCAGTAGCTGTTCTTTTTTTTTAACTTTATGCAAAATCTGGACTAGTCAGAACCTCAGAATAGCTTCTCCACCCTGGCAGAAAAGGTTTGTGAATTTTATTCCTGAGAGTAAATACTCAACAATCTCCTACTAGCCCTGACCACTTACAAAAGACTAGTTCAAAGTGTCTGGAGCCACTGTTTACTGTGTTATCAAGATAATGTTTGGCTTGTGATGAAAACAGCAGGGGCTAGGAGAATTCAACATTCACCATAGTTGATCCTTCTCACAATATGTACCAACAGAGGAAAGTTTGCTCTCTCTTTTTTTAATTGACTGAAATTCAGTTGCTATGTTTAGATCATTGTGCACATGTTATGCCACAGATCTAAAGTGAACTTTATACATGCTGGAAAAGTCAATTAAAACCCAGGAGAGGACACTGTGAGTCAGTGACCAGAAAACCTATCAACATCAAAAGGAGCATCAGTAGGGAATGAATAAAAGCTTAAGCTTTGAACTCTAAATGCTTTAGGACTAAAGTTAGAATAAGGACAAGATTTCCTTTGAAGGGAGAACAGATTATAAACATTAGGATGCAGGGAATAGTTGGGAAAACACACGTTTTTATGAAATGAAATAAACTTTGCAATATATCAACATTGTAAAAGACAAGTCTCATTGTCTTCATTATCAATTAATGTTTCTCTGTTTCCCTTTCAATGTTTCACAACAACATTGTGAAAACACACACACACACACACACAAACATCAATACAATCAATATTAAGGTAAAACAAAGAAATAAATGAATAATTACAAACTTGGTATAAGGTGTGTGTGTGTGTGTGTGTGTGTGTGTGTGTGTGTGTGTGTTGCCATCTTCCTAAAGATTGTGAAAGTGGGGACCAACATATCTCCCTATGAAGATCTCTCATCCAGCTTCAGGCATTAGTCATCTATCAAAAATCAATTAAAGATGGCTTATCTTAAATTATATCATTATATCACATTTTAAGATATTTTCAACTTAATATATATTCTCATTTTGGAATAATCATATGAAGCTCCTTTAGATAATTAGTTTTTGGTTCAAAATATACAGTATCAACTATTCCTATCATATTGTTTTGAAAGTTATGGTGCGGTATATTAATTTTGAAAACTGTATTTTGATTCTTTTTCTTACATAAAACGGATGATAGGCATTAATACCAATAACAATGGTTATATCTGGATGGATAGATGTGTACAGTGTTGGGATTTCTATTATGAATCAACTATTGGATAATTGAGTGTTTCGCAAATAGTTAAAAGTGCAGGGCTAGGAATGGAGAGGACTTGGAATCAGAAGCTAGTTGGTGATTTTGGGCCAGTCCCTCAATCTCTGCCCTACACCTGGAAATTGAAAAAAGTGTCCTAGAGTGTTGTATTGGAAAACCACCTGTAAATGTTGCCTAAAATGCATAGATTTGTCCTTTTAGTTGCCAAAAATCCAGATTAATTTAGGAACAAAACAAATATGATAATGATGAGGTTGCACTACTTTCTACGCTAAAAGATAAATATCATGTATTCACTGTCATCCACTGGCAATAATTTCCTGTACAACATTTATTGACATCTCAGTTTGGACTAGGAGCATTTTCAGTTTCAAAAAATATTAATCCATTAAAACAATCACTAATTCCAACCAGGCAACCAGTCCACAATAAGTCTTATATCTATACCTGTATTAATAAATCATTTTAATAGCTTAAAACTGGGAGGAATAAGGACAATTTCATTTTTTTGAAATAATTAAAAGTGTCCTAACATTAGTATTAAAAATGCATCCAGTTCTTAGGTTATAATATATTTAGTGAAAAATAACATTCCACATTTATTAGACCCGACTGCATTGATACCGAAAAGGAATGAATAAATTATCATGTTTTTGGAGAGGCTATGAAAATACTACTTTATTAAAACAATCTTTGGTGTATCCTAGTTTATTAAAATAAAATTTTTCCATTTCTTTTTATCAAGAACCAGTTTGGTGCAATATTTAACGTTCAAATCACTTATTTCAAATTATTTAAATTGATGTTAAATAACAAAGTTTATTCCAAGAATCTCTCATGGACTTCAAGCTATTTTCTTAGAATGTCTGAATGCAGTAATGCCAACAGCAATCATAATGTCATGCTTACTCATATTTGTCAACCAGCAATTAAAGTTCCAGCCAATCACTGTGTGACAGCTGCCAGATGAAGGTCCCTTGGAATTTTGACACAGCCACTGCAACTAGTATTGTGACAGAATTGAAGACGATCAATTAGATTAGTGAGCGATTTGCCTAGAATGATGGCTGAGTGAAGTCAATCGAAAAACTGGAAACAGAATACAGCTGTTTGAGATAATGATTCTATTCAGCACTTACCAATATAGACTGGTATAGCTGAAGCTAGCTGAGAAATAAGCTAAACAAATTTAACCAGATAAAGACTAGATGCAGACTATCTCTTGTTCTAGCCATACTCAACCATGACCACCAAGGTCAAATATTGCAAGGCCTGAGCCAATGGTGTCATTAATAGATTCTGAGCAAGGGCTAATGCATAGGTTGGGAAACTTCAGGCAAGCCCACAAAGCCTGAGCAAAGTGCAGTCAATACATCAAGAATTATCTAGTGAAATGGAGGGTTGAACAAAGGGGAAAGACACAGACCAGTGGGATAGCAAGCCTGGTGAACGTAAAGTAATGCAGGCAACATGCTGGATGCCCAATCAGCTTTGTGCCAGAGCAGACTCAGAATCACATCTTGATAAATCTGACTTTAAAAAATGCAGGATCTAAAAGCAATTATCCCTGGTCAAGAAGCACAAGTGCTGCCTAAATTACCACATACTTTAGGAAAACAGGTTAAGAAACAAGAGAAACTGGAGGACCATCTTCTTGACCAACTCTAAGCATCATTTTACAATTGCAAATTGCTATGTTTTATTAGGACTAACTTGCTCCCTTGTAACCTGTCATCTGAGCTACCAGCTCATCCTTAAACAAGAGTGAAGAGAACAATGAGAAAAACAATGCTGAATAGAGATAATCCTCGACTTACAAGCACAATTGAGCCCAAAAATTCCATTGCTAAGCAAGAGATTTGTTAAGTGAATTTTGTTGCATTTTAGGACCTTCTTGCCATGGTTATTAAGTGAATCACTCCAGTTAAGTTAGTAATATGGTTGTTAAGTGAATCTAGTTTCTCCATTGACTTTACTTGTCAGAAAGTTGTAAAAAGTGATCACATACTGCAATCATCACAAATATTAGCCCTTTCCAAGCATCCGAATTTTGACCATGTGACCCTGGGGGTGCTGCAATGATTGTGTGAAAAATGCTCATATGTCACTTTTATTTGTAACTTCAAAAGATCACTAAATAAATGATTGTGAGTCAAGAACTATCTGTACTTCCAACTGAGAAACTTAGGACAACTTGCTCTTCCTAGTGCTGGCCTAGAACAGAAATAACCTCACTCCTGTATATGTTTGCCATACACCTACAAAATTTGGCAAAACCAAGTTACTCTAAATATATGCACAGACAGAAAACAGGGAAGATGAAGAGTGGTGCAGGATGGCAAAGCATTCCTGGAGAATAATGTTGACACATTTATACACATTTCACTCCGGAATCACTCTGGTTCTGATCCCTGACCATTCTTATTGGCTGTTGTCCTCTACTACCAGCAATGTGTGATGAACGGCAATGGTAGGCATTGCGGTAGCTAACAAACTGTGACACATGAACAACTGTTCATCTAATTTCCCATTTTTTTTCCACTAAAAAACTGGATACTGTTTTGCTTACAATTGCCTGATTGCCTCCTCTCCTAAGGAATAGCTCTTTCTGTCTCTGTTGTTCTTTTCCATACTCAGTCTTCAGACACCAACAGCCCTACTAACCTGTACTCAGGGAATGGAACATCACTGAGTGGGAGAGAGTTAAGATATTCAGTTGTGAAATCTAGCCCTGCAACAAACAGGGTACACTCTAGATCAGGAGGTCAGGTCAACTGAAAGGGGAAGAAATGGTTCAGGTTCACAGGACACATTAGGATACTGTTTATTACCAAAGCAACTGAGTCTGTGGCTGATCTCCCGAATCCAGAGCTCAGTAGCACCTAGAAGAAATGGAATAATGGGATGTGAGTGAATGGGGATCCTGATTATAGTTGCAGCAAGCAGGGTAGTGAAAGGAAGGCAGCTGAAGAGCATTCACAGTACTTACTCTCACACCTGCTTTTCTGAATGCTCTCTCACCTGCTCATGTGATGGAAATAGCAAGTCACCACAGCTGCATATCTGACCACTGGATAAAATAGAGCATGGTATCAAAAGGCTTAGGAACAATACTCACAAATATATACATGTTGCAGCTATCAGCCATTTCTACTTGTGAAAGGGGGCAGGGATCAGCACAGGTTTGGCAGTTGTATTATGCTAGCAGGGCTGATGCCAACTTTAATCAAGATGTTAGGGAATTGGGTGTCCAAACTCAAAAGAGGGGCAAGCAGCAACAGCAGTGGCAGGCCTAAAAAAATCAACTGCATACTTATACTTAGTGTGTAATTATTATGACTAACTTAAGTGTGCAGAGTCTAAGAGTTGGGGCTCCTGTACTCATACCCATACATAGCAAGTATGTATATCCCAGTTGATCTTGCACTGAAAGAAACAGCAGTGAGCACCCAGCAGCAGCAGCTTCTAGGAAAAAACAACAAGTAGCACATGAGCAGACAGGGTGGGAGGCAAGATCAGCTGCTACCCCAAACCACAACATTTAAAGTCAATGTCTCTAAATATATAGTGAGCTCTCGTGGCCCAGTGATTACAATGCAGTACTGCAGGCTTTCTCTATCAACTGTCAGCAGTTCAATCCTCACCGGCTCAAGGTTGACTCAGCCTTCCATCCTTCTGAGGTCAATCAAATGAGGACCCAGATTGTTGGGGAAAATATGCTCTCTCTGTAAGCCACTTAGAGAGGACTGTAAAGCACTATGAAGTGGTATATGTGTCTCAATGCTATTGCTATTTCTGTCTACTCCATAAGATCTGACAGAGTGGCTTTATTTCAATTTCTAATGTTAAGCAATATCATCTGATGGCATAGTGCTCATTTTGTATGTAGTCTGCCTTGGTCCTGTGATGCTATTCTCCCTGTTATGTTTAGCTCCATGTAATATTGCATCCATTTTTTTAAATATTACATTGGTTTCAATTGTATGCTACCCAGAATCTATGCTGAATAAGACAGTTTTTACAAACCTTTATTTCATTATGTGCCATGAAGTCAGTGTAAATTCTTAGCAGCCACATAGATAGATTTTCTCCATGCTCATCTATCTCTTCCTGGGTCCTTCAGGTCAAATGGTACCCTCATCCCAATCGCAACTGAGTCCATCCACTTTGCTGCTGTTTGTTCTCTTTTTTCCCCTTCCACCTTTCTCAGTTTTACAGCCTTCTCTAGAGATCTGGGGTTTTGTATAATGTGTTCAAAGTAGATAATTTTATTACTTTATAGCAAATTGCATAAAAAGAAATAAGTTAGCATAACTTTTGCTCCTATGAGGGTTGGAGTGATGGGGTTATCAATCTTAAGGGCACCAAAATGGGGTGGGGGGGAGCTAATTTCAATACTGTCAGAGCCATAGGAAGAAAAACAAGTAAATATAGAAAAGCATACAGAAATTAAACTGATAAAGACTGTCTTGGCAGCTACCTTGCAACTGCAAATAGAGAGCGCAGTACAAAGAGCAAAACAAAACAGCAGGCCTAGGTGCCACATTCTGTTTTACTTTTATCTTATCTCCCCCAGGAAAGTCATGTAACAAAAGCAAGCAAATGGCTTTCTTCCTTCAATCCCAGACCTTGGCCAGCCACTTCCACTCCACAGTACTTGACCTCCTTAGCTTCCAGGTTTCTATTCAAATGGAGAACAGCTACCTGAGCAAAGGAGCCTGAGACAAGTATTTGTTAACTGCTCATGAATGTTTCTCTCCAGCCCAAGCTGGGATAAATTACAGTAACTCCATGAGGCAGAAGGCATATAAGAGACTGGACAAAGCTGAAAATCTCCCCTGCATGTTTGCATACATATCTGGAGACTGATAGGGTATAAAAATAGGCAGGTTCTTGAGAAAAAAGTCAAATCATCATCTAAAATCCAAAGTTGACTTGGAAATTGCTCAGAAGTATAAAGTCTTTATACTTTATTCTACAGAATTTATTTAAGGATTCAGCTTGGCAATTGTCTTACAATATGTATCACTGACTTCGAAGGCATGCATCAAAAATGTGCAAAGGGCCACAAACTGGGGCTTTTCCAAATCCATATAAAATATGAAATTACACTTATAGAGATAAAATAAAAATAATCTATAATATTTTCACTTAAATTGAAGATATCAATAATGAGAGAGAGAGAGAAATAGCTGTGACAAATGACAGTTTAATGGCACATTAAACCAAAACCAAGATGGCCAATATTTTGTCCAAAATTTGCCATTAAATAATCAGATCATTACTTGAAAATCATGGCTAATAATTTTTAATGTGGTTACTGCAAACCTGACTGTGGGTTATTCATTAAATTATAATTAGAAACAGAAGCGAATCCTATACTTTTAAACTTCTTTTAGCTAAATATGTATATGATTTTGTAATTTTCCAGTATTTGATAGATTATTTAAAACCACATAACCTCAAATCTCCCATTAACCTCAACATCAGCTTCTGATGCTTATTATTTCCATTTTATATTTTGCTTTTAATAAAAAATAAATTCTCAGTTGGATTAAAATGCAGAATTACCCATTAGCAGAAAAAAAACAAGCCTGTACTATAAAGCAGCTTATTCCTATTCCTACCTAACTGTTTCATAGTGGAGAGAGTGCATCATATTAGTGATGCCACTCCAAAGAACCTGCATTTTGTGTACTATCCAATGTAACATATATGATAATGGAATGAGGTGGTGCTGTCATATTTAACAGTAGAGACTATTTCTGGCCCCAACAGTATTTGTTCTGAAATAAGTATCTTGGTGATTGGTGGATTTTTGGTGGGAAGTTGTTTTTTTTTATGCAGCTTAACAGTTTAATAATCAGGGCAGTGTGAAATAAAGACACAAATTTAGTACACAGAACAGGACATACAGATATTTGCATCTCCCTCTAAAAATAGCCTGGTGAACTAATCCAAGAATATTTCTAACTTCCCTTCCCAAATCTCTTCCACAGTGAATAATCTGATAATCTCACTTTGCTCTTCTGCCATAAGCACCTTCTCCTTTTGCTAAAGTTTAAATGAGGTGGTGTCCATGGCTGCTAACAAACCTCTCAATGGTGGCATCATTTTCAGGTCATGCAGAGTGTGATTTCAATAGGAAGGAACGTTTGTTCTCTCCCCCACCAGCTTCCCCCAGTGCATATGGGGAACCTAGTATTCATATGAATAAAGGCATCATTAGACAGCTTTAAATGGTGAAAGCCCAGAAAAGACAAATGAATCTTGAGCTGTAGAAGAAGCAATATTGCTCCAGGATCAAAATTAAAACAAAAGCAGTATGGAGTTTGTCTCAGCCAGGCAACTCTATACAAAGAGTAGAAGTAAAATGAGTTTATATGCAGCTCAACTTTCCATAGAGTTACCAGCTGAGTCAACCTTCCCTCTGTTTTAGTTTTCATTTTAATCCTGCAGCAATGTTGCTCTTTTGCAACTCAAAATTTATCTGTCTGCAAAAACTCTAAAGATAGTATAGTAAACTTAGCCAAGAATCTTCTCCACCTTTTACCATCAGGTGGCTGAGGTAGCAGACATTTGGAAATCCTACCAGAGAACTAAAACAAAGCACAGAACCCTCAAACTCCCAAGCCTCTGCTTAGAGGACATGAAATTGAGGAAAATCCATACTACCCATGGGGTGAGAAGGGACTTTATTACACACTTACAAACACATACACACACATACTATATATATTATATTCGCACCTTAAATGCATATGGTTGTTGTTATTGTTATTGTTATTATTATTATTATTATTATTATTATTATTATTATTATTATTATTATTATTATTATTATTATTATTATATGTTCTATGATCATCAACTATGTAATCCTGCCTCCTCCACCAGTAAACAGTTCAAGGTCCTTATACAGGTGAAACTCAAAAAATTAGAATATTGTGCAAAAGTTCATTTATTTCAGTAATGCAACTTAAAAGGTGAAACTAATATATGAGATAGACTCATTACATGCAAAGCAAGATAGTTCAAGCTGTGATTTGGCATAATTGTGATGGGCTTACAGCTCATGAAAACCCCAAATCCACAATCTCAGAAAATTAGAATATTATGAAAAGGTGCAATATTCCAGGTTCAAAGTGTCCCACTCTAATCAGCTAATTAAGCCATAACACCTGCAAAGGGTTCCTGGGCCTTTAAATGGTCTCTCAATCTGGTTCAGTAGGAATCACAATCATGGGAAAGACTGCAGACCTGACAGTTGTGCAGAAAACCATCATTGACACCCTCCATAAGGAGGGAAAGCCTCAAAAGGTAATTGCAAAAGAAGTTGGATGTTCCCAAAGTGCTGTATCAAAGCACATTAATAGAAAGTTATATGGAAGGGAAAAGTGTGGAAGAAAAAGGTGCACAAGCAGCAGGGATGACCACAGCCTGGAGAGGATTGTCAGGAAAAGGCCATTCAAAAGTGTTGGGGACTTTCACAAGGACTGGACTGAGACTCGAGTCAGTGCATCAAGAGCCACCACACACAGATGGATCCTGGACATGAGCTTCAAATGTCATATTCCTCTTGTCAAGCCGCTCCTGAATAACAAACAACGTCAGAAGAGTTTTACCTGGGCTAAAGAAAAACAGACCTGGTCTGTTGCTCAGGGATCCAAAGTCCTCTTTTCTGATGAGAGCAACTTTTGCATCTCATTTGGAAACGAAGGACCCAGAGTATGGATGAAGAATGGAAAAGCACACACTGCAGAATGCTTGAAGTCCAGTGTAAAGTTTCCACAGTCTGTGTTGATTTGGGGGGCCATGTCATCTGCTGGTGTTGGTCCACCGTGCTTCATTAAGTCCAGGGTCAACGCAGCCATCTACCAGGAGTTTTGGAGCACTTCATGCTTCCTTCCGCAGACGAGCTTTATGGGGATGCTGACTTCATTTTCCAGCAGGACCTGGCACCTGCCCACACTGCCAAAAGCACCAAAACCTGGTTCAATGACCGTGGCATTACTGTGCTTGATTGGCCAGCAAACTCGCCTGACCTGAACCCCATAGAGAATCTATGGGGCATTGCCAAGAGAAAGATGAGAGACATGAGACCAAACAATGCAGAAGAGCTAAAGGCCGCTATTGAAGCATCCTGGTCTTCCATAATACCTCAGCAGTGCCACAGGCTGATAGCTTCCATGCCACGCCGCATTGAGGCAGTAATTGCTGCAAAAGGGGCCCAAACCAAGTACTGAGTACATATGCATGCTTATACTTTTCAGAGGTCCGATATTGTTCTATGTACAATCCTTGTTTTATTGATTGCATGTTATATTCTAATTTTCTGAGATTGTGGATTTGGGGTTTTCATGAGCTGTAAGCCATAATCATCACAATTATGCCAAATCACAGCTTCAACTATCTTGCTTTGCAGGTAATGAGTCTTATCTCATATATTAGTTTCACCTTGTAAGTTGCATTATTGAAATAAATGAACTTTTGCACCATATTCTAATTTTTCGAGTTTCACCTGTAATTCTTACTATCACCACCACAACCACCTAGGCTGATCATTCACAAATAGCTGAAACAGCAAAAAGAACATTTTAGCACACTATAATGGGAAGACTATGATCTGGTAAGTTCAAAGTAGGTTGGCGTTCCTAAATAAAGCATGATTGCAAATAATTCTAAGAAGAAAAAACTGGAAGGCAGCAAAAAATAGCCACAGAAAACTTAGGGAAGATCTCAGTACATGCAAGGATGCTTCCAGGAAATGAAAAGAAGACCAGGTCACAAAGGAAGGACTAATGTGAGCAAAAGAAAGCTCAGAATGCATTACACTTAGTAGATGCTTTTGAAATACTCCCCCCCCCCCAACCTGGTTAGGTACAATCTCTGTAAAAGCTGCTTGGTGAAGTTGACAAAACACTTCAAAATCAAATCAGATCCTTTACTACAGTTAATAACCAAATATAGTTACAATTCAGAACAGTATTAATGGAGGGACATGATAAAGGGGGCTGAGAGCATTTTACACAAGGCAGAGGAAGAAAGATACAAAGTAGTAAGTAGAAACTGGAGCATTAGAATATATTTAAAGTTTATAAGGCACAAAAATGGGAAGAAATGCTTAACTGTTAAGCACGCACAAAGCAATATTGCTGTAGAAGAACCTAGAATAGAACAGAACAGAATAGAATAAAGGAACAACAGAATAGAACAGAGCAGAATAGAGCTGGAAGGGAGGTCTTCTAATCCAGCCCCCTGCTTAAGCAGGAGAACCTTTACCAGTGATGGCTAACGTTTTCTAGATTGAGTGCCCAAAGTGCGCATGCAAGCCTGGACCCCCGAAAATGTAATGCGTGCACAGGCCCTGCGCATATGCATGCGCCCCCTGCATGCACCCCCAGGCATGCGCAGCAGAGACCAGAAGACCAGCTGGCCAGTGGGAGGTGCGCAGGCATGCACGGTGGAGGTGAACTGGGGTGATGGCTCACGTGCCCAGAGAGGGTACGCATGCCATAGGTTTGCCATCTTGCACCTATACCATTCCAGACAAGTGACTATCTAGTCTTTTCTTTAAAGTGATTGAGTGCCCATGATTTCTGAAGGCAAGCTGTTCCACTGGCTAATTGTCCTCACTGTTAGGAAGTTTCTCCTTAATTCCAGATTGTTCCTCTCTTTGATTAATTTCCAACCATTGTTTCTTGTCCTGCCATCCTGTGCTTTGGAGACTAATTTGACACCCCCCCTTCTTTGTGGCAGCCCCTCAAGTACTGGAATACTGCTATCATTCATAATAAATACTGATTTATTAAAGCATTTAGACAATTAAAAATGTGGTGATGAAATGCGGTTACTGGTATGTACACTAAAATGCAATGCCTAGAATACTTTGACCAAGACCAAGCCTTAAGGACAAATGCATACAAATCCAGAATTGAGAAGACAGCAACAGACAGTATGTGCTGTCTATGCAAAGAAGCTGAAGAAACCGTGGACCACCCGGTAAGCTGCTGCAAGAAGATCACCCAGACTGACTACAAACAACAGCATAACAAGGTAGCAACAAAGGTACATTGGAAGATCTGCAAGAAACATCATTTGCCTGCAAGCAAGAAGTGGCATTATCATAAAATAGCGAAAGTCACAAAAAAGTCTGCATAGTGGTTGTGGGGACAGCAGAATAGAAGAGAAAGAATTGGAGAAGAAACAAAATACAAAGACCTACAAATAGAATGATTGTGGCAAAGGCAAGCAAGGGTAGTACCAATAGTAATAAGCGCCTTGGGTGCAATCCCAAAACAACTGGAGCACCACTGAACACCATTGGCATTGACAAATTCGCCATGCAGAAGGGGGCTTTACTTGGAACTGCTGCCATCTGTGAATATATCTGTAACACCATCAAACACCCAGATCTTCCTATCCCAGGTCCTTGGTAAGGACTCTATAAGTAGACAAAAATGCCAAACCCAGTCTAAATATCTGGCTCACTGTATGATGATCAATAAAAATAACAACAACAATGATGATGATTTTCTCCAAGTTATATAAACATTTTTCCGTATGAAGACTGCACAAGCACTTACAATAGAGAAAATAGTTTTTAAAAGTATAGCACAGGAGTGTCAAACACACAGCCTGTGGGCCGGATGCATCACATGTTGGCCTCATCCCCACCCGGTTTAGCGAAGAGGGAAAAGTCCCGATAGGTCACGTGACGATGCGAGGTTGACATCCCTGGTATAGCAGAATGGCAATGAAATGCCGATTACTACTATGTATTAAAAAGAAAATGTGGTCAGTCAATTAAAGCTTAAAGGATATAAGAGCATACCACAACCATCACTGACAACTATGTTAATTTGTGATCTTAGAACAGTTCAGTGAATTAACTCCTTTAGTATACCAAGCAATATTGTCTTAAACTAAACTTCATTTTTTGTTCCTATTTGACTATTTCATTCTGTAACTTCCCTTTAAAGTGGAAGAAAACATCAATGTTTAAAGTGATTCTAATTATTGCTTTTTTGATGGCAAACACAGAAAAATTCATTGTTTTTGGTACAAATACAGATGTGTACAGAAGCTTTTTGACACACAAAGTCATCACTGGAAAGCCAGACTTACAGACATAACTTTAGAATGCATAGTTAAAGAGTTGCATGAAATGAGAGTAAAATGGCAGCATGCACTTTTTTTTCATCTATTTATAAGTCACCTTAATCACGTGTATTAAATTCATAAAACAAATAAAAAATGTAAATAATCAGTATATATTTTGCTAGTCAATTATTTTGGGGAAAGAAACATGGAGAACTAAGAAATAAAATCTCAGTATTGCCTCAGGGCCATAAACTTCCCCCTAGATCTGCAGAAAAAGTCACATTTTCCCCAAATGGCAATAAGTTGGGACTGTGCAGGAGGGAAACTATACCAGACAGGTACAACAACTACATAAAAGGCACATCTTCATGACATCCTTTTAAAAACAGGCAAGGAGAGCTCCTGCTTAACTAAATCTCAATGCTTTAACAAACTATGCCAAGTGAACCAAGATCAACCAAATCCATTCAGGTTAAAATGTTCCTAAGGCCAATCACATTAAGCCAACAAGTGCATATAGTTCGTTCCTTTTTGCTTCATATGTTACACAAATAGTCACTGTAGTTCAAGCAATCATAGTCTATCTGAGCCTCAGAAGGCAACAGCCATTGGCTGCTCTTGAATTAGAAATCCAAGCATGATTTACCACCTGGTTAACATTTGGGGAGGGCTGTAGGCTAAGACTGGGGAGTTTGGAAGCATCACAGAAGAAAGCAAACTTCTTTCATTCTCTTACCAATAAAATCACCTAGACTTGTCCATGAAGTTATCAGCATTTCCAGTGAATTTAAAGGAGCCTTTCTCTTTTAAATCATGCAGAAATATTTTCAGCCAGGGTTTTTCCCCCTCCAAGAAGCAAAAACAACGCTACCTGATCCCTAATTCCAGTCTAGCCAGGTTCACACGTTCATAAAGTGGCTTGTTTGACGTTTAATAGCCAACCTACCTTGAATGGTAGGCCGCGATTCTCTCTCTCCATCCCGTCCTCCCTCCCCACCACTCAGGTCCTACCCAGGCCACTCCCAGTCAATTAGGCCACCTTTAACATGACAATGATTTGGGAAGGTCTGTCTGCCGAAAGGCGGGCCATAAAAGGTACCCCAAGGAGCCTGCAGGGCTTCTATAACTTCCCGTGGGCTTTCGCGTTCCACCCATGAACGCCCCACTGGCCATAAATACTGCTTATCGAGCCTACACCTCCGGAGTGGCGGTCCCCGGAATGGGTTATGAGCAGTATTACTGGCCTTCCCCAGAGGAGAAAGCGCAGGAGCCAGTGCACAGTTCGGAGGAGCCCCCTCCCCCAGAAGCTTTAAGTGACGTGGAGGAAAAAGCGCCCCACAAAAACCCAAGTAAGTCTCCAAGGAGAAGGGCTCCACTTCTAATAATTTGGCGGTTCCCTTGCCTGGGAATGGGAGCGAGTGTTCGCGCATCGGTGCGACTCTTCTCTCAGTACACGTGCAACTGTTCTGGTTTGTGTACTTCACCGTTTTACCTGACTCCGCTCCACGGTGTTTAATTGCACCAAGTCCTAGATGGAGCCGTTCCGTTTCTCGAAGGTCAGAGCCTCTACGCTTGATTTGGGGAAGTCTTCCGATGGTTCAGCCACGTGGGATCGCAACCCCAGAGTAAAAAGCACCGGCTGCAGTGTTGTAAAACGTAGCCCACGTTTTAAGTCGATAGAGACTGAATTGCCATCGTACTAATTACATATATAACCCGCTGACAAACTGCTATGACTGATTCATAGAAGACTAGAAACGAGCAAAATTATGCGTGTGCCCAACTGTTCCTGAACTCTTTACCAGAACTTTGAAGGGATATGTGTGGAGCTTTTAAGGAGCAACTTAAGCAACTAAAATCCCCTTTGGAGTTCTCACCTTGAAAGTAAAATTCCCCAGTGGCTCCATATTTACTCTGAAGTAGTTCGCAGATGGGGAATGAAGGGGATGGGACTGAAGCGGGGTCCTTCGCAGCTTAATGGGATGGAGACCAAGAAGAGTCGGCCCTTGCAGAGAGTCGACCCTGATTTCCAGCCTACCTTGCTTAATTGTTATGAAATAATATGAAATACAGTGTTACAATAGAAAACCCCTAAAGACACCAGTCAGAATTTAGTTTCTTTAGTTGAATGCAGTGTGTGCTGTCCACTCAGAAATAGTTGAGCATTTTTCCTGCAAAATAAATGAAAAGGTTTTTTTCATTTCACTAGGCAAAGATAAATTTAAAATTTGGAGGTTTTGGTGAAACAATTTGATATTAAACATGGCCAATATATAATTAGAGTTTGATATAATTATATATTTTATTAATTGATGTTAACCCTAAAATCTATTTAAAATGTATCATACTGAATTAATTCCTTTCATTCTGGATGCACAATTTTTCGAATCTCAAAAATCTAAGAATTTAGATTTAGTTTGAAAGTCTGTACATCATTTCATCCTTTATGCATAGTGAGAAAATAGCTCTTTATTTACTTCTTTTTATATCTATAATCTAACTTTATTTGGGGACCTTGGTGCTCTCTGAGCTCGGTGGTTTTCTTGCAGAGGTTTCATTGCCAAACTAGGTAACTTCATCTGTACTAGAAGGGAGTAGGGTTTGTTTTTATTTATTTACACTAGTGGTTTGCCCTGCCCGTGTTAGTAGTTTAGTAATGAAACCTCTGCAAGAAAACTATCACCCTCGGAGAGCATCAAGGACCTGACAATTTCAACCACCCTGAGCTAAAAAATATTCTGTTGATCTAATTTATTTAAAAGTCATCTTCTTTTGCCCTTAAATGCTGTTTTATGCTTGATTTCTAGATCTTTCTCCAAGTTCTGGAATATTAATTCTTTACACCCCCGACTCTGCCACCAGTCCCAACAGACAGTCCTCTTCTCCACAGCTGACTTCTACACCCCAGAGATGCAAGGAGGAAAATCCAGGAAGCAAGAAAGCCAAAACACGTACAGCTTTCTCTCAAGAGCAATTAGAGATACTGCACCGCAGATTTCAGAGCCAAAAGTATCTCAGTCCACAACAGATTCAAGAACTAGCTGCAGCCTTGAAACTCACTTACAAACAGGTAAGGACTTCTGGCACAGCCTGATTTCAGCCCAATTATAGAGATTTAGTTTGGTGTAGTGGTTAAGACACCAGGCTAGATACCCAGAGAACATGAATTTTAGTCTTGCCTAAGGCAAAAAGCCAACTTGGTGACCTGGTCAGGCACTCTCTTTGACCTAGAAAAGAGGCAATGGCAAACTGCTTCTGAAATTGAGTCAAGAAAATTGCATGAACTTGTCCAGACTGTCACCAAGAATCAAAGGCACAAAAATAATTATATATAATTATATAATGTATAGAATTAGTATATAGAATTATATATTATTTGTGTATATAATAACAAGGTTGATGTGGGGGAGTTTGAACTGGTCTGGAGGACATCTAATTTAGACACGTCTGAATCTTAAGCATAAATCTCCAGAATTAGATTTTGAGTTATTTTGACTAGAGGCTTTTAGGATCAGTCTTTAACGTTCCCTTGCTATCCCATAATTTTTAAGAATAATTGCTTGCTTATTCTTTCTCTAGCTACATCTAAACTGCATTTTTCAATCGTGTGAATGTTTAAAGACTGTGATTAACAGTCTCAAGCAGTTTTGAGTCCTCTGAACTGTTTTTCCTAATTTTTTAAATTTCTGCAAAGCTTGGGACTCCATCAAGCCCACTGTCACCTACTGGGCCCAAAAGGTTGGGGGCCACTGCCTTAGGGGGAAGATCACATGTTCTGACAGGAGAGTAGTAATTCTTTTCCATGTTGTTTCTTAGAATCTAGTGCTTAAGACTGCCTGCAATTCCTAAGTATAAGGGTTCCTAAAATAATTAAGAGCCATCAAGACTCTGGCTATGAATTTTATCTAGTCTCCTTTTAAAACACCTAAACCAGAGACCTATTACTGCATTAAATTGTGGTAAGTTCTGCAATTTAATTTTGTCTTGTAAAAAGAAGCATTTTCCTTTACTATTCTCAAATAAGTGCTAATGTTATAAGAAGTGGAGGCAAATTCTTGACTTATGTCTTCCTTGCACTGCATATTTTAAATACTTCTGTAGTAACCAAAAATGTACACTGTATTCCAAGAGCCAAATTTGCTGGAGCCTTTGTGTCCAGAAAAGGACAATGGCAAATGGTATCCTGTCTTTTCACCACATTCCAGGTAAAAACATGGTTTCAGAATCAACGGATGAAGTTTAAGCGAACTCAGAAAGAAACTCTGTGGATGAGAAAAGGAATGTGCCAAACTCAGGTAATCAGGCAACCCACTCTTAACCCTCATCAAAAAGAGGCTCATTCTTTATTGTAAGTATTGTAGCCTGATGGTACATGGAATCATAGCTGACAGGTGAAGCATATGTTTTGCATGAGAAAGATCCTGTGCTCAAAGCCTTGCATTTTCAACTGGAACTGGAAAAATGCCTCTGCCATAAAGCTTAGAATATAAATGGGTATAGGGAATGCTTTTGACCTAGAAGGATTATTGATTATAAAGCACCTTCTTCTGTTTTAATCCCTATTGTTTAAGAATTGGGGGCTAATGCATATGGGGCTTTTTGAACAAAAAATGCCATTAATGCAAAGTACAACTCTTGTTTTGCTTGTTTCTCACAGAATAGTTATTTGGACATAAACCCAAGCTATCATGAAGGTTACAGTATTGGTGAGGCCAGGAACTTCCATTCATTGGCTGCTGTGCATGAGAACTACACCAGCAATCAAAACTATAGCAGTAACCAAAGTTATAATAGTGACCACCACCAGGTCTACTGTAATCCTCAGAATTTTTATCCAGTTGGTGAGGATGGGAGCTTCTTTGGAAAAGCTGGAGGGGCATGTTATAGTCCACAAACCATCAACTATATCAACCACCAAAAGATGAATTTTTATCCTGGCTTCTCTGCAAGCATGGAGTATACCACCATGAAGATGGAAGATGGGTATACCTTCCAAAATGCATCTTCTGCTGCATTACCAGGACCCCCTGTCCTCCAGCACTATCAAACTCAAGGACCACGGAGCAACTGTAACTCCTAAGCTTCTTGCTTTTGTAGTCTCCTTTATTTTGCCAAAGTCTCCTACCTCTTCCCACTCCCTCCAGCAAAGGGACCGTGGCACTTTTCAAAAGCTAGGCTTTTGCATAGGCAACAGTTTGGTATTTGTGTGTATGTGTGTATGTGTGTGAGTGATTCTGAACTTGACTTTCATTACGTCTCTCCTAGCTGGCCTCTAGGAAGAGATTGAATATGGAAGGCAGTTCTCATTCAGGAAATGAGAATTCAGGGAACATCAGAATTATTAACTCTGTGCATGACTTGCCTTTAGTTCTCTTCCCCGCCCCCCAATCCCTTAATGCCATTTTATAAATAGTTTAGTTGGAGTTCAGATACAAGTACAGTTGGGAAGAGGCTCTGATTTGTGAACATGTTCCTTTCTCTGATATCCTTATGCAGATTCGTTGAATTTTTCAACAAATCAAGATCATTTTGCATCTGGACAATTTGAGATTTTTAATAGCATTAACAATTAAAATCCAGGAATCAATATGGTAGTGAATTTTCTTTTACATGCAAGATTCACAGAATGAAGAGATAATTATGATTTAATGTTCATTGTCAGAAAAGCCAGTGTAGCAATTTTAAAAAAGGGAGAAAAATGCCTTTCGGTACACTTTCCTTTCCACTTGCTACCTTGCCTAGATAGCCACTCACCTTAAAGACAAAAGTCATTCTGGCTGAACTTGAACTGTGAGTTATTTCCCATTTACCTGTTAATAATCTCTACATTCCCCTTTGTACCTCATCAGATCAAGAGCAGAGGTTTTTGTTTGTTTTTCCTTTAAACAAGTATTATTAGTTGCTTAGAGAATTATCAAGAATCTGGCATCATTGTCATTAGAATGCAATAGATATTATTGCTAGCCAATTGAGAGAAATTTCTATATTCCAGTTCTTTTTGCTGTGCAAAAATATATTTGTATGAGTGATTCATATGGAAAGAGCATTTGTTGTAGTTGGTAGGTATATTTCTTTATTATGAAACTTTGGTGCTCTAGGTTTTATTTCTGATTAGTTCTAGTTAATAATTTTTCAGTTCCATAAGTTATCAACAACCAAGAAGCCTGGAAGTTAGAAGAGAAATCTATGGCTGGCAGCTTTTCAGAATAAACGGTTGTAAAAATATAATCGCTTTCCAAATAGGTGGAAGAAAGGGTGGGGGGATACAGTTTTTGAATTATTAAGTGTTGCTTTTAATTGTTGGAAGTTTGTTACAGGAAGAGCTCACAAAACTTTTTGTTAATATGAAGCATTTTGCTCTTTTATCGCTAGTTTTTCGATTTATATATTGTAAGGGATTTGTGCTATAGTGTCATAGTAAAAAGCATGAAACCTAACTGATGGGTTCTGTTCTTGACCTTGATTTATTGTACATATTTTACTGACTTAAAGTTGGAAGAAGCCAAAGAAGCCACTGAATCTGACACACTATTCAGTTCTGGAGTCTTAAGTTAAAGCACCCCTAATACATGATGCTCATCACATATACATGGAAGGAAGTTGTCCATTTCCACTGTCAAACTACTGTCGTTTTTATTGGCACTAGCAGCACAGATTATCAATCCTTTGCTCAGTGTGAGCTCTAAAGTATTCTGGGCTGGCAGCTGTCCAACCTCTCCATGAAGATTGCCAGTGAAGGGAAAGGTGTCACTTCAGGAGGCAACCTAATATTCAGCTGAAATTTGATTTCAATTATTCTGTATCCTGGACTTTGGGCAGTTTTTTCTGGCATGCAGCTGATGACTGTTCTGTCTAGGACTTCAACTATAATTATTTATTTTATTATTTATTTCTTAGATTTTTAAACCGCCCCCTCTCCCAAAAAGGGACTCGGGGCGGTGTACAGTCAGTGCATAAAATACAGACATAACAATAAAATACATTTAAAATACATTAGAGGGGGAGATAGACTGTACAAGAAATAAATACCTAAAAACATCCCAATTAAAACCCCAAACCCAATTAAAATAAATCCCCGGGAGGTAAAACTAAGAAAGTGCCAAGCCAGCTGATTGAAATAGGTGAGTCTTTAACTTTTGACGGAAGGAACGGAGGTCAGTGGTAGTTCGAATATCAGGGGGGAGGTCGTTCCAGAGGGTTGGGCCCATCACAGAGAAGGACCTACTCCTAGGTGTCGCCCGCTGGCATTGCCTAGCGGACGGCACCAGGAGGAGCCCCTCCCTGTGTGAGCGGATAGGTCGCAGGGACGTGTGTGGTAGGATGCGATCCTGCAGATAACTAGGTCCTGTGCCATGGAGCGCTTTAAAGATGGTGATCAATACCTTGAAACACACCCGGAAGGCCACAGGTAGCCAGTGCAGCTCGCGCAGGAGAGGTGTTACGTGGGAGTAACGTGTACTCCCCATAATCCGCGCGGCTGCGTTCTGAACTAGCTGCAGTCTCTGGATGCGTCCCAAGGGAAGCCCCATGTAGAGAGCATTGCAGTAGTCCAGGCGAGACGTCACCAGCGCATGAGTGACCGTGCGCAGGGCACTCCGGTCCAGTAGGGGGCGCAATTGGTGCACCAGGCGAACCTGGTGGAACGCCCCCCTTGCCACGGCTGCCACATGATCCTCCATTGACAGCCGGGCATCAAGGAGGACGCCCAAATTGCGCGCCCGCTCCACAGGGGACAGTTGTTCGCCCCCTATGGCCAGCGATGGAGTCAGCTGGCTGAACCGAGGTGCCGGTACCCACAGCCACTCTGTCTTGGAGGGGTTGAGTTTGAGTCTGTTGTCCCCCATCCAGACCCCGACGGCTTCCAAACACCGGGACATCACTTCGACAGCCTCGTTGGGATGGTTTGGGGTTGAAATGTACAGCTGAGTATCATCAGCGTACAGGTGGTACTCAACCCCAAAACCACGGATGATCTCACCCAGCGGCTTCACATATGCGTTGAACAGGAGGGGCAAGAGGACCGACCCCTGCGGGGTCACTTTTCTGTTCTTTGGGCCTCAATAGCTATCCTCCACGCATCAAGCTGAACTGTGACTTGCCAAAATCAGGATCATGCATGTGAAAATGGAAAAAAAGTGATTTTATTTTCAGTTCTGAATTTGTTTTCAGTTTCAAACAATGGACATTTCATTATCAGGGAGGGTAGATTTTTTTAAAAATAAATTCTACAGCATCTCTGAGGAGTTTCTATATAGAGTAGAATTGCTGTGCTAGGGAAGGTCTATCAATGCCTCAGTGTCAAATCATTTTCTGCCAGTGCCAATAGCAGAGTCCCATCTTGTAGGACTGGGCATAGAATCTCAAGAAATCTGTTGGTTAGACCATGGTTACTGAAGCTCAAAAGACCAACACTGTCCAACCTTGAAAGCTTATATCATTTCACTAACATTCCAAAAGCAATTGCGAATAATTCATTCTAAAAGGGGAATAAATCTACATAACGACAATTTTTTTAAAATCCATAGCCATATTAAAGCTCTCTGAGCCATAATTTGCTAATCAAATGCTTTTTCAAAAGAAAATAATGCAGGCCAGTGGCAACAACTGGTGTGCTACCTGCCTTCAATTTCTAAATGATTGCTTCAACCCCATCTCTAAAGCCTGGAATCTGGCACAGGTCAACCGGTGAAACCTGCACTAGTGAAACCTCTTCATTTTGATGAAATAATGGCCACATTTTTTTCAATAACTATGATTTTGAAAGTCTGCATATATTTGAAGCATTGTTTTCCTTTAGTTGCTAATCCATTAAAACATGATTACTCTTCATTTTAAAGTTAAGCAATATGAAGAAATTTAGCATGTTCCTCAACTTGAGGGGCTTTTGTCTGCTAGTATTTAAATTGGGTAGTTACAGCAACCACAACTCCATTCTATTTTGCCTTTTTATTGGAGTGACT
This sequence comes from Natrix helvetica, assembly GCF_964273705.1. NCBI lineage: Eukaryota > Metazoa > Chordata > Lepidosauria > Squamata > Natricidae > Natrix > Natrix helvetica. The sequence continues at coordinate 115,119,711 of NC_138552.1, read as the reverse complement.
GTATTGAAATATAATTGTATTTAATGATTTATATTACATGTCATTAACATTTTGAAGTGGGGACTAAATTATAGATTGGTCATTTTTGAGACTTGGAAATATTTGAATAAAAATGGTAAAAAAACATAGGGATGATAGTCGGGAAATGACAACTTAACAAAAGCAAATTTTTAAGAAAAGTGATACTACTCCCTCCAAGTCTTTATGAATGCTAGTCAGTATATGAGCAGTACACAAGCCAATACCAACAAACCTTCATTGTCCCAGTGGAATCTTGTAAAAGCCTACTCAGGAAGCAAGACAATATTGAGAACACCATCTTAAAAGTATTAAAACAGGTTGAGTGGAATATTCTTCCCCCACTTCATTACTCCAGGAAAACAAGCTAGAAAACAATCAGAAGATATTTTCTAGTCAAAGTTGCAAAAGGAGAATCTTACTGATAAAGATGGAATAAACTTATCTCTTATTTGCACCAGCACATTTCACAGTTCAGTCCAGTCTATCCACTTGCTGGAAAGTAACAATTGTTCTTTAGCCCAAAACATGCCTTTGTCTAGGAATGATCCACGGTAGCGGGAGAAATAAGAGCACACAGTAATAATTTGAACTGCACGCTGATTCCACTATAGGGAAGGAGGAATTTCATAGATAGAAACATTCACTGCATGACAAATATGCTATTCTAATAATTTCCTTCTCTAGCAGTTTATTATCTTTCTGCCTGTGGTAACAGATTGCCCACTTTTGTTTTGCTCCAGCATTTATGTTTTCAATAGTTACTTGACATAAAAATAAAGTTTTTCATCCTTTCCCCTTCAATTATCACCAAGTTTTTACCTGCTTAGTTTATTTCCCATACCTTAGGCTGTTCAGGATACAAAAAGCAAGGAAAGCACAAAAAGTTTTGATTGCAACAATGTGGTACCAGTGTACTTTAAAAAGTTTGTCTAAAGTCAGATAATCAGGGCCAAAGCACCCAGTACAGCCAATTTATTTGATGCATATAGATGAAATATATACCAGTAAGTATCTATTAACAACCATCTGGGTGGATGCATTCTGTAATATAGTTGGTGCTGAGAGAGTGATTAGTTCCAAATTAATCATTTCTTTGGCCATCTAGTCCAAGCCCAACATCTTAGTATACATTTTACTTGCCAAAGACCACACTTTTTTTAAAACAAAGTTTTATTGGTTTTTTAAAAACAATATCAAGGAAAAGGGATAGTGGAATAAGTTACAAATTTTGGCAGTTACAATATGTAGGAAGTGTTCCCTCCCCCCGTACTCATAGTTTTCATTTATACATAAATTAGTTTAATACTACATAATATTTTGTCAGCATATAAACTTTTGTCTTCAAATATTTTCAATCAATTTATGTCAGGCAGATTTTCTTACTCATTTTTGTGATCTGAGTTTTCTTGGTATTGCCCCTTCTCCCCCTGCCAGCAGAGCTCCGGCCCCTCCCGTGTCCTGTGAATCTGGTGTAGGATCATCAGGTTTATCTAGGAGTTCCCAAAGACCACACTTTTAAATACTACATTCTTCTAGCTTTTAATACTTCAATGTAATCTGGCCTTTTCTGATGTGGCCCAGGTACTTGGATCTTTTGCAGTGCAAATGCCCTCATATGATCAAATGATCTTCCTCTACAAAGCTACTAATTGACTGTCACAGGTGTTCATTTTAGGAGAGATGTTTATAGTTCATGTATTGTTTTATTATTGGATGGAATATTGCAATCTGCCCAGAGTTTAGAGTTGAGCTGTAAAATCTATAACAAAATAGATCATATAGTTTTCCTCAATTACTCAAATCTGCCTTCAGACACTTGACTGCAGTTTCTTTCACCGTTTACCTACAACAACTACATGGTTAAAATGAGCAAGTACTGAGAGTGAGTTGGATCACCATATAAATTTTCTAAACAAATTTCATATAAATGAAAACAGGACAAAATAAAACCCCAAGGCATTTCAAAAGCTACAAGTGGAATATAAATCCACCCACTGTGCTATTTTCTTGCTTTGCTTTCAGAAATTATTGGAGCTATCATAACATTACACTTTAAAGCCTGTTCAACAAGATGGGTGCCATGGTTGATAGTGCTAGAAGCTACTAAGAGGTGATACTTTTCGATACAAAATTATAGCTCTCCACTCCAACCATTTATTTCCTGATATAAGTTGGCTATTTTTCATTTCTAAACCAGACTGGAAATAAGATTGAAATTGATTTAATTAATCAAAATAATCCAAGGTTGCCTGCAACTGAAACTTTATTCCCTCCTTTCCATTATCTGGCTCAAGAATAATTTGTCAGATGAAAAACAGTCATTTGTGAAAGATTACAAATCAAATACTTTCTGACGATACCAAGAATCCTATGTCATCTGCAGAGAAGCAGATACTGTATTATTTTTAGTACTCAGCAGATACAGTACTTCACTAGCCAGAAAGGACGAAGATGTAAAATACAATTGAAAGGGTTCTCAGCCGTTGTCCCACATTAGTCAAATGCAGTGTAGTGTAGTGTAGAAAAGGAATAGGCAAGTTTTAGTGCAAATTCAGCAGTGATTAAGGTGCAGGTCCAGAAACCAGGAGACTGAGTTCCAGTCCCGCCTTAGGCAGGGAAGCAGCTGGGTGATCTTGGGCCTGTCTTTACTTTTACTTTACTTTTATTTAATTTATATACCGCACCCTCTCCCAGAAGGGACTCGGGGCGGTGTACAGTCATATTAAAACAACAACATAAATACATAAATATAGATAAATATAGATGGAGGAGGTAACATATAAACTGTACAGTAATAATTAAAATTAAAATTAAATATACATTAAAACTACCCCTAAAAAACTACCCCAGAATAGAATGTTTGCCAGGAGGTTAAAAATGGGACTATAAATTGGCTAGGCCAGCTAATTGGAACAGGTGGGTCTTGAGTTTCTGTCGGAAGGAGCGGAGGTCGGTAGTGGTTCTGATATCGGGGGGGAGGTCATTCCAGAGGGTTGGGCCCATCACAGAGAAGGCTCTACTCCTGGGCGCCGCCCGTTGGCATTGCTTAGTGGACGGCACCCGGAGGAGTTCCTCCCTGTGGGAGCGAATTGGTCGCAGGGATGTATGAGGTAAGATGCGATCCCGCAGGTAACTAGATCCTGTGCCATGGAGCGCTTTAAAGATGGTAATCAACACTTTGAAACGCACCCGAAAAACCACAGGCAGCCAGTGCAGCTCGCGCAGGAGAGGGTGGAGGAGCTTCCGGAGGGAAATGGCGACCTGCTTGTGAGCTCCGCATGACTGCGGGGCCTCCCTGACGGGGGAGGGATGCTGCCGGCCTCTGTTCCATCTCGAGGGGCCGGGAATTTGTTGACAATCACCCCGGCTTTGCCCTGGCTTCGGGCTGGCCCACCAGGGTGGTGAACAGCCAGATAGAGGAGGAGAAGCGTGCCAGCTGGAGCTGATGACTGCCGCTTTTGAGCTTTTGAGCTGGCGCTTTTGGTGTGGAGCGGAGCAAAGCAGAGCGGAGCGGCGAAAGCCCGAGTGAGGAGGGGATCAGTGAGGAGGAAAGCACGAGTGAGGAGGGGGAGCAGCGACGGGGATGGGGACGACCCAGGCAACCCAAGCGGCCCAGGCGGCGACGGTTTGGCGGCGGTGGCGGTGGTTGGAGACGCCGAGCGCCAGACTCCTCGGCCGCCATGAATCCCAGACCAGCGGGGGGGGGCGCAAGAGGGAGAACGAGGCCCGGGGCGCCAGAGGACGCTGGAAGATCGGGGGGAGGACTGTAGAGAAGCTGAAGCGGTCCTGCGGGCCCGGGAACAACAGCTCCGGGTCACCGAGTAGGCGAAGGGCCACTCGCGTTTGAGGCCGGATATGGAGGAGAGACGCCTGAGAGACTGGTGGCCATTTGCTGAAGGTTTGTCTCTTTACCCCTGCCATTCTTGCTGACAACCTGCCTCCCCTGCTCAATTACCAATTCCATCAATTCTCTTACTATCTTGACTATGGCTTTGCCCTTACCATCCGCTACAAACTGCCTCCCAGTTTCACCTATAGACTCCACCCTTAGACCAACTGGCTAGCCGGCTAGCTCACTACCCTACCCTTTCCATCTAGGGTATGGACAATCATCATCTGTTCGTCCCCTTTTGTAGGGAGTCCTGGCTTTCAAACAAACTCATGATATCAACCACAGCACCCGAAAACGAGCTTGCCCCTGTGACAACTACATGAACTTAATATATTCAAGGTCAGACCTACTGCTGCTGCGAGAGTCCCCCCTCTCGCAGGTATGGCCCTCAGCCCTTCCAAGGGCCCACCTTGATGACGGGTTTATTAACCCAGAGAGGTGGAGGAAGCAGAAATTAAGGGGGGGTTTAATTAAATGTTTTTTAACGGTTTTAAGGGGTTCTAGGGCAGGGGGGAGGGTTAATCAGGCCAGGAGTGAGATTAGAGCCAGGCGAATAGGTGTGGTCGGGAGAGGAGTGAGCGGAGTGGGGGAGGAAAGGGAAAATAACATTCTAGCAGAGGGCTTTGCCATACCAACGGTCGTGGGGAGGGGTGGGTGCGAGGACAGACTAAGAACCTGTAGCCGGTTGGGAGACCGTGGTTGCTGGACACACCCGGTCGCTTGTACCAACCCCCGCATTCTAGGTGGCCAGGATCTACAGAGCCAGGGCCTGAGGCTGATGTTATGCAATGCGAGGTCCGTTGTCAACAAGGCCCCCCTCATTAATGATCTAATCTCGGGGGAGCCGGACCTCGCAGGAATAACGGAGACCTGGTTGGGCCACGAGGGAGGTGTACCCCTCGTGGAAATGTGCCCACCAGGCTATCGAGCATTCCACCAACCACGGGCCCAGGGTAGGGGCAGCGGGGTAGCGATGATTATCCAGGTGGACTTGGAGCCGAGAGAGTTCACTGTGCCACAGATATCCGGGTGCGAGTTTCTTGTCGTGAGATGGGGTCCAGGGAGACAGTTGGGCCTGCTGATTGTATACTTGGCTCCTCGCTATACATCAGCGGCCCTGCCTGAACTCCTCGAGCGGATCGCAGCGATGGCGGTTGAGACCCCCAAACTTTTAGTTATGGGGGACTTCAACCTGCCATCGATGGGAGAAGCATCCAAGGTGGTTTGGGAGTTCATGGCTTCCATGACAGCCATGGACCTGACTCAATTAATTCAGGGCCCCACACACGAGGGAGGCCACACGCTGGACCTTGTTTTTGTCTCTGGCCAGTGGATGAGTGATCTGGGAATAGGGGACTTAGCTATTACCCCACTGTCATGGTCAGATCACTCACTTCTCCGGCTTGACTTCCCTGGCGCTACCCCCCGCCGCGGGGAGGTGGAACCGGAATGTCCTAGATGGTTCCGCCCCAGGCACTTGATGGAACCGGATAGGTTCCAGACGGAGCTTGGGCCACCTCCTGTAGCCCTGACCCGCCCCCGGATGGAGGACCTGGTAGCCGCATGGAATAGTGCGGCCGCCGGGGCCTTAGACCGGGTGGCACCTTTGCGGCCTCTCCTGCGGCAGCAAACCACCCTGGCCCCTTGGTTTACCAAGGAGCTAAGGGTGATGAAACACCACAAGAGACGCCTAGAGAGCAGATTGAGATCCTCCCGTTCCGAATTTGACCGAACACAGGTAAGAACCTATTTAAGGACATACCTTGTGGCATTAAGAGCGCCCAAACGTCGACATTGTGCCGCTCTTATTGCGTCCGCAGATAACCGCCCTGCCGCCCTGTTTCGGGTGACCCGCTCCCTTCTGTCACAGAGGCCGCGGGAAGCCCCTTTACAGGGCAGAGCAGAGGAATTTGGGGAATATCTGCAGGATAAAATTGCTCAAATCCGGAGGGAATGGGTCCCCCTCAGTGGGCCAGGAGGGACGCCCGAGGCGAGTCTTGAGAGACCATTCTGGGAGGAGTTTGACTCTGTTGCCACCGATGATTTGGACAGGTTGCGTGGGCGACTACGAGCCACCACATGTTTATTGGACCCGTGTCCCTCCTGGCTTGTACTGGCATCCTGGGAGGTCACACGAGACTGGCTCTTGGGACTAGTGAACGCTTCATTGGGCGAGGGGTCCTTACCAGCCGCCTTGAAAGAGGCGGTTGTGAGGCCCTTACTCAAGAAGCCTTCCCTGGACCCAACTGAGCTAGCTAATTATCGTCCCGTCTCCAACCTTCCCTTTTTAGCGAAGGTTGTAGAGAGTGTGGTGGCCCAACAGTTCCCACGTCACCTGGAGGAAACTGATTATCTAGACCCGCGCCAGTCCGGCTTCCGACCCGGGCACAGCACAGAGACGGCCTTGGTCGCGTTGGTGGATGATCTCTGGAGGGCCAGGGATAGGAGTTGTTCCTCTATCCTGGTCCTATTAGACCTCTCAGTGGCTTTTGATACCATCGACCATGGTATCCTATTGCACCGGCTGGAGGGGCTGGGGGTAAGGGGCACCGTTTTGCGGTGGTTCTGCTCCTACCTCTCCGACCGGATGCAATGCGTGTTGGCAGGGGAGCAGAGGTCGACCCTGAGGCCGCTCACTTGTGGGGTGCCACAGGGGTTGGTCCTCTCGCCTCTCCTGTTCAACACATATATGAAGCCGCTGGGTGAGATCATTCGTGGTTTTGGGGTGGGATATCATCTGTACGCTGACGATACGCAGTTGTACATCTCCACCCCGAACCACCACAACGAGGCCGTCGAAATGATGTCCCGGTGCTTGGAAGCCGTACGGGTCTGGATGGGTGACAACAGACTTAAGTTCAACCCCTCCAAGACGGAGTGGCTGTGGCTTCCGGCCCCCCGGTTCAACCAGTGGATTCCATCGCTGGCCATTGGGGGCGAGCAACTGGCCCCCATGGAGCGGGCGTGCAATTTGGGCGTCCTCCTAGATGCCCGGCTGTCTATGGATGACCATGTGGCAGCCGTGGCGAGGGGGGCATTCCACCAGGTTCGCCTGGTGCGCCAATTGCGCCCCCTATTGGACCGGGATGCCCTACGCACAGTCACTCATGCGCTGGTGACGTCCCGCCTGGACTACTGCAATGCTCTCTACATGGGGCTTCCCTTGAGATGTACCCGAAGACTACAGCTGGTCCAGAATGCGGCTGCGCGGGTGATTATGGGGAGTACGAGATACTCCCACATAACACCTCTCCTGCGCAAGCTGCACTGGCTCCCTGTGGTCTATCGGGTGCGTTTCAAGGTGCTGATCACCATCTTTAAAGCGCTCCATGGCACAGGACCTAGTTACTTGCGGGATCGCATCCTGCCCCATACATCCCTACGACCAATCCGCTCTCACAGAGAGACTCCTCCGGGTGCCGTCCACTAAGCAGTGCCAAAGGGCGGCACCCAGGAGCAGGGCCTTCTCTGTGATGGGCCCAGCCCTCTGGAATGACCTCCCCCCCGACATTAGGATTACTACCGACCTCCGCTCCTTCCGTACAAAACTCAAGACCCACCTTTTCCAACTAGCTGGCCTGGCTCAACTATAGTTCTATCTCCAATCCTCCTGGCAATTTTATACTTTTTACATTTTAAAATTTTAAATCGGGGTATTTTAATTTTTAACCTTATTATTATTGTTGTTTTATGTATTGTAACAATTGTTGTGATTTTATACTTCCTCCGTGTAATGTCTAACCGTGTAATGTCTAACCGTGTAATGTCTAATCGTGTAACATGTGATTTATTTATTGTACGCCGCCCCGAGTCCCTTCGTGGAGAGGGAGCGGCTAACAAGTCTAATAAATAAAAAAATAATAATAAAAATAAAAAATAAAATAAAAGGTGTTATGTGGGAGGACCTGGTACTCCCCATGATAGCCCGCGCGGCCGCATCACTCTCTTTCAGCCCAAATCACCTCAAAGAGTTGCTGGAAAAACTGAATAAATATTGTGTATGTTTGCCAACTTGAATTACTTATACAGTAATAAAGGCAGGATAAAATCAAATGTTGGGGATTTGGAGTCAGGTATTCCCTTAGATCAGCTTACTTCAACAGGCTGCTATTCTGTGAAACAGGTGGAGGAAGCACTCCTATATACGCATTTTTTTGAGCTCCTGAATGAAAGCAACACCAATCTCTATGGTGATTGGACTTGTTAAGTGGTGGCTTTGAGCCACTCAATCTGTCTCAGGTAAACTCTCTCACAGTTGATAACATTAGGAGAAATTAACGTGTAAGGAACCTCAAATTTTCAGAGAACGGTTTTTTTTGTGTGTGTGAATGTAACATACAATGAACTTAAAGGCAGTTCCAATATTTTGTTGTTATTAGTTATGAAGTCATGTCCGACCCCTTGAGACCCAATGGACAACGTTCTTCCAGGCCTTCCTGTCCTCTACCATCCCCTGGAGTCCATTTAAGCTCATGCTCACTGCTTTGGTAACTCCATTCAGCCACCTCATTCTCTGTCGTCCCCTTCTTCCTTTGCCCTCAATCTTTCCCAGCATTAGACTCTTCTCCAGTGAGTCCTCCCTTCTCATTAGGTGGCCAAAGTATTTGAGTTTCCTCTTCAGGATCTGGCCTTCTAAAGAGCAGTCAGGGTTGATCTCCTCTAGGACTGAACGGTTTGATCATCTTCAGCACCATAACTCAAATGCCTCAATTCTTTGACACTCATCCTTTCTTATGGTCTAACTTTCACAGCCATATATTGCAGCTGGGAAAACCATATCCTTGATTATAGACACTTTTGTTGGAGAGTGATGTCTCTGCTTTTTTTTAGACTTGCCATAGCTTTCCTGCCCAGGAGCAAGCATCTTTTAATTTCTTGGCTGCAGTCCCCCATCTGCAGTGATCTTGGAGCCCAAGAAAATAAAATCGGTCACTACCTCCATTTCTTCCCCATCTATTTGCCAGGAATTGAGAGTTCCATTATAATTACTTCTATTTAACCACATTAGAAAGATAATTGTTTTATCTTGCTCATCCTTTTGCTGCAAAGGGTAATGGGCAAGCTTCACATAGCTCCCCTGCTGTTTATGGACCCTGAGATCCCTTCAAAACTGCACCCCACAAAAATTCAGTGACTTCCAAATCACAGAGGCTGGATTTTACCATAGTGTAGTTTTCTACAGAAGCGAGAGGTAGAGGGGGGGGGGAGAGATAAGAAATAAAAAAGAAGGAAGAAGGATGAAAGGGAGGAAGGAAGGAAGGCAAACATTTGGTAAAGCAATAACTTTACCAGCAATGTAAATGGTTCTATCTATGCATTATTCCTGTTCTTGTCTCTGTGTTAGTGTGTGTGGGCCAAAGAAAGAGGCGGAGATAAACCCCCATGATATGTAAGAGATTGGGCAGGGGAAAAACATCTCCTTTTGCAAATAGTTTCAGGGGCTCAGTCCATGTCTGAAGGAGAGACAATTTTGCATTTCATTTTGTAGTAGCCTGGGGCTTTGGCGCCCCATGCTATGTCTGCTCTTTCAGGAAACCTGTGTCTGAGGATGTTGATTGAATGAATGGTCAGTCTCAACAAGAGTCAGTTTCCGTAATGCAGCCAGGGGTGATTTCTTTGACATTTTCCTGACCTGTGGCATTAGAGGAAAAAAATTTGCATGAGAAACTGCAAAGCTTAAGCCTTAATGCTTGGAGATATCACTTCAGGGGACAATTAGAATGACCCTGCTGTTCTGTCTCATTTTCACCCAAGTAGGGGGAAAATACCTTGCAGGCTTCTTTATAAGGATTACCAAGATTATGCATGCATGGCATTCCAGAGCATATAAATGCTAATATATATGATGATTTTGAACAGTGGTTGTGGAAGAGGCTACAGGAAATCCAATTCATAAGGAAGTTAGAGGGCAAATGTACCTATTTTTTTCTGGTACTAATTCATTTTAATTTGAAGTTTTAATAGATTTTTGTTGTGATCAAATGCCTACTAAAAAGTTCCACAGGCATATATCTCTTTCATCTTCAGAATGGATGAGGCAATTATTTAATAAAACTTAAACAGCTCATACATAAAACACATACACTAACATTTTTCCATTGGCTAAACCTCTCAGATGTGAAATTATTTAATGCTATAAAATTCAGTCTATCAGAAGAAATAAAGCAGAAGCATACCAGATCCCACAGAAGTCTCTGCAGCTATGCCGTATAGTAAATATACCTATACTATGGGAAAGGTTTGCTTGTTCTATTTTAACTCCATTCCTGAGCTTTTAAAAATAGTTTGTTGTGCAGATATTAAGCACATCAGATGAAATCGAGGTATGGAAATAAAATGATCAGAGATGGCAGGATAAGAAGCAATGGATGGAAACTAATCAAGGAGAGAAGCAACTTAGAACTAAGGAGACATATCCTGACAGTTAGAACAATGAAGTAACCAGTGGACTGACTTGCCCTCAGAAGTTGTGGATGCTCCGTCCCTGGAGGCTTTTAAGAAGAGACTGGACAGTCATTTGTCTGAAATGATATAGGGTCTCCTGCTTGACCAGGACGTTGGACTAGAAAACCTCCAAGGTCCTTTCCAACTCTGTTATTCTGTGGTTGTTATTACTTGGACCCCTGAGCGGCATACAAGCAGGTTCTCTAATCAAATATCTGAGGTTCAGAGGCAAGAGGGTGACTCTGAATGACCAGAAGACTTTGGCAGCAATTCTCCGTTCTCCTTCTCCAGAAGGCCTGAGTCAGCTTGCACTGAGACTTTTCAAAGCCAAGACCCTGCCACAGCTTCCATATGGAGCTTAGCTAAACCTAGGCATCACCTATGATAGAGAGAGTCGAATATTGCCTTCTAAGAAAGTTATTCTGAGAACTGAAATGTGTTCCTAACGTTGTTACATTGGGAGGGAGGGAAGAAGGAAGGAAGGAAAATGATATGTTAAAAACTGATTTTCAACCTCAAGGTTTGATACCTCTTATTCTAATGTTGGAAGAAATGTCCTTCTGGGTTCGGCTCCAAGTGGGGAAAAAGACACTGGAGACATGGAGGCTGCTTGGAAAGATGGTTTTAATGGTGGACAGGACCACATGGCTTGAGTCCTGAACAGAAAAGGTGATCACATGCTTCTATGTTGGTGGAGAAGAAGAGAAGGGAAGAGAAGAGCAGAGAAGAAATGAAGAAGGGCTTGCAGGGCTTTTATAATCTGTTCTGCCCCACCTATCTGTTTCCTGTTCCTGTGTAAGAAATGTATTCTGATTGGTTGTCAGACTCCCATGGGCCCGTGGAAGGGCAACCCTCTAGGCTGAGATTTGAATCCAGGTTTGGTTGAGTTCTCAAATGCCATGTGGTCAGTTGAGTAAAAGGCAATATTATCCTGCGTTAATCCAATCACTCTGGAGCTGAAGAGAACTCTTTATTATGTAAAGTGGACTAACTTGGCCCTCCCAATGGCCCATTGACAAAGTAGGGATGGGCCGGAAGCTGCAGGAATTTACTCCGTGTTTAAAACGTGTTTCTCCCTCCCCCACATCCAGGCAAATATAATATTCTGCCTTTTCAATATTCCTAGGATATTTCATTTTTCTGGGAGAGGGCTGGGTGATAACTTCCTACACTAATAGAAGAGAATATATGTAGCTCAATTAATGTAGGACAATTAATGAGTGGAAACACTTGCTTCCAGAAATTGTGGATGTTCCATCACTGGAAGATTTTAAGAAGAGATTGGATAATAATTTGTCCAAGATGATTTAAGGATTCTTGTCTTGGGAAGGGGGTTGGAGTAGAAGACATCTGAAGTCCCTTTCAGCCCTAGGATTCTATGAACAGCTTCTTGGTGATTTCTTGGTGCTCTCTGGGTTTGATTGCTTGCAGATATTTCATTACCCAACTAGATAATATCATGAATATGAGTGAATGCTGAGTTTGCTGCTTGTTTATGTATAGTAGCTTGCCCTGCCAGTTTTGGTAGGGATGTGGTTTCCTCCTTGGTGGTTCCTTGATTATTCTTATTCTGATAGGCAAATATTTTTATTTCTGCAATTAGAAAATATAAGATAAATTAGAATAATTGGTTTTTTTTAGCTGAAAGGCTAATGTCCATAGGACACAAACAAGCTATAATAGTTCTCAAAGGGTCTCAGTATAGGACAAAGAGAAGAGCATACTCCTTGACTTTAAAGCAGCATTATATTTTAACTGACTCAGATTTTGTAGGATTTTCATATTATTACTATTTGATATCTTGCTATCAGCTCTGCTGGAAGGTAAAATTTGGAAATTGATTGATTTATTATGTGCCATCAAGTTGTTGTTGTTTTTTACTGCTAGCAACAACATTGGTAGATTTTCAATCAACCCTAACCAGGTTTTCCAGGTGTTCCAACAGGGCATGGATTATCATTGTAACTGAATGCATCTACTTGGCTGCTGGTTATTCTATTCTTCTCTTTTCTTCCACTTTTCCCAGTATTAGAGCCTTGTCCAGAGAGTTGGGTCTTTGCATAGTGTCCAAATACGATAATTTGAACTGGCCATTTGTACCTTGAGTGAGAACTCTGGGTTGATTTGTTTGATGATTCATTAGTTCGTTTACTTGTCTTCCCAGGTTATTCTCTGGCCTCTTTTTTAACATCAAAGTACAAAAATATCAATACTCTTTCAATTTTGCTTCTTCAAAGTCCGAATCTCATAGAGTGCCATAGAGAATATTATGACTTTCATGATTTTGATCTTTATAGGCATGGACACACTGCAACATTTGAATCCTTTTTCTAAGGCTTTCTTGGCTGCTCTACCAAGTACTAGTCTGTGGAGTATTTCTTAACTGCTAATTTCTTTATTATTGGTGGCTGATCTTAAAAGTCAGGAACTATCTACCACATCAATATCTTAATTGTCAGTTCTAAGACTAGATGTTCCACCTGTTAACCATTAATTTGATCTTTTTATATTTAATTTTAGCCCAGTTTTTCACTGTGCTCCTTTGCTTTTTATTATTAGAGTTTGCAGGTCCTTTGCATTTTTGGCTATCAGGGTAGAGTCTCAGTATGGATTATTCACATTTCTTCCTCCAGTTTTAAAGCCATACTAATCTTTCAATCCAATTAATATATATTCAGCATAAAGGTTAATTAAATAAGGGGAGATTATGCACACTCTTTTGCCAACAGGAGCAAGTCTTTCTTATCATGTTCTGGCTGTTCTGTGGCTTCATGACTTCTGTATATATTTCTCATGAGGACAATGAGTTGTTCCACAGTGTGATGTTATCCACCCAATCAAATTGATTGTGCAATAGTTTGCACACTTTGATAACTTTTTTTTGGTATTTTGGTAATTGACCTCTTCCAATCTGTTCCTACTGTGTCACTCTCCAGATTTGCTGGCATATAATAGCTTGGATAGAACCTTCATTGATCCTTCTTCTATTACATGCCACATTTCAGTTGTATTCCATCACTTTTTGTAGCCTTCCAATTGGTAATGAACAGAGTGCTAATCAAACTTCATCTTATAGAATTAGAGGTTCTTGTAAGTAGGTTAATATAGCATCTCTATTGTACTGTGTTTCAATATATTCCTTCCATCTTAGTTCCGTCTTTCTTGAATAAGATATTCATAATTTGCTCATTTCTCAAATGAACGAGAGAATTTTATGTACTGCTACTGGCAGATAAAGATCCTAAAACAATTTTTTTCTATTGCTAAATTTACAATTCCAGTCTGTAGAACATACAGTATGCATTGCTAATAGCAATCTGCAATTAAGTGCAATCACAGGCTTTTTTATCCCATGTGTTCTGAATTTGTGACTTCTACTACTGCTACTATTACAGAAGAAAGAGCATTCAAATAAAAAGAATATGAAGAATGCTTTTCAAGGTCCCTGACCACTAATTTCTGCAGACATGTCAGTGATGGGATTCAAATAATTTAACAACCAGTTTGCCCAGTGTCAAGTTGGCTGTCATGGGAGGCATGTCCCATCCCCATCCCCCAGCTCTGCTGCACATGCAGGATGAGCCTCCCGTGATGGCCAACCTTACCCTGGGCAAACCAGTTGTTAAATTCCCCCTCCCTAAAGTGGATCCTGGACACTGTGCTGGAGAAACGGGTAACAGAACAGCCGGCACAAGGGAATGAGGAGGGAAAGCGGCCTTCTCCTTCCCTCACATTGGCTGCTCTGTTGCCAGTTTCTCCATTGCAGCGCCCAGGATCCACTTTGTTAGTTGGGGATGGGTAGTTTAACAACCTGAACCAGTGCATACTAACTGAATCACACCACTGGGTAGCCTGCTTGTTGCAATGTTATTCTTGGATGCTCTTGGAGTTTGTTTTTAATATGCAGAGGTAGAATATGAAATTTCCTGTGCTAGGATATGTGACACAGGGCCTCAAAATACTTTTGGGAGAAGTCAATGTAATAAGTTACCTTTTGTTTTCCACTGTACATCTTCCTTAGAAATTGATGGATGCTTAGTGATTTTGGTAGCAGTGGAAGAAAAAATGGAGAATTTTGAAGAGACATGAAGAAGGTATTTGACCTGGATAAAATAATTTGATCTTTACCCAGATTCTCTGATCGTGTTAAATCATAGTTTACTGAATGAAACACAGCTGGTTGAGTTTACACAAAACATTAATTGAAAACCCAAAACCCACATACTTAACATACATTACCTATCAGTCTCCACAGTTTACGTATGTGATATTGATCAATACATTTATTCCTCCCATCTCATTTACTTTAAATCTGGCCAAGACAGCTTGCCTTGGATCCCTTACTACTTCCCCAAGTACCTTGCAAGGGAGGGACATTCAGATGAGAGATAGACCCAGACCAAGATCCTTGAGAGAACAAGAAAATATTCATTGAACACAGAAAGTTCTAATTTTCAAGGTGCAATATTTGATATTTGCTGATATCAACAAAAATCTGCTACTTCCAGATTTCAATCTGTGTTGCCATTTCCTAGCTTGGATCTGTTGGAAGAAATGTCCTTCTGGGTTCGGCTCCAAGTGGGGAAAAAGACACTGGAGACATGGAGGCTGCTTGGAAAGATGGTTTTAATGGTGGACAGGACCACATGGCCTGAGTCCTGAACAGAAAAGATGATCACATGCTTCAATGTTGGTGGAGAAGAAGAGAAGGGAAAGGAAGGGAAGAGAAGAGCTTGCAGGACTTTTTATAATCTGTTCTGCCCCACCTATCTGTTTCCTGTTCCTGTGTAAGAAATGTATTCTGATTGGTTGCGAGACTCCCATGGGCCCGGGCAAGGGCAACCCTCTAGGCTGAGTTTTGAATCCAGGTTTGGTTGAGTTCTCAGATGCCATGTGGTCAGTTGAGTAAAAGGCAATATTATCCTGCCTTAATCCCATCACTCTGGCGCTGAAGAGGAGAACTCTTTATTATGTAAAGTGGACTAACTTGGCCTTCTTAATGGCTCATTGACAAAGTGGGGATGGGCCGGAAGCTGCAGGAATTTACTTTGTGTTTAAAATGTCTTTCTCCCTTTTTCACATCCAGGAAAATATAATATTCTGCCTTTTCAATATTTCCTAGGATATTTCATTTTTCTGGGAGAGGGCTGGGTGATAACTTCCTACAGATCTTTTCCCTACTGTTCAAACATACAGTACAGACAGGGCACCAATTTAGGAAAGGCTGAACTAGGGCCACTTCTTACTTTCAAGTAATTCATTGTTGGCTTCTGGTATTATCCAGAGACATTTTCCTGTAATTTCCCACATATTTGTATAGACAAGTCGGGGGAGGGAGGAAATCCTCTCTTCAGATTGCTTACTACGGGTGTAGTTTCCCCCTCTTTTTAGCAACCACTTCTGCCATCTGGCTACAAATTCTGTAACTACAGCTGTCTTTTTTTCATTTCCGATTGCTGCCACTTTGTGGGTATGCTTTATTTATTTAATTTATTAGAACACAGAAAATAGAATAATAGAGTTGAAAGGGATCTTGGAGGTCTTCTAGTCCAACCCTCTGATTCAAGTGGGAGACCGTATAACATTTTAGAGAAATGGTTGTCCAGTTTCTTTTTGAAAGCCTCCAATGATGGAACACCCGCAACTTCTGAAGGCAAGTTATTCCTTTGGTTGTTTGCTCTCACCATTAGCAAATTTTCCCTTAGTTCTAGGTTGCTTCTCTCTTTGCTTAATTTCCATCCATTATTTCTTGCCTTGCCTTCTCTTATTTGGAAAATAGTTTGACCCCCATTTGTCTTTGTAGGAGTGCCTCAAATATTGGATCCTTGCTATCATGTTTCCCCTAGTCCTTTTCATTAGGCACTAGATATACCCAATTCCTGTCACCATTCTTCGTATGTTTTAGCCTCCACCCCCCTAATAATTCTAGTTCTTCTCTGCCCTCTTTCCAAAATTTCAACATCTTTTTTTATATTGTGATGACCAGAACCTGATGCAGTATTCCATGTGTGGTCTTACTAAGGCTTTGTAAAGCGGTACTAGAATTTCACATAATCTTGATTATCTAGTAATGCAGCCCATTTGGCTTTTTTGGCTGCTGCCACATACCACCTGACTCCATTGCACCTGACTCTACTGCAATACAGATGGGTGTACAATATTAATCAATCTATATATCTATGTATCAGTGGTGAGTTCCGGATCCCGTTGCAATCGGTACGCTGCAACGGGGCCGGGTGCCCACCATGTGCACATGTGCAGCACGTGCATGCGTACCCACCGCCGGCGATGCTCCAGCTGCTCGGCAGAGCATAGTGCAGGCGCCGTACGCTCCATGCGCGTGTGCAAATGCCCCGATCGGATCAAATACGGTAAGGACAGCAGGCGGGCCCTCCGGAGCACCGTACCGGAACAGTACCTGGTGCTCCCAGCAGGCACCGGTACGCCCATACCGGGTCGTATCCCACCACTGCTATATACATATATACATTATTACAAGAAATGTTGCCATTTCCTCCCTCTCACTTGTCTATATAAATCTGTGGAAAATTACAAGAAAATCTCTCTGGATAGGACCAGAAGCCAGCAATGAAGTAAGAAGTGGCCCTAGTTCACCTTTCATAAGCTTTGCCCTGTCTATACTATATGTTTGAACAACACTTTGAGTTCATTATGTAAATCTTGCAATTGTATTAGGTGGGGATTTTTGTGTGTGCTTTTCACTCAGTTTTTGACTCCTGGTAGCAGCGAGGAACAGTCTGTAGTTTTCTTGGTAAGATTTTGGAAGTGTTTTTCCCTTGCTTGCTTCCTAGGGCTGAAGAGCTGTGGTGTGCAATGGTTAGAATACACGATTGCAGGCTAACTGCCCCCAGCTCAGGAGTTTGATCCTGATGGGCTCAAGGTTGACTCAGTCTTCCATCCTTCCAAGGTTGGTAAAACGAGGACCCAGATTATTGCTATTGCTATTGCAGGCCCAAGGATACTCAGTTGGCTTCCTATCTAATGTGGGATTAAACTACTAGTATATATGAAATAATTATTTAATCTGTGATTCACAGGTTTCTTGCCTGATGTCTTCACTACACCAGACTGACTCTCCTATTTTGAAATAAACTACAATCTGTGAAGTATTTATAATTCATAGACTCTAAAATTTTAGATTACTTGCAGTTTATGATATCATTATAATAGCTTAGAGATTGTTGACTCTGTAAACTGTTTAGAGAGGGCTGTAAAGCACTATGAAGCAGTACATAAGTCTAAGTGTTATTGCTATTATAGAAATACCATGTTATGTTGTCATTTTATCTCACCTATTTAATATTACTTTCGTGCTGTAAATTCCCAACTGGCAGAAAAAACTAGCAGCATGCCTACAAAGTAATTTAAAATCATACATATATATTAATGATACAATCTTGAGAGAATACTTTTCAATTTTACAATGAGGAATGGGGCTGTTGTTATTCCATGTCACTTTTTCTTTAATATTTTTCATAATGTATGTTTTGAGTTCATTTTAGCAAACTAATTTTCTACCATAGCATTATTTTCCCCACTTGTGTTTTTAATTGTATTTAAACCACAAATCAAACAATGCAGATCAATGAACTGTGACAGTTCTGAAAACTGTTCAGCTAACTACATGAAGTAATTTACATAGCACCCCACTCAAAAAAGCCATGAGTGCAATGTCAAAATATTTAAGAAACATGACATTTTAAACAGATCCATATGTTGTCCTAAGAGATGCAGTTCCCAATATCCAAAGTTGTACACTCAAATTAGGGAGGGAAGTAGTTGCTAATTCCAGCAACCTCTGCCTTGTGGAAATCTGTCTGGGGTTAATATGTAAGTTCCCAGGTGTGACTCAGTGAAAAAATAAAATGTCTCTGGGTTTGTCTTGATAAGCCAACACATTTATTCAGCTGAATAAAGATGGATGCTCCTAAAGTTGGAAGAAGCCTGAACATAGCATAAGGCAGATATTTACATTTGTTTTCTCTTGATTACATAAAAGGAAGCTGGCATGCGACAAATAAGGTATAGAAAGGCAGAAATTATAAAAATAAGTCAAGCATGTCTTCTATGGTTTGGGTCACATGCTTAACCCCCAGGCTAGGGCAGGGATGTCAAACTCAATTTCACTGAGGGCTGCATCAGGGTTGTGACTGACCTTGCGGAGGGGCAGGCCGGGGTGGTGGTGGTGGCCAGCTCGACGTTACCTGTGTTGGGGGTGCCTGTGGTGGCCTGAACACTCTGCCAGCGAAAACAGACTCCTGAGCTCTGTTTTGGCAGGGCTGCATGTGGCTCTGCTGAGCTCCCTTTTCCCTGGCAGAGGCACAATGGGCTGGTCCTTTGCTGTTTCCAGGGGAGCCCCCGGGCCAGATCTAAGCACCCCAAGGGCCGGATCCAACCTCCGGGCTTTGAGTTTGACACCCCTGGGCTATGGGTTTCCTGTATAGCTTTCACTGGCCAAGGCCTGCTGAGGCAAACTGTAGAAAAATGTAATTTTGCCATCTCAACATATGTTCCTTTCAGACAATCATTAGAATCGTCAGCTTGCTGACCAACAGGGTTTTAGAAAACATCAATATTCACATTATTCAGTAATGTATAGAAAATTTACAAAGGAGTTGAAGAAATTTGATAATCTGTTACTTACGTCTTGGAAAAATACCTAGAAAAGACTTGGAACAGATTTATAAAAAATAATCTTTTGAAAGTGAAGCAGATTGTATTAAGCTTTAATTTTACCGTAAATGTAACTGAAATGTAACACAATGAAAGACTCTACAATATTTTTTTAAACTAATGTGCTGGTTTGTAAAGAAAAAAGTGTTGGGGCTTGGAAACCATATTGCCTTGCCTTTTAACAGAATCCAAACAGAAACTGAAGTGAAGCTGAGCAATTCTGATAGGGAACAAATAGCATGGAACTTTTCTTAGTGATATGGGGATATTATAATATGGGCAGGAAACACTATGAGATGGGAGGAAAGGTGTTGGATTTAACTATTTGTTCTCCAATTTGCATAAAGTTTCACATGACATTTAAAGAAAAAATGACTACCAAGAGATAACTATTATCACTTTCTCAATCAGTTAGGTGGCACTAAGAATTGCTCACCAAACATCTCCTCAGTCTTGGATAGCATTTATTCTTGCATCTAAGCCTATCAAGAATGCAGCAATGAATAGTTGAGTCCTGGGGAAAAAATAGAAATATGAATAAACGAAGTACCGTGGTTTGTTTTCTATTACTATATTACAGTCACCCAAACGCTTTAATTAAGAGTGCAGTTGCCCTTGATTCTCCCTGTCAGCTTCTTGGATTTGCTCTTCTGTCAGAATCACAGCTTTGTACTTCTCATCAAAAAGTTTCTCGTTGGTTTCTGAGTGCAAGTCGTTAAAAGAAATGGTCCTGAGATGCTCTGGCAGGAACTGAAACTCTTCATTGTTAATGTCTGAATTCTGCATTCTAGAGTGCAACACCCACCAGCGCCCCCAGAAGCCCACATCGAGGACCCGGCTGGGAAAATCAGTCCACCGTGGCTTCAGATACTTGCAGTGCGCTTGATAGAGGTCTGCTCCGGCGTCGTAAGGCGCCTCGTAGAGGAGGGAGAAAAACACGAGGTTCTGGACCCGCAGCTGGCCGCGGTTTCGCAGCACCATCAGCCGCTGGGTATGCTTTTCTGAGCTGCTGCTGCGCGTCCAGGGCGAGAGGAGCAGGAGAGTTCCCGAGGCTTCCAGGAGGCTGGAGTCGAATGAGGCTTCACTGGGGTTGCGGAGGCTGCAGCTCACCGTTCCAGCCAGCAGCGATAGGTAGAGCCCTGCTTTCACCGGCCGCTGCCGGATGCCTTGGGCGACTTCTCGGCAAGCTTCAGCATAGTCGTGCAGGAGACTCTTCCACCACAAGGCTGAGGAGAGAGAAAATATCACGTTAAAAGGAGCGGGAAAGAAAGTTTGCGGAAGGGGCAGGCGCGCCTCAAACAGCCTCCCTCTGCGGCCTGCGAGGAGCAAAGCGGCCTCGGCTACCTAGGCGGCCGGTGCGGAGACGCCCCCCAAAGCTCGGCTTCTTCTCCCCCGTCTCTCCGGGATTCGAAGGTTCCATCATGTCCGCTCGTCCTGAGATGCGACCGGACGCCAAACCCGACCGGAACGCCAAAAACGGTAACCAAGAGGAAGTCAGGGATAGGAGGGAAAGGGCCGCGTGTCACGTGGTTGCTGCCGGTAGCCCCTCCCCGAAGGCAAAAGTCTCATTTCGGCGTCTCTGCGCCGGCAATTAGGAGCGTATAGGGAGACATCTGTGGGTTGTCGGGAAAAGGCCGGAGGGAGGAGCAGGGCAATTTCGACAGTTTTACATTCACAGCTGTTTATAAAGGTTCATAAACAGGAAGATACTCTGCCACCAAATAAGCAGGCGCGGAATACAAGGCTTCGGCGTCTTCAAGAAAGGTCCGCCTTTCGCCGCTTCCAGTGGCCTCAACTGGGGCAGGGGAAGGATAATGTAGGTGCCCCGTGACGAAACCGCGGCCGCCTCCGGTAGAGGAGGAGTCTCGGATAAAACTCACCGATAGGCCTTCCGTGGCTTGGCGGTGGGCTGGGACTTCCTCTCCTTCCCGTCCCTCTCCACGTAGGGAGGCTGAGGCAGTCCTACGAACGACGTGGAGCCGTGGAATAAACAGACGGTTTCACAAGCGAGTGGCGACAGGTGGCTAGAGTAGTGTGGCCCTGGGCGTCTCTTGAGCATCTGCAGAGTGCCTTTCCACAGTCGGTAAGCAGCGACATCCTCCTCTCATCCTTCCACCTCTCCCAGGGGATCAGTACGGGAGGGCAGGGTAGGGCAAGCCTGGTTTGTCATGGGAGCGTAGCCCTTGTGAGAATCGCTCGGCGTTTCTGTGGATGAAGGAAAAGAGAACCGACTGCCTGAAAGGTGTCTTCTGCCCCATCCACCCAGCTGCCTTTCATAGCCGTGTCCTCTCTGAAAAGCTGTCTCTTTCCCTTTGTAGGTACTCTGGCCTCATAATGGCTGCTTCAGATGAGCTCAATTTTCCTGGTGAGTATTTTCTCACCATTTAAGCAAATATGGACACCTAGTTAAGCAATGTTTTCTCTTTTGTTAGGTTTTGTTGTTTATGAGATGCCTCGATTATGCCATATAGTGTCTGCACTAGAAGCACTCTTGTCGTCCCAGGCAATCCAGTTAGTAAATAATAGTGTTAATTTGCGATCACAATTGAGCCCAACATTTCCATTGCGAAGCAAGACAGTTGTTGAGTTTTGCCCCATTTTGCCACAGTTGTTAAACCACTCACTGCAGTTGTAAAGTAAATCATGTGGTTAAGTGAAGCTGGCTTTCTCTATTGATAATGCTTGTTGGAAACCGGTTGGGAAGGTTAAAAATGATGATCACATGACCCTAGGACAGTGCAACTGTCATAAATACCTGCCACATGCCAAGCGCCCAAATTTTGATCATGTGACTTTGGGGATGAAAACCAGACATAACTCACTTTTTTCAGTGCTGTTGTAACTTCAGTCACTAAATGAATGGTTGTAATGCAAGAACTGCCTAGCTTCTGAGGACCTGTCTTCTGTTAAGGACTGAAGCGGTAATAATGGCAATAGCACTTTACTGCTCCATAGTGCTTTATAGCACTCTCTGGCAGTTTACAGTGTCAGCATATTGCCCCCAAACAACTGTGCTCATTTTACTGACCCCGGAAGGATGGAATGCTGATTCAACCTTGAGTCCTTTAGGATCAAACTTCAGGTCTGTGGGCAGTTAGCCTGCAATACTGCATTCTAAGCACTGTACTACCAGAGCGCTCAAAAAAGAGCTGTATAACTATAGAATTTAGTGGGACTAAAAATACATACTAGACTAAGTTAAAGTACAGAGAAAGCTGCAGTCTTAAACCTATAGAAGAGTGTTCTTTGAATATGAAATACAGTACTTTAGTCAAAACTCTGATTATGTTTGTGTATTTTCCATGTCATACTCTTAAGCAGCACTATATTCTGATTTTTCTGAATGTGTAAGATAATGACTAGTAGAATTGAAAGAGAAATATAACTCTTGGGGATAGTACGCATTGATAAAATGATCCTGTTTCTGTAAATATAAATGTGGCTCCTTTCCCCCACTATTTTGACAAATATTGTGTGATATTTTTATGTGTGTGTGTATTTGTGGAGAATTTTAATTTCTGAGTCTTACATTTAGGCAAAAGAAAGAAAACTCAAACTTTGTGGATAGTTTTTTCTTCTCATCATTAACATTTCTAGGATTTCTCACAACAGTCTCTGAGGAAATATCTTCTAATGTCCTACTTTTTCTCCCTTAAAAATCTAAGTTGTCTGCCAAAGCTCTGATTCTTTTTCTGCCTTTAGTCACATGCTTCTTAAATAGTTAAAATTATTTTTAATTTAGTAGGCACTAGCAAAATTTCCTAAGTTTAGAAAGTGTTGTTGCAGGTGGCCCTTGAATGCCAGACTGAAGTTTGATTTGAGTCAATTGGATGAAATTGATATTTTCTCTGCAGAATTTAATGAAGCCATGGATTTGCTGGCTGGGAATGCTGATGCTGCGACTTCTAGCATTAATGAGAGGCAAAGCCACACAACTCTAAACATGTCTTCCAGCTTTAATGAGGAATATGAGCCAGATGAAGAGGACGACAAAACTGAGGTGAGTTTTGGGGAGATGGAGGAAGCTGCATGAACTTAGTCTACAGACGTTTTGACATAAATTGGGAGATAGTGTACACATGAGACATAGATAATAGGATATCAAGTAAAAGTTTTGATTAGCAGAGTGGTAGACATACTTATTTATTGCAGAAAATATTTTCCCAATGTGTCAGAAGAACAAAGAAATGTATTTGTTTTATATATTTGCTAAATTTATGTTTTTCCAAAACTTTAAGGTGATGTATGCTGAATTTAATTTTCTGTGCAGTAACATTCCAGCACAGTATGTAAAGTTGGGTTGAAGGATGACTAGTCCAGAGTTGTTTGTTTTGCTTCCAAAAGTGAGGATGGATTGGAACTTAGATATCCAGGCCCTAGTCTAAAACTAGCTATTGGATAATTATCTTACCTGCCCTGACCACTTTGAAATTTGACCATAATATTTGATATACATTTAATATGATGCTCATTTTACCCCAGCGTGGAAGACTAGGAAAATTTGCATCTTAATTTCTGGCACCTCCCTACTTTTTCATCTAGTTGCTTACCAGTTTAGTGGAGCATCAAACTATGAAAAATATATGCAAAAAATACAATGTTTTTGAAAAGTGTGATCTTGCAAAGTGTTTTAAGCATAAATCAACATACATTCTAAAACAAAAATGCAAGGGAACCTGTCTACTTTGGCAATAGTATTTCTTGACAAATTCACATTAAAGCTCCAAAAAGGAATTGGTTATTTGGAATTCATGCAACAAATTAGGAATAAAATTTGCTCTGTTAGCATTCTAACATGAATGGGGCAGAAATAATCATTTAATTTTCAAAGAATAGAGAAATTAGCAAACTCAGCCACAATACCGGGATTGATGTAACAATGGTGAACTCATTGTTCCTATTTGATACCCCAACCTCTGAAACTAGCTAGAATGGGCAATGTTTGAGGGATTAGACTTCAGGAGACCATATAATCTTTAATCTCCTAAACATGCTTATGATTACTAAAGAAGTTGAAAGGGTTTTAAATTGGAGAACAGAGGCAAGCTCAATTTTTGGCTGTTTAGGGAGCAGTAAAGGTGCTTAAAGGTAGGGATTAAGAAAATTCACAAAATGCAGATTTTTGGGGTGCTGAATTTTAGCAGCAGAATTTTGGAGAAGGTGCTGTTTTACACACCCTGCGGGTAGAACTACTATTCTAGCTTCTATTTACATTTGGGCTCACTTCCTGTGTAGCCCAATGCCTGAATAAAAGGGAGGTCTTCATAGCCTGTGGGAAGGTTAATAGGGTGAGACCTTCTAAAGCTTAGTGGGGAGGCTGTTCCAAAGGATTGGGGCAATGATGGATTCCCCATTTCCCCAAATTGATTCTCCCCCCCCCCCTCAGTCTGTTCTTATCATACTTCATTTCCCATCCCCGATTATTTTTAATCTTTCTTGCTCTCAGAATTTTAGACTAATAATGAAAAAGTATGTAAATAAAAGTATTAATGATTTGATATCAATATTAATATTCATTATAGCAATGGATTATTTTTGTTTATGAACATATTTTGTGAAATACCATAATGTATAATAAACAGAGAAAAATGCAAGTGATGGTTTAATAAAAAAGGAGACAAATATGTAAACGTAATTAAGGTGAAAAAAACGAGGGGGGAATAGACCCATATGTTAGAACCAGCTCATCTAATATTTTAAAGACATTTGTAATTTTAACAAGTATTCTCTTCATCCAAATTATAAATAAAATATTGAACAGAGTATCAGGACTGATCTGTGCAATACCCCACTTAATGCTTCTCCAATCTAATAAAGAACCACTTGACAAAATTGGGTTTCACAGCCTGGGACTGATACTTGGTTACTGGCCTAGCCTAGTAGAATACTTGCCAATTACAGAGCACTGCTGGTTCCGGGTTAGTTATCTCAATGCTCATTAAATCACATTTTGTGCTCTGCAGTGGAGCCATATTTGAAAAGCATTGGAAAACTTCAGTAGGCGCTGACCTGCCTCCTGACCCTATCATTTCTATCTTGAACTAACTGCTTTTTATGTTGTAATTATTTGATGTCGCAGAATGCACTTTACCATTTTTAATGCCAATATAAAACACAGGTAATCCCTGAGTTATGAACATTAGTAAATGTTCACAGTTACATGATAAGCACTGCCTAGTGTTTACGAACAAGTTCCAAAACTACGAATGTTATAGCACCATGGCAATTGTTCACCCATACGAATGACCGCAGAGGGTCTGCAACATTTGTCTTGCCAATCCCTCCCACCCCAGGTCTTCATAGGCACTAGGCCTGTGGATATTCATCTTGTGAAGATCTAGAGAGCCTTCGCTTTCTTGGCCTGTTTTGGCACTTCAGGCCTTCAGTGAGTAAATAGAGAATAGAGTCTAAAAGTATCGCAAGATCACACGAGATCAGTAGCCCAAGATCTCATGCTACTGATCTCTAGTGATCTCACGGAATTTAGACCCCTGTTCTCTACAAATGGAAGCCTGGACAGTGCATTAAAAGGCTTTGCAAATGGAAGGAAGGCCTGAAACATTGAAGCTTTTCCTCTGTTTGTGAAGCCTTTCGGCATTTTTGCAAAAAAACATTTGCTGCCAAGAACAGAGGCTGGGAGGGACATGCACCTTGCTCTGGAGCGCCGTTTTTGCCAGGCCTCTGCTGAAGAAAATGGAGCCCCCAGAGGGAGCATGCGTTGCTCCAGGGGCTCTATTCTCTTTAGCAGAGGCCTTTACTGGTGAAAACAGAGCTCCAGAGCGACAAGCACTCCCTCCAGGGGCTCTGTTCTTTGAAGTGGCACCCTATAGGTTCACTTTTTAGCCAGAGGCTGAAAGCTTCTGGGGGGCATGATCTCTTGCGACTTTGGGCACCCATTCACTTTTGCAGTGATTAGGGCTTCCAGAAGCTTCCAGTCTGTGCACGAAAAGTTTTTGCATGCCAATGGGAGGCTTGAAGCCTTTGGAAGAAAGTCATGGAGGTTGCCCGCCACTCCAGAAGTGGCAGGCAGCCTCAATGAGTCAGAGAAGCCAAGCAGGGTGCGCTCATTCTGCTTTCCGTCTGTTCTTGCCTCTCACCGTGAACAGGCAAAGAAACAGGCTGGAGAGGAAACAGAACTTCACAAGGTAAATGACCCAACACGGCAGGATGGGTGTGTATAAGCAATTGTGGGGACCCCAGAAGAGGGAGAATGAGGTACTCAGGACGTCAGGGGAGGCCTTGGATGCTCTGACGCAGATAGCCTGTTCCATCGCTAGGCCCCCCCATGGCCTTCCGCACCCTGAGCTACTTCATGTACTCTTCAATTAGTGGATGCGTGGGCGAAAGGAGAGGGGTGATCGCATTCAAGTTACACAATTCACTCCTATGAATCCTTGGGTTACGAATGGAATGGGCAGACTCCATTACATTCGTAACTTGAGGATTATCTGTATATCCCTTTTTTCTCCTGGACATGAAGAAAGCAATAATTTCCATTTTCATTCTTGCAGCTCTTGATCTTCCAGAAGAAGCAATCCAGTTTCTGGACATTTGAATATTACCAGGCCTTCTTCAATGTTGACACATACCAGGTACTAGAATCCATGGGACCATACTTTGAAGGCAAACCCAAAAAGCAAATTCTGAAAGAAGTTCTAATATGTGCCAAATTACTTCAAGTTCCTTGAAAATTTTTTGTTTGGAGTAACCTAAATTCCAAAATTCAGGAAATAGAATTTAAACATAGCAATCATATATTCTTTTAATTAAATAATTCCTTAACCTAGTGAATTTTGAACAGAATCCAGTGTACTCGTGCAGAGTTTTTACTGCTAGACGCTAAAAAAATAAAACACTGAATAAACACTACAGGATTTTTGTCCTCTGCCCAGTATTGTAGAAGCGAAGGGGCCAATTATTAAATCATCATGTGTTGTTCCCTATGCTTCTGAAATCTGTTTATGTGACAGGACTTGCTTCTACTCTGCTCCCCCCCCCCCACATTTGTTTCAGATGGTTCCCTTGTAAACTCAAAGGGACAAGTTCCCTCAATTAAAGCTGTTTATGAGGAAAACATTGTTCTATGCACAAAATTGGTTTTTAATTGGAAGCAAAATACTTTGTTATAAACAGAATTTTGCATGAGATCTGGTTTCATAGAAATCCATATTATTAGATATGGTTCTAATAGTTTAATTAGAAATTAATTTCTGTAAAATAGAAGTCCATTACTTTCCAGTTCCTATTACCTGCAGCCTACAAGAATGAACTCATTAACCTCATTACTAAATCAAATTGAATTAAACTGGTTAACATCTGTTTTGAATCTAAGGTATTATAGCAGGGGTGGCGAACACGCGGCTCGCGAGCCGCATGCGGCTCCCGGCCAAAATAAATGAGGCTCTTTGCCTCTTGTCATTATTTACTATACTGTGGCTCGGATCGCGCGCTCCCTTTCGGAAGCTGGGGAGGTCCTTTGCAGGCAGCTAGAACGGGCCGCCTGCAAAGGACTTCCCCAGACTTGCTTTGAGGAGCACGGGGCGACTGAGGCTAGTTGTGAAGCCCCAAAGCCCCCACTGCCACCGGAAGAACTGCTGCCACCTCCTCCTCATCCTCCTCTAACAGGCAGCACTGCCGGATTTGCCGCCCGGCGCTGCGGCTGAGATGAAGCCGCCAAAGCTCCAGCCGGCATCTCCGCGCGTGGCAGCGGCGCCTCCCCTCCGCTCGGAGCAGCTGAGCTCAGTCAGCGCTGGGTTACCCCTGCCCCCTCCTCCTCCTCCGCCGTGCTTTTGAGGAGCCAGTAGGAAGGCAGGGGGGGGGGAGCAGGGGAAAAAAGCCTCATGGCTCATCAAAAGCACGGAGGAGGGGGAGGGGGCAGAGGTAACCCAGCGCTGAGCTCAGGAGCAAATCTGGTGATTCTGTTGGAGGAGGAGGAGGAGGTAGCAGCAGTTATTCTGGTGGCAACTCGTACTCGTCGGCATCTTCAGCAGAAGCCCTGCCCACAATGAAGAAAGCAAAGATGGAGCAGATCCACGCAGATGACGTCGCTGCAACATGACTGGAGGAGGAATTCTGGGAGTTGAAGTCCACAAGTGTTAAAGCTGTCAGGTTTGAAGACCCCTGGGGGTTTTTTTCCCTAAAGGGTTAGGGGTGCAAGGGTCTTGTAACTTGACAGCTTTAAGAGTTGCGTGCTTCAAATGCCAGAGTTTCTGAGCCAACATTTTGGTTGCTAAGCAGGAGCGTTGTTAAGTGATACTGATATTATATAACACATTGAATTAAGCGGGTACCTTGAAGAAACATAACTTTGAGTTTCAAATAATACTGATTTCGTTGTTGTCTTAGGTGACATCTGTGAAAAAAATTCGGGTGCTCAGGCATGAAAATGTGCCGCTCAAACACTATACTTTTCTGCTCACATTGAAAAAAAATTAGAGGGAACATTGCTTCCGGGTCTGTTTTGGCAGGTCGCTGCGTGGTGTGGCTCTCTGACTCTCACAGTTTAAAATTTTGGCTCTTTTTGTCGAACTTGTTCGCCACCCCTGTATTATAGTATATGTAGAAAGTACCAGTACAGAAAAAATATTGTGATAGTAATGCTTTCATTTATTCATGACTAATTCCTCATGGCTCAATCCTTGTAGTAGCATTACAGCTGCAATGGAACATACATTGGTCACATCTAGTGGTTAAAGTACCAGGCTAGAAATTCTCGGCTAGGACGCATGTTTCGCAGCCCAACTCCTCCCACCCCGCCCCAATGCTAACAGAATCCAGGCTGCTTCCCTTCCCCACCTTCTTTTTAGCGAGACGAGTGGCAGGTGGGGTGGGGGAGAAGCGAGAGGTGTGGAGCGAGACATGGCTCCTCTTGCTGTCACTTCTCCCTCCCCGGGCATAGCAGGCTTCCACTGCAGCTTCCAAGCCAGGGCAGAGAGATGACGAAGGGTGAAACATTCACCCCTGGGGATGAATCAGATGCTTCACTGGAGAAATGGACCCATGCCAGCCCAGGCTTCCTAAATCTCTTGCTCCCCAGATTGTCCGCCTGGCAAAGAAAGCCCAACCCGATGCAAACGCCGCCTCCAGCCACCTCTTCATCCTGATGAACCAAGTTTTGAAAGGATGATCTGCGGGGGGGGGGGGATTTCCTGCACATTGGCAGTGGCGTCTCCTCACAGGGCTTCTCCCGACATCCCAGGTGAGAAGCAACATCCCGTAAAGGAAGGCATGGAAATCCATACAACTGGGGATGTCAGAAGAAGCCTTGTGAGAAGACGCCGCTGTCAATGTGCAGGAAATCTCCTCCCCCTCCCCCTTCAGATAGTCTTGAGGGCTGGCCGGAGAAGTCTTCAATGAACTTCCTCTGTCTGTATCTCTGCAGGCAGCAGTGTTGGCAGCATCTCCTCCCAGGTCTCATTCTTTCTTCTCTTTGGCTGATTCTCAAATATTTTCAAGCAAAACACTGCCAAGAGAGGGAAGTATCTCTTCTCCCTTCCTTGCCAAACTTTGCGTGTAGGCATAACGTTTCACAAAGCTCCTTAATCCGTGGCTGCTGGCTCCCTCGTTTTGTGTTTTTTATACACATACCGACATACCCTTCCTGGGAATGCCATTTCCAAGGAAAGAAGAGTGCTGGGGCCACACTGGACATTCCAGTAACCCTAACCCTTACTGAGATTTGAACCTGGGCTGTATTACATATTAGGTAGATGTGTTAGCCACTAAGCTAGCTAACTAACTAAATCCCAGTAAGGGTATGGCTAGCTGATGAGAGCTAAATAGCTTGAAATAGATCTATACTAGTCTCCCTTTATTTATTTATCAGCACAAATACAACACAAATGTAACAAAGGCAACATTAAAAATATGGTTTTCTGCCTGGATGGTCTCCTGGAGTGAGCTGAAGGACAGAAAGGGGAAGCAGTGTGTTCCCTCCCATATTTGGGCATACCAGGGGTTGTGACACAATACATACCTATTTCCCTGGCTTAGCTGATAAAGGAGGACAGCCTGTGGCTTAGTGGCTAACACATCTGCCTAATATGTAATACAGCCCAGGTTCAAATCCCAGTAAGGGTATGGCTAGCTGATGAGCTAAATAGCTTGAAATAGATCTATACTAGTCTCCCTTTATTTATTTATCAGCACAAATAATGTATATATCAATTAAAAATAAACTATTATAAAAGACATTTTTCAAGTTTTGTTTCATGCCCACCATTTCCTATCACACAACAATGATCCTTGTGAAAATGTACTTGTATTACAAATACATTGGAACTGAACCTATATATGTTAATGCATTTTAGATTTTCCCTTAAGCATTTTGTTTCCTAAAATGCTCTAGCCATTAAAAATATGGTACCATATTTCCCCTGTTGATTTTAGATAGAGGTATTATATTGGCAAAAGCCTGTCAGAGTACTGGGAGGGGCTTGATACACTAGTGAAATGTAATAAATAAAAATAAGCACTGGGTAATCAAATAATTTTTTTTGTTCTGATTCTTTAATTTCCTGGTCAGAAGCAGAGTTGCAACTCAACTGTTTGTGTTGTGCTGTGAATCTAGTTTCAAGACCAGTTTGTGAAAACAGAATTGTCTTTGCACTCTCATTAATTCAACATAGGAATTTTCCTTTTAAGATAATATTTTCAATAGCTGAAATTCACTTGAAGTCCTCTGTTGGTTATAAAAATAATTTTAAAATCAATATACATGGATTTGCCCTGCAATTATAAGCATCAATAGGAACAATAGTGTCCAGTACAAGGTGTGAACGTTTGTTCAAGGCCTCCAGTAGTCTTTTGTGGTCTGATAGATCTGGATAGGTCTGGATACTTATTAAATTTAACAGGGAATCCTTTGGGAACTATAAAAAACAGTTGAAAGTGCTCT
This sequence comes from Natrix helvetica, assembly GCF_964273705.1. Lineage (NCBI taxonomy): Eukaryota > Metazoa > Chordata > Lepidosauria > Squamata > Natricidae > Natrix > Natrix helvetica. The sequence continues at coordinate 115,088,764 of NC_138552.1, read as the reverse complement.
TGAAAATTGCTGCCGTGTATGCTCATGCATGTCAGCTTTATAAGGAACACATCCTCTAAACGCATCCCAGTTTACCAGAATACAAACTGCTATTTCTACTGCTCTACCTCCATATACAAAACTCTTTACTACCCTTACTTACCTTTGCTATTGGGCTATCAATAGGCATATTTTAAAAAGTTTCCTAAGCAAGCATTATGGGGTCCATTTGATGAAATAAATATTCTACTGAAAACTGGCTCTTTGCTTTGCATCATGCCATTTTTAATATAAGAATATTAAGATAGGAAGTGGATTGCTAGGGGAAGTTTCTGTAAGCATCCTGGCACCAACAAGTTGGGCGTCCCAACATTTATAGAGAATTTGGGAGTTAAATTGCTGAACTTTTCCTATTTGTCTTTTCCTATTTATCAGGTGCTGGAGAGAATAAAAGGCTCCCTACTTCCATTACCAGGGAAAAACTTTGTATGGCATCACTTGCAGAATAATCCTGACCTCTATGGTGAGTCCAGAGAAGTTCCAATAATATAGTCTCCTTTATTTGGTCATAGAATGACTGAGTTGGAAGGGACCTTGGAGGTCTTCTAGTCCAACCCACTGTTCAGACAGGAAACCCTATAACATTTCAGATAAATGGTGTCCATTTTTTTCTTAAAAGCCTCCAGTGTTTAGTGCTATTCCAAAAGAGTGCTAAACTCACCTTCAAGACCAGTCTAAACAATACTGAATAGATAAGGTAAGAATTGATCCATAAATAATCTATTTCTCCTGCCACGAACGGTCAGTCAATGTTCAGACTTATCCAGGTCTCTGATTTGGGGATCAGCTCATAAATTTGATGGGTAAAGAGCAAGATCCCTTTTTTAAAGAATAGTCCACAGAAGTCTTTGCCAAAGAAATGACAAAGTGAGGCTTAGAGTCCATCCCTTAAGGATCATCTACTTGCAATACAATCAGGCCTTGACTTACGACCATAACTGGGATCGTAATTGTGGTTGTTGAGTTGTTTTGGTCATATGTTGAGCATCCATATGACCGGACCTGAACTTTTTACCATTATTAAAGCAGTTGTTAAGCCAATCACTTGCTCATTAAGTGAATTCAGTCTCGTGAATAGGCGTTTTTTGTCAAAAACCCGACAAAAATCATTGCAAATTGCAATCATGCGACTAGGATGCTGCAACTGGTCGCAAATGCGAGTTGATTGGCAAGCACCCCAAAAGTGGTTATGTGGCCATGGGGAAGAGACGCACATTTTCTGACAGAAGTGTTTTACAGTACACCCTTTCTGAGGCCACTATAGCCCCAACTGGTTGTTAAAACAACTGGTTGTGAGTCCAAAACTACCTGTAGTTGATGAGTCACAGGCCAGAAACTGTAAGAGACCTAGAACAAAGATAGCTTTACCTTTACAGATGCAAGAAATCTGCAGAAAGCCTCACAGTTTGCTAATTTTCCATTTATTCTGTGTCAAATGTACACAGGGCCTATTGCAGTCCTTGGTTTTCAGCCCTTTATAGCAGAGTTGGGAAAGGCCATGCAGCATTTCTGCAGTCACAAGTAGATGTAGTAGGCTGAACCACTATGATTACTTTTTTTATTTCAAGGGTGGTTCCATTTCCCACAAGATCTCAAATTCTGTGCTGAGATACATGCACCATTGTTAAAATGCTGCTTGGTTTCAAATTTTTGCCAAAGTGCCATTTTCCTTATCCCCGATAATGGAAATGTAGCTTTAGTGCTGTTGGTCCTATCTGTCCTCGAACCCTATTTTCCATAAAATTAAGGAAGGTGGCAAAATCGACTGATAGCCAGTTCTGTTTTGTTGTATTATAAAAATGGTTTTCCTGTTTCCATTGCACTCTCTGCTAAGACGCCTACTCTTTAGGAGACTCCTTATACTTTTGTTCTTTTTTTGGTGTTGGTTTTGCCCCTCATAGGACCTTTCTGGATCTGTGCCACATTGGTATTCACATTAGCCATCAGCGGTAACTTATCTTACTTCCTGGAGAAAAGAGGGAGCTCCTCCTTCCACTACAACCCTCAATTCCACAAAGGTGAGATTTTGATATGAAAGTACATCCTAGAACTTCAGTTCTGAGGCCAATATATTATTTTTTGAATTATACTGCTAATCATTTTTCTGTGTATAATTTATATACAGAAACACATACATTTATATGCCACCCATCTTACTGTGGAGTGACTGGTTGGTAGGAGTGTAGCCATATCAAGAATAAGTAAAATAAATATGTTGAAAAATATTATTTTTGTTGCCTGCTGAGTATTTTGATACACAGAAATAGCAGTTAGATTTATATACAGCTCCATAGTGCTTTATAGCACTCTCTGAGCGGTTTACAATGCCAGCATATTGCCCTCAACAATCTGGGTCCTCATTTTACCTACCTGGAAGGCTGAGTCAACCTTGAGCTGGTCAGGATCAAACACCTGGCAGTAGGCAGTTAGCCTACAATACTGAATTTTAACCACTGCACCACTATGACTCCTGATTCATACATATAGATGAATATCTGTTTGGCTATCTCCTTGTCTTGTAGTTAAAATGTGCAAATGAAAAGCATTATTAAAAATATATAAATCTGGGCTCCTAATTTTTATTTAATCCCCTTAGAATTGGAACGAACACATGTATTGTTTACTTATCAGTACCGAGAAAGAGTTTGCCCAGAAACCAAAAGATTGAGTTTGCCTTAAGCATGAAATGACTTTGGACCAGTCATTATTTCTCAGCCCAGCTCACAGGGCTGTGCAGGAAAAATAGGAGGCAGGAATATTAGGCACGTTTGCCATCTTGAGTTATTTGGAGGGGGGGAAAGGGGGGAATCAAAATTATAATAAAGGACTACTTTACAGACTATTACAAAACATAATTAGTTTATTCTATGAATTCCCATTCCTTTCTCTTTCTAGATGTTTCAATTTCAGTTCTTGCTAGGGAATGGTGCATTTAATACCGTTTTCTTCTTGCGCAGTGACAATTGCAGGCATAGTTATCTACTGCTATGCCTGGCTGGTACCCTTAGGTCTGTGGGGCTATCTACAGTGGCGAAAGGGAGCCCATGTCACCACCAATATGTATTCTTTTCTGGAAATGGTGTGCATTTATGGCTACTCACTGTTTGTATACATTCCTACTGCGGTAAGTTGTCAGGCATTTGGCAGATTTATCACTCATTCTTTGTAGAATATATTCTTGAAGGAGTTGCCACTTTTTGGGGAAGATGAATTCTTCTTCAAGCTGACCTTAAAATTTTTGACTAATTCACTGTCATCTTTCTTAATAGGTTCTGTGGCTAATCCCTATCCCATGGCTGCAATGGCTCCTGATCATACTTGCGATAGGGTTGTCAGGCTCAGTTCTGGTCCTTACCTTCTGGCCAGTTATCCGTTCAGATAGCAAGCCAGCTGCTTGTGCTGTAATGGCCATTGTTGTTTCTCTTCATATTCTCCTAGCTATTGGATGCAAGGTATGTATCTTCTGTTGCACTAATGTATTTCAGTTGCTGAGAGAAGCAGACAATTGGAGAATAAGCATGTTTAGGTTTTTGTTTTTTGAGCTGAAATTAACATATTTTATGTAAGAGTTTGACTTGTATGTGTTTCAGTTAGGGTATATACCAGTGGTGGGTTCCGGATCCCATCGCAACTGGTACACTGCGACGGGACCAGGCGTCCACCATGGGCACCCACCACCCTGCGACGCTCCAGCTGCTTGGTGGAGGTTGTGCAGGTGTTGTACACTGCGCACGTGTGCTCAAATGGCCCAGTTGGTTTAAATACAGGTAAGGAACGAGGGCCAGCGAGTGGGCCCTCCAAAGCACCGTTCCGTTACGGTGGCAGCCACTGGTACGCCCGTACCTGAGCGTACCAGCCAGAACCCACCACTGGTATATACTTTTTTTCTGTATAATCGCCCTTTTTCTGTGGACCATGTTAAGATTCAGTCTTAATTGGGCCAAATGCAATATCTGTAAAGCATGTCTTCAAGTCTAAAATAAAAGTTAAATGCTTTCAAAGTGTGAAGTTTGTGTGTGTGTGTGTGTGTGTGTGTGTGTGTGTGGTTGCAAATTGTAAAGCGTAAAATGTTAGAGCACTGAACATCTTTGAACACTGTGTTACTCATCAGACTATCCTGAAGGGTAAGAGGATTTTTTTTTGTGGGGGCGGAGGAGAATAGTAGTAGTAGAATAGTAGAAGAATAGTATCTGTGAAGCCAGGGTTTGGAATAAAAAAGCTGCTCTGTTTGCTCCTTTGAACATTGGGTAATTGAAATTGGGTAAGGACAGTCATTATGATGAAATCCAGGTTATTGGTGGGAGGACGTGAGACGGACAGTCCTATTTGATTCCTGTTTCAACCAATTTAATCTTATCTTTTTGAAGCTCTATTTCTTTCAGAAACCAAGCATCCCATCTTCTACTCCTGTTGCTTATACAACAGTAACTCAACAGAAGCATACACCCTCATTTACTGCAGCAGAGGGAAAAGGAATCTGATAACACTCTGCACTAGACTTTGAAAAATATGCAGGTATTTTAATTCAAATATTACTATCCCTTTACTCATCCATATTAATGGAAATGCAGAATCACAACACCATTGGAAAGGTTTGACCTTTGCGTTTCTCCCCAATATTAGTTCTATTGAATTGCTTCTTTTACAGACATCGATCTTGAATATCCAGTATCAGGGAAGAGACACTCGACACCCTATTCAAGAGACATAAAAACCCTGACCTCGAAGAGGATCCTGCCAGTGGCCCAAGCAAAGTCACACCATTTCAAAATGTCATTGTTTTGTTGCTGCAAGCCAGAGCACACCAGCAGTTGGCCTGATTTAGGAAGCAGCTTACCCTAGAAGCCACTTGTGAGGCCTAGCAATTCTAAGCATTCAGAGCTGCTGTGGTTGATGCAGCTGCCATTTGCTCTGCTGTAGCAGGGTGGCCTGTTGCAATAGGACGGAAGAGATGGACTGTATGAAGGCTTTGTCTCTTACATCTATTTCAGCTAAATCCTAGGTCAATTGCAACAGAGAGAAAAAAAAAAACAGGAAAATTTAACTAAATGGGTGGATTCCTGTGGGTTTAGCAAATAATTACGTTGGGAGTCAAGTTCTCACACAAGCCAAAATATCACTTAAAACTAATTTAACCATTTAATTTCTTTGGCATGCAAGGCTAATTTGAATTAAACTATCATCTCTGGAAAATACATTAGCTTTTTCTTAATTTCCTATATTAATATAGAGCAGATCTTTGCAGGGATGTCTGTTAAAAAGCCAGTACTTCTGCTGTATCCAGGACTTGTCTGAGTGACTTGTGATCATGTCAAAGATAGCCATAAGAAACCTAACAGGGAGCAAGTTAATAATTTCCTAAACTTTCCTTAACTGTGACTAATAGAGAGAATCGGAGAACTCTTTAGCAATGTAAGGAAAATCAAATCATTTGAGGAACATTTCTGGTGGGAAGGCACTTCTTTCAACTGCACTTCAAAACAGGTTTGTCCAGTGAATATGTGAATACAAATAAATTTTTAAGCTGTTTCGTCTAACCCTGGGATTGGGAAACCAGCCACTACAAACAGATCTTCAAAACCCTCCCAGTTTTATTCAATAGTCACAAAATCATTGATCAGCCAGACCCAACAACTGGCTTTATAGACCCACAATCCAGCCACTATGAAGGTTCTCCAGAATGGTCCCACCCTCCCCCCAATTCAGCCACTATTGGGACCCCAAGAACATTGCCTTAAGTAAACCACTTTTCTCCTCCATAAAATAGTTGCTTGTCAAGTCCTTTCAGAAACATTGGCTTGAAGCTCTTCAGAAGGAAAAAAGAATGGGTTACAAATTACACATAAAGTACTACAAAGGGACCCCATAACAGTTGCCAATCTATTTAGAGTCTCCTGGTGGTTACTGTGGGAAGCAGACAAGTTACATACTAAACCACTTGGCATCCACTTCTGCCCAGAAGGGAGGAACTAATCATAGGTGCTGTCACACCTTAAAAACAGATTAGAAAATGGGATTAGGTTTAAAATGAGCAACAGGAAATTGATACATAAACCATATTCAGCCAGCAACAATATTTTTGGTACATTTGTGTTTTAAATGTTTTAACCCTTTGATGCTACATCAATATTCCCAAGAGACAGGCAATCATCAGACCTGCTGATAAGATGCTTGTGGCATATAAAACAGTCTTCTTTCAACTCAGATGTTTTTCACATGGCCCAAGACTTACAGCAGTAAGATGCTGGAGCTTTTCTGAAAACCAGGAAGCTGATGGGTTGTCTTTCCCAGGAGATATTCCTCCTAAGTCTTAATAATACAACAAACACTAGCCCAGAGCTGGGATGCCTAAGAAATCGAGATATGCTCCTGGATTCTTACCTGTGCCCGTTCTACAGCCAGCTGCAGCCCCTTCATTTAAAATACTGGGAGTGTAGCAATAAATGATCAAGTTTCTGTTGTTGGTGGGCTGCCTAGAGCATGTTAGAGGCCCTATGGCAGTTCAGATCTACAGCCTGTGCCTAATGCCAATCAGTCATGGCAGACTGAGGAACGATACTATTATTGACATGATTGGGTGTAAGACACAGTAAGCACAGGAACTCAGTCATGGTTGAGCAAGTTGAAATTTCCAACATTTCATGAAAAACGTATGCAAGTTCACTATTAAGCCAGTGGGTTTTTGTCTTCTATTGTACAAGGATTGGACCATCTCTGGGTAACCTACTGGAGGGCAGAAGAGATCCAGAGAATTGACTGCCAACTGGTGAGATACAGTGGGCAGGGAGGTGGAACTTTTTCTCCATTTGGTTTCCTGATGCTGTCAGTTCAGGGATGAGGGTTTCTTAGCTCCCATAATGCATTGTGTTGGTGGTGATAGACATGGGGGATGCCATAGAAATAGCTGGTCCCCCCATAGTGAATTGACTGTTGACCGGGTAATGAGCAGTTGAAGTTCCTCCACTCTGGCCACTAGATGAGCCTGTAGCAGGAGAGAAAAGCATTCAGTTGGATATAGCAGAAGGAATCCTAGTTTTCAGCAAAAAAAAGTCTAAGCACAACTAACCACCTGTTTTTTAAAAGTGGATCCAGATCCATTCCTGATCTAGCAACTTTCAATTTAAAATCAAAACCTCACATTTTGTAATAGAGCTGGCAAAGTAGTTTCAATGCCATGGGAGGGTGGGCTAAGAAATAGAAAAGAGGAGAGATGCTGTCTTAGAGCTTCATCTATAAGGAAGAGTTTGCTGCCTTTTTTGCATGGACAGGACTGACAAGATGCCAATGGGTTCAACTGCTCAATTCTAGTCCACATTACGCACCAAAGATAGCAGGCTCTTGCCCCTGAAAACTCAAGCCAGAATAAACCAGTCATTAACCACGGTGCCCCCAAACCTGCCTTGATGCAAACTGATCTGATGCCAAAATGAGCTAGTAGAATTTTCTTCCATCTAGAATTTTATCTAGCTTAGTTTCAACTTCAGGGATAATGTCAGTTTCAAAATGTACTATAAAAGTATTTGCCCCTTCTCAAACCCAACATGCTGCCTGCTACTTTTCTCAGCCAAGGTGTTCAAAATCCTACAGAGGAGAAGAGAGCACACAGGGCCACTTTCCCCTCAGTTCCAAAGAAGCCCAAGGGCAGGTTTACCTTGGACAATCCCTGTGCTCATGATGGATCCCATCCGGGAATGGGTGTGATTGACAATCCCAGTGTTGGCTGCTTGGGAAAAAAGAAAAATACTCAGACAGACCTAATCTCTACATGGGGCTACTTCACCTTTAACATGTTTCCATCATCTGCAAGTACACACATTACAGATGACTCACCCATCTCTAGTCCAAAACCAGGCCAGTGTGTGCAAAAGGTCTAATCTCTTACACTGCATCTGATTAACAACTTGGTGAGTCATCATAAATGAGAATGGAGGTTGGGAATTGACAGTCCTTTCTCCTGCACTTACATGAAGGTCAAACACAAGCCATTTCTCACAAATTACAAGGGATGGGGCAACTGGAATGTTAAATTTTAGAAATCTAAAGCTGAGCTGAATGTGACTGGCATTAATCTCTCCCTAGCCTCTCTGGATACACCACTTTTCCAGCTTGGCAATATTATAACTTACTGTGACAAAGAAACCACAGTCTTGATAAAATTATGCGAGGAGAAGCAGATTTAATTTGGATGGTTGGGGAGCTGGAGTGTCCTATCCCAAGGGCGTTTCAGAATATAGCCTTTTACTTGTTCTGACCCTAAAAGTAGCAGTTATAATTTGTTCCTAATTCTTTAATAGAACACTATAAGGTGGCTGTGAGGATGATCTAACAATCAACAATAGGTATCTCTTGGGAAATCAGATCAAATATAAAGTTTCCTTAAAAAAAACATTTCATCTGATACAAAGCTTATATCAGCAAGTTTGAGATGTGCAAATCTTTTTAGGTTTCCATCCTGTAACCAACAACCCTAAATCTTTCTCATCCAGAATACCTTGGGCCTGAATATGTCTGGCAAATATTTGGGAGTTTTTACCCAAATTAAAAATTAATTGGCAAGCAGATGAAGAGATTCAGTCCTCTTCAAACTGTGATACATGCAAAATGACCTGTGGGCACTTGTTAGGCACTATTTCTTATTGTCTTTGAAAACACAGAAGAATCTTTTTTGTTATTATACAATGATTCATGTGGATCCTAAAACTGGTACCTACAGAATTAATATTTTATCTAACTCCCCATATGCCTTAAGGAACGGCTTGAAATTCAGTTCTTTCTTGGCTATAGCCGAATGAATTTGCAAGGATATAATCCCCCCAGAGTATGTTGTTTCTTCCCATGCTCTTGGCAAAATTCTGCAGCATGTTTTAATGTTCTATCTAATAACTTAGTTTTGAGCATCAGAAACAACTTATCACAAATACCAGAAGAATAGGCACACTGGATTCATTTACACTACAAGGTGCCATGACTTTGATTCTCATTTCTACTAAAAAGTCCCCAGAACAGATAGAAATGGGGGAATGTGATTCAAACCCACTTTGCTGACAAGGTTCAAGAATTAAGTCAATACTTAAAAGGACAGGGAGAAGTTCTTTTTACAAAGTAATTTTAAGTTCAAGGTAGTATAATGTCCACATATCCCTTGTATAACTGCTTTTAATCTAAAGGTTATGCTGGAGTTTCACTTCTCAAGAGATATTAACATTACCAAAACTTAAGTGTATTAGGTGCCTGGAAAACTCTTGAGATATCCTTTCTGCAAGGAAACCATCCTGGTTTGCTACTTTTCATTCTGATCACAAATACAATGTTTGTTTTATTAGATTTCCCTAAGCTATTATTACTCTGATAGCCAGTAGAGGAAACAGTCTATTCTAACAAGGGCCACTAAGAAGAACTGAGAGTTATTTGGCTTTCTAATAAATCACTGAGCTCTGCAGCGATCTTGCCTAATCTATACCATTCATTCAGGTACACGGAAACACAATTTCTGTAGGTATTTAAATATGGGGAACCCATACTTGACAAGTCTTTCTGCAGACCCTGTTTTCATGAGGCCATCATTATCCATTAGGGAAATCAGGTTGTAAAATTGGGGAGATTTTGATTACCTGCTGATGAAACCAATTGCATTGTTTTTCATCCTGTTTCGTTTTAACTTATTTTTGTTTCTATCTATAATTCTGGTAGGTGCCATAATAAAAGTTATATTCTATTCAGGGAAGTCAGTAGATACCCAGATATAAAAAAATACAGATCACAAGAAGAAAAATCAGGGGTAATGAGAATTACTCTTAATACATTTGCTGGCTTCTGGCCATAAAAGCTTTATCTATCTATTATATAAACTTTCGATTGTCAATGCAAATAGCAAATTTAGATACTTTCGCAATGAAACATGTTGCAGGCACTTTTGTTCAATTATACTGTAACAGATTATTTAAAACTAAACCATTTTAAAACTTATTTTTCTGAACCAGAAAATTATAAAATAACACCACTCTGAACTAAATTCATGTTGAGTTCTAAGGCAGCAGAGTACATTTTTCTCACAAGGGGGTAAAACAGAGTCATAACACAAGGTCAAAAAATAGAAAGGTAATTCTGTGGCCGAGGGTCCATATACCCTACCAGGCATTCAGAGGAGAGTACTCAGATGAAGCAGGATATATTAGCTTTCCAAAGGGCTTGCCTACAAGTATTGTACCATGTATAATGCCCCAAAGACTCAATACTGAGGTCATGGTGATGATCTGGGCTCCTCAGGTATGCTACCAAGACTGCTTCCTAGGATTCCCCTTTAAGTCAGAATCTACTGTACAATGCAAATAAACTCACCTAGAGGAATAAGGTTGTTGTGGCCAACATTAGTGCCACCCACAATCACACTGCTGAGGTCATAGGCTGTGGGCATTCCTGTAGCACATTAAAAAGGAATAGAGTCAAATGTGAGCAAGGCACTATTCAAGACAGACCTTCAAGGACTCTTCTCACCTTTTGGGGTGAGAAAAAACACTTAAGACATTTAAAAAGCACTTACAGACATAGGAGACTCTTTGGGCAGGTGCAGATACAGCACCACACTCTCTCTATAAGCCACACTTTAAAGGGATGTTTATTCCTGCCCAATCTGAAGTCTTTTCTACCTAGGTATATGGATGCGGGGCAGTAAAATAAGTGAATACACAAAATTTTATTCTAATATGGAGAAGCATGGCAGACAGATATGGCTGACATCATCAGTGGACAAGGACTCTTTAGACTCAATTTCCCAGTCAGGAGAATAAGACTAGCAGTCAATGTTGATTGGGAACTGAAGGAGGAAAAATGATGAGAAAATCAAATTTATGCAAGTGCTTGGTAAGAGACAACTTGGTTTTTCTTCTGCTCTGGGTATTCAATAGATGACACATATGTAATACTCATCATAACATAATCAAGACACTTCCAGGAATGGTGATAATGCCAATGGAACATACATGTGCCAAGCTTATACTGTTCACCCAGAGGAAAAAGCTGCCATATCCTAAGCAGCATTATTATTCTTGCCAAGGAATCCTAAAAAACATCGAGCCTATCCTTTCAGAACTGAGCTCTTTAAAGCCATCCTTTTACTTTATGGAAAGATGTCAAAGGATCCTACTGATATCCTGATTGCTCATGTCCTAGACCCAAAATAAACAAGAGGTAGATGTAAAACAGTATCTTAGCCCAGAAGTGAGAAGCAAGAAATACAGTACCAGCAACGGCCATCCCTGTGTTCATGTTGTAGGTGCCACTTGTGTTCCACATGTTCTCTGAAGGAGATGTATAGTGTGAACCTGGTGGTGGTGAAGGAGTTGTACCTGTATACCTGAAAGGCAGACACACACACATTCACTTAATCACCAGCAACAATGCCAGTACAATCTCTTGCTCCTTAAGCCACATCTTGGATAAAGTGCCTATTAGTCTTTCTAATGTGAAAGATCGGGTATTTATAGCTCATTTGCAGAAAGACATGTTTATTCTGCAGTGGTTATGATTAGAACTTGCTGCCTTCTAGTTTCTAGCCTGATGTCTTAACTATTATACCAAAGTGGCCCTTCCTATACATGCTTAGATCAATAATATAAATTCATTATCCACTGATAAAATTGACAGTTACAATCAACATTTTATAAATATTTAAAATTGTTCTTTTTTAATGTGATACAGCAATGAACGAATTTATTTTAAAAGAAAGGAAAAAATATACAAAAAGCATTTAGATAGCGTCTTCTCTTTCATTTTTCCTCCAGAGTTTATGCTGTTTCTCTATACTTTTTGGTGATGTTTTCAAGCCTCTATTGCAGGAAATATTTTTCCTCATTTTAAAGGAGCCCAGTGTCTTTTTACAGCATAAAGCCTAAATCACTACAAAAAATTAAGTCTGTACTGTTAAGAGGCCATGGTGGACTACAGTAAAAGTGCCTCCTATCCTTTAATCCCTGAAATCTCCTCTCCAAATAAAACTAGTGGAAGAGATTGAGTTCAGATTTTCTCTCTCTTCTCCATTTCAAAGGTGCTTTTTCAAAAGGAAACTGGACTTTGTTTTTCCTTGAAGACATTTCGCTTCTCATCCAAGAAACCTCTTCAATCAGAGTGCTGATTAAGGCGAGGGCTGAGCAACATAAACGAATGACAGCTAATATCTTAAAAGCCAGCCACAAAAAAGCCACATACAACAGGCACTATAAATATCACATACAGAACAGCAGACACTCTGCTAGAGAGAAGATGGGCTCCAGCGTGAGTCTGAAAGCTTGGAAGATAAAATGTCTGGTCCTGATGACTGACCAGGATTGGATTTTGCAACATTATCCTGGGACATGTATATTTGCCTTCAAAATTTTTTATTATCACTCCAGAATTGCAGCAGAAGCTTCATCCTTCTGATTTCCCACTGAAGATGCCAATAACACCAAAGCAAATCAGTTACCAAAAGATGGTTCTTCTTCCCTCTTGCTGATCAATATTAGTGGAGAGATATTATTTTCCTTTATTTTGTCTTTATCTTTTCTGATGCTTTCCCATTTTTGAAGCAAGATGATTTCAGCCTAAATTCTAGTCACTGTCTGATACAGTTTCACAGCACCTAAACAAAGAAGTCTCTTCTTGTGCGACTGATGGCCATATAGATTTGATGGATAAATAAAATAAATAAAAATAAAACAACACAAAAATACCCTTTCATCCCTGGCTCTTTGCTGTTGCATTTCCTTGCCCCTTATTTACCCTTTCAAGCTTCTCAGTGATCCAGATTATAATTTATACTCTGTTTAGATTTACACAATACAAAACACTTTAAACTGGGTTAACAAAACCTAATTGTTGAATGTATTCACACAATGAGACAAGGGAATGCCATTGAATCCCAGTTCAATATCCTTTTGTTTAATGTGTGTGTTTTTTAAAATGCATAGTAGCCCTGAATTTAAAAACAATTCTACCGGCAAACAGCCCAAATCTGCATGGATACCTTGGTGTACCCCAATGTTTACCTCCCTCCATGTAGATGTAGTACCATTAAAACTACATGTTGAATGCAGTTTGTCAGCTAGGTACAAATCCATCTGATGGTGATGGTGTTTATCCCACATTTTTCTAGTTTACAAAGAATAGGTTGTGGTCTACTTTGTCAAATATTTATTCCAAGTATACTATGTCCACAGCATTTCCTAATCCACCAATTAAGTCACTTTGTCAAACAGTGAAGTAAGACTTCATTGGCATGTTTGCTTCTGGTTATAACTTTGCTTGCTTCTAAGCGTTTGCAGATCTGTTGCTTGATTATCTTTTCCAGGATTTTCCCAAGTATTGATGTCAGGCTTCAATGCTTCAGATATCGTGTCTGCCATTTTATTAGAACTCTAAGATGTAATCTGTCAGATCCTGGTGATTTGAACTTGTCTAGGGTGGATAGGTGTTATCGTACCATTTTCTTGCTTATTTTAATTTGTATTCCTTTTATGGTTCTGCTTTTAGTAGATTGGGCTATATATATATATATTTTGCATGATGACAGTTGCAAATAGAAAGCACCTCTGCTTTCTCTCAGATGCCTTCATTTCCTTGCCATCTTCTCATATTATTGGACCATTAGTTTCCTTGACTTTTTCTTGTTTTTTACATGTTTAAAGAATTATTATTATTATTATTATTATTATTATTATTATTATTATTATTATTATTATTATTATTATTATTATTATTATTATTATTATTATTATTATTATTATTATTGACATTTGTTGTAAGTCTTGCTTCATTCTGAGCCTTAGCTTTCCTGAATTCATCTTTGCAGATTCAGGCTATTTGCTGGTATTCTGCCTTAGTTATTTCTCCCTCTCTCCAATTCTTATAATTATCCTTTTTCCCCCTTTCCAGTTTATCAGAGTTCTTTGTGCAACCATGCTGGTTTCTTCTTGAATTTCTTATTTTTCTTTTTCAGTGGTATTGACCTGGACTGGGCTTTTATAATTATATTTTTCAGAGTTTCCCAAACTTCTTGAGTTTTTTCCCCCCCTTTAAAATTTTCAGCCATGAAATCCTTCCCAAGCTATATGTTTGTTAAAAACAGCTCTTTTAAAGTCTAAGACACTGGTTGTTATGTTCTGTTGCTTGTGCTGCATTATATCGAATTCCAATATGACACTGTCACTCTCCTCCAAAGTTCCTGAAGCTTCAACTTCCTCTAACACTTTTTCTCTGTTAGTAAGAATTACGTCCAGTATAACTGTCCCAGAACTGATTCTCATTCGTTATATCTATCGTCATGCAAAAGAAAAAAAGAATCCAACCTAACAACATCAGCAACGCAGAAGACAGAATAGGAATACAAATCAAAATAGGCAAGAAAATGGTTAAGAAAACACCTATCTACTCTAAACAAATATTGGGACCAGACGGATTACATGCCAGGGTTTCAAAGGGACTGCCAGATGTGATCTCAGAACCACTAAACTATCTCTTTCAGATCTCCTGGAATATGGGGAAACTACTAGAGGACTGGAAAAGAGCTGATATGGTTCCAATCTTCAAAAAGAAAAACAGAATCCAGGAAACTATAGATCAATCTGCAATTAATATTAACAAAAAACATGAATATCTAGAAAAATCCTGGAAAAGATAATCAAGCAGCTGATTTATGAGCCCCTAGAAACAAACATGGCAATTACTAGAAGCTACATGGGTTTATGAAAAGCAGACTAGCAATTCGCTGACTATTAATTTTTCTGAAGAGCCACATTAAAACCTAGAAGTGTTGGGGAGGGCTGCTGCTCCCCCGCTACCCACCTGGATAGTAGGCTGCCCAGGAACAGTCAAAGGACTCAATGTGGCCTGTAGGCTGTAAAATGCCCAGGTTTGCCTTAATGAAACTACATCTACACGAAAGAAAGAATTCTGTCTTAGGCCCAGTACTTTTCAATATTCTTACAAATGAACTAGTTGAGGGACAGAAGGGTGCCCATCAAATTTGCATATGATACCAAGCTGGAGGGAATAACTAACATTTTGGAAAATAAACTCAAGATTCAGAAGAATCTTGACAGATTTGAACACTGGGCACTATACAACAAAATGCAATTCAGTGGTAAAAATATAGAATATCAGAGTTGGAAGGAACTTTAAGGTCTTCTAGTCCAATCCTCTGTTCAAGCAGGAAACCCTATACCATTTCAGACAAATGGCTGTCCAGTCTCTTCTTTTAAAAAACCTCCTGTGATGGAGCATCCACAATTTCTGAAGGCAAGCTGTTCCACTGGTTGTTCATTGTCAGGAAATATTTCCTTAGTTCCAGGTTGAATCTCTCTTTGATCAACTTCCATCCATTGTTTCTTGTCTTCTCTTTGGATGCTTTGGTAAATAGGTTGACCCTCAATTCCTTGTGGCAGCCCTTCAGATATTGGAACACTGCTGACAGGTCACCCCTGGTCCTTCTTCTTTTCACTAGATTAGCCATATCCAATTCCTACAACTGTTCATCATATGTTTTAGTTTCTAGGCAACAAATCATATTTGTTGCTCTGCACTTTTTCCAAAGTCTCAACAACCTTTTTAATAATGTGGTGACCAAAACTGGATGTAGTATTTTAGGTGTGCACTTACTAAGGTTTTGAAAAGCAGTACTAGTAGTTCATGTGAAACCAACACAACACCACTAAAAAAGAAAAACAAGAAATCCAAAAAGATACCAGCATGGTTGCACAAAACTGAAAAACTAAAAGACAAAAAGGATAAGTACAAAAATGGAAAGAGGGACACATAACTAAGGCAGAATATCAGCAGATAGCCCGAATCTGCAAAGCTGAAGTCAGGAAAGCAAAGGCTCAGAATGAACAAAGATTTGCAACAAAAGTCTTTTTTAATAAAAAGTTTTTTCAACATATAAATAATAAGAAAAAAGTCTATGAAACAGCTGATCACACTAAACAATTGAACACTAAAGAGAGAAGATGGCAAGAAAGTAACAGGCAGTAGAGAGAAAGCAGAGCTCCTTAACCCATTCTTTGCATTAGTCTTCACACAAAAAACAAAGTATAGCCCAACCTACCATAACTGTAAAAGACAGACTAGAAATAAAAACTAAAATAAGCAAGAAAATGGTTAAAGAACACCTGTCTGATAAATCACCGGTGACCTGATGGATTACACGCCAGAGTTATGAAGGAGCTGGCAGGTGTTAATATTAGAATCATTGTACCATATCTTTCAAAAATCCTGGAGCCACTGGGGAAGTACCTGAGGATTGGAAAAGGGCTAATATGATTCCCATCTTTTAAAAAAAGGGAGGGACAGGAAGGAAACTACAGACCAATCAGCCTAACATCAATACCTGGGAAGATACTGGAAAAAATAATTGAAAAAAAAATTTGAACATTAACAAATAAATCAAGTTATAAGTATGGGTTTATTAAAAACAGATCATGCCAAACCAATCTTATTTCATTATTTGACAAAGTGACAATTAGGAGACTAGTGAAATGCTGTGGACATAGCATATTTAAACTTCAGCAAGAGATTTGGCAAAGTAGACCACACCCAACTTCTTGGTAAGCTAGAAAAATGTGGAATAGACAGCATCACCATCAGATGGATTTGTAACTGGCTGATAAAACATACTCAATGAGTTTTAATGTTACTACATCTACAGGGAAGTAAGTAAGCGGTTCTGTCTTAGGTCGAATACTCTTCAATATCTTCATAAATGACTTAGATGAGAGAATAGAAAGGGCACTCGGCAAGAAAAACCAAAGGTACAAGTTGTCAGAGCCCATATATTTCTGTTGGGACACTGGCATTCTGGTGGGAGTGGGGAGGATTGGAGGGATCTCTATACGAAGTTTCTGTTTTTATTTACTTGTAGAGATCTCTATATGAAGTTTGTTTCCATTTCTTGCATTGCTGTACCATGGGAGGGATTTTGTTTGCACTGCTTTAAATTGCTGTTTTTAAGTGGGAAAATTTAGTTCCTGCCTAGACCTCTTGTTATCACAAGCCTTTTCATAAAAACTCCTTTTGGAACAACTTCCGTTTCAAGAGTCCTGCTTTCTTGGGAAGATTCGAGAGGGAAGGAACATTGGCAGGAACTGAAAACTGGTCAACCCAGAGAGGTAACAGCCCTATCGTGGGGATCGCGCTCACCATGTCTGCCCAGGGCAGCAACCACAAAGAGGCTGAATGCTGGGAGAGAACCCCCACTCCCCAAAACCCAAGCAGAGGAGGTCCTCAATACCTGAATTGAGAACATTGCCCCAAGCACCACTGCCAAGCTGAGGTGGTCCATCAGCATTGGGAAGAAGGAAGGCTGGGGCGGCAGAACCAAGGATGTCATCCACACCTGTGGGAGCCGTCAACCCAACTGGAAGCAGGAGATGGAAGACCTCTACGACTATGACAAACTGGAAGAATCCCCAGACCAGTCCAACTAACTCCTGAGGGAAGCCATGAACCTCCTGAGGGAGGCCATACATGGCATGCTGATCCAGGGTGCCCCAGCTTACGCTGTGGATGAGGTAGGAGCGCAAAAGGAGGCTACCGATGAACAAAGGGGATTCCCAACCCCAGGGGCATCTACTGAAACTGCAGGGGCTACTGGTGAACCCACTGCCACCATGGAAGATCCGCCCAGGAGACATCTCAACGCAAAGCAAGGCTTGCAACTTGACAGAGGAGGTGGCTTCTACCCTTAGAATGGAAGGCGTCAAATTCGCAGCAACTGGGATTTTTCCTTGCACATGTACTGACCACATGTAGGAGTATGGGAGGTGCCGAAGTCAGGGTTGTCACACTGGTTCTAGAAGAATCAGCTGCATGTTGGATGGTGAACCTCCATAGTGCAGAAGCACTGGAGCTCTGTAACTTTAACTGTTTCATGACAGCCCTGAGACTGAGATTTGAGGACCTCCTAGCTGACCACAAAGCTAGAGACCGCATAAGGCATATCAGACAGAGGCGCTGTCCAGTCTCCAAGTACATAGAAGAATTTCGTGACCTGACTTGCCATATAAAGCCACGTAGGCTGACCAGAGGAAACACTCGTAAGTTGGTACAAAGATGGGGTCGGGGCTCTAGCACAAGTAGCCATGGTTGGAATCTCAGCACTGGTGGCGGAAACTGGAATTCCGCCCTAGGGATTAGTCCTGGTATAGGAGGGATGCCACTCCTCCTGTGGCCGTTTCAATGGGCACCCAAGCCACCTAGCCCATTTCCTGGCTCAAGCCTGGTACCACATAGAACAATGTACCCCAATGATATGACCTGGGTCCATGTCATCACAGTCAACCTTTGGAATGGTTGATGTTGTTGCATAATAAAAATGCCCCCAACCTGGACGACCTCGACCTCTTCATGAAAGCCCTGAGGGAGCAGTTTGAAGACCCCATGGAGGTCCGTGACTCAAGCTCATATCCATGCCCTGAAACAGTAGAAGTGACCAATAACAGAGTACATTCAAGATTTCTGCTGCCTGGCCAGTCACTTGAGAGAATGGTCTGCCATTTCCAAGAGGGACTAAACAAGGAACTGTACCAGAATTGCCTACCCCCCCCTGGGGGGGGAGGGTGCCACATGACCTGCAAGTATAGTACTATGTGGCCATTGAGGTTGAGATCGACCTGATGGGAATTCCACGAACACTGGCCAGCATGGAAGCAAGTGGTTCCTAGAGGGGGAAAAGGGCCTCCAGTCAGAGGAGGAAGATCCATCAGAAATTTGGTGGCTGTTTTTACTGTAGTAAGGAGGGGCACCGAGCCTCCAAGTGTCTTGCGCCATGACCAATGACTGCTACCCTGCCTCCGAGCCAACAGAAGAGTAAGACTCTACAAAAGCCAAGGGAAAAAACTTGTGCAGGGCAACAACTCATAGAGCATCAATCTAGCAAAGGAGAGGGAACTCCGATCCCTGCCAAGATGGGGCCAGTCTTCTATGAAAGCAACAGTGAAGGAAAAGACGATCCAATGTTAAGTAGCCCCATCATCCCTATGACTACTAGGGTAGAGATTTCAATCGCCTCCTCAGGGTTAAAGGGGGTTCTTATAGTCCTGTTGGACTTAATACTGTTGGATCCCTGGTCAGCCCCCAAGTCATAGAGAATCTAGGGATAAGGCTAAGGAAGCTATAGAAGCGGGCAGGGTTCCAGAGACCTGCCTAACCAAGCCTATGAAACTGAAAACAACAGTAATAAATCACACAGAGTTTATTCAATTTATCATGGCTCCTGAGATAACAGAGGCCATGGTCCTAGGCCTGGCGTGGTGGAAAAATGGAGCCCATCTATTGACTGGGTATAGAAACAAATGGCGGATGCAAAAGAAAATATCCAACCTGCAACAGTTAGTGAAAATGCAAAGAAGCTGCCACATGCCTGTGATTAAAAAAGCAGAAGCAGAAATGCCAATAAACTAGAGGGAGTAGATAGCTTAGAGCTGCTGATTCCTGAAGAGAATGCAATCTGGCTGAAAACTTTGGCGAGAAAGCACCTGACATACTTCTGCCCCACAGACTGCGCAATTGAGACTTGCCTAGGGCCAAGTTACCAAAGCCAAAGCTATAGTCAATGACACTCAGGGAGATCGAGGAGCTCCATCTTCATAGACAAAAATTTAGTTGGGGATTTCATTCAGCTGGGAAGGGTTGAGGATGGCAGCCCCAGTGCTTTTTAAAGAAAAGAAAAATGGGTCCTGTAGGTTGTGCATCAACTAAACTCTACATGTATGGAAAATATGTACTCCTTCCCTTTGATGAAGAACATGTTGGGGCAGCTCACAAAGGGAGGGATCTTCGCGAAGCTGGACTTGAGAGAGGCATATTATTGAATGAGAATTAAGAAATGGAATGAATGGAAAATGATGTTTAACTGCCCCCTGGGCTGCTACCAGTTCCTGATGCTGTTTGGACTACAGGGGCCCCCAGCTGTGTTCATGCAGCTGATAAATGACATCCTGCATGAGCACTTGTATTGAGATGGATTCTGGGAAGATATGGGTGATATTACAGTGGGAGGCCCTGCAAATGAAGAAACAATTGCTGGGTTTTCTCCACTTTGCAAACTTCTATTGCCATTTTTTTTCTTTTAACAGATTAACAGAGTTAGAAGGGACCTTGTACTGTAGGTCATCTAGTCCAACCCCCACCCAAGCAGGAGACCCCACCTAGTATAAGTCTATATTTAGAGTTCAGCAGGCCTTGCTGAAATCTATATATGTATTATGTGCATAGTATTTCACTGGTAAACTAATTTCGTCACTATGTTGAAGAATGAAATAAGATTGGTTTGGCATGATCTGTTTTTAATGAGCCCATGCTGACTGCTAGTTATTACTTTATTCATTTCTTGATGTTGGCAGATTTGTTTTTTTATTATATTTTCCAGTATCTTCCCAGGTATTGATGTTAGGCAGATTGGTATGTAGTTTCCTGGGTCTGTTCCCCCCCCCTTTTTTTTTAAAAGATGGGAATCACATCAGCTCTTTTCCAGTCCTCTGGTAGTTCCCTGGTTCTCCAGGATTTTTGAAAGATATGGTACAGTGCTTCTGAGATGACATCTGCCAGCCCCTTTAGAACTCTGGGTGTAATCTGTCAGGTCCTGGTGATCTGATATGAATTCATCAATTCATCCCCACATTCACTCAAATAGCCATACTGATCATGCATTTGTTGAAGACGAAAGGGGAAGCCAAGCCCAGTTCATCCTGAACTGGTCACTGAAGAGTGCCAAGCCGCATTTGAGAAACTAACGCAGCTTTTCGCTGCCAAACTGATCCTAAAGCACACTGACCTAGATGAGTCCTTTGTGATATAAGCAGATGCCAGTGATATGGCCTTGAGGGTGGTGCTGCTCCAAAAGAATGCAAAAGGAGAGTTGCAGCTATGAACGTCCTGCAAGCTTTTGGAGACTGAGAGACGATGGGCTACCTGGGAAAAGGAAGCCTAAGCAGTCAGCTGGGCTCCCCTAACCTAGAGGCAATTCTTGGAAGGCAGTAAGATTCCCTTTGAGGTGTGGATGGACCACAAGAATCTAGAAACACTGAAGGCTCCCCGAAAGCTGTCTCCCAAGTACAATAGGGCCAATACTTCAACTTCACTCCGCTATCTACTGGGAGGGCAACATTTCTTGGCAGACATCCTCCCAAATGCCACAGTACAACAGTGCTCAAGAGGAGATTATCAATTCCATCATTCCTTCAGAACAAGTAACAGCACTGGCCCTCATGAGATAGCAAGAAGCATTGCCATCATAGCTGACCAAAAATCTAACACAACCATTAATAGTAGCCTTGGCAGGGGGTGAGTGGTTCCAACAATACAAATGTGAGCTGTCCTTAAGGGACGGAATGGCATGGATGGGGAGCAAACTATACATCGCATCGAGCCAATGATCTTAGTATTGCAGCAGAGCCATGATGAGAAGGCAGCAGGGCATTTGGGATTTGTACAAACCGTTCATCTGGTAAAGCGACAGTTTTGGTGGTGCAGATGAAGACAAAGACTAGGTAGCCAGCTGCCCTGTTTGTGCTTCAGTGAAGAGGCTGCCTGGCAAGCCTCCAGGACTGTTACAAATGTGGCCAACTCTACAACTCCCTCGAGGGACATATCTATGGACTTTCCTGGGGAGTTGCTGGAAAACGGTGGGAATACTGTGAACTGGGTCATTACGAACTTATTCTCTAAGCAAGTCCACTTTGTGGTGTGTCAGAGGATCTTTTACTTGATCCCTAGCTAGACTCTTTGTACAGCACAATTACCAACTGCATAGTGTTCTGAAATGCATGATCTCAGATTGGGGAGTGCAATTCACTTCAAAGTATTGGCGAGAGTTCCCGAGCTTGTTAGGTTCCTCCCAGGATCTTAGCTCTACCCAGCATCCTCAAATGAATGGCACCTCTGAACAATGGCACCTGTGAACGTACGAATGTAGTCTTTGAGCAATATCTTTGATGATACATGAACAACCAGCAAGACAATTGCGATGAACTTCTGCCCTTTGCTGAGGTGGCACAGAATAACACTACATAATAGCACCGGGTTTACCCCCTTTCGACTGGCTATCGATATGGAATTTTTGCCTATGCCAGAGTTCCCTCAAGAGAACTCTTTGTCAACTTCATTGACTGAGTGGATAAGTACTTTGAAAACCATCTGGCTCATGGTGCGCAAAGCATTAGAAGCAGCATGGGAAGAGCAGAAGAGACAGGCTGACAAGAAGAGACCACCTGAGAAGGAGTTTAGAATAGGAAATGAGGTGTACCTGTCCATGAGGTTCTTGCAGTTGGGGTAGCCCTGCAAGAGGTTGGGGCCTAAGTACATAGGTCCTTTCCCTATCATCCGGGTTGTGAATCCGGTGATGGTGGAATTGAAATTGCCAAAAAACCTCAAGCGCATTCACCCAGTCTTTCACTGTAGTTTGTTAAAGCCCTTCCGTAGCTCACCGCTGAGGCTGTTCATTGAGCCTCCCCCTCCCTAGATGGATAGAAGGAGAAAGATCAAGGATATTCTTGACTCCTAATGCTACAAAGGGAAGTTGCAATATTTAGTCTTATGGAAGGGGTTTCCATTGGCAGAGGCAGAATGGGTGATGGCAATGAAAATCCATGCCCCTAGACCACAGGTGTCAAACTTGCCGCGCCACGTTACCGTCATGTGACATTTCATAGTGTTTTTCCCATTTGCAGAGCTGGGGTGGCGTGCGTGTGACACAACTGGTCCACGGACTGCCAGTTTGACACCTCTGCTCTAGACTCATCAAGAAGTTCCATGCTAGGTACCTGGACCAACCCCGAAAGGATAATTAGTGCAAAGAGATCATGGTATAATAACACACGTGTATTTGTTTCCTTGTAGGATTAATCTTCTTTGTGGAGGGTCGGCAGCCCCACTTGCAACCAGACAACAGTAACAGGAGGAGGGAGGGAAGGCATTGGAACGAAATGACCATTGGCTTACCTGAAGGGTCGTTTTCAGGGCGCTGCGAAGGAGAGTCCAAGCAAGGGTTAAATACAGCCAATCTGCCCAGAACTGAATTGAAACTTTAAACCACGCCTCTGGTGCTGATTGTCTTCAGATTTTTTCAATGAAGACGTGGAACTGTTGCGCGCTGAGAAGTCCAACAATGGAAACAAATCCAACAAGGAAACAATTCAATTGGAACCGTAAACGTCTGAACTGTCACCAGCGGACCCAGACCCCAGGGTGGGGTGGACTCTCCTTCGCAGCGCCCTGAAAACGACCCTTCAGGTAAGACAATGGTCATTTTCCAGGGCGCTGCTCTGGAGAGTCCAAGCAAGGGACATGCCCAAGCTAATTGTCACTAGGGCGAGAAGCAACAATATTCAGGGTCTCTCCGCTGGTGTGAATGCCCTGAAGAACTCGCCTCCCGAATGCCCCTTCCGCTGACGCAAAGCTGTCCAATTTATAATTCCGGACAAACGGGGACAACGAAGTCCAGGTGGCCACCTTGCAAATTTCCTCAATTGGTGCTTGGGTCACCCAGGCTGTCGTGCCGGCGCTCCTGGTCGAATGTGCTGTTATGTCGCTAGGTACAGGTTTGGACTGTAGGACATGAGCGAGGGCGATTCAGGTCCTAAGCCACCCACCGATTGTAGAGGAGGACACTTTCCTGCCCTGGGAGGCCGGCTGGAATGATATGAAAAGCGATTCAGAGTGTCGAAAACCCGCTGTGCGCTTAATGTACTTGCGGAGCATCCTGCAAACATCTCGCAAGTGCCAGCATTTCTCCCTTGGATGTTTAGGGTGTGGACAAAAGTCCGGGAGAACTACCTCCTGTGCGGAGTGGAACCAGGAGTTAATCTTGGGGATGAATGACGGGTCCAGTCTGAGAACTACCCTGTCTTGTCGAATCAAGCATAAGTCCTTCTGACAGACAGGGCAGCCAGCTCTGAAATACGCTGTGCCGAAGTGATGGCGATCAAGAAGGCTGTCTTAAATGTCAAATGTTTAAGACTGGCAGTCCTGAGTGGTTCGAACGGGGGACCGATGAGGGCACGCAGAACCATGTTGAGGTCCCAAGAGGGATATCTGTGAACCACTGGGGGTCTCAGGTTAGTTGCGCCTCTGAGAAAACTGCGAATGGTAGGATGCTGGCCAAGCGAGGAATGTACGTCCGGAGCCAGAATGATGGAAATTGCGGCCACCTTACTCCGTAGGGTGTTAGGCGCTAGGCCCTTGTCCAGGCCATCTTGTAGGAAGTCCAGAATGACAGGGATCGAGGCTGAGGAGGTGGAAATCCCACAAGCAGTGCACCAGCTGGCGAAGGCTCTCCAAGTAGCGTCGTAGATCTGGGTCGTGGACGGATGCCTGGACGCTTGGATGGTGCAGATCACTTTGGCCAAGAGACTGCCTCTGCTCAGGAGATCCCTCTCAAGTGCCAGACAGCTAGTTGCAGCCACTGGGGCTCCGGGTGTTGAAGAGCCCCCTGGCTGAGAGAGATCTCCTGCGGTGGAATTCGCCAAGGTGGCTCGACAGAGAGGCTCACCAGGTCTGCAAACCAGGTTCTCCTGGGCCAGAACGGTGTCACCAGTAGTATCTCCGCTGCCTCCGACAGGATCTTCCGGATGACTCTGGGAAGTAGAGGTAGCGGTGGGAAAGCGTACAGCACTCCCCACGGCCAAGGGCAGTGCAAGGCAACTTCCCTCAGCACGCGGGTCATGGAACCTCATGAAGAACCTTGGTAGGTGCATATTGGATGCGGTAGCAAAAAGGTCTAACTGCGGACAGTCGAACCTCTGGGATAATTGCTGGAACAGGTGCGGATGCAGACGCCACTCTGAGTGGTCGACCGTGGCTCTGCTCAGCCAGTCCGCCTGGGTGTTGGTCTTGCCCGAAATGTGTTCCACCTGTAGGGACAGGAGGTGTTTTTCCGCCCACCACCCTAGGACATCAGCCTTTGACATCAGGGATCTGGAACGAGTGCCCCCCTGGCGGTTGATGTGTGCCTTTGTCGCAACATTGTCCATCAGTACCCTGACGTGACGCCCCTGTATGCCAACCTGACTGCCCTCAGCTCCAGCCAGTTGATGCTGTGAGCGGCCTCGGAAGGGGACCTCCTGCCCTGTGCCAGTTGACTGTGGCAATGAGCCCCCCAGCCGTACAGGCTGGCGTCCGTTGTGATGGTGAGACGGACCACTTCTTTGAAGGGGGATCCCTTCATCAGGGCAGGGGACAACCACCACCTGAGGGAACGACGTACCTCCAGGGAGACCGGGATTAGCCTTGTTGAACTGCTTTTGTTGGCCCTTTGGTAAGGGAGCAGGAGCCACTGGAGTGGGCGGGAGTGGAGTCTTGCCCACAGCACGATGGAGAGGCATGAGATCATTTTGCTTAGTAGCTGAGACAGCTGAACGACCTTGGCCAGGGGAGACCGCTGCACTTGTGCGACCCTCTCCCTGAGGCTCGTCACCCGTTCCGAAGATAGGAAGACCCGGCAGGAGACAGTGTCGATGATGGCCCCTAGATGCTGTAGTCTGGTTGTCAGAAGAAGATGACTTTTCTCCAGGTTTATGGAGAACCCGTGGTCTTGAAGCACCTGTATGGTGTATTCCAGGTCTCGGGTCGCCTGTTGGTGGGATGACGACTGGATGAGGACATCATCAAGGTAGCAGTGCAGTCTTATTGGATGGGATCTGAGGAAGGCCACCAGAGCCACGAGGATCTTTGTAAATGTCCTGGGAGCCGATGATAGGCCGAACGTCAAGGCTCGATACTGGTAGTGGCGGCCTGCGTAAGTGAATCTCAGGTACCGGCGGTGGGTTTTGCGGATGGGTACATGGAGGTAGGCCTCCTTGAGGTCTATGGATGTCAAAATATCTCCCGGCCTGATGCATCCCAGGATAGACTGGAGGGACTGCATCTTGAACTTCCAATAGGTTACATGATAGTTTAACCTTTTTAGGTACAATATTCCCCTCCACGCCCCGGAATTTTTGGGGACTAGGAACAGGATTGAGTAAAATCCTGTCTCCTCCTGACCTGCCAGAACAGCCTCTATGGCCCTGATATCCCTGAGGTGCCTGATCTCCTGTTCCATGAGAGCCCGTTTGACTGGGGATGAAGGGACGGGGCACCTGATGAAGTGGCGGGGGGGAGGGAGAGGAATTCCAAGGTGAGACCCATACGGATCGTTTGTAGGACCCACTGGTCCGACGTGATCTGCTCCCACTTGGCGTGAAATAACTGGAGACGCCCTCCTATGGGAGCTGATCGTTGATGGTCATTTGTATCTTCTAAAAGGGCGTGAACCAGGACCCCCCCCCCAAAGGGGCGTTTGGAGTAGTGTTGTTGGCGACCTCTGTCGCGAAAGGACTGACGGTCCTGGGACCGGTCAGTTTGCTGGGGATACGTCAGAGGGAATGGGGCGGAGCTAGTGGATGGCTCAGTGTTCCGAAAGGGTTGCCTCCTGTAGAGTTGGGACCCTTCCGATTGGACTTTTTTGTGACCGATGGCATCACCTTCTTTTTGTCCTTATTTTCAACTAGGACTGGGTCCAGGACCTCCCCGAAGAGCTTGTCCCCTTTAAAGGGAGCTGTGACAAGCTTCTACTTGGAACGCATGTCCACGTTCCAGTGTCTGAGTCACAAGAGGCATCTGGTGGTGACATTAGACGCTAGGGCTGGCATTTGCGGTGTACTCTGTGGCTGCCATGATCTTATTGATATCTTGCCTCAACTTGGTGTCCCTGGCTGGAATTTTTGTCAGTAACTGCCTCAACCAAAACAGGGCTGCCTTGGAAAGGAAGGAGGCTGAGGCGGACGTCTTAATCGCCCATGCTGCCACCTGGTGAGTTTTGTGACAAGCATTCTCAGTCCTCTTGTCCTCTGCCTTGAGCCCTTCTAGTAAGTCAGGGGGAAGAACAGACGTAGAGATAAGGGCCGCCACAGGAGGATCAATTGGAGGTAGTTTAAGCAAATCCTCCAGGGTGGCATCTACTGTATAAAGTTTCTTATATTGGGCTGTGCCCATTGCTTTTGAACCATATTGAGAAGGAGTTTGGGGACTGGAACTATCTCCTGGGCCGACACAGGCTCTTCAAAAAGGTCGCCAGATAGGACATCTGGGTCATGGGTCGTCAGAACCGATGGGGTGGACCCCATGCAGGTTGCTACTTTAGCCTTATCCAGAATGGTTTTGAAGTTGGTCAGTATAAATAGGCCCGAAAAGGTAGGCTTTTAAGAAGAACCACCTTCATCCCCCGAGAACTCGGCTTCCTGCCTAGGCAATATGTCTTCCTCTTCCTCCCAGTCCAAATCCTCCAAGGCTAGGGAGGAATGGGGGGACCGAGGAGGCTCGGTGAAAGATGCTGCTCTGGGAGCAGCCTGGGGCTCTAGATGGCGGGTCTTGCGAGTGCGTTTGCCTCTCTATTGCATGCCTGCTTCGATGCCCTGGGATATAGCTCTGTTGATAACCTCCTGCATTTATGCTGAGAGGTTGGGCCCTTGGTCCTCAACTGGGCGAAGCCTGGGTAACCTCCATGGAGGATTCCTCAGGAGTCACCTACTGGTAGGCTTGGGTCTGTTGCTGGGCCTTGGAAAATTGTTTTTCTAGGGCCTTCTGGTGGCGTATGGCATCCTTATCCTGCCACGATCCCTGCTTAGGCCCGGGTTTGGAATAAGGCTTGTTGCCTCTGATGGCCTCCCTGGCAGCCATGCCGGCCTGCCTAGCGAAGGCTCTGGAAGAAACCCCCATTGGTTCAGGGTTTTCTGGGATCTGATCTGCCATGGTGTTAATAATGGGCCCAAATTGAGACAGGTAGGGGACCACCTCCACTCACCACCTCACAGTAGCACACCGCAAGCCAAAGTGCTCAAGAAGAGACACAGAAGGTTGCAGGATGAGATTCAGCCAAGGCAGGGGTATAGCGCGAGCAAAGCCAGCTCCCAGCGCCTGCAGGAGAGTAAGGGCTGCAATCCAGGCGACCACAAGCACTTGCTGCTTCAATCCGAAAGGCTAGGAGCCCAAATCGCCGGTCTAACCGGTCAATGAGGTCTCCACGTGGCTCCTGCTATGAGTCAGGCTTTAGGCAGCTGTGGCATGCGGTCAAAATCGAAATTGGCAGGGCTCCAAAATGGCAGCCGGAACTCCCTGCTGCCTCTTCAGCCCTTTTTAAAAGTGCCACTATCACTTGGGAGAGCCCTGAGGAGCTGTGCCAAATGCCGGCTTGTAAAAAGCACGGACGACGGCAACGGAGCTCTCAGCAGAGATTTCCTCCCACAGCAGGGTTGCTGTGGCAGCGCTGGCGGCGGCGGTCCGACCCACGCGCTTCCCCAACAGCTGTCTGTGACCCAGCGGTACGGCATGCGGTCAAAATCGAAATTGGCAGGGCTCCAAAATGGCAGCTGGAACTCCCTGCTGCCTCTTCAGCCCTTTTTAAAAGTGCCACTATCACTTGGGAGAGCCCTGAGTAGCTGTGCCAAACGTCGGCTTGTAAAAAGCACGGACGACGGCAACGGAGCTCTCAGCAGAGATTTCCTCCCACAGCAGGGTTGCTGTGGCAGCGCTGGCGGCGGCGGTCCGACCCACGCGCTTCCCCAACAGCTGTCTGTGACCCAGCGGTACGGCATGCGGTCAAAATCGAAATTGGCAGGGCTCCAAAATGGCAGCCGGAACTCCCTGCTGCCTCTTCAGCCCTTTTTAAAAGTGCCACTATCACTTGGGAGAGCCCTGAGGAGCTGTGCCAAACGCCGGCTTGTAAAAAGCACGGACGACGGCAACGGAGCTCTCAGCAGAGATTTCCTCCCACAGCAGGGTTGCTGTGGCAGCGCTGGCGGCGGCGGTCCGACCCACGCGCTTCCCCAACAGCTGTCTGTGACCCAGCGGTACGGCATGCGGTCAAAATCGAAATTGGCAGGGCTCCAAAATGGCAGCCGGAACTCCCTGCTGCCTCTTCAGCCCTTTTTAAAAGTGCCACTATCACTTGGGAGAGCCCTGAGGAGCTGTGCCAAACGCCGGCTTGTAAAAAGCACGGACGACGGCAACGGAGCTCTCAGCAGAGATTTCCTCCCACAGCAGGGTTGCTGTGGCAGCGCTGGCGGCGGCGGTCCGACCCACGCGCTTCCCCAACAGCTGTCTGTGACCCAGCGGTACGGCATGCGGTCAAAATCGAAATTGGCAGGGCTCCAAAATGGCAGCCGGAACTCCCTGCTGCCTCTTCAGCCCTTTTTAAAAGTGCCACTATCACTTGGGAGAGCCCTGAGGAGCTGTGCCAAACGTCGGCTTGTAAAAAGCACGGACGACGGCAACAGAGCTCTCAGCAGGGATTTCCTCCCGCAGCAGGGTTGCTGTGGCAGCGCTGGCGTCGGCGGTCCGACCCACGCACTTCCCCAACAGCTGTCTGTGACCCAGCGGGGCCCGAGCAAGCCCGGGACACCGGGAGGATCAAGGGGTGAGAGACAAGCCAAACTGGAAATTAAAACAAATTTTTCTCACCAAGCCTGCTCCAAAGTAAATATCACAATCTTTTCCTTTCTTTAACATAATTGAGAGTCCAAGCAATCTATCTAGAATTGAAGAGAAACTCGAAGCGCATCCACTGGGCTAGCTGAATTGAAAAAAACTGGAGATAATCAGCACCAGAGGCATGGCTTAAAGTTTCAATTCAGTTCTGGGCAGATTGGCTGTATTTAACCCTTGCTTGGACTCTCCAGAGCAGCGCCCTGGAAAATTTGGAATTCAAGTGTGCTGACTGGAAACGTGAAACAGACTCAGTCAACACCACAAGATAACTGGCTGGGAATGTCCAAGGCAGACAGATCACTCCCAAAACAAAGTGCGTGCAAATGATTGGTGAAAATGGACATTGGGAGGACTAGGGGGAAAAGGGGAAAGTTTTCCTATACCATTTGTATGCAAAATAGTTAGAACTGGCTTTTCTATTTCTGTACCTATATGGAATTTTCATACTTTGCTAAAAAAATGTCCCAGGAGGTTCTTTTGCTGTCTTACCGAGTTGGATGGTTGACAGTATTAATGTAAACTGTATTTTATTAATCCCTTATCGTATATAAACCTGAACCGACTCATACTTTGATCTTAAAGTCCAGTTTCCAAGGTTTTGAAGCATAAGTAAAACATTAGAATAATATTAATAGTCTTACCTTAAACCAGAGCTTTTAATTGCTTCTATACCTTTTAATATAAAGGTTTTTTTATTACAGATTTTAAATATATTTGTTGGATATATAGCTGAAATTTGTATTTTGGTTCTTTCTGCTTGATAATATATTATAGTAGTCTCTTCTTTCAGACACACCCTTTCCAGACCACAGACCTATACTCTCTCACTCACACACAGAGAAGTAAAGATACATATAAAAAATTCAGTGTGGTACCTGAAAAAGGGATTTTTCAGGTCAAGAAGATTGCTGGATTTAGAGCCTGTTTGATCCACTTGAGCGACAATACTTATGTCATAACTCTGTCTGAAAAAGAAGAATAAGCGGTATGGTGAACAATCATCTCGTTATCCTTTATGACAATTAGAGAAGACCAGTTCAAGCTAATGGAGATCCTGAATGAAATGAAAGATAAGAGAAAGCAATTATGAATTTGATTTAAAAAGGAAATATAAGAGATACTAGAATCAATTTCAGCCACTGCTCTTCTAAAGTATTATAGAAAAGACCAAACATTTTCTGCTAAACTATTTAATCTAGAAAGTGCAATAATTGTAAATAAATAACTAATTTTATGTAGGCCTTCCCTATTTTATTTCATGAATACACGAGTATAGCTTGCTGCTTTTCAAGAACTGTTTTCAAATGTACTGTATTGAAAGATAATCAGTAACATTAGAGATAATGAAGACAAGTTGACAATAAAATCCTAATTGCAAAATGTTTACTTGAAAAAAATAGTTTTTATAATAAAATTGTACTTTGCAACTGATTTTGGAATCTGTAAAGTAACAATCAACTCACAATACCTAACAAACATATTTTAAATAATTTTTGCTATATTCAAGTTCACTATTGAATCCATTAGACCAGGGGTGTCCAACTCAAATTTCATTGAGGACTGCATCAGTATTATGGTTGCCCTCAAAGGGCCAGTTGCATGTAAGACTATAATGACTCACAGCCGCCAGGTGGGCATGGCCGGGTGGTTGCCATGACTAGGTGGGCATTGCTGGGTGTGTTTGGCTGACTCGATGCCGCTAACTGGGCGTGGCTAGCTTGTGACGGCTGGGTCGGGTTGGAACAACTTACACTGACTAACTCCCTAAACTGCTGGCAGACAAGCACATGCATGCACACATACACACACTGCATTCCAAGTTTGGGGACTTTTATTCATAGATGAAGGAGAGGGTCTTCTCTCCAAGCCTAGGCAAGATTGGCAGTTTGCTAACTTAGATGTGGATAAAAGTCTCCAAGCTTGGAATGGTGTGTGTGTGTGTGCGAGAGCACATGGACGCATATGCATAGCACGCCAAAGGATATGTTTCTCTCCCAATCCCAGGTATCGTTGGTGTGTCGTCTCCTGGCAAAGCAGGAAGTGGGGGACACTGCTGCATGTAAAGTGCAAAGGAGAAAGTTTGCAGGAAACAGTTTCCTCTGAGTCCAATTTCTGCTTTGACAGATCTCTGGAGAGGAGGGGGGATGGCAGGGGAGCAGCACTCCCCAATCCTGCACTACAGAGGCCAGCCCTTCTTGAAAGGGAATCCTCATTTCCAATCGTGTGTGGTAAGGATGCTGGCTTGTTGGGGCAGCCTCCCCTGCCATCCCTCCCTCCTCTCCAGAGATCTTTCAAGGCAGATGTTGGACTTGGAGGAAGCTGCTTCCACACGCAGCAGTGTTGTCCTCCACCTCCTGCTTTGCTGGGAGGGGGCACTGGACAGAGAAATGCCAACCATGTCTGGGATTGGGAAAACTTCTCCTTTGGCATGCTGCGCACATGCATACACACACACCATTCCAAACTTGGAGACTTTTATCCACATCTGAGCTAGCAAACTGCCAATCATGCCTGGGCTTGGGGAGAAGGCCCTCTCCTTCCTCTGTGCATAAAAATCCCCAAACTTGGAATGCAGTGTGTGTGCATGCACATGCTTGGCTGCCAGCGGTTTGGGGAGACAAGGAGCTTGTGGGACAGAATTGTCCCCATGTTGAGTTAGTCGGTGCAACTTATTCTGTATTGATCCAGCCGTCCCGAATCGGCTGTGCCCAGTAAGCGGTATTGAGAAGGCCACATCGAGCAAGCCACGGCAATCTAGTCGCAGTGACCTGGCTGCGACCACCCAGCCATGCCTACCGAGCCGGGCTACCTGGTCTCTGTGATTAGAGAGGCTCCCTTTGCCTGTCCTCTGCTAGTGCTGCTGCCACTGACAAGGCACCCAAAGAAGCAAGGAGGTAACTACTCAATCTCCTACTACTACTAGTCTGCTTGTGGGCCAGATCTAAACACATCATGGGCTGGATCTGGCCTGTGGGCCTTGAATTTGACATATCTGCATTAGACCCTCAGCCACTTTGACAATTTACTTTGAAGACACTTGCGCATTTCCTCAAGATGATTCCTCACATCTTACCTCTTGTTGGCAATGAGGAGGCATGTTCCTGAGAGGGTGTCACCAGCCTTAGCAAAAAGCGGAGACTGAAACAGGCACCGAACTTGATACCAGTGGGTAAGAGGTTCTGTGGGAGCAGTTGAAAGCCAAACAGTCATTCTAATAGAAGGATAGAGACAAAAGTCAAGTGTAGAAGCTCCATGAATGCATAGTCCATCTCTGAAATATTTACTGTAGTTTTAAAAACAGATTCAGCTGCACAATTGTTTTCTGCAAGCCAATATAACATACATTAGAAATTCATATGTAACTTATTAGGTGCATAGATTTAGGGTCAAATAACACAACTTTAGAATTAACTACCCTCTTTAATCAGTCTTGAGATAAATAATGTTGGATTAGGAAACTCTTCATTTCCAAATAAGAACAATAAGAAAGAAAATCCAAAAATGCACATTTTCTTTCTTTTCTTTCTTTTTCACATATTTAGTCACAGGACACAAATCAAAAAATAATTGTCATTTATAGTTGCTATTGTAATATGGCGTGTTCAAGTTAATGTTATACAAGATTGTAATAATAATTAAGTTAACATTTGATGGTAGGAAAGCACATATTTGTCTCACTTACACTGAACCAATGAAGGCTACATCAAACCAGAAAGCCAACCCATGGACTAATCCTGAATGTAGCATGTGGAATTTGAATGGAATTTCTATCCTGGAAAATAAAAGTCACAGTGAATTGCATGAAACTAATTTCTTGTAGACACATTATTCTACATACATGGACAACATATAGTGCACATTACATACTAGGAATATAATAACCCCTTTCACACAGTATATAAGGCACAATTACTCAAGTCAAACATTATAGTAAGAATTCTCACTGCACACTTCAGAGACTCAGATTGGCTTATGTTGACATTTGTCATTTTGAAAAAGAGGGTAATAATTTTCCTTGAAGTGTTATTTGATTAAACAAGCATTTTTCATTCTTCATGACCTTAAGATGTGTTGATGTCAATTCCAGTATTTCCCAGATAGTCACACATCTTAAAGTTGCCAAGGTTGAGAAAATCTGGATTAAAGAAATCTTTCTTTTAAAAAAGATTGGTTCTTAATTCCTATTTCAATTTAAATGTACATATTTATATTTCAAGATAAAAAGATCCTCAAACAAATATTATGCACAATAATTCTATGTAAAATGTTTATCTATGCCGATAGCTCAGAATTATCAACT
Organism: Natrix helvetica; assembly: GCF_964273705.1. NCBI lineage: Eukaryota > Metazoa > Chordata > Lepidosauria > Squamata > Natricidae > Natrix > Natrix helvetica. The sequence goes on along the minus strand of NC_138552.1, from coordinate 115,054,938 downwards.
AGGTTCCAATTTTGACCCCCCAAAAACCCTACCTGGATTGAGAACAGGCATTAGCTAAATAATATGGGTCCTATTTAGGGGATGGGCTATTTTTAGACTTTCTAAGAAATGACAAAAATCAGCAGACAAGCATTGAAAATGACCCCACCAGCACCTAATCCACAGCAATTCAAATAATCCAGCATGATGATTTTTCCAGTACTCAAAACCTATTCCCGCAAGGTATTGAGCAAATAAGTCTTCCCACAAGCAAAGTATGTTTGATATAGACACCTTCACCAGGGTAAAATCCACAACCCCAGTGTAAAAGAAAGAGGCTAACCAGAAGCATGACCTATTTTGGGTCAGTTCTGGGTCAGCATGGAAAATATTTCAGGGAAAGGTCCTATCAACTCCAAAGTAATGAATGAAAATTCACAAAAGATGAGGTTTAGACTACTCTTTATGGCAGATTCCCAAATTGTAATCCTATGATGGCTCATCTGTATAGATTCCGAATGGGAAGTGCATGGAAGAAGGAGAGTTATATCACCAAGTGAGGTCAAAAGGTAGCTGCAAAAGTTTGCCAATGTGCTATCGAAAATTATTGACCATAATTATGATGGTTGATATTTTGGCATCTAATTAAAAACAAGTCTTACTAATGTAAAACAAACATAACATTTCTAAAGGTAATATAAGTTCTCCAACATCACAGTGGGATCAGAGTCTTTATTTTTTTCGACAAAAGATTACCTGTGCAAATCTGCTTCTTTGGCATCTAAGAAGTTTACGGTGTATTTAACAGATTTGGCCATTAGAATCCTAATATCAAAGGTATCCTAAGAACAAAAAAACAAATTAATAATTAGTTCTGGTTAGGGTATGATGACTGGTCTTATAGACCCAAAAATGTCTGGGGGAAAAATAAACCTTTCAGTTGATATTTCCTCCAGCTCATCTGCAGTTCACCAAATGGAGAAAGCTATACTATATTATAGGATTGTGAACTTTCCAGAAAGACTGAAAGCTGTCTGTCAGTACACACATATAGTACATTTCTTCAACTTCTTAAACCAAGCACACGTTTTTCTAGCATTGTGCTGGCAGCTGCACAATCCTGGGGAAAAATATAGCTATTTCAGATCTAATGCATTGCGCAGTTTTATTATGCTACACTTTCCTTCTTAAGTTTCCAGTAACATTGAAGCAGATGCAGACAATGGGCAATGGAACAAATTACTCTGTGATTTAAGCCCCCTCTCTAATTCTAACACTTCAATATTTTGGTCACAATTAATTCCAAAAATCTTTAAATGGAGGAAAACCAGCCATTCATGAATTACCACAAAAATTACCTAATGGAATCACAAGCACGGTGTTTGCATTCAGAATTCTCATTCTAAGTAGTCTTCTTTTCAGGAAAAGAAACAAGGATGTGTTAATTGTGTCACAGCTGCCATACTGCTGCTGCTTCACTTTTCATGTTGCCAGCCTGACATAGCAACAGGGGGAGGAATTGGAATGTGGGTGATTTGGGAGGGATTGGGTTTGAAGCAGTATCGGCCCTAATGTGAGGAGTACCAATCAAGGTCAACAAAAGGAATGTAGCAATGGGAAAAGCTCAAACATAGGGTCGGTTTCCTGAGAACTTTCAATTGGACAGTGACTGATTAGAGGGGTTGGCCAGGGAAAAGGGAAAGTTAATTACAGCATTATCATGCCCAGCCAACAGATGCTGTCTGCTCTATTCTGTAACTGCTTTATTATCAGTTCAGTATACCCTTGAAAAAAGAGCTGAATCAGGAGTCTTTCTTTGCTAATTAGTTTAAATGGGATGTATGACACAGGGAATCTGTAAACATTGAACCAAAGGGCATGAAGCTCTTAACAGAAAAAAGTTCTCTCACACATTGTCTGCTTCTTTGTAAAACCTTAAGGGGGATGAGTTTTATCAAATTTCTGTTTGAGTCAGACGAAGTCCTTCTCAAAGAACTTCCAAGATTTCTATAAATGTGTTCAAAATCAGAAAGTGGTATTTCAGGTAAAGCTTTGCCTGAAGAGTTCCAGCCAACTTTTGATTAATGACAAAATGACAAATACTAGTGTATTCAGTTATTCTGTGTGAGGGAAAGGTGCTATTTATTGAACATGGGTCAAGAATGAGGAAACTGTATAGTTGTTGAACAGCTATATCTAGGATTAGAACCATCACGGGTAATATTCATGCCAACACGGCCTTGAAGCCATGTTAGCACAATGTCTGTGCTTAGCACAATTGCATATCTATGGCATTCACAGGTTAATTATTTCAACTACTATCAAACCTCCAAAGTGTTATAGGAATAATTCAACTTACTACAACAGGCTGTCGGAAATATTCATCTACTGCTGCACCTCGGAGTGCTGATAAATCTACTCCATGAAAAGATGGCTGATACCTACAATATAAGATATCACCAACTGATAAGATGAAAAATATAAAATATTAATAAAATATTAAAGAAAAGAAATCCAAGAAGATACTGATGCAAGATTTGAAAATAAACGCATCTCTCATACATTAGCTTCATCTGAAAAAACCATTCCGGAAATATAGCTATGGCACTGCAGGACACCTGGAAGAACCTGCCTGCTACTTAACTAGAGTAGGCAGAACAGGCAGCACTGAGTTCAAATGAAACCAGAGATTCTTCATGTAGTTCAACATTCTAGCAATAAATCCCATAGCTCCTTTATACATTTGGGGTGACCCAAGTGGGGAAATACAGTCCCTGTTTGCTGTGAGATAAACTACAGTAGCAAAAACTGGATTTCAGAAGAGAAAAGACGCACCAAAAGTTAGCTTTTGTGAACTGTTCCATGTATAGCTGTTCATCTGTAAATGGGGCTAGATGGACATCGCCAATAGTTGGAAACATATTTCCTGAAATGGAGCAGAAGACAACATATATTTATAGTTTCATTTTAATTTTTTTAATAGAAATATTTTATCTTGTTTTTCAATTTCAATAAAATCTCTGAAGTTTGATCAAATAAGTTTTAAAAACAAACAAACAAACAAAACCCTCAGGAGGTCAATTGTCAAGACTGATAAGGTATTAAAACAAAATAAAAGCAAGTTAACAAATCAAATCAAAATTCTGTCCCACCTCATTTTTGTTTTGTTTTTGTTTAACATACTAGCTGACAAATTCCAAAGAACTCAAAAATTTGCAGTTTAGCTAATAAAGCTACCTTATACTATTAATGGTACAAAATTACAAGCGTGGAAAAGTATTTCAAGTTAAAGCATTTCAACATTAAATGGGCTATTCTACTTACTGAAAATGTTCAGAACTTACCAAGAGAATTCTATCCCTGAAATGGCCCACCGCCAAATGCTTGGTAAAGTCTGAATAGCCCATTTAATGTTTGAAGAGGTTTGAAACCTCCGTTATATCTTTGCTTAGAACCCCAAATTCTCTTTGTATCCTGACCAAAGCACTTGAAAGACAGCCACAGCACATCAGTAGGAACAGCCCTACAGAAGGGGACTGAAGTTTAATCAAACCAGTACTTCAAAGTACTGAAGCCCTGGCTAATTCAAATGGGAATGGTCATCTTTCATGAAGGATTGATGTTTCTTCCTATTACTCCATCGTTCTTCCTTTTCAAAAATTATATGTATAGAATAAGATATAAACAGATGTGCATAAGTAAAAGTATCATACAGAGGATCACCAGAACCGATATTTTGTTAATCTTATTAATTTAAAAAAATTATGGTGCTAGAGTTTGATATAATAACTGTAATAGCCAATTCCAGCAGTTGAGTGCAGATCAACTTGAAAGAAAACCAAGATCATTCAAATATAAGGGAATGTTCATTACATCTTTGGAGGTTTTTTAAAATTGGAGAAGGGTACTGGTATTGGGAGAATAGTGATAAGTGGGCCAAAATAAAATTTGTGGATGAAGTTAGTTATTCTTAATATAAAAGAACTGCAAGAATAAAAAAAAATTCCATAAACCTAGCATATTTAATAACATTAGTTGAAGATACTGCTTATCTACAGGAGACTCATTTAATAGAACAGGATAAATTTATATTAATGAAGTAGAAACAGGATAGAATCAGGATGGGGCAGATTCTGACAGCTACTTTGATAAAAACTACCTTCTCCTCCCCCAAGTCTTGCCATGCTGTCCCACTGTGGCCAGGGGTATTTGTATGTTTCTGGGAGGGATGCCAGAAGTGTATGCCAAATCTATATGTTCCCATCATGGTCATCCAAAGCACTAAGGTAATCCTAGCTGCCTATCTGGCAGACATCTACTTTGGGCAGAAACAATATAGGAAAATGCTGGAAGCATTTTAATGATGACAGGAAAGGCATCCATTCATACTGCATGGGAGAAGGCAATGTTAAACCACTCCTGTACCTTTCCTAAAAACTCCACATGGACAGAAAATATAACATATTGATGATATAGTGTTGGAGGATAGGCCTTTCAGGTCAAATGGCACTTAACATACTATTGAGGAAGAGCTGAGGATCTTTTGGAGCATTAATGTTATTTATAGCATGGGTAGATTAAGCCTTTGGGACATCTACTGTATTTTTCAGAGTGTAAGAAGCACACACACACACCCCGCCTAAAAGAGGCTGAAAATTTGGGTAAGTCTTATACTCTGAATGTAGCTTTTTGGAAGCTTGTTTTCAGCCCTAATGAGGTGCTAATGAGTGAAGCGATCTTCCTTTTCAGGCAAATCAAGGACGATGGCTGTTCCAGCTGGGAGAAGATGATGAAAGATTTGAAGATTGCCTTAAGAGGTACTTCTTTTGTCCAGTTTTTATTTTTGGGAGATAATCCTTTAAGGGGCAAGGCAGAGAGTTCCTGTGACTAGTGATTTCTATTCTTTTGGAGATAATCCCTTTAAGGGCAAGGCAGGGATTTTTCCTATCTGAGTTATGTCAGGCAACTACTGGGCTGATTTCTTGATTCAGCTTTGGTACATTTTTACAGGTGTGAAGTGCTTTTGGCTGAATGCCCAGACATCTAGTTAAGCTTATTAAGAGTTTTCTCGCTGCTTGGGGAAAGAAAAAAAGTGGCAAAAAGTGTCATTTTATCATACTATTGTGTTTGCTTTTCCAGTGTCATGGTAATAAAAATGAATACTTAGTAAGCAGAATCCCCCCCCCATTTCCCCCCCCCAAAAAAAAACTAAGGTGCATCTTATACTACGGTGCGTCTTATACTCTGAAAAACACAGTAGTTATTGATATTGCCATGTAGAAAAAGAAGTCAGAAGCAACAAAGACAAAATTAAAGTGGGAACAAGAAGCAAGAAGGCTCAACACACTGAACAATGAAATGAAACACCAAATTGACACCTTAAATGATCAAATTGAGGTGGACGGGTAAGATTACAATTACTCAGGACATGAAAAAGGAGGTAATTAGGAAAGTTATAGCAAGAACAATACAGGTAGTTGAGACAATTAGTCTCAACTTAAGACTAATTGAGCCCACAATTTTGATCATAAATTGTGGCAATCATAAAGTAGGCCACTGTGTGACCAGAATTGATTTTATGACCTTTTTGTGGCAATCCTTAAGTGAACAGAGTGATGGTAAAGGGAATGCAGTGGTCATTACTCAGTTTTTCCTGGAAATTGGAAGTAAATGCCAGTTTGCAGCAAAAACATCATAAATCATGGACACATAACCATGGAGTGCAGCAATCACAAATGTAGGCCAGTTGCCGACCATCCAAATGCAGTTATGTGACCATGGGGTGGGAGGGTCATTGGAACTTCAAATCTGGATTGTAAGACCCATTTTGGGGTCTGCTGTAACTTTGAATAGTCACTAAGTGACCAGTTGTAAATTGAGAACTACCTGTACTTGGCTACAATCCAATCAATAACAAAGCAATATCAATTATACTTTGTAGACAACCCTTTAATATAACATTCAAATAACTTTATGCTCCAAGCACTTTTTCAAAAAAAGAGGAGTAGTTTTATAATCAATTTAAAATTGACAGAAAATGCAAGCAAGATGTGCTACTTTGTGATTGGAATGTCACACTTGGAAACATTAATGAGGAAAATGTATTTGGAGTATAAGACTTAGGAAAACAAAATAAAGCAGAACACCAACTTATCAATTTTTGCCACTCCAACAATTTAATCACAACAATTTGATCACCCACCCACCCACCTGAGCACGAGCGAGTGACCCACCCATCTGTGCATGTGCGAGTGACCCACATGTGCGGGGGGCGGAAATTTTGCCCTCCCCTGGCTCCGGAGGCTTTCCTGAAACCTGGGAAGGGCGAAAACGGTGGGCTGGGGGAGGCTGTTTTCGCCCTCCCTAGGCTTCAGGAAAGCCTCCGGAGCCTGGGGAGGGTGAAAAACAGGCTCAATGGGCCAACCAGAAGTTCAGGGACAATTTTCCGGTTAGCCTGTTGGGCCATTTTTCGTCCTCCCTATGCTTCAGGAAAGCCACCGGAACCTGGGGAGGCTGAAAAACAGGCCCAACGGGCCAACTGGAAGTTTTGTCCCTGAACTTCCAGTTGGACCATTGGGCCTGTTTTTTGCCCTCCCCAGGCTCCGCAGGCTTTCCTGAAGCATAGGGAGGGTGAAAACGGCCTCCCTGAGCCCTCTGGAACACCGAAAATCAGCTGGCCAGCATGCACGCCAGAACTGAGAGCTGCTGTGCCAACAAATACGGCTCTGCATGCCATCTGTGGCAGCCGTGCCATAAGCTCGCCATCATGGACCTATAAGGTCTCTTCCAAATCTGTTAATCTGTTCATCCTAGGGCTGAAAAAAACTGGCTGGTCCAACGGCAATCAAGTAGCTTTGTACCTAAGATGGGACTAGAACTCCTGGTCTCTTCTTTTCTAGATTGTTACTTTAACTACTCCACTGAACTGGATTTCTAAGTGAAAACATTTAGATCTTCAGACTAGTGCTCTTCCAATGAGCTATTTTGGCTATTTTAGCTATAAATTCTCCATTCTAAGTGCTATTGCTACTTTATTCTACCATACCAGTGAACAAATGCATGACTAAAACTCACTGTTTCTTGTTCAAATTTTTATTAGTTTTAAAAATTTTACAAGGAAAAGGGGTTATAGGGTTATAAAACATTTTGACAGCTACATCGTGTGTGGGGGAGAAGCTCCCCCAGGTCTTGCAACTTCCGGCAGCCAAAGGTGACGGACACATGCGTCCGCCTTTTTGCTGCTCCGGTGGGCTCCCCTGAAGTCTAGGGGGAGCACAGGGTGCCTTGGAGTGGCGCCCTGCCATAGGGGCGGCTTGCTGGGACCCCCTGGAACGGCGGCGGCAGCGGGGGGGTGTCTCCAGCTTTGCTCAGGAGCCAGGGAGTGTAGGGAGCGCGTGGAATGCCACTGCGCGCTTCGCCGAACACAGCCTGGAAGGAAACAATTAATTGGAACGAAAGAGCTGAAGAGCGGTGAGGCGAGGGGTCTCCCCAGGTCTTTTACTATCCTTACTCTTTTAACTGTTCTGCAGTTTTCTTTTTGGGACTTTGTTTCAACTTCTGGAGGAGTTTAGATTGGAGGGGAGGGAAATTCCACCCCCCTTGGAAAAGCGGCACTTGAAAAATCTCTCCCTTTTATAGGGGAGAGAGAAAGTTTGAAATCTACTTTCACTTCCCTTAAATAATGGGGAAAAATTTTTTTTTTCTTGTCTACAATTGCGAGAGAAAGGATGGCTGAACTGATTCTTCTCTAAACTATCTAAGGGAACTTTGACTTTGTTGTTTCCTGACCATCTGTACTGGCTGAGCCAATATAGCCAACTTCCTCCTTTTTCTTTGTCTTCATGAATGAGACTCCTCCCTTGGAAAACTTTATGGCTTTCAACTAATTTCCACCCCAGAGATCTCCAGGAGCATCTTCAAGTACGTTATTCCCCTGGATTTGGAATATTCTGACCCACCTATTTGCTCTAGTTCTGTACTAGAAGACTTATTCTCCTTTGGACTTGTTTGTTTGATGATCCCTACCGGCTGTGCTCTCCCACAGACGCCATCTCTTTGTACAGAACAATAACTATCTCTGAGCCTCATGATGGGTCCAAAGAAATTACCGCCTGGTAAGGCCTCATCAGCCCCAACATCTTCTATGTCCAGCCCCGCTCACCAGTCACAACTGGGGTCTTTTTTACAACCTAAAGCCTCTGAAGAGAGTGCAAAGGACTTGTCTACTCACCAGATGCTTCAAATCATCTTAAAGGGACAGGACGAAATCAAAAAACAACTGCAGGACTTAAATGAACAGCTCAGAGAGACAAAACAGCAAACCACACGGAATGAACAGAGGATAGGTGTGCTGGAGGAGGGGGCGGTGGGATGAGAGACAAGATGAAGACAATCCAAAGGGGGAATGTAGAATTTGGAAATCAGATGTTAAAAATGGAATTTGAAAGGATGTCTTTTTTTCTTAGGTTCCAAAACTTGCCAGAAGTTGAGAACGAAGATCTTAAGGAGATTATGACCACAATACCAGCAGAATATATTAATAGAGATAAACAACAGCTTTGGTGGGATATTGATCTGATCTATAGGGTCAATTCAGCCTATGCAAGAACACACAACGTTCCAAGGGAAGTTCATGTTAAATTTCTTAGAAAAACTACAAGAGATGAGGTTCTAGGAGCTCAAAGGGGAGGACCATTAAAATATAAAGATAAAGAAATAACCATTCTTAAACAGATCCCAAAGAAAGTAAGAGATAACAGAAGGAAATATTCCTTCTTAGCAAAAATATATATACAATAATGGGGTTTGGTTCAGGTGGCTGTTTCCAGAAGGCATGTTGATTTTTTGGGAGGGCAGCAGAATTAGAATCAACACAGTAGTGGAAGCAGAGGCTTTCACTAAAAAACACAGTGCTCTCTTAGGCGAAATGGGGAATGTTACACAAGAAACAAAGGAGGGAGGGGCTGAGGTTCAGCCGGTGGACGGGAGGGAGGACACAACAACTAGAAGACTCAGATCACAAAAGTGATTTGAAACACTTTTGAGTGTTGAGACCACCACCTGGGAAACCAGGCTTTGCTGGCTCTGCTCCAACATCCTCAACGTCCAGCCCCAGCGGGCAACAGACATTAACATCTTTATTACAACCCAAAGCCCCGGAGAAGGACCTAACTCAGCAGTTGCTTCAAAAGATTTTAAAGGGGCAGGAGGACTTGAAAAATCAACTGAAAGAAATGAATGAACCACTCAGAGAAAATCAAAACCGAACAGCTCAAAATACACAGAGACTGGAAGTTTTGGAGGAGGGGACGGCCGAGATGAGGGGGGAGGTGAGAGGGGTCCAGAGAGGAAACCAAGAACTTGAGAACCATCAGATAAAAATGGAGTTTGAAAGGATGTCTTTTTTCCTTAGATTTCAAAATGTAATTGAGGCTGATGATGAAGATTTGAGGGAGATTATGACAAAACTATTGGCTGAATATATTAAAAAAGACAGACAGCAGCTGGGATGGGATATTGACCTGGTCTATAGAGTTAATTCAGCTTATGCTAGAACACACAATGTTCCAAGAGAGGTTCACATTAAATTTCTTAGAAAGACTACAAGAGATTAGATTTTGAGTGCACAAAGGGGGCAAGTGTTAAAATACAAGGATAGAGAGATAGTCATCCTGAAACAAATCCCAAAGAAAGTCAGAGATAAAAGAAAAAAATATTCGCTTTTAGCGAAGAAACTATTTGAGAAAGGGGTTTGGTTCCGGTGGCTTCTGCCAGAAGGTATGCTGATATTCTGGGAGGGTACTAGAGTTAGAATTAATACAACTATGGAGGCCGAGGCCTTCATGGAAAAAAACAAAGCGCTCCTAGATAAAGCTGATGATACCACACGAGATACACAAGACATGGGAGGTGCCGGAGCCTTGCTGGTGGGGGGAGAAGAGGCAACATTGAGAAAACTTAGTTCACAAAAGTGAGTTAGAAAAATAATGCAATTGCTAATACAGGGATTTTTTTCTGTTTGATATAAAATAGATTGAAATTATTAGAAGATATAAGGTAAAAATATGCTGTCAAAATATTGCTAAGTAGTAATTATCTAATGTATTAACAAGTGAAAGTTATGAGAATTGGGGGGAGTACCATTTCCTGCATAATGTAGCTGTCAAAATTTGTAACTTTACCCATTACCCCTTTTCCTGAAAATTTTGTAAAACTAATAAAAATTTCTGTTTAAAAAAACAAACAAACAAACAAATGATTGAAACATACTGATGATTTTGTATTAAACTCAAAACTGCTAATACTTATGTAAATGTTGATATTTTTCCATCTTCGTTTGTAAAAGTTGTAAAACTCACTGTTTATTAGAACACCAGATATGACTCACTATTTTAAAAAGGGTCAATACAAGCAGTCCTTCATTTACAGATGGTCATTTAACAACTTATGGTGGCCTCGGACAATATCACACCACCTGTTCCCTCAATGTCACATGGCCAAATTCAGGCATTTAGCAAATGGCTCACATTTACAAGTGACTGCAGCAATCCCATGTCAGGTAACTGCAATTTGCTAAAACTTTTTGCCAGTTTCTGGCAAAAGATGCCCATTTGGGAAGAATGGATTCAGACTTATGACTGTATGGCCTAGTCATATTCTCCCAACCCTAGGAAAAAGACAACGGCAAACCATTTCTGAAAAATATTGCCAAAAAAACTGCAGGGACTTGTCCAGATAGTCTCCAAGAATCGAACACAACTGAACGGAAGAAAAAAAAAGTTACTTACCACTAGGTTTTAAATACTTCTTGGCATGCAGGTAACTCTCCAGCATTCGTTCGTTGAAAAGCATGTAGCCCATTGGCTCAGAAATAATGATGTCCACCTGTTCTGGAAGAGAGATTTCTTCTACCTTCCCAGGAATGACAACAATTCGATCAGTAAGATTATTACTCTTCACTAAAACCTGGACAGAAAGGGAAAAATTAGAAAGCAATGATTCCATAGATATTTTTTTGAGAACTTGTTTTTCAGATAGCTGATAATTAGAAAGAAACAGATGCTTTAGATACCGGAGCATATTAATTCACTTCAAACCTCTAATTATAATTGAAATCCAGTTTGGACATAAGAAAAGTCTGCTGCTTCCCAGCCAGGTAAGACTACTACATTTACAATAAAATATTTGCTATAAGTAGTTCTTGTATGTTCCTTTCTTCCCCAGGCATGTTATCAAATGCAGTTTCATGGGTAAATTCAAAGAAGCACCAATCATATTAGTATGGTTGAAGTCGACGTTCCTATTCCTTGTCGCCATTGAGAAGGATTGCCTCTCTAGCCTTCAGGAAATTTGCATTCACTAGCTTTCTACTTGAGCCTCTCATCAGCTGAATGCACTTGTCAGCAGCTGCAGGAAAAGAAAAAAGGGAGTGGACCCAGGCTTGGTGAGGGAGAGAGAAGGCCAGTAGTGGTCGGTGGGGAGGGGGGGGGAGTAGGTCAGGTTTCTCAAAACTGGGAGGGGAGAAGGAGGAGGCCATATGCCACTGGGCCCAGCCAGCGCACAGCACATTTTTGTGTGCCAGTAGGCCTAGCTGGCTGAAGCCTTCTGGGAGTGAGAAAGGAGGAGATCCACATGCAGCTGGGCCTAGCTGCCAAGGCTTTTCAATCCATGGAAAGTTTCCACGTGCCAGCGGGAGCCAGATCTCCCAATACCTCTCCTACCTTGAGATACTCTTAGCATGATAATTTAACAACCAAAACAGGAGAACTGGGATTGTGGTCACTGAATGAAGCAGCCATGTGGGTGTCTCACACTAACCTCTGCATGTTGAGCCATCGTGCTTGCTTCCACTGCATAAATTTTTCTTGCTCCAGCTTGTGCTGCAAAAAATGACAGGATGCCAGAACCACAGCCGACATCTAATACAATCTGGTGGGGGGGAAATTAGATCAATAAAATCACAAAAACTAAATATCAGTAAAACCTTTTCTATAAAATATAGTAAATATGTAAGGTAAAACTAAGCCATCCTTACTGACAGCTACAACATTTAGAAGAGTGGATCTTATATCCAAACTCCGGTTCCAATGCTCAGAGTTCTAAATTTGTTTATCGTATTAGTGTAATTATTAAAGATATGACAACACCGCTATTGGATCCAAAGCAAAAAACCTGCTTTGAAGAAAATACAACTTGAATGCTCATGCACAACCTCTTGAGAATTAATGTCCAATGAATCTGGAGGGCACCAGATTAGGAGATCTGTAGCAATTCAAAATATTTGTAATTAGGGCATTAATAATTATGGCATAGTCGTCTCTAGAAAACAGTGTAGTTGATGAACAAATGGAAGCTGATAATGCCTACTCTCTGGCTACCAGCACTACCAGTAATTCAATTTACAGCAATGGCTTATTAGAAATCCCAAATTGTGTACCCTGCCTCACACAGGATTAGCTGCAGGCTACCATCAAGATTTTCCTTTTCACCGTACCTTATTTGAGAGAAACTTTATTGTACTATCCCTGTGTTACTAAATCAGACCACATTCTTCTTTTTTTCAAACTCTTCAAAGTTTCATCATTTCCAGATAGACTAAGCAAAATATTCTGAGCGAAGAGTAACGTGACTTAGATACGATATTTGAATATATATTTACAATATGTAAATGCAGTCTTACACTTTAGCAACTATGCAATATTCAGAAGGAAACTTCATTGGTTACACTTAAGGCATTATTAAACTTTAGCCATACCTTATCTTTGAAATCGCTATGGTTTTGCAGGATTGCTCTCTGATATGTGCCTGTTCGGACATAATCCTGCATCATATTTTGCTGTTGGGATAAATATCCATAAAACTGAAAGAGGAAACAAAAAGTCTCTGCTAAAACCAACACGCTCACTCACAAAAAGAAATGCTATAATTTTAGAAAATTCTAACTACCATTTCTGTTATGATAGATATGTAAGAGATCACTAAATATCTACAGAAATGCACATGATCAAATATAAAATCCCTCCAGAATGTATATGGGTCAATATAAAAGGTATATATTACAGGCCACCCCACCAATCAGAAGAAATAGATGAGCTCTGCCAACCAGTTAACAAATGTATGTAGGAAGCATACCACAGTCGTAATGGCAGATATCAACTGGAAGACAAACTTTGCAGTGGAAGATCAAATAGATTCCTAACCAACCTAGCCAACAACTTTGTCATCCAAAAGGTAAAGGAAGGAACTAGAAGTAAAGCTCTACTGGACCTAATTATTACTAACAGAGAAGTGATAGAGGAAATTGAAGTTGCCAGAATCTTGAGTGAAAGTGACCATGTCATACCGGAGTTCAATGTAATGCAAACCCAAGCAATAGAAAATAATCCAACTAGTGCCTTAAACTTTAAAACAGCTGATTTTAGCAAACTCAAAGAGAGTCTAGGGAAGATTCCGTGGACAAAAATCCTAAAGGGGAAAACAACCTAAGAAGCATGGGAAACTCTGAAAAATGTGATCATAAAAGCCCAGTCCAGCACAATACCACTGGGGAAAAAACCCAAGAAATTCAAGAAGAAATCAGCATGGCTGCATAAAGATCTTTCTGACAGACTGAAAGACAAAAAGGACAAATACAAAAAATGGAAAGAGGGACATAATAACTAAGGCTGATTATCACCAGATAGCCAGAACATGCAAACATGAAGTCAGAAAAGCAAAGGCTCAGAATGGATAAAGACTTGCAACAAAAATCAAAGATAATTTAAAAAAAGTTATTTCAACATATTAATAACAAGAAAAAAGTCAAGGAAACAGTAGGTCCATTAAAGGCTAAAACATGAAGAAAGGCTGCAGGATTTGGGTTTGGCTGGTCCAGTTATGGCGAACCTTTTCGGCACCAAGTAACGAAGAAGGGAGCACACAAACCCATCTGGGCTGCAACCCAGGGGGCATGCGCATGCTGGAAAATGAGCTTCCAGTTTCTGGCGATGAACAGCTGGCCGGTGCGCATGCTCATGCTGGAAAACAGAAGACCAGCTCTTTCAGTTTCCGACCCTGTTGCACCCATGAAAGCAGATCGTCGTGCTGCATGCACACCAGAAACCCGGAAGAGGAATGGGCGCCGCTACACATGCCAGATGATATGGCTCCATGTGCCACTTTGGGCACACGTGCCATAGGTTTGCCATCACAGGACTAATCTAAATAAAAGAAGAATTGGGGTGACATGATAGCAGTATTCCAGTATTTGAGGGTCTGCCACAAAGAAGAGGGCATCAATTTATTTTTCAAAGGACCAGAGGGCAGGACAAGAAACAATGGTTGGAAACTAATCAAAGAGAGAAGCAACCTAGAATGAAGGAGGATGCCTAACAGTGGAACAGCTTGCCTTCAGAAATCGTGGGTGCTTCATCACTGGATATTTTTAAGAAGAGACTAGACAATCACTTGTCTGAAATGTATAGAATCTCCTGCTTGAGCAGGGGGCTGGACTAGAAGACCTCCAAGGTCCCTTCCAGCTCATTCTATTCTATTCTATTCCGCATACCCAAGACCTGGTAATCTTGGACCCATGTCTGAGACCCTGGCACTTAAGAATCTGTAGTTTCTGTTCAGATCCCTGAGCTGTGTTTTAGTAATTTTCCTGCATTTTAAGCACATCAAGAATCCACATGGTTTTCTGGCAGAAAAAGTCCTCCTCATTTTCTTCATTAGCTAGCCCTCTACAGTTTGTTTTCAAAAACATGCAAGCAACAGATCCACAGCAGTGGACCCAAGGAGCTGACGCAATTCCTCCCTCCCCTCCACCAGAAAAAAACAAATATGGAAGTCACCTACCTGGAAGTACTGCACAGCAGATGATTCCTCTGTGCGCTCACTGAACACTGACTGCTCCATGTTGTGGCCTCGGCAATTTTTCAAAATGTTATAAAATGAGCAGAAGTCTAAAGATAAAGCCAAAAATGCTTTTCAGATTTTAAATGACATTGTTCCAATTACATCCAAAAAGGGTACAAACAACTTGGTTAGAGGTGTAATCCAATACCTGGTGGTTCCTAATTATTATGGGAACATTTGCCCAGGATTTTTCTCTAGATACATTTAATCTGCTTCTGTGATACAGATAGTCCTTGACTTACAACAGTTTGTTTAGTGATCATTCAAAGTTACAACGGCACTGAAAAACGTGACTTATGACTATTTTTCATAGTTACGATTTTTGCAGCATCCCTATGACCATGTGATCAGAATTCAGGATGCTTGGCAATTGGTCCTTTGCTGTCTCTCAGGGTCATGTGATCATCTTTTGCAACCTTCTGACAAGCAAAGTCAGTGGGGAAGCCAGATTCACTTAACGACCAGGTTTCTAACTTATCAACTGCAGTGATTCACTTAACAACTGTGGCAAGAAAAGTTGTAAAAATAGGGCAAAATTCACTTAAATGTCTCACTTAACAACAAAAATTTTGGGCTCAATTGTGGTTGTATGTTGAGGACTACCTATACTTATTTCTAAGACTAAATCACTTCATTTATTTACTGGATTTATGCCTTGTTTTGTTTTTTTTTTGCTTATTCAAGGCAGTTAGAACATTTCAAATAAAAATGCTAAATTTAAATGTAGCATTCAGATGAACATATTAAAAATCAGTTAATGTGGAAGTGATATGTTCTCCATTTCACAAAATGCTCCTCTCCAGAGAGAGCATCCATAGTCAGATACAAGAGATGAGATAAACAAGCCACTATCAGCAGGGCATCTTTTCAAAAAATCCTCTCTCACTGATTTTCATGACCAGGCATATTCATTGTAAAACATGTCATCCCCGGAGACACTCAAACCCTAAGCTGTGTGGGGTTTTAAAAGTCAACATCATCACATCAACTATGCCCAGGAAGCAATCAGCAAGGAGGAGAGATTTTTCCAAACAGGAATCATACCATTCCATTTCCACTGATAGGGAATATATTTTGGCCCAACTGCAATTCTTATATGCTTCTCAAGGGGTACCTAACATATAGCATGTTACAGTAGTTAAGCACAAGGATATAGCTAAGGTATAGATAACTATTACTATGTCTAAATCATGGCTGCGAGGATCACAACTGGCACTCTAGCCACATCTATGCCAATGTGGTTCAGGCCACAATAATCAACTGAATCCAATGGCAATTAAGGAACATCTTTAAACTGTGCATCTTTCTGTAAATCAAATTTTCATTATTTAAAGTTTTCAATACTAGCTCATGCTTACAAATGGCAGGATTGCTTGCAATTTCTTCTCTAATGCTACATGTATATTTAGTTAATTTTTGGATACTAAAATAGAATGTACGTTTTTATATAACAGATATAGCTAAATAGTATTACAGTACATCAGGGGTGTCCAAACTTTTTGCAAGGAGGGCCAGATTTGGTGAGGTGAAAATGTGTGGGGCCGATCATTCAGCCTGACATTCTTTGAACCCTTAACATTAAATGCAAATTGACTACCGTATTTTTCGGAGTATAAGACGCACCAAGATTTTGAAGAGGCAAATTAAAAAAAAAGTTTTTGCACTCTCCCCAAAATGGCCCATTTTTCACGAAAATGGGCCTTTTTTTAAAGGGCATGAATAACCTTTAAGAGGCTTCTAGAGTGCTCCTGGGGGCTAGGGAGGGCAAAGTTGAGCAAAAAATGACCCATTTTTGATCATTTATGCCCTCCACAGCCCCCAGGAGCACTCTGAAAACCTCCTAAAGGCTATGCACAGCCATTTTGGTGAAGGGGGCAGAGTTTTGGGAGGCAAAAAATGCTGTATTCAGTGTATAAGATGCACCCAGATTTTTAGCCTCTTTTTTGAGGGGAAAAAGATGCATCTTTATACTTCGAAAAATATGGTATTTTATGAAAGACTAAACAAATAATTCCAGTGGGGAGGCTGCGGGCCGCTTGAAATTTGAAAAAGGGCCACATTTGGCCCCCGGGCCGTACTTTGGACATGCCTGCAGTACATGCATCAAAAATTGTATATCCACGAGGAGGAGCCGAAGTCGTATAAATACGACGTGCAATCTCAATGCTCTTGAGATCGCAGTTGACACTTTTGCCACTGGGTGGTCCAAACGGACCTAAACCGTCCCAAAGAGATGGTGAACAGGAAGCATACATCTTGCTGATCTCAGGGACATTGCAAAGCCCCTGATTGATCCAAGAGAAGTTATTCAAGCCGGTGACAAAAAATCCAGTCATTTGGCTGATGAAGTCGGGGTGGCTCCAAAACGGAAGGATATCGAAAGAGAAAGTGTTTCCAGCTGTTGAGGAATTTTTATTGTTTTAAAAGTGACTGCCTATAAAAAAACCTTAAATTTAATATAAATTGGAGAACAGAAGAAATAAGTGGCGGAATTAAATTTGGACTGGTTTTGGACAGTGTGTCATCTTACTTTTTAAACGCTATCTTCATGGATGAAATTTATGCAAGCCTTTTAAAACGAATGGATTGTTTCCTTCTTCTATTTTTTTCTTCTTTTACTATTTTCTGTAATCTATGGACTAAAATTCTCCTTTTTCATTACTGTGGGTGTCTTTCTAACTCATTTAAGAATCGGATTTTTAAAAAAACTCAAAATACAAAAAAGATATGAAAAGAAAATTGCAACATTGTAATAATAACACTGCTGCTCGGAGGCTAGAAGTCTGTGTATTGGAAACAAAACTTATTTTTTCTCACTGATTATCCTGGCTTGGCACTTCAAGGTCTTACTGTTTGTTTATAAGAGTGATAAGAAGCACACAGATGTTTCTTTAAAGTATATTTTTAACCAGAGAAAGGTGAAAATGAAATGATTATTGTGAATTGATGCTTAATCTTTGTTAAAACCTTCTAAGCTAGAACAGCAGTGTTTGTTAGCTGGAGATAATGGCACAATTTCAACAGCAAAAAGAAGTTCTAAGTCTGCAAAAGGTATTCTCAGAAATACAGAAATTATCAAATACACGTGAGAGGATTGAGAAGAAGTTGGATGACTTAGTGCATTTAACAGCAAAATATGATGGTGAAGTTGAAGATGTTCATCAAATGGAAAAGGTGGAGGCTAAAATCCAAAAAATCGAAGAGGAAAATGAATACAAAGAAATTAAAATTGCTGATATTTATGGTGATTGGTTTGTTTCTGAAAATGGAGAGAGTGGAATTCTGAAAGAGGAATTAAATGGAGGGGAAACCTACCCCAGATGGCAAGATACAGAAGAAGAAAAAATAAAAGAATTTATGGATTTAAAGAGAGAAATCTTATTAGCAATAGTTTTGATAACACCCACCGACAATCAAAGATAAGCTGATTAAGGAAACAGAAGAAAGGCATCGAAATTACATGAGAGATTTTATAAGCAAAGAGTTGCTAAGAAAGTTGATTAAGGAGATGATTAGAGGACTGACACCACAAATGGCAGAAGATATGAGACTGTTTTGCTACTGGAAAGATAAAGGTTGATAGATGGAAGAGTATAATTTAAAACTAGTTAAACTTAGTGAAATTTAGTGATAATAGATATAGTTAAATAAATAATTGATAATGATAATAATGTATGCAATGTGTAGTGTCATGATAAGCAATAATGGGATATGAATATTGAATGGTACCCATGAAAGGAAGATTAGAAATTCTTTTGGATTATATATAAAGGTTAATAAAAAAGAACTAAATTAGATATAGTTAAGTTTTGAATATTAGGGGGAAAATGTTATGATACAGGATATAGTTAAATAAAGGAGGGATAATGATAACAACGTATATATAGGTATGGATACAACATAAGGAAATTGGATGTAAATTGTAAACAATGATTTGGAAAGAAGGATTAGAAAATTTTGTTATTAAATATAATGGATGTTTAGCTAGAATAAGACATAAGGATTCAGTGTTATTGGAGGATTTTAGAAATAGTAAATGAAATGCCAGTATGTGGTTATGTATTAAATCTTGGTATATTTTATGATGAAGGATGTTTAAAAAATTATAGTCAAATGAAAATGGAGGTATGATGATGGTAACATGTATAAATATCTGAGTTAAAATACTTGAGTTAATATGAATTATGTTTGTTGACTGTGGAAGAGATGCACGAAAGCCTTTTTGTAACCAACTGATACACGTTCTACAGTATGTAAAGGAGGATATGTTATGTTTGCTTTGAAAATTAAAAAAAAACCCTTTTTATTAAAAAAATGTATATCCATGTTTAAGTTAAATTAAGTACAGATAACTGTCCATAAAAATGTTACAATTTTAGCATGATAAAGACAATGTTGTCTTTTGGTTTTCTCACAAATATCCTTTCTCTTATATTTTAATTTTTCCAAATGTTCCAGAAACTATCCAACTAAATATAGCATAAGTATCAAAGGTTTTTTTAAAAAATCTTGACAGAATTGGGCTAAACATTGCACAACTTTGCCACTTGATGGTCCAAAATTTCTATTAAGGAGAACAAACAGCAGATGATGTCATAGGAGAGAATGTCAGACTGAATTATTTAACAGGTCAGACGTTATCCTTTTTGTAAATGCTATGTGTTGGCAGGACATAGAATTATTTGCCAGAGCAATATTATTGTTTCCCAAAACTTCAAATAAAATTGCTGGTACATACCACTTGGCGTTGCAAATTGTATAAGGACACTATTGCATCCCAATGTGATAATGAAGGACTGTTTTCCCACTCGGCTGCATTCTGTCTCCTTTGATACAGAACACTTGAATACGCAAACATCATCTTCTAGGAAAGAAAAGAGAAAAAAACAATGATTCATCAACCCTTAGAGATTTTGCTTTTTTAAGATGGAGAAAGCCATTCTTGACCATTCCTACTTTCCAAACTGTCAGATGCGAAATCCACAAATAGAACAGGAGCAGATTATCTCTTTCACGTGCTTCTGAATCTCATCAACTGATATTCAGGGTCATGTTAGGCATGCTCATAGGGTAGGACCATGACCAGTAGCATTAGCAATAGCACTTAGACTTACATACTGCTTCATAGTACTTTACAGCACTGAGTGATTTACAAATGTTAGCATATTACCCCCAACAATCTGGGCCCTCATTTTACCGACCTCAGAAGGATGGAAGGCTCAGTTAAGCTCAAGCTGGTCAGGATCTAATTCCTGACTGTGGGCAGAGTTAGCCTGCAATGTTGCATTCTAACCACTATGCCACCTGGGCTCCCTACAAACTATTTCGAAGTTGCTTTTCCTTTTCTGTAGAATGTACTAATTTTTAGCTTCTTATTCTCTATATCTGACAAGAAATACCTATTGGCAGTTTCTAGAAATGTTCAGAAAAGTGAGCGGACATCTTTCTAATAAAGGAGAATATTTGTAACTCGTGGTTGAAATGAGGGGTCCTTGTTGCTCTCTGAGCTTGGTTGTTTTCTTTCAGATGCTTCATTAACCAAACTAGATAATACCATGGCTAGCACTGACGATATTACCTAGTTTGGGTTATGAAACATCTGCAAAAAAACCAACCAAGCTCAGAGAGCACCAAACCCTCAGACATCTTTCTATTTGGTCAGGACAAATCTGTGAAACTCACACTGCCTTTTTTTACCTTTATATCCTCAGGCCCCCTTTTCCTTGCATCTAAAATCTGTAGGCAGTTCGACAAAATAGTCTTTTTTTCTCAGCTTCTAATCTTAATCTACTATCACAGGGGTCCACAGCCCTCAGGTTGCGGACTGGTATCTGTCCGTTGCCTGTTGAAAACTGGGTCACACAGTGGACAAACACGAGAAGCTTCATTTGTGCATGCACGGGAGCTAGGTTACATGGGTGCAACTATCCACTCCCCTCCACACTGGTCCAAGGAGCCAGAAAGATTGGGGACTGCTGTACTATCAGATCAATAATACAGTATTCAAAATAAGAGTTTGCACAAACTGGGTACAACACATCACACTGAATCAAAATATGCTTTGCATAGTTTTACAAATCATCTGTTGTTGTTAATAATATGCTATGGTTCTATAGCTTAAACTAAATGTGAGCTAGGTCACTACAGTTTGTTCCACAATCATGAGTTAGCATAATCTGAGAAACATGGTATGACCGCTACAAATCCTGTGCCCGGTTTTCAAACATTTCCAATTCCAATACTCAAGAAAAAAACCAAACCATTTATTTGTTCATGAACATATCAATCAGTTAATTCTGCAAAATATGCCAGACATAGCATGTAAAGAAAAAGATACTCCAGTCTGAAGCTTGCCTGAAATGACAGTTGTCTTACCTGAACTATTATTTTAGGAGGTTTGCAGGATTGGCCAGGAATGGGTATTATGATATCCAATTGGCCTCGAGACAGAGTTAAACTGAAGCCACGCCTCTGTGCTCCTTGCTTCTGGCTCCCAGTTTCAAAGAGTCACGTCCACTGAAAAACACCTGAAAACAAGTCACAAGGGAACACACCTACCCCCTGAAGTTCCCAACCCCTTGGACCAATGCTAGGGCAGGAACCTGGCTAATCCTGCAAACCTCCTAAAATAACAATTCAGGTAAGACCAACTGTCATTTTTCAGAGGAATTTGCAGGATTAGCCAGGAATGGGACATACCCAAGTTAACGTCCCTCAGGTGGGGCACTATTGGTCCTGGTGTCTCCGAATTGTGCCATGTGACAGCCCCTTATCCAACCCATCTTGGAGGAAATCCAAGACCTGCGGTATCGAAGCCTCACAGGGATTTGCACCCGAGACCTGGCACCACTCTGCAAATGTCCTCCAGGTGGAATCATAAATTCTGGTGGTGGAACCCCTGAATGGTCGAGATCACCCTGTGGGAAAGCTGGGCATCCCTCAGATGTTCCCGCTCAATCAAAACACGGCTAGCTGCAGCCATTGTGGCTCGGGACGCACCAGGGTCCCCTGCCTGAGCTCTATTTCCCTCCCTGGGATTCTCCAAGGCTATGCCACTGACAGGCACATGAGGTCCACAAACCAGGCCCGGCGCAGGAAGTACGAAGCTACGAGGATGAGTTCCACCCTCTCCGAGACCACCTTCCGAACTACCCTGGGGAGGGAAAGCGTAAAGCAGGCCATCCGGCCATGACATCCGAAGAGCGTCGACTCCCTCCGTCCCCCGAGTCAGGAACTGAGAAAAGAAGCGCTCCACCTGAGCGTTCTATGGTGTTGCAAACAGGTCCACTTCTGGACGGCCGAACCTGGAGCAGATGGTCTGGAACAGTTCCAGAAGAAGACTCCACTCTCTATTGGCG
The DNA here is from genome assembly GCF_964273705.1 of Natrix helvetica. Lineage (NCBI taxonomy): Eukaryota > Metazoa > Chordata > Lepidosauria > Squamata > Natricidae > Natrix > Natrix helvetica. The sequence goes on along the minus strand of NC_138552.1, from coordinate 115,032,706 downwards.
GCCGTGGACCGACTGAGCCAGTCGGCCTGATGGTTGTTTACTCCTGTGATGTGTTCCGCCCTGAGCGATTAAAATGCCGTTCCGCCCAGGTGCCAAGTGCCATCGCCTCGGTCCGAAGAGCCCTGGAGTGTGTGCTGCCTTGGCGGTTGATGTGGGCCTTCACCGCCACGTTGTCGGTCAGCACCAAAACGTCCACGTCTCGAACGTGGTCCTTAAAGTGCCGCAGTGACAAGTGGATCGTTCACGGCTCCAGCCAATTGATATTGTGCTGGAGGTCTGTCCAAGTCCAACGGCCCTGCGTCATCCGAGACTCCAAAAGAGCCCCCCACCTGTACAAGCTGGCGTCCATCATCAGGGTGAGGCGCTCCGGCTCCCTGAACTCGCAGCCCTTGTGTAGAGCTGGGGAGAGCCACCACTTCAACGACAGCTGCACCTGTGGTGTAACTGGAACCTTTGTCTCAGAGTTACTGGAGTTGGGCCTCTGATGCGACAGGAGACGCCATTGGAGTGTCCTTGCGTGCAGACGAGCCCAAGGCACCACATCTATGCAAGAAATGAATTTCCCCAGCAGGCTGAAGAGCACCACTAGGGGAAAACAACGCTGACATCTAACTTGTCTAACTAAAGCCAACAAACTAACCTTGCGGTTGTGGGACAGAAACACCTTCCCCAACCTGGAATCTATGATGGTCCCCAGATGAAGAATCCTAGTGCTGGGAACCAGGGAACTCTTGTGTAAGTTCACTGAAAAACCTAACTGTTGGAGCGTAGACACTACCAATGAAATGTCTTCCCTCGTGCGCTCGAACGACGACGCCTGGACCAAGATGTCATCGAGATAACATTGGATTCCCTCCCGGAGGGAAGCCGCCACCTCAGCCAGAACCTTAGTAAAGGTTTGAGGCACAGATGCCAGTCCATACGGTAAGGCCCTATACTGATAATGCCTACCTAGATAGGAGAACCTGAGGTATTTGCGATGGCCAGTAAAATGGGAATGTGGAGATAGGTCTCCGTGAGATCAATGGATGCCATGAAGTCGTTTTTCCTGATCCCTGCCAAAATGGATTTAAGGGATGCCATCTTGAACCTCCTGTAGACCAAATGGAAATTTAAAAGTTTCAGGTCCAGGATCGCCCTCCATACCCCCGAACTTTTCGGAACCACGGAGAATTGGAATAGAATCCCAACCTGACTTGGTCCTGTGGGACCAATTCCACCGCCCTAATATCTAAAAGGTGTTGAATCACCTGTCTCATGAGTAAGTGCTTATCCTTACTCCTGGCGGCAGAAAACGTCCTAAAGTGGTTTGGAGGAATGGAGAGGAACTCCAGATGCAGGCCAAATCTGATGGTGTTAAGCACCCAGACATCTGTGGTGACTTCAGCCCAGGCGTCAGCAAACAGGGCACGCCTGCCGCCTATGGGTGGGGTCGACGTTGACTTATCTGCCCCAGTGGTAGGGATGGCCACCTCCCCCCCCCCGAAAGGGCCTCTTTCCCTGGGGTTGGAACCTAGGCCTATCCCTAGGGTAGTGTCTATTTGACTGCTTATCCGATCTGGAAAAATACCTGCTTTGTTGAGATTCCTGATCAGACTGACAATAGGACTGTTCCGAAAATACGGTGCAGCCTTTTGTTCAGATTTCTTGGTGGGAGTGGGCATGACCTTCTTATTTTTGTTCTCAATGAGGATTAGGTCCAAGGAGGTACCGAAAAGAGACCCTCAGCATACGGCACTGATGTCAGGTGCCATTTCGCCTTGTTATCAGCTTGCAACCCGCAGCCACAGGAGACGTCGGGAAGTGACCGAGGATGCCAACGCCCGTGAAGAATACTTCATGGCATTCAGGGTGGCGTCCGCAGCGAATTGTGCGACAGCAACCAGCTTGTTGAGATCCTGGTGAGTACGCACCTCCTCCGGCGGAATGTGCTCCTGCATCTGTTGGAACCAAAGAATAGCCGTGCGACTTAAGAACGACGCGGAGGCTGCAGCCTTAATGGCCCATGTGGAAGATTGGAACCTCTTGAGTCAGCTCCACCTTTTTGTCATCAGTTTTCAAGTAATCAACCACATTGCCGGACACTACCATGGAGGTGGAGGCCAAAGCCACCACAGGAAGGTCAACTGTGGGCACCTGCAAAGCCTCACAAAAACTAGATTCTATGTTAAAGAATCTCCTATCGCTGCTGCTAGGGTTAGGAAAAGTCCCTGGCTTTTCCCACTGCTTCTTAACCACCTCTAAGAATAACTTAGGGGGGGGGGAATTTCCTCCTTTGCTGCAGGAGGCTCGGAAAAGACTGGGCCCTCCAGCTTCTTCCCTGAGACTCCTTCCTTGGCACCTTCCTTGGTGCTCTCCATCTCACCTAATTGTGCTGTGGCCCTGGCCTTACTAGGAGGGATTTGAATAAATCAGAGGGAAACAACCCCAAGAAAGCTGGTGGATCAGGCTTTGATGTATCCTCATCATCACACATATCTACTTCCCTCTAAACTTGATCTCCAGCCAAGGAGCCTTGGCTGGCAAGGGAGGGCGAAACCGGCCTGCGCACTCCTGAGGGCCTAGGCCTGGCTTGGGCAGTATCTCCTCCCCCAGTGGCCTTTGCCACAGGTGCAGGGCTTGCAGTCCCCTGCTGTAATCCAGTCTCAATTCCATGTGAAATTGCAGAAGAAATAAAACTTTGAACACTTGCAGGAAGCTGTTCCATGTTCCTGAGAAAAGAAACCTCTTCTGTGACTAATTCACAGTCCTCAGGTGATGTGCCAGAGATCCCCTAATGAGATCCCTTTCCTCCATGGCCACCCTGCACTGGAAAGAATCCCTTAAATAAGGGCCCTGTTCCGCGATGGAGGGAGGGGGAAGGGAAAATGTCCCCTGCAAAATCCCTGACATAATCTGGGGAATCCCCCCTGGAAGGAGGCCTAGATACTGATCTGATGGGCGATCTGGACCTCAAGAGAGAACTAGGCCTGCCCCTCTGCTCAGCCCTGGACACTTGTTTCTCCAGGGCCCTATGCCTTCTCTCCTCATCCCTCTGGAGGGCCTGGGAAGGTTTCTCAGCAGCCAGGGTCTTTCGTAGCCTTGCAGATGCTGTAGCCTGTACCTGACCCCACTGGAGGGTCCCTCCCAAGGAGACAATGGAGGAGAATCAGGCCTCTCTTCACCATCCGCCATTACAACACCTCCCTGCCCAGGGACAATGTTGGGGCTTCTTCAGGCTCAGCCCAACCAACCAGTAGCAATCACAGCTTCTCCTTAAAAACTCACAGCCTCTGCGCAAGGTTTTCAGCCTCCGGTAGACCTTTCCGGCCCCTTTTCAAGCCGTGTGGCTGCTGGCAGCTCCACACGGTCCGCCACGCGTTCTTTAGCCTCCCGTGCTGCTCTGGAGTCTCATAGCCCACTCTGGGCCCTTAGGGGCCTGCCGCTACTGCCGCTGTGGAAGGGATTGCCCCCCAGGATGGCAGGGATGAGAGCGAGACACCGTAGCAGCCTTGGCCTTAGCCCAAGCGGTTTGTTAGAAAACGAGGCCCAAAATGGCCACTGAATGGTGTCTGGCCTCCAACAGCCTCCACAAGCGGCCGGGAGCAAGCCACACCCAGGGAAGGCTTCCACGAAGCAGATGGAGGCAAGTGGGGAAAGGCAGGGAGGAGGAGAAGGCAGGATGGCACTGGATTGTATTTGGAAATTTCAGAAGCCAAAAGCAACTCTTCCTTCTTCGGCCAGACAGAGTTGAAACTCGGAGCCAGAAGCAAGGAGCACGGAGGCGTGACTTCAGTTTAACTCTGACTCGAGGCCAATTGGACATCATAATACCCATTCCTGGCTAATCCTGCAAATTCCTCCAGAAAACTGCAGGGCAGCATCATTGAGCATTTATAATCACTTAAATAAAGAAATGTCATCTTTTCTTCCATCTTACCTCTTGGCTCCTTCTGCCTTTTTCATTACCTTAGCAGTACTTAGTTTGGTTTCAGAAGGACAACTATGGAGTCTCATACTCAGTAAAAGAAAAGCTCTGACGCAATATTTGGGTTTAACAAGAGCCTTTGGAGTGCTTCTTTCTATTAACAATAATAACCAAAACCAAATACATTTTATTGACTATGCCAGGAATGGAAGTTCTATAAACTGACAGACACAAGCATTTTCAGTGAATCCATATACTAGATGAGATTCTGTAAAAGAACCAAAAGTGTGCCACAGAAAAAAGTAGCCAGAAGAAAGGATATGAGCCTAAATAGATGATTTGGCCTGCTCTAGCACTCCTTGAAGACATAATTTCCATTATCTGACTAGGGATGCAAAAATACACATAACCCCAATGCCAGTTGCTGCCACCTACTGATCATCTTACTTCTTGCAGTCCAGATATGGAAGCCCTCTAATGGACAGACTTGTATCATTAAACCATGTGAAAATTAACTTTGCGTATACTCCTTGAAATACTTTGTCAGACATGTCCAAAATCTTCTAAGAATAAAAGTTTTGGAAACAAGACTACATCTGCAGTGAATTGTGGGATAAGTAAAACCTTCAGTTTAGAGCCCAACTGAAGATTTTACCTACTATACCATTAATGGAAAACAGTTTTTACACAATAAGTTAAAATCATAATATATCCTATTATACTATAGTTTACAAAATCACTTTCAAAGTATAACTGACTTTCCTGGAAACTCTCCATCCTCTCTGCCTTATTTACTGGGTCTTGGATTCAGATCATTAGAACTTAGTAACTCTTCCCTTGTTACAGAAAGTAATTAAACTCTGACAACTCGGGGTTCTTCCTTAGTGCAATTTGCAGAAAGCTCAGATCTAATCTGAACTTACTCCACTGTTGTTTTTGGAAACCCCGCACTCCAGCACGTCAATGTGCTACCTTGGCCAATTGTAACCCTGCCTTTTGACTTGGACCACCCATCAATTTCAGACAACTGACTCCAAAGGTTACAGTATAAGGATGGTCTTTTCAACCCTCTGAAAAACATAAGAGATCCCTCATCTCTTATGGTTTTATACAGCAGAATCCAGAATGGATTAATTAAACAGTCATTAGTCTTGAACCAAGCATTCAAATTGGATACTGTAACTAAACAGAATAACAAAGTTGAAAGGGAGTTTGGAGATCTTCTTGTCCAATCCCCTATACAAGCAGGAGACCCTATATCGATGATGGTGAATCTAAGGCACCTGTGTCACAGGTGGTATGCAGAGCCCTCTCTGTGGGCATGCGAACCGTCACCACAGCTCAGCTCCACTGTGCATGAGCACATGCCTCCTGCCGGCCAACTGGTTTTCAGGTCTCTGCCACGCATATGTGAGGGGCATGTGTGAGAGGGTGCAAAGGGGTCACGCACATGCGAGGGGGCAGGGGGAGCACGGGGGTTATGTGCGCATGTGCAGAGTGCACGCAGTTGTGCATGCATGGGGGCAGGGCGCATGCAGGGGAGTTGCGCATGCTTTCGGCACATGATGACAAAAAGGTTAGCCATCACTGCCCTACACTATTCCGTACAAATGGCTGTCCAAATCTCTTCTTAAAAACCTCCAGTGGTAGAGCACCCACAACTCCTGAAAGCAATCCATTCCAATGGTTAATTGTTCTGTCAGGAAATTTCTGTCAAAAGAAATTTGTCCTTAGTTCTAGTTGCTTATCTCCTTGAATAGTTTCTATCCATTGCTTCTTGTCATGCCTTCTGGTGCTTTGGAAAATAGATGGACCTCCTCTTCTATGTGGCAACTCTTCAAATATTGGAACACTGCCATCATGTCACCCTTAGGCCTTCTTTTCACTAGACTAGATATACCCAATTCCTGCAACCCTTTTGTCAGGATTCCAAGTAACATCCCCAACGAAAGAAGACTCCAAGGCTAGAAGTTCTTCAAAGTTCCATTTTATTTGAGATGTCATATTGGCACATCTGCAAAAACCCGAATCTGAAAGCTTCCAGATTTTTCCCGCCCAACAGAAAGTCCAAGACCCTTCCCCTGCACCCAAATGTCTATCACATGTCCAATCAATGCACCATCCCCAACTGGAGGTGCCTCCCAGTCATGCCACTCCAGCTGCAGGCCTAATATCCTTAACTCTCTGAGAAAGGAATGTTATTATGGCTAGATATCCCTGCAACTCCATGTAATCTCCCCTTCCAGTTTCCCAGAGCACTAAAATGTGGCAGCCCTGAAGAATTCAAGAAAAAGACGATCTCCAGGGCTGACAGGCTGCCCCCTGAACTGATGATCATGTCCTGCAACAAGACAGACGGAGGGGTTAATCACATATTCTCTAACCATCTCTTCTTTCCCCCTGCCCGGGGGGGGGGGGACGGACACTTTGGCTTATCAGGGAATTTATCATTGAATTGTTTCACTAATCTTTGTGCCTTTACATCCCAGGTTTTGACCCAGGTAGGTTCAGACAAACAGTACCCTTTCCAATGAATTAAATATTGCAATCAATCCCTATACAATCTAGAGCAGTGATAGCGAACCTTTTGCGGCTCACGTGCCAAAAGTGGGGGGAGTGCAGGGGGGTTGTGCGTGGGTGTGCCACATCCATAATGCTATGCGCATGATCCCAGCGCGCATGCACACATGACCAGCGCTCCCATTTTTGGTGCTTTTTTCATCCTCCCCAGGCTCCAGAGGCTTTATAGGAGCCTGGGGAGGGCGGAAATAGCTTCCCCCTCCGGAGGCTTCAGGAGCTTCCTTGAAGCCTCTGGAGTGCAAAAAACCAGCTCTACGAGCAACTCCGATTTGTTCATAGGGTCGGGTTTTTTGCCCTCCGGAGCCTTCAGGAAAGCCTCCTGAATGCTCCAGAGGGCTAAAAATGGCCTTACAAGCAACTCCGGTTTGCCCGTAGGGCTGGGTTTTCGTGCTCCAGAGCCTTCAGGGAAGCTCCTGAAGCCTCCGGAGGGCAAAAAATGGCCTCAAAAGAAGGCTGAAGTCAGCTGGCACGGACAAATGGCTCGCGTGCCACCTGTGGTATGCGTGCCATAGGTTCACAATCACGGATCTAGAGTCTAGGATTCTCTTAATCTCATAATGGGTTCCCCCTTGCACCACTATAGGCTTGGGTGCTAGTCGGTCCTGTGGCCTCAATCTTGATCTAACTGCTGGCCTTAATAAACTGCAATGAAAGACAGGATGTACTTTTCCTCGTATGCATGGGAGATCAAACTTAACTGTTACTTTTTTGAAGATGGGAACCTCATCAGCTCTTTTCCAGTTCTCTTGAAGTTCTTTCGTGCTTCAGGATCTTTGAAGCACATGGTTCAGTGGTTCCAAGATTACGTCCATCAGTTCCTTCAGAACTTTGGAATGTAATCCATCTGGTTCTGGAGATTCGAATGGCAGTCCATTGACCAGGTCAGCAGTTGGGACAGTCGAGGCATGTGAGAGGGGGTTCTGTTTTTAATAGTTCTGTTAGGGGCAGAGTGACATCTGCGAATTCTGGGATGAATTGTCTATAGAAGTTTGTAAAACCCAGGAAGACTTGAATGGTGCGTGGGGGCTGCCAGTCTAGCACTGCTTTCACTTTTCCTGGGTCCAACTCTCCTTCTCCACTTGATACTCGGTAGCCTAGGTAATCTAGGGAGGTTTTATGGAATTCACATTTTGAGAGCTTTGCATAAAGCTTTGCAGCTAGGAGTTTCTTCAGCACCTGCCGTACTAGCTTTACATGCTCTTCCAGGGTCTCACTGAATATGAGAATGTCATCTAGGTAAAGTAGGACCCCTTTGTATAGATGCTCATATAGCACTTCATTTATCAGCTGCATGAAGACTGCAGGGGCCCCTTGCAGGTCAAATAGCATGACTTTAAATTGGAAGCTGCCAAGCGGGCAGTTAAAAGCGGTCTTCCAACTGTCCCCCTCTTTAATCTGTATGCGATAATAGGCCTCTCTCAAGTCAGTTTGGTGAACACCTTGACCTTGGCTAAGTGGCTTAGCATGTCCTTCGTGAGGAGGGGGTAAGTGTTCTCTACGCAAACAGCATTAATTCCATGAAAATCCACGCAAGGCCTCAAACAGCCCTCCCCCCGGTCTTTTCTCTCTTTAAATAGGATGGGGGCTGCCACCCAGAACTTAGCGGACTGAATAAAGCCCCATGCTAAGTTGGCATCAATGTATTTTCTTAACTTGGCGTTATGGAGTTATAACTTTTGGAGTTATGGAATACATCTTTGGTTTAGGCAGCTTTGCTCCCGACATGAACTCAATACTGTTGGCCTGTGAGGGGAGAGGAAGTTGCAATCTTCCGACAGGTCTCAGTATTGTCTTGGCACCTGTGGGCTGCCTGGAAGTTCGTCTATGGCAGGAGCTGCAGTCTCTCGCTTACTGGAGCTCGCTACTTTTTTGTAGTTATCTGGATGGATGGGTGACAGTGAGCCGATACCTATTATTAGCTTTCAGTAGCTGTCACCCCACGTGATGGTTGGTCCCCATTTGTCTAACCAAACGAGGCCCAATATGATTGACTCTGTCATTTTTTGAGTTATGATGAACCGGATGAGCTCACAGTGGCGACCTATCACTACTCTGATTAGTTCCATGACTAGGGTGGCAGGGGCCCTCTTATCAGCATCCCATTGATTTGCTCAAAACAGATTGGGTGCACTAGGGGTTTTGTGCCTATCCCTAGCTGTTGGACAATCTGGAGGCTGATCAAACATCTGGTGCAGCCAGTGTCTGTGACGGCCTCAACCTCCCCTTGGGCTCTTGTATCTGGCACTACAATCTAGTTTTTGATAGTGAAGGGGTGGATGGCTTCACTTACCATCATTGTATGGCCATCATCACTGCTGCTCCCTTCAGTGGAGCCCGGAGGGGTTTCTCTGGCTGGAGTTTCCTTTTTCTCAACTGGAAGGAGAGGAATCTCAACAGCCTGTTTGGCGATCTTCCCCTTCTCCGGTGGCTGCCTTGGAGTTCTTCTTTCCTAGGATGCAGAGGGGGACCGGACTTGAGGGACTGGAGCAGGGGCCAGGCATTCTAGTGCCCTGTGCCCATGCTGGCCACATCAATAACACTTGATCATCCCAGACGGAGTGGGTTGCGACGCATCAACTGGCTTGACTAGAGTTGGGTGACCCAAAGTTCTTTTTGCCGGGTTTTCTATAGTTGGTTTTCGATGAGGGTGGATTTCCAAGTCCATGGGCACAGCTGTATTGTACCAGGCTTGTAGGTGCTCTGGGACACCCCTGATACTACATGCTTGTCTGAGGTCTGGGTTCAGGGCTTCCTTGAAGTGGTAGATGAGGCATTCAGGCCAGTCTCTCTATTTTCCAGCCAGCCTCTGGAATTCCCACACCAATTCTTTTGAGGGCTGGGCCGCTTGCTTCAAAGCTCTAATCTGGGCTTCAGCCTCAATCTGGTGGGCTGTGACCTCGAACCAGCCGCAGAGCAGTTGGACGAACTCATCCACATCTTCTAGCTCGGGGGGCCCTTCATCATGTAGTTCAACTATCCACTCTGCTGCTTCCCCCTCATTCATTCCATCTACAATTTCTGAAATCATATCTTGATTGGTTTGATATTGGTCCCCATAGCAATCAACGTGGGACCAAACTGGATTAAGGAAATAGGCCAGCTTTCCCAGAGTCCTGTCGAACATTGCTCTGAACTGTGGAGGAAGAGTGGCTGGGGGAGCTGATTGCGGTACCAATGCCAGGACAGGACTTGTTATGCAGTTCATAATTTAGAACAGCTATCATAAAATCAAAAACTTGTGTTCAGTTCTAAAGCCAAGTTTAAGGCTAACAATATTCCTTGAGAGCTAACTAGTCAGAATGAAGGATTAAAAATTATTAAGCAGGACATTTCCTCATGCCTTGGAAATTGAGTACTCAAGCACTTGAATACTATTACTTGCAGAATAGTATTCCATTCATATTCAATATATGGAACTATAACAAAACAAAACTTCAAAAAACACAATGTTTTGATTTGTTCTTATACAATTCTTATACAGACTTGACATTAGCATTAAATAGAATATTTAATTTTAGATACAGGTAGTTGTCCTGACCCACCCACCCCTCTGGTATACCAAGTCACTCCGACACAAAGTCTCTTCCAGATGTTTATTGACATACAGGTTCCACCTTGGCAGCAATCCAGCCTGCCAAGGTCAAGATAGCACTCTGGGCAGCAATCCAGCTACAGCGACACCCCTTGGCAGCAATCCAGCTACCAAGCTCCAGATAATCACCTTAGCAGCACTCCCTGCCAAGGTCCAGGGAACAGATTGGCAGCAATCCAGGTAAAACCCTTTGGCAGCAATCCAGCCTGCCAAAGTACGACACAGATCTGAGCTTCTCCAATTCCAATGATCAGTTGATTCCTGCAAAGGGTGTGTCCACAAGCAGTCCCTTTATAGTCTGGAGAGGAGTCCAATTATCAGCAGCTGAGAGCAATTACCTCCTGTAACTGCTCAATTGCTCCTTACGCCTGGCAGCACGCCGGTAACCAGCATCTAATAGCTCAGTGCTGATGTCTGACTCACTGTCCTGTGACTCCTCCCCACTGCTCCAAGGCATGACATCAGGAGCCCCCTTCCTTTGGCTTTCACCACTGCTCCATGCCTCAGGCGCCTCCTGGTGGCCAACCAGCCTCTCTGCGCCCTGCTCAGAGTCGGAACCCTGTCCAGGGTCCTCCACATCCTCCTGAGCCGACTCAGAGGGACCCTCGCTGTCGGAGTCTGGTGGCAACTCCAACGGCTCCTGCTGGGCCACAACAGGTAGTCCTGGACCTATGACCACAATTGAGCCAAAAAAAATTATTGTTAAGTGAAACATTTGTTAAGTGAGTTTTGCTGAATTTTACGATCTTTCTTGCAACATTTGTTAAGTGAATCACTGCACTTATTAAGTTAGTAACATGATGGTTAATTGAATCTGGCTTCCCCATTAATTTTGCTGAGCAGATGATGTCAAAAGATGACCCTGGGACACTTCAATCGTCATAAATATGAACCAATTGCCAAGCATCCACATTTGAATCAGGTGATCATGGGGATACTACAATGGTTATGTATTTAACAGTCATAAGTCACTTTTTTCAGTGCCATCGTAACTTCAGTTACTAAACAAATGGTTGAAAGTCAAGGACGTGTATTACATGTAGTTATTTTAAATGTATATTTCGATATATTTTAAAACCTATTTTTAATAGACAATAATTATGAGTGTTCTGATGTTCTTTTTACCAACCATGGAAGGAACCTTACAAACTGCTTAGAGAAATAAACTCTTAAAACAAAAATTATATACCCAACTTTCATTAAGAGGGACCCATATTTAAACTATTAGTAGCCTTATAAATGCATTCTTTCAGGAAGGATATACAACAGTGGTGGCGAACCTATGGCACACATGCCAGAGATGGCACTCAGAGATTTCTCTGTAGGCACGCGTACTGTTGCCCCAGTTCCATTGCGTTTCTCACCGTCGTTTGCAGGACTAAAAAAAAAAGTGTGAAACAGCATTCTGCCTTCCTCGCAGTGCATATCCTGTTGCTGCCTCTATGACCTGCCCGTTGCGCAGCACTGTGAAATTTAGCGTGCTTCATAATGGGGGAGATGGGGTCCCATCTTCCTCCTGGTGCCCATTACGACGTGGAGCCACAATGCAACCCTGCGTCAACGTGGGCTTCCTCTTGCCTCCCGGATGTCAGTTGCTTTTCCTGCAGAGCTGCCTGTGTTGATGCCCTGCCTCCCCACTGGCTAGCTGGTCTTTGGCTCTCCACTGACCAGCTGATCATGGGCACACTGCTCCTGGGCTCCTTGGGCTCCAGACGTCAGATTCCCACCACCCAGCACCAGTTCAAGAGTTCCTTCCTCCCCCCCGCTGGGGGGGGGGAGAGGGAGGAAGGGTGAGAAAGAGAGAGGGAGGGAGAGAAAGAGAAAGGGGAGAAAGGAAGAGAGGGAAGGAAAGAGAGAAATGATATTACAAACATTTTTCTTTTTCATCGTTGCTAAACATATTTCAAAAGCAGAAAAAAATGAAGGGGCATAAAAGTGCACTTAGAACAATTAGCTGAACTATGTGTTGTTTATCATTATTATTCATAGTAAAACCTCAGTATTCAGGTTAAATTGCCGTGTTGGCATTTTGCCATAAATAAATGCGTTTTGGGTTGCAGTTTGGTCACTCGGTCTCTAAAAGGTTTGTCATCACTGATATACAATATACAGCATACCTTTCCAAAAGCTCTCATAGAAGAGAAATGCAGATGTTACATTACATCAAATCTCCATGGAGGGATGTCTTAAGACTTCCACACCTTGGGAAGTATGTATTTCTATATAGTACACATCTTATCTGGTGTTTTTAATTATGATCACCATATGACGCTCTATGACTTATTTTGTCCTATTTGACAGTTGTCAGACACTAGTCGTCAGATGTTATTCTTTGAGGTTTGTACCTTTTACTGAGCACTGAACTTATGGACCTTTGCACTTCAGTGATTCCATACAGTGCATTACAGATAGTCCTCTACTTACAACCGATTACTTAGAAGACCTTCCCAAGGCTACTTATGACCTGGATTCAAAGTTCGAACTCTTAATGGCCCCTAAAGTTACATGATTACATTTTGAGTGTTCAGGAACTGGAACACATTTACAGCTGTTTGCAACATCCCATAGTCACCTGACCATGATTTACAACATTGTTTTTTCTAGAAACCAGCATTTACTTCCAATTTCTGGCAAAAAAAAATGCCCACTGTGGACATGGATTCACTTAATGACCATGGAGTTCACTTAACATTCTCAGTGATTCACTTAACATCTGACACGAAAAAGCTGTAAAATTGGGCACAGTCATGTGGTGACCCCTAATAATCAGCACCACTTATGACCATAATTCTGGGCTCAATTACAGTCAAAAATTGAGGACTACTTGTATGTTTAGGAGCTACCCAGGTCCTGGCAATCAACAGTATTGCAGGAAGAGTTATCTAGGGATATACATAATAGCATATGGAAGATGAGTTATATAGTACACAGAATCTACATAAGAATAGGGCAGATTGTATATATAGTTTCCTGAAATACTGCTAAGAGCCAAGACTTTTGGATTCTCCCTTGATTTAAAACAATACAGGTAGACCTCAACATACAAATGGTGACAGTTCAAAATTATAACAGACCCTCCCAAAATCTACTTATGACCTGGTTTCAAAGTTATAACCACTGAAGCGCTCCCACAGTCATTTGCCCTTAAAAGAAACTGAAGAGATATTGTGATGTGCTTCTCCATTGATTCCTCCTCCCTATCCTGCCTTGCCAGTCCCCGGAAGCACTGGGTCTGCTTTGCCACCCCATTGAGTTTCCACAGTCTCCCCCCGTCACTGATTAGTGTGAGTGGTGTGTGTGTGTGCGAGAGTCATCAGCGAAGAGAGATGGGCACACTTGTCTTTGCCAGTTCTGCCACTACTATTCCAGGAGAAAAGCAACGGTGGGACTGGCAAAGGCAGGTGTGCCCCTCATTGTCCTTCCCTAATGTTTCCCACTGGCAAGACTGTCAGTCACTGTGTGACAGGCATGTGGGCAATCAAACAAGAAGCATTATGGAAGAAGAGCAAGCTGCATTTTCCTAGGCCACTTACAGAATTCAGCACCCTTTTGAAAAGCCCACAATTCATTACATTCATTCTGAAGATGGCACTTGTTTCTGGGCTGTAGCCATGCAGGAATGGTGAAGGATGGGACAGCTTGTTTCATTCCCAATGTGATCTGCAGAGCTTCCAGAAGGAGATCTATGGTAAAAAGTAAGTGAGCATATAGTGATGGAGATGAGGAGGAGCATGTGGAACTCTGAGGGGTGGAAAGCAGACTACAGGTTAACAGAATAAAAGAATTGGAAGAGACCTTGGAGGTTTTCTAGTCCAACCCCTGCTAAAGCAGGAGACCCTAGACCATTTAAGATAAATGACTGTCCAGGAGGTGGGGAGGCCTGGAGCAGGGACTGCACTAGGCCTCCCGTGGCTACCTCAGGAGCCCTTGAGGCCGTTAAGTGTCCTATGCTCCACTTAACGACCTGTATGTTCTTTTAACAACTGCATCAGGAGAGCAGAGATCAGGGGTCATTAAGTAAAGCAGTTCACAGCTACCCCAACATTTGACAATAATGAGCAGGCTCAATTACAGTCATAACCCAAGGACTATCTGTGCCATTTCTTCCCCAATTAAAAGGCAACATAAAGATGTAGATGCAGATTAAATCCTATAGAGAATATCGTATACGGACGTCAATAAGGCAGTTGACAAAGTAGACCACAGCCTACTTCTTGGCCAGAAGAACAATGGGCAATAGACAGCATCACCATCAGATGAATTTGCAATTGGCTGACCAACCACACTCAGCATGTGGTCCTCAAAGGAACTACATGTATGTGGAGGGAAGCATGCAATGGGGAATCTCAACATTCTGCTCTTCAACACAATGTAGATGAAGGGATACAAGGAAAACTCAACAAATTTGCAGACAATGCCAAGCTGGAGAGAATTGATAGACTTGAGATTCAGAAGGAACTTGACTTGAGAAAATTAAGATCTTGTACTTAGGCAGGAAAAACCAAATGCACAGGTATAGAATAGGAGGTTGCCTGGCTCAATAGTAGTAAATGTGAGAGAAATCTAGATGTTTTAATGGATCATCATTTAAGTATTACTCAGCGCAGTTCTAGACTGCATCAATAGAGGGATAACATCAAGATTGTGGGAAGTGATAATATGGCTCTATTCTAATGTGTCCAGTTTTGGTCATCAAAATACAAAAAAGAATCTGAGGCCTTACAAAGATTGCAGAGAAGACCAGCAAAGATGTGTGAAGAAGTGGAAAAGCCAGTTCTAATATTTCATGTGCACAAAGCATGAGATAAATTTATCTTCCCCCCCTTGGACTACCCATGAACCTTTGTCCACCAATTGGTTGCACCTGGGTTGTTTTGAGAATGATCTATCCGTCTGGGACATTCCCACAGCTGATGATCTTGGGATGGAAGTGTCTCAGGCGTCCAGATGGCACACCTGCATTCCAAAGTTTCCCTCCCAAGCCACCATCACATTCTAATGCCTTCCCTCCCTCCTCCCATTGTTTTGTCTAGTTACGAGCAAGCTGTGTAGCAAGCCAACCATGACATGCCGACCCTACAGAAAGAAAATTAATCCTACAAAGAGACAAAGACAAACATTATTCCTAGAGTAGTCTTTGCGCACAAACATCCTATCAAGGTTGATTTGGGTACTTGGCATGGAACCTCTGAGTTAGGCCTGGGGGCATAGACATTCCCTGCCACCACCCACTCTGCCTCCACTAAGGAAAATCCTTTAAACAAAACCAAATACTGCAACCTCCCCTTACGGTACCGAGAGTCAAGGATTTCCTTAATCTCAAAATTCTTTACCCATATGGGGGATGATGGTGGTAGAGGGGTCTTAATGGATAGCCTTAAAGAGGACATACAAAAGGGCTTCAACAAACTACAGTGAAACACTGGGTGAATGCACCTGAGATTTTTGGATAATTTTAATTCCATTGTCACCGAATTTAAAACCTGCATAATGGGGAAAGGACCCAACTTCTTGCATGGCTGCCTCAATTGCAGGAACTTCATGGACAGGTCATGATATTCCTTGGGAATATGTGGTTCTGAGCTATCACTCTCACTTAGTGTATTGGCAATTTCCGCTTTCACTTTCTTAACCGCAGGCATGTGGCAGTTTCTTAGCACTTTTTCTAACCCTTGCCGGTTGGATACTTTCCTTCAAGTCTCTCTGTCCCAACTGATAGATGGGGTCAATTTTTTCCACCATGCCAAGCCTAGGAACATGGCTTCTGTCATCCCCGGGGCCACAATAAATCAACTAGTCTCTGTGTGGGTCCCAGCTTTTATCTTCACAGGCTCGGTCAGGCAGGTCGCTGACATTTCACCTGCTATCAAACTGTCTAGCTGGGAAGATGCTATAAGCGTCCTTGGCCTCATTCCTACCTTTTCTACCACTTGGGGGCTGACCAGGCCCCTGGTGCATCCTGAGTCCAATAAGGCTGTATGGGTCCACTTTATTCCTGAGGACACCAAAACCTCCACTTTAGCAGTCCAGGGGATGATGGTGCCACATATCATTGGGTCGTCTTCTCCTTTGCTGTCGCTCTCGTAGAGGAACAGCAGAAGAGGAGTGATGAAGGCTGCTGCCGCTTGCACTGGGGTTGCAGCTGTGCCTGCCAGTGCCACTGGCTGAAGTATAGGGGAAAAGGGAGTCACCAGGAGCATTGGGGGTTTCATGGGCCCTAGGCCAGGGTGGCAGTCACGGCTCCTGGTGTCACTGCTGCATGAATCTCCATTCCTGTAAACTTCTCTTTCAACTACTCCATGGAAGGCCTGAGGCCGGCAATCGGTATCTTCCAGTCAGCAGGGCTAGTCTTTGCTTTTCATATACTGCCTCAGACCAAGGCTACTGCCTCAGACTCCAGTAGGGAGAAGGTCTTTGGCCTCCGCTGTCTTGCCCATGATTGTCACCCAAAGGATCTTTGGTCTCTGGTACGGGGGCTTCCCTCATTCGCTGCTTCACAGTTGGGCGTAGCTGCTCAGTCTTCTCAGGTTTTGGCTTCAGGGCCCCCCCGGTGGCTTGCATCCTGCTCTGACTTGAAACGGTACTGGTTCTTACCAAGCCAGGATCTCTCCCAGCTTCTTTTTCTCCTCCATGTCTTTGGAACCAGCCAGCATCTTGAGTTTGACCTCCTCATGGAGTCCAGGTAAGTTATTAGAGTGAGAACTGGCTTAATGCCAACCGTCCCAACATGCTAGCCAGCAAAAGAAACTCCTGATACCTTTTTTTTTCTCCAAGAGTATACTTTACTGAAAAGCATGTGGATACAGACATCAAAAAGCCAGTTCTAGGTTTGCATTGTAAAAAGCATAAGATAAATCTCCTGCCCCTAGACCTCCCATTGTCCTTTGTCCACCAATCGTTTGCACCTGGATTGTTTTGAGAAAGTTCTGTCTGCCTCTGACTTCCCAGAGCTGATGACCATGGGTTGGAACTGTCTCAGGCTTCCAGATGGCACACTTGCATTCCAGAATTTCCTTCCCAAACCACCATCACATTCCAATCCCTTCCCTCCCCCCTCCCGTTATTGTTGTCTGGTTGCAAGCAGGCTGCATAATTAGTCAACCATGACACTTCCAATGCAAAAAGGGCTATCACAGGGCATCAGTTTATTGGAACAGGGCATCAATTTATTCTCCATAGCACTTAAGGCAGAACAAGAAGCAATGGATATAAGCTGGATAAAAAGAGATCCAGCGTGGATCTAAGGAGAAATTTTCTGACAGTGAGAACACTTTAATCCAGTGATGGCGAACCTTTTTTGGCTCGCGTGCCATAAGTGGGGGGGGCGCAGGGGGGTCATGTGCAGGTGTGCAGCACCCATAATGCAATCTGCGCGCCCCCCAGTGCACATGCGCGCACGACAGGCGCGACCCCCCCATTTTTGCATGCTTTTTTCGCCCTCCCCAGGCTCCAGAGGCTTTATAGGAGCATGGGGAGGGCGAAAACAGCCTCCCCCGCCCACCCGGAAGCCCTCCGGAGTTTCAGGGACCTTCAGGAGACTTCCCTGAAGCCTCCGAAGCAGTCAAAATGACCCTCCAAGCAAACCGGAAGTCACTTCCGGTTTGCTCGGAGAGTTGTTTTAAGTGCTCCGGAGGCTTCAGGGACCGTCAAGAGGCTTCCCTGAAGCATTCGGAGCGCTCAAAACGACCCTCTGGAGCTTGGGGAGGGCGAAAAATGGCTTTAAAAAAAGGTGAACTTAGCTGGCCAGCGGGCGCATGTGCGCTGGCCAGCTGACAGGGCAGCGCCTCGCGTGCCCTGACAAATGGCTCCGCGTGCCACCTGTGGCACGCGTGCCATAGGTTCGCCATCACTGCTTTAATCCATGGATGAGCTTACCTCCCAGTGTTGTGAGTGCTCCATTGCTGGGGGTTTCAGGAAATGATTGGGCAACCAATTGTACAGGATGGTATAAGGACTCCTGCCTTGGGAAGGGGTTGGCCTAGCAGACCTTGAAGGTCCCTTCTAGCACTATGAATTTATGAGAATAAATAACTAAATACACCCACACCCATAGACATTAAACTCAACTTTTTTAGCAAAATAAGCAGCTATTCAACCAAATAAAGGTTTATAAAGCTTTCAAAAAATTAATCCATCATATTTTTTTAAAAAAAGAGGGCTATTAAAATAACAGGATAAAAATACTTGCCAGCCAAACTTTAATTACATAGCCTCAAATAGGCTGGGACTTTGAATCATCAAGATAATAATACTTCTGATCTTCCTTTACCATCTCAAGAAAGGTAATTCAGAAAGGACTCTATCAGATCCCTCACACCCTTGTGCACAGCTGTGGGAAATAGTTTCTGAATGTATTACCAAGCACACGGCACAAGAGGATAAGCTGTAGGGGATCTTTGGACCTTCCTTACATCCTACCTGTTTACCCTCATAAGCTTATTCTGACATGCTCCATCAAAACACCAAGAAAATCCTGAATATAAACAAGGAAAATGATTACAGGCAAGGTTGGGGAGGGCTTCAGGACCACAATGCTAAATTGTGATCAGAACCTCTAAAATAAGCATTGGTGTGTCTTCACCTTCAAAGAAATAGAAATTTAGTTTTGCATCTTTTCTTATATGTTGAAAAGAGTGATGAAATTAAAACTCAGGGTATTTTATGTTGCTTTGCTTGAGGTAAGCCAGATTTCAACCCACTGTAACTTTGAATTCCAGATCTCAGTTGATACAAGTTAAAGCCCATAATTTCAGCCTTGTTAAGGAGAGTTATGGGGAAAAGCTCAACCACAATCTCTGCCATTTTGAATCCCAGTGTGAACAGTTTCACACTGTTCAGAACTCTAAATATTCTAATTTTGGGAATACAATGCTTTCATTTATTTCATATGTTAAATACAGAATAGCTTTTTTACTGGAATTGTATTAATGCTACAGGAATGATACATATGTACACACTCAACTTGCAAGCACTCATAATCCTACATTTACCTGCCAGCTCCCACTACACAAGCATGCAGAATATAAGCAAAAAAAATCCCTCAAGTAAACCACAACTTATTTCTTAGTAAACTAGAAAAATGTGGGTGAACAGTATCACCACCAGATGGATTTATAACTGGCTGACAACCTGCACTCAATGCGTAGTCCTTAGCAGTACTACTCTACATGGAGAGAAGTGAACAATGGGATACCACAAGGCTCCGTCTTAGGCCCAGTACTCTTCAATGTTTTCGTAAATGACTTAAATGAGGAAATAGCAGGGCAACTCATCACCTTTGTAGATGATACCAAGTTGGAAGGAATAGCCAAGACCCTAGAAGACAAGCTCAGGATCCAAAAGGATCTTGACAGACTTGAATAATGGGCCCTATACAAAATGAAATTTAATATGGAGAAAAGCAAGGTTTTACACTTAGGCAGGAAAACCAAAGATACAAGTACAGATTAGGTGAAATCTGGCTCAAAAACAGTAACTGTGAGAGGGATCTTGGAGTCATAGTGGACGATGACCGTATTTTTTGTACTATAAAATGCACCTTCCTCACCACCAGAAAGTGGGTGGGAATGTCTGTGTGTGTTATAGAGTGAATATTGCTGTGGGGGGAGGGAGGTTGGTGCAGCGGCTGCCACTTTACGCTGCCACCAGGAAATGCTGGAGGCTTCGCTGCCAAGCATCTGATCAGGGGTTGTATCGGCCTCCTGGAATACCACTGATTAGATGTTCACCACTGGGGATCACCACTGCAGCAAATGGCAGCAATTCCCACCACCTGGAACAGCTGATCAGAGGTATTCCAGGAGGCTAATCCAAACACCGATCAATTGCCAGGCAACGAAGGGTCCTGTGTTTCCCGGTGGCGGTGTTAGCAGCTCAACTCAGTTGACCGGTGGTAGGCACAACAGAGCGGAGCCCTGACGAGTCACGTGCTGGAGCTGATCTGGCTGTTTGCTGCAAGGACATTAGGCACATGAATACTGGATGGATGCTGGGAGGCAGAGGCAGATTTTTTTTCTTGTTTTCCTCCTCTAAAGCTAATGTGCATCTTATTGTCCAGTGTGTCTTATAGTGTGAAAAATACGATACTTAAATATAAGCCAGCAGTTTGCGGAAGAAGCCAAAAAAGCTAATACAATTCTTGGTTGAATAGAGGCATAGAATCAAAATCATGTGAAGTATTAGACCGCTTTATAAAATCTTAGTAAGACCACACCTGGAACACGGCACCCAATTTTGATCACCACATTACATAAAGGATATTAAGACTTTGGAAAAAGTGCAGAGAAGAGCAACTAAGATGATTAAGGGGCTGAAGACTAAAATATATGAAGAATGGTTGCAGGTATTGGATATGGCTAGTCTAGCAAAAAGAAGGACTAGGGGTGAAATGATATCCGTGTTCCAGTATTTGAGAGGCTACCACAACAAAGACCAGATCAACTTATTTTCCAATGCACCAGAAGGCAAGATAAGAAAAAATGGATGGAAACTAATCAAGGAGAGAAGTAACCTGGATTAAGGAGAAACTTTCTAACAATGAGAACAATGAAGCAATGGAACAGCTTGCCTTCAGAAGTTGTGGAGGATTTTAAGAAAAACCTCACTGGAGGTTTTTAAAATGACAACCATTTGTCTGAAGTGGTATAGGGTCTCCTGCTTGAGAAGGGTTTGGATTTGAACAGGGCTCTCCAACCTCTGGGCCTTGGCCCACCTGTGGGCTGTTAGGCGTTTGTGACCGGGCTGTGGAAATGGCAGGTGAGCGCACATGAGCATCTCCACTTGGACAAGCAGTGGGCAAAAATGTGCATGAATGCTCCATTTGCGTTAGCTGAGCACACGCTTGCCAGCTACTGACACGGAGCCATCCCCTCTCCCCCCTTCTGGTCTGCAAAGCTGTAAAGTTTGGGGAACTCTGGACTAGAAGATCTCCAAGATTCCTTCCAGCTCTATTCTGATTCTGTTCAAAGTAATATAGTATTCTATTTGGCTTTTGTATAACACAAATACAAAAATTAATTCAATGAAAAGATATTATGCAACTTTAACAGAAAAGCTACCAGACACAGGTAACAACTCTGAAGTTCCACTATTCAAACATTCCTAATTTCCAGTCAGGCATCTGCAGGGCCCAAGGATGTAGACAGCAGGATTGAGAAGATCAAGAATTCCACCAAGCAATTTTCCTGCTCAGAGAGAACTGCCAATTCAAAGGAAGGGCAGAGACAAGACTTACGAGCTCAGCAGGAATCCTTTTATTGCAGAGTATTAATACAATGAAGCTTTGTTTCTGGAAAGCATAAGCGACCAAGGCAGGACATGAACAATGGCTCAGACTTAATTTGATTAGAAAAGCAAGGGTTAGCTCAAGACCAGGAGGAGAGGGGGGCAAAGCACAAAACCATTTGACTGGCATGTAAAAAACACAATTCAGATCCTAGAAAAGAGAGCCCTGCCTTTTCAAGATACTGCCTTGGAAGATATTCAATGCAAATGTCTCCCATGCACATTAATTAGGCTGTCAAGCTGGGCCTCTCTCTGTTCTTTGTGAGTAATAAAGGGGATAGCAGATGTGCCCTAGGGCTTCCATACACACATCACAAAAGGGCTAAATGCCTGGTAAAATCAAGGGATTCAAAAGGCTGCCATGGAACTGTCACATCAGAGCTGGATTTATGAGTTGAAGAGATGCTTTCCTCACCACACCACTCTTTTTAAAATGCTTTTGTTTAAAATGCACACCATTTTGGACCTGCAGTTAAAGTTTACACAAATACTCAGTGGTTATGCTATAAAAGAGTTGGCCTTCAATAGTTTGATTTTGCAACACAGAGCTTGGGATTTAACAAAAAACATGTGGACAATAAAAGCAATAATATGAGGTACAGATCAATTGACAGCTTCATGGATATTGGTCAGTTTCGTGACAGACTAACTTTTTAATTGCATCAAGATGCCTACTTATATTTGTCAGAGCAGCAGATATAACTCCTTGCTCTTATGATGATGATGATTTTGATGAGTTTATGCATTTCTTTAAAATAGTCATTATATGTTTGAACTCCCAAGCCTCTAAATAAATGTCAAAATCTGTTAAATCCTTCAATCATAAACATACTGTATATTTGCAAAAATATTATTATTGAAAGCTGATAATAGTATAGAACTGATGTTTCCCACCATACAGTGCCTTCCACTGATCATCTTGCTACTGTTAAAGTCTCAAATAGAAAGCTTTAAGCTGCCTTTCCATAATTGTGAAATGAGAAAATTTATTTTAGAAATTACAACCCTACTGCAAAAGTGTTTGAGACATTTAGAAGCATGACAAGTTCTGACCAATTTTCAGATATTTTAAACTTATATAAGACAATTTTCATTTACAAATGTCAAGACTTCCATTTAGAGATTTACCTTTAAACAGGAGACATCAGCACATTATATATGCAGACTCAATTAGTCAAGGATTCCTAAGATAAAAAATTAAAGATATTTTACTCATTGTAATTAAGGAAGGTGATTATTCCAGCTAATTGGTATGGTACAGAAATGTGAAAATATGTACCCTCAATGTTCATTTTAGCTGACTGAAGTTAAGTTCAACATACTGAAATACAGCTCATCTCTATGTTGTGTATAACAGTCTTTATCTGATATAAAATCTTTTCTGTTTCTCAATATAAGTAGAACTGAAGTGGGCATTTAATCCCCATATTATGGGTAATTCCCCCCTCCCCAATACTTCAACTGCTAATCCAACAAGGTTAGGTAAATAAACATTTACCCAAGGTATATAACATCATTTTAACATCCTTAAAGTTTTTAATGACAAAATGTTAATAATATTTTGTCATATTATATTCCACTTACATTTAAGAAGTCACATTGGTCTTTTGCTTTTTGTCTTTGCCTGATAGTTGCTTTATGGTGGTCACTGACTGAGATAAAGACTAGAAGATATAGCTTTCATTTTTAATAACTGTAAAAGCATGTCATCTCAAAGCAATCCAGCAATCCAAACTTAATTTCAAGTTCTGATTTGAGACTCCTGTTTATTAGGGGAGCCATTAAATCGTAACCATCAGTTGACTATATACTAAGATCCTCTAGCAAATTCCAGATTACCGATTCTACTCCTAAAAGACACAGTATAACAGAGGCACCAGCATGCTAACTTTTAAAGAATACACTTGGATCCCCCAGAAGTATTGTTCACTATTTTGGCAAAGACGACCACTGTTTCAGCATACCTCAGTGGAGAACTAAGAAACTGCAATTATTTCAGTACTTTGTATATTCTTTCTGCCAAAAGAGATATGATCTAAATATAATTATAGAGACATTTTTAAATGTTCCCATTCAGTAAATTGCAATTATTACAAAAATTAATCACAATTTAACTAAGAGATATCTAACATAAACAATTTTCTTAGCTTTAAGTATTATTAAACCAAATCCTCTACCAATGATTTCACTACACACAAAGATGGCTTTTAATAACATATATAGATATTATTTTTATATGTTCACATTTTTCTTTTCCTTGTGCAATAAAATTAATTACAATTCTGTATTCTTCTTCAAAGAAACAATGAGGAATGACTAGACTGTCTTTTTAAAAAAGACTACCCTTTTTAATTGGTGAATGGTATGCAGCAAAGTTAATCCTTCTCCCTTTTATTGTGTTTTACATTTGGAATTTCTGAGATTCAAACTCTGATACATGCAGAGAAGAAAAATAAAACAGAACGGCCCTTGATTTAGCAGACACCTATGTAACAAACTTCAAATGCCATAGACAACATCCCTCCCCAAATAATGCACTTCATTCAAAAACTTATACAATGATGCAAATGACATACTTTGGGGATATAACAGAAATAATGGACACATACACCCCCAAATTAATCAAGGATTTATTATAGCGCTGTTTCCAGATAGTATTTACTGATAAATTCAAATATGCCGTTACAAAATTAATTGGTTTGGAATCTTTTTCTTAATATGATATGATGGCTCTAACCTGAATTGATATCCTTAAATGTTACTAAGAAGTAATTATTATTTCAAGGTGTCTCATAGGAAACAACTTATTTTGAACTGAGAATATTTAAAGATAGACCGCAGATTATTGTCCATAAAAATATGAAAGACTGAAATATTTGGCCTCAAATTCAGTATCTGAGATAAAATTAATAACATCAAAACAGTTTCCATGAAAAAATTATGTTATGTGTGATATTCCTCTCTATATTTCTAAAACATATTTTCAAAAATTTAATGGACTACTCCAGAAGCTTATCTGAAGAAATTCTTCCTCTCATTTTTCACTTAGGTAGCTTGAATTTTCAGAAAAGGGTTTAATTGTTTAGACTTAAAAAAAAACATACTGTAACTTCCTTCTTAACAAACAGTGATTTGAAATTGGACTTTGGAGACTTTGAAATCAGTACATTTGACACATTTAATAAATTGAAGGAAGTTGAAGTCCAAAAGCTGCAGTGGCTTCATTGAAACTGCAAAATGTAAGAATCTAGGAGTATGAAACTGGTCCTCCTAAATTAGCACAAATGGAGCTACACTGAGCATTCTGATTGTGCTATATTAACATTACCGAGATTCCAAACAGAAACAAATAATGATAATGTTTTCACTGAAATATTTGCATGGAGTTTGAGCATGTATTTAGCTTAATAAGATTCGATTCAATGATAAATTTGAGGAATAGCTTTGGCAACAATCCCAGCCTACAAAAAAAAAAAAAAAACACAGGGTTTTCTTGAGAGAAGATACTGCACTTTGTTGCTCTGCACAGCTCTACTAATACACAAAATAATAAACGTACAGTAATCATTTATAAAACTATGTTAGGATGTCAAAATATTAAAAAAATACAGGAAGGCATGGAAAATGAATTTGAATATCTTGTACTTAACCATCTATGAGTAATACCTGGTATCTAAATATCACACTTTAAAATTAACAACTAACCAACATTACTGAATTAATTAATACCAATAGAAATCCTTGGACTTTTCATGTTTCTAAGAAGAAACAGATGGCTCAACTAATGGTTGGCAATTTAAAATGCTTGAAATGCAACACTGGTTCATAAAAAGAAGTTTGGTGTTCTAGCAGCTCTACTATGGAAAAAAGATCTTAGAATAGAATAGAGCTGGAAGGAACCTTGGAGGTCTTCTAGTCCAGCCCCTTGCTCAAGCAGGAGAACCTATACCATTTCAGATAAGTGACTGTCTAGTCTCTTCTTAAAAATATCCAGTGATGGAGCACCCGCAATTTCTGAAGGCAAGCTGTTCACTGGCTAATTGTCATCACTGTTAGGAAGTTTCTCCTTAATTCCAGGTTGCTTCTCTTTTTGGTTAGATATTTCATAGAATAATTCTGTTTGTTCAGATTTTTGTCTATTATAGATATTTCTGTTTTTTGAGTTATACATCTTTTTCTACATTCAAATATGTATTTACTGCCGCAAGATCCAAATGCACGAGATTTAATTTCATACACCAATTTCAATATTTAATTTCCCATTTTTCCTATAGTAAATTAAAAACATTAATAATTTATTTAGCAATATATTAATATAAATGAACAGTACTTTTATTTAATGATTGAAAAATGCATACTTTTGTGTGGATGGTTTTTCCCCCCTTGTTTCTTCTCCCCATTTTAGCATATGTAATAAAAATATTTTTAAAAAATATACTTGGGTTTGGCAGTCAGGTCTCTCTAGAAAAAGAAAATTAATTACGAGTGGAAAACTTGCATATTAAGCAGCAGAACATAAAAGAAAAAATATATTCTGTAATTAAAGTTTCACCTACTTTAGAGTAAACCAGCAAAAAGGTAGCACAATTTCCACAATGATTGATGTTGATAAATATAGTTAAATTCAATTTGGCAGTGTGAACAACTAAAAAAAAAGGTTGGAAGGAAAAGTTCACATAACACTAAGAAAGACTGACACTGGCAACTTTCAAATATTTCCAATATGCATAATATTCTGCAGTTTGCAGAATAATAATTATAATTAGGTCAGAGATAAAAAAAATATGTAAGCCTCCAAGAATTGTTGATTTACAACTCATCACTGTCTAAGCTGCCTAAGATAGCTGGATATTCTAGCTAAGCAATACCTGGAGGGTCAGAGTTACTCTATCCTTGATTTCAGTTACAATAACCTATAACAGCTGAACTCAAAATCTTCAGCTCTAGGGATGACTAATTGGGAATGGAATGTATAATAGTTCTGTTTCCACTGGACTGTCAAACCTTACTGTAGACTATGTCATTCTAGAAGTGGTTCAGTGGATCCCAAAGTGGTTCAGGGACTATGGTGCTTCAGACTTTGTGATCAACTTTAGTTCATTCTGAATTTCCTCATGGGAATTACAGTACTGTATGTTTCCTCTAATAGTCTGAGTAGTCTCTCAAAGAAGTAATACCTGAACATGTTCAGAGATTCTAACACACACAAAAAACCCCATTCCTTTTGAACAGTCGCATGAAGATTTCAAAGTCTACCTAGCAAAGAAAAAAAGCTTAGGACTTTTCAAAAGTCTTCCATCTTATCTGCAATTTGGACGCCACAAATTATCTTAGCACAGGCATGCTTATTCCAACTACAAGGATCTACTTTACGTGCTAGTTTAGTAATTTCATATTTTATCCCTTGTAAAATTGCCACTTACTTTATGACTTCAACTGTTTTCTCATTTGCTCCAAAAGCTGAAGGCAGTTAGTGAATAGACAATGCTGCTGTCTCACAACAGCACTGAATAGACAATATGTAGGTTAAAGTTTCCCCATCATATCCTCCACCTCTTATGGTATAATATCAAAAGTTGTCAAACAATACAGAAATCAGTATACAAAGTATTTTGAATACACCCAACATGTTCAAGTTATGATATCATTTTGATTGAATTACAGTAATTGAGTCACAGTGCTGAAGACCATAAACACTGCGGTATTCACATTTACATCTAGTGTAGCCAATTTAACACTATAACTGTCTAAACCATGGGTCACCAACCTTTCGGACCGCAGGGACCACTAAATTCATAATTTGAAATCCAGCGGACCACTAATATGATTTAAAAAAAAAGATAAATAGTATTTAGTGCAATATAAAAAATGCAAATATTTTTTCTGAGGACCACCAAAATTTTCTTGCGGACCACCAGTGGTCCATGGACCACCAGTTGGTGACCGCTGGTCTAAACAACTGTCTTCACATTATCAAGCAAAAACCACAAATGTAAGTATACACATTAGTCTCTGTGAAACGAGTTGTTGATTCATCATACTAAACAGCAATGATATTCATTCATTGCAAAATACCTGTTTGTAAAAGATGCCAATGTTGAACTATATGATGCACACTCAATGTAGCCATTTGATGCTCAATTATGTCAACATACAGATCCAAATCAGATCCCATTCAAGGGATAAAACTGTGATAATAATTATTACAAAAAGTGTAATACTAGACAAATTGTCTCAAGGATTAGAGGGAAAAATACTAAAAAGTAGCTTATAATGAATGAGGGCAAATATAATAATTCAAAATGGTTATTATGGAATTTATGAAAACAGTTTCAGGAGTTATTAAGGCTGTGTTCTTTAAAAAGTTGTTTTATGCTCAGAACAAATACTTTAAGTATTTTTACATGTATTCCTCCTGTACCTACAAATATGTTGTTCAAAAAAGACCATTCAGAAAAACCCAACTGTTCAACGTACAAGTTTGTAAGATTTTATTCTCAATTTGCCAATATAAACAGTTCTAAAATGCACAATCCCAATCCCATTTAAAGCCTAATCTATTTTTTTTAATTACCCACAAACCTATTTTTCCTTGGTTTACTTTTCCCTGTTGTGGTATCAATATATATGCCTTTAAGTGTATGGCTTAGTAGTCTTTAATTATTAACGGGACTTTTGGGAATACATGAGATGGCGATTAACTTTTGACAGGTTAGTTTAAAATACTTCAAATTAATCCTGGCATTATATTACTAACAATGTTTTAAATCCTGGAATTTTTCAGACGGGTGCAAAATTATTAGAAGTTTGGGGCAACAGTCACAGAGCATTTACTTGGCTGAAACATAAAAAGCCATGAGGTGTTATCCTTTATTTGCCTGCAAACGAAAATAAACGGACTGTTCTCCAAGAGAAGCTATAGCGTTAGGACGGAAATTAAAAAAAAAACTCCAGAATATGTCGCGACCCCCATCTGGTTTCCCTGATGTGCTCCTGGGTGAAACTTGTAGGAAGTAGCTCCTTCCTAGGAGCTACTATGAAGTAGTATAGATATGAATTACTTCTCGCACATGTTCAGAAACCTTTGGCCTTCAAACAGGAGGGACAGATCGCTCTCCCTCGCAACCTCAAGTAGGAGCGATGGCGAGAAAGCCGCTCCTAGAAGTAATTAGCAGCCCGTCCGCATCCCCTGAACTGCTGTCCGTCCTACAACTCACTCATTCATTCTTTTCATTCATTCATTCATCCGACCCTCCTCCCTTTTCACGCGACTAGGCCCCCACCGGCCCGCTTGTCAGCGAACATGCAAGCCAGCTCAGCCCCATTTCGCCACTCACGGCTATACAAAGCGAGGCAAGCGGCGTCAGGCCCGGTGCGAGCCTCGAGACGCAGCGCCTGCTGCTCTTGGTGCCTCTGGATTTCCCCGTTGGCATCGCCGATGGTCAGGAGCCGCACACCCGGAAAGACCGATACCACCGCCGCCGCCATCTTGGCATCCCAGGCCCGCTCCGCGGCGGCGGCGGCGGCGGCTGAAGGTAAAGGCCGAAGGCGACTGAGGAAGGCGTCAGAGAAGGAGCGGCCGGAAGCCGTGCCTATTGTGTACCGCTAGGCTGGGCCGAGGCAGGGAGCGGACGCGCCCTCTACTGGCCGGCGGGGATAAGGAAGGGGATGCGCTTCGGGCCAATCGGCGTGGGAAGGTGAGGCGCTGCCGGTCGAAAGGATGGCAAGCTAAGGGATTCAGGTGATGCGAGTAAGACGGAAGAGGACTAGTATTCAGTGCCGTTGAGAGGAAGGACAGAGTCCAGTTAAGCTGGCATAAGAAACTGGGCTGCAAATTCCCAGTTACAGATATTTCCTTGTAGGGTGGAAAGGATAAAAGAAAGGATAAAAATCGATGATTTAAAAAAAATTTAAAAACTGATTTTTAAAAATTTAAATCGGATTTTTTTATTTAAACCGTTTTTTATTTTTATCAAATTGATTTTAATAAAATGCTTTTAGAGTAAAAATCTATCTAAATATGGTTTTCTATTTAAGATACATTAATAATTTAGTTTATTCAGCATGAAATGGAGTTTAGTTATGTACCATGAGGTTGTATATTATGCAATCTTGGGACTGTCAGTGAGTCAACAGCAGGTCAGAGGAGGAGCTGCTGCGGCACAGAAATGACAGTTGCTCTTTAAAAATTATGATTTAAATCCAACCCATGCTGTTTCCTTGTATCTCTTTGCTGCCATCCTATAAATATCTGGAGCTTTGTACTCCAGTCATGCAGAGGAACAACCCAAGAAAATGTATTTATTTATTTTATTCAATTGCAAAGAAAGGCACGGTTTTCCAGGACAGATAACAATTGCACCAAATCAGAATTTCATTAATAATGCTTTATTGAAGGAATAAACTAACCCACAATTGTCAGAGCTCTCTCTTACCATGTAAAAACTTATGGCATACAGCTAGAAAAATGTTTGTGGGGCAAGAGTGCTCACCTCCATGATCCCTTCCAGTCCAATAATTCTATGAGGTGAATAAATATTCTTCCACTGGTTGTCTGGAGTCTGAATACCTCTGCAGTGTTTAGCATGCAAAATTCTGAAGCTTTTGCAGAGAGCAGGTATGCCACTGAGCACTGTTAGCAAAAACAGATGGACTACAGGCACTTTCCTTCCATCCATGTAATTTGTCTGAAGGTTTTCTATTATCATTTTGAAAAACAAGAATATAAAATGGTATTTAACAGGTTGTTACCAATGTTTTCCCATCAAGCTGGAAGAGGTGTTGGATGAATGCCGGTGTTCTCCAATTTGAGGTTTTTTTTTAATGAAGATGAAGAGAGATAACACAAAAATCATAAATAACAGAAATATGTACAATAGTTGATACAAAAGATGGATACAACATTCAAAACAAATATTTATTGTTACAGATATAGTTTTAAAATAACAGGAGGACTGAGACGAAGTCCAGTGGACCAAGGTAAGCACCTGGGAGCTGAGTCACTGGTTGTATTTGCGTTGTATTTGCATAGCACCAGAGATTGCTGGAAGAGCCGCTCACTATGAGTTGAGGAGGACTGAAACAAAGTGAACCAAGATTGTGGCCCACATGCCATTAGGAGTGTGAATCATATAATTCAAAATCTGAAACAGGCTGCAAAAGAATATCTGTTTGCACTGACTCTGTTAAATTGTTCCTTGTGAGGACAATTGACCAGATTAGAGAACAGCAAAATGTTAGAAAATTCCCCATTTTGCAAGGCGACTCTCAAAGAGAATGAAGCGGGCACGGGCGCTTCTTTCAAAGGCCAAGGGCCCGGCTCCTCTTCCTTCCTTGGCTGTTGGAAGAGTGCTGAGCCCGTTTCATTATCCTTGAGAGCCACCTTGCTTACCGCGGCGTGAGGCCAGCGCTGGCAGGGAGAAATCAGCAGGAGGGGGAGAAGAAAACAAACTTCTCCTGGGGATGGCCTTCTCCCTCTCCCCCTGATTTCTCCCTGGCAGCGCTCACCTCGCGCAGCAACAAGTGGTGTGTGTGCGTGTGTGTGTCTGTGTGTGTGTAAGGGGGGTTGGATGGGACCAATCAGCTGGGAGGCTGGCAAAGTAGCCTCCCCGAGGAAGAAGGCAATAAAGATAGAATATAAATCAAGAAAATATTTTTTATTGAACTGTATTATATTGCTCTGTGAGGGAGATAGGTGGTTTCTAAATGTGATAAATAAAAATAAATAAATTGTCTGCCTGGTTTATTAATCAACAAGTAAAATCTGATCTGCACCATCATGAATTAAATTTTAAAGTTTGCAGAAAGAATAACTTTTTCTCCAGCTTATAAAGCAAATTTCTGCAATTCCCTCCCCATGTAGTCTCTGATACTTTCAGTAAAAAAAAAATCAACCGAAGCAAACATGAAGCGGATTTATCTGGGGTAATTACCAATATTACTGAAAGCACAATACTGAGATATCTCCAGTTGATTTACTTTCTGCTGTTTATGTGTTTAACTCCAGATATTGCTGTCCCTGAGGTAATTGTGAATTACTGATTGTGTTGCAATCTATATACAGAAAGCTATCTGAATATCCTGCCAAAACAAATTCAGTTTAGGCGAAAATTTATAAGCTTCAAAATAAAATCAGTTTAAGCAAGAGTCTCATGAAAATAGAGTTCAGGCCTAGAAAATTGTGGTAATTTTAGGTGCTATTAGGTCCCAATAATAGCTAGTTATTTTATTGGTTATTTTACTGAGAATAACATCAGAATGTTCAGCATTCCCTACAATGCGATCCAAGAGCTGCCTCTAGTGGTCAGTGTGAGGATTAAACTGAGTATTTTTAGGTTTATTGATACTTGTAGGTTGCCCTCACAGTTGGACTGTAAGAGTTGGAGTTAGAATAAATATACCCAATACTAAAGCCAAGGGAAGAACTTGAAACAGAAAATTAAGCTTGCCATTGCTTTACTTACCAACAACTGAAAGAAAGGTTCAAATTGGATAAAAAAAATACTATGGATTTGACTTTGTTAAAAATGAACAGGAACTTTCATTATGTGGCAACAATGAACATATTATTGCTAAGATTTATAAAAAGTTATTGAAATTGAATTTGGAAAATGAACATGTAAAACATTGTATGATTCAGTAGGCAAGGAATTTTTGATATAATGTGATGCTTGAACAATGGGAAAATATGTGGATGAAGGGTTTAAAATTTACATTAAATTATAATCTAAAAGAGAATTTCAATAAGATGATGTATCATTGGTATATAACCTCAGATAAGTTATCTAAGATGTATAAAGCCATGTCAAATGAATGTTGGAAATGTAAAAATAAAGAAGGGACTTTTTATCATTTATGGTGGACATGTGATAAAGCAAAACATTTTTGGAATATGATTCATATTTTAATACAGAAAATTCTGAAAATGGAGATAAAAATGAAACCAGAACTTTTCCTTTTAGATCTAATAGAAAGAGAAAAAAATGAACTTTGTCACTATATATGTTGACAGCCGTAAGACTGTAATATGGCAAAAAGAATAAATATTTGCATGAGTAATAGGGTGAAGATACATAGGATCATATTAAAGTTACACTCCAGTATATCATTACATTTAGTGTCAAGGTAAACGTAAGGGTATTTTTTTCTAGATGGTGATAATCTTAATGTGACTTCACATGATCTCCAACCAGCATGATTTTCCCCCAAGTGATCACGTGACCTGTCAACCATATGGCCAACTGACCACGTAAACCACACAAGACCATGTTAAAAGCAGAGGAGAATAAAACAAGACACTTCAAGCAAATTCCACTGATGTTACCTAGCCTGATGATGAAACATGCAAAAGCCAAACAGCAAGCTCGGAGAACAAACCACCACCAAGAAAAAAATGAGTTCCATCTTTAATCTTTAGAAGATATGGAAGAAACAGTAGGAATATTTAAACATCTTTGTGACAAATTAACAAAGCTGTTCAAAAACAGCAGAGGAATGTAGGAGTGGACATACACTATTGAACTGGATTAAAGTATTACTGATAATAAACCATTTTTTCTTGTGTTGTTAGTGGAAGACAGCAAATAGATTAGTTTTTAAATGTTCAAGCAAATAATCTGTCTGGACCATAGAACCATCTGAACCAATAAGTCAGTTTGTCTCTCCAGTCAGATGTACTGATGGAAATTAGTGCAGATTTCTGAGAGCAGATCACTTTAAGGCCACCTGCTGAACACAAGTTGCCAAGAATAAGACAGAATTTAAATTGTTTCAGGTTTGTGGTCTCAGTACCTGGGTTCACACACCACACCAAATAACATGGCTTATAGGATTTTGCTTTAGGATACTGTGTGGACTCATTCAATGTGGTTCATTCAACAAACAAAATGTGAACAACAAACAAACTTTTTCAAATTGGATTCACCCCCCCCCCCCATATGAGAATCTTAGAAAAAAATGGTCTAGGAAATAATAACAAATTTGGAAGCAAAGGTTTCTGAAATAGAAAAATTAATTTCATTTTCAGTGGAAGCTAATTATTTACAGAAAATTAAGACAGCTGCCTGGAAGTTATGAATTTTATTGAGGAAAGAAAAAACGGGAAGGAGGAGACGCAGCTCAGATGTTCCTGGGTCTGCAGCACACTGTACGTGCATTGGTTTTCCTTTTTATACAGTTTTCCTCCTTTGAGGCTGTTATGATTTACAAAGATTTCTTTATTCCGGATGATTGCTCTAATCTTGATTCTCTTGTCTTCTGTTTCTGTTTTGTCCAGTGTCCTGTCCTTTGGTTTAATCCTGTCAAAAGGGAGGGAAGGGCGTTTCCTGTGTGGGTGCTTGTGAGTAGGTGTCAATCTTATGTAAATGGTTATATTTGTCTTGCCTTAGATTGGATTCTACGTCTTTTGTTATTCTTAGTGGTTTCTGCCAGACTCGGGGGTTTTCCTGTGCTTTTGTTACTCTTAATCCTTTATACTATGTTTCTTTTTGTGATTAAATGTAACATCCTTTTGGCTAGTTTTAAGATGGCTGCTGCTGAATAAAGACAAGCCTCTAGTTCAAGCTCCTTGCTGTCTGCCTTTATTTTATGCCAAATCATCACATGATACCAGGAGTGGGGTGAGAAGAGTCATGGCAGCAAACAGCAACACAAAGAACATTCCTTCCCTGGATTTGGAGTCAGGGAACATATCTGAAAACTGGTCGAAGTGGGAGAAGCTGATAGAGCTTGTGTTTGCAGGACCTGATGCTGACAAATGGACTAATCAGCAGAAAGCAGCACACTTTCTAACATTGTGGGACAAAAAGGACGCGATGTGTGCAGAGCCTGGCAAGCAAGTGGGGAGATCACTGCAGAGGACAAAAAGAAAAGAGGTACTGTTTGCAAAGTTTGAAGCATAGTGCAACCTGAGAAAAAACTCCACAGTGCAGAGAAAGCTGTTTTATAAGAGAAACCAGTGTGGAGGTGAATCTGTGGATGAATGGGTGACCCAGCTGCACTTGCTTGCCAAAGACTGTGCTTTTTATGATGCTGGAGATATGATTAAAGACCGTATTCTGATGGGCAGTAAGTTTAAGGAAGTGCAGGAAAAACTGTTGCAGGAAGAAGACTTAAATCTTGAGAAAACCGTAAGGATTGCAAGAGCATATGAAATATCAAGAAAGGATATGCAGATACTGGAAGGAACACAGCATCAGATCAATGCTATAGAAACTCAAAGCAGTAGATATGGTCAAGAAAGGGCACACAAAGGAACAAAAGGCACCCATGGCACTGGAACAAGTAACAGAGAAGCAGCTTGTGGATATTGTGGAAATATGCACCACAAAAACAGTGTCTGTCCTGCAAAGGGGCAAATATGCAACAAATGCAAGAAGAGAGGACACTTTGTCAGGGTGTGTAAACTGTCTTCACAAACACGGGCTGGAGGACAATGCAGAGTCAGACGCGGACTGCTCCCCGATATATCTTGCAGCGATACAGAAAGCACATCAGTCTGCAGATGAAGCCAATGTAACATTACAGATAGGGGCCATCAAAATTCCAGTTACATTCAAAATAGGCACTGGAGCACAAGTAAATTGTGTGCCAAGCCACATATATCTGGAACACCTCAGGAATGAATCCCCCTTAGAGACTCTGGACCTACCGAAATTAATCGGATATGGTGGTGAAAAGCTGAAAGTAAAGGGTCGCTGTCATGTAAAATGCACCTACAAGAGATCTGAAAAGGTTTTACAATTGTTTGTGATAGAAATGCAAGCCCCAGCCGTGCTAGGTCTCAAAACAAATAAAGAGATTGGACTTGTGAAGATCATAATGACTGTGGATGGTGGGCATAGAGGTCTGATGGAAGCTGACATTAAACGTGAGTACTGTGATCTATTCAAGGGCCTGGAGTGTCTCCCAGGCATAAGGCACATATGTATAAAAGAGGGTGCACAGCCTGTCATCCATGCCCCAAGGAAAATACCTCTAACTCTTGTGGATAAAGTTAGACAGGAACTCACTAGGATGGAGAAGTTGGGAGTAGTAAAGGTGGTCACTGAACCATCGGAATGGGTCAGTTCTATGGTCGTGGTGGAGAAGAAGAACACAGGCGCAATTCACATATGCATTGACCCATGTGATTTGAACAAAGTAATAATGAGAGAACACTACAAACTCCCCATGGCAGACATAGCACACAAGCTAGTAGGAGCAACAGTGTTCAGTGTATTAGATGCCCAGTCTGGTTACTGGCAATTGCGTCTTGATGAAACCAGCAGTTACCTCACTACTTTCAACTCCCCTGCGGGTCGATGGTATTAAAGAGTGGCCGAAGGATGAGGCAGGACTTGTTCTGAGACAACTCAACAGATTTATTAAACGCAAGCAGTCAAAACTATGTACAGACAGAGTTCAGCACCTTTCCCTGCTTGACAGCTATTTATACAGAGCTGTCAAACAGGGCAGCCAATAGGAACAGCCTGAACAGCCCGCGCTCAGCCAAGCCGCGTCTTAGCCAATCAGGCACGGCTTGGCTGTTGCTGGCTGTCAGGTCGTATGTTGAGGATAGAACACCTCTTCCCCCGCAGCGAGGACGCATGCATGAGGGTTGCACAAGCGTATTTGCTTACATAGGCAGGGTGACGCTGGACACGCCCAGAATGCCTCAGTTGAGGAGGAGTTGTCGGCGGAGGAGGATGTGCCCATGGAAGCTCCTCCCTGAAAGGACTGTAGCTCCAGGTGTCATCAGCCGGGCCCAGTCCAGAGGGTGGAGCCTGAGACTCAGGTAGGACGGGGCGAGGGGGCGCGTCCGATGTAGGCGGGTTTGAGAGCGACTGCCAGAGGACGGTATCTGGATAGGCGAGGCCTGACTGTGGGAAGGCCACAGGATGGGGAAAACCTGGAGTGCCGTGGACAAATAGTGGCGGCCCATGGAAGGATGGCCAGCAGGTGGCGTCCGGGGAAACGAAACCTTGGTGAGGGCTGGACTGGCCTGGAGGTATGGCCAGAGGCCGCAGTTGCATGGAGGCCGGCTGCTGAGCGACGGTGGCCAAGCTCAATGGACCGGGTTGAGAGGAGGCCTCAGGTGGCAGGCAGCGCCTTAATTGGTCCACATGGTGCTGCCATTCAGAGCCATCCGGTAGGAGGACCCTGTAAGAACAGGCACCCACCTAGGGTATCCCGAGTAAGACCTTGCCCAGACAGGGTCCCCCACCTTGAAACTGCGGGGAGGAGGCCCCAGGTTGCCAGGTTGTTCAGAACAGAGTGGGTGCAACCTATCTAGGGTGGTCCGCAGGCGCCGGCCCATCAGTAGCTCCTCAGGAGTCTTCCCAGAGATAGGACATGGGTTGGAATGCTGACCCAATAGGTATGCAGCCATCCGTGCCAGCCAGTCACCCCGGTCCATCCTACCCAAGGACTCTTTGGCCGATCGGACAGCATGTTCTGCCCGGCCAGTAGGGCCGGTAGCGGTTTCTCCACAACCAGGACAGGGAGGCAGCCATTAAATTCCCCAAACTCCACCCGCAACATATAACAACCCAGGGTTGGAATGATAGTCCCCTGGTAGTCCCTCAAGGTAGTGTCCGGCGGAGATAGCTGGTCTCGGGTAATGCCGGGGCACATGCGGGAGAACTCAGCCGAGGACAGGAGGGAGCGGGAGGACCCAGAGTCGACCTCCATTGTGCAGGGTGACTCCTCAAGCAGCAGCGAGACTGTGATTTTCTTTGATCCGGTCAAGGCATGGCTGACCGACACTGCAGGGGTGGCAGGGAGGTCCGGCTCGATGGTGAAGCAGTCATCTCATCTGCGTTTTTGGCGGCAAGGCTTCTGGAGGCGAGGTGCCTGCTGGTTGGGCAGTTGCGCGGGGATGTCTGGGTGCTGTGGTAGTGGCAAGGCAGCTCGGCAGACCTGGGCAAGGTGGCCCTTCTTGTGGCATCTGCAGCAGATAGAGGTCTTGAAGGGGCAAGCGGTCCGGGCGTGGTTCCCTCCACACCCAAGGCAGACCCCCGTGGTTTGGCAGAGTGGCTGCTGCACCTGGTGCCGCGGCGTGGCCCCCAGCCGGTCCACCTGGTCAACTTCCTCCTT
This sequence comes from Natrix helvetica, assembly GCF_964273705.1. NCBI lineage: Eukaryota > Metazoa > Chordata > Lepidosauria > Squamata > Natricidae > Natrix > Natrix helvetica. Next base: position 114,995,270 of record NC_138552.1, on the reverse strand, counting down.
GAGGTCGTCCAGCGGCACCAGCTCATCTATGAGGCAGGCTTGGGTGGGCTGCAGAGGCATTTGGTTGTGGAACATCTCGGCCGTGGACTGGTCCGAGAGCTCCGCGGCTCTGGCCTCTTCCACCGCCTGCTGCAGTGTGATCTCGGGTTGTGCCAACAAACGCCGCCTCAGGCGGAGGTTCCAGACCCCGCACACAAATTGCTCCACCAGGGAGTCTTCCAGGTCAGCAAACTCACACGGGATCGCCTCCATCCTCAAAGATTGAAGGAACTGGCTGATTGATTCGGCTCCCTTCTGTACGCATTGGCGAAATGCGTAACGGCGCGTGATCCGTGTGCGAGCCGGCAGTGGTGCGGCAAGGGCCCAGGCCGAGTTAAACATGACCGGCCCGCAGCAGCTGAGGAAAAAACTTCGGTCTGAGGGCAGGTCGTAGCTGCCATTAGCAATCAAAAAACATTTGAACCGCTCCATGAACCCGGCCCACGTCTCGCCTGGGGTTCCGTAGGGAGCGAAGGGTGGCATGGATGCCATGGTAAAATGGACGAAGAGGCGAGAGCGAGAGAGCGAGAGGGAAAAAACGCAGCCTCGCCGGCTGTGGGAACTCCATTCGCTCCCCTCGGTTGCTGTTGGCTGGCCTTCAGGATCCCACCTTCATCGCCAGTATTAAAGAGTGGCCAAAGGATGAGGCAGGACTCGTTCTGAGGCAACCCAACAGATTTATTAAACGCAAGCAGTCAAAACTATCTACAGACGGAGTTCAGCACCTTTCCCTGCTTGACAGCTATTTATACGGAGCTGTCAAGCAGGGCAGCCAATAGGAATGGCCTGAACAGCCTGCGCTCAGCCAAGCCACATCTTAGCCAATCAGGCGCGGCTTGGCTGTTGCTGGCTGTCAGGTCGTATGTTGAGGATAGAACAGATGGCGCTTCACAAGGGTGCCCTTTGACATAGCATTGGCACAGGAGATATTTCAAAAGAAATCACACGAACTGGTTGCTGGTCTACAGGGTGTTAAAGTAATAGTTGATGATTTGTTGGTCTATGGAAAGGATCCAGTAGAGCATGACAGAAACCTTACTGCTTTGCTCAATCAATGTCATGAGAGAAATCTTAAACTCAATCCAAATAAAATGCAAATTGGGGTAGGAGAAGTAACATATTTTGGACACATACTAACCAAAGAGGGCTTGAAGCCTGAGCCAAAGATGATTACAGCAGTTCTTAACATGGAGGCCCCAGCCTCCAGAAAGGAACTGGAGACATCATTGGCATTTTCAACTATCTATCTAAATTCTCTCGCTCAACAGATAGCACCATTACATGCATTGCTGCAGAAGGATGCCATTTGGTGTTGGGATGCAAACATGGAAAGGACTTTTGACAAAGTGAAGAAACTGATCACTAACTATCCAGGGCCAATACTGAAATACTTCGACGCAAATGCTGACACCGTGCTTCAAGTGGATGCATCCCAGTTTGGGCTGGGTGCTGTACTGACTCAACAAGGACATCCTGTGGCATATGCTTCACGTGCACTGACCACAACACAAGCTAATTATGCTCAAATTGAGAAAGAGATGCTGGCCATTGTGAATGGATGTGAGAAATTTCACCAGTACATATATGGTCGCCCAGTAGTTGTAGAAACTGACAAGCCGTTGCAGTACATACTACAAAAACTGCTAGCTTCTACACATCCACGCCTGCAGCAAATAGTTATGAAATTACAGCAGTATGATCTCACAGCGAAGTATAAGCCTGGGAAGGAAATTCCAATGGCAGATTGCCTGTCAAGGGTGTTTCCGGAAGGACATGAAGCCAGAGGTGAACCTGAGTTGGAAGAGCAGGTACATACAGTACTAGTGAACATGCCAATATCAGATTTACGGCTGGAGAAAATAAGACAAGACACCAAACAGGACAAAGTACTAGAGAAACTAACCCATGTCACGTGCAATGGCTGGCCAGAAAAACACAAGAAGCTGTGTCCTGAGCTGTAGGAATTCTGGCCTGTGAAAGATGAACTATCCATTCATGAGGATATCATACTCATGAGTGACCATATTCTTATTCCTAAGTCACAGCAGGCAGAAGTAATGGAACAAATTCACAGGGACATTCGGGCATTACTCTGTGTAAGCGCAGAGCACGGGAGGTGGTCTACTGGCCTCATCTGGACTCTGATATTGAAACACTTGTAAAGAAGTGTGACACCTGCCAGACATTTAAAAAAAAAACAATGCGAAAGAACCTCTTACACGTGGAATGCTCCTTCACGGGCATGGCAGAGATTGGCTACAGATATTTTTCATTTTGAAGACATCCACTACCTGATGATAGTAGACTACTACAGCAAATACTTTGAACTAGTGCAGCTGGGAAATCTAAAAGCGTCAACAGTCATATGGGCTTTCAAGACAATACTTTCAAGACATGGAGTGTGTGAAGAACTTGTGTTTGACAATGGGCCACAATTTTCATGTGCTGAATTCCAGTGCTTCCTGTGTGAATGGGGAATCAAGCACAAACCCACAAGCCCTTATCACCCACAGGCCAATGGCCTAGCAGAGAAGTATGTTGGCATAGCCAAATCCATTATACAGAAAGCTCAATCGTCAGGGCAGGATGTGTATTTAAGCTTACTAAACTATCGTGCAACACCCATTGAGGGTTTATGCTCACCGGCACAGCTGCTAATGGAGAGAACACTGAGGACTACAGTGCCTACTGCTCCGCATAAATTGCAGCCTTGTTCCATCGCACATGAGCAGGTAACAGCTCAGAGGAACATAAACATGAGAAAGCAAAAACGGTATTTTGATAAATCTACCAAGCCTCTTCGTCCACTGTGTGCCGGGCAAGTTGTGAGACACAGAATCACTGGGAGAACATGGGAACCTGCTCAAATTGTCAGAGAAGGCAATTCACCAAAATCATATGTAATTGAAACCAAGTGTGGACAGCAATTGAAAAGAAACAGGTGTCATCTTCATCCAGACACTGCTGCTGATACTGCGTTGGAAGAAGAAAACAACAAGGAAAATGAAGCACAATCGCATGATGGAACAGAATTCCTGAACACGGATGTACAGCCTACTGAGAACGCCAAGGATAATGTAAGCATATCAGCATGTGACAATGCCGGGACTGACTCACAACCTGACAGCAATTTTATTGATGATCAGACAGCGGTAACTTTCTCTCGCTATGATTGAGCTATTAAACCAAAAATATGGAAAGACTTTGTATCATATTAGATGTTTTATAAGTATAAGTATAATAAGAATGTTTTATAAGTATAAGAAGAGAGATGTAATGATGTGTATATTTTATGCTATATTTCAAGTTCCATTGTTATGCCTAGCTCTTTAAGAAGGTTAGGAAACAGTTAACTTTTTTAATGACATCATCTGGGGCAGAAGTTATTTTTAAAATGGCTGCCTCTGAATAAAGACAAGCCTCTAGTTCAAGCTCCTTGCTGTCTGCCTTTATTTTATGCCAAATCATCACAAGAGGTATGTCTCCTGGCAGAGTTACTTAGTAAGGTCTTGACCTCCCTATTACAGCATTTTGTCCCTCCTGAGGACAAGGGCAAATAAGGACAATGGAGGTTTTGGGTAATGCCCAGTGCTTGAAATATGTGATTGAGGACTTGAGCTATGAAATGTTTGCCCCTATCCATGTCCAGGACTGTTGGTACCCCAAATCTTGGTATGATATCTTCGATGAGATGCCTGGCCGTTTCCAGAGCAGTAGCATAGCAGCATGGGAAAGCCTCTATCCATTGTGTCAGTTGATCACAGCATACCAGTGCATACTGATATCCATCTGCTTTGGGTAATTGTATGTAGTCCATTTGCACCCTTTCAAATGGTCTTTGTGCCCATGGCCTTCCGCCTTCATGAATGCTCTTTCTGGGTGTGCTGTTGTTGGCTTGGCATGTTTGGCAGGTGTTAGTCACCCTGGTATCTTCACTATATATTCCTGGTGCATGCCATACCCTCCTGGCAGCATCCACTATTGTTTGTGTCCCACAGTGGCCTTTTGAGTGTAGCCTCTGGCAGATTAGCTGTATGAGGCGTCGTGGGGCTATTGGCCTGCCATCTGGGACTCTCCAGAACCCTTCCATAAAGACTGCACTTAATTTCTCCTCCCACATTCTTACTTCCCTGTTCTCTAAAAAGTCTGCATAGGGAATTATGGGGTCTGCTCTTATAGTTTGTGCTGCTATGTTATAAGGGAGGGGTTTTGTGGCTACCCATTTGGCTGTGACACCAGCATATTTGTTTCCTTTCGTGACTAAGGAGTCATCTGTTTGGTGAGCTTTGCGGTGGATGTCTGCTATGGATTCTGGTAATTGGATGGCTTCTAGTAGCTTGGAAACTAGGATAGCGTGGACTATTTGATGGCCAGCTGACGTTAGAAAACCCCGTTGTTTCCATAAAGTTCCTTTGGTGTGGCAGACCCCGAACGCATACTTGGAGTTGGTGTATACATTGGTAGACCGGTCCCTAGTGGCTTCACAGGCTTTTGTTAGCGTTATGAGTTCAGCCACTTGGGCACTATGGGAGGGGGGAGAGGGGAGGCACAGACAACCTCATGTAGGGAGACAACGGTGGCTCCTGCTACTTTTTTCCCTTCATGCATATAGGAGGAGCCATCTGTGTATAGTTCCATGTTCGGATTTAGCAGCAGGGTATTAGTCTGGTCGGGTTGGGGGGACTCAGCATAATGAACCAGATAGAGACAGTCATGCAGACTTTCTCCTTCTGGTGTCATGGGAAGCAATGTGGCTGGGTTCAAAATGGAGCACCTTTCAAATGTTATATGGTCTGTTGTAAATAATTCGGCCTTCATGACTTCCGGTGGCAACATAGGTGCTGATGGACGTTCCTTTGGGAATGCCAGACCTGAGATCGTGTTAGGCTGCTAGAACAGCGTAAATCAGCTGTCTGGCAGTTTGAAAACTCTCCCCTCGGGAAAACAGGGGGAGGTGAGCAACCGGGTAAGGGTAGAGCTCCCTTAGACCCACAGGAGTAATTCTGGGGGTTGAAAGGCGAGAGCCCCCTGCAGCCCAATAGTGCACCGCTCCTGGGGCGTCTTTGCATTGGCAGAACAAAGCACCACGATCACTCCTGCTATCAACGTATTAATCTACATTTGAATAAGAAGCAGGCGGAGCGAAGAGAGGGGTGATTATAATCACAAGTACAAAACTTAACTCAGATTTACTATAACTTCCTTCTGTGAAGATTAAGGGGGATAAAAGGGAGGATGGCGCCTGAACATCAAAGGGCATGATGAAAGTGAAACTTAAGAAGCAAAGTATCTGTTAAGTGCTTGCTAAAGTTGTAAAAAGAATCAAGAGCTCGAGATTAAACAAAACAGTATTGGTTCGCTAACAAGCTATAAAAATTAACAAGTCTGGGGGTTAGGTGGACTTTTTGGATAAGCAATCTGGCCGCTGAAAAATTTGATTTGAATATTTGGAAATGGCTTCAAAGCAAACTAAATTAACTGCCTCTAAGAGCGCTGGAAGCTCTCCAGCCCAGATACAAAAATTGCAATCTTTATTACCCCCAGCAGAAGCATTAGCACTTGAAGCCCTCCAAAGTAACCTTCAAAATGCCTTAAAGGAACAAGCTTCTGCTCTGGAAGGCAAAATTACTAAAGCCCTTAAAGATGTGTCTAACGAAATGTCTGAAATTAAGCACTTAATTTCACACTCGCAACCAGCAAATAAGGGAAGATATAGTGGATGCATTTAAGGGTTTGCTTGGTTATGTAACATCATTGGAGGGTAGAGTGGAAGAAATCAATCAGTCCAATGTGAATTTGGAGAACAAGGTTGTAGACATTCAAAGCAAGATTGATAAATCAGAGGCAGAAGTCACAATGACGCAATATAGAGCTATGGAGTTTGCTTTGAGAATAAGAGGCTTGAAAGAAAGTAACCAAGAAAATTTGAAAGAGATTTTTGCAGAAGCTTTTGTCCAATTAACTGGTGAATCCAAGACCAAATATGACTGGCAGATGGACAAAATTTACCACGTAAATTCATGGATTGCCAGACGGAGACAACTACCAAGAGATATTGTAATCTATTTTGTTACCAGGAAAATAAGGAATGGGATATTACAAGCGAAGTATAAAAACAAATTGCAGGTCGCAGGTCAAGAGGTGACAGTATTAAAGGAAATTCCCCCTAAAATGTTGAGATCTAGAAAGGATTATGCATTCCTAGTGGATGAACTCAGAACTCTCCAGATACAGTACAGATGGGAGGTTCCAAAAGGATTGATGGTGAACTACTTAGGAGAAAGATATCATCTTAGCTCAGTCTGGAAAGCAAGAGATTTTTACAGCAATGTATTAAAGGCTGGACACCCTCCATCTCCAGGATCTAGAGGAAGAAAAGATAAACAGAAAGATATCCAGGCACAAGCAAGTGCTGCTCAAACCCTGGACTTACTTGAGACAGAAGAAATCATGGAACAAAGACAAACCCGAGCGGTTACCAAACGTAAAGAGCAAGAATTAAAGATGCAACAAGCCCAGACAACAATCCAAGAAACTATAAGCATAAATACAGAAGCTGTGGGGGAGCCAGACCGAAGAAGAAATTCCAGCAGGATTTCCAGGTGGCTCTTAAAAAGCTTCAAGGGGGCTGAAGATGACAATTAAATTTCTAACCTGGAACGTTAATGGTTTAAACTCACCACAAAAAATGAAAAAAAGATTCCACTATCTGAAACAATTTAAAAATGATGTGATTTGTCTGCAAGAAACACATCTTAAGGAGGAGCTTCCTAGGGGAATGGCGGTCTGCCTCTGAGCTCCCTTTGATTACGGGGGCTCCTCGACGGGGCAGGGATGCTGCTGGCCCTCTTTGCCATCCCGAGGGCCGGGAATTTAGTTAGCAACCACCCTGGCTCTTTTTAGGATCAAGTTGGTCCTCCAGGGTGGTCAGACAGCCAGGGGGAAAGAGGAAAGAGGAGAACGCGCCATCCGGAGATGGAGCTAGAAGCAAAGGCCCGAGCAGCAGAGGGATGGTCTGAGCGGCAGCTTGAACGGTGGAGCTTGAGCAGCGGAGCGGCGGAGAAATGGCTAAGGGAACAGCGAGGACGACCCGAGCGACCCAAGCAGCGACGGCGCCCGACCCAGCGACCTGAGCGGCGACAGCGACGGCGTGGTGATGAGAAACACCGAACGCCATTTTCCAGGCCGTGGTGAGCCTTTAGATCAATGGGAAGCCGGCGAGGGCCATACGAGAGCCGTGAGAGGGTGGAGCGAGGCCCGAGGCCACTGGAGGCCGCTGGAAGACCAGCGGGAAGATTTGAGGCCGGCCGGAACGGAGATGAGCCATGGAGATGAGAGGCTGAGGGTGAGGGTCTACGCCTGAGCTTTTCTGACTTCTTTACCCTGCCCTTCGCTGTCAATCTGCCCCCTCCGCTTACTCACTTACTCCAACTGGGATCTCTGCCCTATCGGCTTTTACGAACTGCTTTCCAGCTCCTATCTACAGACTGCGGACTGGTTTACCATCCTCTCCATCTAGGATGTGGACTATGGGCATCCGCTTTCCCTCTTTCATATGGAACCCTGACTTTTAACTTGCTAACTTATGCCAGCATTACAACACCCTGTTACGAGCTTAGCCCTGTTGCAGCCAGAAGATCACTATTTATTTGAGGTCAGACCTGTTACAGCTGTGAGAGTCCCCCCTCTCGCAGGTATGGCCCCCTGCCCTTTCCAGGGCCCACCTTGATGATGGGTTCATTAACCCAGAGAGGTGGAGGAAGCGGGGAATTAGGGGTTTTTTAATTAAATGTTTTTTAAATGTTTTAGGGGGCTCCAGGGTGGGGGGGGAGGGTTATACAGGCCAGGATTGTGGTTAGAGCCAGGCGAACAGGTGTGGTCAGGAGGGAAGTGAGCGGAGTGGGGGGGAGGAGGGAAAATAACATTCCAATAGAGGGCTTTGTTATACCAACGGTCGTAGGGAGGGGTGGGTGCGAGGACAGACGAAGAACTTGCAGTCGGTTGGGAGACCGTGGGCGTTGGACACGCCCGGTCATTTGTACCAACCCCCGCATTCTAGGTGGCCAGGATCTACAGAGCCAGGGCCTGAGGCTGATGTTGTGTAATGCGAGGTCCGTTGTCAACAAGGCCCCCCTCATTAACGATCTGATTTTAGAGGGGGAGCCAGACCTCGCAGGAATAACGGAGACCTGGTTGGGCCATGAGGGAGGTTTACCCCTCGTGGAAATGTGCCCACCAGGCTACCGAGTGTTCCACCAGCCACGGGCCCAGGGTAGGGGTGGTGGGGTAGCGGTAATTATACGGGAGAATCTGGAACCGAGAGAGTTCACTGTGCCGCAGATATCCGGGTGTGAGTCTCTGGGCGTGAGATGGGGCCCAGGGAGACAGCTGGGCCTGCTGATTATATACCTGGCTCCTCACTATATATCAGCGGCCCTGCCTGAACTCCTCGAGCGGATCGCAGAGATCGCGGTTGAGACCCCCAAACTTCTAGTTATGGGGGATTTCAACCTGCCATCGAAGGGAGAAGCATCCGAGGTGGTTCGGGAGTTCATGGCTTCCATGACAGCCATGGACCTGACTCAATTAATTCAGGGCCCCATGCACGAGGGAGGCCACACACTGGATCTTGTTTTTGTCTCCGACCAGTGGATGAGTGATCTAGGAGTAGGGGACCTAATCATTACGCCCCTGTCATGGTCAGATCACTCACTTCTCTGGCTCGATTTCCCGGGCACTACCCCCCTCCGCGGGGAGGCGGAACCAGATTGTCCTAGATGGTTCCGCCCCAGGCGCCTGATGGAACCGGATAGATTCCAGACGGAGCTTGGGCCACTTCCTGTAGACCTGACCCGCTCCCGGATGGAGGACCTGGTAGCCGCATGGAATAGTGCGGCCGCTGGGGCCTTAGACCGGGTTGCACCTCTGCGGCCTCTCCGTTGGCAACGAACCGCCCTGGCTCCTTGGTTTAATGAGGAGCTAAGGGCGATGAAACACCACAAGAGACGCCTAGAGAGCAGATGGAGATCGTCCCGTTCCGAATTTGACCGAACACAGGTAAGAACCTACTTAAGGACTTACCTTGTGGCATTAAGAGTGGCCAAGTTTCTTCCGGTTCCGGCAGCTGACGGCGACGGGCAAGTCCTTTGCCCGCTCCCGCTCCCCGGTGGGCTTCCCTGCTTCTGGGGGGCACAGGACGCCCCGGAGAGGCGTCCTGCCGAAGGAGCGGCTCGCGGAGGACCCTTGCATCGGCGGCGGCTGGTGGGGGCTTCTCCGCTTCGCTCCAGGCATCGAGGAGCAGTCTCGGAGGGCGCGCGTGCGTCTCGCTTCAGAGGCTGATCGGACGATGCAAAATTGAAGGAAGCAGCGGCGGTGTGGTGAGGCGCTTCCTCTCTTCATTCCCTTTCTCTTGACTTGATGGACTTTTCAGCAATTTAAATTGTTAAACTCTCGGATTTCTTTGGAGGTGCGGCTGGAGGGAGGGGGATTTCCCCCCCCCCTTGGACAAGTGGCTTGGAAAAATTTTGCTTTCGCCCTCAGGGGAAGGAGGAGGGGGGAGAGCCAACCAATGATGCCTCACCCCTGTAAAAGTGATTTTCGCTGGACTTAGCTCCATAACTTACTGATGACCTGAGAACTTTGTCAACTTTTAAAACCTTAATATGCCTCTGAGCCCTAAGCTGGCAGGGCAAGATGGCACACTTCCGTTGTCTTCATGAACTGTGAAACCTGACTCCACCTTTAAATCTCAGGCTTCCGTTCTTTGTCTCCATGTCACCCAGAAGAATCTCTTGTGGATTGTTATTTTCTTGAACTCCCTGGGGGAAAAATCCCTCTTTATTGCCAGACTGACTAAAGAATCTCTCCTCTGCTTGGTTTTTCTGCCTCCTGGACTCATCTGTCTGCCCTACTTCTCCAGCTGTCCATTGTCTATACTGACTGATCTCTCTACTTTATAAACTATGTCTCCAAAAAGACCACCCCCTGGAAAACCTGGCTTTGCTACTTCTGCCCCGACATCTGCAACATCCAGTCCTGCTACACAGTCAAAGATCACAGAACTGATGCAACCTAAGAGCGCAGAGATGGATTTGCAACAAATGCTTCAGCAACTCATACAGGGCCAGGAAGAAATCAAGAAACAATTGAAGGAAATGAAGGAAGAAATTAAAGAGAATCAAGTCCAAATTTATAAGAACTCACAGAGACTGGACCTTGTGGAGGGTGGGGTGGCGGAGGTGAAAGGGGGGGTAGAAGCAGTGCAGAAGGGAAACAAAGAACTTGATATCCAGCAAATGAAAACAGAATTTGAGAGAATGTCCTTTTATCTTAGATTTCAAAATATTGTAGAAGCAGATGGGGAAAATATAAGGGACATTATGACTAACATCTTAGCTGAATACATACATAAAGAAAAACAACAGATGGAATGGGAGATAGATCTGGTCTACAGAGTGAATTCAGCTTATGCCAGAACACACAATGTACCTAGGGAGGTTCATATTAAGTTCCTTAGAAAAAGCACAAGAGACGAAATTCTGGGTGTACAAAGGGGGCAAGCATTGACATATCATGACAGGGAGATAACCATCTTGAAGCAGATTCCCAAAAAAATTAGGGAAAAAAGGAAAAATTATTCGCAATTGGCGAATAAATTATACCAGAAGGGGGTGTGGTTTAGATGGTTGATGCCTGAAGGTATGCTGATATTCTGGGAGGAGACAAGAATCAGAATCAATACACCCATAGAGGCACAGGCCTTTATGGAAAAAAACAAAGCAAACCTAGAAAAAACAGAAGACTCTACAACGGTTATGCAGGACACGGGAGGGGCCGGAGCTCTGCCAGCAGGGGGAGAAGGGGCAATACCAAGAAAGCTCAGATCACAAAAATGAATAAGAAAACCACATTGTTATAAACAGACCGAAAGTAGTAATGAAATTATATGTAGATTATATATTATAATATATAAACTGATTGAAATTTTTTTTAGAATTAATATGCTGATTTTATATGATTATGTACTAATGTTTTATACTTAGATGTATTTTATGAGTTTGGAGGGAGGGGGCGCCTGCCACACTTGCAACTGCCAAAATTTGTACACCCTTCCATTTACCCTTTTCCCTATAAATGTTTAAAAAACCAATAAAATTTTTTGGAAAAAAAAAAGAGTGGCCAAGTTTCTATTTCTTTTTCAAATGATATCAATACTCAAAAAAGATGCACATTTGGAAGAATGGCAGAAAGGTATTAATAATTTTGTTTGGGCAGGGAAGAAACCGAGAATAAAACTTAAAATAATGCAAGATATACGTGAAAGGGGAGGTTTGAAAATGCCCAACTTTAAAATATACTATGAAGCAGTAATTTTATCAACAATTAGCGATTGGATTAATTTAACAGAGGACTGAATATTGAGGGATATGATTTGGTATACAGTTGGCATGCTTACTTAATATATGATAAGAAGGTGGACAAGATTTTTAAAAGCCATATTTTAAGGAATGCTCTACTGTGTGTCTGGAAAAAATATCAATATAAGTTAAATGATAAGATACCTACGTGGGTAGTGCCCAGACACGCAATAGAGAATATAAGTATAGAACAAAAACAGGATGTAATTACATATAGAGAGCTTCTTAACATAGAAAGAGGTGTACTACAGCTAAAGCCTTTGAATGCACTGAGAGAGGAAAGGGTAATTCAAACCTGGTTTCAGTATGGACAGTTACAGGCTAGATGGAAAAAAGATCAGAAAATTGGTATCATGCAAAATGAGGATAATTTGGTAAAACAAATTAGGGACCAGGGTCAAATGCATATAAAAAGGTTGTATAATATACTGATAGAAATAGATTCTGAAACAGAGTTAGTTAAAGATTATATGATAAAATGGGCACAAAACTTTGAAGAACCAATAATGATGGAAACATGGGAAAAGATTTGGGTAAGAAATGTAAAATTTACGCAAGCTCAAAACTTGAGAGAGAATTTCTATAAGATGTTTTATAGATGGCATTTAGATCCTAAAAAGTTAGCTTGTATGTATCCGAATTTACAACCTAAATGTTGGAGATGTGATTGTGCTGATGCTACGTATTACCATATATGGTGGACTTGCAAAAAAGTTAAAGCATTTTGGATAAAAATATCGTGGATTATTCAAAATATTCTTAAAAAGAGGATAAAGTTCACTCCCCAGCTGTTCTTGTTAGGGATAATTACAGACTGTACAGTTATAGAGACTAATTTGATTCTGAATTTAACAAAGGCAGCAAGATTGCTGGTGGCGCAGTACTGGAAGAAGGAAGAGTTGCCTACTATTCAAGAATAGACGTTAAAAGTAGTAAACTTAGCAGAGATGGCCAAAATCTCAGCACATCTCAAGGACCATTCAGATGAGAAATACAAGTTGAAATGGAGAAGATGGATTGAATATATTCAAAATAAACATCGGACTAAGAAATTCCAATTAGCTTATAAGTGAAAGAACAAGGATTGGTATAATTTATCTAAAGTTATCTTAACAAAAGAAGAGCTAAAGTACAAGAGGAGGAAGATGTTAAAGTTAGTTAGCTTATGTTAGCGTATGATTGTTAAATGTTTATACCCTGTATTTTGCTCTGGGAGGTTGGGAGGAGGGAGGGGTGGAGGGGTGTGTGGAATCGGGGTGGAGGGAGGGGAGGGGGATACATTTGTAAAATTTATTAAAACTCTTTAATAAAATAAAAAATAAAAAAATAATAATTCAGCCTTCATATTGTTGCACTGCTATGTGAAGGCTTGCGTTTGTGATTTTAAAAGGATCGCAAAAACCTCATAAGAGATCTTTAAAAGCAGTGGGTGCCCCAGAACTAAATCTTTTGATCTTTTTACAATTTCTACCATCGCCGCTACTGCTCTTAAGCAGGGGACCGCTCCCTGAGCCACTGGGTCGAGTGTTACTGAGTAATAAGCAACCGGTCAGTGCAAGGGGCCAAACGTTTGTGTTAAAAGTCCTGAGGCTACCCCTGACTTCTCATGAATAAACAGAATGAAAGGCTTTTGTAATCTGGGAGTCCCAGTGCCGGGGCTGAGGCTAACTTTTGTTTTATTGTTTGAAGTGTGTTATCTAGGAAATCTGACCATTCGATAGGATCGGGCATATTTTTTCCGTTAGTTGTATCAGAGGTCTAGCTAATTCTCCAAATGATGGGATCCATGGGCGGCAAAAGCCTAGCACACCCAGTAGGGCTCTGACTTGCTGTTTAGTTTGCGGTGGCTTCATGCTTAGGATGGTCTGTACCCTGCTGGGGGTTAGTTTCCTTATTCCCAGTGCTATAATGTAACCTAGGTAGATCACCTCATGTTTTAAATATTGTAATTTGGTGGGTGACGCCTTGTGTCCTCTATCTGCTAGAGCCTGGAGGAGGTGTATTGTGTCCAATTTGCAAGCAAGCTCCATTTTGGATGCCAGTAATAAATCATCCACGTATTGTATCAGGGTTGATTGGTATGGTAATGATATAGAAGAGAGATCTGCTCTTAAGATTTGGGAAAATAAAATGGGCGACTCTGTGTCGCCCTGTGGTAGGTGAGTCCATGTATACTGTTGGTCTTCCCAGATGAAAGCGAAAAGGTATTGGGATGCCTGGTCTACTGGGATACTGAAGAATGCGGAACACAGATCTATAACAAAAAAATATTTTGTTGAAGCCGGGACTTCAGTGACTATAATCGCAGGGTTAGGCACTATCGGAGCCCGGGGTATCACATGGTTATTAATGAGCCTTAAGTCGTGTACAAATCTGAAGATGGGATTTCCCTCCCGGTCTACCTTTTGTTTCTTTACTAGGAAGATGGGGGTGTTAAACGGTGAAGTGCACGTATGGAGGACCCCCTGCTCTAGATATGCCTTTATTAGCTTCTGGATAGGTGTGATGGCTTCAGCATGGATTTCATACTGCGGGGAGTATGGTGGGGCTTCATGTTTTACCATGATTCTCCCTTTAATAGCCCTACCTATCAGGGGATCTTTAATCCTAGCTAATTCATCCCAGCAGTACCAATATGATATGTGGCTGGGTTCAATTCTAGGTCTAAGTACTTTCAGAAGTTTAAAATTGAATGAACTGCTTTTTAGCCAAATTGCTCTCCCAGTTTCATCCTTAAGTAAAGCCCATTTCTCACATATTTTTTTGCTTTTCTTTTTTTCATACTGGCCAGAATGGGCATTTGTTTTTCGTCCCAGGCCCCAAATAGTTCCCCAAGGGGGTTTCCGTGGCTGCCCTTGAGCTGCTGCTTCCCATGATCCTGCTCAGATGTGGGGCTCATTGTGGGAAGACAGGAAACAAAAGATACGTCACCATGGCACAAGAGACAAGGTTTAGAAAAGAAGGAAGGTTACTTTTGAGCACTGCCTTCTCATTTGGAAACATGATTCCACAAAATTTTATCCAGAGGTAAGCTATTAAGTTGCTGTTTTCTCCTACAATCAGTTTCTTGAATTCTACTGAGAAACTGCCCCATTGCTGGGGATTTCTTTTGCTTCACAAACTTTATTTTGAAACTATTGATCCACTGTCATCCTCATGTAATGAATGAGCTGGGTGATGGGATATGACCAGACAGATGTTGGTCATTTTCCTCTTCAGTTGTGGGGAATAGGACACAAGAGTGCAAGCTCTCTTTAGATTTAGATTAAACTACAAGTTCATTCTTTCCAATACCCAAATAGCCTGTCTCTGCTGAGTCTTTCTCATTTCATATGTGTTTCTTCACAAATACCTCTAACCTAAATATTACATTGAGAATAAAAATAGTCCAATATTTCTAAATAAGTATCATTATGCTCCTTAAGAGGGGGCGCTTGACATGTCAATAAATATCAGAACCCCCTTTGGGAACCTGGGAAGGGGCACCTGTGAACTCTAACAAGAACTAGTTCCAAGCCAAGTATTGGTGACCTCTAGCTTTCTCTGCTGGTAATTCACCTCCCTGGCTGCCCAGCTCTGATATGTCATAGCAAATGGAACAGTGGTGGGTTCCTGCCGGATCGCACCGGATCGCGCGCGCTCCCTTTCAGCGCTCCACCTGGCTCGCGCGCTCCCTTTCAGCGCTCCACCTGGCTCGCGCGCTCCCTTTCAGCGCTACACCTGGCTCGCGCGCTCCCTTCCGGCGCTAAAACCAGAAGTACGGTCTTGCCCCGCCCCTGGCGAAGCGACGACGCCTGCCTGCGCTCCACCAGCTCGGCTGGGAACGGAGATGTTTCCTCAGCGGAGCGGAGCGCCTGAAAAAACTTTTCAGGCGCTCCGCTCCGCTGAGGAAACATCTCCGTTCCCAGCCGAGCTGGTGGAGCGCAGGCAGGCGTCGTCGCTTCGCCAGGGGCGGGGCAAGACTGTACTTCTGGTTTTAGCGCCGGGAGCGCGCGAGCCAGGTGTAGCGCTGAAAGGGAGCGTGTGAGCCAGGTGGAGCGCTGAAAGGGAGCGCGCGAGCCAGGTGGAGCGCTGAAAGGGAGCGCGCGCGATCCGGTGCGATCCGGCAGGAACCCACCACTGAATTGGAACTTCAGTTACATTTTACATACCTGCGGTGGGATAGCTTGTTTCTGCCCAGCAGGACTGCAGCTTCCTAAGCAAACGAAGTGTGGTATCAACTAATGGTCATATTTAGC
Source organism: Natrix helvetica (assembly GCF_964273705.1). Classification (NCBI taxonomy): domain Eukaryota; kingdom Metazoa; phylum Chordata; class Lepidosauria; order Squamata; family Natricidae; genus Natrix; species Natrix helvetica. Next base: position 114,979,576 of record NC_138552.1, on the reverse strand, counting down.
CATCCTACAATGCTTCATTGAATCTGAAAAAGGGCAATTTGAAGGAGACATAGGGGAAGTAGAGGGGAAGAGGAAAAACTGGCTATGTCAAGTATCAAAATAAGACTTGTGGTCTGCAAAAATTAAATAGGAATGGGTAGTTCACAGCTATTAGGAATTGGCAGCAATGTCCCCTCACAGTACTTCAATAATTTGTACCAATTTGCTGGGGAACATTTTCTTCAAGGGGAAACATCTCCTCAAAGAGGACTCATCAAGGAGTCGACAGGAAGTTCTTCAGCTGGACAGACGTGGGGGATGTGAGCTCTGAAGAGCTTCTTCACATGAACCCTGTCTGACAAACCTTCTCCGGTGTCCCTTTTTTAGGGGCAGAACCTTCAGGGGGGGGCAAAGAAGGGCAGCATCTCATCAGACACTGGGGGAAGCAACTGATCCTCCGTGGGTTAGAGATTTGCCTATGAATCAGAGTCGGAGTGGCAGTCATTAATATGGCTGACAAGATGCTGTCTTTTTGTCAAGCTAATTGAGCAGGCAGAGACCGGGAGAGACGAAGGCCTGGTAAGATAATTTTATCTAACCCACAACTATAAATTAAATCTGGAAAAGGCAAAGAAATCTTGAGAACATAAATAATACTGATGTTCAGATCGGGACTTTTTTTTCAGAAAGAAAGGAAGAAAAGAAGGTGGAGGGTTGCAATACCAGCCCCACCCCACCCGAAGTTTTTTGTTTGAAACCTTTTGAACAGAACAATAGAAAGCAGAGAAGTGTCAAACTTACTCAATTATAAACATTAAATTTGGCTTTGGATCTCAACAGAAGCCAATATTTTTACTTTGTTTGAAAACTCCTTCAGATAACAGACAATTTAAAACCAACTGCCATAAATCAGAATTTGGAAAAGCAGAGGCAGAGAAAAAAAAACTTTTGGCTGATTATAAACCTATTATAAGTGATTTATTTTGAGCAGTGATTGAAGCAAAGACTAAATATCGGACCTGGGTACTACAAAGGTTTTTTTTTTCCTCTTCTCCACTCTCTTCTCTTTTTCCTGTGGAGGATTAAGATGGCGTTAGCTTCTTTTTCGGTCTCGAAGTAGATGGATCTTAAACAGAAGCCAATACTTTTACTTTGTTTTGTAGGAAGTTATCACCCAGCCCTCTCCCAGAAAAATGAAATATCCTAGGAAATATTGAAAAGGCAGAATATTTCTCTGGATGTGAAAAGGAAGAAACATATTATAAAGACAGAATAGTTCCCTGTAGCTTCCTGCCCATCCCCCTTTTGTCAATGAGCCATTAAAGCCTGAGCTAGTCCACTTTACATAATAAAGAGTTCTCCCCTTCAGCTCCAGGGGGATGGGATTAAGGCATGATAATATTGGCCTTTTACCCAACTCGCCACATCTGAGCATCTGAGAACTCAACCAAACCTGGATTCAAAATACAGCCTAGAGAGTTGCCCTTGCATGGCTCCATGGGAGTCTGACAACCAATCAGAATACAAGCTCAAGATCAAAGGCCAGAGAGGGCATAAAACCAGGGACTCAGCATCTAAGTCCTTCCTTCTCTTCTTCTCCACCAAAATTGAAGCATGTGATCACCTTTTCTGTTCAGGACTCAAGCCATGTGGTCCTGTCCACCAATAAACCATCTTTCCAAGCAGCCTCCATGTCTCCAGTGTCTTTTTCCCCACTTGGAGCCGAACCCAGAAGGACATTTCTTTCAACAGTTTGAACCCCTTCCAGCCAATATAACTAAGAAAAAAAGAAGAAAGCATGTTCTCTTACTGATAGTGGACAACTCAACTCTCACTGTGCAGAAATTTTAATTAACCAACTGCCATAAATCAGAATTTTGAAAAGTAGAGACAAACTCTTGGTTGACTACAAACATATCATAAGTGATTTATTTTGAGCAGTGTCTGAAGCAAAGAATAAGTATCAGACCTGAGAATCACAAAGGTTTTTTTTTTTCTTTCTCCTCTCCTCTCTCTATTTTGTTTGCTTGCTGCGGAGGACTAAGATGGCGCTAGCTTCTTTTCCGGTTTCAGAGTAAATGGATTAATTAAACTTAAGATGGACCAGAATTTTGAAATAAGATTTGTATAACCAACTGCAGTCTTGGAATTGGATATCGAGGAAGAACAAAAGACTAAGTGGGCCCTCATTGCTTTTTTCCATAGCAATTGAGGTAGATAAATCTAAGGTGAACTAGAACTCTAAAACAAGGATTGCATAACTAACTATAACTTTGAAACTGGACATCATGGAAAACTGGGAATTAGAAGAACTACGTGAAATTATAAAAAATATACATAAATCAATAAAATCAAGCTTAAATAGAATTCTGAACCCAGTGAAGCAGAGATCTAAAGAAGAATTCAGTTGCGAATTGACTGAAAATGACAAAAGTAGGATAACTAAACATTGGTTAAATTTTAAGATGATAAATAAAGCGAGATGTTTACTGCTTGTTCTCTTTTACATAATAGATTAAGGCAATCGTAATAAATATTGAACAGCATGCTGTGTCATTTATAGACAATTTAAGAATAATTTGATCCAAATTATAGAAAAATAGAGAGGGAACATGGAATATATCTATAATGGGAAAGTTTTATGATTTTAAGATAGAATCACAAGTTGGGGGCGCATAAGGCTGTATAATTATATAAAGATAATGATGAGAATAGCTAGAAATTGTAACCAGATCTACATCTCGACCAAAATTAGGCTGGCGGGGAGTGGCTTAAAAGTACAATGACTATATATGTATACTTTTTTGTTCTATTTTTTTTTCCAAGAAAGGATGTTAAAATGAAATAGGTATATTGAAAATGAACTATAAATACCATCAATATAAAACAGAGCTTGCCCAGAAGCTGAAATACACCAAGTAAATAATAAGAGTGGGAAGAAAAGAGGGGAGGTGGGGGAAGGAGAAAGGAATAGGAGAGAGGGCAAGGAGGGGGGAAGAGGAGGAAAGAAATGAGGAGGGAGAGGGGAGAGAGGAGAAGGAGAGGGGAAGGGGAAGTAGAGTAGGGAAGGATGACACAGAGAAGAAAGGAGGTAGGGAGGGGGAGGAGAGAGAAGGAGAAGAAAGTGATGGATAAGGATAAATATGGTGTATGGAGAGCAGAAGAGCTAAACCACTTCCTGTGGTGACGTCATCGTGCTAGGAGCTGAGGAACGGGGGCTCTCGTAACCTCTAACTCAAACTTCTTTTTTTGGGCTCATTTTTGAGTGTTGTGGATCCTGAAGGGACCGGCAGATTCAGAGGGAAAACTATGAAGACACTGGGGTGGTAAGGCAAACGCCCCCCACCCCCGCAGTGGGTAGGAAAAACCCATTAAATGGATGAGGATCTATCCTGCCACTTGGACAGGACCGGAGTGATGGCGACTGCATAAGAGGGAAGCAGATAGAGAAAGCAGTTGAAATCGAGACATCTGTTATTATTGATAACCCAAAGAAAAGGAGGACAATGTGAAATTGGCGGAGAGGGTGAGCTGGAAAGAAAAAGGCTCTGTGACAGAGACTGTTTTTGCAGTCCAGATTTTTGCCGAAAAAGTAGGGAGAGCTGAAATGGTGAGTTGAAAGTGACAGCATGAGTAATAGAATGGAAGTGGCTGCAGTGAGAAATCTGACAGGAGAAGAAGGAGAAAGAACCAAAAGCCAGCATTGACAACAGGAGCAGGATATATTGACTGCTGAGAAAACCTGGAAAACACACAAAGGATTGTATAACAGTTGGGCTGGTTGTTGATTTTTTTTCTGCTCTTTTTTCTATTTTTTTTGTCTTTCCAAAGAATAGCTGAACTTTGAACAGAGTTTCAAGCGTGAACAATAAATTCAGGTAAAGAAAGGAGCAAATGTTCTTTTTTTTTTTTTTGGAGGGGACATTTTACAACTATACAGTATTTACTCTCCTCGAGAACTAGAACTGGATCGGAGGCAGGAGAGAGAGAATTGTCGGAGGGCTCTTTAACAATTGTTTTGTCTTTGCCCCTGGACCTGCTGTGATTAGTGACTGTGATTGATGGAACGGACAATGATACTGAGGAGAGAGTGACACCTAGTGGATTATAAATTTGAATAGTGAAGACTGATGCAAGAGAATCAACTATGACACAAGCTGGATTAAATATATATATAGAGAGAAACTAATTATTAGAATTGAATACCTGTATAATTGACATAACTGAGAGACATCTATTTGTATAAGATAATAATGTGACATATAACTCTGTGATGTATAATAATTAAGAATCAAAAACAGAATAGAATAATATATAGGAATGTTTAAATATTGAAACGTGATATTAAGGAAGGTTAATTATTGTTAAATATTGAGATATATAATTACTGATATTGCTGATATTGCTGATAAAGTAGAAGTAAAATAGAATCTGTATACAATTATGGGCGAGGATAAATAGAGGGATAAAGATGGCAACTAATATTAATTTAGTGAAGTCAGGGAAAAAAACAGCATCCAACCCTGCTTCAGCAACATCCTCATCCTCAAATCAAAGATCAATCAAGAGCGCATTGGGGCTGGAGAAAGGCGGAAGAGTGGCAGGAACAATGGGACCAGCACAAACAATGCAGAGTATGCTCCAGATGATACAAGAGACATTGACGAAAAATCAAGAAGTGATGGCTACAAATCACGAAGAGACAAGGAGGAATCATGAAGAAATTAAAAACGAAATGGGAGAATTGAAAGGAAATATCAAAAACGTGGATGACAAAATTGAAAGGATACAGAATGCTTTAGCAATCCAAGAACAGAAAATCCAGAACATCGAAACAAAAATAGAACAAACAGATCAGAAGATGGAAAAAATGGAGTTGAAATATATACAAGTCAATAAAGAGTTACAGTTATCAATAATCCAACTTGAAAATGAAAGAGCTTCATTTTATCTAAGATTCCAAAACATAGCGGAAGAAAAAGAGGAAGACCTGAAAGGAAAAATGATCGAAATTTTACAGAGAAAGGAACAAGAGTTGAGAGGAGACATTGATGAGGCTTAGAAGACATAGGCTACTGAGAGAAGTGCATGTAAGATTTGCCAAAAAAACAACAACAACTAGAGAAGAAGTGTACAAAAAAACCAGAGAAGGGACAATAACATTCAAGGGAAAAGAGTTGATTACTCTTAAACAGATTCAATGGAGAGTCCTGGAACAACGTAGACAGTACCAATTTTTAACTAATCAGTTAAATAAAAACAGAATAAAGTACAGATGGTTGGTACCAGAAGGGATATTGGTCTCTTGGCAAGGAAAAAGATATAAAATAGAGAATATAGAAGAAGCGCAGGAATTATACGAAAAATACTGCACATGGGAAGAAGAAAAAGGAAGTAAAGAGGACCTAGAAAGTAGAAGCCAAGAAAAAGAAACATCAGAAGACATGGAAAGAAACAAGAAAGAAGAACAGAGGCAAGAAAGAGAGAGAGCAGAAAAGGAAGCCGCGAGAGGGAAAAGTCAGATACAAATCAGAAGCAATAAAAAACACCCCATCTAAAGATGGACCAGGAAATAACAGTTATCTCAATAAACTTGAATGGACTGAATGCACACACACACAAAAAAAGAGCGCAGATGTTTAACAAACTGAGGAAACTGAAGGCAGATATAACCTGTATACGAAGTGCACATTAAAAGGGAACATATTAATTTACTGGAAAACAAAAAATTAGGGAAATTATATACAGCACTGGCAGATTTAAAAAAAAAAGGGATAGCAACTTATATAAAGGAAAAAATAAAGTCCAAAGCAGTCTACTCTGATGAAGAAGGCAGGATACTAATCATTGAATTAGAGACAACAGAAAAACCAATATTATTAATAGTGATATATGCAAATCAGAAGCAAGAGGAATTCTATAGGAAACTACACAACAAAATAAATGAATTAGAATATGAAAATATTTGTTTAATTGGGGATTATAACGCAATAGTGGATAAAAAAATGGACTATGAAAGCAAAAGAAAAATAAAACAAAAAAATACCTTACCTAAATCCTTTTTTGATATGGCAATGGAATATAAACTACATGATATTTGGAGAGAAAGGCACAAAACAAGAAGCAATCTACCTTTTATTCGAACCCCCACCATTCCTTATCAAGAATTGACATGGCCTGGATATCATCTGGTCTATGTAATCAATTAGAGGAAATTGAAATTGAAGCAAATGAGTGGGCAGATCATAATGCAATAAAATTAAGATGGAAAGGCCAAAAAAGAATAAAAAGATGGATGATGAACTCAAATATTGTAAATGAAATGGAATACATTCAAATGCTGGAGAAAGAATTAAAACTATTTTTTAGAATAAATAAAAAAGAAGACACCTCAATTCAAAATCTCTGGGACACTATGAAAGCATACACAAGAGGCCTCATGATCGCCTACGTTGCAAGAAAAATTAGAAAACAAAAAGAGCAAAAGAATGTATGCAAAAAGAACTTAAGGAAGTCGAAGCTGAATTACAGAAAGACCCAAAGAATAAAATTAAAAAAGAAAAAAGAGAGATGATAAAACATAAAATCAACTTAATAACTCAAAAAGAATTAGCACAGAAAATTAAAATGACCAAACAAAATTACTTTGAATAAGCCAACAAACCTGGACGATGGTTGGCATACAGATTGAAAAATGAAAGAGAAAAAAGGATGATATACCAATTAAAAGATGATGAGGGAAAAATTCAATATAAAGGGGAAGAAAAGAAGCATATTATTCATAAATACTTCACAAAACTATACGCGCAAGATAGTATGGAGGAAACTAAGATAAAACAATATTTAAACACAGAAAAGAAGACCCCAATATCAAAAGAACAAAGGGAGACAATAAACAGGCTAATAATGTTAGCCAAAATGGAATTAGTCCTGAAAAGCCAGAAAAATAATAAAAACCCAGGACCAGACGGAATACCAGTGGAGTTATACAAATATAATAAAATAATGTTGGAAGAACTAGGAGTGGAAATGTTTAATGAAGTTTTAGGAAAAGCCAAGATGCCTGAATCATGGACAGAAGCAATAATATCATTAATCCTGAAAAAAGAAGCCAACCTACAAGAAATCCAAAATTGCAGACCAATTTCATTACTGAATTCCGATTATAAAATATTTGCAGCAATTATGGCAGGAAGAATTAAACAGGTTTTAAATGAATGAATGCACCCGACCAAAACGGATTTTTACCTCACAGACACATTAAAAATAATACAAGAGTCATCTTAGACATAATAGAGTATTATGAAGCGCATCCAGAAAAACAAATGGTACTGGTTTTCCTTGAGGCACAAAAAGCATTTGAGAACGTAATTTGGAAATTTATAACAACACAATTAGATAGGATGAAATTCGGAGAAAAATTTACAAAAATGATAGAAAAACTTTATAACAGTCAGACAGCCAAAGTTCTGATGGAGAACTAACAGAGAAGATTGAAATAAAAAAAGGGAGTTAGACAGGGATGCCCCCTCTCTCCTTTGCTGTTTATATTAACTCTGGGAATATTATTAAATGAAATTAGGAAGGACCAGGGAGTAAAAGGTTTAAGACTCAAAAACAAAGAATACAAGACCCAAGCCTATGCCAATGACTTAGAATTTGTTCTAGAAGATCCATTAGAATCCAGTCTGAAATTAATTCAAAAATTAGAAGAATATGGCAAAGTGGCAGGATTAAAAATCAATAAAAGCAAAACAAAAATGATAACCAAGAATATGACAAAAAAGCAAGAAGAAGAACTGGAATTAGCAACCAAAATGCAAATAACTAAGAAAGTGAAATACTTGGGGATCTGGGTGTCGGCAAAATATTCTACAATTAAAGACGATAATTATAATAAACTAGTGACACAAATAAAGATTTAGAAAGCTGGAAAAATATTCAGCTATCACTAATGGGATGCATAGCCACAATTAGAATGAATATTTTACCAAGAATCTTATTTTTGTTGCAAGCCGCACCTATTAATCCGGGTAAAACTTTCTTTCAAGAATTCAATAAAATAACCACTAGGTTCATCTGGCAAGGATGAAAAGCGAGCATCAAACTAAAGTCAATGCAAGACAGCAAGGAGAGGGGAGATTTAGCATTACCAAATTGGGAATTATACACGTTAGCGGTAACAATAACATGGGTGAAGGATTGGATAGAGCTAAAGAATAAAAGAATTCTGACCTTAGAAGGCCATGATTTGCAAGCAGGTTGGCATACATTCCTATGGAATGATAAAAATAAAACACACAAATACTTTCAAAAACATTTAATTAGAAAAGAGTTATTGCAAAACTGACTCAAAATTTAAAAAATCCACTATGTGAAAATCCTGAACTGGCTATCCCCGACAGAAAGGATGATCCATCCAAATTTTATAGATAGGAATAAAATGCTAAGATACAGAGACTTAATTAACGGACAGGGAAATTTAAAAACAATTGAAGAATTGGCAGAACAAAACATGAAAGTTGATTGGCTAACTTACTTACAAATCAAAACTAAACCCAATAATGATACTAAATTATATGGCATCGAAATGGAACCACACGAATTGGATAAAATAATTCAAAGCTCAGTTAGAAAGATGATAGGGAGAGTATATAAATTTCTCCTGAGGTATAAATTGGAAGAAGAAATTGTGAAAGAACAAATGATAAAATGGGCACAGAACTTTGGCTATAATATTGAATTTGATGAATGGGAAAAATTTTGGGGAACAAACTTAAAAATGATACTATCAGTTGCATACAAGGAAAACCAGTACAAAATGTTTTACAGATGGCAGCTGGCACCAACAAGGTTAGCTAAAATCTCAGCAAATACCTCCTCAAAATGTTGGAAATGTGAATCAATACATGGAACATATTACCACTTAAGGTGGACTTGTGAGAAGGCTAAATTTTTTTCAAAAAAGATCAAAAATTGGCTAGAGGTAATAACAGGAGTCAAAATAGATTGGAAACCCGAAGTTTTTTTACTAGGAATAATGACTGCAAAATATAAAAAAGAAATCCAGTATTTAATTTTACATATAATTATGGCAGCGAGGATTGCCTTCACTCAGAAAAGGAAAAACAAATTAATTCCAAGCAAAGATGAAATAATAAGAAAGGTTATGGATTGTGCCAAAATGGACAAATTTACAAAAGAAATCCAGGGAAAAGAAGAAACAGAATACTACCAGATATGGGACAAATGATATAGGTGGATGGAGGAAAGAAACAAGGATCAATGAAGGAAGCCAATAAAGCCCAAAAATAGTAGTTAAGGAGAATTAACACATATATATGCATCCAAGAGGTTTAAATTTACTAGAGGTAATCAGCCAATATAGCAGAGGAGTAAAATAAGAGGGTTAAGAATGGTGAAATGCAAATGAAATATACTAGAAGGGGAAATAATATAAGGAGAACGGTATCGATTGGTAATTGCTATTAGAAAGCACAGGAAGCTCCTGTTCGTATTGTATTGTGTAAATGTGGTATACATCTAAGTTTTGTGTGTATTTTGCATGTTTGTAAATAAAAACTTTTTAAAAAAGAAGAGCTAAACAATTGTGTTTTGGAAGCTGATGGTAAGATGAATTGATGTAAACCCTTAATAATACAAAATGATGTTGGTTATGTAATAGTATACATGTGATTATATGTTGTGAAAATGGAAAAATATTTTTTTGAAGAATTCGGACGGCGAAAAATGGCTTTTAAAAAGGTTGAACTCAGCTGGCTAGCGTGTGCATGTGCACTGGCCAGCTCACATGGCAACGCCTTGTGTGCCCTGATAAATGGCTCCGCGTGCCACCTGTGGCACGCGTGCCATAGGTTTGCCATCCCGATTCTATACCATTTTTGACAAGTGGCTGCCAGTATCTTCTTGAAAGCCTCCAATAATGAAGTACCCACAAATTCTAAAGGCAAGCTGTTCCATTGGTTGATTATTCTCACTATCAGAAAATATATCCTTATTTCTAGGTTGAATCTCTCCTTGATCAATGTCCATCTATTATTCCTTGTCTGACCTTCAGGTGCTTTGGAAAATAGCTTAACCCCCTCCTCTTTGTGGCAGCCTCAAATATTGGAACACTGCTATCATGTCTCCCCTGGTCCTTCACTAGAGTAACCATGCCCAGTTCCTGCAACCATTCATCATACGTTTTATCCTCCAGCCCCCTAATCATCTTGGTTGCTCTTCTCTGCACTTTTTCCAGAGTCTCAACATCTTTTTAATAGTGTGGTGACCAAAACTGGATGCAGTATGCTCGGTGTGGTCTTACTAAGGTTTTATAGAGCGATACTAGTACCTCACAGGATCTTGATGTTGTGCAATTTAAGATTGCATTGGCTTTTTGGATTGCTGTTGTACATTGGTGGCTCATATTTAATTGATAGTCTACTAGGACTCTAAGATCCCTCTCAGAGTTATTGCTATTAAACCAGGTTTCACTTACAGTAATCTGTATGTGTAATTTTTGTTTTTCTTGACTAAGTGTATGACTTTACTTTTCTCTTTGTTGGATTTCATTTTTTTAGATAGGCCTAATGTTCAATTCTGTCAGATCCATCTGGATCTTGAGCCTATCATCTAGAGTGTTGGCTATTTCTGCCAGGTTAGTATCATGTGCAAATTTGATAAGTTCCCCTTCTATTTGTGATTGGTAATTGGTTTTTTAAATTATTATTATGAACATATTATTATTTTTCCATATTATTATGGAAAAATCATGCCTGTAAAATACATGGGAAGATAATAAAGAAAACATTTCTCTGCAATAGATTGACAGTAATTATCCAAAATCTTCATTTAAAAAAATTGAGCCAAGAATTGGCCATTCCTGCTGAAAGGCAAAAAGAGTATTACTCAGTTTAAAAGTCACAGTGGGGGGACATTCATCCTTTTCTTTTTCTTATCTTGCATACATTGATGTTATTAAGATACAAATTAAAAGAAAAAGAAATATGCTCTCTTTACAATGTTAGAACAAAAACATCCCCTGCATGCAACCATGCTCACAGACAAGCTAGTCAGTTATAGTTACTAATTAAGCTATTAATGACTGGCTTATAATATAAGCCAAAATGTTTGCCAAACATGTAGCCTTTTGTCAAGACCATATCATTGCTATTCATTGGGTGATAAAACCTGTGCAGTCACAGAGAACAGCTGCTTTGGCCAAGTTGTTCTTCAGGTATGTGTCAAAAGACTAAATGTGAAAGAAGCATGTCCCAGAAACATCCATCCTAGGCAGCATCTGTACTAGTCAGTCTGAAATAGACACCCAGTCCCTGCATTCCACCTACAGTATGCAGTTGTTCTCACAGCTGCAGAGAGGATCAGAACCAAAAGTAGAATTCCAGTTACACAAAGGGTAATGGGGAGAAACCAGGCTGAACCTGGAAATGGAGGAAAGATCAGATACAGTTACAGAAAGCAATAAAATAGAAGTGCATCCTTAACCTTTCTTTTCTTTAGGGTAATAGAGAAAGCAGAAGGTTCCTTTTTTTTCTCTTCCCAGTCACTGTTTCTCCAACCCCAGTTCTGCCCCAGGTACAGTATTTATGTATGTATTTATTTATTTAGCATATAGCATATCATACCTAGACTAGCAATAAACATTAACATTTCATCTAGATTAGTACAACACAATAAAATATAAATGTTAAAAAGTTCTATGAATCCAGATGCAGTAATTTCCTCCTATGCATTTAAACAAGTTTCCATCTTTCCCGTGGCGGTCCTGCTTGTGGGAATTATTTTGGGAGTTGGAGTTTCCTGGCCAGAAACATTGGCTATATTGCTCTTGCAACCATTACATTCACAGAATTTCTACTTGTAAGAAAGAAAATTTTACCTGTTCTTTAGTTATGCTGGGCCTACAAACTATATCAATTCTGCAAATGCTAAAGATCCAAGCAATTCAATGCAGCCCAACGTTTGGCAAGTTATAGTTCCCCCACCATATAACCCAAAGCTAAGCCTATTATTATCATTTTTTTCATTAAAGGCTGCAAATTGCTTTGGAAAGATCACAATCAACAAGGGGTTGTTACCCCGCAGAGCCATCCCTTCCCAATAGCACGGCATACTCCCCAAATCCTCATACTCACTTCCTTTGCAGTTCTAGGTTGAAGACAACACCTCAGAGGGGGGAAAAAGAGCCTTCCCTACACCCAAGGTCACCACTTGATTAGAAAGAAGGAAAAAAAACTAGAAGACACAACAGCATCCAAGCAAACTTCAAGATTCCACCCTCCCTGCCTTCCTCTTGTTTGACCTCATTCATTTGTCTCCTGGTGTGCTGACTCCTCCTCCCAAATAATTGCAATCCACTGTTTCCCATGAGCACTAAGGGCTTTCAATCACAAAATGAGATAGGTAAGTATTGAACATTTTAATCCTGTGATACACGTGGCCTTGTAGAAACGTGTCGAATAACTGTGGTGGAGACTAGGGATCAGCAGGAGTATAATAATCACAGTAGGAAAACATAGAAAGAGCAATCAATGAATGGACATATAATATCTGTTAAATGGAAAAAGGTGTCCTCTGCAGGTTCGGATTTCCCAGCTGGGAGAGCGTCACCGGCTGAGTGAATGAATTTAGGATCGAAGCACGCTGCGTTTGAAAGCAAGTTGTCTTTATTATTTCAGGAAAGCAAGACCGACAGTGATGTGGATCAGCGTTCCTGGGTGAGCTGACATATAGAAAGTGTACATTTTTATACCATTTTCCTCTTTGAAGTCCTTTTGTTTTCTTTGTACTATTGTTTTATCCCTTTTTGTGTGCGCCTTGGCTAATGGTTCTAATCCTGTCTTGAGTTTTGTTATTCTTCTGCCCTAAAGTACTTCCCATGGGCCAGGGATGAGCCCTAGTGTCTTCTACTGTATTTCCTATTTTTACATCTTTGCCCTGAGCTCATCAGTCTTTGTTGTCACGCTGACCTTTTCTTCTCTTAAAGGTAACTTCTTCCTGCACTTCCTAGGTCTTTTGTATTATTTTGTACTCTGCAGCTATTTCTAATTGTCCTGATATCCTGGTAATTATTCTCAGAAGGTTTCTTTTAGAATGTATGCTGGCTTTGTTATTCTAGTGACTTCCAGTTTGGTTATGGGCTGTACTGGTCTTCCCAATACAACACTGTCTTGGTGAAGTTCCCTTCCCACATATCCATGCTTGCAAAGTCCCTGCCAGCATTTCCTTTAAGGATTGAAATAAAATAAGTGCTTCAAGTTCTTTAGGATACCCAGAGTAGAAAGCCAAATTTTAGCTTGGAGGAAGGTCTCCTCTATAGTCACTATTGAAGCTTCTACCTTGAGTGATCTGATACTGATGCCTGCTGGAATTCTCTTTTGCCCAATCATTTCTGGTTTTGCTTTCCAAAATATTTTTGTTGTTATTTTATGGTGGTAGTAGCATAAATGTCAATATTGGCAGTTTGTGCTTTGCAAAGTATTTTTGTTTAGTCTACAGCAACACAAGTGGTATCAACGACAGCCAGTTACTATTTGGGTTTTTCCTCAAGCTTTTATAGGTGAAAGCTCTTGCTAACATTACATTTTCCAGCATCTTCTTGAAGATTGCGTGTTGTCCTCCCCTGCTTGACATAATCAAGCAGCAACATTTTTTTGTACAAATGCAAAAAGCTACTGGTAGAGAAAATAAAGCTGTGTTGAACTTAGAAATAGCCAGGTATTTAGATTTTATTCATTTTACGAAGTGCATATATTATATATAGGGGGGGGGAGAAATACACATCTATTTCTGCCTCTTTTTAATTTGGGTTTTCTCCCAGGAAAATATACCTAGAATTCCACCTTCTCCTTGGTAGAACTTCTGTGTCTTTAACAGTCATTCAATAAGTAAAAAAGATGTTTTGATTTAACAGCTTTCCCCAGTCCTTTCAAGAATAAGGTTGCCAGATCTGGGCTGCAGAAAATTGGATCAGCACTAGATGGCAATAAAGAAATACAAATACCAAAACAAACAAACCACAAGCTCTAATCCTTTGCTATCATCAGCCAAATGCTTGCAACAGAGATTTGATAGGTCTACTCTAGAGCTATTAGGAAGTATAGACATCCTGATCACACAGAATGCTGGCTCAGAATGATGAGGCTAGAGAAGCCAAGGAAAACTGATAGACATAATGGGAATATTTTTACCATGGAAAATATCCCTGTATTTAAGAGGGCCACTTCGATATACCAGGCATATATTTTAGATTCAATTAATGATCAGAAGCTGTGAGTATTAAGAGCTGCATGAATGAAAGGAAGACGTGACACTACTACCAATTGTGTGACTATTGTCTAAAGTGAAAACCAATACTTGTTAAGTATCTTTATGACACACACATTCTCTACCTATTAATAAAATGTATTCTGTTCAGTTAGTTGAACATTGTGCCATTTGTCTTAGTGAATCTTGCACCACTGCAAAACTACATGTAAATGTTGGAGGGATGTATTTCCAAGGTACATGGAATGGATTTGAGGCAGGATTGGTTAAATATATTGGATTTTAATGTGCTAGTTTTGCAAATTCAAAAGTTATTTGATGGGCTGAGCAGCCTAATTGCTTGCAAGATTTGAGGGAATAGCAATAAGGTTGTAATTTAAGGACCACACAGCTGATCCAAAGGGAACATTTCTCTAATCTTTGTGTGCAAAATTGCTAGCTACAGTGAAGGCTAACTATTCACAGCTTGCTACTGATTATCCCATCCAATCTGTTAAGAATGTCTTTCCTTTACAGGCTTGGATATCTAGCAAAATTTGCTTCTGGGATTAAATCAGTTGCTATCCTTTTCAGGCATATTTGTTATTCTTGAATATGTTCATTTGGGATACCAACAATGTATACTATCTGTTTCTGATGGCTGTTCTGCATATGCTCTACTTGCAGCATGTTCTTTTTGATCTATTGAATTTCTGCCGGCAATATTACTATATTACTGGAAGATGGTGAGGACTTTCTCCTCTAACTTGCATCAGACATAGATTCATCAGCGGCCTCTTTATCAAATGACTAAAGATGTTTTCACTTGCTGAACGTCTGTCTGGGTATATTCTTTTCCATCTAATTATGGATTAAAGAAACCACAATGATTCTTTGTACATATTCTTTGCAGATATAATCTTTGCCTGGTTGCCATCAAAACAGATGAGAAAAATATTAACTAGAATATTTACCATTTATGAGGTACAGATGTAAGATGGGGTTTTCATATTACAATATTCATATAACATGGTTCTAAAAGCCTGAGAAATTTCATTATTTAGTATATGATAGGTCCTAGGACATTCTGTAAAATCTCTTTATCCTTCTGACAAGGAATTTGGAAATTCCAGTTGTTTGTTAAACCTTCTTGTTCTTTACAAAGGCTTTACTGATATATTTTTCTCTTTTTGAGGAAAAGCAGATTTCAATTTGTAGATACCAACATCATCTTCATCAAAAGTGTGACTTGATGGATTCAGAAACCAGTCATAGCAGGGTTCATCCAAAATGTCTGCCTGCCTTCACAGAGTTTATTCTTTTTATACAGTTTTATCAAACAAAGCAAAGAGCATATAGCAAAAGCATCATCATTGGTATATTCTCCTTGTCAATCTTAAGAACATCCCAGCCACGGTACTCATATATCTTGACGGTGCCTGGCGGTGCTAATTAGATCATAGGCATCTGAGGTAAACAGTTACTGAGTCATGGCAGTGTGCTGCGCTTGGCCTCTACGTAACCTTTCCTCTATCTCTTCAGTGACTGATAGTTGAATAAACACTTTCTAAAAGCTTCTGATCAAAGTTGCAAAGGAGTGAACTGCATGGCCCCCTTTCTAGTTTCTCTGCATCAAGACCATGACAGGCAAAGACTGGAACAGGGGTGTCAAACTCAATTTCATTGAGGGCTGCATCAGCATTATGGTTGCCCTCAAAGGACCAGTTGCATGGTAAGTAGAGCGGGCGGGTGGGTGGGTGGGCCCTCCGGAGCACCGTACCGGAACGGTATCTGGTGCACTGGTACGCCCATACTGGGGTGTACTGGTCGCATCCCACCACTATTCTGAGCATATAAAAACCTTTATATATATAAAGCTCCCCTGAGTTTCCACCATTAAACAACTGTGGGCTAGACTCTTCAAAAGAGGCGTTGATGTAGGATTGTTCAAAGTGACTTCCTGAGAACCCTTGGATTCTGTATGACGAGGTTCTGAGAGAGACTCAAGTTGATTTCTGAATGCAGACCTGAATCTTGCCTGAATCTATGGGAGGTCTACATTTCTTTACAGAAGTTAGAGGAAGCTGCCCTTGTGACTCACTAGCCATTAAACAGCACCCGCTCAACCAGCAATGGAAGGAAGCATCCATCCAGACCTACTTCTATCTGGTGGAAGTGCTAAAGAAGTGGAGTTTAATGTGACCCATAAGCTCCATCTACTGGCCAGCAGTCAGATTACAGCTTCACTGAAATGCTACAGTGCCCACTTCTGAAAGCATTGCCACCCGAATGGGCAGATGTAAGGTTTGGGAGCTGTTATTTAGTTTTTACTAGAACCTTTGGACATGAGATGCCATTGAATGGTGGGATGAAGAAAATGATTGACAGGGTTGAGAGAAATAGAGGAATACCTCTGGTATCCATAAAACCACCGAATGGGCAGCAGAATTAGAATTCACACACCAGTGGAAGCAGAGGCTTTCGCTAAAAAACACAGTGCTCTTTTAGGTGAAATGGGGGATGTTACACAAGAAATAAAGGAGGGAGGGGCTGAGGCTCAGCCGGTGGATGGGAGAGAGGATGCAACAGCTAGAAGACTCAGATCACAAAAGTGACTTGGAACACTATTGCAATTGTTGCTACAATGTACTTTCATGGAAGTGATACAAAACAAATGATTGAAACATACTGATGATTTTGTGTTAAATTTAAAACTGCTAATGCTTAGGTAAATGTTGATATTTTTCTATCATTGTTTGTAAAAGTTGTAAGACCTGGGGGGGCTTCTCCCCCCCCGCACGATGTAGCTGTCAAAATGTTTTATAACCCTATAACCCTTTTTCCTTGAAATTTTTTTTAAAACCAATAAAAATTTGAATAAGACACACACACACACAAAAAAAACAACCACCGAAAGATAACTCAATGAATGGCACTTTTAACGGCACTAGGTACTACCCCCAATCCCAGAGAAAAATATGCCCACCTTAAGGTTCCAAGCGGGAAACTGTGGGACTATGAGTTCTAGTACTGCCTTAGGCATGAAGCCAGCCATCTGGGTGACTTTGGAAGGCCATGGCAAACCACTTCTGAAATCTTGCCAAGAAAACTGCGGGACTTGTCCAGTCACTAGGAGCAAAGACTGACTTTAAGATACAGAAAAGGCCCAGCATTGCAAAACTATATTACTTCTTCATTTAAATTTTGTATACGGATAGTCCTTGACTTGCAACCACAAGTCGCAAAATTTATGTTGCTAAGCAAGACATTTGTTAAGTGACTTTTGCCTCATTTTATGACTTTTATGGTCACTAAATGAATTTTTGCAAGTCGAGGATTACCTATAGTAGGAAAAAAAGTGTTTAGACCCAGGGCTACACCCAATTTTCTATCTTAATTGGGTGCTGCAGGGGTATAGTTCATACTGATAGAGTGCATAGAATCAAGACTTTGGGCCATGTTTTGCATTTTTGAAATGTTCAAGGGGAGAAATTGGGGCTCTTAGATTTATAGATCAACCAGGATCAAATATAGATTTGATAGATAAATATAGACCAAATATTAGCTATTCCTGCCATCAATAATTTCATCATCATCATAAAACGTTATAATTTACAGAATTAGAATTACAGAAGATCAGAGTTGGAAGGGATCTTGGAGGTCTTCTTGTCCAACCCCCTGCTCAAGCAGGAGACCCTATACCAGTGATGGTGAACCTTTTTTGGCTCGTGTGCCACAAGTGGGGGGAGCGCAGGGGGGTCGAGTGCAGGCGTGCCGCACCCATAATGCAACGCGTGACCCCCCCAGTGCACATGCGTGCAAAACGCGCGACCCCCCCATTTTTACATGGTTTTTTTTGCCCTCCCCATGCTCCAGGGGCTTTATAGGAGCCTGGGGAGGGCGAAAAGAGCCTCCCCCGACCCCCCGGAGGCCCTCTGGAGGCTTCAGTGACTGTCCAGAGGCTTCCCTGAAGCCTTCGGAGTGCTTAAAACCACCCTCCGAGCAAACCGGAAGTGACTTCCGGGTTGCTCGGAGGGTCGTTTTAGCATCAGGGAAGCCTCGGACGGTCCCTGAAGCCTTCGGAGCGCTTAAAACCACCCTCCGAGCAAACCGGAAGTGACTTCCGGGTTGCTCGGAGGGTCGTTTTAAGCGCTCCGAAGGCATCAGGGAAGCCTCGGACGGTCCCTGAAGCCTTTGGAGCGCTTAAAACCACCCTCCAAGCAAACCGGAAGTCACTTCCGGTTTGCTCGGAGGGTGGTTTTAAGCGTTCCAAAGGCTTCA
The DNA here is from genome assembly GCF_964273705.1 of Natrix helvetica. Lineage (NCBI taxonomy): Eukaryota > Metazoa > Chordata > Lepidosauria > Squamata > Natricidae > Natrix > Natrix helvetica. Next base: position 114,961,048 of record NC_138552.1, on the reverse strand, counting down.
GGGATGGTCCCTGAAGCCTCCAGGGGGGCGGGGGAGGCTCTTTTCGCCCTCCCCAGGCTCCTAATAAAGCCTCTGGAGCCTGGGGAAGGCGAAAAATAGCTTTTAAAAAGGTGAACTCAGCTGGCTAGTGCGTGCATGCGTGCTGGCCAGCTGACAGGGCAGCGCCTCGAGTGCCCTGACAAATGGCTCCGCGTGCCACTTGTGGCACGCGTGCCATAGGTTCGCCATCACGGCCCTATACCATTTCAGACAAGTGGCTGTCCAGTCTCTTCTTAAAAGCCTCCAGTGAAGGAGTACCCACAACATCTGGTGGCAAGCCGTTCTCCAGTTCTCACTGTTAGGAAGTTTCTCCTTGGTTCTAGGTTGTTTATCTCCTTAATTAATTTCCATCCGTTCCTTCTTGTCCTGCCTTCAGCTGCTTTGGAGAATAAATTTACTCTCTCTTCTTTGGGGCTGCTCCTCAAATATTGGAAGTTGCTATCATGTCACAGTTCTTCTTTTCTTCTTTTGCTAGTTCTTCTTTTCACTAGACAAGACATATCCAATTTCTGCAACCATTCTTTGTATATTTTAGCTTCCTAATCAATGGTGGGATTCAAATAAGTTAATAACTGGTTCTCTGCCCTAATGATTTCTTCCAACAACCAGTTCACCAAACTGCTTAGAAAGTTAACAACCAACTCTCCTGAAGTGGTGCGAACTGGCTGAATCCCACCACTGCTCCTAATCATCTTTGATGCTCTTCTCTGCACTCTTTCCAGAGTCTCAACATCTTTTTCATATCATGGTGATCAACATTGACAAACAAAGCTAAGAAACAGCCAAGGAAGAAGCAAAGAAAAAAGAGCTATCCTGGGCCTCCCTCGACTTCAAAAGGCTGGCATTGGTGCCTGGAAGGACACTGCCCACTGTGGCCCACAAAGCCCCTTCCCATCAGCCAAGGGGAGGTCGAAACCCATCCCTCAGCAGCTGATAAAGAGGGGCAGCAGCAACATTTGCCTTCCTCAGCCCACAAGATTTTGGCCCTCCAGTGTCAGCAGATTCAGGGCCCCAGATCCTCCCGAGGACCCAGACTATTCAGAGTTGCTCACTCAATTTAACAGATTATTTCAGGTAAAAGAGTGTCCATTAAATACAAATGTTTATTAAATCTAAACTGATGTAGTTAATGTAATTTACATGGATAGAGTAATTATATAATTGATGTTTTTATGCAAATGACATATTGACATAAATGACATAAAGTAGCAATTGAATAATTTTGTAAAAGATGTACAAAACACATCTTTTCTCTAATGAAAAAAGACCCTCTGTTTTCTGGACAAACATCAGAAAAAAAGACTTGTCTATTATTTCAGGTGTTAGGTCTGACTGCAAATTTGTGATATTCCATCCAACACTTGTTAATTGAAGGCTCATTATATTAATTTCACTTCACATTAAAAATGGGAATAATGATTTCCAAGCAGAATGAGTACATGCCCATCCTACCTCCCAAACATTTTCTCACATTGTTTGAGAAATATCCTTCACTGTTATTTCCAGGACCTGGCTAAATTCAGACTCCTGCAACTGGCTCCCATTATAGAGCCCATACTGGCATCTATACCTTCCCCCATCTCTACTTGACATTTTCCAGAAGGAAGGTAACATTATACTGAGCCTCTGCAGCAGCAAAAGTTTTCAGTGCCTTGGATTCATTATTCTTGAACAAAAAACCCCCAACCATCCATATATTTACTGGGTGCAAAACATGCTATCTTGAGAGAATCTCCTTCAGTCACTTCATTAGGAAGAACATTCAGGAAAATATGTGGAGGGGGAAATCGGCCAAAAGCTGCCACACAACTAAAACAGCAAACGATAGAATGAGAAGGACTGAAGTTTATAGACATTGTATTACAATATTAGAAAACAACAATTATGGATACAAATTCATGCCATTTTGTTAAGATTTAAATTTATGAAATGATATGAATCAGTTTTATAAATATTTCCAGCAAATGATAAAATAAATCAGAGTAGTTTTTTAAAGAATGAGGTGTAATTCACAAGCCATTTGTTTTGGGTAAAGTACAGCTCCACAAAATCTTGCAGACAGTCCTGGAAACTTCCAAAATTCAGAATAACAGAAGTCTTCTACCCTGTTTCCCTGAAAATAAGACCTCCCTGGATAATAAGCCCAATCAGGCTTTTGAGTGCGTGCACTAAAATAAGCCCTCCGCCCAAAATAAGCCCTCCTCAAAAATATTGCAACACAGCAGCAGCCATAAGGTGACCACGCTCGCAGCCTCCTGCACCTCAAAAATAATAAGGCCTCCCCCCAAATAAGATCAAGTGCTTATTTCAAGGGTCAAAAGAAAATAAGACCCTGTCTTATTTTCGGGAAATCATGGTAGTCTAATCCCCTGCTCATTCATCGTCAAACTGTAATTTTTAATATGTTAGAAGAGGGCATCAGCATCTTTTTTGTATAATGGTGACCAGAAATGTATGCATTATTCCAAGAATGGCCTCACTAGTGTGGTATAAAGCAGAACTATTACTTCTTGTAATCTTGATGCTGTCCCTATGTTGGGAACAGCTTAGAATGGGACTGGCTTTTTTTGCAGCTGCAGCATATTGGTGGTATATACATCTCATTTTTAGCCACTTTTTCACATCCCCTCTATCACAAAAGGTCTTCTTAGAAACTCTTTCCCATGAATCAACAATTAGAACACAGAACACAGACTCATAAGGCTGGAAAAAAAAAATCTAGTATTCTAGTTCAATCCTCTGCTCAAGGCAGGAGACATACCATCCTGGTCAAATAGTTGTCCAGTCTAATCTTGAAAACTTCACAATTCCGGGAGGCAAGCTGTTACATTGGTTAATTGTTTTTGCTGCCAGAAAATTTCTCCTTAGTTCTTGATTAGATTTCTTTTTAAACATCTTCCATCCATTGCTTCTTGTCCTGCCCTTTGGTGTTTTGGTGAAGAAGTTAATCCCCTCTTCTCTGTGACCTTCTCTTCAAGTATTGCAAGACAGTTATCATGTCCCCACAATCATTCTTTTTGAGAGGGTAGACATGCCTAGCTCCCTCAATTGTTCATCATATGATTTAGCCTCCAGGTCCTTCATCATCGTCGTTGCTCTTCTCTGCATACTTTCTAGGGCATCAGCATCTTTTTTGTATCACAGTGACCAGAAATGGATGCTGTATTCCAAGAGTGGCCTCACTAATGTGGTATAAAGCAGAACTATCAGTCCTTACCATGAGCAGCTGTGAGCCACTCTGATCAGTGTATGATTCACCTTCTACCTGCTTACAGACGAAGACTTAAAGCCACAAAACCACAAAATCAGGACTTGGATTGAGGAAGCAGCGTTAAAGCTGCATGCTTGCTTTGATTGCACTGACAGGAATATTTTTGAAGATACCTCTGCAGACCTGGATGAACTCACAGATACTGTAACATCATATGTCAGCTTCTGTGAAGATCTATGTGACCAGGAATTTGTGAATATACAGTAACAATAAACCTTGGTTCACAGCTAAACTGAAGCAGCTACGTTGTTCCAAAGAGAAAGCCTACAGAAAAGGGGATAGATGCTGTACAATCAGGCCAGAAACATATTAACAAGGGAGATCAGAGCAACAAAAAGGAGCTTACGCTGAAAAGCTAAGGAATCAGTTCTCAACAAATGAACCAGCAAGTATGTGAAAAACTCTTAAAAATACCACCGGTTACAGCAAACCTCCTTCCCAGGCTGAAGGAAAGCAACAACTGGCAGATGACCTGAACATGTTTTACTGCAGGTTTGAAAGGAAACTACAGCCACCTATCTCCACAACCCCCGTCCCAGACACACCAACAACAGCCAAACCTCCTACAACTGACCCCATCCCATTGGGTTCACAACCCCTGGTGATTACAGAAAAGGAAGTGCAAGATCTATTTCACAGACAGAAGTCAGGAGAAGCATCAGATAACACCTTCTTGCTTAAAGGTCTGTGCTGACCAATTTGCCCCCATCTTCACCCGAATCTTCAACAAATCACTAGAGATGTGCCATGTTCCTTCTTGCTTCAAACGCTCCACTGTCTTCCCAGTGCCGAAGAAGCCCTCCATCAAGGAACTGAATAACTACAGACCAGTTGATCTAACATCTGTAGTTATGAAAACCTTTGAAAGGCTAGTGATGTCCCAGTTGAAAACCATCACGGATCTGCTGTTAGACCCCCTGCAATTTGCATACCGAGCAAATAGATCAACAGATGATGCTGTTAATATGGCTCTGCACTACATCTTGAATCTCTAAAGACCTGTGCAAGGGTCCTCTTTGTAGACTTTAGTTCAGCATTCAATACCATCATACCGGACATTCTTCTAACTAAACTAAATCAGCTAGTGGTACCTGAACACACAAGTGGATCACAAGCTTCCGAACAGACAGGAAGCAGCAGGTGAAGCTAGGCAAAATCACATCAGATACCTGAACAATTAGCACAGGAGCCCCTCAGGACTGTGCTCTCTCCACTTCTCTTCTCTCTATGTACCAATGACTGCATCTCAAACGATGCATCTGTTAAACTGTTGAAGTTTGCAAATGATAAAACAGTGATTGGTCTCATTCGAGACAACAATGAAACCGCATACAGACGGGAGGTTGAACAACTAGCCTCGTGTTGTGACCGGAACAATCTGGAACTGAACTCACTCAAAACCATAGAAATGGTGGTAGACTTTAGGAGAAACCCTCCCATACTACCATCTCTTACAATACTAGACAACACAGTATCAATAGTGGAGAACTTCAAATTTCTAGGTTCTATCGTATCTCAGGACCTAAAATGGACACCTAACATCACAACAAAGAATGTTCTTACTGCACCAACCCAGGAAGCTCAAACTGCCCAAGGAACTGCTGATACAGTTCTACAGAGGAATTATTGAGTCTGTCATCTGCACCTCCATAACTGTCTGGTTTGGTTCTGCAACCTAACAAGACAGACACAGACTTTTGAGGATAATCAGAACTGCAGAAAAAACAATTACTGCCAACCTGCCTTCCATTGAGAACCAATACACTGCATGAGTAAAAAAAAGGGCTGTGAAAATATTTACAGACCCCTTGGATCCTGGCATAAATTGTTTCAACTCCTATCCTCAAAACGATGCTATACAGCACTGCACACCAAGACAACTAGAAACAAGAACAGTTATTGCCCGAACGCCATCACTCTGCTAAACAAAAAATTCCCTCACACTGTCAAACCATTCACTAAGGCTGCATTACTACTACTATTAGTCTTCTCATCGTTCCTATCACCCATCTCCTCCCACTTATGACTGCAGGACTGTAACTTTGTTGCTTGCATCCTTATGATTTATATTGATATTGATTGTTTCCTGATTGCATATTTGTACCCTATGACTATCATTAAGTGTTGTACCTTATGATTCTTGATGAATGTATCTTGTCTTTTATGTAGACTGAGAGCATATGTACCAAACAGTGGTGGGTTTCAATTTTTTTTAGAATCTATTCTATGGGTGTGGCCTATTTTGTGGGCATGGCTTGACAGTCATGTGACCAGGCAGGTATGGCCAACTTGACATCACTCATGCACACTCAGTCACATGACCACCCCCACCCCCAAGTCATGTGGCAAAAATTTTGGGACTCCTATGAAGGGGGGGGGGAGAGGGGAAAACATCCCAAAAATAGACAACTGGAGGATTAAGGGCCGAAATTAGGGAGATCGGAGAAGGCAGGACAGAGAGGAATCCAGTAGAAAGCTATCACATGCTGGGGAAAGCAACTTGGGAGATCAGAGGGGGCAAGACAGAGGGGAATCCAGTAGAAAGCTATCACACACTGGGGAAAGAACTTTGGGAGATTGGAGGACAGAGGGGAATCCAGGAGAAAACTCCTGAGCTTGCTGCTGCTCTCTGGTGGATTGTGCCGCTGGACCTCTCCATGCTTCTCAGTTCACCACCTCCACTCCCAGGTATTGGACTTGACACCGAATTGGGCTAGGATAGTGTGGGCGGACGGGCGGGCGGGGGGGAGCGAGCGAGCGAGTTACTTCTGGGTTACTTCCGGGTCCACTGGTGGAACCTCCTCTCACTGGCTTGGTAACTTTCACCATCTGGTTCTCCCAAGCCGGTGAGAACTGGTAGAAACCCACCACTGGTACCAAAGACAAATTCCTTATGTATCCAATCACACTTGGCCAGTAAAGAATTCTATTCTACTCTATTCTATTCCTTCTTGTGATCTTGACGCTATCCCTATGTTGATGCAGCCTTGGATGGCATTGGCTATTTTGGCAGCTGCAGCATATTGGTGGCTCATATTTCAGTGGTGGTCCAAAGGACTCCTGAATCTCTCTCACAGGTATCACTGTTGAGCCAGATCCCACCTATGCTGCATCTATGCATTTGCGCCTATGCTGTATCTATGCATTTGGTTTATCCTGCTTAAGTGCAGGACCTTATTTTTTTCATCACTGAACTGCCTTTTGCTGGATGGGGCCCAATGCTGAAGTCTGTCATGATCCTTCTGACTCTTGAGTCTATCTTCCAAAGTGTTAGAAGTTACCTTCCAGGTTGGTGTCATTTGCATATTTGTTAAGTTCCCTTTCTATCTCCTTATCTAAATCATTCATGAAGATATTGAAAAGTACTGGGCTCAAGACAAAACCTTGAGGCATTTTACTGCATGCTTTCCTCCATGCAGACATAATTTCATTGAGGACAACACACAGGAGGAAGTTGCATTCATATTGTCTCCCCTAGGAGTTCAAATCTTGCTAAAATAGTAAGAGATTTCCTAGGGTAACTGCTAATTATATGCCTTCACTTTCCATCTATTTATGATAGTATTTAGAAATGGATATAAGAGAAAAGAGAAGAGAAAACCTACCAGTTAGAAGAAAAATAATTTTCAACTCCACATTACTATGGAACATCTCATATCTTTTGCAGACAGATATGGGAAATAATATTAACTTACAACAAAGTTTTGTAAAATTGAAATAACAAAAAGGAGAACATGCTTGCTTAATGAGGAGTTTTGCCATTTGAGAAAATTGCACCTTGTCTCTCTGCAAGGTGTTTCTACTTCCTGCTACAAATCAGTTTTATAGATTCTTCTCAAATTGTGGTCTCATCAAACCATGGAGGACAACATCTAAATGGATTACTTGGTTTAAAGTCCATAAACCATCAGTTTGGGCAATCTGAACGAATTTCAAAACGCGACATTAAAAATAAATTAATATTCCATTATATCTTTCAAAATAAAGTTCTAAAAATGTTAAAATCTGACTGTTTATACTCTAATTCTAAGAGTCTAGGATACATTTCAATTCAATATTCTTCAATCTTCATACCTGTTACATCAACCAGCAAAATATTGGACATGTTGTTAGATATATATACTCCTTCAAAAGGTAGGCTGGTTTTCCTTTATGGCAAAAGCAGCATAAAGAGCTAGAGAGAAATATTTTTGTCATATGTGGCAGTCTTGCATTTATGTGAAAATATACTTCATCAACATAACAATGACAATGCAAAACTATTTAGGAAACAAATAATGATAAAACCTGAAGCTTTTCTTTTAGGTATGATGGGCAAGTCAATTGAAAAACAATTTGGAGTGCTATTCCTTCACATGGTGATGGCTCCAAAGATTGGACTTGCCGAACATTGGAAAGAGATGTCAACTATTGAACAATGGATTTTGAAATTGACTGAATTAGAAAGATGGTGAAATTAACTGCTTTAATTAGAGATAATTTAATTAGAGATAAACACACACACACCATATGTATATTCATATGTATATACATATAGTATGTGTGTGTACATGTTTATCTCTACACACACACAATCTACACACGCACTATATATATACATATGCATATGTATATGATTGTTAAAGAGAGATACAATCTGAAACTAAAGATAGGTGAAAGGTGGCTAGCATATAAATTGAAAAAACATAAAGAGAAAAGATCGATTAGTAAACTACAAAATGAGGAAGGAGAGATGTACTATCAGAATAAGCAGAAAAAGAATATGGTGCAGGAATATTATAAGAAACTCTGTGGTGATACAGATATTCGGAAGATAAAGTAATAAAATGTTTAAAGAAAGCCTCACTGCCAAAAATTTCAGTACAAACAAAAAATATGTTAAATGAAGAAATAAGAATGTCAGAATTAATTGAGGCAATAAAAAAAAGAATAATAAAAGCACCAGGCCCGGATGGGTTGCCAGTAGAAATGTATAAAAGAGCTACAGGATATGTTTGGACAAGTGTTGCTTGAGATACACATTGCAGTGTTAAATGAGGCAAAGATTTCACTATCATGGGTAGAGGCAAATATATTGATTCTGAAAGAAAATACTGATTTAATTAAAAACTATAGGCCTATTTTATTGTTGAATACAGATTATAAAATATTTATGGCAATAGCTGAAAGACTGAAAAGGTTTTTAAATGAATTTATACATGTGGATCAAAACGGTTTCTTGCCAAAAAGACAAATTAGGAACAATATGAGAATAATACTTGATACACTAGAATACTACAAAATACGTAGTGAGACACAAGCAGCATTTATGTTCCTAGATGCCCAAAAAGCTTTTGATAATGTCAAATGGAACTTTATGCTGCAACAACTAAAATATATGGATTTCAGTGATAATTTTTTAAATATCTGTACGGCTATACATTCCAAACAGGAGGCCAAAGTATTAGTGAATGGAGAGGCGACACAAAATTTTAAAATCCAAAAAGGTACTAGACAAGGGTGTCCATTATTCCCTTTGTTATTTATATTGTCTTTGTCTTTGTGTTACAACCCCTGGTATGCCCAAATATGGGAGGGAGCTCACTACTCCCTCTTTCTGTTGTAACACAAATACATACCTATTTCCCTGGCTCAGCTGATAAGGAGGAGAGCCTGTGGCTTAGTGGCTAATACAACTGCCTAATATGTAATACAGCCCTGGTTCGAATCCCAGTAAGGGTATGGCTAACTGATGAGCGCTAAATAGCTTGAAATAGATCTATACTAGTCTCCCTTTATTTATTTATCAGCACAAATACAACACAAATATAAAAAGGCAACATTAAAAATAAAAATATGGTTTTCTGCCTGTATGGTCTTCTGTAATGAGCCGAAGGACAGAAAGAGGGAGTAGTGAGCTCCCTCCCATATTTGGGCATACCAGGGGTTGTAACACAAATACATATATCAGTCTGATTAAATGGAAAAGAAATAAAAGAGAAAGCGCAAGTCCCCTGGCAGAGGCAGCCCCCGCATGGAAGTGAGCCACGGTGGCCCCTGCAAGAGCCGCCATGGAGGACGCTCCCACAGGCCCTGGCCTGTCCAAGCTGAGGAGGAGAGGAGGAGGAGGTGGCCGCTGACCCCGACCTGGCTTCCCTCAGCAGTGGTGGCGAGAGGAGATGGCCGGCATCCCCTGAGGAGCAGGAGGAGGAGGAGGAAGGAGCTGATCCTGGTGACGTGGCCGCAAGGCATCCCCCGCTGGCCGCGGCCCCATCCAGAGATGCCATCGTTGCTGCAGTTGCCACCTCACGGGGCACCCAATGGCCGCCCTAGCCCCGCTGCACCTCAGGCTGACACTGCTGCCGCCCCGTCAGAACCGCCTTGGCGAGGCCATAGCTGGCTCCCTGTGAGGGGGGTTGAGAGCGCGTGCAGCTGGCCGGGCTGAGGAGACGCTCCACCTCCACCTCCTCTGGAGCTCCACTGGGCTGGGTGGGGGGAGGCCAGCTTAAGGGTGGGAGGAGGCAGCCGAGGGATGGGGCAGGGGCCGCCCTGCCGCAGACAGCAAAGGCCTGGCAGGAGGGGAGGAGAGAGAGGGGAGGAGGAGGCCAAAAGGCTTTGGCTCCCCTTGGTGGAAATGGCAAAGCTTGTTGGAGGAGGGGCGGAAAGGGGAAAGGGTGCAGCCGCAGCCCAGCCACACAGATAAAGGGACCATCGGACGAAGCTGGAGAGTGGCCGAACTGTTCTGAATATACTATACTCAAGAAATGAACACTATGGTATAGCGTGTGTTGCTTTTACGTCCAGCAGATGGCGCTGGTTTTCAAAAAAGCATGTTTTTACAAAAACATGTTTTTACCTGTCACAGGTGTGACATCTATATAATATACGTATATACAAACATGCGTGTAGTTGAATGCAATGTTGTGTCAAAATTTCAAAACAATCGGTGAAGAACTTTTGGAGATTTGAGATTTTGAACAAACAAACATTACATTTTTATTTATATAGATATATACAAAACCTATTTTACATATATGAAATTTGTAAATAGTAACAGGTATTGATTACACAAGAGATCTGTGTTATACTCTGTATGGTGGAGAGATCGCCAAGATGGTTTCACCATGTCCAATGTTTTTATTATTATTTTTCTTTTAACAATAAAAGTTTTTCTTAAAAAAAAAAGAACTAAAGTTCTCAGCTCAGTGAAAAGTCAAATTTTAAAAAGAGCTGTTGATTTATATTCTCTCTTGCAAGGAGAATCAGGAAATCTATTTGGTTTCATGAATCTCTGTTCGGCTTTGGGGAGATTCAAGAAACAAACTTTTTGCAATCCCTATGAATCCCTTACAATCAATTCCAAAGGTGCTTTTTTTTCTTTGAAGATATTTCACTTCTTATCCAAGAAGCTTCTTCCGTTCTGACTGGATGATGAGGAATGGAAGGATTTATGGTAGAGAATTGTTGAGGATACTTGGAGGTTTAATTGTGTCCTCAGGGTCACCTGAGTAGTGCAAATGGGTGTGGAGCCTTCTTTGGTGTCAGGCCTGTAATTCTGTTCCTTTTAGGATCTTTGGCCTGCCACATAATTAAAACATATATATTATGCTGTTTCATTGGTATAGTAGTTGGGAGGGGGGAATAGAAAGGAGTAGGATTGTGGAATGTATTGTTATGGATTTCTTAGAAGCTCAAGGTCGTCTTTTGTCTCCGCACCTCGACACCTGGCCGGAAGAAGAGGGGTGTACATACCAGCGTGGAAGATGAAGATTGGACCATGTGATGAATTATGGGGTGTAGGGATAGATGATGAACTTTTAACTTGGGGAATTCACCGGATGTACCTTAGAGTTGAAATTTCAACAGCATAATGCCAACATGCCTGTCTTATTAAATTGGAGTTTTAAGGACTACTTTGCCTTGGACAATGATTTAATTCTGCATGATATTTGGAACGCTGACATTATTTCAACTCTCACTTAAAAAAAAAAAAATTCTTTCATCGGGGTACTGAATCCCAGCTCTGACCCAACCCTGGGCAGGACGAAATTTCAGTGAAGATGGAGGAAGGAAAGAATGCAACAGAGAAAGCTAAGGATGATGGATCACTTATGTTTGTTGAAACCATCTATGCACCTTCTAAAGAAATAGTTCAACAGGCAGAGGCGAAGCAAAGGGAGCTTCAGCAGGGCGCCCGGCGAAAGGAACCGAAACCAAGATTTCCCTCACAGACGGAGTTTGATCTGCGGGAGGAAGTTTCGGGATTTATTGCTTCTCAGGAATGCCTGCTGGAAGGAGGGGGGCCCCCCAAGGGAACTCTGACAGACGGCTGGAGCATGGGGAAAAGAGCAAATGAATGGAGATCTCAGTCGCTATCACGCAGCCAGTCTTTGATGGGCCTTCCGGACCAAATCCGACGCCTAAATGTGAGTGAACAAAAACCCCTGGGGCCCCCAGAACCACCCGGGTGGAGCCTAGCAAAGCCCACATTATCCTTTCCCAGCAGAGAAACGGCTGCGCAGTGGAGCGGAGACCTTGGGTCTTTCCACACAGCCATCAGCGAATCAGCACCCCCCCCTCCTGGAGTGAAAAAAAGTTGGGAAGTAAAACTTAACCAGCCGAAAGGGGCCTGGAACACTTTCACCTCCCCCCCTCTGCAAAGCGATGGCTCTGGACCCATCAATCAAGCCAATTCAGGTTGGGCTTTCTTCCCGGGTCATGGATGGGCTCAATGCCAGTGGACGCCTGCCCCTTCCCAACTAATGGCGCCACCCCAAATAGCTGCTCAGAGGCAGAGCCAGGGAATGGGACCACCACAGGGCCCAGCCCCCCCACCAATGCCTCAGCAGGCTTTTGCCCAACCGATGGGTGTGGCCCCACAAAGAAGCTTACCACCCCAAGCAGCAGGCCGACAGGTTGCTCCGGTTCAACCACCAGCACCCCCGCCTCCTCCCACACCCCCAAGGTTCCGTGCAACCTATGATGGCAGCCGAGACAAACTAGCTTACTTTATGAATCGAGTGTTGGCATACGTTGACCAAGTAGGCCCACAATACCTGACGGATCGAGAACTGATCCAAGAAATAGCAGAGGGGATGAATGAAGGAGAGGCAGCACAATGGATAGCGGAACTCCATGAAGAAGCAGCTCCTGAGTTAGATGACATAACGGGGTTCATCCAACTGATGCGGGCCCGATTTTACGATGTGGCCCAACAGGTAGATGCTGAAGACCAGATCCAGGAATTACGACAGGGGAGTCGGCCGGTCAAAGAATTAGTTTGGGAATTCCGGAGAATAGCTGGAAGACTACGTTACTGGCCAGAGAGACTATTGGTCTATACGTTCAAAAAGGCCTTAGATCCCAAACTGAAACAAGTTTGTGCCGTAAGGGGGACCCCAGATCGTATCCAAGAATGGTACACCACTGCAATCATACTGGACCACGAGATTAATACCTATCCAAAGCCTGGTACCAGAACCCCTGAAAAAAAACCGTTAGTCCACCGAACGCAGAGGCAGCAAACTGAAAAGCTCCCGCCAACCCCTCGTTCCTGGGGCCCCAAAATAAAGTGCTACCGTTGTGGTCAGCTTGGCCACCGGGCATCTACATGCTGGGCTCCAGCCCCAGTTCCACAACCACGCCAACCACCTGCCAGCACAGTCAAGAAAACCCCCAGAAAACCACCAGAAAAAAGTCGTCTGGCACAACAGCCAGCAGGGGCAGAGAGCGAAGCCACTGAAAACGCCCCGGCCACCTCAGAGGAGGAAGAGGTGGTTAAATTTTGATAGTTAACATTTATGTTATTCTCTTTTCAGGAAACGTTTTTCTCTTGAGGAGAGGCTGCCTGTCAGGCCTGTAATTCTGTTCCTTTTAGGATCTTTGGCCTGCCACATAATTAAAACATATATATTATGCTGTTTCATTGGTATAGTAGTTGGGAGGGGGGAATAGAAAGGAGTAGGATTGTGGAATGTATTGTTATGGATTTCTTAGACGCTCAAGGTCGTCTTTTGCCTCCGCACCTCGACACCTGGCCGGAAGAAGAGGGGTGTACATGCCAGCGTGGAAGATGAAGATTGGACCATGTGATGAATTATGGGGTGTGGGGATAGATGATGAACTTTTAACTTAGGGAATTCACCGGATGTACCTTAGAGTTGAAATTTCAACAGCATAATGCTAACATGCCTGTCTTATTAAATTGGAGTTTTAAGGACTACTTTGCCTTGGACAATGATTTAATTCTGCATGATATTTGGAACGCTGACATTTGGACTGCTGAAAGGACCGTGCTGTAGACTGGCAATAGATGATGTTGTATCCCTGCTCCTCTGTTGAGAGACAGCTACAAGGTCCCCTCCAACTCCTTTAATCTAATCTAAAGCCAGAGGGGATATTCTGCCATACACACTCCTGGTTCCGAACTGGTAGTGAAGATTACAGCATTTCATGCCTGCATCTGATGGCAAATGTAGAATTCCACCACAATGTTTTCCCGAAAATAAGACAGGGTTTTATTTTCTTTTGACCCCCCAAAAATATGGCCTTGGCCTTATTTTTGGGAGGAAGGGCTTATTATTTTCTGGCAGGTGGGGCAGGCGAGAAGCGAGACGTGCCTCTTACCTTTCCAGTTCCATCACATTCCTCGCCATTGTGTCCAGTGAAACACATAAAAAAAACCTTCTTGCAAGTTCAATCAAACTTCTCAAACTGGCGAGAAGATTTTTTTTACAAAGTGCTTCCCTGCAAACAATGATGAGAAACATGACGGAGCTGCCAATCTCCGGTAAGAATTGTGTCTCGTGGTAGGACGCAATTTGGGGGTTGCAGATCGGGTGGGGGATGGGGCAGGCCAGGCCATGAGTCTTACCAGACACTGACAGCTCCGTCATGTCTCTCAGCCAGTCTGTGCAAGGAAACAACTTGCATGGTAAAGAAAAGCTTCTCGATAGTGTGAGCAATTAACTTCTTGAACTCGTGAGAAATTTTTCTTTACTGTGCAAGATTCACTGCAGAGACTGGCTGAGAGACGTGACAGGGCTTCCAGGCTCCGGTAAGATGTGTGTCTTGCAGCCCAACACCTCCCACCCCACCCCAATGACAACAACATCCTGGCTGTTTTCCTTCCCCTCTGTCTTTAGTGCAGGGGATGGCAGGTGGGGAAGGGAGAAGTCAGGTGTGTGTCCTAGAGGTACTGGAGACTTGCAGCTCAGGCACGTTCCTTGCTGTTTTGTCCAGGGAAGCACCTTGTAAAAAAATCCTTGCGAGTTCGAGAATTTTGATTGAACTGGTGGAGTGTCAGTCCTGGAGACCATCCTTTTCTTTGGAACTTCAGGGCTGCCACACTTGGTGGATGGGCATGCTGTGGGACCTGGGAGGGAGGGTTGGATGGTGACGGGGTGGGATGTATAGTCATAACAACATTCTTTCACTGGGAGTCAAGGATGTTCAGCCTGCACCTGGAGAGGCACGACTGGAAAACAATTCCAGTTAGGATAGTGACCTGATTGAACCATGTGATGGATATGTGGGTGCAAGGGAAGGGAGTTTGACCTTCTTTTGGGTGGGGAAAACCCAGGAGACTTCCGATTCGGGTTTTCCCGATGTGCCAATATGAAATCTCTAATAAAATGGAACTTTGAGGAAATGCCTGCCTCGGAATCTTGCTTGGTTGGGAATGTTACTTGGAACCCTGACATTAACCCAAATCTCCTTTAAAAACTCAACACAGCTCCCAGGATCCTGAGCCCCAAGCACAAACCCAATTGCTGGTGCCCTGACAGATTGCTGGGTGGTGCAAAGACTCAGGGAAGATGGAGGAGAAGATAGGCAGCTATGGAAGCAGCTACAGGGACTAGTTTAGAGGTCGTCCTCAAGACCATCTACTCCCCTTCAGAGATCATGTTAGCAGCAGCAGAGGCCGCGGAGGCTGAGGGTCGGCGAGGTGCCCGGCCCAAAGAGCCAGCATCCTGGCAGATCACTCAGCTGGATTCTTCCCTATGGGGTGAAGCTGTGGAGCTGCACCATGTCAGGAGTTGGCAGTCGGTTTGATGCTTCAGGAACCTCGGGTTGCAATGAGCAGAGCGCAGTGTGCCCAGGCCTTCAAATGGAGTGTGATGAGGCCTCCTGAGTCCAGCGATCAGGAGTCTCTTGCCGCCGTTGCAGAGCCCCTCACTAGCGGGTTTTCCAGAGCTGTTTGACCAACTCAGCTAGTAACATGGTTGTTAAATGAATCTGGCTTCCCCATTGACTTTGGTTGTTGGAAGGTTGGAAAAGGGGATCATATGACCGTGACTGTCATAAATATGAGTCAGTTGCCAAATGTTTGAATTTTGATCACATGACCATGGGGATGCTGCAATGTTTGCATGTGTAAAATGGTCATAAGTCACTTTTTTCAGTGCCATTGTAACTTTGAATTGTCACTAAATGAACTGTTGTAAATCAAGGACTACTTGTAAGTTACCCAGACCTAATCCACCTATCAAACAATAAGGTCTGCAAACACAAATAAAGTTAATTAAATTAGGTCTCCCAGCAGAACTGCATGTTCACAAGAATAAACATCATAGACATACTTACACACACACATACACATGCACGCACGCACAAACACGCATCAAGTGTCACGCTAGAATCAGCATGCAGAAACTTCCACATCCAGGACAAGCTTCCCTGTATAGCTGTTTTGGCTGTGCCCCATTTCTCTTCAGCTGCCCCTAAAGGCAAACAGTTTGCTTTTAGGAATAAATATTTCTTCTTTCTTCACAGCTGTCTGGATCTCATTTTTATTTATTCTTATGTAACCCCAACTTGAGTTGGAATCCCATATTATACTTCTGACATCCCAAAAGTGCTTTTCAAAGAGAAACTGGACTTTCTTTATTTTTTCCTTGAAAATGTTCTCATCCATTTAATCATCTAATTCAGAACGGAAGAAGCTTCCTGGATGAGAAACAAACATGTTTTTGGGGTGGGGGGGTGGGGGGGTGGGGGAGTCCAGTTGCTTTTGAAAAGCACTTTTGGGATAACCATGGATGATTGAGATTCTCCATAGACATCTGTTCTGTTTACTTTCTTTCTCACCTATGATTTATATTGACTCACTGATGATTTATATTGCATCGTTCCAATACAAAAGATGGTCAGACAGAATATCTCTGGTCCTGGTGACTCACCCAGATTCAATACTGTAAATAGAATGTTCCTCTTTCCCATAGAGTAGTTTCTTTTTTCTCTCACCACAAGAGGGCAATCCAACAGCGCTGCAACTTTTTTATTCTTTTTAAGATGGAACCTGTGGATTCTCTTTTCTTCTTTTTAATGAAGATTCTAATATGTGAATGATGTGTGAATTTCTTATAACGAAGGTGTTCTTAATACAAACCTATATTCATTCATGCATTTGTTTAATTCAGTATATGTGTGTGTGTGTGTGTGCGCGTACATACATACATACATACATACATACATACATACATACATACATATTTTCTTTGATTTTAGTTTGATACACTGAAGGGACCAAGACAGCGTTTTTGAAATTCAAGCAAGTTGTGCTTTGTTCAGTGAGAGACACTAGTAAAATATATTTCATGTCCAACCTGCCTTTGCTAGCTAGCAATGTTTGTTTCCATAATTTTCACCTCATAAGAAACCAATTTATGACAGTGTGACATGACATCCTAGAGAGTTGTTATGTTAGCAACATCTATGAAGTGTCTTATAGTGAAGGCACAATTCCATTGTAAGCAGATTCATGGTTAGTCAAACGTCGTGTCTGAAAAACAGCTTTTGATTCATGTTCTTCTTGGGAAGGTGAAGCAGGAAAACCATTTTATTTCAGGACTCTCCCTGGTTTAAGAAAGCTCAAAACAAAAAGAAATATGCTGCAATTCATTTGAATCTTCCGTTGAGCACAGTAAATACAGAATAAAAGGAAGGGACTTTGGAGATCTTTTAGTACCCCACCCCGCCACCCCACAACTGCTGAAGCAGGAAATCCTATACTATTTCAGACAAGTGGCTGTCCAATCTGTTCTTAAAGACCTCCATGATGGAGCAACCACAATTTCTGAAGGCAAGTTGTTCCACTGAATAATTGTTCTCACTGACAGGAAATTTCTCCTTAGTTTTAGGTTGGATTATTTAGCTTCTGTCTGTTACTTCTTGTCCTGCCCTCAAAGTCAGTCAAACATCATAATCTGAAAAAACAGCTTTTGAATTATGTTCTCTCTAAGAAAGAGAATCAGCAAACCATTTGGTTTCATGAATGTCTCTGGCTTAACAGAGATCCAAGAAAGAAATCTGTTAAATGTCACCTCATGCCACCAAATGGAGTCCATAACAAAACTCCATACAAAGGGAAGTTCTGTAAATTATAAATTATTACAATTGCATTCAGTATTCAATGCATAATATATACAGGTAGCAATTGACTTACAACTACAATTGAGCCCAAAATTTATGTTGCTAAGTGAGACAGAGTTTTGCCCTTTTTTATGACTTTCTTTGCTATGTTTGTTAAGTGAATCACTGCAGTTATTGAGTTAGTAACATGGTTGTTAAATGAAACTGGCTTTCCCATTGACTTTGTTTGTCAGAAGGTCACAAAAGTTGATCACATGACCCTAGGTCATTGCAACCATCCTAAATATGAGACAATGACTAAGAATCATAATTTTGATCGCATGATCATCAGCTGCTATGGTTATAAGTGTGAAAAATGATCATATCACTTTTTTCAATGCCATTATAACTTTGAATGGTCACTAAATGAACTGTTGTAAGTCGAGGACTACCTGTAATAGGATGCCTATGTTATAAGAAAGCCTTTACTTTTAACACACTAAATTGATATTACAAATCTAACTTGTGATTGAATTGGTAATTGATCTCTATTGTTATCTTCCCTTTAGCAATATACTATTATTAAAGTATATTCTACTTTATAGAATGGGCTCCTTTTTCTAAAGACAGTATTTTCCCCAAAACAAGACCCAACCAGAAAATAAGCCCGAGCATGATTTTTAGGATGCTACAAGAAGTAACAGATAGGAGATTATTAAAGAGAGTTCCAACCTAGAATTAAGGAGAACATTCCTGACAGTGAGAACAATTAATTAGTGGAAAGACTTGCCTCCAGAATTTGTGGGTGCTCTATCACTTTTAAGAGGAAATTGGACATCTATTTGTCTGAAATAGTGTAGGGTCTCCTGCTTCAGTAGAGGGTTGGCCTAGAACAGTGTTGGCCAAACTTTTTGGCACTGAGTGCTGAAACAGGAGCGTGCACACTTGCCCATGCATGCCAGAAACTGGAAAAGTAGATGATCTTCTGGTTTTCAGGGTACACATGCGCCGGCCACCTGCTCTTCCGGTTTCTGGTGCGCATGCATGCATGAAGGCCAGCTGTTTGGTACTCCGCCTGGTCTTTCAAGGTTCCTCACACCTGCCCTACTGCCTGCCCCCCTAGTGACCATCGGGGTAGAGGGACAACCCTATCAACAACCCGGTTCTGCAGCTCTGGACAGGGAGAGGAATACCGCCTCCTTCCTTTGGAAAGGTAGAGCCCCTTCCTGGCCTTGGAGGTAAGGGGCGTTGGCATTCAATACAATACAATAATACAATACAATACAATAGTAGAGTTGGAAGGGACCTTGGAGGTCTTCTAGTCCAACCCCCTGCCTAGGCAGGAAACCCTATACCGTTTCAGACAAATAGCTATCCAACATCTTCTTAAAGACTTCCAGTGTTGGGGCATTCACAACTTCTGGAGGCAAGCTGTTCCACTGATTAATTGTTCTCACTGTCAGGAAATTTCTCCTCAGTTCTAAGTTGCTTCTCTCCTTGATTAGTTTCCACCCATTGCTTCTTGTTCTACCCTCAGGTGCTTTGGAGAATAGTTTGACTCCCTCTTCTTTGTGGCAACCTCTGAGATATTGGAATAATGCTATCATGTCTCCCCTAGTCCTTCTTTCTCTTAAGCTAAACATACCCAGTTCCTGCAACCGTTCTTCATATGTTTTAGTCTCCAGTCCCCTAATCATCTTTGTTGCTCTTCTCTGCACTCTTTCTAGAGTCTCCACATCTTTTTTACATCGTGGCGACCAGAACTGAATGCAGTATTCCAAGTGTGGCCTTACCAAGGCATTATAAAGTGGTATTAACACTTCACGTGATCTTGATTCTATCCCTCTGTTGATGCAGCCTAGAACTGTGTTGGCTTTTTTGGCAGCTGCTGCACACTGCTGGCTCATATTCCCAGGGCTCGGATTAAGCATCCACCCCAGCTTGCCACCAAGAACAAATCAGAGCAGCCCCCCCTTCCTGGTCGCTTCCTGGCCTCTTACCCCTCAGTGGCGTCTCCATGCTGCGCTCTTCTCCGGCCCTCCTGGGGCAGCTCGCCTCCCCAATGGTGGCTCCTCCTCCTTTTCCTTCTGGCTGCTCCAGCATCCTCAGTGGCAGTGGCAGCGTGATAACCGCTAACGCCCCCTTGCAGTGGTAAGAGCAGTGGGTGGGGCAGCTGGCTGCCCAGCCAGCTAACCTTGTCCTGCTGCCCTGTGCGCCCAAGCTGGCCAGGCACTCTGGATTGCGGACGTGCATCAGTGCTGTGGGCTGGAGGGCTGGGGCTGCTCAAGAAGTACGCTTAGGCCAGGAGGGAGGGAAGCTATGGCCCGCCCATCATGGCTGCCAGCTCTGTTCCTTTTGCTCTTCTGGGTTCTAATACATCAGCCACCTGGTCTTTGCGTGTGCATGCACACCAGAAATTGGAAGACCAGATGGCCGGCATGCATGCATGCACCGGAAACCAGAAAATCATCTTCCTGGCATGCACATGCACACTAGGTGGCTGTTCTTTTGGTTTCTGGTGCTCCCGCACGCATGAAGACCAGCTGGCCAGCACTCCAGAACCTGGAAGAGCAATGGGTGACCTCTCCATGTACCTGGAGAGATGGCTCTGTGTGCCATTTCTGGCACACATGCCATAGGTTCGCCAACACAGGACTAGAAGATCTTCAAGATCCCTTTCCAATTGTTATTCTATTATTCTGATTCTATATGCATACCACAGTCAAAGCTTCTTCAACTATAGAGGAGATATACTTTATGTTCCTAGTTTATTGGTGTGAAACAGATTATTGTAAAGCTTTTAAAGTACTTAAAAATTTTCAAAGTCTATGAGAAATTTGGCTGCATTCAAATGAACTCCACCCACTGTTCAGGATACTTTTATGGAACCCTAAATTTCCACGAAACAGATGTTTTGACAAACTCTTGGTTTAGTCAACTCCTACCTCCATATGAAATTGTGAAATCAGTTCCTAAGCAACTTAGAAATGTCTTGATTCAGTTATGAAAACTATGACCACCAGCATTCCTAGTTTTTCATTGACTGATTGTGAATATTATTGTTTACAACACATTGCTAAATATTTATTACTCTTGTTGGAATTACTCATAAATACATGTGTTTTATCAAATTTGGATGAATATATTGAATAATTCTCCTAAAATTAACTATTTCAGGCTGATGGTTCCGAGATATCATGCTTCCCCTTAAACTATCCTATTTTCCTCTGTTATTTTAAACAGAAAAAGTACATCAATTAGTACATCAAGGAGACTACTAGCACTAACTTTGGTTTCATCCTTCTGGATGAGGAGAATTGAAATGCTTCTACTATAAAGTAATGTGGCATTTCTACTTTCTATAGGCAGAATGAAGACTCATGTCTCATAGAGAACTATGTTAGGAAAAAAACGGTAACTCATTGTTCTTTATCCTGTAATTTTATATATCTGTGTGTGGAAAAACATTGTCAGTTGAACTTGTGAGGCCATCCAGAAACTTTAAATTTTCTGCATTATAAGAGGGTGGTTCAAAGTTTCAGGTTGATATATTTTCTCCTCCCTCTGCCTTGCATCTTGGATATAAACTTTGAGCTCTCTAGAGTCTTTGCCAGTTCTCTGCTCAGACGCTCAAGAAACAGAGGAGACAGAAACATGGACTTCCTTTGGGTTGCTATTTGTTTCATGTCAGTTTTTCATCTAGCAGAATCTTCCACTGCTCATTATGACAAGATTTTGACCCACAGTCGAATCAGGGCACGTGATCAAGGGTAAGCAATATGTTTCACATGAATAAAAATTATTGTACAATCTTCTAAGTTTTGCAGAGTTTAAACAAAATGTTTACTATTTTTTTTTCTTATTAATGAGCTGAGGCTTGTTAATATGACTCCAGAATACCTTTTTTTAAAGTTTTAAAACTTACATAGCTCTTTTACATAGGTGTTGCTTATCAATAGATGTGATAAGATAAAGTCATTACCTATTATTAAAATCATCACTTTTGCTTTACAAATGAATTGTTTTTTGGGGTTTCTTTTAAACTTTGCTTAAACTATAGCCATGTGGCAAAAGTATTGGTTAATAATTGAGTTTTATCAAAATTTTGATACAAGAAATTCAGAATGAAATGCATTTAATGAAATAATGTATTGAATACATATATAATGTTTTTATGTTTGTGTATTTCTAGTTACAATATATACAATATTCACATACTTGGCAAAAATGAAAAATGAAGGATTAAACAGCAAATGCATTTTTATATAAAAGAAACATTTTAATTTATAACAATGTTGTTTGAAATTACTAAAAAGGAATAGTCTGTCATTACATATAGTGAAATTAGTTTTTCAGATTAAAATAATTCATATTAATATTATTATTAATATTCATTCAAAATATGTTTTTGTTTAATTGTGAAATTATTCATTTTGGTTTTCTGATTTTATTTCAAACATGGGCAATCAAATCAACCAACTGAATTATATACTATAAATATTTCCAATGGGAAAAATGAGAAGCAAAATATTTATCATTCTTTTATAATTTAACTTTTATTTTATTATTTAAAACATTTATATACGAACAAAGGTGAATATACATGTCCTAGGATAATGTTGCAGGATCCAATCTGGGTCAGACAAAACCTCTGATCCCAGTGACTGACCCAGTTTGGCTTCTGCAACATTTATATAGCTGTCCATTTAATATCAAACTCCAACATTAATCACAAGTTTACATGCTGGCGAGTTGATACATGTTCAAGTTACCAAACTATCATTTCTGCAGAAAAAAAGGCTGTATCCTTTTTTATTAAATACTTGTGATATAATAAGGACAAAGTGGACCTCCACCTTCGGAGCCATTTCACAGAATCATAGGGCTGGAAGGGACCTTGGGGTCTTCTAGTCCAACCCCCTGCG
Organism: Natrix helvetica; assembly: GCF_964273705.1. Classification (NCBI taxonomy): domain Eukaryota; kingdom Metazoa; phylum Chordata; class Lepidosauria; order Squamata; family Natricidae; genus Natrix; species Natrix helvetica. The sequence goes on along the minus strand of NC_138552.1, from coordinate 114,938,482 downwards.
CAAGGCTGGAGTCCTTATACCAGGGGTGTCCAAACTGGGGAACTTTAAGACTTGTGGACTTCAACTCCCAGAATTCCCCAGCCAGCCATGCTGGCTGGGGAATTCTGGGAGTTGAAGTCCACAAGTCTTAAAGTTCCCCAGTTTGGACACCCCTGCCTTATACCATCCCAGACAAATGGCTGTCCAATCTTCTTTTTTGAAAACTTCTAGAAATGGAGCACCACAACTCTGGGAGACAAGCTGTTCCAGTGTTTAATTGTTCTCACTCTCAAACCAATTTCCCAGTCGCCACCATCACCATCTTTTTTTTTTTTTTAGTTCTACACATGTGCAGAACAATTTCCAGGCTGCATTAACAAAGGGATAGCATCAAGATCACAATGTTTTATAATGCATTAGTGTGGCCACACCTGGAATACTGTGTCCAGTTCTGGTCGCCACAATACAAAACAGATGCTGTGACTATAGCCTGAATGCAGAAAAGAGCAAAACCGATCACCCAGGCCAGCATACCACTACCGGTTTGTCTGAACCGGTCCGAACCTGTAGGATCCCACCTCTGATTGTATCATATTTAAAAAAAAATATAGGGAGCACTGGGGAACTACTAGAGGATTGGAAAAGAGCTGATGTGGTCCCCATCTTCAAAAAAGGGGGAAAAACAGACCCAGGAAACTACAGAGCAATCAGCCTAACTACTGCATTATGACCTTGATGCTATCCCTTTGTTGATGCAGCCTACATTGGCCTTTTGGGAAATGTATTATGGGAAGGTGCTGGAAAAGATAATGAAAAAAGAGATCTGCAAACAACTAGAAGCAAATAAAGTTATAACTAGTAGCCAGCACTACTAGGGTTTGTTAAAAACAGATCATGCCAAACCAATCTTATTTCATTCTTTGACAAAGTGACTAAGTTAATAGACCAGTGAAATGCAGTGGACATAGTATATTTAGACTTCAGCAAGTCATTTGACAAAGTAGACCCCAACCTACTTTGTGGTGAAGTAGAAAAATGTGGCATAGACAGCATCACCACCAGATGAATTTGTAACTGACTGACAAACCCTATTCAAAGAGTAATCCTTAATGGTACTACATCTACACGGAGGGAAATAAGCAGGAGGTACCACAGGGTTCTGTCTTAGGCCAAGTACTTGTCAATATCTTCATAAATGACTTAGATGAGGGAATAGGAGGGGAACTCATCAAATTTGTAGATGACAATAAGCTGGCAGGAATAGCCAACACCTGAAGACAAACTCAGGTTCCAAAAAGTTGTTGACAGCCTTTAACAATGGTCCCTATCCAACAAAATGAAATTTAATGTGGAGAAAAACAAGCAAAGGTACAAGTTCAGATTAGGTGAAACCTGGCTCAAAAACAGTAATTCTGAGAGGGACTTTGGAGTACTAGTTGATGATCCTAAACATGAGTTTAAACATTAAAGATACACACACACACACACACACACATTTATGTTTAAATACAAACATAAACTTAAACATGAGTCAACAGTGTGCGGCAGCAGTCAAAAAAGCGAATACAATCCTTGGTTGTATAAGCAGGTATAAAATCAAAATCATGTCATGTTTTTGTGCCACTTTATAAAGCCTTAATAATGCCACAGCTGGAATATTGCATCCGGATTTGATCACCACATTACAAAAAAGATGTTGAGACTTTGGAAAAAGTGCATAGAAGAGCAACTAAGATGATTAAAGGCCTAGAGACTAAAACATATGAAGAATGATTGCGGGATTTGGGTTTGGCTAGTCTAGAGAAAAGATGGACTAGAGGGGACATGATAGCAGTATTCCTGCCACAAAGAGGAGGGGGTCAATTTATTCTCCAAAGCACCAGAGGGCAGGACAAGAAACAATGGATGGAAACTAATCAAGGAGAGAAGCAACCTGGAATTAAGGAGAAACTTCCTAACAGTGAGGACAATTAACTAGTGAAACAGCTTGGCTTCAGAAATTGTGGGTGTTTCATCACTGGAGGTTTTTAAGAAGCAATTGGACAGTGACTTGTTTGAAATGGTATAGGATTTCCTGCTTGAGCAGGAGGCTGGACTGGAAGACTTCCAAGGCTCTTCCAGCTGTATCCTGATTTTGACTCTTATTCTTTAAGTCACTGGTTAATTATTCTCAGTGTTACTGGTAGAAAGTTTCTCCTTAATTCCACGTTGTTTCTTTCCTTGATTAGTTTCCACCCATTGTTTCTTGCCTTGCCTTCTTGTGTTTTGGAAAGTAAGTTGACTCCCTCTTTTTTTGTGGCGTCCCCTCAAATCCTGGAATACTGCTATCATGCCACCCGTGTCCTTCTTTTCTCTAGATTGGTGATACCCAATTCCTGCAACCGTTCTTCATATGTTTTTGTCTCCATGACTTTAATCATCTTAATTGCTCTTTTTTGCATTCCCCCCCCAAATGTAACATCTTTTTTGTAATGTGGTAACCGAAGCTTGATGCAGTATTTCAGGTAAATTAAATTCCAGGTAAACTGAAATTCAGTTCCTTCCTCCCCTTTGGCCATTTATTCTGTTTAGAGAGTGATTAGCGCAGCCCCTGAGTATGTATTTTCCTGCTTCTTTGCTTTCACCAATTTCTCTTTTTTCCAATAGTATGGATTTGGAAGACTGATAGAAACATTTATGGTTTCTACAATTCTCCCTTTTTCCTTGAGCCAGGAGAAAAAAAATACAGTACTCTTATTTATTTCCACTGATTTAAAAAAAAGAAAGAAAGAAAATTCACTTTTTGTAATTCCTCTGCTGAATGTATAGACAACAACAAAAGTACAGTCTAACAGCATTTGGAAAAAAAGGAGAAGAATTGAGAGACAGATGAGCTGTTCAATGTGGATTGTGCTGCAGAAAGTGGAATATACCACTTTTGAGGCTGCTTTTGCAGTGGCAAGACAATTTTTGCCATGTACTGTATATGATTCAGCTGCTTTAGTAATGATATTGTTAGTGATGCAGTCCAGGATGGGATCTACTGAGCTCCTATTGCCTAGTTTAGGCTGGTATAGGCATGCCTCTAGTTGCTAGACATAGGCCAAATTCATATTAAGTGGTCTAGGAGGAGCAGTTCTTTGATAAACTTTAACATTGCTATTTGATTGTACAGGACTATTACTTTCACACTTCTGCTTCCACGGTGTATCTATCAAATATTGTTCATACCTGGTGCCTGTTTAAATACAACTGAAATATTTTAATATACTTTTATTTGCTTATGTTTTATTGTATTTTAAATAGTACAATGAAGAATGGGCATTACACTAAGGTCTAGTATGCACTAGTCTAAGATTCCAAAGCTTCAAGGGCACCAATGCTGCCCCACCTTCTGAACCATTCTAAAAATGTAAGTCTTCTCATCAGCAGTATAGGAGCACCCTCAGTCAGTGTTGCCTAGAGCCAGCATTATTACTGTATGATAGTAAAATTCTGTACAATTTTCTGAAGATGACCCCATTAAAACAGTACAATGATTATCTTTATGGATCAACTCAAAAATGTGAAAGAACAGTGAGTTTCCCTGGCTGGGAGGTACTAATAATAGAATAGAATAACAGAGTTGGAAGAGACCTTGGAAGTCTTCTAGTCCAACCCCCTGCTTAGGCAGGAAATCCTACACCACTTCAGACAAATGGTTTTCTAATCAATAAAGCTACAGGGGAAGAGCAAAGAGACGATTATAGTAGCAGGATCATTCATGATGCAGATGGGGTAAATCCTAATCCCCACCTCAATTGTTGACACAGTTCCTAGTGAAAAGAGATCTTTCCACTGTTCAAAGATCTTCACATTAGGAAAATGGAATGTCAATGTCAGGCATGCCTCCTTCAGTATCCAAGAAAGAAAAACCTCAACTCCATTTGAATAGAGATAAAGTACTTTTACTAGATATGAAGTGAAAGCAGCAAAAAGGAAAGCAAGATCTGAGCCAGAAAGGCGGGAACATGTGCATATCAAATGTTTACCCAGCACCCTTCCCCCAATTCCCCAACCCAATGTCCAATCTGCAACTCCCTAAGGTGTCGTGTGGGGTGCATCTTCAAACAGCCTCATCAAGTTGGTATGCGAGACGGTTGGCTTTGACCAAGTCCAAACATCAGCCACCAGCTTGCGCAGAAGATGGTGAGAACAAGATTCCTCCAGTACAATATAATTCTCTTCCCAATACCATGCCCCCATCCTCCCCGTTCCTATGGCACCTGATAGTAAGCAAGCATAGCAGAGGCTGACATCCAGCCCTTCTTCAGAAAGGACATCGCCCCTGGAGAAAACAACAACAAAACAAAACAACAATAATAACCAATAACCTATATCAATTTTAGGGCTTATCAGGATACTTGGCATAGAATTTCTGTAGAAGTCTGGGAGTTCTAAAATCGGATTTGTTCACCCACTCAGCCTGGGAAGGGGAAAAATGTTTCTAGGACACCAAATATTAAATGCGACATCTATGTTTCCTGGAATCCAAGATTTCTTTAACTTCAAAATGTTGCTCTCCTTCAATCAGGAGGGGAGCAGGGGGTGAGGGTTGGGTGGTCGCATGGCAGAAGTGTGTTCCGGTTTCAGTAAGTTTACATGAAACACAGGATAAATCCTTCTAAGGGCCTTTGGCAGTTCCAATTTCACTGATACAGGATTTATGATTTTCACAATGGGAAATGGACCCACATATTTCGGACCCAATTTCTTAGATTTCTGGGTGGTTTGCAGAAACTTAGTGGACAAAAATACCCTATCCCCAACCTGGTACTCTTTTGGCTTGACCCTTTTTTTGTCAGCTTCTTTTTGTGTGTTTGGTGAGCCGCATCTAAGGCCTTGCGGGTCACTGGCCAAAACCATTGAAGTTGATCACTCCACTCGGACAAGGACAAAATTTGCAGCTTCTCTTGAGGCAATTAAGGAATGGGCACAAAGTCTTGGCCAAACCCAATTTTAAAAGGGGTCATTCCGGTACTGCTATGTACTGAATTATTGTACGCCACCTCTGCATGTGGCAAAAGGTCAGCCGAATTATCCTGTTGATAATTGACATAACACCTACGTTATTGCTCCAGAACCAAGTTAGTCCTCTCACAAGCCCCATTAGTCTGCAGATGGTGGGTGGAACTTAGTCCCTGGGCGGAGCCTATTATAGGATGTCATCAAGGTAAACTAACACACCCTTGTAGAAGTGCTCATGCACAACTTCATTTATTAATTTTTTAATCCCAGGTGCCACGATGAAACTCAAGGTTTCTTGGTGATCCCCCATCCACATTTCTATGGGTTCAGTTACAAAATGGGCAGGGACACCCCCAGTGATTGACTCATTCAACTGGCAAAAGGCAATGGGCACTTTCAAAGTTCTCAGTCTTAAACCCATTTTCTCCACCACCTCCGGGCTGATTACACATCAGGTGCATCCAGAGTCTAAAAGGGCCAGCACCCCTGGGCTCCAGTTGATGGCACTTTTAATTCTACTGGGATGGTCATGGGGCCTCACTGAGTGGTCATCATCTGAATCAGTTTCACTTTCTCCCATGGAAGAGGTGGGTTCCTTCTCCTCCTGGCCTGGAGGAAGGATGTCAGCACTTTCCACGCCTTCCAGGGCAGTTTCACAGCATCTCCCTAGCTGCCAGCCAGGTTCCTCCCTACCAGCTGGGGTCAGTTTTGGGCCATGTCTAGAGTAGCAGTTGGGCTCCCAATGCCCCTCCTTTCCCGCTTTTGGTGGCTCCTCGGACCTCCCCCGCATATGCACAAACAGCTCACGAAACTTCTGTGTGTACCTCAGGCCTCCCCTCCTAGTGACTTCCGGTTTGCTTGGAGGATCATTTTGAGCACTCTGAAGGCATCAGGGAAGCTCCGGATGGTCCCTGAAGCCTTCGGAGCGCTCAAAACGACCCTCCGAGCAAACAGGAAATCACTTCCGGTTTGCTCGGAGGGTTGTTTTGACTGCTCCGAAGGCTTCAGGGAAGCCTCCTGAAGGTCCCTGAACCTCCAGAGGGCATCTAGGGGGTGGTGGGGGAGGCTGTTTTCGCCCTCCCCAGGCTCCTATAAAGCCTCTGGAGCCTGGGAAGGGCGAAAAAAGGATGTAAAAATGGGGGTCGCACCTGTAGTGTGCGCCTGCGCACTGGGGGGGGCACACATTGCATTATGGGTGCAGCACGCCCGCACACGACCCCCCTGCGCTCCCCCCACTTATGGCACATGAGCCAAAAAAGGTTCGCCATTGCTGCCCTAAGGTGACATGTGCGGTGCATCTTCAAACAGCCTCATCAAGTTGGTATGCAAGACGGTTGGCTTTGACCAAGTCCAAACATCAGCCACCAGCATGTGCAGAAAATGGTGAGAACAAGACTCCTCCAGTACAATATAATTCCCTTCCCCAATACCATGCCCTCACCCTCCCCGTTCCTATGGCAGCCGATAGTAAGCAAGTGTAGCAGAGGCTGACAGTCAATGATTTAAATCTAGAAAAGCTAAACATTGTTAAGAACAAAATGAATAGGCTCAACATTGATATACTAGGCATCAGTGAAGTTCATTGGACTGGCTGTGGCTTCATCAACTGTGATGGTCATATGGTATACTACTTGGACAATGATACCATCAGAAGAAGAGGAATGGGTTTCATACTATATTGCATAAAAAATTGACAGAACCATAAAAAGTTTTCGAACGGTCAATGATAGGACAGATCAACAGAAAACCTCACAACATGACAATTCTGCAAGCTTACACTCCCACTGCAAATTCAGCAGTAGAGAATATCAAAGACTTCTGCGTTGAAACTCAGGAAACTTTGAAACACACAGCAAAGAAAGACATTGTCTATATTACTGCAGATTTCAATGCAAAAGAAATGGAAGAAATCATAAGCATGTTTGGCCTTGCTGAACAAATGAGGCAGGAGGACTTATAGTTGACGTCACAGCGGAAATGGACTGGAAATTAGCGGAGCTCTGATGACCCTCGCAAAATTCAGCCAGTACCTGCTGCCAGGAGGCTTTTGGACCATAACTGTCTTGTAGGGATGGTGAAGAAAGTAAATGCTTTCATGGACCATGAGGAATTGGCAATTTCTTCGCTAGGTCAGAAACAATTCTCCCAATTGGCAGCAGGAGCGGTGGCCATTTTCCTATGGTCACCTCAAAGTTGGGACAACCGAGCCTAAGAACTGAGCTGGAGCGGTGTTTGGACAGAGTGCTTGAACTGGGTGAGATAACTGCAACTCTCACTTAAGAAACTCTTTGGAACTTTGAAAATTGGAGTTTTAAAAGAAATTCTGGAGCTTAGAAAAGTGGCTATTTGGCACTTGGAAAGAAAAGGAGAATTTGAGACTATAAAGTAAAAAGCCCCAGAGGAATTCTTGCATTTGGAAAGTTGGGGAAAGTAAAACACTCTAGAAAAATGATTTTTGGGAGAAAACAGCATTATTTATGTGTATTTTAAACTCCCTGGATATTTTGACAATCAGCCGTATTTCTTAGACTATCTTATATGGAACAGAAATTCAGAGTGGCATCTACTGGTGGAAAAAAGTACTACAATATTCAAAGCGTAGCTGGCTTGGTGAGCGCAATATATACTAAGACTTTAATAGGCAAAACAAGAGAAGCAGCAGCTGGAAGAACTGATCTTGGCTATACAGAAGAAGACAATTTGGAAATTGTGAGAAAATTTAAGGATTGTGTGTGTGGTTTTTTCTTTTTTTCTTGTCTGTTCTCTTTGAAGAAAGCTAATTTATAACTGGATTTGTCTGTTTTTGGACTTGGATTACTATTGGAGTATGCTAACTCAGTAGAACACCCTACCTTTGAAGAGAAGAGGAGTAATTGAAGAAAAGAAGAAAAACAAGGAAACTTAAGAGACTTTAAATTCGGGTCAATTGTGAAAAGAGATAATTGGGGCGGTTGTAAATGCCTTTTAAATTGTTATAAAATGGAGTTTCAGATATATAGAGAAATATTTTTGATGCTAAAAAAGTGTGTGAATCCTTGATAGACAACAAAGAGATAGAAAGTTTGTTTACACAACAGAAAAGTAAATTGAAATAGAATTTGAAGGGGTGAATTTAAATGAAAGAAGTTAAAAGTATAGAAGAGGAAGAAATGAAAAACAGGAATCAATTGGACAATATTATGGAAATTCAGAGAAAGGTATAAAGAGTAGAGAGGAAAGAGGGAAAACCTTCCCCCAAATAGAAGCAGTTAAAAGATAAAAAGGGAAACAATTTTGCAGAGACAACTGGAAGTTTTGGTGAGAGGGGTGCAAATAAAACCCTCCTCAAAAAAGAAGCACTTAACAAATAAAAAGGGAAACACTTTGCAGAAACAAGTGGGAGTTTTGGTGAGGGGGGCGCAAATAATACAACTAAAAAGATGAAAGGGATAAAGGAGAGAACGCGCAACACATCCAAAAATAAAAAAAGAGGAATAAGACTTCAAGAGAGTGGGATAAAAGGCAGATAAAAAATCACCTTAAAATGGGATCCTTAAAAGAGTAAGAGATGATGGATAATCGGGAAAAGGTCAATAGAAGAGAGGCATAATAATAGGGTAAATATTAGTAAATATATATAATAAGGTAGATCAGTGGATTTGAATGTGAAAGTAGACAATTTAATAATATTAATTTTGAATGTAATTAATGTTGGGAATTTAAAATATTAATGATTCGTGGAAAGGGAATTTGCGAGATATTTTTTGGGAAGAAGAAATAAGGTAAACAACTGGAAAAACTGTAAAAAAGAAGAAGAAATACAGGACATACAGTGATGTTAACTATGTGTAAAAAAAGATATTGTGATAATGATTTATTTGTTAAGATGAATTAACAGTGATTAGTTGAAGACAAAAAAGGTGTTTAGCAAAGTAAGACTAAATGAATTGATGGAAAAAGACAAAGGATTATATAAAAGAGATGAATATTGACAAAAGTGGGAAGATTAGAATACATTGAAACTATGGTTATGAATGTGATGTATAAGATGTCACCTGGTAAACACTCTGTCCATAAAGTATGTATGTTGGAAAAAAGAAGAAAAAAGTAATAAAACTTGTAAAAAAAAAGAGGCAGGAGAGCATCTTATTCAGCTATGTCATGAACATCAGCTAAGGATAATGAACATGTGATTTGAACAATCCAAGTGGCAACTATACACTTGGATTTTAGCAAATGGAGAGCATTGAAACCAATTTGACTACGTACTTTGCCATAAGAAGTGGAAACATTTCGTCTTATCATGAAAATGTTCCCTGGTGCAGATTGTGGGTCCCACCATGAACTCAAACGACCACGTATGATTCAGAAATTTGATGTCAAGAAGATTCCCCTGGCATGTGTAACTGAAGTTAAGAACAAATTTCAATTGCTTAATATCACAGAAAGGCAACCAAATAAATTATGTGAAGAAATAAAAACAACCGTTACTGAAGTAGCCCAAAAATATATTACATACAAGAAACCAATGAAATTGGCCAAATGGATATCAGAAGCTACAATAGGGACTGCAGAAGAGAGAACGAAACAAACACTATTGATGATAGGGAAGAAATGAGAAAACTAAATGCAAAGTTCCCGAAAGAGGCAAGAAAATATAAAGAAAAGTACTAGGCTGAGCAATGTAAAAAAATGGAGGCAGGAGCCATGAGAGGTCATACAAGAGAGTGTTTCATTTATGTAAAGAGGGCCAGAAACCCCTTTATGGTAAGAAAGGCTATGGTTAGAGGACAGGATTGGCAGGAATTGCATGACCAACAAGCATTCAGACAAAGATGACTATGCAGAACAACTTTGCATAAACGAAAACAAGGCCAAGCCATAAGAAGAGAAGCTGACCTACCAGAAATGGAACCAGGTATCCTGGAGGAGGAAGTAGTGTGGGCACCCAACCAGTTGCCTAACCACAAAGTTGCTGAGTTGCTGAGACCACTGCCAACAAAAGCACTGACAGCACTTTGCCAAAGTATGTGGAAGTCTGGTCAGTGGCCAAAAGAATGGAAAAGGTTGATATTTATTCCAATACCAAAGAAAAGTGATATGTAAGACGGTTCCAACCACTAAACCATAGCCTTGATATCACATGTGAGGAAAATTATTTTGAAGATCATCTAGTCATGTTTGAATCCAACTGCCAACAGAGAACTGCTTGATCTACAAGCAGGATTTTGGAAAGGGAGAGGAATGTGTGATCATATTGCCAATCTGCATTGGATGATGGGAAAAGTAGAGAAATACCATAAAGACTTCTATATGTTCTTCATTGACTACACAAAAGCTTACAGATATGTTGACCATGACAAGCCTTGAAACTGTCTCAAAGAACCGGGAATATCACCACACCAAATCCAGCTCATTCAATCATTGTACTTTGATTAGGCAGCCACTATAAGAACAGAATATGGAGACACAAAATGGTTCAGAACTGGAAAAAGCACTCAGTGAGGTTGCATCCTGTTACCTATACTATTCAACTTGTACACAGAAATATTTATGAGAAATGCATACTTGAAGGAATCTGCCATTGCTTGCTGGTCACCTTAACTGTCCAAGGAATATGCAGTGCTTTCTCCAGCACCACACCTCAAATGAGTTGATTTTTCTTCCCCTCTTGCTTTTTAAAGGTCCAACTTTCACAACCATAAAGGCAGTATATAAATATTGTAAGTACCTGTAAGTAAACATTCAGGTTGTAAAGGAATGCATCACATAGACCCTTTTCTCTTTCTTCCAGGCCAAATGTCTGTGCTCTCCAACAAGTTATGGGAACCCATAAGAAATATTTCAGCACATGCAGGAACTGGTACCAGGGAGCCATCTGTGGAAAGAAAGCGTAAGTCTTGTTCAAGACTATTATAACAATATCTTATAATTTTATTATTTGATTTTGTGTGGATTACCTATAGTGTCTGTGTAACAGAACCAGCTTGATTTTTATGGTACTATTTAGATGAAAATAAATGTACAGATAGCCCTTGTTAAATGATCACTCACTTGGCAACCATTCAAACTTATTCATATAATGCTGAGAGGTATTTTTGATGCGTCCTTGTAGCTGTGACTATTGTAGTACCCTTGTGGTCATCTGATTGCAATTTGGTCATGTGACAATCTGTTTGCAATCCAGTGGTGGGATTCAAATTTTTTTACTACTGGTTCTGTGGGTGTGGTTGGTGGGCATGGCTTGGTGGGCATGGTGTGGCTTGGTGGGCATGGCAGGGGAAGGATACTATAAAATCTCCATTCCCATCCCACTCCAGGGGAAGGTTACTGCAAAATCCCCATTCCCTCCTGATCAGCTGGGATTCAGGAGACAGAGAATAGATGGGGATGGGGCCAGTCTGAGGTGGTATTTCCCAGTTCTCCGAACTACTCAAAATTTCTGCTACCGGTTCTCCAGAACCTGCTGAATACCACCTCTGTTGCAATCACATTGCAGCATCACATAGACACATGATCAACATTTCGTTAATTCCTGTCAGCTTTTCCATTGATTTTGTTTGTTGTAAAGTCACATAATGTTGTGCCTTATGACTGCATTCCCAGTCTCTGTTTCTGTCAATAAACAAGGACTATCTGCATATATATCTCAGAGAACAAATTTTATAAATTAAAGTTAATCTTTACCGGAATGACATGAAAGCTCTATCTAGGTTATGTGAACCTAGAACTCCTTGAGTTGTACAACATTTATATATTGAAATCTGTATTTATTTTGAACTTATAATGACTAATAAAGACTGACTTGTTTTGATTGTTGCTATAAAATGTTAGAACTGCAAAACAAAACTGTTGCTTCCAACTCTGTTGCTGCAAAATAGAATTGAAATTGGATAAATGACTTGAAGGAGGATGACTGTTGGAATTTAGGAGATTCTTTTATTCAAGGATATGGTCCTGAGCATAAAGGAATACTGAGCAATTAAGTAATGACATGCCCCATTTTGAGAACAAAATGTTATTTAATAAATGGTAAAATAAGGCTCTCTAAGTACTGCAAACTGGCTTAGAGAGCATCTCAAAGAAAATTAAATGCATGATATAAATTATTGGGATTTCAGATGCAGGGTTTTCAGTAATGATTACCGTAATTATCCTCCTTGTGGAAATCCAGGATCCCTTTTTAAACTGTCTGTTACTTTTACTCTATGTGTCACTCTTGTTCCTAGCTTTTACTCTGATTGCAGGCTTTTAATTCATCTGTTCTTATTGTTGCTTTAATATAGTTTTTTATTATGCATTTTGCTTTTATATATTTTATAAATTCTATATTTTTATATATTCTTACCTATCTATATATAATTCCTCTAACCCACTTCAAATATGTTTACATTAAAAGCAATACTAAATAAATATTAAGACCTAGGAAGATCAAATAATATTGCATTGGTACTCTGCAGGACGGTTTTATATGAGTGCTGCCCTGGCTATATGAAGATGGAAGGAGAACGAGGATGTCCTGCAGGTATTATCATGGAACTATTTTCTCAACCCAATTTATTTATTTTTACTTTTGTATTCACCATAATTAATTTGACAAATTTAAAACATCTATAGAAATAGAAGACTGTCTTGAAAAAAATTAAAAGATGCCCCAGAACAGCTCTATTTTTTATCCTTTAATGAACCAGATGATGGTTCCAGACTGAACTTTACAGAAACACTATTCCAGGTTATTGGTGTTGCAACCAACAGTCTGATTGTTTCAGCTCCCTTTATTTCCCAATGGTAGAACATTAGGAATAGATTCCCCCTAGATCCGTGATGGCAAACCAAAGTTGGCACACAGAGCCCTTTCTGTGGCACATGCACCATTGCCAGCTGCTCTTCTGATTTCCGGTGCATACATGTGCACCAGCCAGCAGGTCCTTGCACAAACCGGAGTCCCGGAAACCCAAAGACCAGTTGTGTCTGCTGGAAACCTGGTCCATGAAAGCAGATGCAGACCGTCCAGCTGGTCTTTGAGTTTCAGGGACTCTGACACTCATGCCCACACAGAGGGCTCTGTGTGCCACCTCTGGCACTTGCACCATAGGTTCGCCATCACAGACTTAGGCCATCTTGTGCTAAGTAGAGTCATAATAGATGCCAAACCAGGCCCAAAGCCTTTTTAGCTAGCAAAAGCCATGAATTCGGAAGAATCCCAGATCATAAATCTGTTCTTTCAAAGGTAATGCCTGCTTGTCCAGAGATAACGTTGCTATTGATGGAGAGCTTTGATGTACAAACTGTACTTGAACCTTGTCAAAGTTCAATTCTACTTCTGACAGAAATCCTGACAGTTTCAAGACACTGTGCTAAGACATCAATGGCATCTCCTTTACAGCCTGAAATGTTGATTTAAAGTTGGGTATTCTTGACAACTCTGTTGGATGATTCAGCAGCTTTATAGACATAATAAAAAAGAAGTTTGATGATCCTCTGCCATGTGCAAGTTGGACCAGGATAAGCACAGATCAAGCTTGCACAAGGCAGAGGATAATCTACAATATTGTCCTGTCTACCTTCTTGGATTTTACAGGCCAGAAAAAATTCTAGGTTACTGAAGTAATGGATCAACATAAAAGATCCTAAGGAACTTTATTTGCATTAAAATCCGGACATTAAAAGAGGAAGCATCTCAATACTTCAGTAAATTCCATTAATAATTCACTAGAAAAAGAGCAACTAATTTAGAAAAGGATTTTATAACTATAAGGTATTTTTCTTTTTCAGTGGCTCCAATAGACCACATATTTGGTACTTTGGGCATTGTAGGAGCTATCTCCACTCAACGTTATTCTGAGATGTCGAAACTGAAGGAAGAAATTGAAGGACCTGGCTCTTACACATTCTTTGCACCAAGCAATGAAGCTTGGAATCTTTTAGATCGTGTAATTATATCAATTTTGATTTTTAAAGAAATGTTTAATGCTAAGAAATTTATAGATGAATAAATTATGAATGAAGAAATACTAACACTCAGCTTTGTACATATTATTGGAATTATTGATTCTGGTTAACTTTATACACATATATTCGTAAATTCACTTGCGTGTACACACATAACTCTAAATAACCAGTCTTTAGCATTGCAGGCATGAGATAAGATGGCTGGAACATAACAGAGTTGGATTTTCACAGTAGCTTCTAGAATACAACTTCTGGCTTCAGAAAGGCACACTTTGAAATTCACAAGACTAGGCTGCAGAAAATGTGTTTTATAGCCTATTTTATTGTAATAAAAATGTATTATTGTGACAACTAATCATGTCTTTCCCAATGTACCATGTAACAAGTAAAATTATGATTATGTTATCCAATTGCTGATTCCTATGTTTCTACCTAAAGTGAAAAGATTATATAGGGAGAGCCCATGATCCTCCCTCAGGTTTTCATTAAATCTTAGAAAATGGAATTAATACTGAAATGGAGAGAATGCCCAGTAAAGGCTTATTTTGCCTGATTTTAGGCTTTTCCAATTACCCAGCGTTGATACATTAAATGAAAATAAGAAGCTAGGTATAGACTAAATTAAAGAGGACAAAGCTTAAGAGACTACACAGTTTCTGACAGTGGAATAATAATAATAATAATAATTTATTTCTTTGGATTTCTAAACCACCCCCTCTCCCAAAAAGGGACAGTGTTGAGTTGGCAAGTATTATGGCAGGTTGATTTAAGACAGGGATGTCAAACTCAAGACCCGCAGGCCAGATCTGGCCTCCAGGGTGCTTAAATCTAGCCCATGGGGCCGGTCTGGAAATAGCAAACGATTAGCCCATGGTGCCTCTGGCAGCCAAAATGGGGCGTGGAGAGTGCACGTTGCCTCCCATGCCCCATTTTCAGCCTGGACCGCCTCCTGCAACACTCTGCTGACCAAAATGGATCACTCCCCCCCTCCCGTGTCCAACTTTGGCCAGCAAAGTGTAGGAGGTGCTTGTCCCTTCTCTCCAGCCAGCGGAGGAGAAGTACAATGCTGAGCTGGCCTGCGAAGAAATCCAGTTTGATACCCCTGATCTAAGAAAATCTTTGCTAATGAGGTAGGGAGGAATAGAAAAAGGTGGAAGTGGATATAAATAAACTTTTTCTGAAGGAGAAAAGCTAGATGGAAAAAAGAGGATATAAAAAATGAAAAGATTACCAAGAAAATGAGCTGTAAGAAGAACAAGCTTAGCAGAAGAAGTAGGACACTGAAATAAAGTAGGTAGGCAGCAGTAGTATCATGTGGCTGATCTTCTCTGGTTGCCTGCTTTGTACTTAATTGTGAGGTGTCCAGAAAATATCAAGGCTGTAGGCTGGAGCAGAAAGTTGAAGCTATCCTCAAAGAAGGAAATGTTTAGCCTGTTGTTATTGTTGCCAAGTACTGGCTATATCAATGAAATCACTGGTAGGCTGGTCAGTAAGAAGATTCAGAAAGTAGTTAAAAATATCTCACTAGCTAACTGAAATAATATTAATGGAATATCTCTCTGATTTCAACTACCCTGCCTCCAGGAAATCTACAATGGTTTGATTGAAAATGTAAACATTGAACTGTATAATGCTCTCCACAACCATATGGTAAACAAACGGATGTTGACAAAGGACCTTCGGAATGGCATGACTCTGGTGTCTATGTACAACAATCAAAAACTGCATATAAATCACTATCCCAATGGGGTAAGCTTATTTGTATAACATAAATGGACAATAGGATGTGGCTTGCACCACTTACATCATACATTTTGGAAAGAGATCTAAGATTCAGTGTTCTAGTTTAAATTTCCCTTGAAATTCATGTGAGTAATTTGTTCATATAAGATGTCATGTATTATTATGTTAAGATGATTTTCAAAAATAGAAAACAACATACAAAATAATAAAAAGCAATATTTTAAAACTCCTGTGTATTTAAAATATGTAAAAATGGTGTCCAAAGAACTTCATTTGAGGGACCTTCTATTGCAGTGGTTCTCAACCTTCCCAATGCTGCGACTCTTTAATATGTGTTTTCCGGTGGTTGTTCGACCCCCAAAGGGGTCCCAACCCACAGGTTGAGAACCACTGTTCTATTGATATTTATTACTGTAGTTGTCCCATGGACACAGTGTTGATGCACTTCAAATACTGGTAAACTCTCATTGAGTCTAATTAAGTTGCACATCTTACTAGAATCCTTGGATTAGTACTCAGACAACAATCTACATGAAAGCAGTTCAGTAATTATGATTGCTATCATTTTTTCAGTCACACAAAATGAAGTGTAACTTAAAGGGCTATGTTACAAAATATGTTCCAGCTATATTGTTCCCTGAACTTTTAAAAACAAACAGCCCAAATTTCATAAGCAAGTTATAAAATTAATTGAAAAAAAAAGATTATGTAAAGCTTCTTTGGTAAAAGTTGGGAAGCCAAATTTATAATAAACATTAATTCATGCTATTCTTCCAATTTAGGTTGTGACTGTTAATTGTGCCAGAATCAGCCATGGCAATCAAATTGCTACAAATGGTGTTGTTCATGTAATTGATCGTGTGCTAACTCCAGTTGGTAATACTATTCAAGACTTCATTGAATCTGAAGATGATCTCTCGTCTCTCAGAGTAAGTTTTTATTTAATCTTATTTTCTTTGAATCTTGTCTTTTAAAATAGTTTGTGTCTCTCTCTATAACTAAAAATCAAGCTAAATTGCATGTAATGGAAGAAGATAGTACAGTAAAATACTATTTTAAAAATAAAAGTGGTTTGATTGGTAATTAATCTGTCCACCCAGATCTATTATTAAGCCAGTGGTAGAGAAAGTTATGTAGAAAACTATTGATTTTCCAGAATTAGTGGTATCAAGGGACATTGTAAATAAAATAAAATGTTCCCACTGACAAATCTGAATCTCACTCCTCTTGAGCTACAGATGCTACATTTTGATAATGTAAAATGCAAATGTGATGCCATATTTGTATCCCATTCTAGAATCATTGTATGCTCCTCAATCTACTACCAGTAGGTAAAAAGCCCATTAAACAGAACTGAGGCAATGAATTATTTGACAATTTATACAACTAATGAATGGAGCTTAGCCTAATCTTCTTTGTGTTGTACTGAAAGTGCATCCTGCTCTCCAGATAAACTGGGAATATTTTTTATCATCTGCTTTTTTCCCCTTAAAGTGGTTGAGAAGGGGGAATCCGTCTTTGCAATTGTGAACAGCATTGCAATATTAGTGATCAACCATCTAATTTAGATTTGGCTATGCTTTTTTGTCATAAAATAAAGGAATTTGTTAATTTTGTCACTGTTTAGATACTGAAGAGAAGGAGTGAAATTAATGGACTATGTTGATCCATTTTCAGTGTTAGAATATTGATTAAATTTGCAAATGTAGAAAAGCAGACAGAACTGAGGGTGAAGCAAGTCATCAGCTAGCATTTTTACATTCCCACAAATGATCTAAGACCAGCCCTTCTTGAATTCCAGTGACCCATATCTGGTGCTAATTTAGTACTAAACTTTAGTTGACAAGATTCTTATGTATAAGCTTGAGCAATAAATTTGAACTGCAACTTAACTAATGGCCCTGATTCTTTGCACCTGATAGCAAGTCTGCTATTTTACATCTGCAACACTTTTTCCCTTTATTTATTGTTCATTTTTTCTCTCCCTCCCTGATCTCTTTTTAAAATGTTTTTATTGGCTTTCCAGGTGTCTTTTCCTTTCCCCAATTATGGCCTTGTCACTACAGATAGTCCTCACAAGCATCTATTTAGTGATCGCTTGAAGTTACAATGGCACTAAAAAAAATGACATGGCTGTTTTTCATTCTTATGACTATTGCAGCATCTTGTCATGTGATCAAAATTTAGACACTTGGCAACTGCTTCATATTTATGACAGTTGCACACAATGGAGGAAGAAGTTCCTCTACCCTTTTCTTTTCCTATCTATACATATACTTAAAGCATAATCTTATGAAGTTAACAGTAAGAGTTAGAAGGACCTTGGATGTTATCTAGTCCAACTCACTACTCATGCAGGGGACCTATATTATTTCTGACAAATGGCTGTCCAGTCCCTTCTTAAAAGCCTTCAGTGGTGGGGCACCCACAACTTCTGAAGGCAATTAGTTCCACTGGTTGAATGTTCTTACTGTGAGGAATTTTCTCCTTCTAGGTTGCTTCTCTTCTTTATTAGTTTCCATCCATTGTTTCTTGTCTTGTCTTCAGGTGCTTTGGTAAATAAGTTGACCTCCTCTTCCTTATGGCAGCCCTTCAAGTATTGGAAGACTGCTATCCTGTCATTCCTGGTCCTTCTTTTCATTAGACTAAGTATATAGTCCTTCAATCGTTCTTCGTATATTATAGCTTCTAGGCACCTAATCATCTTGCTCTTCTCTGAACTCTTTTCAAAATCTCAAAATCTTTTTTGTGTTGGCATGACCAAAACTGGTCCTTATAAAGTGGCACTATTACTTTGTGTGATCTTGATTCTATCCCTCTGTTAATGCAATCTAGTATTGTATTAGGCTTTTTTGGCTGCTGCTGCACAATGTTGGCTCATGTTTAGATGGTTGTCCATTAGGATTCCAAGATCTCTCTCACAGTTAATACTATTGAGCCAGGTTTCACCTAATCTGTACCTGTACTTTTGGTTTTTCTTGCCTAAGGATAAGATTTTGCTTTTCTCTATGTTACATTTCATTTCATTAGATAGGGCCTAGTGTTCAAGGCTGTTGACATCCATCTGGATCTTGACCCTATCTTCTGGGGTATTGGCTACTCCTTCCAGCTTAGTGTCATTTGCAAATTTGACGAGTTCCCCTTCTATTCCCTCACCTAAATCATTTATGAAGATGTTCAAGAGTACTGGGTTTAATATAGAACATAGACACCACTTACGTCCCTCCATGTAGATATAGTTTCCTCAAGGACTACAAGTTGAGTATGATTTATCAGCCAGTTACAAATCCATTTGGTGGTGATGTAGTCTATTCCACATTTTTCTAGCTAAGCAAGAAGTAAGTTGTGATCTTTGTCAAAAGCCTCACTGAAGTCCAAGTATACTATGTCCACTGCATTTTGTTGGTCCACTAATTTAGTCCCTTTGTCAAAGAATGAAATGAGGTTTGTTTGACATGATCTATTTTTGACAAACTCATGTTGACTACTGGTTATAACTTTGTCTGCTTGCAATTGTTTGCAGATTCGTTGCTTGATTGTCTTTTCTAGGATCTTTTCAGGTATTGATATCATGCTGATTGGTTTATGGCTTCCAGGATCTGTTTTTCCCCTTTCTTGAGATGGGAACCAAATCAGCTATTTTCCAGTCTTCTGGTACTTCCCCAGTTCTTAGAAAGATATGGTTTAGTAGTTCCAATTTCACTTCTGCTAACTCCTTCGGGTCTACAGAAAGGAAAATCTGTCACAATTCAATAGGAATTACTTTAAATAACATACAATTTGCATGTATATAAATATATCATATTGCAACATTTATGTATTATATTTTATACTAAGAAAGTTTTTCAATATAATTAATTACCGTGTATTTTGGTATGATGTCAAAGACAATTGGCAACATTTAAAAAATAAAACTATACTATTAGTTTTTGCATAAGAGTTTAAAAGCTTCCTTATTCCCTATTTTTCATAGGCTGCTGCCTCTACATCAGGTGTAATGGAAACTTTAGGGAAGCCCGGGCATTATACACTTTTTGCACCTATTAATGAAGCTTTTGAGAAACTTCCACGTGGAACCTTGGAAAGAATAATGAGGGACAAGGTGGCTTCTGAAGGTATTACAGTAACTTTACTCAAAATTACTTGGTACCTAATTACCAAAAGAAAAAAAATACAATACTGAAATACATGTCATACCTATCACACCATGCATATTATATTAATAACTATGACTAACACCAAAGCATTTGCCATAAATCAGAATATCAAAAGCTCCTTGTTAAGTTGTTCATTTGGATGCATGTTATACTGGAATCGGTTCATAGAATTCTGGAGTTGGACGTGATCACAAGGATAATCTAGTCCAACCCTTGTAATATGCAGGAAACCATCCTAGAGATGTGGCTTACCCATCTCATGTAAAACGCCTCTAAATAGAGCAAGGCCACAAGCTTCCTTAGTAAATCATCAAGATGTTTTTTTCCTTTTATTTAAAATAAAAATGGAGGCTTTTAAGAAGAGACTGGACAGCCATTTGTCTGAAATGATATAGTTTCCTACTTGAGCAGGGGGTTGGAGTAGAAGGTCTCCAAGGTCCCTTCCAACTATGTTATTCTATTATAAATGAAATGTTGGTAGCTTCTATTATTTCTAGAACTGATTTTTGTGGCAAGGAAAAATAATTCCTGATCATGTTCACTGTAGCTTCCCTTTATACATCTGAACATAGCTATCTTGTATCCCTAAATCTACATTTATACGGTCATCTTCCTACCTTCAAGGATGCTGGCCCTGCAAGAGGAATTTATAGCAGTGTCTGAGGTACTGGTTTGCCAAAACATCAGAAAAGAACTTGATTGGACTACTCTCACAGAGGGGAGAGATTCGGACATTGGGGATTGCTTTCAATATATGATTTTCACACAGTTTTCCTTCAAAGCTTGCCTTGCTCATGCTGCACTGAGCACCTCTAATAAAAGTACATTTCCTCTAACACCTAACGACCAAGGGTTGTTCTCTCCTAGGGAGCAGGCTGTGACCAGTCTGATGTCTACATTCAAGTTCCTTCAGCCTGACCTCTATTCATTTATTCATTCATCTATTCATTTGTATTCTCTTTTGAACTTGACAACCTGGCCAAAATCATTCTGGAAATGTTTTGCACAGAATTATACACAGTACTCCAGGTAGGATCTCATCAGTGCAGAATAGAGAGGAATAACAACTTCACATAGCTTTGATGAAATGCTTTTTCTAACGCATTTTCAAAGTACATTAGCTCCAACATTTTTTATGCTCAATTTGTCAATCAAATTCTTTTTTTTTTAAACATGAATCCTCCATCTGGTATGTGTGTCCTATATATTTCCTCTTTCAATTGAAAAACTTTTTGTTGCTCACTGTCCAGTTTTTCAATGTACCAGATTGCAATTTTGTTTTTTTCATCATGTAAGGCTCACTGGTTAATAATTATTCTTTTTTCTTTCTTGAAAGGAGAGCACTTTTGCTCTTCTCTAATCTTCTGGTACTCCCCCAGTTCTCCAGGACTCCTTCCGGACAATTGACCGAAGTCCTGCCAGCTCTTCCACCAGTTCTTTCAATATTCTACAGTATATTGCATCAGGGCTTGGGAATTTGAGGTGTTTTATTTTAGCACTTGTTTTATTAGTACAGTAAAACTTCATACAAATAGGATCATTCCGTATCCATAATATTACTGTCAAAACTGTCCCATTGGTAAATGCAGCAAAAGAAATTCCTGGGACATTATTTTACCAAGAATATAACTTTACTGATAATTCCACATAGACACAGAAGTAGCAAAGCCAGTTCTAAAGTTTTTACACAAAAACCAGCCTAGGTAAAAAACCCCTTTTCCTCTGGACCTCTCCACTGTTCATTGTCCACCAATCAATTGCCTTTATTTTCTTTTTGGAACAATCTGAGTGCCTTGAAATTTTCCCAGCATTTGACTCTGGGTTTGTTGGGATGGTCTCAGGCTACATCAGCTCACTTGCATTCCTCAATTCTCTCCCAAGGCTTCCATGCATTGCAATACTTTCCCTCCCCCCTCCTTGTTTCTGTTGTCTGGTTGCGAGCAGCAGTGCGTAGCAAGTCAGCCATGATCATTAATCAGAAAAGAGCTGAAAGGGACCTTGGAGGTCTTCTAGTCCAACCCCATGCTCAAACAGGAGACCCTACCATTTCAGATAGGTGATTGTCCAATCGCTTCTAAAAAACATCCAGTGATGAAACTCCCACAATGTCTGGAGTCAAGCTGTTTCACTGGTTAAGGAAGTTTCACCTTAATTCCAGGTTGCTTCTCTCCTTGATTAGTTTCCATCCAATGTTTCTTGTTTTGCCTTCTGGTGGTTCGGAAAATAAGGTGACCCCTCTTCTTTATGGCAGTCCCTCAAATACTGGAATACTGGTATCATGTCACCCCTACTCCTTTTTTCCCCTAGACTAGCCATAACCAATTCCTGCTATCATTCTTCATATGTTTTAGGCCCTTAATCATCTTAGTTGCTCTTCTTTTCACTTTTTCCAAAGCCTCAGTACCTTTTGTAATGTAAAATTACAGTATTTAATTAATATTAATGTAAAATTGCAGCATCTTCTCTCTTGTGTTGCTGTTCCTTTGAAACACGGTGTGTACCCATTAAGTCTAATGTTCTACCTGTTGGGTTCAAGAAAATCTGGTCAATGGAAATGCCCATATACATTAAAGAAAAAAGAAAAATGGCATGGAGAATAATTCTCCTTAATCGACACTTGTACACATGTGAAGTCAACCTTTTTAGTTCAGTGGATTTTGCAGATTAGTTCCATTACTTCTTGAAGGGGAGTAATCTTAAAACAAATGGTATAGGCTTGTCTACTCAAGTAAGTTCCTTAGTTCCTTTCTCATTTAGACATATCTGTTGGAGATACAAGCTGTCCATAACCAAGGGGTACCCAGTTCAATAAAATCTCTGCATCAATGTAACTAAAAAACTTTCAGATGTTATCCCCATTCTGGGGGTTAGGAGGGAATGGGGATGGGATAAGCTGCTTTCCCATCTTACAGAACAACTGGTGAGAGATAAACACATAAATTATTTTTCTTCTAAGGCAGGGAGAAAAAAAATCAGATCACAAATGTGTTTAGATGATGGACTTAGATTACCATATTTGCTATTTGACTGCATAACTTTTGACATTTAGGGCTGTTTAAAATGGGACTGAATTGAGGGGAGGATAGTCAAATTACTGCATTACTTCAGTATATATCTTGTTTTTCATTGGAGCATGGGTCTTTTTGTTCTCTTCCCTATTCAGCTCTGATAAAGTTCCACATTTTAAACACTCTTCAGTGTTCTGAAGCCATCATGGGTGGGGCAGTCTTTGAGACCATGGAAGGGAATACAATTGAAATTGGCTGTGATGGTGAAAGCTTGTTAATCAACGGAGTCAAAATGGTGAACCAAAAAGACATTGTGACAAGTAATGGTGTCATTCATCTCATAGATCAAGTGCTTATTCCTGATTCAGGTAAGTGAAGCAGGAGTAAATTCAGTCTCATATTTTTCATATTATTGCTCACCAGACCAACAGGCGATCTAATTTTTGTCTCAATTAAGGAGAGTCATGATTTTGTAGCCAAAATTGCTAATTATAATTTCTTTTATATGAACCATTTATCTGTGCAGTGAGAATTTTGAAGCAAATCAAACCTCTAATTACCATTTTATTTTCAATTTTAGCTAAACAAGTTATTGAACTTGCTGGCCCCCACCAAGCTACCTTCAAGGACTTGGTGGCTCAGCTTGGCTTGGCTGCATCTCTACGGCCAGAGGAAGAATATACCCTGTTAGCTCCATTGAACGGGGCTTTTTCTGGTAGGTGGTCCATATTAAAGTTGCGTAAGAATTAAAGAGAGAAGCAATTGGAGTCTTATTTTTGTCAGGATTTGCAAACAGTTGTCAGCTTTTAATAATTTTATTTACTTCTACTTTCTTCATGCTTTTGACATTATAATTATCAGCCACTGATATTATGGCATCATAGTGAGGATCATGAGGATCATAGTGAGGATCATAGTGAGGATTCATGTTTTTGACATTATAATTATCAGCCACTGATATTATGGCATCATAGTGAGGATCATCAGCTCTAGTGTTTCTTTCCTGATTACTTGATGCTGTTTTCTGCTTATCTAAGTAATGGTGTGCTCTGGGCTGCTTGTTTCCCTTGACTTTTGATTATATATTTTAAATGGTATGGTTTATCTCTATGTGCCTGTTGATGACTACTTTGGGAATGCTAGGAAGTCCCTAGCAGTTTTGGATTTGGCTTGATCTAAAATGTCAAAGTTTTCCAGTTGAAATTGTAGCTTTTGAGAGATTAAGGTATTTTCATAATGTCTTCTGATTGCCAGTTAATTTCATAGATACTTATGTGTCCTACATAATGGCTATTATAGTCTTTACATTGAATGTTAAAGGAGACGTGGGATCATAAGCAGGGAAAACAGTGGTATATACTGTACTAATTGAAGTGTATTGAAAAACAGCCCACTCTAAACAAATGCTTCATTATCAAAGCAATAATCAAACTGTTTACAGGAAGAGCTGGGTAAGAGCATTAATCTGCAAGCAAAAACACATTGCATTAAGCCATAATGCTAAAAAAGAAAAGAAGAAAGAAACAGATTACCCCATATAAGCCTTTCAATTCAATAAATATCCATGCAATTTCATTTAAAAAATTCTTAACTATACTACCCATGTAAGCAGAATGTAAGCGTCATAAACTATGAAAGCATAGAATACCTCCTATGTATCAGAAACAATTCTGAGACAATCAACAGTAATTATAAAACCTTGACAATAAAAGCTTGACCTCATTGTATATCATAATCCTGTTCACTGGCTGAAGAAAAGTCAAGGGAATTGGCCCTCTTAGATCTAGACCTATCAATGAACAAGAAGTGGTCAAGAATTAAATGGTAATGAGAACTTTGGGAAAAGTGATTCTGTCATCTTGGAGCCTAAGAAAGAGAAACTGGAGCACCAAATTTATGACTTTGTGTAGATAGCATTTCCACTGCATTTAAAGCTAATGTCTGTCAGTGTTCGAAATGGTATTCAAACGTAAAGACAATGTCATACCTTGCATATGTTAAATTCCACAAAAAACTTAATGTAGATTTTATGGTTTTTTTAAAAAAATTGTTAGATGATACTTTAAATATGGATCAGAGAATCCTTAAACTGATTCTGCAGAATCACATTTTGAAAGTGAAAGTTGGCTTGAATGAGCTCTACAATGGACAATTCTTGGAAACACTAGGAGGAAAGAAGCTAAGAGTATTTCTATATCGAACAGTAAGTATAATTAAAGGTTTCAAACAATTATTATAGTAAAAGATGGTAAAAATTTAATTTTGTAGGTCCTGCTTCAGTCAAAGGTTATGGTTATGTCATATAGATCACTGATGGCTAACCTTTTTGGCGCCGAGTGCCAAAAGCACACATTTGCACACCCATAACACAATGCACACGTGACTCCCCCAGGTGTGCCCAACCCCGTGCATATGTGCATGCCCCCCCGTGTGCACCCTTCCCCCGCAGATGTGCCCCACTCACCCACAAACATGCCCCACCCCCACAGATATGTGCGCAACACCTACATGTGCACACACACCCCTGTGCATACCTGGCAGAGACCTGAAAACCAGCTGGCCATTGGGAGGTGAGCTCATGCACGGTGGAGCTGAGCTGTGGTGACAGCTCGTGTGCCCGCAGAGAGGGCTCTGTGTGTCATAGGTTCACCATCACGGATATAGACCGTTAAAAAGGTTAAGGCTATATATTGATAGCAGAAAGTGACTTATTTGAACATACAGAGAAAATATGAATAAACTCAGCTGGGATAGTTGTAGAAAATAATGGAACTGACTGGGTAACCAAATTTCAATCTGATCTACTTTCCAAGCAACCTTATGATTAACCAATCTCTGCAATAAGTAGGTGTGAATGCTGCAGTTGATGTACTTGTAGTTTATAGCTTTGGAAATGAAAGTAGAATATTGGTGCATTTATTCAATTTGGAATTTTATCAGCACAAAATCCAGTATCTAAACTAAATATCAAGTTGTGCTCAATTTATGTCCTTACTTTAATTGGCTATTTGGATTAATACTGATTTTAAGATGAGCAGAATCTGGTCCTAAGTGTTGTGGCCTGCCAGCTGCCAGCAGAGCTGGCGACAGACTCAGATGATGAAGAGGTTGGGGAGGAACTTGGGCCAGTTCTGGAGACTGAAGAAGGCTCAGATGGATGTTCTGTGTCAGACACAGAGCCAGAGCCATCCAACATTTCCCAGCCACCAGAGAGGCAGCTGCCTTTGAAGGCTGATATGAGTGAGAAGGAAGAACAGCTGGGGCCTGTTCCAGATGCATGTATGTGCAGAGCAGTTAGGAGAGGTGAACACTGGAGGACAAGGCATTGACTTGGGAAGCAAAGCACACGTGGACACTGAATGGCCCCTCCCTGGCTGGGGAATAAATAGAAGGAAAGGGGAGTGGTTGTCGTAGGAGACAACAGTTCATATTTCTGGAGATTTTGCTCAGTATGTTTTGTGCCATAAAGACTGCCTGCCAGAACTTAATTTGCAGCCTTTCGACTGGGAGCTCATGGCCTTGCAATTATTGCAGAGAACTGATAAGGTCTGTTATTACAGTTAACTCCTTGAAGGACTATTGCCTGGACTTTTTGGCTGGGTCAAAACACTAAGATACTTAGGAACAAAATGTGCTTGTTTTCTAAATATAATTTTTTTAGAGAAGAAATTTCTGAAATAAGGTAACTTTTGGGACAAAAGTATATGAGTAATATATGAGTAATATATGCATGAATCAGGGGTGGGTTCTGGCAGTCACTACTGCCAGTTCACTTGTGGCTGCGCTGCACGCACACACACTGGATGTGCACTGCACGTGCATGCGCAGTGCAATAAAAATTGCTCTGCACATTCGCAGAAGCAAAAAACAAGATGGTGGTACCTCCGGCGGCACCAGGGGAACCGGTTCAGGGGCATGGCAGGCCTGGGTCACTGCCGGTTCCAGCGATCCACACTGCCAAACCACTACCGGTTCGGCCAAACCGGTCCGAACCAGTAGGAACCCACCTCTGGCATGAACAGTATAGTATGGTACAGTATTTCTTGGAAATAAGCTTCGTTTGAAAGATTGAAAGTAGCCTGCCTTCATGTGCTAGGATTTCAAGTTCACCTTTGAAATATTATATTTATTTAATAAAGAAAATTTATGATTCTGGATTCAACAGCCTTACTAAGATTCTAAAGATTTAGTTTCTGTGGAGTTATTTAGATACAACATAATTCTTTAGAGATTAAAGTTCTTATGCTTGGGCCTGAATTACCATTTTTGACCTGTTCAGAAAAAATTACTAAAATCACTATGATGTTATTTTCATGGTGCCTTTTATTCAGCCATCAAAGAAAATGTTACATTTATTTTAGCAGATTGTTTGCACAAGAACTAAATGGATAATATTTTACGCTACATGAAACATTTCAAATGTTTTTATGCATTTTCCAGTGAGATTTAGCTCATATGCTATTTGCCTTTTGTATTGCTAGGCTGTGTGTATTGAAAATTCATGCATGATTCGAGGAAGCAAAGAGGGAAGAAATGGATTTATCCATATTTTTAGGCAAATAATCAAACCAGCAGAAAGAACTCTGCATGAAGTATTGCGATCTGACAAACGATTCAGGTATAGTAAGAATTTTTAACTATTAGGAGATACCAAAAATGTGAACCTATACAATAATGCTTTTCATATTTAACATCGCAAATGTTAGTAGATATTACTATATAATTACAAAGATTATGTATTGTTCCAGAAATACATTATCCTACACTGGTTTAGGAATAGACCAGCACAATTTAGAGATGCTCCAGAAGACGATTGGGAAAAACAAAGTTTTGTTCTTGGTAGGGATATTCATCTTAGTCAAATCAAAGCTAATCCTTATTGTGGTCCTAGACAATGGTGGGATTCAATTTTGTTTTACTACTGATTCTGTGGGTGTGGCTTGGTGGGCATGGCTTGGTGGGGGTCATGTGACTGAGTGGGCATGGTCAACTTGACATCATTCATGGCAAGGTGGGGTGGCAGTCACATGACTCCTACCAAGCCACGCCCACCAAGCCCAGCCCACAGAACTGACAGAAAAGTTTGGCCAAGTCTTCTAATGTTCAACCTGGCAGTTGCTCTCTGCCGCAGCATTCAACCTGACTGCTTCTCCCACTCATATCTCATGGCGCCAGCATATCACTTTATGATCCCCACCACCACCACCTGGCTTCAGCTTATGGAGCAACCAGGACCGGGAGAGTTGAGCCCTTTTCCTTTGGCGGTGGCCCCACTTGGCTCCCTTTGCACAGGGCCAGACAGCGGGCAGCATTGAAGTACCTTAAAGAGACAGGCTGCCGCAGGTCCCTTCCAAGCAACTTCACTATAAAGGGAGGAAGGAAAAGGTTGGCCAAGTCATTTCCTTCTTGTCCTTAAATGTATTTTTAACAATGCCGTTGCCACCATGTAAGCCCCCCCCCAAGTTGCACTGCATGGGACTCCTCACAAAGGTGCCATGCGGTGTGTACATGTTTGCCCAATTAAGGTTGAGAAGGAGCTGACTTGGCTGAACTTTTCCTGCCCCCTTCCTAGCGAAGCTGCCTGTTCTTTCAAGGTACTTCGATGCTGCCTGCCATCCAGCCCTGTGGAAAGGGAGCCAAGCGGGGCTGCTGACACCAAAGAAAAAGGGCTCAACTCTCCAGATCCTGGTTGCTCCATAAGCTGAAGCCGGATGGCAGGGGTTGGAGGGGAGATCATAAAGGAACAGATTGCCGCAGCTGCCTTCCAAGCAGCTTTGCTGTGAAGGGAGGCAGGAAAAGTTTGGCAAGTGGTCTGCTTCTCAATCTTAAATGTGCAAACACGTACACACTTCAGGGCGCTGGGAACTTCTACGAGGAGTGGCGGGTAGCGCAGCTTTGGGGCCTTTCCTGGCAGCAGTGTTAAAAGCGGCCGGAGGCAGAGAGGCAAGTGGGCAAGGGGCACGGACTCCTCCTTCTGTCAGCCTCGCGTTCAGGTAGTGTCAGCCATGCCTGCCCTGCGGCAGCCTATATGGAACCTGGACAGCACAGGAAGCTCCAGGAAGCACAGGAAGAGACATGCATGAGTGGCCTACCTCTTGGACAGTGCAGGAAATGGCGGGAAATGACGAAGGAAAGTCCACGCATGGCTCTGCACACTTGGCTGCAGGAGGAGATGCGGCACAATGGGGCTATTTTGTTCCTCCTTACCTCGCCCGGCCACTCCATTGTCTGTTTCACCACTGCAGCCCCATGGCATGCCATGGAGCTTTCCACACCCACCACCGCCCAAAATGCCCTTGCTTCTCCCAAGCATTTCTTTGCCTACCTGATGTCCAGCTCTGTCGTGTTTCTCGCCATTGTGTGCAGAGAAAGAAAAGTTTGTGGAACTGAAAAAAAAAATTCACTCAATCATTTCCAACTTCACAAGATCTTTTTCTTTCGTGAGAAATTGGAATTGATTGATTGCATTTTTTTTTCATCCCCACAAACTTTCATTTCCCTGCACACAATGGTGAGAAACACGAAGGAATTGGAAATCAGGTAGGCAAAGAAACTCTTGGGGAATTTATTCTCCTAGCCAGCACAGCCATGCAGCTTCCCGGCCAAGGAGAGAGCACTTTCCCAGCCAGCACTGCCAGTTTGGTGGGGGCACAGCTAGTGAGAGGTGGCATTTGCCGGTTTTCCGAACTACTCAAAATTTCCGCTACCGGTTCGCCCGAACTGGTCCGAATTGGCTGAACACCACCTCTGGTCATAGAGCAAAGTTAGTATTTAATCTAAGTCTATATCAAATTGCAGAGCTTTCTAGTATGACAAAGTAGATGCTCATTAAGTCTAATTTATGGCACAGGTCATACTATGACCAATTTTAAGCACTGCTATGAAGAACCTGGCAACAATGTATATTGTAGCAGTGTCAGGTCCCATAGAGTCCTATAGGAATGCTGTCATTATTGTGGGAGGGGGGAGGCTTGGGGGGAATCTCTGTATGGTGTTTCTGTTTCTATTCCTTGCTTTGCTTTGCTGTAACTTTCGGGACTTTGGGAATGGAAGGTACCTCAAGCCAGCTGCTTTATCTCATCTCCAGAGAAGTGCAGCAGCATTGCCTTGGAGGCAAATATTTATCACCTTCTCAGCCTGAGTTTCCCATAATATCTTTACACACTGGGAGAGGCTCGATGATGTATTGGAATTTGGGAGAGGCTCTGTCTGCAATGTTTTAATCGAATGTTTCGAGCGGGGAAACTTTATTCCTGCCTAGATCTCTTGCTATCATTATCTTCCAATAAAATGACTTTCATTCCAAGAGTTCTGCTTTCTTGAGAAGAGGCAGGACCTTACAAGCAGGGTTGGTATCTAAAAGTATAGAATTGAGAGATATAAAAGTGTCTTCTGCACCTTG
This sequence comes from Natrix helvetica, assembly GCF_964273705.1. Classification (NCBI taxonomy): domain Eukaryota; kingdom Metazoa; phylum Chordata; class Lepidosauria; order Squamata; family Natricidae; genus Natrix; species Natrix helvetica. Next base: position 114,908,276 of record NC_138552.1, on the reverse strand, counting down.
GATGTTTATGAAGTAATGGCAAGATGAGGCTAATGTAAATGTTTTTGTAATACAGTCACCAGAAACATGTACTTTGTTATTTATGTGTGTTCAGATTGTAGGGAAATTACGTCTCCAAGTAAGAATCTTCAAAGTAATCAATCTTCAAAGATACCTAAGGGGAGGTCATGACTATGTTTAGGTAGTGTATGCCATAGGGGAGGCAGATTATATATAGGATTTACTCACAATCCAATTTGGTAATCTGTGTCTGCTACATGCTGTTTAATGAACCCTTTGGAAAGATCATATACTATGCTGATAAGAAGACCTGGATAGAAGTCCAAGGATAAGAATTTCCTGACAGTGAAAACAATTAACCAGTGGAATGGTTTGCCTTCAGAATTTATGGGTGCTCCATCTCTGGAGGCTTTTAAGAAGAGATTGGACAGTCACTTGTTTGAAATGGTTTTCCAATTTGAGCAGGGGTTTGGACTAGGAGATCTCCGAAGTCCCTTCCAACTCTGTCATTCTGTTGTAGTTGCCACTACCCTTTTCCATGTGGATCATTCACAGTTAATCGGAGAAGACCGGGGATGGATGGTGGGTGGGTGTAGTCTGAGCAAATGGCTGAGTATAGTCCTCTACATCCTATCTTCTACTTTCATGAGGTCTGTTTTTATTTGCAGGTGGCATTTTAGAACATGAAGGGCTGATCTTAGAAATTTGGATTGTGTAGGTTCTAATAGTAAAAAATGGAGTAAATTAATTAGGTCATCTTCTGGAAACTTCACAGAGAGCCAAAACTGACTTTTAAAAATCTATCAAGATTTCCGGGTTTCCTGAATTCCGGGCTCTCCGAGCACTCCCTAATATTTGGGGTGCTTGGAGGGAAAATCAGGCAACATGAGGTATGCGGCAATGCCAAGCAGTGATGCCTTTCCCAGCAGCAGAAGTAAGAAAGGATGAGTACTGGTGGAAATTAGCCCCTAATGCCATTAAGTGTAAATCAGTTTTGGGTCTGCAGGAGTACACACCAGAATGTTGATTGTAATAAATGAATGGATTTCTTTTGAACTTTGTCTCGAGGCTCGTAAATTAATTAGGTCATCTTCTGGGAACTTAACATGGTGATGCAGCACAGTTATGGCTTTCTTACTATCAGCAGAAGGACGGACTGCCCTTAAATATTTCAATCAGGAGATGTGCTTACTTTTGTGGTTATCTATGTTCCAAGAATGGCTCTTGGGTCTTTTGACAAATGCCATGATTTTATTTTTCTGATAATTGATAAATGCATTGGTGGTATAGTAGTGAGTATAGTTGCCTCCCATTATTCTTAGAATAATCAGTTCCTTTTAGGGATGATTCCACCCCCTTTTGTTTTTAAATTGAAAGAGTGTCTAGCCACAGTAATCCAATTCAATGAGTTGAGGTCCCTTTTTATACCCCTCCTCTTCACTATTCACCTGTCTAGAGTTTTTCTACAGGAATTCCATACAGTTAGGTCAAGCTGAAGCCTGCAAAAGCACCCAGCTACAAGACTATACTAGACCTGCTCCAAGAATAACAGAATAGCAGAGTTGGAAAGTACCTTGGGGGTCTTCCAAGACTTTAGAGTACGGGTTGTTGTGACTTATCAACTCCATATGCATTGATTGTTTGAACCATTGGGGGGGGGAATCAGCTTTGTGACAAGTGCTCGAATTTATAGTTGTGTCCTTCTATCATTGCTGTTTGGGCACATCATAATAAGCAGAATTAAGTGGTTGAAATTGAATACAAAATAAAAATGGTTTTGATATTGGGAATATTGCTATATACAATTTCACCTTAATATTCTGTCAAAAGGCAATACTGAGTGATATATTATATTTGGTATTGTTTTCATCCCCAGCACTTTCCTTAGTCTTGTGGAAGCTGCAGGCTTAGAAGAGATTCTGTCCCAGCCTGGTGATTGGACTTTCTTTATTCCAACAAATGATGCTTTCAAAGACTTGACTGAACACGAGAAAGAGATTCTGATAAGTAAGTCATAAAAAGATAAATAAGGGCATTCCCTGGAATGAATTGTTTCATTTCTTCTTTTGCACTATGTGAATTGCAATGTGATCTCTCTTGGTCATTTTGTTTGTTTTTTAAATGGTCTTTATGGTCCTAACATTATACTGCCAAATTTAAGCAGCAAAATCTAATTTCCAATAATGCAGTTATTTCCTTTTTCCTCCTTTTTGATAAAATAAATCTTATATATTAAACTTTGATTTTTTTTAAAGAAATGGTCATTCCCCTCCTTTAGGTGAGCCAAAAGCCTCCCCCCAAATAAAATAAAGTGTGACTCCATGGCAGGTATTCTCATTCTCTCCCTCCCTCTCATCTATCTATCTATCTATCTATCTATCTATCTATCTATCTATCTATCTATCTATCTATCTATCTATCTATCTGATTTGTGTGCCACCCATTTTGTCCAGAGGCAATGAAAATATAAAAACAAGTCAGCACTATTTGATTATAGAGAATTCATATTTGTTTTTGTTTGGGTTTTGATACCTTATAGGTATATGGTTGTTACTTTGGTATATATTCTGCCTCTTGCTCTTAAGTGACCAGGAGGTTCCTTATGCCTTACTGACAGTGTTCTCCTTGATTTGATGCTGACCAATACTCAGTGTTGAAAGATGACCGTAACAGTCTGGAATTCTTGATTTTAAAAGGATCTGAAATTAATATGTACATCTATTAAACTTAAAAAGAAAGTGGGTTATTGCAGCAATTATTTATGAATCCATGGCAGACGTTCAATATTGTATAGACTATATTCTTTAAAAAGGTAATAGTAATAGCAATCATAAATAATTTCTCAAAGAAGAGGTTAAAAAAAGAAATTAAAATAGCTGCCCAAATAGCTTGGTAAAGATTTGAAGAATACATACTGTATAAGAGATAGAAATTGAGACAGGTCACCAAAGAAAAATACACAGATACTGTAGAGGTGGTGTCAAAAAGCTAACAACTAGAACAAACAAATCTTCTATAGATAGGTTGAAAATAAAAGGAAGAAAGAAAATACATTATCTATTCAGTCAAAATAAAAAAAATCCTACCAGTTCTACCCATCTCTTTTGATTTATTCTTATATCCGAAGAGTAATATGAGTTGCACTAGTCAACTATGTAGAATAGAATAAATTGAAGACAATAGTTATTGTCAGAGAATACCTATTTATTATGAATAAATGTAAATTTCCAGGATCAACTTAATTGTATTTTAGGATAATGAAGATTTTGCTCATGTATTTTGAAAAGGGGGAAAAAGGGCACACCAATCAGACTTTCATTGGTATTTGGAAAATCCCATCATAGATCATATACATAAATGTACTGAAATCTCTAGGGATGTCTCAAGAATAAATCTTTCCAAACTGGGGGAAGATGGAAGAGCCATACAGAGAAATAGATTTTGATAGTCTTGCCATCACTGAATATGTTTTTAGCTAATTCTAGTTACTGAATATGTTTTCAACAGCTAGCTGTTGTGGTTGATTTAGTTTGGATTTCTGTATGGGGTGGGGGATACGATTCAAAAATACATAAATCACCACTTTATGATTTCCTTCCTAATCTTCTCTTTCAACCCCCATCCCCCCCCCATACAGTATAGAGGTGGGTTGCTGCCAGTAGTGGAATTCAGGCCTGGGACGCAAAACCGGCAGCGACCCAGGCCTGGCATGCCCCCGAACTGGTTCCCTCGCTGCTGCTTGGCCGCCGCCATTTTGGATTTTAGTGACTGCGCGTGTGCAGTTCACTGTAAATTGTTCTGCGCACGGGCACACAACAATTTACATTGAACAGCACATGCACACACAGCGTGTGGCTGGTGCATGCATGTGCACATTGCATACGGATTGCGAACTGGCAGTACCGCCAGCAGCAACTCACCCATGATATAGTATTATCCTACTTTACTTGAATAAGCATTTTCCATTCTTGTTTTCTATCCTGTGACATTGAGATCCTTGTTCTTTCTGGTATATGAGTTATTTTTGGCTTGTTCTCATGTCATTTTGACATGAATTATATGTCAGATTTCAATAAATGATTTATTTGAAAAGAAGTTGCAAATTTGCTTTATTTTGTTTTAAAATTTCTGTTTTTCTTCCTGTTTTTTGGAAAATGTCGAGAGCCGGAGTTCTTGCAACTCTCCCATAGTGTATAAAATCCAGTTGCAAATCCAAATTGAAAATCTCTGTGTTCTCCGTGTAATTGTAAGATGAATTAGATATGCTATTATTGTTGTTTAGATTTTCATTGCAATCAAGATATAAAATCTCTTTGCTAATTACTTTGTCATAACTTCAGGTTTTGATTATAAAAAAAAAACACCAGAGTATGGATAGAGTGTGTTGGTTGAAGGAAAGTAGGTTGTTTGTAACACTTATTCATTGAAGTAGGATAACCAGTTCCCATATCTTTTGAATTTTTTCACCAGGAGACCAAAATGCTCTTAGGAATATTTTGCTTTATCATTTGATACAAGGAGTTTTCATTGCAAATGGAATTGAACCTGGTGTGACTAGCATTCTTAAAACTATCCAAGGTGGCAAACTATATTTGAAAATGGTAAGTAGCTATAGCTTTTATAAAAAAAGACTCTTACCTTTACTTATAGTCATTCACTGACCATTACATATCCAAACTGACAGTGAAGGGCATCCTTGCAAACACCATATGGATTACTGTTGCTTAAAATTTACCAGCTTCTTTAAATTGACCTAAATCTCCAAATTTCTTTAATATTAGAGATGAAAATATTTCTTTCACTGTGGATAATTTTCTTGATTTAATTTTTCTTGATTATTATTTAGATAAATGACACTCTTCTGGTAAATGAACTGAAATCAAAAGAATCTGATCTCATGGCAACTAATGGTGTGATTCATGTCATAGACAAGCTTCTGTATCCTGCAGGTAATTTAAGGATTATTACAATGTATTCATGAGATGTACTGATTTTTTTCCATAGATTCACATCATCATAGAAAAGTAAATATAGTATTTGTGTGCAATTGCTAAAGAGTGACAATGGATTGGGTGGGAGGAGACCCATGTTTGGCATTTTTGAGAGTTGTTGGAAGAAGAATAACTTTGGATGGTATTGTGTAAATCACTGGAGGTTTTCAAAAATAGACTGGATAAATATTTGACTGGTATGGTATAAAACTCTTGCTTTGAGCAGTGGGCTGGACTAGAAGAGGTCCCTTCCAGGCTATGATTCTATGAAGGATAGAAGTGCTCTTGAAACAACTTCCAGTAAGAAATTAAGATCTTACTTAATGTGATGCAATGTCTAAATTATGTTTCATCATTCACTCTGCACAAATTAAACTGAATAGGAAATTTGAGGAAGCAAGGATATTGTAATAAATGGCAGACACCAGTGACAATTTGATTCTTGCTTACAGTCCATATGGTCAGTATATGAAGTTTGGAGGCAACAATATGATCCATATTGACAATATATTGGAATGATTGGGAAAAAATATCCACAATTTTTGTGCTATATTGGTTGGTCCTAATAAAGATATTTCAGAACTATAAAGCTGAAACATGTATTCCTGATTATGGTATTCCAACAAAATATCTGTGGCATTTTGAAAATAGAATTCTAAACCATTAGTCTGATCCTTAACCCAAGCAAGGAGAAGTTAGTAGAACAATCACTTAGTAACAGAATTGCCAGTCCCAAGTATGAGGACTACCTTTATTATATAGTTGACATCAAAATCTATATTAGACTTGAGAAAACTTTTCTACTCCTAAGGAGTTGAACTCAAGCAGCAGCACTCAGACTTTTTGAAGCTAAAACGTAGCTGTCAGGACTGTCCCAATGAATTCCTAGGAAAGAAAATCCTTCATGAATTTAGAGAAAAGGTTCTTTTACTATGAAAGATCAAAATGCAGCAAACGTCAGGCAAGGTCTGAAGCAAGTGCACATGAAAATTCCATATTGAAAGTTACCCCAGGGCACACCTCCAATAGTCAGGCAGACAGAGTCCAATCATCATCCAATAAAATGTTTTGGGAACATCTCCAATCCAGGTGCTCTGTTCCACTCCCAAATGCCCATTGCTCATTCCCCCATTTCCATGGCAGCTGGCAGCAAGCTTGAAAGAAAGTGATGATGACCAGGCTGACTTAGCTCAAATACTTGATGCAGCACATGTTGTATATGAAGAAGAATGCTTTAGAGACAGTAAAAATTGTACATTTCTAAGGCCCTATTTGACACACCCTGGGCTATCCCCAAAATTAGTACTCATACTTGAGCATGAGATTCCTTAAATTGAATTTTGAGACTGGAAATTAATTGTGACATATTACTTAAGGATTCTTCTTCCCCACTGGGCTGATTCCACTATTCCTATCTAATAATTCACTTTGGCAGTAGAACAAAAATAAGAATCCCATGGACACCAACTAGCAGTCAGAAGACATGATGAAAACTCCTTAATTTCACAACATATGGACAGACTTAACCACAGTTTTAACTGGGAAACTGTGACTATCATAGACCAAGCCAAGTCCAAAAATACTAGGGAATTTAGATTCTTGGCACTCTGACAAATTAGTGTCAATAGACATATAGACATAAACAATATCTATAGACTATGCAAAGAGACAATCAACAAGCCAAAAGGGAAACCAAAAACCTAAGCATCTCTCAACCAACAATAAGCAACCAGACAAGCATAGATTAATTCCAAGATTTATATCAGACTAACAATCAAGTAAACAATATCCCAATTAATAAACTGACAAACAAGCCAACAGTAAACAGGAGTATAGTAAATAGTAAATAGCTGAACCAAAGAACCCCCAAGATCACTCTCACCAACAGCGACAGGGCAAGCCAGTAGAATATAAACTGAGAACAAACCCCACTCCTTATTAGCACTGATTATGGTACCTACTTTGGATAATGAAACATCTGCAAGAAATCTATCAAGCTCAGAAAGCACAAGGAGCTTTCTCCTTTAATGTTTGCAGCATAACAAGATATGTGAGGTGTTTTTAATTTCCTTATTGCCACATGTGCATGTTTGCTCTGCTATGGAGGTTTTATTGTACCTGCCTTGCAGGAGTATTGAGGGGAATGTCTCAGCCATGGAGCAATGGTGGCACAATGCAGGCTAACTCTGCCCACTGCCTGGAGTTTGATCCTGATGAGGCTCAAAGTTGACTCAGCCTTCCATCCTTCCAATGTCGGTAAAATATAGACCCAGATTGTTGGGGGCAATATGCTGACATTGTAAACTGCTAAGAGACTGCTTAGCACTATGAAGCAGTATATAAGTCTGCTAGTGCTAGTGCTAAATCTTGCTCTAAAAATGTTATCCTGCTCTTAGGAAAGGTTAGATCTTTCAGATATCTTGCTGGTTCCCGTATATCACAACTACTCCTCTGCTATGGTGGAGTATCCTATTAACTTCAAATTGGAACTTCATCTCATGTTCTGTTGAATACCAATTATATGACTTGATCATAGCCTAGTGAGATTAAGAACAATGGGGAAAGGCCATATAAGACCAGTTTGTTCTCTATTGCCTGTTTCCAGGGAGAGGATAAGTTATCTATCGGGACTGAGGGGTCAAAGCTACCAGGAATAATTGCATTTTCAGCCAGAAAGTTATCATCTTCCAGGTCCTAACTTGAATTTGGAGGATTCCTGTCCGAATTCTCAACTATCCTGCTGGGTGTGGCTAAAATTGATCCCAGGAATTTTGTTTGTACAGTTTCCAATGATTCTTTCTTTTAAAAAAAACTTGTTTGTGCCCTGTAGATAATTTTGTCAATGTTTTAGCTGGAAGGGACCTTGGGCATCTTCTAGCCCAGTGCCCTGCTCAAGCAGGAGACCATATACCATTTCAGATAAGTGACTGTCTAGTCTTTTCTTAAAAACCTCCAGTGATGGAGTGCTCATAATTTCTGTAGGCAAGGTGTTCCACTGGTTAATTGTCCTCACTATTAGGAAGTGTCTCCTTAATTCCAGATTGCTTCTCTCTTTGATTAGTTTCCAACCATTGTTTCTTGTCCTGCCCTCTGGTGCTTTGGAGAGTAATTTGACCCCCTCTTCTTTGTGGCAACTCCTCAAATACTGAAATACTGCTATCATGTCACCCTTAATTCTTCTTTTCTTTTGACCAGGCAAACCCAAATTCTTCAACAAAATCTTCATGTTTTAGTCTCCAGGCCTCTGATCATCTTAGTTGCTCTTCTCTGAATTTTTTCAAACGTCTTGACATATTTTTTTATAGTATGGTGAACCAAAATTGTTTGCAGTATTCCAGATGTGGTCTTACTAGTATTTTATAAAATGGTACTAACACATCACATGATCCTAATTCTACACCTCTGTTTATATAACCCAGGATTCTACTAGCTTTTTTGGCTGCTGCTGTATACTGCTGGCTCATATTCAAGTGATCATCCACTAGGACTCCAAGGTGTCTCATTGTCACCTTCAAATTTGATGAAATTCCCTTCTATTCCCTCATCTAAGTCACTTATGAAGATATTGAAGAGTACTGAGCCTGACAGAGCCTTGTGGTACCCACTGCTTACTTCTCTCATGTGGATTTAGTACCATTAAAGACTACTTGTTGAGTACGGTTTGTCAGCCAACTACAAATCCATCTGGTGGTGATGCTGTCTATTCCACATTTTTTAGCTTGCAAAAAATTAGGTTGTGGTTTATTTTGTTAAATGCCTTATTTAACTTAATAAATATATTTTGTTTTAGATATGCCAGTTGGAAATGATCTGCTCCTTGCAATTCTCAGAAAATTGATTAAGTACATTCAGATCAAGGTATGATTTTTTGGTTGTGCTTTGAGGTAGAAGGAATGCAGACCATATTTATTACCTCTACCTATCTACCATATTACTTCTTCCTTTTATTTATTATGATTATTAAATTTATATGCCACCCATCTTACATAGAGGTAAAATATTTTAGAAATATTTTAGCAACATTTAGAGCATATGCACTAATAGTTAAGGGGAATTCAGTCTTAAATAAGTTGTGAGTTCAATTAACATCCAGCGAATATGTCTATAGTTTTTCTGTCACAAAACATTACTTTGCAAACAATTTAATGGTGAAATTTCATTGACGATGTTACTAGCCTGGTAATGAAACATTCAGAAACTAACCCACAAGCTTGGAGAATGAACCTCCACCCTCATAAATTTCATTGTTAATACAAATATACTTATTCGGGACTACTGATTGGAGTATATGTGTTGACATAGCATTTTAAATAATTCCCTATCAAAAAAGAGCCTCTTTCTTCTCTTCTTTATATTGAGAAATATTTCTGCTTCTTTCTTGTGGATCGCAATAAGAAGGAAAACTTGCCAGTAACAACTCAGCCAGGATATTGAGCTATTAGTTTTGTTCTTTTCTTCCACAAAAATATAAGTCTCTTAGGAGATCAAAATGCTATGTAAAAAAAGAAAGCTGTCTTGACAGAGTTTGTATGCAGAAGGACACAACTCCTCCTTCGTGCTATGCCATTCTACAGCCACTTGGCCACTGAGCAGATTTTATATCCTAGATTTCAGTACTCCAGTGTCTATCTTACCACTCAACCAACCAACCAACCAAGCCACCCACCCACCCATCCTTATTGAAAGCTATGAAAAGAAAAATAGGATTCAGAAATGGACTAGCTGGGAGCTATGCATCCCTATAGCAGAGAAAATCATTCAGTAGCTCAGAATATTGCTGATTGCAGCATTCCTTAAATCTCTGAGTATACGATCCAGAATAGAGTTACTATTAAAGACTTTGAAAAACTTACAGAAGCCATTCTCTGCATGATTTCTCTACTTTGTTTATTTTCAGATTTTCATTAAGCTTTTTGTGTAGTAGAATTGGCCCACTTAATGCACTGTAACTCAGCAGTTTTCATTTTCATGTTTCTTATAAATACACATGATTTGATTGAACCTTAAAACATTTTTTTTTCACAGTTTATCCGTGGTAGCACATTTAAAGAAATTCCACTAACATTTTACAGTAAGTAGTTTAAAAGCTAAAATGTCCAATTGCAAATAATTACAGACATGGAAAATCTTTTGGCAGTTTAGATAACGGCAATGTTTCTCAGCCTTGGCAGCTTGAAGATGTGTGGATTTTAAATGTTTGAGGCAGTTTAAGTCATGCTATGCTGTACATGACAACACCACAGTGATCTTATATTTGCTACAAACTATCCTGACTTTATATCTAACCATGTGGAAAAAGAAGGGCTAAGGAGGGATGATGTGGTGGTGATCATGGCATTTATTGCCCCAATTCCTTCAGTTTCGAAAATAATAATAATAATAATAATAATAATAATAATAATAATAATAATAAACAGACTTGTGATAATCTCAAGACAAAACTCAAATGAATTATGATGAAGCCAGTGAAGATTCACAAGTGCATCTTACACTCCTGGATGGTTATCATGGGATGAAACAGAGTTTGTTTTATAATATAGAATGCTAGCTGTGTCTCATTGGAATGCTTTTAGCTCCAAAGAAGTTCTTTCAAAACTACCGTAGATCTTTAGATAATTTGAGTTGAATCCATAATACCGTAATAAAACAGATTATTTGTTTGCAGACTTTGTTATAAGACTCTTAACCTTGATCAGTTAGTGAGTTGGAAACAGAGGGGTGGTATCACAATCACATGAAGTGCTAGTACCAGTTTATACTGCACTGGTAAGACCACACTTGGAATACTAATACAGCTGAAATAAGCACAGAAAATAGTAGTAATTATTACTTTATGCAGCCAACACAGCATTGGTTGCCAGCCTAGTAATCTGACTTTACCCCAGGATATGATTAATATTACTGGTTTTTTTAAAAAATCATTGCTTAGAATACCATTGCTGATGAGTCAACGACAGTCATCTACTTTATATACAAAGATTTTATTTATTCAACAATTTTTATAACTTTCTCAAAACCATAGACTCTGGACAGCATACAACAAAGTAAAAATACAAACTGAAAATAAAGACATATAATTAACTGAAATCCCCCAGAGAGTGACTAGAAACATTTAACCCATCTTAAAAGTATGATGTTTTAATAATTTTATGAAATGCCAGAAGGGAGAGAGCTATGTGAACCTTCCAAAGCAAAGAGATTCAAAGTATAGAAACCACAACAGAGAAGGGACATCTCATCTCAAACAAAGGGGAGACTTTCTTGTTCTGTTACTATTAGACTGGCAGATTCAACCTAGGAAAGATGAGACTTGAGAGAATTTGAATTGGACCTGAAAGACTACTAATAACCAATGCAGTGACTTTTGTAGTAGTATCACACAGCTATGATGGAATTGTCCCATCAGTAAGCTAATTGCCACGTGCTACATCTTCTGGATCATTTTCACAGAAAGTCCCATGTTATATATGCATTCAGCTGAACAATGGTTGAAGCTTATTGTCAAGGGGTCCTGGTTTAAGCAGGGCTATAACTTTCTTAAAATTATAAATTATGATTATGAAATTAACAAAAATAAAACTAAGCAATGATAATGCAATAAAATATTTCAATTTAAGAGTGAACTAAACTTTAAAAAGGCACAAGACTTTAAAGTATTGACATGTTATTAAAATTAGTCCATTCAGAAACATACTTTCCATCTTTGTATATGTGCAATATAAATAATATTTTAAAAAGAGCATATCTCTTTGAGTCCAGTCTTTGACAATTGGAAAGTCATTTTCTATACATCCTATGTAAAATAATTCTCTTGACCAAACCATCTTGTTAAAGCCAAGAATATAATTTTTGCAATGTAATTCAATATCCCATTTACATTTTTAATTACTGTGTTTTTCTCCAGGATTGTATTACATATGTGGTACATATAACAAAAAGAGAGTTAGAACAGTATCAGATCTCATAAATTAGAGAACCTTCAAATTTGCTACAGCACTAACGCGCACCACATATACACACAAACACACAGACACATACAAATAATCTGATATTGACTGAGTACAATAGACAAAGAATAATGTCTATGTGTATTTACCCATGTAGTATGACTGTAGTATTATTATTTATTCTTATTATCTTCTTTAGCTCCCCCCTTATTGGCATTATTATTCAGATTATCATTATTCTGTACCTTCGCAGGTACACTGAGAGCTTCTGCACCAGAGACAAAATCCTTATGTGTCTAATGACATTTGGCCAAATAAATTATTCAGTTGAATTCAATTCAATTTAATTCGAGATTTGTTGATGAATTAACTATCATTTCATCCAAAGAATAGTATTTAATGTGTATCATTAAAAATAAGCTTATTATTTTGGATAACCTCTTAACATAATTACTAGAGCTTGTTAAATCTGTGCAACAATATGGCTTAATTCAGCATAAACTTTCAGTTGGTAAAATTTGATTTGATTTCACAAGGTTCAGACATTAAAATATATTTATTGCTGTCAGAAGTTGGGTTCCAACAACTGCTTGGATAGTATGTAATTCTTTCCCCAAATATCTAAATATATATTCATTGTAATGGGAACAGCAGCTGAAGATGACCCAGGACCCAGCCATTGCCTAAACATGCTGCTTTAAGCAATTGATGTGAACCCAGGAGGATCCCTTAATCATGAACCAATTCCTTCATTTATTGACAAAAAAGCACTTGGTCTTTGAGGAATTCAGTTAGGGTTTTTTCCAAGCCATCTAGGCTTAATAGTGTCCATATACTCGTTGAATCTCTTCATGAGTTCATGCCTAAAGTGGGACTATATCTCATGGTTTCCTGGTTTCTAGCCTGATATTTTAACATCTACAATAAACAGGCTTGAAGTAGCAACACATAATTGAATATTATCCATATATTGATGACATTTCATCCTAATCTGCCAGAATTATTCCATTGTCTTCAAATAGATGCTAAATAACATGGGGAAGAGCATTGGGCCTTGTGGTGATCGGCATTGGAGAAACCATGCCTTATAGAACTCCCTGACCCCCATAATTGAATCACCATGAGTGAATTAGGTGGCCATATAACTTTTCTTAATAATTAATAAATACAAAAATATTGCACACTGGAATTCTTTATTCAAAGGAGCAGAAGGACAGAGATCCAACTTACAGCTCTTCTAGGCAATTTACAAGATGCCATGGTTGCCAATCACCTGACAGGTCAAAGAGATGCATACTTCCTCATTAATGTCCTGATGGAGATGGCTGGGTCTAAAACTTGACTGATAGAAATCCAGATAATCCATTGAGCCATTGCCATCTTCTCGTCCACTTTTCCTAAAAGGGGAGGGCTGGAGGCTGATAAAAGTTTTCAAAGCTAAGTTGCGGAGAACATCTACCAGAGAGGGTACAAACCTCAAGTCAACTATGGAAATCTGTTGGACATATTCTGATCACATGTGGAAAAGAAATATTTTATTTTTTCCTAGACTTTAAGGTGAGAAAGGGCATAATGGACATTTCAAATAAAACTCTGATACCGTATTTTTTCTTCTCATGTTCTGTATGTTTTCAATATGTATTTTAAACATATTTGTGTAGAAAGATTCAATAGATTTTAGAACTACCATGAATAAAGGAAGATAAAATCCTAGCAAAATTAATTAGATTAGATTACTGTGTGTCTTTAAGAAGCAAAAATCATAAATGAACAAAGTATTTCTTCCCACAGATATTAAAAAGTTTACAACGGTAGTTGGTGGTTCCACAATTCGAAAGGAGATTGAAGGTAAGCTGTGTGAAAGAGAACAAAGAGCAACCTCTCCAAGTATCTCTCTTGGAAAGAGCATGTAATACTGGAATAACTTTCAGTAACAGTTTGTTCCTATAATCAATTACGCTTTAATGAAAACCTTTACAAAATCTATAAATTTACTCGGAACTACATAAAATCCACAGTCAGAGAGCAAGGATCAATCTATATTTTTCAGCAGATTTCCTGTACTTAATTTGAGATTGGAGAAAGAAGAGATGGTGTGCTTAATGGCAATGCACCATGCTTACCCCAAAAAGCAACAGAAACCAAAACGGGGGCAACTTCCTTTCCTAAAATAATAATTATATATTGTTTTATTGTTGTTGTTCATTATTATTTTCTCCATGTTTATTGTTTAAAAAGTTGCTTGGACATTTGAGATGGCTTATAAAAATGACAAACAAAAAAATAATGTTAAAGATCAAAGAGGCAAATGGGAATTATTATTTGCTATAGTTATATCAAAGAGTTGCAAATTTCTGAATCTGCCCATGCATGCAAGCATCTTTATATTTTGTTTATATAATATGCATTATATCAAAATAAATAAATACCAATATGTAGATTAAAGTATACAGTATGTCAACAATCGGTTGTATTTTAAATCTGGCACCCAACCTGAAACCTCAGTCGAAGCATTTAAATCAGTTTAATGCTACACTCTGATTATGGTATGACTATATTTTTCTGAATAAGCTCTGCTAAATTCAGAAGCTTTAGAACTGGCTCTGCAGTTGATTTCTAGATATTATGTTTTTGAGAGTATTTTTCTCTGAGATATTTTGAAACTTACATAAAATTTTCATGTGTCACTTTCATAACATATTTCATGATGTTTTAACAATGCTTTGCAGTGCCATCCATTACAAAGTTCACCAAAGTGATTGAAGGGGAGCCAGAATTTAAGCTGGTCAGGGAAGGAGAGACAATAACTAAAGTGATTCATGGAGGTGAATATATTTTGTGGTCTGGGCAATACTAACTAGAAGAATTTGGAAAAGACTTCCAAATACCAGTTCCAAAGTTTAGATGCAAGTGGGAAGACTGAGTCTTGCAGTTATAGATTTGTTTTTAGCATGTTTTAATCATATATATTGCATCAGGAAATTAAATGTTTTAACTTTCATTTCTTTCTTATTAATGCAAATAAAAGAAATCATTTTTCACTCTGCATGCTAAAAAAATATTGAACTGTAGACCTAAGATGCAATGTAGCAATAACAATTTGCCAATTCTATTAATTTCTTAGTGATTCAATCAATGTTTTCAATTGCAGAATAATCAAGAAACATGATATTTTTGTTATTCAAAGCTCTCAATAAAACTGTAAGCCATCAAGCAAAAAAAAATTTCAATATATGTTTTAAAATAACTAAATATTTTTATTCAGATTTTTTAAAAAAAAAACCAACAATTTTTAGTTCGAAAGTATATAGTCTTGGCAAAATTGGCATGCTCTTATTTTTTTTCAAGGCATCTCTATAATCTAGTCAAAACATTTGAATTAACTATTTCTAACACTTTCCCCACTGTCTAAAAATCCAAAAGCAGCCCAATATATTGCAATGATCTTGACATTAACCATTTAAAAATGTTTTCTTATAGAGCCTAAAATTAAAAAATACACAAAAATAATTGATGGGCATCCCGTGGAAGTAACTGAAAAAGAGGTGACTGAAGAAAGAATTATTCAAGGTAAAATTCATTTAAAGTAGTTTCAGTCTTAAAAATTCAAATTACATACTGATCTGTGGGGAATAATATGTACTATTTTAAATTTTCTTGTAAGTTCTGATTCTGGGACATTTGTGTTTAGTTTTGGCAACAAAAATAGTCTCTCTAATGATGGATAGTACAACATAGCTTCGTAAGAAAAGGCACAAGAAATAAAACTAAGAAATTTTCAGTTATCCAACTAAAATATCTTAGATATATCCTCTGCTCTCTATACAAAAAGATGTAATTTGTGCTCAAAGTTTCCTTTACTTGTATGAGCTCCAAGTACTGATTTTTATTTTACTCTGTGCATGTTTAAAGTACATTTCAATCTCAGTGAAGTCAATAGAAGTTTAATCTTTTGTAAATAATGCAATAATGAATTCTATCTGGACATCTTTCAGCAATTCGTTTACTTAGTTGTCACAAGTATTCATCCAACTTTTGAAATCTCAGTGTTTTCATTCTGCATATGACATACTAGCTACCAAACACATCACATATAATATAATTTTATAATCATATAACATTAAGGAAGATCCTGATGATCACAATATAACATTAAGAGTATAGAAATTCCAAGTAAAATTGCTGAATCTTTTTCAGGCCCTGAACTGAAATATACTCGAATCACTGCTGGTGGAGGAACAGATAATGAAGAGACTCTTAAGAAATTGCTAGAGGAAGGTTAGTAGATTAGTCTGAGATTAATCTGAGGAGATTTATGGATTGCATTGAAGCATGTTCATTATCTGAAATGGCTACATTTATGAAAATTCAATAATACCAGAACAGCACCTGAATTCAATTCAAAGCCTGCCTGACTCAGTATGTACAATTTATAAATAAAGATTAGAAATAAAAAAGCAATCTCAACATCACTTACTGTACTGAATGTTGTGAATGGAAATCTTTATAGCATAAAGATTTTCAGCATTCAACATCAGTATTCAAATTGTTTCAATTGAATTTTACTGCAAAATTAGTCAAATACTGATTATTTATAATAAATGAAATAATTCTAAAATATTTTTTTTACATTTACCGTATATTTTCCCATATTGCCCTATAAAACAATTTCATGCCATAAATATATGTCCTGTCAGAGGTTACCAAGGTGACTAAACTCCTTGAAGGTGATGGTCATTTACTGGATGATGAAGAAATCAAACGACTCCTCCAGGGAGGTTAGTGAGTGCAAGAAAACTAATTTCATCCTAATGAACTTTAGAGTTGACAAGCTAGTGTCGACTAAGAGTTGACTAATGTCTTAACTTTTTAAAGACTGATTCAAGGAAAGAAAAATCTATGGATCAAATTTCAAGGATTGTATATGAAAACAAGTTATTTGGGTATTCTGCTTACTTCCACAAATCCATACTGAGGAAAAATATATGTATTGCTTATGCTCAGTCTTTAAACAGTTTTAAGTGAGCACTGAATATTCACACACACTCACCCATATAACCCAATATATTTGGAACTCCTAAGAAAAAATTATAAAAACATTGGGAAAATTCCAGATCTTTTACCTTATTAATTACTGTCAATATTCATTGCTCATAAGTTACCAAAGGCATGCTTAATATTCTTTTTGTTCAACTACAGATTCTATGCTTTAAACTTACAATTAGAAACTTAATAATTACAATTCTTTGCATATGGAAAGTACCTCTTAATATTAAGCATGTTGATGTCAGCTTTTTAAAAGTTAATTAACTTGAAGAGTTTCAAAGTTCCAGTCCTTTAAGTTATCATTGCAATAAACATCCTGTTGCTATGGCTTGGCACCATGATTCAACCAAATGAAAGCCTTCAAGCAATGCTCAGTACAGGTGGGGCAGCAGCAAGGTTTATTGCCTTATATATATATATTACAGCAGTATCATGAAAACTGTTAGCTGACATAAAGACTGCATGTAAATGAGGAATGACTGATAGAGTTGAAGAATTATTCATGCATATATTCTGAAAACTTGTGAACTACTCCAGAAAAAGCTACTTCAGAATTATAGAACCTCATGTTTTGAATAATGGCCTTCCAATTCACAGCAAAGGTTTGATATTACCGCCTTTCAACGGATGCTGTGACAGTTCAGGCTGCTCCATTCCTAATCTGAGCCAGACTTCCATTTTATTGTTAGCTTTCTTGGTATTCCACATTTGAGAACATTAGCCATCATAACATATAAGGATTTATTTTATTACATAGCCAATAATGAGATCCTGGCCCTTCAGCTTAAGTATTCTTTGCCAAGAAAGAACTAAGTGATCTATAACTTTTAAATCTATAATGATTACTTTATTTATCTTTATTACTTTAGAATGCCTTTGCTTAGTTGGCAGATTAGAATTATCCAAATAGCTAGAATGAAGAACAGAACAGAATAGCAGAGTTGGAAGGGACCTTGAAAGTATTCTAGTCCAATCCCCTATACGTAACTATACCAGTGATACCAGTGATGGCGAATCTTTTAGACAGCGAGTGCCCAAACTGTGTGCATGCACATGCCCAAACTGAAAGGTACACACACACACACGCATGCGCAGAAATACTTGAATGTGTGCATGTGTGGACATGTTTGAATGCGCTCATGCATGGACATGCACGTGAATGCATGGACATACGCACATGCGCAACAAAGACCCGAAGACCAGCTGGCTGGTGGGGGGGGGGGCAGCACAGCAAGAGGTAAGATCTTTTTCTTTCATGAGCTTCTGTTTCATCATTTGCAGGGAAACAGAAGCTCATGAAAGAAACGCCACAGAGATCTGACCTGGAGTGACGGTGCGTGTGCCAGCAGAAAAGGCTCTGCATGCCGCCTTTGGCACGCGTGCCATAGGTTCGCTATGATGGAGCTATACCATTTCAGACAAATGGCTGTCCAGTCTCTTTTTAAAAGCCTCCTTGTGGATAAAGCATCCACAAGGTCTGAAGGCAACCACTGAATCTGAGGGTGGTTCGGCAGAATAATTTGGGTGTAGCTGGTGTAAGGGTGATTTTAGCCGGCGACTCATCAGAAGCTTGACGGGGCTTCTGCCAGTGGTTGGAGTAATGTGCTGGTAAAGGAGGAATTGGTCTACCTGTGTTTGCCAAACTCCTGGCCCCATCCTGGATAGGGCTTCTTTTGCAGATTGCATAATTCTCTCTGCCTGTCCATTACTGGCCAGATGGAAGGGTGCGACCAGGGCATGCCTCATTCCCTGGGTAGCTAAGAAAGTCTTGAATTAGAGGGCCATGAATTGGGGCCCGTTGTCCGAGACTAGGATGTCGGGCAGCCATGGGTGGAGAAAAGTCTCTGTAATGCCTTGATGACCACCTCTGCCGTGGTGGCGGCCATGAGGACTACCTCTAACCACTTTGAGTAGGCATCCACAACTACCATGAAGACCTGGCTGTGAACTGGGCCAGCAAAGTCAATGTGCACCCTGGACCAGGGTCACTGAGGCCTTTCCCAATCCTTAGCGGGCGTCTCTGCAGGAGCTGGTCTGGACTCCTGACATGGTGTGCAGGTAGCCACCCACTCTTCAATCTCCCTGTCCATGTTAGGCCACCACACATAATGTCTTGCCAAAGATTTCATCTGGACAATTCCGGATGCCCTCTGTGGAAGGCCTCTAATACTGCAACTCGCAGTTTGGGTAGAACGACTACCCGGTCCCCCCATAGAAGACAACCCCGCAAAACAGATAATTCGTCTTTCTTATTTACAAACAATTTGAACTCAGACCCCACTGGCCCCTTTGGGCCACCCCCTCCACACCCAGTTCAAGACTTGAGAGATGGTCTTGTCTTTTGCTGAGTGTTGGGCAAACCTTGCTGGATGACACTGGGCCGGCCTCAAGGCAGTCAATGAGTAAAATTGGAGTGTCAGGGGTTGGATCTTCCAAAGGTTCAGGAAGTGGGCACCTGCTGAGGTCATCAGTGTGTCCCAGAGTTTTCCCTTGCCTATGAATGAGATGGCAGCTATAGGCCACAAGGAAAATAGTCCAGCATGTCATCTGCGGTGACAGCGATGCCGGAATTGGTCAGTCCCCAGCCAAGAGCCCCAGTAGAGGTTTGTGGTCTGTGATGACCTCAAAATCATGGCCATACAAATATTCATGGAACCTCTTGACATCAGCTACTGCAGCCAGAGCCTCATGGTCCAGTTGGCTGTATTTGCACTCGGCAGCTGACAAAGTCCTTGAATAGTATGCAATGGGGGCTTCGGTTCTGTTGGGCATGCGGTAGCTGAGGACCACCCTGATGCCGAAAGTAGAGGCATCGCAAGTCAGGACAAGTGGCAGAGTCTGCTTATATTGGATGAGGAACGTGTCCACTGACAGCAGCCATTTAACTGTGGCAAATGTGGTGGTCTCGGCTCTGTCCCAGGTCCATTTGATGTTTTTGCCAAGGGGCCGATGTAAGGGCTCAGCGACAGTTGCTTTCTGTTTGAGAAACACACTGTAAAAATTAAGGAGTCTGAGGAACATCTGCAGTTCGGCCTGATTGCAAGAAGTGGGGGAGTCTTGGATTGTTTTAATTTTTTTATTTGTTGGGTGAATTCAGGAGCCGTCGATCAAATACCCCAGGAATTCAACCCTTGGAACATTAATTTGGCATTTTTCTTTTTTCAAGCGGAGACCCTTTTCTCTGATTCTGGCCAAAACTGTTCGTAATCTTTTTAAAAGTTGTTTCTTATTTGCAGCCGATACCAAGACATTGTCAAAATAGAGGACCTGGTATCCCCTGCAAAAGCCATTCCATGACACTTTAGAATAGTCCAGGAGTGATAATAACTCTGAATTTAAATGCACCCCTATGCCTCACAATGGTCTGGGTCTCTGCTGTTGTGCCATCTACCAGCAATTGCTGGTACACCTATGCCAGATCCAATTTAGCAAATATTTTTCCCGTGCCAAGGAGTGAAGTAAATGCTGGACAATGGGCATCGGCCTGGCATAATTCAACTGTCCCTCCTGGCAAACGCACTATATCTGGTTATTTTAGGGGTTTTTTAATTCACTGTATTTGTTTTTAGGGGTTTGAACTTATTTTAATCTGCTTTGTACAGTTCTTTTAATGTCATTCTAACCTCCTCCATGTCAACTGTCAACTGTACATACTTAATTTTATTGTATCTGATATATTTTGTATGAACTGTACACCGCCCCGAGTCCCTTTCGGGAGAGGGGGCGGTCTAGAAGCATTAAATTAAATTAAATTAAATTAAATCGGATAAGCGCGCTGTTGTAGAGCCTTATTGACGGTGCACTTGTAGTCTGTGCAGATGCAGACAGATCCATTAGGCTTGACTGGGGTCACTATAGGTGTCTCCCAGCATGCCTGATCAACTGGCTCCAGAATTCCCTGCCAATTAGCTTGTCCAATTCAATTTTTGGGCGGAGGGTGAAAGGGACCCTCTGGGGCTTTAATCTAATGGGACAACATTGGTGTCAAGCATGCCTCCTTCTTTGGGATCTCTTCCATAGTTCACTCCAAGTGGAGGAATCTGAGGCATTTGGTGCCTTCGGGGGTTTCCCCCCCTCCTTGGGGGAGCTTGTACTGCTGCTGCTGTGGCTGGGGGCCCTCCCACTTGCTCAGCTCCAGCAGCTGTTCCCAGGGACGTTTCAGGGCTAATCAAGTCTTCTGCTCCCCCCTCCACCTTCTCGGCTAATCCACTCTCCCTTTCAGTGAGACTTACAAGGACACACTGTCGTTCCCAAGCATCCTGAAGAAGGTGTAAAGCATGACTCATCATGAGAGCCTCTCTTCCAACTGCCTGCCAGTCATCCTCTGGTTTTCAGCTGGTTGTGACCCTTGCCATCATCTTCTCCTGCTGGTTGCAGGGGCTTGGCATTTGGGTGCTCCCCCCACGGAAGCTTTTAACTCCGGGATGGGTGTGAAGTGAGATCTTGCTTAATGTCAAGCATGTCTCCTTCAATATCCAAGAAAGAAAAACCTCAACTCCATTTTAATAGAGATAAAGTACTTTTACTAGATATGAAGTGAAAGCAGCTGAAAGGAAAGCAAGATCTGAGCCAAAAAGGCGGGAACGTATACATATCAAATGTTTACCCAGCACTCTCCCCCCAATTCCCCAACCCATTGTCCAATCTGCAACTCCCTAAGGTGTCATGTGGTGTGTATCTTCAAACAGCCTCATCAAGTTGGTATGCGAAACGGTTGGCCTTTGTTAGAAATTTGTCATTCCTTCCTGACTATCGCTGCATCAATCTGCAGAGTAAGATTTCAGGATTTAATGCCTGGATCACTCTTTTGCCAAAAATATTCTCCTTATGTTAACCATCATTTTTTAATGCTTATCATAGCTGGATCTGAGTACACTAAAGTTACTAAAAGAATTGAAGGAGAGCCACAGATTATTGAAACAGAAATAAAGAAAATTCATCTGGAAGGTCAGTCATACAATAAATGGAATTATTCTTGTAATTATTTTCCTTGGGGCATTAATTATCTATATGGAGGTGGTTATGGTAAAAGCTAGAAAAAAACAGCATTTCTGATAAGATTGCTGATTAGAATGATAAAAAATGCCTTAAACTTCCCTATGTTTCTATCTACCCTAAATGAGAGGCTTTAGATATTTCTTCATGTTCTATATGTGTGTGTGTGTTTCCTATAGCTAAACTGATGTGTATGCTATAATAAATTTTATTTATAGATACAAAGCATTATTTCCCCTTTTATTTTTTGCATAGTAGGGATTAAATCTTTTAAATCTGGATGAAATAAAACACTTAAATTTTTATCTTGTTACAATGTTGACTCAATAGTAGTTTACATCAACATTTTAGCATTGTTGACAGAATCTAGAGAACTAATAATTACTGCCATGTTGCTTGAACTTTTCCCCCTATACTGTACAGTCAGAAAATTGAAGTTTTGAACCTGTTATTATCATCAAATGTTTATAATAAAAGATATTGGTTTCAACATTTTTAGACATCCCAGTAAGAAAAGTACAGTCATCTAGAAAGGCACAAGGTACGAATAAGTTTCTAATATTAACATGT
Organism: Natrix helvetica; assembly: GCF_964273705.1. NCBI lineage: Eukaryota > Metazoa > Chordata > Lepidosauria > Squamata > Natricidae > Natrix > Natrix helvetica. Next base: position 114,885,727 of record NC_138552.1, on the reverse strand, counting down.
TCTAACTATGCTTAACTAAAAAAAGTTTAAATATGTTCTAATTAAAAAATGGCGAGATTCTTTATGTGAATTACTTTATAAAATATAATAATATTAAATATTTAGAAATTTGTTAAGTCCATTTACACAAAATATGAACTTGCATTATACTAGCTTGAGCGTATAATATCAAAGAATGAAACAATAAAGCACTGAAGAAAGAGTTAACAATTCTGGATCAATATCACTAATGGATATTGAAGGAAGAATACCAACTTTTGAACTTGTACATATCCTAGCTATTTATGTGATTATTTTTGTTATAAGCATGTTTTTATTTTAAGCATTAATAATCATAATTAATGTATTTTGCTATATTTTTATGAATAACTGATAAAAACAATAAATAAAATAACCTTAACTGATTTATTTTTGGATTAACAGGATCACTACGGAGAAGAACAAGACTTGTCCGTCCTGGCACAAGAAGACAAAATCTACAGAAAGAGAACTGAAAAAGCTTTGAAAAATTTAAACAAATTTTAAAAAATTAACAAGGGAAAATCATTTACTAACTCATGTGTTCGCATTAGGGTATAGTACTCACTATTGAATAAAATCTCACAAAACTTTATGTGTTAGAAAAAATAAATTTAGAATTTATCTGTTTTCTACGAGTAACTGATTAGAGTAGATGTTCTGAAAGTATGCAAACACAGATAAGTTCCATTAATTTTGGTGGATCTTATTTCTGAGCCATTGTATATTAAATAACCTGAATAGAATATATGTATGTGTATCTCCATTATATCATTTATGTACAGAAGACAGCTATAATGTTTCTGAAACCTTTTCCTTAAAAATAAAAAGCAACCTTATTTGAATAATTACTTCTGTTGAGAAGTAATATAAAATTTAGAATTCATTTGAAAATATTTATCTATAATACTATATATTAATACTATAATACTATCAATCATTATTAACATGGGGTTGTTTGTAAATTGTCATTTTTAATTACCTTATTTGCTTATTCTTCCATATTTTTATATTACACGCAGCCTTGTAAATGAAATAACAAATTTAATCAAGGTGCCTTAATTCTGCTATGTTTTGTCAAAAAAAAGTTCAGGGTTCCCTTTCTTGAATTCTAGTTTGAGAATTTTTTTCCAATAATGTGTGTGAATTACTATTTTTAGTAAAAAAATAATAATAATGAGAAAAGACATGAGATTTTCTGAATGGCCAAGGAAGGGGGTTGGGAGGACTGTTATTTTTCTGATTCCTTATATATAGTTTCAAGCTGTGTTTCTAGAAAGTCTAGAGTTCTGCAGTGAGATCTGAAACAGCCAACTACACACAAAAAGGCATAATACTTCAAGGAGCATAGACAAAAGGACAACGGTGAGACCCAAGAAGGCACAGAGACCCAGCACTATAAGGATGTGCCCTGGAAGATATGCTAGGATCGTTTGCAGCTTATGAAGTCCTCTGAGAGTATCACTAAGCTACTTTCTTTATTGATTTTATTTATTCTTTGCCTTTCGATTTAGCAAGGACAGTTTAATAAATTGTTAAAGTACTTAAAGTACCACCCCACCTTTCCTGATTTTTTTTTGCAGGCATATTCATCCCTCATGATATTAGTTTCTAGTGCAAGCAACTTTACAAAGAGTGCAAAAATGAATTAGTACAAAGGATATTAAAGTCAGGTCATAAAAATAAATTAACTACATACAGTTTACATTAAAATATTCACTGTCCCTTTCTATATCTTTTATTCTTGCAGATCATTTTTGCTTTTAACATATTCATACTTCATACATTCGCTTTTGTTTTTATACTTCTATTTTTGAAAATCTTAACAATTCTATTTAGCCACAATTTTCTCAGTCTTACCCTTTCCCTTCATATATTTGTTTTGCACTTTGATGCTCAATCAATCAATCAATCAATCAATCAGAATAGAGCTGGAAGTCTTCTAGCCCAACCCCCTGCTCAAACAGGAACATCAGTTAGAAAACAGAGTAGAAGACATAAGAAAAAGAAAAATGCAAATTAAATTTCTGAGTCATCCATACAATTTACCCCAATCTGATCCACATATGCAATTATCAATTGTATAGTTTTGATCCAATAAAGGGTCACATTATATGTAATCTTTGGGTTCTGACTGCACATCAGAGGTGGAATTCTGCTGGTTAGCCCCGGTTCAGGCGAACCACTAGTGGCAGCAGGAGGAGGCTCCGCCCACCAGCCTAGACGTCATCACAGATGCTCTGCGCATATGCAGAAGCACCACGCACAAGCATGCTCCCAGTTCCAAACCAGTAGCAAAGATTAACGCATTTCATGCCTGCTGCACATGGACAGAACCCCAAAACTGCATATACTTTTTGAAATATGAAATGTATTGTTTCAATGTAAGAATCTCAATAGGCTTCCTTTTAAGATGGGGTCCAAGATATTGATCTCTTTCTTACACAACTGACATCCCCGGTGCAATGTTCTGCCTCTGGGGTTCAGCAAATATGACTGTTTATATCTTATGCACTGGGCTTTGATTTTTAACTATTATGTGTTAACTCAACAAATGTGAATAGTTGTATGCAACTCAGAACAAGTCAGTTGATTGGAGAAGCTCATAAGTTAATCCACCGTTTTCCTGTTATCGTAGAGACAGCAGTCAGACTGGGTATGCTCCGTCCATTAACCAATCGGACTGAGTCTACACTTATGATGTCATCGGCCCCTGGTGGCTCCTCCCCAGTTTTCAGACTCAGTCCAACCTAGTCTGGCTGTGAGAATTGATCTCCCCTCCAAATTATTTAATTATATCTTTAATTGGTGAATTTCCCCCCCCCAAAAAAGTTGTTCCTTTAAATTGGTTCCTTAAATAATGCTTTATTCTACAAATTGGAGGGAAATTGGAAACTGATCTCTGGCTGCCTCTCCTCAGCCGTCTGATTGCCTGCGACCACGAGTTTGCTCAGGAAGCCTGCCTTGCAATCAGATCGGCCAGCTCATGATCTACAGCTTCACGGCTGTTTCCCTGCAGCGCTCCTTGATTCTGGGCACTTGGAGGGACGCGCGAACGGCTACTTTGCGCGCAGACGAGTCCGGTGGCCATTCTGCAGATTGCCTGGCCACACTTAGTATCGGCAGCCATTTTGCAGGTTGGAAAAGTCCGCGAAGATAGCGGTGGCCATTTTGAGGCTCAGAAAAGCCTCAGAGAAAAGAAGTCGGCCATTTTGGACATTTTAAAAAAGGCACGAACTCTATAGCAGCCGCTTGGAGTGCCCAACAACGCGGGATCAATCCACCGATCTAGCCATCTAGAATTTTGTAACCTAAACCTGTGCTGCACACTTGATATACTTCTAGCCTACTGAATTTTCTCTTTCATAGTCAATGCCTCTCCAATCTTCCCAAGAAAGCAGGACTCTTGAAAGTGAAGTTGTTCCAAAAGGAGCTTTTATTGAAATGCTTGTAATAGCAAGAGGTCTAGGCAGGAACTAAATTTTCCCACTTAAAAACAGCAATTTAAAGCAGTGAACAAAACCCCTCCCACAGTACAGCAATGTAAGAAACAGAAACAGAAAGTTCATATAGAGATCCCTCCAATTCTCCTGCCTCCCACCAAAATGCCAGCGTCCCAATAGAAATATATGGGATCTGACAGTCAATTAACTTTTAATCTTCATTCTTGATTCTATTTTTTGTTGCTTTACCACACACACACATCTGTTCTCACTTGCCAGAGCTTTGCAGTAGACAAGATCAAGATCAATTCAGGCATGCAGGAATTTTAGGAATGCTCTTTATTATAGTAAGACAAAATTATAGAGCCTATTCAAGTTTCTCTCAACCCATCTCATACTAAATAAAAAAGAAGCATGTTTATTTTTTTCCCTCATGCTGTCCTTTTTCTCAGGACTCAGTGATCTTTTTCCCAAAGTCTCACTATAAAGGCTCACTTATTCCTTTCCTATTCCTATGATCAGTTCTATATTCCTTCATATCACTTCTCAGACTCATTCCCCCATTTGTGCATAAAGACAGATCAGACAAGGGCAATGGACTTTGTGAATGAAGATAGAGTTTGTTAAGGGCAATGGGCCCAGATTCAGTCTCTCCAAATTTACTTGGAGAAGCCTTGGGCCTTGGCAACTTACCAAGATCACCAGAAGTGTTTGGAAGAGAGGAATTAGTTGGAGCGGAAAATGGCCTTTTTTCCCTCTTGCACAATAACTGCCATCAAAACTTTAACTCTGTAGACTTAGGGTTTGCTGTATTTGATAGTGACAGCAAGACATGGGGATGGGTATTCTCTTGGAATTTCAGATAGTGTTGGCAGACAGGTTGAGGTACTTGGACATTTCTTGTCCTTCTTCCATGACCTATTTGATTGAAGGTAACCCTTCCAGTGAATAAGATATTTTAAGCATCCACTCATGTCTCTAGAATCCAAAAAACATTTATCTTATTCATATCATAAACGAGGAATGACCAGTGAAATACCAACTTTAACTTCATTAAAGCAGACAGCTATAGATGGAAGGCCATTAGGTTACCTTAAATTGATGTGTAACTGGGAAAGGACCAATAAATTTTGAAGCCAGCTTCTTGAATGGGTGGAAGGAAAGTACAAATCTAGTGGAAAGCAACGCTAAATTCCCTCCTCTCTATTTTGATATGTCTATTTGCATTGTGGCATACATGTACACAGCATTGGCCAGATCTATTTCTTTAAGAAGAGCTGAGCGGCTGTCTCCTGGAAAGTGAAATTCTGAAGAAACAATAAAGGGCCTTGGAGGGCATGATGTGGGGATAGTAGCTGTAGATCTCATGAAAGGCTAACATGCTGATAGAGGAATGCAATGAGTTACTCTATTGAAATTTTGCAAACGACAATAATTTAGTCCAATTGTCCAGCTGGTAAAAAAAAAAAGCAGTGTAAACACTACTCAAGTAAATATCTTCATCTCAGATTATACATTTAGTGCCAGATGATGAGAGAATGACAGATTACTATGATTGTCCAGTTATTTGAAAACAGCTTTCCAAAACTTGGGTGTAACTTAAGAGACACAGTGTGAAATTACACAATTGACCAAGTGTTATACTGAAAAATGTGATCTAGAAAAAACTGAGCTCTCCTGAGCTGATGGTAGCCTCTTGCAAGGAAATAAAATGTGCCATGTTGCTAAATACATTCATTATCATTAAAATGATCTTGAAGACTTGTGCAGTTGGAAGATCAGAAATAAAATCCAGGGAAAATATGTTCCAGATACAAGTAATATTAGTTTTACTTCCATCTTCTTTATTCCAGATACAATTTTTCCTCTTAAAATTTTATCTCATGGGGACCATTCATGGCCAGCAAGTGTGCTGTGACCACTTTAACAGATGATCATGATCAGAAATTTCTTGTAACATTAAAATCACTTTCAAAAGCAACCTACTGCTTTTTCTTTTGGGGTATCCTCAACCATTTAGTATTTGATTTATGCTACTTAAGAAATAAACTGAAGTATCTCTGAAACATATTCATTGTAGGAGAATAAATGTTTTATTCTATAGTGGCCAAAAAAAAATCAGAAGTCTCTTAGTACCTTTCCCAATTAACAATCTTTATTAAAAGAAATGAACTTTTGTGAGCACCAATCACATTTTTTTAAAATGGGAAGACACTTTACTTTACTTTACTTTACTTTATTTCAAATTTATAAACCGCTCCCTCTCCCCGAAGGGACTTGGGGCGGTGTACAGTCGGAATAAAACATACATATAGATACATACAGATACATATAGATAGAGGAGGCAATATACAAACTGTACAGTAAAGTAAGATTAAGAACAACATTAAAAACAACCCCTAAAAACTACCCCAAAATTAAGTTAAATAATTAAAAGTAACTGCCAGGAGGATAAGAATAGAACTATAGATGGGATAGGCCAGCCAATTGGAACAGGTGGGTCTTGAGTTTCTTACGGAAGGAGCGGAGGTCAATAGTGATTCTAATATCGGGGGGGAGGTCATTCCAGAGGGTTGGGCCCATCACAGAGAAGGACCTACTCCTGGGCGCCGCCCGTTGGCATTGCTTGGTGGATGGCACCCGGAGAAGTTCCTCCCTGTGAGAGCGAATTGGTTGCAGGGATGTATGGGGTAGGATGCGATCCCGCAGGTAGCTAGGTCCTGTGCCATGGAGCGCTTTAAAGATGGTAATCAACACCTTGAAACGCACCCGAAAAACCACAGGTAGCCAGTGCAGCTCGCGCAGGAGAGGTGTTATGTGGGAGTATCTAGTACTCCCAATGATAGCCCGCGCGGCCGCATTCTGGACCAGCTGCAGTCCTCGGGTGCATCTCAAGGGGAGCCCCATGTAGAGAGCGTTGCAGTAGTCCAGACGGGACGTCACCAGTGCATGAGTGACTGTGCGAAGGGCGTCCCGGTCCAATAAGGGGCACAATTGGTGCACCAGGCGGACCTGGTGGAACGCCCCCCTCACCACGGCTGCCACATGGTCATCCATCGACAGCCAGGCATCTAGGAGGACGCCCAAATTGCGCGCCCATTCCATGGGGGCCAGTTGCTCACCCCCAATGGCCAGCGATGGAGTCCACTGGTTGAACCGGGGCACCGGTAGCCACAGCCACTCCGTCTTGGAGGGGTTGAGCTTGAGTCTGTTGTCCCCCATCCAGACCCGTATGGCTTCCAGGCACCGGGACATCATTTCGACGGCCTCGTTGGGGTGGTTCAGGGTGGAAATGTACAGCTGCGTGTCATCAGCGTACAGATGGTATCCAACCCCAAAACTACGAATGATCTCGCCCAGCAGCTTCATATATGTGTTGAACAGGAGGGGCGAGAGGACCGACCCCTGAGGCACCCCACAAGTGAGCGGCCTCAGGGTCGACCTCTGCTCCCCTGCCAACACGCATTGCGTCCGGTCGGAGAGGTAGGAGCAGAACCACCACAAAACGGTGCCCCCCACCCCCATCCCCTCCAGCCGGCACAATAGGATACCATGGTCGATGGTATCAAAAGCCGCTGAGAGGTCTAATAGGACCAGGATAGAGGAACGCCCCCTATCTCTGGCCCTCCAGAGATCATCCACCAACACGACCAAGGCCACCTCCGTGCTGTGACCGGGCCGGAAACCAGACTGGCGCGGGTCTAGATAATCGATTTACTCCAGGTGATGTGGGAACTGTTGTGCCACCACACTCTCTACAACCTTTGCTAAAAAGGGAAGGTTGGAGACGGGACGATAATTAGCTAGCTCCGCCGGGTCCAGAGAAGGCTTCTTGAGTAAGGGCCTCACCACCGCCTCTTTCAAGGCGGCCGGCATGGACCCCTCACCCAATGAAGCGTTCACTAGCCCCAGGAGCCAGCCTTGTGTGACCTCCCAGGATGCCAGTACAAGCCAGGAGGGACACGGGTCCAATAAACATGTAGTGGCTCGCAGTCGCCCACGCAACCTGTCCATATCATCGGTGGCAACAGAGTCAAACTCCTCCCAGAGTGGTCCCTCAAGACTCGCTTCTGCCGTCCCCCCTGGTCCACTGAAGGGGACCCATTCACTCCGGATCTGAGCGATTTTGTCCTGCAGATATTCCCCAAATTCCTCCGCTCTACCCTGCAAGGGGGCTTCCCGCGGCCTCTGTGATAGAAGGGAGCGGGACACCCGAAACAGGGCGGCAGGGCGGTTATCTGCGGACGCAATAAGAGCGGCACAATGTCGACGTTTGGCCGCTCTTAATGCCACAAGGTAGGTCCGTAATTATTTTATTTATTTATATCATAGACTTCAAGGTTGTCTGACTCCAAAGTGACTTTGGATGGCTTATATTAAATAAAATAAACCACATGTGTCTGGACAAGACAAACTCCATATACTATAAAAAGCATACGTGATTGGATCTCAAAAGCTAACCTACTCCAAGGCCTTTTAAAATAAATGCTGCAGCAACTTAAGACAATATTCTTGTCTTAAGACAAAGACTAGGGAAACCAAGTAGGAGTCCAAACCCTTTCCCACACTCTGTATTTCTAAACATGATGATAACACCATTACTATCAACCATGCAGTTGCCATAATTAACATATTAATGTATCTGTATCTAAACAATTTAAAAAAAATAAAGCAACACCTCCCCAAACCAGTTTTCTTTTCCCCCCAGAAACTCTGCCCCTCTTCAGCTCAGCCTCTGTAAATGAGGTGGTGAACTGAAAAGGGACCTTCCAAGTTCTCATTGTCTTAGGGATAGAATTATATTGTTTTGTTTTAATGCAGAACTAGTGGTGTGGGCTTCCTCCCTCTCTGTAAGTGGCGGCCATTTTGATTTTGCAAAGTTTTGCCCTTTGCAAGACACGTGAAAGGGAGGGAGGGAGAGGAATTGATAGATGATAGATATATAGATTTTGGGGGGGATATTATAGATAGATTATATAATGTTAACCTAGTGATGCAGAATATGTTTGTTTTTTCTAAATTTCTCATGTGATACAGAATTACTTCATACAAGAAAATGATCTCTTTGGGTATTAGGATATCTCTTCCCAACTTCTAAACCTTACCAGCCAAGTATATGCAATTTTGCTGATTATAAGAACACTATCTTTACCCAACTGAGAGTAAGATTGCATATTATGACAAAGATAAAAATTGGATGAGACAAGAACATCTTTCTTTAGCAATCCAGATTTCTTTCAGAACGCTTTCACTGGCCTTCTCAACCTGATACCCTTCAGATGTGTTGGGATTATGCTCAGAATTCCCAGCAGTTCTTCATTGCTTTTCTGCTGCAATGTAACACCCTACAATCTACCATTCACTGCCAGTTCAAAACTATTGGTACAACTGTCAACAACCTCTCAAAATGAAGAAAGAATAGGGGAATGACATAGAATGGCAGAAATGCAATCAAGATTATATAGCTTTTCATCGATCTATATTTAAAAGTCTGATGTACTTAATACTAATGAATGATGAAAGTACAACGTGCCATCAAAGCTGGATTATTATTTAGGTAATGTTCAGAAATAGAAGTTGGAATATTCTCATTGGATTAATACAGATGACTGTAGAGTTGTACATTCTCTGTGAAAAAGTAAGTGTGAATGAATATTTAATGTTGCTAAATCCACATAAATTGTCTCATGTATTTAGCCTTGATACAATGATACACCCTCAATCACTCTGTGTGTGTGTGTGTGTGTGTGTGTGTGTGTGTGTGTATGTATGTATGTATGTACGTATGTATGTAGGACATGATATTGATTTTGAAGGAACCAAATTAATCTCCAAAACTGAACACTTCAACAAGAGAATAATTATGGAAGCCATCAAAATAGAGAAACACCCCCACAACATGAATAAACGTGATTATGCCTCCCGCCTACTAGACATCTGGAAACTAGCCTTAGTCAACAAATGAGTCCCAGCCACGAAAACCGACACTGGACCCAGAACAACACAGGATGCAACCACCAATCACCCTCACCAGACTCAAACCCAAACCCATCCCATAGACCAAATGCAACCACCATTCAGAAGCCAAACCATGGCTGCATCACCAACTGCTGCACCCCATCCGACCCCCACACAAAGCAAAATGAACACATGGCCAGACCGCAAAGTCGGAGCCAAACCAAAGCCCGGGATGTTACACCACAGCCATCTGCTCAGGACATTACATCACAGAACTCAGGAGGTTACAACGCAAAGGCTCAGGATGTTATAATGTAATCTTTTTATGTAATCTTCCACCTCTGATTTCATCTTTGGCCACCAAAATTGATGCCTGGTGAGGTGGAGCATTTTTAGGAATCCAAAGTGGCCTCCTAGTTCCACCTTATGGCTTTGCTGTAGAACCTCCAGCCTCAACCCCATGGGGACGTACAGTTTGGACCCCTTCCAGGCTAATCCATTTTCCATCGTTAGGATATCCTGGTTATTGTTGAGCCACTGATCTGTTTTAAGCGCCAATTTCATAGCTGTCATCAGCTTATCCTGGCTTCGGTTAGTGACTTGGGGTGCCTTTTGGTAGGAGGATGAAAGGATGGGGTGAACAACTTCTCCCTTCTCACTGTCATACTGCGGCTTTCTCAACAAAACATCCACCAACAAGTCTTTTGGTACTTGTTGGATACCTAGGGGTTTTGTTTCTGCTGTAGTGCTGCAGGTTCTGGGCTCTTGGGTTCAATCATTCCTGGGTGGCCCTTTGGCTCCACCGGTGGTAGCACCCCAAATGCAATCATCAATTTCCTACTGCCATCTTCCCACTTTATCATAGGCTTCCACTTCTCAAGCCATGCAAGCCCCAAGATAATATATTCCGGCATCTCTGGAGCCACAATGAATCTGAGAAGCTCATAGTGACAGCCCACTTGTAACTTTACCTTGCCAGTACCCCGTGCTTGGGTTTCTGGTGATTTATTTTAAGGGGTTAATGTCAGTGTTCCAAATATCATCCAGAATTAAATCAGAGTCCAAGGCAGAGCTTTCCTCAAAGTTCCAATTTAATAAGAGAGACATGTTGGAACTTCTGTGGGAAACCTGAATCTGAAAGCTTCCTGGGGTTTCCACCCGTTGAAAGTTCACAATTGCCCCCACACCCACAAGTCCATCACATAGTCCAATCTTCCACTGCCACACTGGCATTTCCACCCATCTAGTTCCCGTCAGGTGCAGAGGTGCAGAGACAAAAAAAGACCTTGGGCTTCTAGAAAGGAATGTTTTATTTTGACAACACCACATTCTACAATTCTACTCCTTACTATTCCCCCTCCCAAATACCCCACTAATGAAACAGCATAGAAAAATAATAGAGAGTGTGGCAGGCCAAAGATCCTAAAAGGAATATGACTGGAGGCCTGACATACATACATATGAAAATGTGTCCTTTCTAAAATAAATCCATGGGATTAGAATAAAAGTGATTCCTGCTGTTATATAAAATAAGCAACAAATACAGACTTCAGCAATTACAAGCTCAACGATCAGAAGAACAATACTGCCGCACATAGTATCTGGGAATTAATTACTTTGCTTCATTCTGTCAGACAGGGGATCTTGTTTTTTCACACTAATCTTGCATTTGGAAAGAAAATGTTTTTCTTGGTTCCTTTTTTCTGGATATTTTTCAATGTTTTTCAACATTTTTGCATTATCATAACAAACCTACAATAGTGGGATGCCAAGTACTGTGAATGGGACTGAGAATGAAACCCAGAGGTGAAGGCACCCAATAATGACAGCATTATTGGGCGCCCCCCCCCAGCCCCAATCCATGATGTGTGAGAGGCATGCGCGGATGACGATACATGGCACAGGCTCTTTTGTTTGCGGTTGCACTGGTGAGTACGCAGTTAGATTTATGAGAATGAGCATGTGCCTACAGTTTAAAACAAAATATTGTGAAATATTGTGAGCCCATGTCTCAAAAAAAGAAATACGCTCGTGGCTATTTGCCAGAGTATCTGAAGATGGGTTTCATGGAATCTGTTGTAAATAAACAACATCCAATGTGTTTATTGTGTCATAAAACATTATCCAATGAGGCAATGAAGCCAAGTCGATTGCAAGAACATCTTTCTACAAAGCATCCAAATGATAAGGACAAGCCTATTGAATATTTTCAGGAAATATATAAAAAAATTCAAAATCATTCAACAATAGTTGCATCATTTAAGAAACAACATGCAGCGAATGAAGATGGATTAATTGCTGCTTATCGCATTTCACAATTATTTGCAAAAAGTGGTAAAAGCTATAATATTGGAGAAACTGTAATAATACCTTCTATAAAAGAATTTATCTCAACAGTAATGCATCAGGATATACCTGAAATTTTAAAAACGTTGCCCCTAAGCGATACACAGTAAAGCAATGAATTGAAGAAATGGCAGTTAATGTTGAAAAAAACTTAGAAGTATTCTCCAAAACTTTTCATTTTCCATGCAATTGGACGAGTCTACCATTGCAGATAATAATGCTTTATTGATGGCATATGTACGTTATTTTGATGAAAACAATACATTATGGCTTCCGGTGGCACCGTCGGCATTGGAAGATGCTCCCTAGGGAACGCCAGCCCCGTGATTGAGTAATAAACTGCTAGAACAGCTTAAATCAGCTGTCTAGTGGTTTGAAAACTTCCCCCTCGGGAAAAGAGTAGGGGGTGAGCATACGGGGGAGGGCACAGCTCCCCGGGAACCCCAGGAGTGAACCTGGGGTACGAAGGGTCAGAGCTCCCCAGAAGCCCGACATAGCTCCTCATCTGGGACGCTTCTGCTTTTGCAGAAACAAAACGTCACGACCACCCTTGCTGCCAATGTTTAGATTTATATTTGAAAGATACGCAGGCAGAGCAAAACAGGAGTGAAGATAATTGTAAGTACAAACCTTAATTCCAGAGTAATATACTTCCCTCTGTGAAGACAAAAGGTCTTAAAGATAGCGATTGAATAATAAAGGGTGTGTTGAAAGTGAAACTTAAAAGGTGCAGCATTTGTTAACTGCTTGTTAACGATGTTAAAAGATTCAAGAGTTTAAGATCAAAGAAAACAGTATTGGCTAACAAACGTGGGGGAATAGGTGGACTTTTTGGACTTAATAAACTGGCCGCTGAAAAGTTTGTTTGAATATTTCGAAATGGCTTCAAAGCAAGCAAAACCAAGCGCTTCTAAGAGCGCTGGAAATTCCCCAGCCCAGACACAGAGATTACAATCTTTATTACCCCCAGTAGAAACAAAAACTCTGACACTTGAAGATCTCCAAAAGGCATTAATGGATCAAGCTGTTGTCTTGCAGGAAAGGATTTCAAAAGCTGTTAAAGATGTGTCTGAAGAAATGTCTGGAATTAAGGATTTAATCCAAACCCATAATCAACAGATTAGGGAGGACATTGTAGATGCATTTAAGGGTTTACTTGGTTATGTAACATCTCTGGATGAGAAGGTGGAAGAAATTAATCAGTCTAACATCAAGTTGGAGAATAAAGTTGAGGAGGCACAAAGTAAAATTGATAAATCAGAGGCAGAAGTTACAATGATACAATATAGAACAATGGAATTTGCTTTAAGAATAAGAGGTTTGAAAGAACAGAACCAGGAAAATCTGAGAGATATTTTTGCCAAAGCTTTTGCCCAATTAACTGGTGAACCAAAGGTGGAGTGTGCCTGGTAGATCGATAAAATTTACCGTGTTAATTCATGGATTGCCAAACAAAGACAACTATCAAGAGATATTGTAATTTATTTTGTCACCAGGAAAACTAGGAATGAAATACTGCAAGCAATTTACAAAACTAAGTTACAAGTGGCAGAACAAGACGTGGTAGTATTGAAGGAAATCCCCCCCCCCCCCAAAATGTTGAGATCCAGAAAGGATTATGCATTTTTAGTGGATGAACTTAAAAGTTGCCAGATTCAATTTAGATGGGAGGCCCCAGTTGGATTGGTGGTGAATTATCAAGGACAAAGATATAATCTTAACACAGTTTGGAAAGCAAGAGATTTTTATAGCAATGTATTAAAAGATGGATGCCCCCCATCCCCAGGACCTAAAGGAAGAAAAGAAGCAGGTGAGAACAGACAACAAGATATTCAGGTACAAGCGGGAGCTGCTCAAGCTCTGGACTTAACTGAGGAGATAGAAGAAATTATGGAACAAAGACAAACTCGAGCGGCCACTAAACGCAAAGAGCAAGAATTAGAGATGCAGCAAGCCCAGACAATAATCCAAGAAATTACAAATACGAACACAGAAGCTGTGGGGCGAGCAAGACCGAAGGTGAAATCCCAGCAAGATTTCCAGGCAGCTCTTAGAAAGCTTCAGGGAGCTGAAGATGACAATTAAATTTCTAACTTGGAACGTTAATGGTTTAAACTCACCACAAAAAAGGAAAAAAAAATCTGAAACAATTTAAAAATGATGTAATTTGTTTGCAAGAAACACATATTAGAACACAGGATCAGAAATACTTGATGAACGCAAGATTGGGACCATACTTTGTGGCATCTGCTCCAGAGAAGAAAAATGGTATAGTTCAGTGGTGGGTTTCAAATATTTTTGGAACCTACTCTGTGGGTGTGGCCTCTTTTGTGGGAGTGGCTTGCTGGCCATGTGACCAGGTGGGAGTGGCTTGATGGCCCTGTGACCGGGTGGGAGTGGCTTGAAGGCCATGTGACCAGGTGGGAGTAGCTTGTCAGCCATGTGACTGGGTGGGAGTGGCTTTGCAGTCATGTGACCGGATGGGAGTGGCCAAGACGATGTCACTGAATTTTTTGCCCCAATGGATGATCTACAAAAAGGAGATATAAAAAAGGAAATTTATTATTTTGTGCACTTACTACTTAAATAAGATTAAAATAAATACACAAAACTAATTACTACTTGTATTTCAAAGGGAATAAATACATATTTAATTTTACACATGTTAACAGCTATTGGAATTGTGTTTGCACAACAGTGGAAAAAACAAAGATATGAAAATGAATAAATATTAGAATGTGCAAGAATGAATAAATTGACAATTAAAATCAAGAAGGCTTCGAATACTTTTTCACATGGAATTTGTTTTATCAATTGCTAACTAACAGAAACAGCAATTAGAAATCTAAAAGTATGAAAGAAAACACCATGAAAGGAAAGGTCACTAAAATGTATAAGGAAATATTATTAGTACTTGATCATTATTGATGTGTAGATAACTGCGGGACATTACACACACACACACACACACACACACACACACACACACACACACACACAAACTATGACAGTGCCAGGAAAACGCCAAAAAATAGCAATTTCCCCCCAAAAGATTTCTGGGAGCTGAAGTCCTCCAGGCTTAAAGTTGCCAAGGTTGGAGACCCTGTCCTGATCTACATCATAATAAAGACTGAGCTGCAGAGAGCTGCCCTTGTTGAATTGATTTCTCTTTTGGAAAATATATTCCGTGAGCCCAGAAATCTCTTCCATATGCTTCGCGCAAGATAAACGAGGTATCTCAAACAAACTGTTGGGGGAATTCTGGACGTCTATTGCCGTTGCGAGGAGCCGAGGAACACGGAGAAGAGCGCGAAGGTTCTTGGCGCTCCAGGAAGCTATGAAAGTGGCTGGGAAAGGCGCGCAGCTTGGTTTAGCCTCCCTGGACATCGCAGCAGCAGCCCCAAGTGCGCCGATCTCACCATTTTTTGCATTGGGGCATGCTGCAAGGGAGGGGGAGAGTGAAGACCTTTTCCAGCTGGCACAAAGGACTTCCCCGGACTTGCTTTAGTGAGCACGGGCCCGCACCTCCACCACCACCAATCTGGAAAAGGTCTTTACTCCCTCTCTCTTGCAGCACGCCCCGATGCAAAAAACGCCAAGGCCTTGCGAGTGAGTGACAGGGGCGGGGCAGGAACTTACTTCCGGGTTCATTGACCAACCGGATCACCTGATCCGGTGCGAACCGGCAGAAACCCACCACTGGTATAGTTATATACTTAAGAAAAGATTAAAGGCTGAATTTTACAAGTTGCTTCATACTAAATTAATACAATGGGATTATAGATCGTGTATACTATTGGGTGACTGGAACAGAGTACTGGACACCATCAAAGACAAGAAGAGACTACTGCAAAATAGTCAAACACGAACAAGACTCCCTAAGTCCTTTTTTGAGTTGATGGATGATATGGAACTGAGAGACATTTGGAGAGAACGGAATGTTAAAGAACAGGATTTTACATTTTTCTCTGATAGGCATCAATCCTTTTCCAGAATTGACTTCATACTAATTACAAATGTTTTACTTTCTAGGGTGAAGAAGACGAAGATATGCCTGAGAACTCTAACAGATCATAATCCGGTTTGGATGGAATTGGAATATAGAGAGGGATCTAGGAGGTCTTGGAGGTTAAATGAAAATTTATTTAGTTATGAGAGAAATGTTATAGAATGTAAAAAACTATTGAAAGAATATTTTGCCTTTAACATGCATAAGGGGACATCGATGGAAATGGTTTGGGATGCAAGCAAAGCTTACATGAGAGGTGTCTTAATAAATTTGAACAATCTATATAGGCACAGACAGGGGGAAAAATGAAGGGAATTAGAAGAAGAGATAAACAAGAAAGAGCAGGCGTTAATATCTAACCCAGATGATAAGAAGACAAGAGAAGCAATTACTTTATTGCGAGGGCAGTTCAATATGTTGATGTCAGATCAAGCAGCCACTAACCTGATATATGCTAAACATAATACTTTTTGTAATGCAAATAAACCAGGTAGATGGCTAGCATACATGTTAAGGAAAAAAACAAAAGTCTCGTACTATAGAGAAAGTAGAATACAAAGGCAAAGAAGTTTATCAACAGGATATGATTAAAAAGGCTTTCTCAGAATATTATATTAGATTGTACGCTGGTGATAAAATACAAGGTTTAGATATAGATAGATATTTGGAGAAAGAGAAAATACTTATAGTTACAGATGAACAAAGGGAAAGACTGAATCAACTTGTAATCATGGAGGAAATTCTCTTGGTAATTAAGCAATTAAAAATTGGGAAGGCCCCAGGTATAGATGGATTGACAGCGGTTTATTATAAAAAGTTACAATTAGAAATGGTAGATCCTCTTAAGGAATTATTTAATAAAATTCAAATGGAAGGAAGGGTACTGCCATCTTAGAGAACAGCCTTTATTTCCCTGATTCCAAAAGAAGATCAGGACCACACTCAGCCAAAAAACTATAGAACTATTTCATTACTTAATACAGATTATAAAATCTTTGCTAAAATATTAGCAAATAGGTTGATGTCTATTATACAACTAACGATTCATAGTGATCAATCTGGTTTTATACAGGGGAGACAAATGAAAAGTAATGTAAGACAAATTGTTAATATATTGGAATATTTGGGGAAGAACAACCAAGTCCCCGCAGCACTTTTATTCTTAGACGCGGAGAAAGCATTTGACCGAGTGAATTGGCAATTTTTAATAAAAATAATACAAAAGATGCATTTTGGAGAGTATTTCACACAATCTATCAAGGCAATATACCAGAAACAGACAGCACAAATTATAGTTAATGGTAGTTTAACAGAATCCTTCAAAATTGAAAAAGGAACAAGACAGGGGTGTCCTCTGTCTCCATTATTGTTTATCTTAACCTTGGAGTTATTGTTGAATAGAATACATGGGTCAGATTACCTACAGGGAATTAAGATTAGGCATTATGAATATAGAGTACGAGCATTTGCGGATGACTTGGTTGTAACTTTAACCCAACCGGGGAAATCAGCTATAGGTCTAATGAACATAATTAATCAATATGGTCAAGTATTTGGGTTTAAAATAAATCTAGGAAAAACAAAGATGATAGTTAAAAATATGACCACAAATCAAAAAGAAGAACTAGAAAGAGTAACAGGATGCGAGATAGTAGAAAAGGTTAAATATTTAGGAGTCTACATTACAATCTCAAATGGGAAATTATATAAGTATAATTATGAACCATTATGGCATAAAATACAGTTAGAGATGAATAAATGGGAAAAAATACAATTGTCATTGTTGGGAAGGATAGCAGCAGTAAAAATGAATGTTTTGCCTAAGTTTCTATTTCTCTTTCAAATGATACCAATACTTAAAAAAGATGTAAATTTGGAAGAATGGCAGAAAGGTATTAATAATTTTGTTTGGGCAGGGAAGAAACCGAGAATAAAACTTAAAATAATGCAAGATATATGTGAAAGGGGAGGTTTGCCCAACTTTAAATTATACTATGAAGCAGTAATTTTATCAACAATTAGTGATTGGATTAATTTAACAGAGGACTGAATATTGAGGGATATGATTTGGTATATGGTTGGCACACTTATTTAATATATGATAAGAAGGTGGATAAGATTTTTTAAAGCCATATATTAAGGAATGCCCTATTGCGTGTCTGGAAAAAATACCAATATAGGTTAAATGATAAGATACCTATGTGGGTAGTACCCAGACAAGCGATAGAGAATATAAGTATAGAACAAAAACAGGATGTAATTACATATAGAGAACTTCTTAATATAGAGAGAGGTGTACTACAGTTAGAGCCTTTGAACGCATTAAGAGAGGAAAGGGTAATTCAAATTACCCTTTCAAATTCAAACCTGGTTCCAGTATGGACAGTTACAAGCTAGATGGAAAAAAGATGAGACAATTGGTATCACGCAAAATGAGGATAGTTTGGTAAAACAAATTAGGGACCAGAGTCAAATGCATATAAAAAGTTTGTATAATATACTGATAGAAATAAATTCTGAAACAGAGTTAGTTAAAGACTGTATGATAAAATGGGCACAAAATTTCGAAGAGCCAATAATGATGGAAACATGGGAAAAGATTTGGGTAAGAAATGTAAAATTTACGCAAGCTCAGAATTTGAGAGAGAATTTTTATAAGATGTTGTATAGATGGCATTTAGATCCCAAAAAATTATCTTGTATGTATCTGAATTTACAACCTAAATGTTGGAGATGTGATTGTACTGATGCGACATATTATCATATATGGCGGACTTGCAAAAAAGTCAAAGCATTTTGGATAAAAATATGGTGGGTTATTCAAAATATATTTTTAAAAAAGGATAAAGTTCACCCTCCAGCTGTTTTTGTTAGGTATAATTACAGACTGTACAGTTATAGAGACTAATTTGATCTTGAACTTAACGACGGCAGCAAAATTGTTGGTGGCGCAGTACTGGAAGAGGGAAGAATTGCCTACTATTCAAGTGTATGATAAAAGTAGTAAATCTAGCAGAGATGGCCAAAATTACAGCATATTTGAAGGACCATTCAGATGAGAAATATAAGTTGGAATGGAGAAGATGGATTGACTATATTCAAAATAAATATCGGACTAGGAAATTTCAGTTAGCTTATGAATGAAGGCAGAAAGAATGTTACAATTTACCTAAAGTTAGCTTGACAAAAGGGGAATTAAAGCACAAGAGGAAGTAGGATGTCAAAATCAGTTAGCTTATGTTAGCGTATGATTGTTAAATGTTTATACCCTGTATTTTGCTCTGGGAGGTTGTGGGGAGGGAGGGTCAGAGGGTGGGAAGGGGAAGGGGTAATACAAATAATAATATTCCTTTGAATAATATTGTTGTATGTGCTACTGATGGAGACCATCAATGCTAGGTCGCTATCGTGGATTTGTTGCTTATTTGAAGGAAGAAGTGCCAAATATTTTATGTATTCATTGTGTGGTGCACAGACAACATCTTGTAGGAAAACATCTAAGTACAAGTCTCCATTCCTCATTAACTATAATAATTCAAGCTGTAAACAAGATCAAATCCAATGCAAAAATGATAGAACGTTTCGACAGCTTTGCCAGGACAATAATGAAGATTTTATTACGTTAATTTTGCACACAGAAGTTTGGTGGCTGTCAAAGGGTACATCTTTGGCTCATTTAGTAGCATTATATGACAGTGTCATACAATTTTTTTGAAAGTAATAATGAGACCAATCTGTGTCAACAGTTAAAAACAGTAAAGAATGATGCCTTTCATTTGGCAGATATTTTCAAGAGATTTAATGATGTCAATGTGCAGCTTCAAGAAGCTAATAAAACTCTTATTGTGCTTTATTGTATTAATAAAGTATTGTGTCATTATTTATTGACAAACTTGAACTACTTCATTATAATCTATTGAAGAGAGAATTTCATCAGTTTCCTGAATTATCATCTATAAAAGATGATGTAACTCCAGAGGATATTGACAGATTCAGTAGCCACCTCAACGAACTTAAATTGGACATGGAAAAACAATTTGAAGATATTTTGAAATTGAAGGTGTATGACTGGATGAAAAATTATTTTACCCCAAATATTGAAGAGGCTGATACAACTTGCCAAGAAGAACTGTTAGAAATTAGATATGATGAAGAAAGTAAACATAAATTCTATAGTGGTGGATATGAAAACCTATGGCAAAGTAAAAAAATGCTGGTCTTATATCCAAATATGTTGAAAATGATATTCAGTTTATTGATACCTTTCCCTACCTCATATCTTGTGGAATCAGGCTTTAGTGCTGTTAATCATATTATGACCAAAGAAAGAAACTGCCTGAATATTTCCGAAAGAGGAGACCTTCGTTTGTTCCTTACAAAAATTGAGCCAGATATCCAGTATTTAGTTTCGCAGCATCAGTCTCAGGGATCTCATTAATAATGTAATTAATTAAATGTAATTTCATCAGACTTCATGCTTCTATGTATGCCAAGTATAAATAAAAAGATAGATTTAACTACAGTAAGTTGTTTTATAAAGATTTATTCTGCCAAACTTAGCGAAAGCCAATATAAAGTATTTGGTAAGTAATTATTAACTTGCTGTAACTCTGCTTTATAAATTTTATAAAGTAAAGTTACTTCCCTACTTTATAAATCACCATTACTGTGGAACCAGTGGGCGGTTAGAAAATTTTACTACTAACAGAGATACAAAAGTGGGCAGTAGGTATAAAAAGGTTGACTACCCTTGTCCTACACCATTTCAGTCCAATCTCTTCTCTTCAATCTCTTTCAGTCCAATCTCTTCTCTTCAATCTCTTTCAGTCCAATCTCTTTCAGTCCAATCTCTTTCAGTCCAATCTCATTGGTTGATTGTTCTGTCAGAAAATTTCTCCTTATTTCTAGGTTGAATCTCTCCTTGATCAGTTTCCATCCATTATTCCTTGTCTGGCCTTCAGGTGCTTTGAACCCCTCCTCTCTGTGGCAGCCCCTCAAATATTGGAATACTGCTATCATGTCACCCCTGGTCCTTCTCTTCACTAGACTAGCCATGCCCAGTTCCTGCAACCCATTCATCATATGTTTTAGCCTCCAGTCCCCTAATTACCTTGATTGCTCTTCTCTGAACTTTTTCTAGAGTCTCATCATCTTTTTTATAGTGTGGTGACCAAAACTGGATGCAGTACTCTAGGTGTGGTCCAGAGGTGGTATTCAGCAGGTTCTGACCAGTTCTGGAGAACCGGTAGCAGCAATTTTGAGTAATTCAAAGAACTGGTAAATACCATCTCTGACTGGCCCCGCCCCCATCTATTCTCTGCCTCCGGAGTCCCAGCTGATCAGGAAGGAATGGGGATTTTGCAGTATCCTTCCCCTGCCATGCCCACCAAGCCACGCCCACCAAGCCAGCCACGCCAACCAAGCCACGCCCACAGAACCGGCAATAAAAAATTTTAAATCCCACCATTAGTGTAGTCTTACTAAAGCTTTATAGCGTGGTATTAGTACCTCATGTGATCTTGATTGAATCCCTCTGTTAATGCAATTTAGGATTGCATTGGCTTTTTTGACTGCCACTGGACACTGCTGGCTCATATTTAAATGATTGTCCACTAAGACTCCAATATCCCTCTGACAGCTACTGCTATTAAACCAAGTTTCAGTCAATCTATATATATATATATATATATATATATATATATATATATACGTTGGGTTTTTCTTGCCTAAGTGTAAGACTTTATTTTTACACTGAATTTCATTAGAAGGAAAGAAGGAATTACCTTTCATTCAAGGAAGGGCGGGAGGGAAGATAGAAAGAATGAAGGGAAAGAAGGAAAGAAGGAAGGAAATGAATACCCAAAACTAAGAGAAGGGAGAATAAAATAATAGATCTGAGTCAAATGTTGCTGAAAGCAACATAGTTCCTCAATCTTTCATGGTTGGCTGCCTGGAGCAGGGCGAGGGAGGAAAGGGGATGACTTTGTGGGAGGAGCAGGCAGACATGCATTTCCATGTGTGTGCAGGTGCCCATGATGTTCATGGTGACACTTACATGAGTGGGTCTGCAACTGTGTACAATAAGGCTCATGCAAGTGGGGCTGCAAGCACCCACAACAAAGCTTGCATGAGCACCTGAGATGAGGCTCATGTGAGTGGGGCCATGACAGCCCACAATGAGGAGAAACTTCCTGACAGTTAGAACAATTAATCAGTGGAACAGCTTGCCTCCAGAAGTTGTGAATGCCCCAACACTGGAAGTCTTTAAGAAGATGTTGGATAGCCATTTGTCTGAAACGATATAGGGTTTTCTGCCTAGGCAGGGGGTTGGACTAGAAAACCTCCAAGGTCCCTTCCAACTCTGCTATTGTAAAAAAATGAGGTTCATGTGAGTGGGGTTGTGAGTGCCAACAACAAGACTCGCATGAGTGGAACCGTGAATGCTCATGATTTCTCTTGTGTGATGGGGCCATGAGCGGTGAGTGGGTCTGCGATGCTTGCATGAGTGGGGCTGGAGTGCCTGTGACACACACGCTGGTGGGGCCATGCATGGCCTCTGCTCATGTGGCTCTGTGGTGATTAGGCCATGGCTGGTAGTGGGCCATGGTCCACAGGTTGGGAACCTGTGGCATAAAGAATATTTCCAGGATAATTAATATACGTAGCAGAAATATGTACTGTGGAGTGATATAGAATATTGATCACCACTTTAAAAAATGATCTAAAACCAGTTTGCTTCATTACTAAGATTCCTTCTTAGACCATCCGATCAATGAGATTATAAAAAAGAGGCTTACTATATAATTTGCTAATTATACATAGTAAACTGACCGATTGGTACAGAACTCCTCACCTTACAACTATTTGTTTAACAATGGTTTAAAGTTACAATGGTCTCAGAAAAATAACTCAGCCTTGAAGTTACAACTGTCATGTTACCCCCACAGTAACATGTTCACAATTTAGGTACTTGGCAACCAGCTCACATTTACAATGGGTGCAGCATCTTGCTGTCATATGATTGCAATTTGCAACATTCCCAGCCAACTTCTGATAAGCAGTCAACTGTCCAATTGGCGAATCCAGAAAAAAAAACTCCTGGAACATTATTTTACCAAGAGTATAAAACTTTACTGAATAAACTACATTGGCCCAGAAGAAATGAAACCAGATCTGGGTTTCCCACAAAAAAGCAAGCATAGTGAATTCCCCCCATTCCTTATGGGCCACCCACAATCCAATATGTCCACCAATCACTTCTGTTCATTTTGTTATGGGAAACAGCCAGCCACTCTGGGACATCTGCTCAATGTGTCCTTGGGATGCCAGCAATGTCTCATGGAAGCTGACAGATGCTTGAATACCATTCTTCCACCCTTGCATTCCATCCACCCTCCCCTTTTATTGTCAAGCTGCGAGTGAAGCAAAAATGGAAAGTGAGAGTCAGTCTTGACATGCTGACCCCCCAAAAAAGGGTAGACCTGAAACAAAAATGTACACATTATTACTACCAACCAAATGCTGCTGCATTCCTTACTGGGGCCGTTGGTACTTAGTGTGAAACTTCTTAACTAACCTTGCTATCCTGACATCTGGAGCAGCTACCCACTCGGTGTCTGTTAATGCCTTTCCACAGTACTAGATACTGTAACATTCCCTTGCGATATCTGGAGTCAAGAAACTTTTTTTACCTCATAGCGTTCCTCTCCTTTTACTAGGATGAGGGGAGGAGGTGGTTCTCTGACTGGTCTGAGCCCAGACTCTCAAAAGGGTTTAAAAAGACTAATGAAATACCAGATGAACCCACCTGAGGCTTTTTGGCAGCTCCACCATCACTGGATTTGTGATCCAGACAATCTGGAAAGGCTCTATGTATCCAGGACCTAAGTTTTTCCAAGGTTGCACCCAACGTCTTTTTCCAAGGTTGCCTCATGTTTAGATATTTGGTGGATAAATACACAAATCCCCCATTCTAAATTCTCTCGGGGGGGGGGGCTCTTCTCCAGGCTGCTTGCCTTTTTTTGACTTTCCCTAGCTCTATTCAGCACCTCATGCAGGGTGGCCCGCTTGGCTTTTAGAGTATCCATCCTAATGACACTGAGGATGGGGCTTTCTGTGGGAGCTCTGGCATGGGCATGAACTCAGTTCCCATGGCCACCTTGAAAGTGGTAAAACCTATGCGGCTGTGCACCAAGTTGTTATACACCACCGCTGAAAAGGAAGTCAGCTCAATTAGTCTGTTGATAATGTACATAACAGGGAAAATGTTGCTCTACTAATGAGTTGTCATGTTCAGCATCCCCATCGGTACTAGGATGATAGGCAGAGCTAAGTCCCTGGGAGGAGACTATCATTTTTAAAACTTCCCATCAAAACTTTGGTGAATTGCATCCCCCTGTCCAAGATAATGCACTTTGGGACCCTATGTAGTCTGTAGATGTGTTGCACAAACATCTTTGCTAGGCCCCAGGCTAAAGGAATCTTCAGAGATGTCACAAAGTGTGCTTGCTTCGAAAACAGGTCAATGACTGTGTTCCCAGCACTCTAAGGCAATTCCATGATAAAGACCATGGATATCTCCTCCCATGGGTCAGCTAGGTTGGCTACCAGCTGTAGCAAGCCTGGAGGCTTTCCAGGTAGGTGCTTCATGGAGGCACACATATGTTAACTGGCCACTTAGGCTTCTATGTCCTTTTTCATTTTTGGTAACCAAAACTATCTCTTTGTCAAATGATGGGTCTTCACAAACCCCAAATGCCTTGCAGGTTTCAGGTCCTGGGTCCTCTACAGGACCAAGGCTCTCTGGCTGGCTGGGACATACAATTTACTCCCTTTCCACACCAAGCCCTCCTTTCATATCAGGTCATCTTTATGTCTCTGGAACCACTCGTCTGCTCCCAAGTCTTCTTTTAATGACTGCGTCAATGAGTCCTCAGCCAGCCGCAGAGAGACTGTTCTCTGCTGTTTCGTAAGCACTGGCGCTGCAAACTGCTTGGACAGGATGGTAGCATTAACTACTTTGGGCACTTCTGTACTGGAGCATGCAAGAATTTCTGCTAAGAAATTCTTCACCCCCGGTAAGTAGCATGGGTGAAATTGAAACAGTTAAAATACTGAGCCCATCGGACCTGTTCAGGGGATAGCTTCCTCGGGGTCATTAATGCCTCCAGGTTCTTGTGGTCTCTCCACACTTCCAATGGAATCTTACTATCCTCTGAAAATTGCCTCCAAGTCAGAAGAGCCCATAAGATCTCATAAGCCTCCTTCTCCCAGATGGTCCATGGCCTCTCAGTATCAGATAACTTGTGAGACACATAGACATAGGGTTGCAACTCCCCTTTTTCATTCCTCTGCAGTAAAACTGCCCCTATTACCACATCACTGGCATCTGCCTGGATCACAAAGGCTAATCTGGGTTTGGGTGCATCAAGAGTGGCTCTGCAGTAAAGAAATGCTTCTGCTTTTCGAAGGCCACTTGGCATTCAATGGACCAATTTAGAGGCTGGGCCACCAATGTGCCCCCCCCCCCATCTTGATCAAGTTGGTAATGTAAAGACTGTCTGGGCAAATGTGGGCAAATGTGGGGATGGAAAAAGTAAAAGTACTCAAATCCCAGGAAGCTCTGTAACTGCCTCCTGATCCAAGGGGCCTCCCATTCCAGAATTGCCCTCACCTTACCTGGATCCATTTCCATCCCATCCCAACCCAGCATGTCTCTCATGAGAGGTGGGGGGATACATATTCTCGATGCAGATACAATTCAGTCCATGGTAATCCACACACACAGTCTAAAAAATCCCATCTTTCTTCTCTTGGAAAAGCATAGGAGCAACCATCCTTGACTTCGTTGGCTGGATAAATCTCCTGGCTAAGTTCTTGAATATAAACCCCCTGCCTTGGCATCATGGAATACATCTTTCGCTTGGGTAATTTGCCCACTGGCAAGAACTCAATAGCACAGCCTATAGGGTGATGAGGCGGGAGCACATCTGGTTCCCTTTCGCTGAATGCCTAAAGTAGGTTGCAGTATTCATTCGGAATGAGCTCTAACTCTTTGCTTCCCTTTAGTGCATTTGCCAACTCTGCTTTCACTTTCCTAACTGCAGGCTCATGGCTGGTGTTTGGCTTTTTTTCTGGCTTCTCCTGGCTTGCTGCTTTCTTTCTTATTCTCCAATGGTTGCTGTTCCAACTACAGATGCAGAGGTGGTAGTCAGCAGGTTCTGACCAGTTCTGGAGAACTGGTAGCGCAAATTTTGAGTAGTTCAAAGAACCATTAAATGTCACCTCTGACTGGCCCTGCCCCCATCTATTCTCTGCCTTCTGAGTCCCAGCTGATCAGGAGGAAATGGGGATTTTGCAGTAACCTTCCCCTGGAGTGGGGTGAGAATGGGGATTTTGCAGAATCTTCCCCTGGAAGAGGGTGGGAATGAAGATTTTACAGTATCCTTCCCCTGCCATGCCCATCAAGTCATGCCCACCAAGCTATGCCATGCCCACCAAGCCACGCTTACAGAAGCAGTAGTAAAATCTGTGAATCCCACCACTGTACAGACGGATTCATTTTCCTCAATCAGGCTTGTTCTAGGTCTCTGGTCTCAGTCATTCCAGGAGCCACAATAAAATGGATAATCTCTATGTGGTTCCCATCCCTGAGGTTTACTGGCTCCATTAGGCAAGTTGCTGGTGCCCCTCCTGTAAGGGAACCGTCTAACAGGGAGAATCTCATGGGTTGCCTTAACTTCCTCAGCCTCAGTTCTAGTTTCTCCAATGTCTGAAGGCTAATTAGGCACTGAGTGCACCCTGAGTCCAACAAGGCTGTGAGGGTTGTCGTCCCCCTTACTCCTGAAGAGGGCACCAAAACCTCCACCTGGGTCACCATAGCGATGATAGTGCCATTTACCATCGAGTCGTCTTCCCCTTTGCTTGTAGAAGACCAAGCCATGTTTGTCGTGGGTCAGAGTTCCCTCCCCTTTGCTGGATTGGGGAGAGACCTCCATGACCTATTGAGCCACCCATGCTTTCTCCTTTGGCTTCATGGTTGGTTTCTCAGCTTTGGTTAGGCCATGGCTAACCATACTGGTTATGGCATGAGGCAATCAACTGCTTGGTGGCCTTCCTTCCCACATTGAAAACATGATCCTGGGCTCCAGCAGGGTTTCTCCCCAAATGGCAGGGGATACATCCCCACTTCCTCCACAAGGCACTGGGCATTCTCAGGCAGGTGGGGCTGGTTCTTATGTGCAGTGCTCTTCTGGTACTTCATCAAGTCAAGCTTCACATTTGTGGCTAACTGGTACCACGTTCAAAGGTCATGGGACATTCCCCCCAGGCAGGCAGTTGTTATACAGCTCCTTGTTCAATTCTTCCAGAATTGGTAGACCAGCATACCCTCAGGCCAATCTCTCAGGTAAAGTTATGAAAATCTTGGATTTACTCTGCTACAGGCTGCTTGCCTTGCTGTAGGGAGTGGATGTGGGTCTCTGCATGCCAGGCTGTTGTGGGGTTTTTGAATCTGTGTCACAATGCCTGTATAAAAGTGTCCAGGTCTTTCAGCTTTAGAGCCCCCATGTCACAGAGAGACACCAGCCATCAGGCTGCACACCCCTCCAGGTTAGATATAATAGGATTGACCCAGGCTTGCTCATCCAGGTACATTGCTCCATGACATTCCATATAGTTCCAGACCTGGGTCAGGAAGTAGGCCAAGTTGTCATGTTGCCTATCAAACATATCTGCTGTGAGTTCTCTCACACTAAGACATAGCCAGATGGCAACCCCAGTACTGCCAGTGGTGCATGAATAGGGATTCTGACTGCTGCTGGGGCTGTGTGTGCTGGTCCTTGCCCCACTGGTGGGGAGGCAGCAGGGACAGGAGCTGTCATCCCTTGGCAGAGGGCTCCCATCACCCCAAGTGTCAGATGTGCCTCCCTCAATAACCAAGAAAGAAAACTTCTAACTCCATTGTTCGTGGAATTAAAATACTTTTACTGGTTATGAAAAGATAGCTTCAAAAGTAAAGCAAGATCTGAGCCAGAAAGGCGCGAACCCATATATATCAAACAATTTCCCAACCCCCTCCCCTCAATGATCCCTACCCCAATGTCCAATCTGCAACTCTCTAAGGTGTCATGTGGGTTGCATCTCCAGACAGCATCAGTATGTTGGTATGCAGGACGATTGGCCTTGACCAGGTCCAAACATCAGCCATCAGCATGTGCAGAAGATGGTGAGAAGAAAACTCCCTTTATCATATCACCTCCAGTACCATTTAGTCCCATCCCAAATACCATGCCCCCCCCCCCCATTTCTATGGCAGTAAGCAAAGTAAGTAAGCAAAGCAGAGGCTGACATCAAGTGGGGTCAGCACCATCAGCTGTAGGAGGGGAGGAGACAGAGTAGGCAGCAGTTTCATGGCACCTGTCCCAACTCCCTTGATTGCTGCAGTGAGGTAACTCCCCAGATTTTCAGTCTGCAGAACTTCCCCCTCAGCTGTTCCATTGACAGACTGGGAACTGTGACTGGGAATTTCCACTCTGCTGTGTCATCCCACTCGGCTACTTGCCTATCCTTCCACTTGCTCCCCTGGGTCACTATGACTCCAGGGGGGATCAGTTGGTCCTCTGCTTTCACCAGGTTCCCCATGTGGCTCACGCACCAGTCCTTGAGGCCTGAATAGGACCCTTCCAATTGCTCTCTCCCCCTCTCTCCCTCTCTGAGTGTGGGCTGTTGCTCCAGCTTCTCAGCCCTCTTTTTGGGGAGTGTGCATGCTGCTTGCATCTCAGCTTCAGTTTGGGCCGCCAACAGAATCTCTCAACAGGAGGCTTCCCCCTGGCTTGCCCCCCCCATCCATTCTTTATTGGTTGTTGACATCTCGAAGCTGCCAACCTACTGGTGGGGTTGAGGCAGGTTGCTACATAGAGAGTTGGTTTAATGTCAACTGTTCAGTTGGAGAATCCAGAAAAAGAAACTCCTAGGACATTATTTTACCAAGAGTATAAAACTTTACTGAATAAACCATGTTGGCACAGAAGAAGTGAAACCAACTCTGGGTTTCCCATTCAAAAGCAAGCATAATTAAATTCCCCTTTCCCTATGGGCCACCCACAGTCCAATATATCCACCAATCACTTCTGTTCATTTTGTTATGAGAAACAACCAGCCACACTGGGACATCTGCTCAATGTGTCCTTGGGATGCCAGCAGTATTTCATGGAAGCCAACAGATGCTTGGATACCATTTTCCACCCTTGCATTTCATCCACACACACACCCCTTTTATTGTCAAGCTCTGAGTGAAGCAAAAATGTAGGTGAAAGTGCAAGTAAGTGTTGACACAAAGTCAATTGAGGAAGCCAGATTCACTTAATGACTATGGTAAAAAGGGTTGTAAAATTGGGTCTGGTCATGTGATGACTTGCTTAACTACCACATCACTTAGTGACTGAAAGTCATAAATTGAGGACTGTCTGTAGTTACCTGGATTGATTTTGTCACCTTTTTAATATTTTACTGTTTCTTGGAGATGTTAATGTTAGTGAATAAGGCAGACATATCAAACTCAAGGCTGCAGGCCAGATCTAGTTAGATCTGACTCATGGGGCCACTCTGGAGATAGTGAGGGGCCAGCCCCCACAGCCTAGGTCACTCTTGTCTGGGCACTCGCCCTGGGTATGTGCACAGGAGGTGGTATGCAGGGGTAAAATCAACTTATCGCCACTTCGCAAACACACTCACACCCACATCACCCCAAATTTGGAGACTTTTATCCACATCTGAGCTTGCAAACTGCCAATCATGCCTGGACTTGGGGAGAAGGCCCTCTCCTTCCTCTGTGATAAAAGTCCCCAAACTTGGAATGCAGTGTGTGTGCATGCACATGTGTGCATGTATGTGCTTGGCGGCCAGCAGTTTGGGGAGTCTAGGAGCTTTTGCCGTACCGAATTGTCTCTGTGTTGAGTTAACTGGTGCGACTTGTTCCATCCTGACCCAGCCATCCCGAGTCAGCTGCACCCAGTGTGCAGCATCAAGCTAGCCATGGCCACCTAGTCATGGCGACCCGGCTGTAACCACCCAGGCATGCCTACCCAGATATGCCCACTTGGCCACTGCAAGTCATCATAGTTTTATATGCAACTGGCCCTTTGAGGGCAACCATAATGCTGATACGTCTCTCAATGAAATTGAGTTTGACATCTCTACTCTAAGTGTTCAGCAGTTGAGTCATTTACAATAGAGACCAAATCTAATGGCGACTTGTGTCAGTCTTCATTTCCAATATCAATACCTTGTATGAAGCAAAGCAAACCAAATATGTGGCAACTTGCTGAATCTAAATACAGGTTACTGAAAAGGAAGGGGAGAAATTTTGTCAGAACTCATTCTGGCACTGAAGTCCCTCGTTAAAATCTTCTCTGAATTTGGGAATTGGGCTATCAGTTCAACAATCACTCTTCAAGAAATGTCCCAAATTGTCTTCATTTCTGAGACATGTAGGATGTTATATGTTAATCAGTAGCAAATCTTATGATGCACTTTTAATTCAGTAGTCAAAGCAAATCTGTTGAGGAAAAATGGGGCATGACACAGTTGTACAAAGTTTTGAAGAAATAAATGTAGCAATCTCTCCATTAGCACACCCACTCTTTAGGCTAGGTGTTAGTATCAAGGAGACATTGTGTAGTTGCTCAATTTTATGGAGTGGAGCTCCCATCTTTCTTGGAGAAAGTAAAATTATCAAATTATAAGAAAAGCAGGTTTGTCATATATAGCATGCAATCCAGCTATAATCCAGGAAAGCAGATAGATATTGGGAAGACACTTTCCAGAGAATGATAATTGAAAGAAATCTGGTGAGATTTGTGGCTCAGAATCAAAGTATTTACATTGTTGTTTTTAAACATTGAAGTGGTTGGATTATTAGATTTCCGTTGGATTTCATTAAAGACTCATGAGTTGACTTTGTTTCTCTAATATAGACCAGTGGAAAGTGAGCTGGGTGTAAAGGGTTGGTGGTTTACTTTTGTTCTACTTTCACTGTAGAAGAAGTTCAAGGGTTTTTTTTTTAACTGGAGATGAATGGGAAGAGTGTATAATGAATTTACCTGAAGCTGGGAAATCAATGATTTTGACAGCTTGAGTTTGAAGGAGCAGATCATTTACAATTTTTCCAGAGCACTAGACGTTGCAGTCATAATCCCAAATCAGCTTTGAGATGTAAAGTAATAAAAACTTTTAAAAAAATTGTCCAGTCTTTTCAAATAGTGCCATTTGTTACTTGGGAACTGTTAAAAAGTTCTGAGATTTCTTCTGGTAAAAATGCTGGAGCTAAAAAGTTTTCTGATCTTAGTTTCTGTGAAAGTGGAAGATAATTCTTGATTCCTTCCCTATGGCATTTCTTTATGTGCCTGAACACTGATACCATCTTCTTTTCTCCGGACTGAATATCTCCAGTTTCTTTAGCCTATTTTCCTTGAACATAGCCTCTGCATCATATTTCTCTGAATCTACTGTAATCTGTAAATATCTGTCTGTAAATGTAATGTCCAGTCAAACACAGTATTTTAGGTCTGGTATCACATGTTCAGAGTACAGAGGAATAAGACTTCATGCATCTTTCACAAAATGCTTCATTTAATGCAGGCAACAACTGTATGTTTTTTCTTCCAGCAGTTCACTCAGAACCAAGCTCTTCTTCAATGTAGTGTTCCCAAACATGAATCCCTCATTTCGTATGAGTATCCCCTTTTTTTCGTGCATAGTTTCTGTTATTTTATACTAATGTCTAATAACATTCCTCATGGTATGTTTATATAGGTTTTAATGGTTGCTTTAACTATATTGCTGCTTTGTTAATCTTGAGCATCATTTGTTGGTAGAAAAGATGGAACATAAATCCCAGAATGATTACACTTGCTGCAACCATTTTCAACTACTATCTATTCATCAATCAGATTCAATCAGTCAGCTTTTAAAGGCTGTTTTAAAATATTTAATAAGTGACTTATATAATTATATAGCCACCAAATCCCCTTTGGATCTTACTAGAGCTCTCTTGCTGATTATAAATCTTGGACATATTAATTTAGGAGTTGACTGTCTTTTAAATAGTCTGATTTCAATCAAATTGGGGTTTCAAAGATGCATCTGAACCTGGAGAAAAACCAGCAACTGGTATCTGGAAGAGAGAATTGGTGTTGAAGTAACATGGTTTTGGTCCTCCTAAGTAACTGCATGGTGCATGAACAGAAGCTTCTGAATTATTTTCAAAGGCAGTTTCAATAGTTCACCAAGATAGGAACCCATTTGGCAGATTCTGATCTCCCTAAGTCTGGGGGAACCTGGTAAATCAGCCACAATTGGAAACCCCTTTTTCTCCAGACACAGTAGCATCTGCTCCTCTGCATATTATTACAGGTATAGTTTAATTAAACATTTGAGGATATGGTGTACCATCTCTTTGCAAAAGGACTCAATCAGATACTCTTTAGTTATTCTTTTCTTTTTCTATAATTGAAAAAAAATCATCTGATTTACAGGTAGCCTTACAGGTAGTAGATAATTTCAGTTGGAAATGCCAGTCATTGGGGTAGGAAGCTCATGCCAAGAGCACTTTTTCTATAGTGAAAAGTGCTTATCTGACCAAATTTTTAAAAAGTGCAAGCGTCAGAAAGATTCCTATGTGGCAATGTCATTTTGAAAACTTTAAAACCTCATGAACACAGTTTTGATCTGAAATGGATATGATAAAGAATATTATGACCCCTCCCCTTGCCCAGAATAAAAGTCAGGTGGTCGAGGCTCCCTTTTATAATTTATGTAAAGAGTGTTTTACATTCTCTGAGTCTGAACCCAAGGAAGTTTACAAAGAAAACATAAAACAAGGGAGATTAAAACAGAATAAAACTAATTTAAAAACTGAACTATTTTTAAAACAAGAGAATCAATCAATGGGCTTCTCTCTGCCAATGCTTTCAAAACAGTTTTCATTAAATATGTAGAAGACAGCCATGAAAAGACCAGGAAAAGATTAAGGAAGGTTTAGATGAAGAGTTATGGGATTGAAGCAGGGATCATGTTGTTCAGTTCTGCACAGATGCTTATAAAAATAAATCAACAGAGAATGGAGAAGATGGATAAGGAGTATGGGTGGAGATTTAATTCTATGCCCCAATCAAGATCATGATTTACCTCAATTCTCCAGCAAGCAATTGTACATTGCTAGGTAATATGAATAACATCTATCTAGTTTGGCAATCCTGATTCTAGCAGCTATCAACTTACCTTCTTAGTTATTCCATTGAGTCTTGAAAGCATATTTAATTATATACTTTGAGACAAGGGATACACAGAAATATCCTTGTTCCCAGAGAATCTATTTAAATGCCTTGAAACTATTAAAATATCTGACAAAGTATGGGAAATCAGAATTATTTCTACACATACTTAACATCTGCTACAGTAGATATATTTTAAAGGAAAAGACAGAAGGGGGGCACACTTTTGGTGTAACTAATAGTTCCAATGTGCGCTTAATGTGCAATTTTAATAAAGCTATGCCATGGCAGGAAAGGAGGTGAGGTAATAATTTATGGGAAATCCTTTGTAATGGAAAAAGAGGCAAATTGCCTCGTGTTTTTTCTGGCCAAGAGGAAGATTCATGGCTCTCATACAGCAAACCAAGCCATTTTTCCATAATCAGTTTGTACTGTAGGAAGACTGACAATATAACCCTATCTTTTAAAAAAATCCTTCACATTTACTCAGTTTTTCAAACTACTTTCTTGATATACCCATCAGTCTATTGTTTTAAACACAAATTCCAAGTTTAACAATTACACTAAGAATACATCAAAATACTTCTATTCTTTCAAAGCAATTCTCAGCTCAGAAAATAATGGACATTCATAAATAATGTGCCAGCTCTTGTTATCTGAATGATTTAAATTTTAGATTAAAAATGCACTCTTATTTTTCAATATTATATGACACCCAATTTTCAGTGATTCTGAGTGGTTGTTATGCCAGTTTCTATCTTAATTCCTACTTTAATCCAATCTATTGTAGTACTGGATTAAGCTAGAAATTAATTCCATGAATGTTGTTACTAGGCACAATTGGTTATTAAAATAGTGATTCTGAAAGGGTTGTTGTTGTTTTTGGCACATTGTGAATGTCCCATCTAGAGATATCAAGATAGTAGGAAGCCTGGAAGCCTCCTCATGCTGCAACAACTTGTCTCCCAAGGTCAAGAGGTTTTCTTCTCTCATTAACACTCAGGAGGGCCATGAAGAACTTTGAGGGCATAAAGATAGCCAGGCTTTTGCACAGCTGTTCAGTAGGTATCATCTATCTATCATCTATCTATCTATCTATCTATCTATCTATCTATCTATCCATCCATCCATCCATCCATCCATCCATCCATCCATCCATCCATCCATCCATCTATCATTTATGACTATTTTGTAATAAAAAGCAAGTAAGATTTGTTTAATAACTTCAAATATTGATGTAATACTGCAGCTGATCCAATGTTACTGCATTTTGGCCAGTAGCATACTAGTCCAGAGAAATCCTGCATGGAGACAAGCTTTGACAATGAAATTATGATACTCCATAGCGATAGAGACTTGAAGATGAATTTAGACAGTAATATTGTTATCCCTTCATCATCCACTCTTGGCATGCCTGTTCCTGTCCGATACAATAAGCTACATCATTGATATATTTAAAGTAATTATGGAATGTATTTATTTCATTCAAAAATGGTTTGAAATATAATAGAGTGTACACACTTATTATGGACAAAATTAGTGGACCAGATCAATGCTGTCGATATAGTTTACTTGGACTTCAGTAAAGCATTTGATAAGGTAGACCATAACCTGCTACTAGATAAAGTAAAAGAATGTGGGTTGGACAGCATCATCACCAGATGGATTCGTAACTGGCTGACCAACCGCACTCAACGTGTAGTCCTCAATGGAACTGCATCTACATGGAGGGAAGTATGCAGTGGAGTACCCCAAGGCTCTGTTTTAGGCCCAGTACTCTTCAACATCTTCATCAATGATTTGGATGAGGGAATAAATGGGGAACTCATCAAATTTGCAGATGACACCAAGCTGGCAGGAACACCCAACACTCCAGAAGACAGGCTTAAGATCAGTGACGTGCGATGAGGTTTATGACTGGTGAGGCACTGACACAGTGCTGAGTTTCAAATATTTTTAGACTTGTGGACTTCAACTCCCAGAATTCCACAGCCAGGCGTGCTCAGTTCCAATTTAAAGCGACAGCATTTGTTTTTCTCCTTTGCTCCTTCTTTCTTTTTCTTCTCCTTCCCCTCCTTCCTCCCTCTCTCCCTTCCTCCCCCTCTCTCAAACACACACACACACACACACACACACACAGAGAGAGAGAGAGAGAGAGAGAGAAGTTGGATTGGACTATCTCTCCTACCCCTTCCCTCTCTCACTCACTCTCAAACAAACCCCCCCACACACAAAAGTTGGATTGGATATCTTTTCCAGTGGCTTGAAAGCAGCTCCTCTGCCATCCCTCCCCCATTCCCCTGCTGCCTTTCCCAAACACCTCCACCATTGCAAATGCAGCCTGCTGTCTGGGTGGGAAATGCCTGGAACACAATAAAGCCCACCCACCACCTCCTGCTGGCAGGCTGGGGTGAGAGGAGAGGCAGAGAAGCCAGAGGGGAGCCGAGCCTTCCAAAAGAAAGAGCCTGGGGGGAAGTGTGTGTACTACAGCATGGCTCTTTGCCTGGCTTCCTGCCTCCTCCTGTGGTCTCCTCGGTGCTCGCTTGTGCTCTCCCTCCCCAAGTGTAGTTTGATTGCAGGTGGAGCCACGTTGCCTTTTCAAACTTGTAATCAGTGAAGCTGGGCTAGATTTTTATATAGTTTTATCCAGCTGTGTGTGTGTGAGAGAGAAATGAATGGGGGCCTGGGGAGGAAGTCACTACACTTGGGGAGGGAGAGCACCAGTGAGGTTAAGCAGAGTCATCCACGGTGAGGCAGCAACTAGCTCAGCTTTTTCCTTTTCCTTTTTTTTTCATGATGAGAGTGGTGAGGCTGTGCCTCACTTGCCTCACCTGACTGCACGTCACTGCTTAAGATACAGAAGGATCTCGACAAACTTGAACATTGAGCACTATCTAATAAAATGAAATTCAGTGGTGAAAAGAGTAAGTTTCTACATTTAGGCAAGAAAAACGAAATGCACAGGTACAGTATAGGTGGTACCTTCCTCAATAGTAGTAACTGTGAGAGGGATCTTGGAGTCCAAGTGGACAACCATTTAAATATGAGGCAGCAGTGTGCAGCAGCTGTCAAAAAAGCCAACGCAGTTCTAGGCTACATAAACAGAGGGATAGAATCAAGATAACGTGAAGTGTTAATACCACTTTATAATGCCTTGGTAAGGCCACACTTGGAATACTGCATTCAGTTTTGGTTGCCACAATGTAGAAAAGATGTGGAGACTCTAGAAAGAGTGCAGAGAAGAGCAACAAAGATGATTAGGGGACTGGAGACTAAAACATATGAAGAATGGTTGCAGGAACTGGGTATGTCTAGTTTAATGAAAAGAAGGACTAGGGGAGACATGATAGCAGTGTTCCAATATCTCAGGGGTTGCCACAAAGAAGAGGGAGTCAAACTATTCTCCAAGGCACCTGAGGGTAGAACAAGAAGCAATGGGTGGAAACTAATCAAGGAGAGAAGCAACGTAGAACTGAGGAGAAGTTTAATCAGTTGCCCCCGGAAGTTGTGAATGCCCCAACACTGGAAGTCTTTAAGAAGACTTCCGTGCATGTATGTCTGTGTATATATGTATGTTTATATATGTCTTAGTGTACGCCGCCCCGAGTCCTGCCCGGAAAGGGAGCGGCTAATAAATCCAAATTTATTATTATTATTATTATTATAAGATGTTGGATAGCCATTTGTCTGGAATGGTATAGGGCAGTGATGGTGAACCTATGGCACGTGTGCCACAAGTGGCACACGGAGCCATTTGTCAGGGCACGCGAGGTGCTGCCCTGTCAGCTGGCCAGCGCGCATGCGAGGCGCTGCCCTGTCAGCTGGCCAGCGCGCATGCGCGCGCTGGCCAGCTTAGTTCACCTTTTTAAAAGCTATTTTTCGCCTTCCCCAGGCTCCAGAGGCTTTATAGGAGCCTGGGGAGGGTGAAAAGAGCCTCCCCCCGCCCCCCCGGAGGCTTCAGGGACCGTCCCTGAAGCCTTCGGAACGCTTAAACCACCCTCCGAGCAAACCGGAAGTGACTTCCGGGTTGCTCGGAGGGTTGTTTTAAGCGTTCCGAAGGCTTCACGGACTGTCCGAGGCTTCCCTGATGCCTTCGGAGCACTTAAAACGACTCTCTGAGCAAACCGGAAGTGACTTCCGGGTTGCTCGCAGGGTGGTTTTAAGCGCTCCGAAGGCTTCAGGGACCGTCCGAGGCTTCCCTGATGCCTTCGGAGCGCTTAAAACGATCCTCCGAGCAAACCGGAAGTGACTTCCGGTTTGCTCGGAGGGTGGTTTTAAGCACTCCGAAGGCTTCAGGGAAGCCTCCGGACGGTCCCTGAAGCCTCCGAAGGGCCTCCGGGGGAGGCTCTTTTCACCCTCCCAGGCTCCTATAAAGCCCCTGGAGCCTGGGGAGGGCAAAAAAAGCATGTAAAAATGGGGGAGGGCGTGCGTTGTGCATGCATGCGCACTGGGGGGGTCGCGCGTTGCATTATGGGTGTGGCACGCCCACACTCGACCCCCCTGCGCTCCCCCCACTTGTGGCACGCGAGCCAAAAAAGGTTCACCATCACTGGTATAGGGTTTCCTGCCTAGGCAGAGGGTTGGACTAGAAGACCTCCAAGGTCTCTTCCAATTCTGCTATTGTATTGTATTGTATTATATTGTGTTGTGTTGTGTTGTATTGTATTGTATTGTATTGTATTATTTTATCTTATTATTTATCCTAATGTGCTTTTAGACTAAGTTAGCCTTGAGAAGTAAACTTCCACAATTTTCACAGAAAACCTACAAATACATGTGATATGGTTTCAATTTTCAGGAAGGAAGGAAAGAAGGAAGGAAGATTAATCTTGTGGTTTCTCATTTTATCCTTCTACAGTATATACTTAACATGTTCCACATTTGCATTTTAAATGCTATTTTCAAACTCTGATATTTATTGCCACTCTTCAGTGGAGTTTATCTCACTTTTATTTCAAAAGCTGCAGACTTTTCATTTACATATCAGCATTAGTTGTATGAGAGTCTTCTTTTCATTATCATATAGACTTTCTAAACAAATAGAAGTAGATCTGTTACCACAGCAGAGATCTACTACTCCATCATACAAAGAATGTAGGTTTCTCATTTGCAAAAGTGTTCTTTCACACAGCATGCTGAAATTTTAGAAATGATACTGCCTTGGTGGCAAAATATTGTTTAAGTGAAGAAATATTGCGCTTTCACTAAAAGAAAAAGCTACCGGTATTTTTTATTTCTCCATTACTATGAGCAGCTGTTGGAAAACTCAAGTTCTTCTAAACATAAAGTCTGGCTGTAAATACCTACTTCTTGGTAAGATAAAAAAATGTAGGATAAATAGAATCAAAACCAGTTGTATTTGTAATTGGCTGACAAACCGTACTCAATGAGTTGTCCTTAATGGTACTTCATCTGCATGGAGGGAAGTAAGCAGTATGGTCCCATAGGGTTTCATTTTAGGCACAGTAATCTTCAATATCTTTATAAATGATTTAGATGAGGGAATAGAAGGGGAACTCATCAAATTTGCAGATGACACTAAACTGGTAGGAATAGCCAACACCCCAGAAGACAAGCTCAGGATTAAAAAAAATCTTGATAGACTTGAAGAAAGGGCCCTATCCAACAACATGAAATTTAATGTGGAGAAAAGCGAGATTTTACACTTAGACAGGAAAAACGAAAGGTAAAAGTACAGATTAGGCAAATTCTGACTCAAAAACATAAATTGTGAGAGTGACCTTGGAGTCCTAGTGGACAATCACTTCAATATGAGCCAGCAGTATGTGGCAGAAGCCAAAAAGCTAATACAATCCTTGGTTGTATAAACAGAGGCATAGAATCAAAATCATGTGAAGTATTAGTACCACTTTATAAAGCCTTAGTAGTAATATTCCAGCCCTACACCTGGAATACAATGCATTCAGTTTTGGTCACCACATTACAAAAAGAGGTTGAAACTTTGGAAAAAGTACAAAGAGGAGCAACTAAGATTATTACAGTCCTGGAGGCTAAAAACATATGAAGAATGGTTGCAGGATTTGGGTTTAGATAGTAGTAAAAAAAAGGGCTGGGGTGACATGATAGCAGTATTCCAGTTTTTGAGAGATTGCCACAAAGAGAAGGGGGTCAAGTTATTTACCAAAGCATCTGTAGGCAGGACAAGGAACAACGGATGAAAACTACAGAAGGAGAGAAGCAATCTGGAACTAAGGAGAAACAGTGAGGACAATTAGCCAGTGGAACAGCTTGCCTTCAGAAGTTCTAGGTGCTTCTTTACTGGAGGTTTTTAAGAAGAGACTGGACAGTCAACTTGTCTGAAATGGTATAGGGCAGGGGTGGCGAACAAGTTCGACAAAAAGAGCCAAAATTTTAAACTGTGAGAGTCAGAGAGCCACACCACGCAGTGACCTGCCAAAACAGACCCGGAAGCAATGTTCCCTCTAATTTTTTTTCGATGTGAGCAGAAAAGTATAGTGTTTGAGCGGCACATTTTCATGCCTGAGCACCCGAATTTTTTTCACAGATGTCACCTAAGACAACAATGAAATCAGTATTATTTGAAACTCAAAGTTATGTTTCTTCAAGGTACCCGCTTAATTCAAAGTGTTATATAATATCAGTATCACTTAACAACGCCCCTGCTTAGCAACCAAAATGTTGGCTCAGAAACTCTGGCATTTGAAGCACGCAACTATTATTATTATTATTATTATTATTATTATTATTATTATTATTATTATTATTATTATTATTATTATTATTATTATTATTATTATTATTATTATTATTTATTTCTTTAGATTTCTAAACCGCCCCCTCTCCCAAAAAGGGACTCGGGGTGGTGTACAGTCAGATAAAATGCAGATAAAATACATGAATAACAATATAAATAATATAAAACAATTGAATACTAAACATTTAGGTGGAGGAGATGAGACTGTACAAGAAAGCTGTCTTAAAGCTGTCAAGTTACAAGACCCTTGCACCCCTAACCCTTTAGGGAAAAAAAACCCCAGGGGTCTTCAAACCTGACAGCTTTAAGATTTGTGGACTTCAACTCCCAGAATTTCTCCTCCAGTCCTGTTGGCTCAGGAACTCTGGCATTTGAAGCATGGAAGTCTTAAAGCTGTCAAGTTACAAGACCCTTCCACCCCTAGAAAAAAAATGCAGAGGTCTTCAAACCTGACAGCTTTAACACTTGTGGACTTCAACTCCCAGAATTCCTCCTCCAGTCATGTTGCAGCGACGTCATCTGCGTGGATCTGCTCCATCTTTGCTTTCTTCATTGTGGGCAGGGCTTCTGCTGAAGATGCCGACGAGTACGAGTTGCCACCAGAATAACTGCTGCTACCTCCTCCTCCTCCTCCTCCTCCTCCAACAGA
Organism: Natrix helvetica; assembly: GCF_964273705.1. NCBI lineage: Eukaryota > Metazoa > Chordata > Lepidosauria > Squamata > Natricidae > Natrix > Natrix helvetica. The sequence continues at coordinate 114,845,295 of NC_138552.1, read as the reverse complement.
ATCACCAGATTTGCTCCTGAGCTCAGCGCTGGGTTACCTCTGCCCCCTCCCCCTCCTCCGTGCTTTTGAGGAGCCATGAGGCTTTTTTTCCCCTGCTCCCCCCCCCCGCCTTCCTACTGGCTCCTGCAGCCTCATGGCTCCTCAAAAGCACGGCGGAGGAGGAGGAGGGGGCAGGGGTAACCCAGCGCTGACTGAGCTCAGCTGCTCCGAGCGGAGGGGAGGCGCCGCTGCCACGCGCGGAGATGTCGGCTGGAGCTTTGGCGGCTTCATCTCAGCCGCAGCGCCGGGCGGCAAATCCGGCAGTGCTGCTGTTAGAGGAGGAGGAGGAGGAGGTGGCAGCAGTTCTTCCGGTGGCGGTGGGGGCTTTGGGGCTTCACAACTAGCCTCAGTCACCCCGTGCTCCTCAAAGCAAGTCTGGGGAAGTCCTTTGCAGGCGGCCCGTTCTAGCTGCCTGCAAAGGACCTCCCCAGCTTCCAAAAGGGAGCGCGCGATCCGAGCCACAGTATACAAAATAATGATAAGAGGCAAAGAGCCTCATTCATTTTGGCCGGGAGCCACATGCGGCTCGAGAGGCGCGTGTTCGCCACCCCTGGTATAGGGTCTCCTGCTTGAGAAGAGGGTTGGACTAGAAGACCTTCAGGGTCCCATCCAGCACTATTGTAATTGATATATGTGTCAGCCTCTGCTTTGCTGCTTGCTTTCGGCTGCCATTGAAACGGGGAGGGGGGTAGATAATTGGTATTTGGGAGGGGAAGCTTAAGCACAGGAGTGAATGAAGAAGGGAGTGATTTTCTCACCACCTACTGCGCGTGCTGCAGATAGTGGAATTGCCGCCAAGGCCAACCGTCCGGCATACCAACCTGATGATGGGTTTTGAAGCTGCAGCCCACATGACACCAGTGGGGTGTGCGGATTGGACTGGGGGTTGGGGTTACTAGGGGGAGGGAGTTGGGTCACATATTGATATCTATGATTACGCACGCTTTTGCCTCAGATCTTGCTTTGCTAGGTACTTTCTACTCATAACCAGTAAAAGTACTCTTAATTCTGAAAAATGGAGTTGAGTGGTTTCTTTCTTGGTTACTGATGGAGGCTGCCCTGACAATATGTCTATGAAGATTCTCAGTCATCCAGGTCATGGTTGTCCCAAAGATGCTTTTTCAAGAGGCAACTGAACTTTCTGGTTTTTCTTTGAAGATGTTTCACTTCTCATCAAGAAGCTTCTTCTGCTCTGACTGAATGATAGGGAATGAAAGGATTTGTACTCTTTGAAGACAGCTAGTCATTTGTATTCTTTTAGTGAGTCGTTAAGGCCATCTGAAGGTTTATCTGTATCACCAGGGTCACCTGAGTAATTTGAATGGATGTGGAGCCTTCTTGAAACTGTTGAAAGGACTGTGTTGTAGACTGGAGATAGATGATGTCATATCCCTCCCCCACTGTTGAGAGAGGGTTGTTCAATTTTGACATAGATTGCCTCTTTGGCCCTTTTTTCAAATCAGCGGTCCTGTGGACTTTGCTGTCTTCAAAAGAGTGGACTTTGTCTTTTAAATACGGATAGACTGCTGAATCTAGTCCTGATGGGTTTGTTCTCCTATGTTGTGCCACGTGTTTATGAAGTACTTGTTTTGTTTCCCCAATGTACAGATCTGCACATGGCTCACTGCATTGTGCTGCATATATCTCGTTGCTCAGTTTGTGTCTGGGTGTTTTATACTTGGGGTGGATAAGCTTCTGCCTTATTGTATTCTTGGGTTTGAACTGTGCACCTATGTTGTGTTGGCTGAAGATTCTCCTGAGCTTTTCCAATAACATTGCTTTATTTATTGTTCTCTTCATTGTCTGCTGTGGAAGAGCTCCTGTAGGGTCTTTTTTGAGATTTGATGAAGGCCCACTTGGGATAGGCGCACATTCTGAGGGCTTCCCTGATGTGTTTTAGTTCTTTTTCTTTTCCACCCTTGCTGGTAAGCAGGCCTTCAGCTTGGTGGTGTAGGGTTCTGATGGCTCTCATTTTGTGCTTCAGTGGATGGTGAGAATGAAAATGTAAATATTGATCTGTGTATGGGCATTTTCTGTAAACTTCAGTGTTAAGGCTTCTGTTTTCCTTAATGTGTACTGCACAGTCCAAGAAGGCTAGACTATTTTCCTTAACATCCTCCCATGTGAATTTGATGTATCTGTCCACAGATTGATATGTTTGATGAACGCTCCAATTCCTGTGTTTTGATCTTGACCCAAGTATCGTCCACATACCTACACAAGTGGGTGGGTGGAATTCCTGTGAAAGAATATAGGACTTTGGTTTCTACATCTTCCATGTAGAGATTGGCCACAATGGGGGACATATGTGAACCCATGGTGCAGCCGCGTTTTTGTCTAGTAAAAACCTTCATTGTATGGTAGGTAATGACAAAAGGTAATGGTCAGTCCAGCATGGCACATATGTGGTCTGGCTGAGGTTGGTTCTGTCACCTAAGGTGCTAACTTGTAGCAGTCATTTTTCACTGCCATGACCGCTTCAGTTGTTGTAATGCAGGTAAAGAAGGAAATCACATTATAAGAAACCATGGTCTCATCCGGGTCCACTATAAGTTTCCAAATCTTGCTGGTGAAGTCCGGTGAGTTGTTGATGTGATGGATGGTGTTGCCAACTAGAGGAGCTAATAAAGGGTTTAGATGTTTTGCAATGTTCTAAGTGACAAAGTTGATGCTGCTGACAATTGGTCTGAGTGGAGTTCCCTCTTTGTGGATTTTGGGGAGTACATATATACATGGGGTGGCTTCCCCAGGGTAAAGATGCTAATATTGCGGCTTGTCAATGGCATTGTCCTTCAGTAGATGCTGCAAGAAATCAAAGTCCTTTTTCTTGTAACTGCTGGTGGGGTCTCTCTTCAGAGTGTCATATGTAGTAGTGTCCTGCAGAAGACTGTTCACCTTGGCCTTGTAGTCATTTGTGTTCAGGATGACTGTGCATCTTCAACAGGCAGGATGGTGATGTTTGGGTCTCTTCCTAGGAATGTCACTGCTTTCTTGAATTGTGAGGTTGGAAGGGGGGTGTTTTGGCACTGGCAAGGGTTGCAGATACCTTCATCCTTAATTGTTCTGCTTCTGGTTCTGCCAGTTTATTGTTCCTGATGGCTAACTCATGTGAGGAGATCTACAATTGGTAGCTTTTCTGATGTTATTGCAAAATCCAATCATTTGGCCAAAACATTATTTTCTGTTTGAGTAAGCTCTTTGTCAAACAGATTTCTCACCCACTAGTCAGTTTTATGAGAGTTTTATGTCACTGTCCATCTGGGTTGGTTTTTCTGTTTTGTGTATTTTTTCCTGTCTAAGCTAGAGGGTAGAAAAATTGCCTTTTTATCGTTCTTTGCTCTTGTTGTGTTGGGTTAGTTGTGCCTTCTTTATAAATTCAATGACCTGTTCCAATACTTCTGTTGGCAGAAGTGATTTCAAAGTGGGCATTTACCATATTTTTGGAGTGTAAGATGCACCTCCCCTCCTAAAAGAGCATGGAAATGTTGGTGCATCTTGTACACCAAATACAGACATTTTTGGCCTTCTGAAGCCCTGTCCTGACATTCCACTTTTGTGAAAAATGGGCAAAAATGAACTGTTTTTTTGCAAAAACAGGGGCATTTTTGCCTCCCCCCCCAAAGAAGCACTCTGCAGGCTTCAGCAGGGCTGGGGGAAGGGAAAATGCCCCGTTTTGGTGAAAAATGGACAAAAATTGGCATCTTTTTTTTACCAAAACAGGGGTGATTTTGCCTTCCCCCCACCCCCAAGAATCACTCTGCAGGCTTCAGCAGGGCTGGGGGAAGGGAAAAATTCCTCTGTTTTGGTGAAAAACAGGGGTGTTTTTGTCTTCCCCCAACTCTGCTGAAGCCTGCAGAATACTCCTGAGAGCTGGGGAGGATAAAAACTTTTTTTTCTTACTTACCTCTTCAAAATCTTGGTATGTTTTATACACCGGTGCTTCTTATAGTCCGAAAATATGGTATGTCAAAATTGAGCTGCCCTCTCTCAACAGAGGAGGAAGGATACAACATTATCTATCTCCAGTCTACAACACAGTCTTTTCCACAGTTCCAAGAACACTCCACACCCATTTGCACTACTCAGGTGACCCTGACAACACAGATAAACCTCCAAGTGTCCTTAACAACTTGCTAAAAAAAATGCAAATGACCAGCTGTCTGCAAGGAATAGAAATTCTTCCATTCCCCACCATCCTGTCAGAGCTGAAGAAGCTTCTTTGATGAGAAGTGAAGCATCTTCAAAGAAAAACAAGAAAGTCCAGTTGCCTCTTGAAAAAGCACTTGGTACATTCTGATTGATATATTTTCATATAAGTTTAATATGTTGGACAGTATGCAAAATACAGAATAAGTAACATCTGGGTTCTTTGGATGGAAAACAATTTTTTCTGCTGGCATGACATCATGAAATCATGTTGTTCTAGATAATGAACATACCAAAGTGTGTCCACATCACTAAAGGAAAATAGGAGAACTACCCTGCAAGATAGAGGACCCAAGCAAATTCCTAGAATTTGGGGCTTAACTTGAACACTGAAGGAATTTTTTGTTGCCTACAAATCTGATAAACATTATCTTCAAGTCATCCTTAAAATTATTAATTAAAATATTGAAAAATTCTAGCTTAGGTCTAATCTTGGTGGAACCTCATGTGATAAATAAATTTTGGAAAAATAGTTTTAGAAAATTCATGCTTATTTTATTTATTTACCTCAATTAAATTTATATTATGCCTTTCTGTCCATACAACAGCTTACAGCAGTTTTTACTGCATTGTTTTCTAGGTGATTAATATTAATAGCTTTATGATCTGTTCTGGAATCTTTCTGGGTGTTAATTTTACAGACAGGTTTGAAGTTCTCAGTTAAGGATATTGCTATGCTAGGCTGGTTTCCTGGCAAAGAAAATAGCATGGGTCTCTCATCCCACAAAGTATGAAGCGAAAAGTTACAGAATTTAATAAAATATAGAATACCTGGCTCAGCAGCTGACAAAGCCAAATCAGTAGCTATTTTGGTGGACAAGCTGAGGATATATATGCACTTATTATTTTACCTGCTCTTGTTCTGTACTCATGCAACTGAAACCTAAATCAAATCAACACTTTCTAAACACTTTTTCTTTTGTGCCTTTTCAATCTGCAAATATACACTGAACAAAGAAACAGAGGAAACAGAAATTTGGCAGGGAGATGGTAGTTGTAGTTTACCAGATGAATGTGGACTCATCTGCAGGGAATGTACCATATTTGTTTTCCTCCCTGAGGATAAGGAAGGAGGGAAGACAGGCCCTGGATTGGGAAGACAGGCCCTGAATCTTGGTTCAAACTTTGGTTCATTATAACGAAGCAAAGACTGGTCAAGGAAAAAGATAGTTGCAGACAGTTGCAAGGTGGGGTCGATGGGGCATAACAATTATATTTTTGGCTGTAAACATTTATATTTTTATCTTCATGTTCAGACAGACCATGAGGGGTGTATCCTGTTATCTGTCCGGGACAGGGGATAGTTCCGTATTTGTCTAGCAGATGTTAAACGTTCCTTAACGTATTTTTATTCTTGGCTTCTTCTGTATTTTCCCATTTCTCCTTTTACCAAATTTAGCAAATGTATGCCTACGTATATGCTTACGTCAAAATGACTATATAGGATTGTTGTTTGAGACTGTTCGGGGTTCAAACCCCCATATGCTATTTTAGCTGTTTGAACCTGCGCAATAAACTTTCTTGCATTGCAAAGAGCTGGTCTTTGAGTCCTCAATTTTCCACTACAACATGGCACCATCCAGATGGGACTCTTAGACGAGGCGAAATTTCGCTGAGGACAGGTTTCACCCTTCGGATCCAGGGGAGGCCACTCCCGACTTCCAAGGCGCCGTGGGGAAAAACTTATCTCCAGGAAAAGGTAGTGGTCTCCTGTGGGATCGACGGTGCTGGAAAACCTAGTCCAAGAACCCTTGAATGCAAGAAAGAAGGTCTGACCTCTTTTCCTGGCCAGGACGTGTGTGAAGACTTTTCAGGCGAGTATATGTTAACTTTGTGAAGTACCTATCTCATTTGAAGATAGAAGAGGGGGACTAATTACCCCCCTGGAGTCGGGGCGTCGACCCTAAAGAACTCCGTGTCAGGCTGTGTGGGTGGTTACTACCGCAGTTCCCTTTAGTGATCGTATGTGCATCCGAGACTAAGGGTCGGTAGTTGTGTGGTTAGAAATGGGTGGAAAGTCAAGCGTTCCCAACACCCCGTTGGAATGCATGTTAGAAGGTTTTGATGAGTATTTTAATCAGGTCGAATACACGTTTCCCTATCCCAAAATCACCAAACAAAGATTGAGGTTCTTATGCGAAAGCGAATGGCCTCATCTAGGGGTTGGGTGGCCGTCTTATGGGACGTTTAGAGAACAGATTATACAAAGTCTGTGGGATGTGGTTAACCAAAATGAGGAGAAGTATCCTAATCAATATCCTTATATAGACCAGTGGCGTAACGCAGTCCTTGACAGAAGTGATAAATTGTTACAATGTCAGGCGGAAATGGTGAAACTGTGTCTAAGTAGACAGGGAGGAAATAAGAACAAGATAACTAAAAACATCTGTTACAAAGAGAAGCCGAGAAATGTTCCAAAGGTTGAAAGAAAGACAGAGAATAAAAAGAAAATATTTAGTGAGGATGAAGATGAGGTTAATATAAGACCCCCACCATATGCACCACCCCCACCTCAGTTATATGTTCAACCTCAAGTTGCTTTTGCAGCGGGGGGGGGGGGGAACCTATAGTCCGTAGAAAACAAAAAGTGGCAGATGGTGAGAGAAAAGCAGAACCTAGTGGAGAAATGTCTGTCAGTGAAGATAAGGAGGAAGTTGTTAAAATGAAAACACGGTCTGTTACGGCTAGAGAGGAAACAGAAGCGAGGAAGGAATTCCTTGCTCCCTTGAGACAAACGGACCAACAAGTGCCGGGAGCTCACGGGCAGATGCAAATTGTGCCTATGTTTCAATATGTCCCTTTTACAACGACTGATTTATTGAATTGGAAACAACATTATGGTCCGTTGAGCGAAAAACCTACAGAGATGGCGGATTTATTCCAGACAATTATGCAAACTCATAATCCAACCTGGAATGATATCCAACAACTTCTAAATACCTTATTAACCCCAGAAGAGAGGGAAAAATGGAAGACAGCAGTTAGAAAGTGCATTCAGGAACAGTCACCAAATGCTCCAAATTTACAACAGGAATTGTCAGAAAAGGCACCCGAGGAAGACCCGCATTGGTCCACCCGGGATAATACACATATGGATAGACTCAAGGACTATCAAAATTTGACAGTAAGGGCGCTCCGAATGGCAGGAAAACCCCCTGTTAATATGTCTAAACCATCTTTAGTGATGCAGAAGCCAGATGAAAGTCCTGAGAGTTTCCTGCAGAGATTGATTGAAGCCTACCAGTTGTATACTCAGGTAGACCCCAGAGCCCCAGACAATGTGCGAATGTTGAATGAACGCTTCATAGCCCAGAGTTATGAGGATATTAGAAGGAAGTTACAAAGATTGGAAGGGGCATTGGGTAAAAATACTACTGAATTGTTGGAGATTGCGAGAAAAGTGTATGTGAATAGAGACAAGGTTGAGAAGAAGGAAAGAGATATTAGGATGCAGAAAAAGACAGAATTGTTGGCAGTGGCACTGCAAAGGGGCCCTGGATTGGGACCCAACCAATGTGCATTTTGTAAAGGAGAAGGACATTGGCAGAAAGAATGTCCCAGAAAGATGATGAGAGGAAGAGGTTTAGGGGATAGACCAGGAAATAGACAGAACTCTGAAAGGCAAACATATGGCCAAGGAGGAAGAGGAGGAATGGTGTCTGGAAGATTCCCTGGCAGAGGGAGAGGCAGAGGTGTGAGAGGCAGAGAATATGTGAATGTAGAGAGAGAGAACAGGGTGGAAGGAATTGGATTGGCAGAAACAGGATGGACAGATTGACGGGGACCTGGCTTAGGGGAGGCCCCACCCGAGCCTTTGGTTACTATGCAAATTGGGGGTCAACAAACCACATTTTTGGTAGACACAGGAGCAGGGAGATCGGTAGTAAATCAACCAGTCACGTCACCTGGGCCATACAAATTACAAGTGCAGGGGATTTCAGGAAAGGTGGTGGGACGTGAGGTTTTGAAACCAGTGAAGTGTATATTGAATGGATCTGAAATTGAACATGAATTTTTGTATATTCCTGAATGCCCCATTCCTTTGTTGGGTAGGGATCTACTTAGCAAGTTAGGGGCTACGATTTCATTTAATGAAGGATGTCAGCGGGTGTCTGTAAGACACCGGTCTGAAGCCACATGGAGGGTAATGGTACTGGATGTTGTTGGGGGGCAGGAATCGGATGAAAAATGGAGAGAATTCGATGTACCGGAATTATGGGCAGAGGACAATCCTCCGGGCTTTGCAGCCCACCATCCTCCCATAATTGTAGATTTAAAACCTACTGCTATGCCTGTACAAATTGGACAGTATCGCCCATATTCCAGGGAAGTCGTACTCGCCATATATAAAAATATACTGAAATACTTGAAAGCAGGTATATTAGTACCGATTCAGTCTCCTTGGAACACCCCGATCATTCCTATTAGGAAGCCGGATGGCTCCTATCGGCCGGTTCAGGATTTGAGGCTCGTGAACAGTATGACTGTGACCCTACACCCGGTGGTACCAAACCCTTACACGCTTTTGAGCTTAATCCCTCCGGAAGCTAGGTGGTTTTCAGTCATAGATTTAAAAGATGCGTTTTTCACAATACCCATTCACCCGGTTAGTCAGCCATTATTTGCCTTCCAATGGGAAAACCCAGGAACAGGAGTTAAGATGCAATTCACTTGGACTCGATTACCACAAGGGTTTAAAAACTCACCCACCCTATTTGGAAGTGCATTGGCCAAGGATCTGCTCTACTTTGTTCCCAGACAAGAAGGAGATGTGGTTTTACAATATGTGGATGATGTGTTGGTGACAGGACAATGTGAGGATACTTGTTGGGAGAATACTAAAAGGTTGTTGGATTTGTTATTAGATTGTGGTTATAGAGTATCCAGACTGAAAGCACAGTTGGTAAAAGAGAAAGTGAGATATTTAGGCTATGATATTGAACAAGGACACAGATCGCTAGGACCAGAACGAAAAGAAGCAATTTTAACAATAGCAGAACCCAAAAACAGAAGACAACTTAGGGGATTTCTTGGCTTAGCAAGTTTTTGTAGAATTTGGATTCCTAGCTTTGCTCTGATAGCAGCACCTCTATATACATCTACTAAAGGAGCAAATGTAGATCCTTTCCTTTGGGAAGGAGAACAGAAAAATGCTTTTAGAAATATTAAAATAGCTCTTACTTCTGCACCTGCTTTAGCATTGCCTAATTTGAGGAAACCTTTTAATTTGTATGTGGATACCAGCAAAAATATGGCTCTAGGAGTACTCACTCAGAAACTTGGAAGGTGGCAACAACCTGTTGCCTACCTATCCAAACAACTAGATGGAGTGGCCAAAGGATGGCCGCATTGCCTGAAGGTTTTGGCTGCAATTGCTGAATTATTACAGGATTGTAACAAACTAACATTTTCTTGTCCTATCAATGTGCACACCCCACATGCAGTACAGTCAGTATTAGATAATAAGGGACATTTATGGATTAGTAACCAGAGATTGACTAAGTATCAAGCCATGCTGATTGAGAATCCTCAAGTGCAGTTGATAGTTTCCAATAGATTGAATCCAGCTACATTGTTGCCCACAGAAACTGAAAAGGAACATGATTGTTTGCAAGTATTAGAGACAGTGTATTCAACTCGCCCTGATTTATCTGATATCCCTTTGACAGATGCAAAACTTTATTGGTATACAGATGGCTCTAGTTATATGCATGAGGGGAAACGAGTGGCCGGATATGCGATTGTGGATGATGAAGGTGTTGTAGAAAGTGGACCAATAGGAGGGAAGTGGAGTGCTCAGGTGGCAGAATTGTGGGCATTAACAAGAGCTTTAGAAAGAGCAGAGAAAGAGACTTTGAATGTGTGGACTGATAGCAAGTACGCTTTCCTGACCTTACATGCTCATGGAGCAGTTTATAAGGAAAGGGGTTTTCGAGATTCTGCAGGGAAGTATGTCCAACATGGACATTTGATTAGTCGCCTCATCGATGCAGTACATAAACCTGCAAAGGTTTCTGTTATGCATTGTAAAGGCCACCAGAGGGGAGACGATAGGATAGCCCAGGGAAATCGACTAGCAGATTTGGAAGCCAGAGAAGCAGCCAAGCGAGCGGGCCCTACTCCTGATTTAGCAATTCATGTGGCAATGGATTTAGGAGTGATTCCACCAGAAATAAAGCCAACATACACTCAACAGGAGTGTATTAAGGCCACTCATGATTTACATGCTAGTATAAAAGAAGGTTGGTATGTGATGCCAGATAAAAGAATATATGTGCCGACGTCAGTAGCATGGACATTGGTCCAGCTATCACATGAAACTACTCATATGGGGAAAACTGCCTTAGAAACCGCCCTAAGTAGGGATTATTTCATTAATGGACTGGCTGGAATAGCGGCGAAAGTCGTGGCCAAATGTATTATATGTGCTAAGGTGAATCCGAGGCAGGGACCACTCTTGCCCCCTGGAACCATCCCGGTGTCTTATCTCCCAATGGATTATTTGATGATTGACTTTACGGACATGCCAAGATGTGGCCCTTATAAAGCAATGTTGGTTATGGTTGATATGTATACCGGATGGCCAGAGGCTTTTCCCACAAAAACAAAACAAGCTAGAGAAGTGGCTAGACTACTCCTTAAAGAGATAATCCCTAGGTTTGGACTTCCATCCCATATCTCATCAGATAATGGGCCTGAGTTTGTCCATCACATTAACCAGGCGGTGGCTAACGCAGTGGGGATTAAGTGGAGGTTCCATAGTGCAAATCACCCTGAATCGGGAGCGATGGCTGAAAGAATGAACAGAACCCTTAAAGAAAGGATCATTAAAATCTGTGCGGAATGTCATTTGAAATGGACTGATGCCCTTCCATTGGCTTTGTATGCTGTCAGGTGTTCTCCCCGACGCCAACACAAGCTGTCACCTTATGAGTTAATGTTTGGGCGTCCACCTACATTGTTGAGAAGAAACTTGGCGGGGTGGCCTGACTTGGGACATAAGGGGGGTGTTTGGAATATGGAGATGGTGCAAGAATTAAACAAGCAAGTTGAGAAACTCCGAAACTATGTTCAAGAGCAAAACCCCCCACCACTAGTGACTAAATGTCACCCATTTAAGCCAGGAGATAATGTGTGGGTAAAACATTGGAAGAAGGAACAGTTGGAGGGGAGATGGAAAGGTCCATATATGGTCATAATGGTGTCACCCTTGGCAGTGAAAATAGCAGAATCCAAGGCCTGGATTCATTGGACGAGGGTTAAGGCTGCGGACGCAGGCTGGAGCGTTTCAGTGGACCACCGAAATCCTACCAAAATGACATTCAAACGTGCCTAAATCACTTGTGTTATGTATGTAAATAGGTTAAGTGTACCCAGGTTGTGTTGAGAAGGTGGAAGAAGAGGACCTAGCCCTGCAGGGACCACAACCCGGAAGCTGGTTCCCAAGCACGGCTGAAGATTGGTATGGACACATGTTTGAAAGCTGGGTGTGGGAACTTTGGATATTAGCAATAGGATCACTAATGATAGTATTCTTCTACTACTGTCGTGAGCGATTTTGTGGTATTCCAAAGCCTGTGGATCCTCTGATTCCCTTGCCCACTCCAACTCCTGAGGGCCAACAACAGATCACGTGGCTTGAATTCCTGGAGGAAAGAAGAAACCCCTGCTAAAGTCACCCCTGGAAGCTGACTTTTCAACGCACGGGTGAAGATTGGATAAGTAATACTTAGTTTAGCATACATATTACTAACATATGCTTATTATATAACCGAATAGGATAAGTCTATATGTGTTGGTTTTGTGATTGTAAGTGTGGGTGTTGTTGCTGTACACATTGTATTGATTGTATTGCATACTCACATTGTGGAATTGAATGTGATGTAAAAGTTATAGAGGACGCATTATCACCATACATAGGTCAAAGAGATAACAAATATTATTGTACACTTAAACCTTGTCCTACTGTAAATCAAGCCCTCCAGAGGCGTCAGGAAGAAGCGGACAACCCGGATACAACGGAGGATGAGGTTAACTTGTGCATTTGGTTGGTTGGGGGTAAGTGTTTTATTTACAAGGGTGTTGGGTAATTCGGTGTGCGTAAAGAATCTAGGACAGTGGAATAGGCCTGAGGAACGTCCAGGTATTGTCCAGTCTTATGTAATAGGCAATGGACAGTGCCGGGGCTATCCTCCTCTTGTCTTTACACCAGATTGCTGGAATGAAATTTTACCACATCCTTGTCAAGCCCCCCATGCATTTGATCAACTAGTCAAGGAAGCCTGTCTAGCTCGGAAGTACACAAACCATTTCCTCTGCAAATACGTAGGCTATGTGCTCAGAAAGGGAATGTGTAGCTATGCTTCATGTCGAGAGGAAAGGCCTCCTATTATACTAGACTGTGGGGATCCAATATTTCGGGGTTGGGAACGGGTTACTCATATCAATCAATTAAAACCTGGATGGAAAGGGATATGTACCTTACAACATAGCCGCATAGAGAAAAGAAGGAAACAGCGAAGTGTTGGGGAAAAATGGCCTTTAGGGGAAGGACCCTGTACTCAATGTTTAAATGATGGAGCCATCTTCTATCGTTTGGAGAAACCAAAAACATGTACCAGGTTTGACTTAACCACTTGTGCTCGATCTGGGAGAAGAGGTCTAAGTATATACAAGAGATGTAATGGAACAGAAGGGGTACTATGTTATCAGGATTGCAGAGGCTCATTGAATCAATGTCCACTCCCTCGTCAAACACCCACCAAAGCATACGTAAAAAGATTTTTCCCACAAACACGTGCACCAAAACCTCAGGTTACACCAAGAGAAGCACCTAGACGGGCACCTCACTCCACAGAGGCCTCTGACACCTGTTCTCCTTGTATTACAAAGGCACAAGTAGGGAGAACCATTCTTAACACTTTAGTCTACCACACGCAATCACCTAGAAACTGTAAGCCTCAGCTTGTCAATTGCATACATAACCAAACCATGTATAGTTTGTGCAACCATGATGGAAAAATTATTTGTTATAACCCTAGTACTCCCATACGGTTGAATGTGACCATATATGCTGGATTGGCTAAATATGGCTCCCGTAATACCCCTGAAGGTGACGGGAAGTTGTATTTTCTCAATTATACTCTAAAGTTAGAAAGAGGAAAAGACCCCTTAAGAATAAGCTTTGATGCATGTATCGCCCTGAGCAAGGGATGGGGTTCCACCTGTGGAGACGAGTCTTGGGTAACAGCCTACCAAGCAAACCATAAATATTTGTGTTCCGCTAACATGAATTGGGCTTATGGCAACCCAAACCAATGGCTCCCCTGTGCTGGAAACACCCAATGCTCTGGCTGGAATTGCATCTGTGATTATACTGGAGGGGGTTATAAGGGCTGTACGTATATTACTTCCTTTAGAAGAAGCAGTGGAAATGTAGTAGAGTTAGAAGTGGACCGAAGGCATCCTGCGGTAGTAAGTTACGGATTTGGAATAGATGGCACAGGATCAGATCCAAAAACGTATCTTACTATAAAGGTGGAAAAAGTATTTGAAGGTGAAGTAAAATCCCTGGGATGGTCGGTTTACGATAATCTACGAAAATTAGAAACGCCCCTTTTAATAAGCACAAAAGCCAATAATCTTTTTGTAGAGCTTGCCGAGGAAGTAGCTAAAACCCTTACAGTCAAGAATTGTTTTGTGTGTGGAGGAACCAACATGGGGGAACAATGGCCATGGGAGGCGCTGGAGGCTCATCCATTGATCTATAATAATCTTTCCAAGGCAGGAAATATTACAAAGAGGGAACAGCTTACAGGTATTGTCTGGACACTCACCACTAATCTTGTAGGAAGAAACTGTTTTGCTAGAAATGGTACACATTATGTAGGAGAACTTATTTGCTTAGGAATTTGGAATGCAAAGTATAACCAATGGACATCACCAGGTAATGCCACAAAACCTGAACATTTTAATATGACATATCTAGGTTACCTGAACTCATCCCGGACGGCTGATGAATGGGTAGCTCCTAAAGACATGTATTGGATATGTGGAAAACTAGCTTATGAACAACTCCCGTTTAATTGGTCAGGTTCATGTGTCTTAGGTTGGATAAAACCATCCTTCTTTTTGTTACCAATTCAATCAAAACAAATACTAGGAGTCCCCTTATATGAACAAGTAGGATTGAGAGCAAAGAGGGAAGTGCAGACTGTGTTCACAGACTTCCCTTGTAAAGAATATTCTGCTTATGATAAGGAGGATGAGAAATGGACTAGTGAACGCATAGTGTGTACATATGGAAGAGCAACATGGGCGGAAGATGGATCATGGGGGTACCGCACCCCTATATACATGTTAAACAGAATCATTCGGTTACAGGCAGTTCTGGATCTGGCAGGGGTAAGAATAGACAAAGCACTTAATGTTTTGTCGGAAGCCACTGATAAGATAAGAACTGCTGTGTATCAGAATAGATTGGCCCTAGACTACCTCTTGGCTAAAGAAGGAGGGGTGTGTGGAAAGTTTAATTTGTCCAACTGCTGCCTCCAAATCGATGAAACAGGGAAGGTGGTAAAACAGCTGACTACAGAAATTAGACAACTTACACATAATCCCACTCAAATATGGCGAGGATTTAATCTGAAGGAGATGTTTGGGGGATGGTTTCCCAAGCTTCCAGGATTACAGGCCATAGTCGCTTTGATTGGGTTAATTGCAGCGGGATGTGTGATACTTCCTTGTGTATTGCCAATTTTTGTTCGAACCATCTCTAATAGTCTGTCTTTATTAGCAGAAAGAAAGGCAACTGCTCAGGTGATGGCTGTACTAGAATATGAGAACTTAAGACCTACAATAGAGTTGGAAGAATATGTGACTCTTCTGGGAAACTCAGATGAGTCACAAAGGGGGGATTAAGGAAGGAGGGAAGACAGGCCCTGGATTGGGAAGACAGGCCCTGAATCTTGGTTCAAACTTTGGTTCATTATAACGAAGCAAAGACTGGTCAAGGAAAAAGATAGTTGCAGACAGTTGCAAGGTGGGGTCGATGGGGCATAACAATTATATTTTTGGCTGTAAACATTTATATTTTTATCTTCATGTTCAGACAGACCATGAGGGGTGTATCCTGTTATCTGTCCGGGACAGGGGATAGTTCCGTATTTGTCTAGCAGATGTTAAACGTTCCTTAACGTATTTTTATTCTTGGCTTCTTCTGTATTTTCCCATTTCTCCTTTTACCAAATTTAGCAAATGTATGCCTACGTATATGCTTACGTCAAAATGACTATATAGGATTGTTGTTTGAGACTGTTCGGGGTTCAAACCCCCATATGCTATTTTAGCTGTTTGAACCTGCGCAATAAACTTTCTTGCATTGCAAAGAGCTGGTCTTTGAGTCCTCAATTTTCCACTACAAGGACAAGAAGAAGAATACGTGCTACAAATGCAGACTGCTTCCCTAGAAGAGAAGAAGAGGCTAAAGGTAAACTGTCCACCTCCCAGTTTATAATAGAAGATGGGGATTTCTTGAATGAGAGATAGAAAATACTTATTTCCACAAGAGTACCAAGACGTCTCTCAAAAGAAGCTAAGCAGCAAGTACAAAGAGGTTAGGGAATCCCAAAACATAGTATGTCAATAAAATATCATTTGCAATGCAACATCAGAATGTCAACATTCCAAATAGCATCCAAAATTAAATCAGAGTCCAAGGCAAAGTATTGCTTAAAGCTCCAATTTATTAAGAGAGCCATGTTTCACATCTGGGAAAACCTGAATCTGAAGCTTCTCGCTTTCCCCCATCCAGGTTAAAGTTTATGATCTGGCCCCCACACCTGCAGGTCCATCACATGATCCAATCAGGTGCAGAGGTGCCAAGACAAAGGATGACCTTGGCATTCTAGAAAGGAATTTCATTTTGGCTACATAGCATTTTACTCCGTAATATCCCTCCTTCCAATTTCCCACCATAGTAACAGTATAGTAGAATAATAGAAAGTGTGGCAGGCCAAAGATCCAAAAGGAACATGACAGGTGGCCTCTCCTCAGAAGACAACCCTTTCCTGAAAAGAAAATAAAGTAGGGGTTAACATAACAGAACTAATCACCTCCCCCCCAGGGGGGACCTTTAGCTTATCAGAAAACTTATCATGGAATCATTTTACTAACTTATCAGCTTTTAGGTTCCAACTTTTTACCCAAGTAGCTTCGGACAAAGGGTACCCCTTCCAATGCACTAAATATTGCAAATGACCTCTATACAACCTGGAGTCTAAAATCTTCTTCACCTCATAGTGTGTTTCTCCCTCTATCACTACTGGAGGAGGGGGAGGTCTTATGCTGGACCCAATTACTGGCTTCAGTAAGCTGCAATTAAAGACTGGGTAAATTTTCCCTAGAATTCTGGGTAGACTGAGTTGAACTGTAATTGGGTTAATTATCTTCACTATTGGGAATGGACCTAGAAATTTTGGCCCAAATTTCTTGCTAGGCATTCTTAATCTTATATATTTGGAGGACAAGAAAACTTTATCCCTCACATGGAAAGGGGGTTGGAGCAAGCGGTGTTTATCAGCTTGTCTCTTGTACTCTTTTGCTGCTTCCACTAGAGGTTGTTTTGTATTTTCCCATCCTTTTGTTAGAGCTTCCATCCATTCAGTCAGAGACATGGAAGAGGGAGGTTCCCTGGGAAGTTCAGACATGGGAACAAAAGGAGTTAATCCAGTGCTGCTGTGGACAGCATTGTTGTACGCGACTTTGGCGAACGGTAGCAAATCCGACCAATTGTCTTGTTGGTAGTCTACATAACAACGGATGTATTGTTCCACCATCGCATTGGCCCTTTTCGCTGCTCCATTTGTACTCGGATGAAAAGCTGGACCTCAGGAACTCTCTCCAGAATTTGGCAGTGAACTGAACTCTGCGATCTGAGATGATCCTCCTGGGCACTCCGTGCAAGTGGTAAATGTGTTTAACAAATATTTTCTCTAGCTTCTTTGTGAATGATAGTGCTGAGCAAGCAATGAAATGGGCTAGATCAATGACTATCCAAATTACTTTATTACTGCTGCTGTCTGGGAGCTCAACGATGAAGTCCATTGCGATCTCTTCCCATGGTTGGCTAGGGTTGACCACCTGTTGCAGTAGTCCAGGGGGCTTACCTGGCTGTATTTTCATTGTTGCACAAGTGGCACCTCTTTTTAGGTAATCTTCCATTACGCTTTCATTTTTGGCCATGAACATAGATGCCTGGCTAGGTGGAGCCTTTTTAGGAATCCAAAGTGGCCTCCTAATTTCGCATCATGGCTTCGCTGTAGTACTTCCAACCTCAAGCTCGTGGGAACGTACAGTTTGGATCCTTTCCAGGCTAAGCAATCTTTCATTGTCAGGATGTCCTTGTTGTTGTTGAGCCACGGGTCTGGTGGCACTGCCTATTTCATTGCTGCAGTCAGCTCGTCCTGGCTGAGGGTAGGTGGCCAGTTAGTCTGGCTTCTGGTGGTGACTTGGCCCGCCTTTTGGTGGGAATGAGAAAGGATGGGGTGAACCACTTTTTCCTTCTTACTGTCATACTGCAGTTTTCTTGATAAGGCATCCGCCAGCAAGTTCTTCCCTGCAGAGATGTGCTTCAATTTGAATTTGAATCTTCGGAAGTATTGCACCCAGATAACTTGATTTGGGGACAGTCTTCGAGGGTTTTTGCAGGCTTTGAGGTTTTTATGGTCGGTCCAGACCTCGAATGGCACAGTGCCCCCCTCCAGGAAATGTCTCCAAGTGAGCAGGGCCAACCTGATCGCATATACTTCTTTCTCCCAAAAGGCCCACCTCCTTTCAGTAGTGGTGAGCATTTTGGCAATGTAAGCACATGGCAAGATGTGTCCTTCTTTATTCTTTTGCAACAGCACTGCTGCTACAGCCACATCACTGGCATCTGTCTGGATTATGAATTGCTGTTCTGGTCGGGGTGTTGCAATATGGGCTCTTGGGCAAAGAGCCATTTTAATTTCTCAAATGCTTTTTGATAGTCCATTGTCCATCCAAGGAGTTGGTTTGCCTTCGGCTTTGTCGGGGAAGGTCCAGTCTTTAACAGTTCATTCAATGGCAGGGTAATTTCCACAAAATCTGGGATGAATTGCCTGTAGAAATTGGAAATCCAAAAAAGCTCTGTAGTTGTCTGCGAGTACTTGGAGGTTTCCAGTCTAACACAGCTTTCACTTTTCCTGGATCCATCTCTGTTCCCTCGCTGGAGATGTGATAGCCAAAGTAATCTAGTGAGGTTTTGTAGAACTCACACTTCGACAACTTTGCATATAATTTGGCGGCTAGAAGTTTTTTCAGGACCTGTTGTACCAGCTTCACGTGCTCTTCTAGGGTCTCAGAAAAAACTAAGATATCATCAAGATAAACGAGCACTCCTTGCTATAGGTGCTCACGTAGCACCTCATTTATGTACTGCATGAAGACTGCCGGGGCCCCTTGTAGCTCAAATGACATAACTTTGAATTGAAAACTGCCAAGGGGGCAGTTAAAGGTGGTCTTCCATTCACCTCCCTCCCTGATATGTATGCAGTAATATGCCTCTCTCAAGTCTAGTTTGGAGAACACCTTGCCTTTAGCCAAGTGGTTCAACATATCCTTCATGAGGGGGAGGGGGAGGTGTTCTTTATGCATATGGTGTTTATCCCCTGCAGATCAATGCAGAGGCAAACCCCGCCATCTTTCTTCTCTTTGAAGAGCACTGGGGCCAGTAGTTCTGAATTAGCTGGTTCAATAAAGCCCCGTTTCAAATTGATGTCAATGTACTTTCTTAATTCTACAATCTCTTTGTACATTTTCAGCTTTGGAAGCGTAGCCCCAGGTATGAACTCAATTGTACAATCGGTGGGCCAATGACGGGGGAGATAGTTACAATCTTCCTCATTGAAAAACCCTGCCAGGTCCCAGTACTCTTTTGTCATTTGCCGGATTCCTGGGGATTTTGTGTCTGCTGCAGGGGCTGCAGGCTCTGAGCAGTCTGCTTTATTAAGTTTGATAGTCCCCGGGTGGCCCTCTGGCTTCACTGGTGGTAGCGGCCCAAAGCTTATAATCAATTTCCAAAAGCCAACCTCCCACTTTATTGTAGGTGTCCACTTGGACAGCCATGCAAGCCCCAAGATAATTGATTCATGCATTTTTGGAGCTATGATGAATCTGAGGAATTCATAGTGGCGGCCTATCTGCAACTTTACCAAGTCAGTAATTAGTTTGGCCTCCCAATTAGCGTACTATCCACTTGCTCAAACCAAATGGGATGGGCTACGGGACTTGTGCCTATGCCTAGCTGCTCCATGATAGACATGCTGATTAACCATCAGGTGCAGCCGCTGTCCACGATTGCCCCAACTTCCCCTTCTACCCCCGTTTCGGGCACTTTGAGCTTGGCTTTGATGGCAAAGGGGCAGATGGATGCGCTTACCATCAGGCCGTCTTCACTGTTTTCCTCCTCCTCCAAAATGAGAAGGGTTTTCCTATCAGTCAGACTCTCTGTCTCTTCAGGCTGGGGATCAGATTTCTCATGTTGTTAAGCCAGATGATTTTCTTCAGGTGGCTTTTGGGGCCTTCTCTTTGTCCCACTGGCGGTTGATGTATGCGCTTGTGGGATTGGGGCTGAAGCCAGGCACTCTGATGCTTTGTGCCCAGGTTAAGCACACCGGTAGCATTTTATTTTCCCCCCGAGGGGAGGGAGAGGCTTCTCAGCTTGTGTCAGCCTCTGCTTCGCTTACTTACTATCGGCTGCCATAGAAACTGGGAGGGTAGGGACTTCCGGTTCCGGCGGCTACGGCGACGGGCAAGGACTTTGCCCGCTCCCGCTCTTCGGTGGGCTTCCCCCGTCCTCGGGGGGCACAGGACGCCCCAAAGAGGCGCCCTGCCGAAGGAGCGGCTCGCGGAAGGCTCTGGCACCGGCGGCGGCTGGTGGGGGCTTTTCCACTTTGCTCCAGGCACCGGGGAGCAGTTTTTGGAGGGCGCGCCTGCGTCTCGCCCCATGCTGATCGGAGAACGCAAAACTGAAGGAAGCAGCGGCGGTGTGGTGAGATGCTTCTTCTCTTCATCCCCTTACTTTTGAGTTGATGGACTTTTCAGTAATTTTAAAAGTTAATCTTTCGGATTTATTCTTGGAGGAGCGGCTAGAGGGGAGGGGGATTTCCCCCCCCCCTTGGACAAGCGGCTTGTAAAAATTCTGCTCTCGCCCCCAGGGGAAGGAGGAGGGGGGAGAGCCAACTAATGATGCCTCACCCCAGTAAAAGTGTTTTTCATGGGACTTAGTTCCAGAACTTATTGATGACCTGAGAACTTTCTGAACTTCTAAAATTTTTCTATGCCTCTGAGCCCAAAGCTGGCAGGGCAAGATGGCACACTTCCGTTGTCTTCATGAACTATGAAACCTGACTCCACCTTCAAAATTCAGGCTTCCAGTCTTTGTCTCCGTGTCACCCAGAGGAATCTCTTGTGGATTGTTATTTCCTGAACTCTTTGGAGAAAAAACTTTCATCTATTGCTAGATTGACTAAAGAAACTCCCACCTGTTTGGATCCTCTGCCTTCTGGACTCATCTGCCTGCTCTACTTCTCCAGCTGCCCAGTCTCTACACTGACTGATCTCTTTGTTTTATAAACCATGTCTCCAAAAAGACCACTCCCTGGAAAACCTGGCTTTGCTACTTCTGCACCGACATCTGCAACATCCAGTCCTGCCACACAGTCAAAGATTACAGAACTGATGCAACCTAAGAGTACAGAGATGGATTTGCAACAAATGCTCCAGCAACTCATACAGGGCCAGGAAGAAATTAAGAAACAATTAAAAGAAATGAAGGAAGAAATTAAAGAGAATCAAGTCCAAATTTATAAGAACTCACAGAGACTGGACCTTGTGGAGGGTGGGGTGGCGGAGGCGAGAGGGGGGGGTAGAGGCTTTACAGAAGGGAAACAAAGAACTTGATATCCAACAAATGAAAACAGAGTTTGAGAGAATGTCCTTTTATCTTAGATTTCAAAATGTAATAGAAGCAGATGGGGAAAATATAAGGGACATTATGAATAATATTTTAGCTGAATACATACACAAAGATAAACAGCAGATGGAATGGGAG
Organism: Natrix helvetica; assembly: GCF_964273705.1. Lineage (NCBI taxonomy): Eukaryota > Metazoa > Chordata > Lepidosauria > Squamata > Natricidae > Natrix > Natrix helvetica. The sequence goes on along the minus strand of NC_138552.1, from coordinate 114,823,919 downwards.
ATAGATCTGGTCTATAGAGTGAATTCAGCATATGCCAGAACACACAATGTACCCAGGGAGGTTCATATTAAATTCCTTAGGAAAAGCACAAGAGATGAAATTCTGGGTGTACAAAGGGGGCAAACATTGACATATCATGACAGGGAGATAACCATCCTGAAGCAGATCCCCCAAAAAATTAGGGAGAAAAGGAAAAACTATTCGCAATTGGCGAATAAACTATACCAGAAGGGGGTGTGGTTTAGATGGTTGATGCCTGAAGGTATGCTGATATTCTGGGAGGAGACAAGAATCAGAATCAATACACCCATAGAAGCACAGGCCTTTATGGAAAAAAATAAAGCGAACCTAGAAAAAACAGAAGACACCACAATGGTCACACAGGACACGGGAGGGGCCGGAGCTCTGCCAGCGGGGTGGGTGGGTGAAGGGGCAACACCAAGAAAGCTCAGATCACAAAAATGAATAAGAAAACCACAATGTTATAAACAGACCGAAAGTAATAATGAAATTATATCTAGACTATATATCATAACTATATAAACTGATTGAAAACTATTTTTTCTAGAATTAATATGCTGATTTTTTATGATTATGTATTAATGTTTTATATTTAGATGTATCCTATGAGTTTGGAGGGAGGGGGCATCTGCCACACTTGCAACTGCCAAAATTTGTAACCATTCCACTTACCCCTTTCCTTATACATGTTTTAAAAAACCAATAAAACTTTTTGAAAAAAAAAAAGAAACTGGGAGGGTAGGGGCATGGTATCTGGGGTGGGAATAAATGGTACAGGAGTGATATGGAAAAGGGAGTTTTCTTCTCACCATCTTCTGTGCATGCTGGTGGCCGGTGTTTGGACTTGGTCAAGGCCAACCATCCTGCATACCAACATGATGATGCCTTTTGGAGATGCACCCCACATGACACCTAAGTAAGTTGCAGATTGAACACTGGGGTGGAGTCGTTGGAGGGAGGGGGCTGGGTTATCATTTGATATGTATTTGTTCGCGTCTTTCTGGCTCAGATCTTGCTTTACTTTCACTGCTATTTTTTCATAACCAGTAAAAGTATTTTAATTCCACGAACAATGGAATTAAAAGTTTTCTTTCTTGGTTATTGATGGAGGCATGCCTGACAGCTTGCTTTGTCTGCGTTTGGTGGCCCAAAGGTCTTCTAGCAGGCTTTTCTGCAGTGGGCTTTCGATGGGAGTGAAGATAGTGGTCCAGAAGGACTGCGGTGGTATACCAATTCTGGATCTGTTCTGGAACCCCCCTTATGCTGCAAGCCTTTCTCAGTTCAGGGTCTAAGGTGTTTTTGAACGTGTGCACCAGGAGTCTTTCTGGCCAGTCTCTTAGTTTTCCAGCTGTTCTCCTAAACATCAAACATTGCCCGAAATTGAGGGGGCACAGAAGCTGGCGGAGCTGGTGGCTGAATTTGAGTGAGCGGTTGGGCAACTGCTTGGGGAGTTGGCCCCCCCTTGTTGGGCCGTTCCCTGCAGCTGAGGTTGTGAAAGAGCCTGTTGGGGCATTATGGCTGGGGGCTGCCCCTGCGGCATTGGTGGGGCTGGAACCGGTTGGGGGGGATCAGCCCCTGGAGTTGCCCCTGCCCAGTTATCTGAAATGGTGCCATCTGCTGAGGAGGGTCAGACGCCCATTGGTATTGCACCCATCCATGGCCTGGGAAGAAAACCCATCCCGGTGGTGCTTGATTCGCAGGCTGCAGCCCAAACATCGATGGCTGGCTAGGGGGAGATATGCCCCAGCCCCCTTGCTGCTGGCTGGACTGACTTCCCCATCATGGTGGAGGGCCCATCTGTGCCCCAGGAGGAGGGGCGCTGATGTTGGTTTTGCTCCAGCAGCAAGATGTTGGCTGGACCCGCTTGTTGCTATATGGAAGAAGCAAAGATCTCCACTCTAGTGCATTGCAGAGTCTCTACTAGGGAAGGAAAACATGGGTTGGGCCAGGGTCCACCTAGGTGGTCCTGAGCTAATGTGAGGATTGGTTCTACTCATGTTCAGCTGTCCGAATTGTTCTGGGAGGCCAGTCAGAGAATGACTGTGTGAGGATGGCTGGGATCCCCAATTATCAGATCGGCTAGCCAGCGTTTGCTTGATCTCCTCCAGTCATGTGTGGAGGTTGCCCTCGCACCCCCCTGCAGCTGCAGCAGCAACTCCCTAGATCAGTGATGGCAAACCTATGGCACGCGTGCCACAGGTGGCACGCAGAGCCATTTGTCAGGGCACGCAAGGCGCTGCCCTGTCAGCTGGCCAGCGCGCATGCGCGTGCTGGCCAGCTAAGTTCACCCTTTTTTAAAGCCATTTTTCGCCCTCCCCAGGCTCCAGAGGCTTTATAGGACCCTGGGGAGGGTGAAAAGAGCCTCCCCCACCCCCCTCCAGAGGCCCTCCAGAGGCTTCATGAGCTTCCCTGAAGCCTCCGGAGTGCAAAAAACCGGCCCTACGGGCAAACCGGAAGTTCAGGAACTTGCTCGGAGGTTCATTTTGAGCGCTCCGAAGGCTTCAGGGAAGCCTCTTGGAGGTCCCTGAAGCCTTCAGAGCACTTAAAACGACCCTACGAGCAAACCGGAAGTGACTTCCGGTTTGCTCGGAGGGTCATTTTGAGCGCTCCGAAGGCTTTAGGGAAGCCTCTTGGAGGTTCTTGAAGCCTTCGGAGTGCTTAAAACGACCCTCTGAGCAAACTGGAAGTGACTTCTGGTTTGCTCGGAGGGTCATTTTGACTGCTTCGGAGTCTTCAGGGAAGCATCCTGAAGGTCCTTGAAGCCTCTGGGGGGCTTCTAGGGGGGCGGGGAGGCTGTTTTCGCCTTCCCCAGGCTCCTATAAAGCCTCTGGAGCCTGGGGAGGGCGAAAAAAGCATGGAAAAATGGGGGGTTGCGCCTGTAGTGCGTGCATGCACACTGGGGGATTGCACATTGCATTATGGGTGCGGCACGCCTGCACATGACCCCCCTGTGCTCCACCCACTTATGGCACGCGAGCCAAAAAAGGTTCGCCACCGCTGTTCTAGATGCAATAAATCCTGAGGCTTCATCTTGCAGAGATAATTCTGTTTGCGAGGGAGACCTAGGGGTCGCTTTTCCCGTTGCTTTCTTCTCCTCCTCCATCTTCACTGAGATTTTTCACTGCCTAAGCTCAGGTCAGTTCTGGGACTCAGAACCCCGAACAGCATTGCAATTTCCAGGGTAGCTGGTGAAGTATTTTAAGAGAGATTCGGATTAATGTCAGCGTTCCAAATAGCATCCAAAATTAAATCAGAGTCCAAGGCAAAGTATTTGATCCTGGAGCACTGGGGAACTACCAGAGGACTGGAAAAGAGCTGATGTGGTTTCCCATCTTCAAAAAAGGGGGATAAAACAGATCCAGGAAACTACAGACCTATCAGCCTAACCTCAATACCAGGAAAGATTCTGGAAAAGATAATCAAGCAACGAATTAGCGAACACCTAGAAGCAAACCAAGTAATAGCCAAAAGCCAATATGGGTTTGTCAAAAACAGATCATGCCAGACTAATCTTATTGCATTCTTTGATAATGTGACAAAATTAGTGGACCAGAGGAATGCCATTGATATAGTTTACTTGGACTTCAGTAAGGCATTTGATAAGGTAGACCATAACCTACTACTAATTTAATTAATTTTTAATTTTATTGAATTTATAGACCGCCCCCTCTCCCCAAAGGGACTCGGGGCGGTGTACAGACCACAAATAAAACAATATACAAAATTTAAATATTTTTAAATACCCATAAAACCAATTAAATGATAGGCTGTACAATATAGTTAAAAATTAAAACAACCTAAAAAATCTACCCCCAAAAATTTAAAATACAGGCTAGAGGGACAAAAAAACTACAGTTAGGCCAGGCCAGCTAAGTTAAACAGGTGGGTCTTAAGTTTCTTACGGAAGGAGCGGAGATCGGTCGTTATTCTAATATCAGGGGGGAGGTCATTCCAGAGGGTTGGGCCCATCACAGAGAAGGCCCTACTCCTGGGCATCGCCCACTGGCACTGCCTAGTGAACGGCACCCGGAGGAGTCCCTCCCTGTGAGAGCGAATCGGCCGCAGGGATGTATGTGGCAGGATGCGATGCTGCAGGTAGCTAGGTCCTGTGCCATGGAGCGCTTTAAAGATGATAGTCAACACCTTGAAACGCACCTGAAAAGCCACAGGTAGCCAGTGCAGCCCGCGCAGAAGAGGTGTTACATGGGAGTATCTAGTACCTCCCATAATTGCCCGCGCGGCCGCGTTCTGGACCAACTGCAGCCTTCGGGTGCATCTCAAGGGAAGCCCCATGTAGAGAGCATTGCAATAGTCCAGTCGGGACGTCACTAGCGCATGGGTGACTGTGTGCAGGGCGCTCTGGTCCAATAGGGGGTGCAATTGGCGCACCAGGCGAACCTGGTGGAACGCTCCCCTTGCCACGGCCGTCACATGGTCATCCATTGACGGCCGGGCATCCAGGAGGGCGCCCAAATTGCGTGCCCGTTCCATGGGGGCCAGCTGTTCGCCCCCGATGGCCAGTGATGGAACCCACTGGTTGAACCGGGGCGCCGGTAACCATAGCCACTCTGTCTTGGAGGGGTTGAGCTTGAGTCTGTTACTGCCCATCCAGACCCGTACGGCCTCCAGGCACTGGGACATCACCGCGACAGCCTCGTTGGGGTGGTTCGGGGTAGATATGTACAGCTGAGTATCATCAGCGTACAGATGGTACTCGACCCCCAAACCACGGATGATCTCACCCAGCGGCTTCATATATGTGTTGAACAGGAGAGGCGAGAGGACCGACCCTTACGGCACCCCACAAGTGAGCGGCCTCAGGGTCGACCTCTGCCCCCCCGTCAGTACACATTGTGCTCGGCCAGAGAGGTAGGAGGAGAACCACCGCAAAACGGTACCCCTCACCCCCAACCCCTCTAGACGGCGCAATAGGATACCATGGTCGATGGTATCAAAAGCAGCCAAGAGATCTAATAGGACCAGGACCAGGATGGAGGAGCAACCCCCATCCCTGGCCCTCCAGAGATCATCCACCAACGCGACCAAAGTAGAAGAATGTGGGTTAGACAGCATCACCACCAGATCGATTCGTAACTGGCTGACCAACCGCAATCAACGTGTAGTCCTCAATGGAACTGCATCTTCATGGAGGGAAGTATGGAGCGGAGTACCCCAAGGTTCTGTTTTGGGCCCTGCAACATCTTCATCAATGATTTGGATGAGGGAATAAATGGGAAACTCATCAAATTTGCAGATGACACCAAGCTGGCAGTAATAGCCAAAACTCCAGAAGATAGGCTAAAGATACAGAAAGATCTTGACAAACTTAAACATTGGGCACTATCTAATAAAATGAAATTCAATGGTGAAAAGAGTAAGGTTCTACATTTAGGCACAAAAATGAAATGCACAGGTATAGTATAGGTGGTACCTTGCTCAACAGTAGTAATTGTGAAAGGGATCTTGGAGTCCTACTGGACAACCATTTAAATATGAGCCAGCAGTGTGCAGCAGCTGCCAAAAAAGCCAACACAGTTCTAGGCTGCATAAACAGAGGGATAGAATCAAGATCACGTGAAGTGTTAATACCACTTTATAATGCCTTGGTAAGGCCACACTTGGAATACTGCATTCAGTCTTGGTTGCCACGATGTAGAAAAGATGTGGAGACTCTAGAAAGAGTGCAGAGAAGAGCAACAAATATGATTAGGGGACTGGAGACTAAAACATATGAAGAATGGTTGCAGGAACTGGGTATGTCTAGTTTAATAGAAAGAAGGACTAGGGGAGACATGATAGCAGTGTTCCAATATCTCAGGGGTTGCCATAAAGAAGAGGGAGTCAAACTATTCTCCAAGGCACCTGAGGGTAGAACAAGAAGCAATGGGTGGAAACTAATCAAGAAGAGAAGCAACTTAGAACTGAGGAGAAATTTCCTGACAGAACAATTAATCAGTGGAACAGCTTCCCTCCAGAAGTTGTGAATGCCCAAATACTGGAAGTCTTCAAGAAGATGTTGGATAGCCATTTGTCTGAAACAGTATAGGGTTTCCTGCCTAGGCAGGGGGTTGGACTAGAAGACCTCCAAGGTCCCTTCCAACTCTGCTATTGCATTGTATTGTATTGTAATTTATTGCTCAAAGTTCCAATTTATTAAGATAGCTATGTTGGCATATCTGAGAAAACCCGAATCTGAAGCTTCTCGGTTTTCCCCACCCAAGTTAATGATCTTGCCCCCACACCCACATGTCCATCACATGGTCCAATCTTCCACTCCCATGCTGGCTCCAGCCATCCAGTTCCGGTCAAGTGCAGAGGTGCCAAGACAAAGGATGACCTTGTCATTCTAGAAAGGAATTTTATTTTGGCTACATAGCATTTTACTCCATACTATCCCCTTCCCAATTCCCCACCATAGAAACAGCAGAGCAGAATAATAGAAAGTGTGGCAGGCCAAAGATCCAAAAGGAACGTGGCTGCAGGCCTGACACAGAATAGATTTCATTGCCTCTTTCGCCTACAAGCCACAGAGGCTACAGATTCTACAAAAGGAAAGATCCATTCCTTCATTCTACAGAGGATCAAGCAATGAGTGAGAGGAGCTGAAGCAGTAACTAGTAATTAAATCTGTCACAGTGGTCCAGACCAGACATAGCTTGTGCAGTAAGCATCTTAGGTCGCTTTACTGCTGCATCAGCGCAGTTGCATTGGAGGGTGCAAAAATAATTCTCAGGCATTTGAAGGGAACTGTGAATTTAGGTCTTTAAATACAGGTCTCTAAAGATTTAAAGTTAAAATGTTATGTTGACAGTGATTACGCCAATGATATGCAAACCAGAAAATCCAATTCTAGGATTGTGGTATTATTTAGAAGGGCTTTAATTGGATGTAAGTTCAGAAAACAAATTACTGTAGCCATTTCTACTGCAGAGAAAGAATCTTTTGCTCTATCTGAACTTTGTTCAGAATTAACTTGGTACGTACAGCTGTTAAAGGATTTAAACATAGAAGTTAATGAAGCTGTAACAGTGTTTGAAGATAATGCTGCTTGCATTAAAATGCCAACAGATGACAGTGAAAAATAAAATCAAGTATGTGGACATTAAGTATTGTAATGTCAGAGAAGCTATCAAAAGTAAACTAATTAGCTTGCTTCACTGTTCTTCAGAAGACAATCTACCAGATGTAATGACAAAGCCATTGGGTGGAGTGCACCATGGGAAGATTATTATTTTGTGTCTATTCCAGTCATAAAGGGAGGAATGTCAGTGTATAAAGAATTTATGAACTGGAATAGCCATGGCAACAATCCAGCCAATGGGAACTGTTTTTTGACTGAGACACAGGATTTGCTGTGAGAGCCATGTGAGCCACCTTTAGTCTGAGTGTCTCTTAGCTAGTCTGTGTTCAGAGTTTGTTCTTCTCTCTATCACGTTGCAAGAGATGCTTGGTTATTGTTTGTATCATGTTTTTTTATTTTGTAGATAAAGAAGTTTTTTTCCTATATTATGAATCCTGCTCAATTCTTTGAATATGTGCTGGATGATGCTCAAAATAAAGTAACAAAATAAAGTGGATAAAAAGGAATTAAATTCAGTAGTGTAAGGCATGTGACAAAGGCAGTCAGAAGGACATCGTTCTCACCAATGATTTATTTATTTGGTTAGATTTTTTATCCTGTCTTTATTACTTTATAAGGAACTCAAGGTGGAGAACTTATCTAATATTTTTCCTCCTCTTAAGTTTCCCCACAACAACAACCTAAGAAGTGGTTTGGGCTGGGAGAGAGTGACTAGTCACTCAGCCATTTTTTCAAGCCTAAAATGGGACTAGAACTCAGAGTCTCTTGGTTTCTAAGCCAGCACCTTAACCACTACTTTGTTTAAAAAGGAGGGAAAAGATGTCAAAACAACTTTTGGTCAAAATGTCAAAATAATAATTGCATGCAAAAACAGAGTTGGAGGAAACAAACTTGTAAAGCTGCAAACATCACAGATAACATTTCAGAATAATCTCCCATAGAATTATGCAAAAGACAAGAGAGGTTAGACCTGTTAATAGGAAAGGAGACTAGAATGAGCAGTAATATTTTGCAAGATACATCAAACCTAAAGTCAAGATGTTTATTATTTATTTGCACAAGGCAAGCATTTTTTAAATTTGAAAACTACTCACTCTGGCAAGGCGGGCAGGCAAGCATGACAAGGAGTGGCTGAGAGGGAAGGGTTGAGGCATGGCATGGCTGGGCCATGGCTGAGGAGAGGCTGGGTGAGGCGAGGTGTCTCTCGACCAGAGGTGGGTTGCTCCTGGCTCAGCCTGATTCAGCCGAACTGGTAGTGGAATTCAGGCCTGGGTCGTAGAACCGGCAGCGACCCAGTCGTGCCATGCCCTTGAACTGGTTCCCTTGCTGCCATTGGGACAGCACCATTTTGGATTTCAGTGACTTTGCATGCACAGTTTACTGTAAATTGTTCTGTGCATGTGTGAAGAACAATTTACATTGAACAGTGCATGCACGTGCACGTTGTGTGTAGGTTGCAAAGCAGTAGTGAAAACAGCAGCAAACCACCCCTGCCCTCGACGTGAGTGACGTTGACTTGGTCATGCCCATCCAGTCACCACCACCGGTCATTAGGGCAGAGAACCAGTTGTTAAATTATTTGAATCCCACCACTGCTTACAAGCCAATATTATAAATGCTTTGAGGATGAATCTCTTCAACCTAAAGAATACAGTGAATGATATATTATAGGGCGGAAAGATACCTCAGACGTGGAAAGAAGCCAATACTGTATTGTTACCAAAGGAGGGTCAAGAAGTTACAAAGACAAAGAATTACAGACCAATTTCATTATCAAATAAGGACTACAAGCTCTTTGCTACAGTTTTGGCAGAAAGACTAAAGAAGCTCTTACAGGCATATATACATGAAGGCCAATTGGGCTTCCTGTCAAAAAGACAGCTAAGAGATAATGTGTTTTGAATCTTATTGAATATTTACAATATTGTAATGAAAAAAGGCAGCCTTAATAGTTTTAGATGCAGAGAAGGCTGTTGACAATTTAAATCAAGTTTTTATGTTCAAAGTGCTGGAAGAAATGGACTTTGGAGAGAATTCTATTCTAGGAGTCAAAGCCGTTTATATGTTACAGAAAGCAAAAATTGTCATTAATGGGGATTTAACTAACTCATGTGAAAATCAAAAGGATACTAGACAAGGATGCCCCTTGTCCCCTCTGTTGTTCATCTTGGTGTTGGAAGTTTTGAATAGAGATATTAGGCAAGATGAGAAAATAAGGGGTATAAGTATCAAGAAAGAAGTTTATAAACTGAGGGCATTTGCTGATGATTTGGATATATTCTTGCAAGGTCCAAAAAATAACATAGAACATTTGATGAGGAAATTAAATGAGTTTGAGACTTTAGCGGGTTTTAAAATAAACAAACAGAAAATAACAATTTTGATTAATAATATGTTACCTCAGAACACTGATATATTGACTAAAAAGTCAGGTTTTAAGGTTGAGAAAAAGATGTAATATTTTGGGGTTATGTTGACAAATGCAAATATAAAATTGTTTGAAAATTCAATTATTGAAAATAATTATGTGCCTCTTTGGAGGGATATTAAAAAGGAATTACAAAGTTGGGACAAACTGCATTTATCACTATTGGGCAGAATTTCAGTAATTATGATAAACATCTTACCAAAGATGCTTTTTTTATTCCTGATGTTACCAAATCCTGCAACTGATAATCCATTCAAACAATGGGCAGAAGGATATTTATATGACAAGGGGAAAAATCCCAAGAACTAGATACAAACTATTGCAAGATGCTAAGGAAAAAAGGGGGTTTGGGTTTACCAGATTTGAATTTGTGTTTTGATGCATGTTATCTCGCCTGGTTAAAAGAGTGGGTGAATCTCCAGAATAAGAGGCTACTTGCTTTAGAGGGTTATGATTTAAGGTTTGGATGGCACAGTTATCTATGGTTAAAGCCAATGTTTATTTCAATAATCACTTTGCTAGACATGCCATACTAAGAATTTGGAATAAATATAAAACATTTATATAAATAGAAATATAAAAGATTCTCCACATAGTTGCCTCTTTGGGTGTCTCCCAGGAAGCCTTTTTTAAGAAAGGAAATTGTAGTGAAGCCAGACTGGGGGGACATATGGTAAAATAATATCTTTCAAGATTTATAAAATGTTACTAAAATTGAATTTGGAAAGTGAACATGTAAAACATTGTATGATTCAGTGGGCAAGGAACTTTGGATATAATGTGATGAGAGGTGGTATTCAGCAGACTCTGACCAGTTCTGGAGAGCCAGTGGCGGAAATTTTGAATAGTTCAGAGAATCGGGAAATACCACCTCTGACTGGCCCTGCCCCCATCTATTCTCTGCCTCCTAAGTCCCAGCTGATCAGGAGGAAATGGGGATTTTGCAGTAACCTTACCCTGGAGTGGGGTGGGAATGGAGGTTTTTCAGCATCCTTCTCCTGCCACACTCACCAAGCCATGCCAACCAAGCCACACCCACAGAACCGGTAGTAAAAAAAAATTTGAATCCCACCACTGAATGTGATGCTTGAACAATGGGAAAATATGTGGACGAAAGGTTTAAAATTCACACTAAACTATAATTTAAAAGAAAATTTCTGTAAAATATTCTATCACTGGTATTCAACACCTGACAAGTTATCTAGAATGTATAAATGTATTTCAAATGAATGTTGGAAATGCAAAAGCAAAGAAGGAACTTTTAATCATTTATGGTGGACATGTGGCTAAGCAAAGAAATATTGGAGTAAGATTCACATTTTAATACAGAAAATTCTTAAAATGAAGCTAAAGATGAAACCAGAAACTTTTCTTTGGGGTTTAAGCAGGCAGCTATCAGAGAGAAAAAGGCAGCGAGGCTTCTTTTTAAGCAGGATCTTTAAGCAGGTGATCTTTAAGGGAGAGATTCTCTCTCTTCCTCCCTCCCCCCCCCCCCGTTTCTCTCCCCCCCTTTCCTTCCTCCTCCTTTTCCTCTTTCCCAGTTTTTCACGCTGAGCCATTGGGGGATGTCAGAGGGAGAGAGTGACGGATTGAAGGGTGCAATTTTGAGAAGCCTCCCTTAGCAAAATATCGCTGAGAGGAGGAACTGGAGGATTCCCCACCCCACTCAGCGCTGTCTTCAATGGGAGGATTCCCCACCTCACTTTTTCCTTCCCAAAAGATCCCTGAGAGGAGGAAAGCAAGGATTCCCCACCCCACTCAGCCCTGTTTTCAATGGGAGGATTCCCCACCTCACTTTTTCCTTCCCAAAAGATCCCTGAGAGGAGGAAAGCAAGGATTCCCCACCCCACTCAGCCCTGTTTTCAATGGGAGGATTCCCCACCTCACTTTTTCCTTCCCAAAAGATCCCTGAGAGGAGGAAAGCAAGGATTCCCCACCCCACTCAGCCCTGTTTTCAATGGGAGGATTCCCCACCTCACTTTTTCCTTCCCAAAAGATCCCTGAGAGGAGGAAAGCAAGGATTCCCCACCCCACTCAGCCCTGTTTTCAATGGGAGGATTCCCCACCTCACTTTTTCCTTCCCAAAAGATCCCTGAGAGGAGGAAAGCAAGGATTCCCCACCCCACTCAGCCCTGTTTTCAATGGGAGGATTCCCCACCTCACTTTTTCCTTCCCAAAAGATCCCTGAGAGGAGGAAAGCAAGGATTCCCCACCCCACTCAGCCCTGTTTTCAATGGGAGGATTCCCCACCTCACTTTTTCCTTCCCAAAAGATCCCTGAGAGGAGAAAAGCAAGGATTCCCCACCCCACTCAGCGCTGTTTTCAATGGGAGGCTTTCCCCTCTCTCAGCTCTTTCACTTCCCAAAAGATCTCTGAGAGGGGGAAAGGGAGGATTCCCCACCCCACTCTGGCTCGGAGCCCATCTGCGGGGGGGGGGGGGGAGGGATCCTCATCTTCCCGGATGGGCTGGTAAGGGGACAGAAAAGGTTGTTCTCCAGTTGGGACTAAGGGGACAGAAAAGGTTGTTCTCCAGTTGGGACGGAGAGAGGGACAGACAGACAGAGACACACACACAAAGACACACACACACACACACACACACACACAGAGAGTGAGTGATTGAGTGAGTGACAGACAGACACACACACGTACACACACAGAGTGACAGACAGAGAGGAAGGGAGGAGAGAGAAACAGAGAGAGAGGGGGGGGAGGGAGAGTGAGAGACAGACAGACACACACATACAGAGTGACAGATGGAGGAGGGAGGAGAGAGAGAGACACAGAGATACAGAGACAGACAGACAGACACACAGAAAGAATGACAGAGAGAGACAGAGAGGGGGGAGGGAGAGAGACAAAGAGCTACACACAGAGAGAGAGACAGACAGACACACAGAGAAACAGAAAGAGAGAGAAAGAGAAAGAAAGGTAGAAAGAATGAAAAAAGAAAAGAAAAAAAAAGAAAGTGGGAGAGAGAGATGAAAGAAACAAACAAAGAAAACTTATGACCACAATTGAGCCCAAAATTGAGTGGCAATTGAGCCCAAAAATCTTTTTTTTCTAGATTTTCCTCCTTTAAAATTGGGTGCGTCTTATATTCCGGAGCGTCTTATAGGGCGAAAAATACGGTAAGTACTTATATTACAACTTACAAAGAATCTTCTGTATTAACATATGAATCCTACTCCACTATTTCTTTGCTTTATCACATGTCCACCACAAATGATAAAAAGTCCCTTCTTTACATTTGTATTACCAACATTCATTTGAATAATCTTTATACATTCTTGATAACTTATCTGGTGTTAATTACCAAAAATACATCATGTTATAAAAAATTTCTTTAACTAATAATTTAGTGTAAATTTTAAACCTTTCATCCACATATTCTCCCATTGTTCAAGCTTTACATTATATCCAAAGTTCCTTGCCCACTGAATCATACAACGCTCACTTTCCAAATTCGGATTCAATGTTTTATAGACCTTAGTAAAAAATATGTTCATCACTATCACACAGTAGGATTTCCAATTCATTTCAACAAAGTCAAACCCATAAGTCTTTTTGTCTAATTTAAAACTTTCTTTCAATTGTAAATATGTAAACAATTTCAGACATGTCCTTCTAATTCTAGCTCTTCCTTTGGTATTCTTGGCAAAAGTTTGGAAAGATGTGTTTGGAAGAACCTTGTCCAGAAAACTTTAAAACGAATCTTGTTGAGACGGAAGAAAAAAGCACAGGAAAAAAAAATCACCCTATATAACATTATATGAGCCAAGGACTCTAGTGTCACCACACAAATAAACACAGTATGAGAAATAAATAGGAAAAACAAAAGTCCAGGCTAGTGTTATTTCAGAGAAGCCGGCTCCGGAATCTTATGATAAGAGTGAATGAACAAACAAACAAACAAACAAACAGGTGAGTTGGCAGAGGAAGGGTGCAAAAAGATTTCAAGTGACTCCAAGAAATATACACAGTGAAGGAAGTTTTGTGGTGAGCTTTAAGGTATTTGCAACATTTTCATGAGTCTACAACTGCTGAAAGGGCAAGCTTATTGGAAGAAAAAGTAAAAAGGATATAAGAAACGAATTTCTATACTGCAACACACTAGAAAAGATAAGAAAACAGGTGAAAGTCACCAGGAGATTCAGAGACAGTATGTAAAGACTGAGAACACGAAGAGAAGTGGAAACGTGTGACTCAGAGAAGCAACTAGTATTAAACTGTTACTTAAGAAGACAATCCATTGCCAACTGACTAAGACTTAACAGAACAAGATGGAACTTGAACTTGGAGACACATCATAGTAGTGGAAATCCTGTGTTGATAGAAAATGAGATTTCATTATGCAACCTAATATGATGTCATGGGAGGTATGTAGTTTCTATCCAAGATCTGAATAGGTTGCTGATATTTTTCAAATCCACCTATACCTATTAATTCCTACTGATTTACATTTGCTGCCAAAAGAAATCTTGAACAGTTTTCCAAAGATGAAGGAACTTGGAATATCAATAGTATTTTAATCTAATCAAGAGTTTAGGTTCCTTGACAATGAGCTATGACCATGGAGCACTCACTCCAGGAAGCCAGCTACAGTATATCTCATGAGGACTGGGATAAATGTTTTGGCAAGAACTTGGGAGGAAATTAAACTAGAATTAAAAACGAAGGGCAGCAAAAGTCAAGAACCAAACCTGCTGCCAAGGAGTGGGCCAATAATACAGGAAACAAAGGGAGAGGCATGTGTGGCAAGGGGAACCTAGAAACTGACAGGAAACTACAATAGTGAAGCCAGTAAGAGGGACCATTCGCAATTTCAAACATTTTCAAAGCAATTCTTAGAATATGGAAAGCTGACATATGAAATCCAAAACACAGAAAAACAAATTTGAGACAACAAGGATCAGAGAAACTTGGTCAGATGATATAATCCTGGAAGGCAACATCCTATATAAAGGAAACATACTCAACAAAAAGGTAGGGATTGTTCCACCACATATTTTTAAAAAATGAATATGCCATTTGTAAATTGGAGAATAGCTACTATTGAAAGTGCTTGGGCAAGAATAAAAGGAGAGAGAGAGAGAGAGAAAGAAAGGAGTAGAGTGAAATGAAACAATTTACTATGTAGTAAAAATTGCTACAGACTACTTTGACAGGCGTATATGAATACATTTTCTGCAATAGCATTCACTGGAAGAGTTAAAACTGAGAAGATGGTGGCTGTGGTAGAACAATTAAAACTTGCCCCTTTTGCACATGTATGTAACATCAATATGCATATGAACAGGCAAGGCCAACAAAGCTAACATCTTGATTATTTTGAATCACCTTGTGGATGCTGTTGCCTTTCTGTTTCAGGTTAACAAACTTTCAAAGAGAATGCAATAATAATAATCATGAGAGTCTAACGATCCTGACATTTGCTGCTACTGCTATCTTGGGGTGCATTATCAAAAGCATAGGATCCCGATTACAGGGAACTATTGCTCCACTGTACCCATCTGATCCACTTGAAATATTGAGTCCAGTTCTGGATGCCACCATTAAAAAGAGTAGTGACAATTTGGAGTAAGTTCAGAGGACTACCAAGATGATAAGGGGTGTGGAAACTAAGCCCTATGAGGCACAGTTAAATGACTGTTTAAATTACAGAACAGAAAACTCAGGGAAATTACAAGAGCAGTCTTCAAATAGCTGAACAGAGATAAACTAGATAACATGTGGAACATCACAATCATATGAGCTAGCTGCCAAAAGAAGTTGTGACTTCTTCCTTGATGGTTTTAAAAAAGGCACTGTGAGATGTTTTAATGCATTCTGCACTAAGCAGAATGTTGGACTACATGATCTCTAAAGTCATTTCAGCTACATAATTTATGACTCTGTAATAAGCATTATTCTATGGCGTCAAGGTTTGGAGTTTAAGAACTGAGAATTATATATGTTACTGTCAATGTGTGAAATCAGGCATTTTATAGAAATGCCTAGGAAATCTATGGCATGCCAAAAATGGGATGTCAAACTATGAAATGCTTAATATTTCACATATTTCCTAGGCATTCTATGCAATGTCAAAAGGCAAACTGGCAAAGTATAAAATACTCCCATTAAAATGCCATTCCATCCTTCCTTGTTGCATCTTTCCTTTTTCTTTTTCTTGTCTTTTTCACTTCCTTTTTTCCCAGTAAAAAAGTCCTGTACTTTATTTTGCATTTCTTCTTTCATTTTTATATATGTCATTTTTCTATATGTCTTTTCAATAAAGGGTTAGAGTTAACCTTTTCATGATTCTCTTTTTATACTTTGTCTAAATAGTTCTTGTCATTCTGCATAATACCTGTGTATTATATACCATGCCTAGGAAAATAGAATAGAATGAATGAGCTGGAAGGGACCTTGGACGTCTTCTCAAGCAGAAGACCCTGTACCATTTCAGATAAGTATCTGTCCAGTCTCTTCTTTAAAAACCTCCAGTGATGAGGTTTCTGAAGGCAAGTTGTTCCACGGGTTAATTGTCCTCATAGGCTAACTCTGCCCACTGCCCGGAGTTTGATCCTGATGAGGCTCAACGTTGACTCAGCCTTCCATCCTTCCAATGTCGGTAAAATGTGGACCCAGATTGTTGAGGGCAATATGCTGACATTGTAAACTGCTAAGAGACTGCTTAGCACTATGAAGCAGTATATAAGTCTAAATTGCTAGCGCTAGTGCTAAATCTAGCTCTAAAAATGCTATTCTGCTTTTAGGAAAGGTTAGATCTTTCAGATATCTTGCTGGTTCCCGTATATCACAACTGCTCCTCTGCTGTGGAGGAGTATCCTATTAACTTCAAATTGGAACTCCATCTCCTATTCTGTTGAATACCAATTACTTGACTTGATCATAGCCTAGTGAGATTAAGAACAATGGGGAGAGACCATATAAGACCAGTTTGTTCTCTATTGCCTGTTTCCAGGGAGAGGATGTGTTATCTATCAGGACTGAGGGGTCAAAGTTACCAGGAATAATTGCATTTTCAGCCAGAAAGTTATCATCTTCCAGGTCTTAAACTGAATTTGAAGAATTCCTGTCCGAATTCTCAACTATTCTGTTTGGTTTCTACAGTTTCCAATTATTCTTTCTTTTTTTTAAAAAAAAACTTGTTTGTGCCCTGTAGAGAATTTTGTCAATGTTTTAGCCTCAGAAAGGTTTAAGGCTGCAGGGATTAATAATCCTCCACCTATAAAAAAATTGATGGCATTTGTGGACCTACGGGCTGATTGCACCATGTGGACCAGATGTGTCTTCCAAGTACAAATATTTTAATAAATATGACAGATTCGAATACATAACTGTATCAATTGATAGTAATGGAAACGAAAAGAGTATTTTTCTGTCATTTTTCCATTCTCAGAAAAATGACTCATAAGACATGCCTGTTACCCAGACATTTTAGGCTAACAATGTCTCCAAATTAGCTTTTATTTCTTCAAATAGAATAGAACTGGAAGGGACCTTGGACATCTTCTAGTTCAGTCCCCTACTCAAGCAGGAGATCACATACCATTTCAGATAACTGACTGCCTAGTCTGTTTTTAAAACCTCCAGTGATGGAATGCCCACTATTTCTGAAGGCAAGCTGTTCCACTGGTTAATTGTCCTCACTGTTAGGAAGTTTCTCCTTAATTTCAGGTTGCTTCTCTGCTTGGTTAGTTTCAAACCATTGCTTCTTGTCCCGCCCTCTGCTGTATTTGTTGTATAAGATGCACCCAGATTTTCAGCCTCTTTTTTGAGGAAAAAAAGGTGCATCTTATACTCTGAAAAATTCGGTATATAGCAAGTTAAAATAACACAGACATCTCATACTTTGCCCAAAAATGTCAAGTATTTTATAGATTTCTTAGGCATTCTATGCAATGTCAGCTCTTCACACCTTGCAGGTAAAATGTATATTTATTTATTTCATTATATATATTTTTCTTTTGCTCATTTTTGTCTTCACTTTAAAAAAATTTATCATTTACCCTTGTTTATATATTAAAAGCAATAACATTATTGTTACATTGGGTAATGGATAGGCACACACAGGCTTAACGGTAACAACAGCTCTTTATTAAATATACAAGTGAGAACAATCCAGTGAAGGTTGAGTCTGACAGCAGCCCTTTTATAGGGAGCTGTCAGACCCTTCGACCAATAGGATTAAACCTCTGTTCCCGCCAGAACAGAGGACCTTGGTGGAAACCACTGTAGTTAGAACAAGTATCTAACACAACTCCCCTCTTGGATGGAACAATCCTACTTGTTACGTAGTCATGCAGGTAGGTGGGCTTTTGGGTAGCTCTAACTGACCTGTGCAGTTCAGTAGGAGGGGTTTCCTTGGACAGGTCAGATGGACCTGTTTGCTCCGCAGCTCCGCTTGGTGGAAGCTCCTGGAACCTTTCACAGGCCGCGGCTGGAGCTTCTAGAGCCTGTTCACTCAGAGCTCACTGCAGGCCTACAACATAACCAGATAAGTTTCCCGGTACCCTTGGGCTTGAGCTGGCCGTGAAAGGAGTGAGTGTTTGCTCCATTTGGGTAGGGCTTTCGCTAACTCGTGCAGGAGTTACCTCTGGTTGTCTAAGAGTGGAGTTGAAGAGGCGGCCACGGAGTTGGTCAATGTGACTTCTCCAATTCCTACCGTCCTCGAGCTCTAGGAGGTAAGAGCGAGGGCCGGTGATGCCTATCACTGTGGCAGGAATCCACAGAGTTCCCCCGGCATAGTTGTGGGGGTATACCGAATCCCCTACGCTAAATGTCCAAATCCTGCTTGTTGAGTCTGGGGCGATGAGGCAGAATAATTGGGGTGTAGCCGGTCTAAGTGGGAACTTAGCCAGCGACCCATGAGAAGCTCGGAGGGTCTTCTCCCTGGGTGTGATGTGTTGAATTAGCAAATAGTGGTCAACCCGTGTTTGCCAATCATCTGGGCCCATCCTAGAGAGGGCCTCTTTTGCAGATCTCACCATTCTCTCTGTCTGACCATTGGAGGCCGGATGGAATGGCGCGACCAGGGCATGCCTGATTCCCTGAGCTGCTAGGAAGGTCTCAAATTGCATGGCCGTGAATTGGAGCCCATTGTCAGAGACCAAGACGTCGGGCAGGCCGTGCATGGAGAAAAGTCTCCATAGCACCTTGATGACCGCTTCTGCCATAGTGGAGGTCATCAGGACTATCTGTAACCATTTCGAGAAGGCGTCCACAACAAATATTTTATTAAAAAAGGAGTTCCCTCTTCTGACTAAGCAGTATGCCTTTCAAATTGCCACTACAGACAGAACAAAGTGTACTGCCCTTCCTATTTAGGAATGTGTCTAGATGTTGCCAATGACCACTATTTTCTCAACACATAGAATGTATCATATTCTATTTATATAATTATAGCAATATTTTAAACCATTCATTTTTTATGTCACTCATGAACTTTTCAGAACATCAGAATATGCTTTGGATAGTGATGGTATTGTGTAATATCAGTATGGTTTCATATTTAAAAAGGAGAAATTAGTACCTTTATGAGGTTTTGGTAATTTCCAAACCAAAGTATTTGCTGATTAAAAACTGGTGTTATATAAACATTATTATTATGTAAAACATAAGAAGATGACAAGTTGGAATATAAGTATCTAATTTCAATAATTCCAGTTAGTAATTCACATGAAAACTGAGTATTTATTTCCATCCATATAAAGTTTAATCCTCTTTAGAGATGTAAATGTAAATATGAGTTGTTTCATGTGAATTTAGTGATAATGTCATATATATAAAGAACTAAGAATAGATACATTACTTCATTTGATCCTAGCCAAAAGGCCAAGAAGCGATTGTAACCACTGTCCAAAGGCTGAATGCCTTTGCAATTTTCTGGAAACGTTCAGAAATTACACTTAGTATGTGCCCAATTAAAACTACTACACTTACCAACAACAGCAGCAAAGCTCCCTTGCACATTGAGCTCCCTTGATGATAAGGAATCTGTAAACCAAGACCCATAAAGAATGGTTAAAGGACATTTATGTTGTTTGTTTAGCAAAATCAAAAGAAAAGACTGGGGAGGGGGATATTATAACACTACAGTTTCAAGTCTTTTCTTTTGCTTTTGCTAAACAAACAACATAAATAAAAAACATGTTATAATGTTAAGACAGAGCAGATCTGTTCTTTATTAAACCAGTGACAGGATAAGGACCATTATGTTAAAATTAAAGGGGATTCAGGCTGTGCACCCATTTAGGTTGTTCACCTATCCTTCAGAGTTTCAGTTTTTGAGGTCTGAGGAAGTGAACACAATATTTGACATGTCTGATTTGGGAGGGTCCAGGAGGCTGCAAATACTTCAATGAGAGAAGGAGCGGTTCTAGCCCCTTTAAAAGAAGCAATGAACAGGCTGCTCTTGAAGAAATTGAACCCTTTCCTAGATAAGGTGCTTGAAGAAGTGGTAGCCAAGCAGTTCCAGGGTCTCCTGGATAATACTGAATCACTTTCAGTTGAGTTTCAGTCCTATCAATGGAACAGAAACTATCTTGATTGTGGAATGTAAGATGATGTGTACGAGGAAAAAGACAGGCGAATTTGCAACTTTTCTGGGCATCTAACTTCGATACTATTAACATGATATTCTTCTGAATATCTATTAACATGATATTCTTCTGGATAGACTTTGCTTCCAGAAGTTGGGTAATTATTGTTCTGCCTTGTGGCAGTTGAGTTATAGAAGGTGCAATATTGGAGGTGCAGTTTAATCAACATAGAATACAGAAAAACAATAACTTTTCTTGATCTTGAAAAATACAGTGCTTTTTGTTCATGCATCCTAGGACTACAGTACATTTATTTTTACAGATCACTAGCTGGTTTCTGTCTAATATTACAGATTGACAAGATCCTCTTAAATTTTGAGAACGTTTAATTAATTTTGCTTAGTATTTCTTATTTTTTTCTGTGATTTATATACTGTTGCTGAAATAGGGTAGGATGTTTTGTCTTTGTCGTATGTTTCATAAACTGTGAGAATTACATTAGTTTATTTTAAATGCAGCATACATTGCACCTCATTTGGAACTATTCAGGTATTATTGATCAGACTGAAAGAATTCTAAATATTGTGATAGCGGTAATAAAACCTAGATGGCAATTTAGGATGATATAATAATGGGAAAAAATTTAAGTAAATGAAAAATAAATCCCTGAACTTAAATTCCAGATACAATAAATGATCATATAATTCTCAAAAGATTCACTCTGCATTTAATACAATGCTGAATGTGAAAGAAACTTGGAAACAAGTTGATGTATAAATATTTAGACTTTTGACAAGTGACAGTTGTCCAAAGGAAGTGCAGAATCAAACCTCTGCCAGATAATGGGACTGATTTCTCCCTGTCAGGAAATGAATCACTTTAAATCAGACTGAATCAGGGGTGAAATTCAGCAGGTTCTGACAGGTTCTAGAGAACCGTTAGTGGAAATTTTGAGTAGTTCGGAGAACCAGCAAATACCACCTCTGGCTGGCCCCAGAGTGGTGTGGAAATGGAGACTTTGCAGTATCCTTCACCTGCTATGCCCACCAAGCCACGCCCACAGAACCGGTAGTAAAAAAAATGAATTTAACCACTGGATTGAATGGATATCTGCAGATGTAATAAGGGCAGAAAATTTAAAACATTTTGTTGTTCTTAATGCCCGTGTGTAATCCCTAGGGTGAACTCTTATATGACATTGACTGAATTCATTCTTTCTCATCCTCCAAAGGAGATGTAGATGTTGTTTCTGTCATTTCATCTCTTCTTCATACTTGCCCTTCATTCCCCCCACCCTCCCGTATTGACAAGTACAGGGAGGCCAGATAGGAGCAATCCAATCCAGAGTCTACAATAGTCAAGCCTATATTTTGCAATCTCCTTATACCAGATTTAATGGAAGATTTTATCAAATGCTTTTCTGAAGTTCAAGTAAATCATGTGTATATGATCTACGTTTAGATTTGGAAAAAAGTGTTTATATACTACAACATCAAAACTTCTGAAGATGTTTAATTTTTGGCAGGATTGGATGAAAATTAGAGGGAGAGTAGATGTTTTAGAAAAAATTACATCTGCCTAGTTTCAGCCAGAAAACATCAAGGTTTTTACCTCAACAAAACCCCAAACTCTTCACCCATAACACTTTTAAGGCAAAGAGACAACCAGTTGAGGAGAAAACAACACAACCAATCTCCACATTTCCTAATTTTCCCAAAAGACTCCTAAAGAATTTACAGAACAAATGTTGTGTTCAGTTTAAAAATTGATTTTTAAAAAACTGTTTTTAATCTAAAATTTCAAAAATGTTTCTTAGAAATTATCTCCTACATTTTTACTTGCTATTCTGGATGTTCCAAACTTGTGATTTTTAGCTTCCAAACCTTTGATTTTTGGAGGGCAAGCTTGGCCTTCCACAATGTAATCAAGATTGAGTTATAGTTCCCTTGCAATATCCAGATTAGTTAGTAAGCAGAGGCAATTAAGGCAAGTTGGCTAAGTGAGATACAATGCTACAGAGATAGACACAGAAAAAATGGTTACCATAGAACTGTGGCATATTTCTCCTCCTTCTCGAAAGTAGAATAGAAAATAATAGAAAACAGAAAATAATAGAAAATAGAGACTACTAGACTAGTCTAGAACAGGACAGGACTAGGACTAGGACTAGGACTAGGACTAGGACTAGGAATAGGAATAGGAATAGAGCTGGAAGGGACCGTGAAGGTCTTCTAGTCCAGACCCCTGCTCAGTCAGGAGAACCTATACCAGTGATGGCTAACCTTTTTGTTATTAGGTGCTAAAAATGTGAGGGTGAGTGTGCTTTTGCACGCACATGCGCTGGCACCCATAATGCAAAGCATCCCCACATGCGCATGTGCGCACAACCCCCCCCCACATGCACTGCACTACTCATCTCCAAGCTGACCTTGGCATTTCCTTGGTGGGGGGGCAGGGGAAGCCATTTTTGCCCTCCCCAAGCTCCAGGAACGCCTCTGGAGTCTGGAGAGAGTGAAAAACAGGCCCAACAGGCCAACTGGAAGTTTGGAAATGATCCAATTCTGGCTTTTGGAGGGCCTCCAGGGGGCCAGAGGAGGCTGTTTTCGCCTTCCCCGGGCTTTGGAGGCTTTCCTGAAGCCTGGGGAGGGCAAAAAGAGCCTCCCCTGGCCCTTCGGAAGGCCAAAAATCAGCTGGCCGGTGCATGCATGTGTGGTGGAGCTGACGGCTCATGTGCCAGCAGATATGGTTCCATGTGCCACCTGTGGCATGCTTGCCATAGGTTCGCCATCACGGACCTATATTATTTCAGATAAGTGGCTGTCTAGTTCTTCTTAAAAACCTCCAGTAATGAAGCACCTAGAACCTCTGAAGGCAAGCTGTTCCACTGGTTAATTGTCCTCACTGTTAGAAAGTTTCTCCTTAATTCCAGGATGCTTCTCTCTTTAGTTAGTTTCCAACCATTGTTTCTTGTCGTGTAGTGCCATTAGTTATCAGTAAGGAAGCCCAGTTATGCAGGATATTGAAGTTGTGTTTGTGCCGATACATTACAATACTCAATGGGTGAGCCATGACCTTATATTTAGAGTGCTGAGAGCTGAGTTCAACATTACCTTGAATAAGAATTAACAGCGTAAGAGTATAAAGCTAGCTACATTAAAGAAGTTGAGCTCTGCTCGCAACAGAATACCTTATGCCACCAGACTTGAAATTTTGGGCTTAGACAATTTAGAACTATGCCGCCTTCGGTCTGACCTAAGTGTAATACATAAAATTATCTGCTACAATGTCCTACCTGTCAATGACTACTTCAGCTTCAACCACAACAATACATGAGCAGACAATAGATACAAACTTAAGGTAAACTGCTCCAAACTCGATTGCAGACTTCAGCAACAGAGTGGTCAATGCCTGGAATGCACTATCTGACTCTGTGGTTTCTTCCCCAACCCCCAAAACTTTAACCTCAGACTGTCTGCTGTCGAGCTTACCCCATTCCTAAGAGGTCTGTAAGGGGTGTGTATAAGCACATCAACGTTCCTACTGTCCCTGCCCTAATGTTCCCTTTTATTTGTATCCATTTCATGTATTCATAATCATGTTTATACTTATGTCTGTTATCCAATACATGCTTGACAAAACATAAATGAATAAATAAATAAAATAAATGAAATGAAATGCTCTCCAAATAGCTCTAATAGAAAATTGAATGAGGTTATAAAGTTTATTGGCAAATTGTTTCTTTCAGCATCAGAGGTCCTATTATACCACTCATTCCCCTCCTTATAGCATTCTGCCGAGATGGAATTGAAGTTATCACATTCAATGTAATCTGTTAAAACTCCAGAAGTAAAAATGTAATTCAATTGCAAAATACTTCAGAAAATTTAAGTGCCCTCTCAGCTTTAACTCCCGTACATTCTTTATGTCCATCTATGCATCTATCCTTTCAAATAAAATTCTATATGGATAGTGGAAAGATGATGGCTTTTAAAAGTGGGGTTTTAAAGTGTTAAAGTAGCAAGTCATCATTTCCTTTGAACTGCCTTCTAAGAGAGAAACCTTTTTTAAGCTTTATCCATATCCACTTCTAAAGATTGTCAGAGTTTTAAGTAAAACTGATTAAGAAATATGGATAAACTTCAAAGAGAGTTGGATAAACTTGGCCTTTGGATAAGGAAGAAGCAATGATGCAAATATACAATTTCAGTCCTGGACGGGGGATTCTGAAGCTGCTAGCTAGACACTGCTTCACTGATCTTCACAGATCCCCTGAGTGGTAGTATTTTATGCAATATATTGTATAATGAATTGATTTTTTAGGTGCAGGATATTATTGAAATGTTTTTAAAGTTTTCACATAAGCTGTAATATTTCTATTCTTTATTTTTTCCACTATTACAGTAGCTGAAATGGTGTGGCCATACATACTTTTCTATGATTTTTCAATCTGGGGATATACTGTGCACGTTCCAGCTGCTTACAGTATGTTGGTCAAACAGAACAGATTGGGGAAGGAAAAAAACCAAAGCCAGAAAGTAGCTATTCTTTCTTCTTCTCTGAACAAAGATAATGGCAAATAGGACAGCCCAGGAGTAGCTAGCTGTAAATGGAAACAGAATTCTCTCAAATGAGTGGTGTCTTGACCCTTTGCTCTGCAAAGGAATTTAACTAATACTATTCAGTCCTGAAACAGATTAGAGAACAGACGTCTGGGAATGAGAATGCAATCTTCTTTTCTGCTACATTCAACAGTGGAAAGGATCACACTTTTATTCTGTAAAGTGAGCATTTAAAAAAAACTTTCAGTGCCATTCAATAATGTGGGAAAGAAGGGGAAAAAGTGTGTAGCTATGTCAAGCGTGATTCTGCCAATTGCTTTTATAATTACAGAGAGTCTTTATCCAGAGGCCACTGAAGCCAATGGAAAGATGCTGTCAGTTCTTGTCGGCTTTGGAAGAAGCCCAGGATGTTCAACTGTCCTTTGCCAAGTCAACCATCTTAGTATGCTATATTATTGCATGCTTTTTGCATTAAAACTAATGTTGGACTTTGAATTAAACCTTTTTTCCAGGTCATTTTTTTTCTTCTCTGCAGCATAAAAATCAATAAATTGGTTAAAATGATAGAATGTTTGGTATACTGCTATCTTTGAAAACTAGGACAGACACCATTTCCACTGCCATCTATAAATTTAGAAGAAACAGTTTTTCTTGACCTGGATAATGCTGTTGCTGTTTGGCTGTTGGTTAATTTGTGCAGTCTTTATCTAATCACAACTTGCCAATACTCAAAGCTAGGCAAAATCTAGGTGTGAGCATAATCACTCACCAAATTCACATGGAACAAAGGGCTGTACAGTTTGGTAGGCAATTATCCCTAGAAATGTCCTAAGATCTTTAAGATCCCTAGCTCTTAAGAAATTCCCCCTCTCCTGTTCTAGACTGTCATTGTTTGGAAAAGATTTTTTTCCTAAAAAATCTAAACTATAGTATCAGATCACTTTTTTGTAACAGACAGCTGTAAGGAGAGAAGCATGTAAATGACTATATGGAAACCATCCTGTTCCAGAAATCACCACAAATGAAACATATGTTACAATTTGCAAAGGCACACCACACCAAAACTTCCACAGTTGTTCAAGAAACAGGGGGAGGGAGGACCCAGCCCAGGACATTTTCTTCCTATTCAGTTTTCCAAAACCATTAAACCATTAAAACCACTCAACACTCAGACACAAGGAATCTCAGACCTAAGACACAGAGAAGGTTGATTGTATCTCCAAATGTTTTAAAACTGATTCATTTCTACCAAGCAAAATTAACAAGGGCTTACACATAATGCAGTCTTGGTAGAACTGGTGCTAGTGATGTTGAAGCTTTTGCCTTCTAGCAGTGGTGGGTTTCTGCCAGTTCGCACTGGCTCGGGAGAACCGGTTGGTGAAATTTACCGATCCGGTGAAAGGAGGTTTGACTGGTGGACCCGGAAGTAACTTCCGGAATGCCTGCCCCAGCCCTGTCGCTCACTTGCCCTGGATGTCCCGTCGCAGCTCGCTTGCTCCCCCGCCCATCCAAACTAAACTAGCCCAGCCCGCTGCTCACTGATTGGCTGGAGTCCAGCCAATCAGTGAGCGGGCTGGAGGTGACCTGTTTAAAAGCATGGTGCCAGAGTCTTTCTTGTTCCCGAGCAGCTGTCGCATTGCTTGCTGATCGGTCCTCCCTTCGCTTCAATTCACCTTCCAGCAGCTTGCTTGCTTCCCTCAGGTAAGCAACTAAGTGTGAGGGGCGGTGGCAGGAGGCTAGCTTATACCAGATTACGGCTTTCGTGAGGGAAGGCCTTCCAGGCCTTGCCTCGCAAAAGCCACGAGCTGGCGTACAGTGCGTGGCCGAAAGCGGGTGGGTGGGGGTGGCAGCAGGCTAGCTTTTGTGAGGGAAGGCCTTCAGGCCTTGCCTTGTGAAAGCCGCGAGTTGGCGTACGGCGCATGGTGGAAAGACACTGGTCGGTGATGGTGATGGCAGCAGCTTTCTCACATGGCCAAAACCGGGTGGGTGGCAGCGGGGGCGGCAGGCTAGCTTTCATGAGGGAAGGCCTTCAGGCCTTCCCTCATGAAAGCCACAAGCTGGCATATGCCATGCGACCGAAAGTGGGTGGGCGGCGGCAGCAGGCTAGCTTTCATGAGGAAAGGCCTTCAGGCCTTGCCTCGTGAAAGCCGCGAGCTGGCATACGCCATGTGGCCGAAAGTGGGTGGGTGGGTGATGGTGGCAGCAGGCTAGATTTTGCGAGGGAAGGCCATGCAGCTGAAAGCCTCCCCCCTCCAGCCTCGCCTGGCTGGCTAAGTCTGCAAGGCAGCGTGCCTAGCTAACCAACAACCCTTGTCCTCCAGTCCAGTAAGTTTACCTGTCCTGCTGCCTTGTTGCCTGCCTGCTCCCTGCTGCATCCATCGCATCGGAGAGCTGCTGATTCTGCCGGCTGGTAAGTGACCCAGTTTTTTTTCTTTTATTCTGCCTGCTGGTTTTTTAAAAAAGAATATTTTATTTATTGTGTATAGAATTTTTTAAAATCATTTTACTTAAAAATATTGAGTATAGAATATTTTTAAATGGTTTACTTCTATTTATTGTGTGTAGAATACCTTGAAATGGTAACAGTATAAATTATTGCTGGTAGAATACTTTGAAATGGTTACAGTATAAATTATCGTGTGCGGAATACTTAACAATGGTTTTTAAGGATTTTTTATTTATAGAATATCTTTTTTTTAAATTATTTTTAGGGAATTTTTATTTAATTGTTTATAAAATATATTTACTACAAGAAATGTTATTCCTTTTTGCAAATGTTTTATTTGTGATGCAAGATGTTGCTTTTAAGTGTTCAGACCAGGTTTATGTGTCTCAAAGTGGCTGCTTTTCTATGGGCAGGCCAGGTTGATGCAAGGCAGCTTTGCCAGATTTAGTATGTTTCACCCTGGTGGTTTAGGTAATTGTGAGATGGTTGCTGGTTCTGTGAGCTTCCTGGCACTGTCCTTTATAATTTCCCACAATGCCTTGATGGTTTTTATTCCAGTGGCTTTGTCTTTCCTGTCCTTAAGGTTAGAGAAAAAAACTGGTTTCATTTGCAGTCTTTGTGGGGGGATTCTTATTTTTTGGTGTTTTCCTGGCACTGTCATAGTTTGTGTGGGTGTGTAATGTCCCACAGTTATCTACACATTAATAATGATCAAGAACTAATAATATTTCCTTATATATTTTAGTGACCTTTCCTTACATAATTGGTGTTTTCTTTCATACTTTTGGATTTCTAATTTCCGTTTCTTTTAGTTAGCAATTGCTAAAACAAATCCCACATGAAAAAGTATTCAAAGCCTTCTTGATTTTAATTGTCAATTTATTTTTTCCAGCAGATTGTAATATTTATTCATTTTCGTATCTCTGTTTTTCCACTGTTGTGCAAACACAATTCCAGCAGCTGCTAACATGTGTAAAATTAAATATATATTGTACTCCCTTTCAAATAGCCAACAAAATATTTCTGGTTTTAATTCCATATCTTGCTTTACCATTGCTTCTAACCTAACTTCTGAATAGCTACTTGGACCGACCTAAGTACTGAACCTAATTCATATATTCCTGTTTTTTGGAACTGAGAACTAAATTTCAGAAAAAGGAAATCTGTATTGCTCTGGGAATCTACCTACGACATTCATTTTTGAACTAACTTCTTGGATGAAAGACTATATCTTTCCTGTTTGTTTACATCTTTCCTGTTTCTCATCCTTCCTGAAAAGACTGTACATTGTTGGTTGAAAGCAGAGGTCCTTTCTGTTACCTGTAGTCCTCAGCTTACAACCACACTTGAGTCCAATATTGTTTTATTTCTTTTGCAGTTAGTATTATATATTTTTGTACTTAATTTTAATCTTATTGTAGTTCATCCATTGGGGCAAAGAATTCAGTGACATCGTCTTGGCCACTCCCACCCAGTCACATGACTGCCAAGCCACTCCCACCTGGTCACATGGCTGGCAAGCCACTCCAACCTGGTCACATGGCCGGCAAGCCACTCCCACCCGGTCACATGGCTGGCAAGCCACTCCCACCCGGTCACATGGCCAGCAAACCACTCCCACAAATCAGGCCACACCCACAGAGTAGGTTCCAAAAATTTTTGAAACCCACCACTGCCTTCTAGCTATAACTTAAGAACTGGGAGACAGCTGTAACTTGAGAACCGGGAGACAGAGTGAAGAGACCAACATTTGTGTGGTCAAAGACCTTTGTGGACAAATCAATTTTTGAAAGAGGAGATAATTCATTATTTTTACTTTGCCCTCCTTTGCTATCTGACATTTTATATCTAAATTTACATCTTTAATTTATGAGGTAGGTTGGTTGCATATGTAACTAAGAAACCTGCATTGTTAGTCTCTTGAGAACTAGGAGAGCAGCAAGGATGGATTAGGGATCATGAGAGCATAGAAAAGTTGCTGAACAGAAGGAATAATGTGGACAAACCCATTGTGGTAGCAAGGACAGGAGTAGATTGAGCTTCTTTTTTGCACTAGAGAAAAGGGCCCCAAGTCCGTATCTTCCATAAAGGGTTCTATAAAGAGATGGGATATGTTTACTTCCTCATAATTCAAGTAGATGTGAAATAGCAGATATTTGGAAAGATCCTTTATCTATCTCTCCCTAGCAGCTTTATGATTCCTCACTGTGCTGCCTGAAATACAGGTCATAAAATGTGCATATTCTCTCAATTAAATATCAACTAACAAGAAAGTAAACATAGCATTAAACATTAAAGACGGAAACAACTTTACATTTGCTTCCAAAGGTATTTAAAAGCAGAAAACTAATAAACAAGAGAGGATTAATTTTTGCTGGAATTGAGTTTTGGAGTTTCTGCTTTTTTACTAAATATAGTTCATGTGGATTTTCAGTTTGGCAAAACAAAGCCTTCCATTTGTATCTGGCAAACCAAATTGCCTGCTCAGCATATTAACATATGTCTATGCTATACACATAGCAGAATGAGTGTAATCATACATTGGACAGATGGACTGTATAATTTCAGATGTCAGGTAACAGAACTCAGATTAATGCTTCTCTATAGAAAAGCTCCCTGTAGGCAGAAAACATCAAAGAGTCAGCTATATATGGTCTCATTTTTGTTTTCTATTTTTCTAAAAGTTTTTAATATGGGAGAGTATTCGAAATATATAATCCTTGTGATTGAGATTCAGTGTGATACTTTCGAAATGATCAGTTCAGGATTTTACCATATCATTTGGCTGCATGTGTAGCCAATAAACATGCAAAATGGCTGCATTATGCTTCAATAAGTTATTTCTCCAGGGATATCATATCTTGACTGTAAAAATCTGGATGATTTTTAGCACTTAATGGTCAAATGGTTATGTCGATTTTGATTTCATGCTACAAATGTTGAAATGTCACAGCAATTGCATTGCTATTTGCAGTGGCAATGAAGAGGTTTGCCTCATCAAATACCCCTTCATAGTCTCTCATTGCACTGCAATCATATAGTATATTCATACAGGTAAGAGTTAAAGAATACTTGAATGAAAGGTGTTTTGGCTGCATCTTCATCTCTTCACATTCTATAGACTTCTGAAAATGTTGCCAAGAACTTAAAGCAGAGGTGGGTTGCTAATTTTTTTACTACTGTTTCGGGTGCAATCTCATACACGCTCACATGCACAAAAATTATAGTTCTATACATCCAAGTGAATAATATTCTTTTGCAAGTGAAGCACGTTATATCTTATGATATATTTAATGTAATAGATTTAGAAATAATTAATACACTTTTTAAAAAAATTGTAGCAAATTGATTTGAAAACAATGAAATAACTTATTTTATCTTAAGATGAGGTTACCACAAAAATAATTTTATTTCACATATGCTGGATAATAACCTTTCCTTTTGCTAGCCTTTAGAACAGTGGTTCTCAACCTTCCCAATGCCGCGACCCTTTAATACAGTTCCTCATGTTGTGGTGTCCCCAACCATAAAATTATTTTCGTTGCTACTATGTAACTGCAATTTTGCTACTGCTATGAATTGTAATGTAAATATCTGATATGCAGGATGTATTTTTATTGCTATAAATTGAACATAATTAAAGCATAGTGATTAATCACAAAAACAATGTGTAATTATATATTGTGAAATATTTCTTAATATATCTATATATTAAGAGAATATCTCTCTCTCTCTCTCTCTCTCTCTGTGACTCTTTGTCTCTCTCCCCCTCCTTCCCCCTCTGTCTCTCTCTGTCATTCTCTCTGTGTATATCTCTGTCTCTCTCCTCCCTCCCCCATCTCTATCACTCTGTGTGTGTGTGTGTGTGTGTGTGTGTGTGTGTGTGTGTGTGTCACTCACTCTCTCTCTCTGGGACTCTGTCTGTCTGTCTCTCTCTCTCTCTCTCTCTCACTCACTCACTCACTCACTCTGTGTGTGTCTCTGTCTGTTTCTCCCTCCCTTCCTCCCTCCCCATCTCTGTCACTGTGTGTGTGTCTCTCTCTCTCTCTGTCTCTCACTCACTCATTCAATCACTCACTGTCTTTCTCTCTCTCTCTGTCCCTCCCTCCCCCATCTCTGTCACTCTGTGTGTGTGTGTGTGTCTGTCTCTCACTCACTCACTCTCTGTGTGTGTGTGTCTCTCTCTCTGTGCCTCTCTCTGTCTGTCTGTGTCTCTCTTTGTCTCTCCCCTCCCTCCCCCATCTCTGTCACTCTGTGTGTCTGTGTGTGTGTGTGTGTGTCTGTCTGTCTGTCTCTCTCTCTCTCACTCACACACACATACTGTGGTCACCTTTAATCACAGGTTAAAAGTACCTGGCAGCGGCATTTTTCCCTGGGGGAAAGTCTCCGTGGCTGTAATTTACGGGCTGTGCGCACACCATGCGCCTATGTTTTCAATGGCATGGAGCCACGGCGAGGCTCTGAGTGGCTGGGGATGACTCTGGAGCCCATCCGGGAAGATGAGGAATGCGAGGGGGACAATTACACCCCCCCCCCCGTGGATGGGCTCTGGACCCCACACATCTTTCACAGCCATCTCATTTCCAATGGGGGATCCATGCAGAGGATTTCTCCCCCCCCAATTGGAAACGAAGCTGCGCCTACCCCCTGCCCGGCCTGCCCGATGAAACGGCGGCAGCAGAGCATTGCTGGGCGATGGGAAGGGCGGAGGAGGGTGCAGTGCTGCTGCCCTTGCTTCTGGGGCTCTTGTTGCAGGACATGCTGGCTGGCACTGCTTCAGGGCGCCCTGGCCATCGGCTTCTCCGTGCTCAGCCCGGCTCCCAGCATGGCCAGCATCCCATCCGGTGCCCGTCCTCGGCAGCACGGATGGGCTCCGAACCCCACACATCTTTCACAGCCGCCTCGTTTCCAATTGGGGGGATCCATGCAGAGGATTTCTTCCCCCCCCCCAAATTGGAAACGAGGTGGCTGTGAAAGACAAGGCAGCACTTTGTCAGAGTGAGAACACTTTCCCACTATTATGAAGTCTCCAAAGCTGTAATTGTATGGGGTGTGCACGGGCACCTATGTTTTCTACAGCATGGAGCCATGGCGACTCTCTGCACAGCTGGCAATGACTCCGGAGCCCATCCACGGGGGGTTTCAAGGAACTCGAAGTGGAGTTTAAAATTTAGAGTTCCGATGGTCTTAGCGACCCCTGTGAAAAGGTCGTTCGACCCCCAAAGGGGTCGCGACCCACAGGTTGAGAACACTGCTTTAGAAGAAGAGAAATTTATTCTTAATTGATATACTGTAGTTCCTGTTAAATGTTGCACATTGTTTTGTGGTATATTTATTAGTCGTTAAAATTTGCTTAAATAATTCAAGTTCATTATAAAAAAACAACCAATGACCTCAGAAGAAGAAAGCTCAGGAAAACAAAAATGCTAATTTTAAAAATCTGCTCAGTTTTAAGGTGGAAATATTTTTTTGTAAGATTATACAGTACAATATTACAACTGCTATCCAAGTAGTTTTATTTTATTTATTTTTATTTAGTTAGTTAGTTCTGGAGAACTGGTAGTGGAAATTTTGAGTAGTTCGGAGAACTAGTAAATACCAACTCTGACTGGCCTCGCCCCCATCTATTCGCTGCCTCCAGAGTCCTAGCTGATCAGGAGGAAATGGGGATTTTGCAGTAACCTTCCCCTGGAGTGGGAAGGGAATGGAGATTTTGCAGTATCCTTCCCCTGCCACATCCACCAAGCCACACCCACCAAGCCATGCCATACCACGGCCACCAAGCCACACCCACCAAGCCATGCCATGCCCACCAAGCCACGCCCATAGAAGTAAAAAAAATTGAATCCCACCACTGCCATGTATTATTGAGGTTGAGGCTGAAGTTGTCCGCCACTATAATCAAGAAGATATGCAATGAAAGAATCTGCACTTGGTATTATTGCAGAAAAGCAGGGTGAATGCAGTGAGGGAGTATTCCTGCAAAGTAGTCCTTCAAACAGGGACGTGCGGTCAGGGGAGGCAAGGGAGGCAGAGCCTCACCTCTCTTCATGAAATAATATAATAATATAATATAATATAATATAATATAATATAATATAATATAATATAATATAATATAATATAATATAATATAATATAATATAATATAATATAATTAATATAATATAATATAATATAATATAATATAATTAATATAATATAATATAATATAATATAATATAATATAATATAATATTATATTATATTATATTATATTATATTATATTATATTATATTATATTATATTTATGTATGTATGTATGTATGTATGTATATATATGTATGTATGTATATATGTATTTGTGTTACAACCCCTGGTATGCCTAAATATGGGAGGAAGGTCACTACTCCCTCTTTCTGTCCTTCGGCTCATCACAGAAGACCATGCAGGCAGAAAACCATATTTTTATTTTTAATGTTGCCTTTTTATATTTGTGTTGTATTTGTACTGATAAATAAATAAAGGGAGACTAGTATAGATCTATTTCGAGCTAATTAGCTCTCATCAGCTAGCCATACCCTTACTGGGATTTGAACCTGGGCTGTATTATATCTTAGGCAGGAGTCTTAGCCACTAAGCCACAGGCTCGCCTCCTTATCAGTTGAGCCAGGGAAATAGGTATGTATTTGTGTTACAACCCCTGGTATGCCTAAATATGGGAGGAAGGTCACTACTCCCTCTTTCTGTCCTTCGGCTCATCACAGGAGACCATGCAGGCAGAAAACCATATTTTTATTTTTAATGTTGCCTTTTTTATATTTGTGTTGTATTTGTACTGATAAATAATTTATTATTATTTATTTATCAGTACAAATACAACACAAATATAAAAAAGGCAACATTAAAAATAAAAAATATGGTTTTCTGCCTGCATGGTCTTCTGTGATAAGCCGAAGGACAGAAATGAGGGAGTAGTGACCTTCCTCCCATATTTAGGCATACCAGGGGTTGTAACACAAATACATACCTATTTCTCTGGCTCAACTGATAAGGAGGCGATCCTGTGGCTTAGTGGCTAAGACTTCTGCCTAAGAATAATACAGCCCAGGTTCGAATCCCAGTAAGGGTATGGCTAGCTGATGAGAACAATTAGCTCGAAATAGATCTATACTAGTCTCCCTTTATTTATTTATCAGTACAAATACAACACACACACACACACACACACATATATATGTGTAATATTATAATATTATATACATCCGCCTGGCTGCGCCCAGGAGCTGCGGCGGCAGAAATGTTGTCGGCGCTCCCGGATGACGAAGCCACGAAAGCGACTGGGGAACGACGAGAACCTTCCTGCCTCTGCTGGACTTGCGCAAAATCCAGCAGAGGCAGGAATGTTCTCGTTGTTCCCCAGTCGCTTTTGTGGCTTCGTCATCCAGGAGAGCCGAAAACATTTCTGCCTCCGCAACTCCTGGGCGCGGCTGGATGGATGTAGCCAGAACGACGCCAAGGCGGTTCAGGCAGACGAAAGAGCGAGCGAGCAATGGAGGTCCTCAGTCGTTTGCCTGCCGGACTGCCTCGGCGCCACTCTGGCTACCTCTGTCCATCCGCGCTTGCGAGCTGCGGAGGCAGAAATGTTGTTGGCGCTCCCGGATGACGAAGCCACAAAAGCGACTGAGGAACGACGAGAACCTTCCTGCCTCTGCTGGACTACAAAGTTCAGCAGAGGCAGGAAGGTTCTCATCGTTCCCCAGTCGCTTTAGAGGACTGCGGAGCGCGAGCCGGCAGAGCACGCTCAGGAAGGCAGGGAATGGGATCACGTATGCTGGAGGCTGAGGCAGCCTCAGCTTCCAGCACACGTGGTCCCATTCCCCGCCTTCCTGATGACGTCACCAGCCCCACCAACCATAAACCTCACCGCACGTCACTGCCTTCAAACTACAGTGGTTAGCCTAGAAAGCATAAAGTACAGCAAGCAAATTAGACACTACTTGATCTAACAGAGGCAGGAAAACACTACTTGGAGAAGGGAGCAGTAAAATGTTAAATTTTAAAAATGAACACATTGAAATAAGGACATTAGGTGTTCAGGAAGATACTTTGCTTCCTTTGGAGTTAAAGAAGTGAATCTTAAAGTCAAACTAATCCATGTTAATTTTTTGGGACTAATTTTTATTGTCTTCTTACCAGAACTTTACAGGATTTGAAATGATTTATCAAAGAATGCAATTCATTGTTCCAAGAAAGTTCCTGAAAATAGTCTACCAATGATTTTTAATTAACAGCAGAAATAACACAGTTTCCTTCAAAATGGAAATTATCACAAACCTTTATTTTTATTATCAATATCTTCAATTTTACTTACAATTAGTTCATACACATGCAGATGATTTCAGTGAAATATGGTAATACTTTACTGAAACATTTATGTAAATTTTATATAGAGATTTCTGTAAAGATATTTGCTTTTTTGTTTCAGTTCTTATAATTTAATATGACAAGCGCCTATGAGAATAATTTAATCATCTTGGTGGCATGTAACTGAAGTTTTAAATTGAATTGCATGTATCTGTACTTCGTACTTTATGTATCTGTATTATTTTTATTGTGTGCATTTTCAAGGTCAAAAGGCAAGGCATGACAATTTCTACTTTTAGATTTTAGAAAAATAAAACTTTTTTATAAGTCTAAACGTGTGCTGCTTTTTCTGCTTTCCCTGCTTCTCTGGAGACATTCCTAATTCGTTTTCTTTAGCACTTTATAGCCTGCCAACAAACTAGAAGAAAGATACCCTTTCGCTACAGGCTCTATGTTGTCTAGCTGGGACAACCTGAATATCCATTATTTTCATTAAATAGACTTTAAAGTACAGTAATACAAATCTATCTGTTTTGCAAGAGCACATGCTATGATTTAGAGAAAAAACTGACTTCTGTGCGCTGTGTGACATTAATGTCAAGTTTGAACTAAAAAATAATCTCCCAGTTCTGAGCAAAGAAAATGTAGAAAAGAAGGACTGTTCAACAAAGCACCAAGCTTTTCATTTTTCCTTCCCATCAACTCCTATGCAGATAATTTTATTTGTATATCTGGGTTAATTTATTATTATTTATTTATTAAGAAAATTTATATGGCTGCCCAATTAACTCACAGTGACTCCAGGTAGCTTACAGAAATAAAGCCCCAATACAAAAGAGTGCTGGGGGGACGGACTAAATGACCTACAAGGTCCCTTCCAACTCTATTAATCTGTATCTATATCTCATAAGAGTGAAACTATCTCTGCTTTTCAAGGTTGGTAAATAG
Source organism: Natrix helvetica (assembly GCF_964273705.1). Lineage (NCBI taxonomy): Eukaryota > Metazoa > Chordata > Lepidosauria > Squamata > Natricidae > Natrix > Natrix helvetica. Next base: position 114,787,542 of record NC_138552.1, on the reverse strand, counting down.
AGTATTACAGAAATACCTCTGCTGCTGTCTTGATTTCAGAATCTGAGCAGATATCTGAAGAAGTCTTGATAGAGGCTATCATTACATCTTTTTGACAGAACTATTTTTGGAAGAACATTCAAATATGCCAGTGTAAAAACCTTCCTAACTGATGGAACAGGTAGATGGTAAAAATACATAAGAGCGTATGCAAGAGTTTACTGTAACATAGAAATGAAAAACAAATTCTGCCTCTTGATGCATCAAATAAAAAAAAATTCTGCTGAAGATTTCTCTACACTTTGCCCATGCCTAACAAACAGGGTCGGTGTATTGTAATTTCAAACTTATTTCGGAGTGATATTATAGTATGCTTATGCACAGTTTACAGAAAAATAATTCAACTAAAATTAATTTACAGAAAATGGAATGAAATGTTTTTATGATTTAATGTTTGATGATTGATTGAAAGCTTTTATGATTTATGATTGAATATGTGTAAAAGTGAAGTGCCCAGAATTACAGACCTATCCATTTTTTCGTCCAATAGAAGATTCCTTTATTGCTGTGCTTTGTATTCAGATTACAGAAAGGCAGGTTCCAATTTAAAAATGGAAAATTCCACGCAGTAAATCTTGACTGTGAAATTATTTTTCCACAGAGGTGCAATTTCCCCTTTCCTGGATGTATTCAAGGGAGCACTGGATTTGTGGGGAAGGGCTTAATTTGGATTCCTGGGCTAAGTAGGAGATTAAACTCAATGTCTTACATCACTCCTTTGAACTTTTATGATTCTACGATATCTTCCATGTACCAAAATAGAAGCATCTACGTGAGGATTTAACATCTTCTAATTATCATATCATAGACACAGTGAATTTATGGAACAAACTCCACAGGTCTGCTGGCATCCTATAAGAATTTGTATTATATAGATGAGAAAGTGCCCAAATAAAGCCATTCCAGTATTTTAGTCCCACTGTTGCTGCAACCTTCAATATTAAAAAAAAGCTACTATGAAGAACAAAAAATATTTTGAAGCCTTTGAAATGTTACTAAATTAAAGTTTTGGGACAAATAATGGCAAGAGGCAATTGTTTAAAGTTCTTATTCATGACAAATATGAATAAGGGTTTAGAATTTTTATGCAGATGTTATTTGACAGTAAGCAACAACCTTAAACAAGAGCATTAACAGAGAACAACTATATACTGTATAATTAAATAAATACTCTGCAGATCCATTAACTATAGAAGCAATACTGTAATATTGTGGTGTCTAAACAAAATCACATTTATTACAATTTTTATGGATGAAACAAAAACATGCAATTTTACTTTGAGGTAGAATAACTTTGTTGTAGAATTAAAGGCCAGCAAATTTGTTTTCACTGTCCATTTTTTAAAGTACTGTATAACTACTTTTCTAAGAATATTGTCTAATGTTCCTTCTGGTAATCTGAACTCAAGTTCCTGCTAGATGATTAATTTTAGAATTGAATTGATAAGGGGTTGGGGTATTTTTTACCTCCAAGAAAAATTTCACCTTCTACCCAAAAAGAAAGAAAGGAAATAGAACTTTGTTCTTTTATCAGAATTTTGTTGGAAAGAAATTTTAAAACTTAGCATGTTGGGATTTCTATGGACCTCTGAGCAGTTTATATTTAATCTGGCCAGAAAAATTTTATGAAAAAGAGTTTGGTCAGAACAGTAATTTCTTTTGTTACAGACAAGTCTGGCTTCTCACTTTGCATCCTTACAAATTCATTTCTTAATCCCAAGAGCAGAGTGGGTGGAAGGGGCAATGATGGTTTGGATTACTCCTGTTTCTAGCCAAAATTCTTTCTAGAGAAATTCCCCTTTCTCCAATCTCTCTGCTTCCTTCAGCTTACAGATTTCACATAATGCAGTTTGGAAAAGCTTTGTCAACGTTCTTCATAGTTCCTTTCTTATAAAATTTTAGAGCATTTTAAAATGTTTGAATTGCTAGAGCTGATCGTAATTCTCTTCTCACCTTAAAAATGTTCCTTGAATCAGAACTTCACACATTTTCCTCACTTTTGGCCATTCTTCCAATAGATTATTGTACATTTATTATTTATTATAGCATCTTGGTATTCTTATCACTCTCAGAACAGTTGTTTTCTCAGTGGAATGGGAAACAATAAAGTTGTGAATAGAGAAACATGTTCCCCTTGTTTTTGTTTCTTTGGAGAGGAAGGAGAAACTACATCTTTCCTCTGCTTCTCTCAGTTATGCAGCATTTTGGCCTCTAAAGTCTCTTGCAAGCTGTGCCAACCTGGATCATCACTGTGCCAATGGTATAACAATTTGCAAAGGAACAGTAGACAGTTCCATCTGATTTGGCACAAAGCTTAAATGGTTTGATTGTATAATAGTGAAATGGCATAAAATGAACCCTCCCTCATTGGAGGGGCGGAGCTGCAGCCAGTGCAGCTGGAGCGTGTTTGCAGTAGGGCCTCCCGGTTTTATTTTATTTTATCAATTTTTAGTACTCCTATTGGATCCTTTTTTATTTAATTAACATTTTTCGGTGGAGATAACAATGTAGAACATAATACAAACAAAAACTTTGGTTGCTGCCGAGAATTTAAAAAGCATGGGAAAAAGAAAGAAACGCCATGGCACCAGCCTGGGATCTCTCCCTCCAGTGAAAACAGCAAAACAATCAAGAATTGAGGAGCACTTTGTTGGCAAGAGATCTGTAAGTAAAACTAACCTCCCCCCCATTCCCAACAATCTGGAGAGATTAGAACGGGACCTGCAAAAAGATGTGGCAAAACAGCATTTACTAGACTTTCCCAATATGGCGGGGGGGGGGGGGGACGGGACAATCTGAAAGCCAGCTTTTCTCACAAACAACTAGTCCAATAATTTCCTATTTGGAGCAGATCACTTCCGGTCCCCGAAATCGACGGACATTTGTGTCCGCTGTTCGTCTTCTCGGTGGGCTCCCCTTAAATTTAGGGGGAGCACAGGGAGCCTTGGAGGGGGCCCCTGCTGTAGGGTGGCTTGTTGAGTCCCCCTGAATTGGCGGCGGCCGCAGGGGGGTCGCCAGCTTCACCCCAGGAGCCGGGGAGCATGGGGGGTGCACAACAGTATAAAGACAAAGAAATAACCATTCTTAAACAGATTACAAAGAAAGTAAGAGATAAGAGGAAGAAATACTCCTCTTTAGCAAAGAAGTTATATAACAATGGAATCTGATTTAAATGGTTGTTGCCAGAAGGAATGCTAATTTTCTGGGAGGGCAGTAGAATTAGAATTAACACAGTTGCGGAGGCGGAGGACTTTATTTAAAAAAAATAGTGCCCTCCTAGATCAAACAGGGGACAGTACACAAGATGTGAAGGAGGGAGGGGCCACGGCTCTGCCAGCAGACAGGGGGGAGGACGCAACACTTAGAAGACTCAGATTACAAAAATGAGTTGAAACATTTTTGCAATTGTTGTTATAATGTAACTCTTGGAAGTGATACAAAAGATGATTGAATATATTGATGATTGAATGTAAAAATGAAGTTTTTTCTTTTCTTTTTGGTTAAAGTTGTGAGATTTGGGGGGATTTCTACCTCCTGCATGATGTAGCTGTCAAAAATTTTCTACACCTATTTACCTTTTCCCCTAAAACATTTGTAAAAAACCAATACAAATTTTACAATAAAAATTCCTATTTGGAGACTGAGTTAAAGACTAAAATGGTGACCAACAACCAGATAATTCAGAGTACGGAGAGTTTACCTGGGGAAAATTCAACTGAGTTTATGGCAAAGCAATGCCTTCTCACAGCACAAATGGTGGTTTCAATATTCAAACAATTAATTGCCATACAACATGATGTAGAGACATTGAAAAAAGACTTATCTGTTTTTCTTCAAGTACAATATTGGGCCCCAGGTACCCTCACTAAAGCTCTTACAGAAGACTTGGTTAATGTGCAGGATAAGGAAGAGGAAAAAGAGGAAAGAGCCAGAGAAACAGTTAGAGTCAGATAAAAAGTGGCAGTCCTCCAAGTGGTGGGTTTCAAAATTTTTGGGAACCTCCTCTGTAGTTAAAGTTTAAGTTTTAATAGATTTATAGACCGCCCCCTCTCCCCGAAGGGAGTCGGGGCGGTGTACAGACATCTCAATAAAAAACCGTATACAAAAATAAATACCCTTAAATTCCCATAAAATCGAATTAAACAATAGGCTGTACAAAGTGATAAAAATTAAAAACAACCTAAAAACCCACCCCTAAAAAATTAAAATACAGACTTGAGGGACTAAACTGCGATTAGGCCAGGCCAGCTAAATTGAACAGGTGGGTCTTAAGCTTCTTACGGAAGGAGCAGAGATCGGTGGTTATTCTGATATCGGGGGGGAGGTCATTCCAGAGGGTCGGGCCCATCACAGAGAAGGCCCTGGCACTGCCTAGTGGATGGCACCCGGAGGAGTCCCTCCGTGTGAGAGCGGATCGCCCGAAGGGATGTATGGGGCAGGATGCGATCCTGCAAATACCTAGGTCCTGTGCCATGGAGCGCTTTAAAGATGATAGTCAACACCTTGAAACGCACCCGAAAAGCCACAGGTAGCCAGTGCAGCCCGCGCAGGAGAGGTGTTACGTGGGAGTACCTAGTAACTCCCACAATTGCCCGCGCGGCCGCATTCTGAACCAACTGCAGCCTTTGGGTGCATCTCAAGGGGAGCCCCATGTAGAGAGCATTACAGTAGTCCAGTCAGGACGTCACAAGCGCATGGGTGACTGTGTGGAGGGCATTCCGGTCCAATAGGGGACGCAATTGGTGCACCAGGCAAACCTGGTGAAACGCCCCCCTTGCCACGGCCATCACATGGTCATCCATTGACAGCCGGGCATTCAGGAGGACGCCCAAATTGCGTGCCCGATCCACGGGGGCCAGCTGTTCACCCCCAATGGCCAGTGATGGAACCAACTGGTTGAACCGGGGTGCCGGTAGCCACAGCCACTCCGTCTTGGACGGGTTGAGCTTGAGTCTGTTACTTCCCATCCAGATCCGTACGGCCTCCAGGCACCGGGACATCACTTCGACGGCATCGTTGGGGTGGTTCGGGATAGAGATATACAGCTGAGTGTCATCAGTGTACAGGTGGTATTCGACCCCGAAACCACGGATGATCTCGTCCAGCGGCTTCATATACATGTTGAACAGGAGAGGCGAGAGGACCGACCCCTGCGGCACCCCACAAGTGAGTGGCCTCAGGGTCGACCTCTGCCCCCCTGTCAGCACACATTGCGTTCGGCCAGAGAGGTAGGAGGAGAACCACCGCAAAACGGTGCCCCTCACCCCCAGCCCCTCTAGACGGTGCAATAGGATACCATGGTCGATGGTATCAAAAGCGGCCGAGAGGTCTAATAGGACCAAGATGGAGGAGCAACCCCCATCTCTGGCCCTCCAGAGATCATCCACCAACGCAACCAAAGCCGTCTCCGTGCTGTGGCCGGGCCGGAAACCGGACTGGCGCGGGTGTAGATAATCAATTTCCTCCAAGTGGCATGGGAACTGTTGTGCCACCACACTCTCTACAACCTTCGCCAAGAAGCAAAGGTTGGAGACGGGACGATAGTTAGCTAACATAGCTGGGTCCAGGGAAGGCTTCTTGAGTAGGGGCCTCACCACCGCCTCTTTTAAGACGGCCGGCAAGAACCCCTCTCTCAAGGAGGCGTTGACTAACTCCTGGAGCCAGCCTCGTGTGACCTCCCAGGATGCCAGTATAAGCCAGGAGGGACACGGGTCCAATAAACATGTGGTGGCTCGCAGTCGCCCACGCAGCCTGTCCATATCGTCGGCAGTAACAGAGTCAAACTTCTCCCAGAATGGTGCCTCAAGACCCACCTCCGACGTCCCTTCTAGACCACTGAAGGGGACCCACTCGCTGCAAATCTGAGCGATTTTGTCCTGCAGATATTCCCCAAATTCCTCTGCTTTATTTATTTATTTATTTATTTATTTATTTATTTATTTATTTCGATTTATCAGTCGCCCCCTCTCCACAAAGGGACTCGGGGCGACGTACAATTAAATCAAAATACAAGTGTGGCATGGAGGAGGTGACATCAATATTTAACAGTCAAATACAAATGGAAGCCACTAGGTTCAAATAAATAACAATAAATTAAAACAATTAAAACAGTTAAAAACCCCAAAATTTACGTTTAAAATATTAAAATATTAAAATTGCCAGGGAGGTTAGAAAGTTCTGGTTAAGCCAGGCCGGCTAGTTGGAACAGGTGGGTCTTGAGTTTCGTGTGGAAGGAGCGGAGATCAGTCGTTATCCTGATATCTGGGGGGAGGTCATTCCAAAGGGCTGGGCCCATCACAGAGAAGGCCCTATTCCTGGGCGCCGCCCTCTGACACTGCCTGGTGGACGGCACCCGGAGGAGTCCCTCTCTGTGAGAGCGAATTGGTCGCAGGGATGTATGGGGCAGAATGCGATCCCGCAGATAGCTGCTCTACCCTGCAAGGGGGCTTCCCACAGCCTCTGTGAAAGGAGGGAGCGGGTCACCCGAAACAGGGCGGCAGGGCGGTTATCTGCGGACACAAAAAGAGTGGCACAATACTGACGTTTGGCCACTCTTAATGCCACTAGGTAGGTCCGTAAATAGGCTCTTACCTGTGTTCAGTCAGATTCAGAGCGTGACGATCTCCATCTGCTCTCTAGGCGTCTCTTGTGGCGCTTCATCACCCTCAGCTCCTCGGTAAACCAAGGGGCCTGGGTGGATCGCTGCCGCAGGAGAGGCCGCAAAGGCGCAACCCGGTCCAAGGCCCCGGCAGCCGCACTATTCCATGCAGCCAGGTCCTCCATCCGGGAGCGGGTCAGGGCTACAGGAAGTGGCCCAAGCTCCGTCTGGAACCTATCAGGTTCCATCAGGCGCCTGGGGCGGAACCATCTAGGACATTCCGGTTCCGTCTCCCCGCGATGGGGAGTGGCGGCTGGAAAGTCGAGCTGGAGAAGTGAGTGATCTGACCATGACAGGGGTGTAATGACTAAATCCCCTACTCCCAGATCACTCCTCCACTGGCCAGAGACAAAAATAAGGTCCAGTGTGTGACCTCCTTCGTGTGTGGGGCCCTGAATTACTTGGGTCAGGTCCATGGCTGTCATGGAAGCCATGAACTCCCGAGCTACCTCGGATGTTTCCCCTACCAATGGCAGGTTCAAATCCCCCATGATCAATAGCAGGTCTCAACCGCCATCTCAGCGATCACCTCGAGGAGCTCGGGCAGGGCCGCTGATGCATAGCGAGGAGCCAAGTATACAATCAGCAAGCCCAACTGTCTCCCTGGGCCCCACTTCATGCATAGGGACTCACACCCGGATATCTGTGGCACAGTGGACTCTCTCGGCTCAAGGCCTTCCCTTACAATAACCGCTACCCCACCACCCCTACCCAGGGCCCGTGGCTGATGAAATGCACGGTAACCCGGCGGGCACATTTCCACGAGGGGGAGACCCCCCTCGTGGCCCAGCCAGGTCTCCGTTATCCCCGCCAGGTCCGGCTCCCCCTCCGAGACCAAGTCGTTAATGAGGGGGGCCTTATTGGCAACGGACCTTGCGTTGCACAACATCAGTCTCAGGCCCCGGCTCTGTAGGTCCTGACCACCTAGATTGCAGGGGTTGGGACAAATGACCAGCCGTGTCCAACGACCACGGTCTCCCAACCGGTTGCAAGATCTCTGTCTACCCTCGCACCTACCCCTCCCCACGACCGTTGGGATGAAAAGACCCTCTACTGGAATATCGTTACTCCCCCTCCCCTCAATAGCTTCGCTCACTCCCTTGCCAACCCACCTGTCGGCCTGGCACTAGTCCCTCCCTCAACCTGACTAACCCCACCCCCCCCACCCTGGGACCCCCTAAAATATGAATGAAAAATTTGATTAAAACCCCCCTAAGTTTTCGCTTCGTCCACCTCTCTGGATTAATAAATCCCTCATCAAGGTGGGCCCTCGAAAGGGTGAAGGGCCATACTTGCAAGAGGGGGGACTCCCGCAATAAGATCAGGTCTGCCCTCGAGTATATGATGGATCATAATTTCAGCAGGGTCTCAATTCGATTAAGGGGTGCTATAGATGTTAAAATACATGGTACACTAAATCCAGTAAGGTGCAGAAAAGCCAAAAACTTGGGTAAGGGTGGTAAGCTGGTCCAGTCAGGTGCAGAAAGGCCAAAATCTTGGGTGAGGGTGGTGAGCTGGTCAGATAGTCCGCAGATGGTAGATGGTCAAGGTCAACAGGAGGCAGCTGGTCAGCAGATGGTAGATGGTCAGCAGGAGGCAGATGGTTCTCCTGCCAGGCCTCCGGCGCTAAAAGCCTCCTGCCAGCCACCGGCGAGCCTCCTAACTCCTGCCCAGCCTCCAGCGCTGAAAGCCTCCTCCCTCCTACCAGGCCTCCAACGCTGAAAGCCTCCTCCATCTCTCCGTTGCTCCTGCCACAAGCCGACATCCACCACTCCCGCCGGCCTCCGACGCTCCGGACGGCCTCCGGTGCAACCAACGCCAGCCTGAGCGCCCGGCGTCTCCAACCGACGCTCCTCCGCTGCTCCAAGCTCTCAAGCCCCTCCGACACTCCTCCGGCGCTCCTGCGCTCCTACCAGGCGTCCGATGCAGCCGACATCAGCCCGACATCGGCCCGAATGCCCCCGAACGCTCCAGCTGACTCCGCCCGGCGTCTCCTACTCCAGCTGGCCGGCGCCATCTCGTTCTTGGGATCCCATTCTTCCGTTCTTCCGCCATCCTGTTCTTGGCCGCCAGACCACCCTGGAGACCAACTCGGGTCTTGATGGAAAGCCAGGGTGGTCGCTTACTGGGCCCGGTCCTCGAAGGTGGTACAGAGGACCGGCAGCATCCCTGTTTTACCAAACAAGCCCCGCGGCCATACAGAGCTCAAAGACAGACCGCCATTGTTCCGGAAGCTACTCCTCCAAACCCTGCTTTGTGGGAGTGGCTTGCTGGCCATGTGACTGGATGGGAGTGGCTTGCTGGCCATGTGACTGGGTGGGAGTGGCTTGGCAGCCATGTGACTGGGTGGGAGTGGCTTGGCAATCATGTGACCAGGTGGAAGTGGCGAAGACGATGTCACTGAATTCTTTGCCCCAATGAATGATCTACAAAAAGATATAAAAAAGGAAATTTATTATTTTGTGCACTTACTACTTAAATAAGATTAAAATAATTACACAAAATAATAAAAGAGCTACTTACAGAAGGAAGATGACTGTCCTTGCCAGTCTTCTGACTGACTCCAATGAATGGCCTGCACAAAGAAGAGACACAGAAATGAACTCTTTCATTGCATTAGGATGAAACCAGCACAACATAATAGAAAAGGAAGATTACTGTCCTTTTGTGTGTTGAAGTCACCCACTGACCACCTTGCTCCAATGAATGGCTTGCACAAAGAGATACAGAAAGGAAGACTTTAATTGCTTGCACTACTATATTAAGGATGAAAGAATCACACAAAGCAATAAAACAGCTACTTACATAGGAAAGATGACTGTCCTAGCGGTCATACTCTGTTGCCTCTTCATCCTGTTAAATAATACTAACTGCAGAAGAAATAAAACAATATTGGACTCGATTGTGGTTGTAAGCTGAGGACTACATTACAGGTAACAGAAGGGACCTCTGTTTTCACCCAACAATGTACAGTCTTTTCAGAAGGATGTCCCCCAACAAACAGGAAAGATATATTTTTTCATTTAAGAAGTTAGATCAAGAATGAATGTCATAGGTAGATTCACAGAGCAAAACAGATTTCTTTTTCTGAAATGTATTCTTCAGTTCAAAAAACAGGAATATATGAATTAGGTTCAGTACTTAGGACAGACCAAGTAGCTATTCAAGAGTTAGAAGTGTCATGGTTAGAAGCAATGGTAAAGCAAGATATGGATTTAAAGCCAGTAATAATTGGTGGGCATTTCAAAGAGAATACAATAAATATTTAATTTTACACATGTTAACAGCTGCTGGAATTGTGTTTGCACAAGGGGTTTCTTCTACTACGCATGCCCAAGATGGTGTCCTGTCGCATTTGAGGAGAGCTTCGGGGAGATGATTGTCCTTCTTGGGGCTTGCAGGAGTACCTTATTCCATCGTTGGTTCCAGGTCCAGCTATGAGAACTTCCTGGGACTTCGGGGGATACCCTTGAGCTGCGATGTCCTGCCTTATAGCCAGAACATTGTGAGTGAAATGGGGCAGTTAGCAGTGAAAGGAGAATGGAGAGCATCGGCGACTGCCGGCATGGGTGTGGTTAGCAGCTGCGGCGGGACGCCCAGCCTGGGGTCTCTGCAGCCGGCGTGGGTATGGTCGGCGGTGGTGGCTGGATGCCCGGTCTGGGGTCTCTACAGCTGCCGCTCCCCACGCCGTGGTGTTATCCCGGTTGCTCCCCCCCTCCTCCTTGCTTATGAACATGACAAATTAGATCAGCGGGGAGTGGCTGAGGCAGCTGGCATGGATACTAACACCAGCGGAAGATGGCTTCGGGAGCTGGCGTGGGCTCGGTTGGAGTGGGGGGTTCCTTCGTTGTGTCCCCCCCCCCGGTATTACCGCTGTTGCCTGGGCCACCGTACTGTGCCATTTGGCCATTTGTCCCCCCCTCCTGTGATATTATGGACTGGGTCAACGGAGTGCGGCCCTGGCGATGGATGTGAGTGCAGCTGGCGTGGGCGGAGCTTAGCTGTTGGAATCAGAGTTGGAGCAGCCACCGATGCCGCCGCTCTCCTCGTTGCCGCCATCACTGACCGCTTCACCAACTCGCAAGCTAGCATCTGCTGCGATTTTGGACAGCTGGCCGTTACCCTTACATATTGTCCCCAACACCGACTATTTTTATGATGGACATAAGCTTCCTGCTACCCCCTTGAACACTGCTGGCTGCCCCCCCCCTGTGGACATGTCATCTCCTTGTTCCATCTCCCCATGATGTCATCCCGTTTGGTTGATGCCACACTCTCCTCTATGCTATACTGTGACAGAACTTTATTCCCTCTGGGAACTCCCCCTTTCCCGGGGATGGCCTTCTGGCCTATCAAGACGCTTCCTTAATGACAGATCTTGGGATCCCGAGAGGTGGCATGCGAAGAAGAGACTTCTTAAGGGTTTTTTTACAGGGGCTTTTAAACCAAATTTTAAGTGGGGGGAGGGGTGGGTTGATTCGGATGGCTCAGACAGGCTTGTGGGGGAGTCTGCCAGGGTACAGGCCAGAGCTAACTAATGGGTGTGGGTTCGGAGGGCTAGGAAGGGTTGGGATTCCAGGAGAGACATTAAGCCATTCCATTGGGGGGTTCACCATCCCTACTGTTTGTGGGAGAGGCAGATATGGTGGGGGCCGAGGGCCAAATGATGTTCGGAGGACGCGGTTTTGATGTTTAAGAGCGATCGTGTGTTCCGACCCTCATCGCTCTTCTCGCACTCCCGGGATTACAGGACCCTGGTCTCCGGCTGGTGTCGCTTAATGCCAGGTCCGTGGTACATAAGGCTCCCCTCATTTACAACCTCATACAAGAGGGTAGAGCAGACCTGGCGTGCATTACGGAGACCTGGTTGGGCCATGAGCAGGGTGTGCTCCTTAACGAACTATGCCCACCAGGCTTCCAGACGTTTCACCAGCCGAGAGCCCAGGGCAGGGGGTGTGTGGCAGTGGTTATTAGGGAAAGTCTCAGACCTCAGGAGGTCACTGTGCCTCAGCTAGGCAGGTGTGAGTCCGTCTTTGTGAAGTGGGGACTTGGAGCTCAGGTGGGCCTTTTTGTTACGTACCTGTCTCCCTGCTACCTTTCATCGGCCCTGCCAGAGCTGCTGGATGTATTAGCTGGATTGGCGGTTGATTTCCCCAGGCTTATTGTCCTGGGGGATTTCAATCTGCCTTCCATTGGCGAGACATCCGAATTAGCTCGGGAGTTCATGGCTTCCATGACAGCTATGGACCTAACTCAGTTAATTCAAGACCCCACCCATAATGGGGGACACACGCTCGACCTGATTTTTGTCCCTGGGCAGTGGATCTAGATTTAGGGGATATTTCTATTCAACCCTTGTCATGGTCTGATCATTTCCTCATCAGGCTTGATTTCCATACCGCTACTCCTCGCCGCAGGGAGGCAGAACTGACTAGATGGTTCCGCCCCAGGCACTTGATGGACCCCGAAAGGTTCCTGATGGAGCTTGGGACTTTTCCTGAATCCCTTGCTCACAACTCGACCGAAGCCCTAGTGGAAGCCTGGGATAGGGCGGCCGCTGGGGCCTTGGATCGCGTTGTGCCTTTGCGGCCTCTGACCCGGTGTCGATCCTGGGTGGCTCCCTGGTTTACCGAGGAGCTCCGGGAGATGAAACGCCAGAAAAGACGCCTAGAGAGTGGCTGGAGGGCCAGCCGGTCCGAATCTGATCGAACACTAGTAAGAATTCATATTCAATCCTACTTAGTGGCGATAGAAGCGGCAAAACGGCAACATTTTTCCGCTCTTATCGCGTCCGCAGATAACCACCCAGCCGCCCTGTTATGGGTGACCCGCTCCTTACTTAACCAAGGAACTGGAGAAGACCCCTTGCAGGGTAGGGCTGAAGAATTTGTTCAGTATCTGCAGGATAAAATCGCTCAGATCTGGACAGGCTTGGACTCTGACTGGGTAGATTCGGGGGAACCGACGGAGATGAATCTTGAGGAGACAATCTGGGATGAGTTTGACCCTGTGACCCCCAAAGGCATGGACAGGATTATGGGGAGACTCAGTGCTGCCACTTGTGTGCTGGACCCGTGTCCCTCTTGGTTAGTTTCGGCTTCCCGGGAGGTGAGATGAGGCTGGCTCTAGGCGATTACCAATGCTTCATTGAGAGAGGAGTTCTTTCCCACCGCCTTGGAGGAGGCGGTGGTGAGGCCCCTCCTTAAGAAGCCTTCCCTGGACCCAGCTTCTTTAGCCAACTATCGTCCGGTCTCCAACCTTCGCTTTGTAGCGAAGGTTGTCGAGAGTGTGGTAGCACGTCAGCTTCCCCAGTACCTGGGTGAAGCTGTCTACCTGGATCCGTTTCAGTCGGGTTTCAGGTCCGGGTACAGCACGGAGACGGCATTGGTCATGTTGGTCGATGATCTCTGGCGGGCCTGGGACAGGGGCTGCTCCTCTGTCCTGGTCCTATTAGACCTTTCGGTGGCTTTCGATACCATCGACCATGGTATCCTACTGCGATGACTCGGGGGATTGGGAGTGGGGGGCACCGTTTTACGGCGGTTCTCCTCCTACCTGTCGGATCGGTCGCAGTTTGTGTTGACTGGAGGGCAGGGATCGACCCCCAGGCGCATCACTTGTGGGGTGCCCCAGGGGTCGGTTCTCTCACCCCTCCTGTTCAACATATATATGAAACTGCTGGGCGAGATCATCCGTGGTTTTGGGGTACGGTATCATCAATAGGCTGATGATACCCAACTTTTCATCTCTACCCCAAACCACCCAAACGATGCCCTCGACATGATGTCCCGATGCCTGGAGGGTGTGCGGATCTGGATGGGGAGGAACAGGCTCAAGCTCAATCCCTTCAAGACTGAGTGGCTGTGGTTTCTGTCATCCCAATTTGTGCATCTTGTTCCATCTTTGATGATAGGGGGAGAAATTTTAGCCCCCTCAGAGAAGGCTCGCAATCTGGGAGTCCTCCTGGATACGAGGCTTAGTTTAGAAGAACACCTGATGGCCGTGACCAGGGGGGACTTTTACCAGGTTCGCCTGGTACGTCACTTGCGCCCCTTCCTGGATTGGGATGCTCTGTGCACAGTCACTCATGCCCTCGTCCTTTCTCACCTGGACTACTGCAGCACTCTCTACATGGGGCTGCCCTTGAAGAGCACCCGGAGGCTTCAGCTGGTCCAGAATGCAGCCGCGCGGGTTATAATGGGGGTACTTAGGTGCTCCCATGTTACACCCCTTTTAGGTAGCCTGCACTGGTTGCCGGTTGTTTTTCGGGTGTGATTCAAGGTATTAATTATGACCTTTAAAGTGCTCCATGGCTTAGGCCCAGGGTACCTGCGAGACCACCTACTGCCACCAGTAGCCTCCCACCATCCAGTACGATCCCACAGAGTTGGCCTCCTCAGGGTGCCATCGGCAAGACAATGTTGGCTGGTGACCCCCAGGGGGAGAGCCTTCTCTGTGGGAGCGCCTTCCCTCTGGAATGAGCTGCCCCCGGAGCTTCGCATAATCCCTGACCTCCGGTCCTTCTGACGCGCCCTAAAAAGTTGGCTTTTTCAGCAAGCTGGCCTGGCCTGTTAATTTTATCTCATTTTTTAAATGAGATAAATAAATAAATTGCGTTTGTTTTTTGGATATGTATTTAATTTCTTTTTAACTTTCGGGATGTGTGTTTTTTAACGTTGTACGCCACCCTGAGTCCTTTGGGAGAAGGGCGGCATATAAATCCATTAAAACAAACAAAGAAACAAAGAAACAACAGTGGAAAAACGAAGATATGAAAATAAATAAATATTAGAAAGTGCAGGAATGAATAAATTGACAATTAAAATCAAGACGGTTTCGAATACTTTTTCACCTGAGATTTTTTTTATCAATTGCTAACTAACAGAAACAGAAATTAGAAATCCAAAAGTATGAAAGAAAACACCAATTATGTAAGGAAAGGTCACTAAAATGTATAAGGAAATATTATTAGTACTTGATCATTATTAATGTGTAGATAACTGCGGGACATTACACACCCATAAACACAAACTATGATGGTGCCAGGAAACACCCAAAAATAACAATTTCCCCCCAAAAGACTGCAGACGAAACCAGTTTTTTTCCCTAATCCTAAGGACAGGAAAGACAAAGCCACTGAAATAAAAACCATCAAGGCATTGTGGGAAATTATAAAGGACAGTGCCAGGAAGCTCACAGAACCAGCAACCACCTCACAATTACCTAAACAACCAGGTGTCACACAGAAACACCCAAAATCTGCCAAAGCTGCCTTGCACCAACCTGGCCTGCCCATAGAAAAGCAGCCACTTTGAGACACATAAACCATGCACCAACCTGCACACTTAGAAGCAACATCTTGCATCACAAATAAAACATTTGCAAAAAGGAATAACATTTCTTGTAATAAACATATTCCATAAACAATAAATAAATAAAGATTCCCTAAAAATATTTTTTAAAAAGATATTCTATAAATAATTTTTAAAAATCCTTAAAAACCATTTAAAAATATTCTATACACAATAATTTAAAATAAAACCAGTTTAAAGTATTCCACACAAAATAATTTAAAATAAAACCAGTTAAAAGTATTCTAAACACAATAAATTAAAATAAATCATTTTTAAAAATTCTATACTCAATACTTTTAAATAAAACAATTTTTAAAAATTCTATACACAATACATAGAATCTTTTTCTTAAATAGTCTAAGACAAGTATCTGGCGTATGCTAGCCTCCCTCCCGCTGTCGCCCGCCCCGTTCATCCGCGCAGTGTATGCCAGCTTGCAGCTTCCGCGAGCTGGGGTATGCTAGCATCCTGCCACCACTACCGCCGCCCATCCCCTTTTGGCCGCGGGCTGGCATACACTAGCTTCCCACTGCCGCCGATGCAGCCCTTTTGGCCATGCGGTGTATGCCAGCTCACGGCTTTTGTGAGGGAAGGCCTGAAGGCCTTCCCTCGCGAAAGCCGCGAGCTGGTATACGCTAGCCTCCCGCTGCCCCCCCCTCACGCTTAGTTGCTTACCTGAGGGAAACGAAATGAAGGGAGGACCCAATCAGCAAGCACAATGCAACAGCTGCTCGGGATGTTGGCCGTTGGCGCCGTGCTTTTAAATGGGTGTTAGAGGTAGGCGAGTCAACTCCAGCCCACTCACTGATTGGCTGCGCACAATCTGATAGACCCATTGGGCTTAACCGGGGTCACGATCGGCGTTTTCCAACGGACGTGATCGACTGGTTCGAGGATCCCCTGGCTCACCAGTTCGTCAATTTCTTTATCAATTTTTGGTCGGAGGACAAAAGGCTGATGATGAAGACCTGAGACTTTATGACAAATTTATTGGCTGAATATTTTTAAAACGACAGACAACAGATGGGGTGGGACATGGACCTGGTCTATAGAGTAAACTCAGCATACGCCAGAACACACAATGTTCCAAGGGAGGTTCATATTAAATTTCTTAAAAAGACTACAAGAGATGAGATTCTGAGTGCACAAAGGGGGCAAGCATTAAAATACAAGGATACAGAAATAGCCATCCTGAAACAAATCCCTAAGAAAGTTAGCGATAAAAGAAAAAAATATTCGCTTCTAGCGAAGAAATTATACCAGAAAGGGGTGTGGTTCAGATGGCTCATGCCAGAAGGTATGCTAATTTTCTGGGAGGACACGAGAGTTAGAATTAATACAACTATGGAGGCGGAGGCCTTCATGGAAAAAAATAAAATCCTCCTAGATAAACCTGATTATATTACACCGGATATACAGGACACGGGAGGTGCCGGAGCTCTGCTGGAGGGGGGAGAAGAGGCAACATCGAGAAAACTCAGATCACAAAAATGAACTAGAAAATCTGTTGGATATAAAATGATTGAAATTGTTTGAAGATAAAAGTTTATATGCTGACAAAATAGCACTAAGTAGTAACAACTTAATGTATTAATAAATGAAAGGTATGAGAATGGGGGGGAGGTCCATTTCCTACATAATGTAACTGTCAAAATTTGTAACCTCACCCACTATCCCTTTCCCTGATTATTTTCTTTAAAAAACCAATAAAATTCTGTTGTTGTTGTTTTTTAAAAAGGCACTCTCCTAGGCTTTAGCCAAATTGGTGCTACGTTTGGGTCTAGGCTAAAGAAAATAGGGTCCCCCTTGTACTCACCCAGACCGGAGACAAAGACATCCTTGAACTCCTTAAATATCATTTCCCTGGCATTCCCGATGGCAGTAGTGGCTGGTGTTTTTCCCATCTCGTTCAGGGTGTTTACTTCGGCTACGATCATCCCCAATGCCTGAAACCAGTCCAGTCAAAAAAGGCTTTGGAGATCGTCCCGGACCACGATTGCCTGTAGTTCCTTGGTGATCTGTTTGTAGCGCACTCAGAACGTGCGTTGGCCCACGAGGGGAATCAGGTTCCCCTGGTAATCCTGCAGGAGGACGTCTGGGCATCTGAGGTCCTTCTTCTGTATGGTCGGGACCATCTGTTTCAGGACCAACCATGAGATGATTGTCAGAGATGATCCGGTGTCAATCTCCATCTCGCAAGGGGCGCCTTCGAGGAAAACGGTGACCTTTAGTTTTTTTGGGTGGCTGGTTCGGATGTGCCGTACAGGAACCATGATGTTCAGCTTCCTGATGCAACCCTGGCATCTCCGGGCTGTCACCGTGAGGTTGGCTATCTGGTCACTGGTTTCTGTCCCCCTGGGGGGCCTCTGGTTGGGTCGCTGTCTCCGGTTCGGTCCCTTCTCCGCACTTTCGGGGCGACTAGTGGTTGCAGGGAACTCGTTGCGGCACACTCTGGCGATGTGTCCCCTTCACTCGCACCGCCAGCACGTCACATCTCAGAAACAGCAGGTTGCTCTAGCGTGATCATCTCCGCAACTGGCACAGGGCAGTCCGGGTGACTTGAATTTCCATGCTGGTGTTTCCCGGCTACTGCGCATGTGGTAACTGCTTTCCTCGTTCTCGGAGCTCTCAGACTCAATGGCCTCACGGTGGACACGGGCACTCTTGGGTGCCTCCGTGGGTGCGTGGAGGCATTGGAGGGTCTCCACGGACTTGTTCGCTGACTCGGCTGCCCTCGCCTCGTCGAGAGCGATCTGGAGGGAAAGGTTGGATCTCGCCAGCAGCCTCGCCTGTAGAGCCCGGTCTCGGACTCCCATTATGATTCGATCTAAGAGAACATCGTCCAGCTCATGGAATTTGCAATGGGCTGCGGCTTTCCGGAGTGCTGCTATGTACTCATTTATTGACTCGCCTTCCATCTGGTTCTGCATGTTGAAGTGGTATCGCCGAACGTACTTGGACGGCTTCGGGGCGTAGTGGGTCTTCAACGTCTGTTGCAATGCGGACCAGGAGACGGCGTGCAGTGGCATTGGCTCAGAGAGTTTCTTGGCGGTCTCCAAAACTTTGGGGCCACAGTAACCCAGAAATAGGTTCTTTTTCTGGGCCTCCGGGATGCCACCGAGATCGTTCGCCTCCAGGAAGACCTCGAAACGCAGTAGATACGTGTCCCAATCGTCCATGGCTGGGTTGAACGGAGGTGATTGGGCGTAGGAGACCATCGTGATTCTCTCTGGGTTTGTAATGGCCCTCCTGTTGCCTTCCTGCACTCTGGGCGGAATGCTGCCTTGTGATCAAGCTCTTTTGTCAGTGAGTTTCGCTCTTTTGTCCCCTAATTGCCTTCCAATCCCATCTTCGTCGCCAGTGTTAGATCAGATAATGAAAGGCACAACAGGCTAGTGATAACAACAGCTCTTTATTGGTATAAGGACAGGCATCCACTGAATGCATGGTCGGGCAGCTCCCTTTTTAAAGGGGAGCTGTCCAGCGCTCCAGCCAATCAGGGGCCTCTCTGTTCCCGCCGGAAAAGAGAGGACCTGAGTGGAAACTACTATTGTCTTGCTGCAACACCAGGGGGTGGAGTATCTAACAGGCTTAAAATGCATTTTTTCCACAGGGACTGTCCCCACTACTGTTGACTGACAACTTCCCCTCCCCCTGGAAACAGGCAATTGATCACAAGCTGGGCTCTTATGGGCTCTCACCGGTATTTTTAATGTCCCTAGGCTTTGATCAAGCAAAGCAAGTAGTAATCAATAGAATGAAGGACATGGAGTTCCAAGAAGAACTAAATAGGTTGCCTCTCCACAGTAGGGACAGAATCAAACAGGGTGTGTGGGAATCGACAAGATATCTAAATGACCTGATCTTCCCAAAACAAAGAATAGCTTTCTTCAGAACCAGATTTAACATTCTTCCTTCAGCACTCCTCCAGGGCAGGTATAAGAGAACACCAATAGCAGAACGGGTTTGCATATATGGCAAAGGAGAAGTGGAAGATATCTCTCATGTTGTATTACACTGTGAGCTATACAGAGTTTGTAGGTCTGCACATATTCTCCCCTTATTGGAGAGATTGCCAGGGAGGGCAGACAACTTTTATCTAGGCTTTCTCCTCCAGGACACAAACCCGGCTACCACGTATGCAGTGGCAAAGTTCTGTGTTGCTGCAATGTCCACAAGAAAAAAATTGGTTACAGAAGTATAGTTGTCATCTTGTACCAATTATTTGGACATATCTCTAACAATTTCTGGACCTTTGTATTTACTTCCATACTTAACGGCTTTGCACCCAGGTAAACCAGGGAGTAACCCGAACAATTTGAGAACATGTATGTTATTTTTCATTTTTAACATCAATGCGTTTTAATTATATCTTAATGTCAGTACTTTTTAACATATTGTAAAAAGTAATGTGTATTGCTGGTCTTTGACCGTAATAAAGATTTATACTTATAACCTTCCCTCATTTGTCCCTTGAGATCAGCAAGGAGAAACTGGTGGCTGACAGAAAAAGAAAAGATGGGGAAAAAACCCTAAACATAAATACTACTCGAAGAACTGCTCCTAACAGTTCCCTTTATGATCCTATTTTGTTCAGCTTGTTCTGTAAGATTAAAAAAAGGAGCATGGAAGTAGAGGAACACAAAGCAGCCGAGACAATCTGAGTATCAGGCCTTCTACATATCAGCAGCAGCCCTGTAAATTGATCAATATTATTTTGGCGTATCACTGGCTGATAACATGCTTATCAGAACTGTCACTTCATGCTTATGTTTATGCTTATGCTCTGCTATCACTACCAGTCTGCCAAAAACTCTGGGGAGATTGGATGGGAGGGGGGAGGATTCAGGGGTAACAAATAATTCACTGTATCTACCAGAGATGCAACTTCAAGGTCAGATGGCTGAGAATGGCAGCTGCATTCCAAACCACATGTGAAACTACCATTCCAAAAGCAATTTCTGAATTTGATTGGATAATGGGGCCCAGAAAGGGGATGCACCTAAGAGAGAGAAAGTTACATTTGAGGATTTAGATGTGAACTTTTAAGTTCTGGCTTTGCTCTACTGTATTTCACTTGACATTTTGTAAACTATACCTTTCTCAACAAATGGAGTCAAGGATCATTCTTGCTTAAAGTTCATGTTGTGGCAGGCCTGATATTAAGCCAGAACTGCATTATCAATCCACCTACCACAGGGATTTTGTGGCCATGTCTGTCTCTAGTGGGGAACAAACAGAGATAGAAAGCGGAAGCATAGAATGCACTGCAGCAAGACCTGAGATGTGAGAGCCCAGATCTGGGAGAGGAACTGGAGTTCCAACCCACCCAGAGGAGGAGCCAACAGGCCCAAGTTGACCATAGTGCATGGTCAAAGGCATCAGCGTGGAAACTGACACCTCCATACAGGTCCCTCCAAAAAGCAGGGAGAGTCCTCGCTGGCAAGGGATCGACCCCGATGGTTCCTAGGAGTCAGAAATTGGAGGAGGCTCAGCAGCAGTGACCCTCACTCAAGCGACAGACTCACATTGACTGGAGCTGTGACCCTACCTGGGATGGCCAAAGAGGCATACAGTAGCATGGGACTGATCTTGTTTAAGGTAGTAAGTGATACTTTAGACTTTGTCCCAATGCTGGAATACCCAAAGGTACCCCATCCTCAGTCAGTTTGATGGATTGGCTGTTAACACTAAAAGCAGCATGGAAAAATGTCAAGAAACCTATAAGCAGCAGGCAAACAAATACTGGGCTCCACAACGGCTATTCCAGTTGGGGGAGAAGGTTTACCTCTCCACAAAATACTTAAGGTTGAAACTCCCCAGCAAGAAGCTGGAACCTAAATTCATGGGGCCATTCCCTATAATGAAGATTATCAACCAGGTCATGGTGCAATTGAAACAGCCCCAACTGCTGGGGGAAATACATCCAGTGTTCCACAGCAGCCTTTTAAAACCCGTGGCTGGGTTGACCTTGAGACCACTACCCCATGAGCCCCATGAGGGGTCATAGGGGACCAAACCCATTACAAGGTGCAATGCATCCTCGACTCAAGGTGGCAACTCCTATACTTAATCAAGTGGAAGGGCTTTAATGCAATGTTTTCAAGTAGCCGAAGTGTCCTGCTTGCTTGGATCATGACTCTTTTGGAGGACTTGGAGTCACAAGCTACTGGCCACATACAATTTAGAGCCTTTCCAAGCTAGTCCATCTTTGAGAGTTAGTATTCCTGGGTTATTTTTGTGCCACGAGTCAACCGGCAGCTCATCTTTTAGCTTTTGGGTCATCCCCCCTGTCCATGGTCCTCCTTTGCGTAGCCTGCCCCCTAGTCACAGGTTGCGATGCAGGCTGGGAGGGGGGAATCATTGTGTGAACTACTTCTTCAAAAGGCACACAACTGCCTTCAAGGATGTGCCTCCTGGTTAGCAGGGCCCACTGGACCGCATAGGCTTCCTTCTCTCACACTGCCCACGTGCGTTCAGTTTCAGTCAGTTTTTTGGAGGTATAAATACAGGGCTGTAATTGCCCTCGGATTTCTCTGAAGAAGAACTGCTGTGATGGCCACATCACTGGCATCGGCTTGGATTACGAAGGGCCATTCTGGATCAGGGTGCCTGAGGATTGTTGAATAACCTCTTCAACTCCTCGAACACCCGCTTACATTCTAATGTCCACTTTACAGGCTGACTTGGATGTGGTTGTTGAAGCCCCCTCCCAGTCTTCCCCACATCTGTAGCATTTCAGTGGACTTTGAGGAGGGGCTGGTTTCGGGGCCCGCTGTGTTGCTGTGGGTCCCCATCGGCTGGGCAGTTTCAGGTCAAGTTGACCTCTCTCTTTTGTGTCTGGTGGCTTTCTCATGTCATTAGCGCACAATCCACAATCAACTTTTATTGCTACTCGGAACCACTCAGAGAGTCGGTTTTGGATGTTGCGGTAAGTAGTTACCTGGGCAATCTGCTTTTCCACAGCAGATGCTCTAGTAAAGGGGGTAGCCTTCCAATGACTCTCCTAAATTCATGGATGTGCTCTTTGATGGGGCGAGCCCTCTGCTTTAGGTCACTGAGCTCATCTTCTGCATACAGGTCCTCCTCCACCTCCTCAAATCTGGCCTCTAGCAGTCATAGGAAGTCATCTACGCCTTGCAGTTGGGGGGCTCTCCTCTGTGGAGGGCTGCTAGTCATTCCCTTGCTTCTCCCTCTAGTCCCTCTGCGATAGTATTCACTATGGCTCTGGGCGATGAGTAGAGGTAGCATTCTTGGTGGATTTCAGCTGAGTCAAGGAATAGGGCTAACTGGTCTGAGTCCCCATCAAACCTTCCCCTGAATCAGGGTGGTTCAATCAGCACTGCCCCTCCCTCCTCCTGTCAGCCTCTGTATGCTTGTGCTTGATATGTCTGGGCATATTCCTCAGCTCTAGTTCAGAGGGACAGGGGATATTTTCTGCCCTGGGCAGCCTGCCTGTTACATGGGAGAGGCACTGGTTTCAGCCGCCTTCTGATGTGTGGAGAAGGGGGTCTGCGTTCCCATCTGCTTCTCATCACCTCAAGAAGATCTACTCTCTTTTTGCCTGCATAATGACCTCTCTTCACGGGAGGGTGGCCCAGTCAAATTCCTCCCTCTGTTGCTCTATGGAACTCCCCAGGGACTTCATCGGGGACTTTGGGAGCCTAGCTTGGCTCCAGTCCAGCATCCACTCCACTCTTCCCAGTTCGCTCAGGGCCCTTCCCTTTTTCTGGGAATTGGGTGGGGGAGCTCAGCTTTAGCTGCTTTAGGGGTTGAATACTCATCTCCTCTTGCTTCGCCCATCTCAGCTTTGATGTCTGAGGTCAGGCTGCACTCCAGCTGCAATCAGGCTCTCTTCAGATAGCTGGCCCTCTGCCGTGGTTGCCTGAGTTTCCCTCCAGGCACCCCCAATATTGGTGGAGCGATTCGAGGTCCAGGATTCAGGATACCTGGTAATCTTGATAGATTTTAAAAGCAGATCTGACTGTCAGGTTTCCTAAAAATGCCCTAATTGATTCATGAGTATTGAGCTAAGTTTCATTACAAAAATTGTCATTTATTAGGCGCATCATAGGCAAGGCCTTTTTGCAGTCAGATTTAAGCTTTGTTTGAGTTATAGCTGAACTTTACCCCTGTTCCTCCCCTCCCCTCAGTCTGTGTCATAATTCACATTCCCCAATGAGGTGCACCCCTCCCCAGCCTGCTGCAGTAATCTGAGATCCAACTTTTACTGAAAGTATGTATAGAATGCGCTCCCCACCTTTCTCTCACTATTGCATTAGGAGTTGACATGTAGATTCAGACAAAGGGTATCCCTTCCAATGCACAAAATATTGCAAATGACCTCTATACAATCTAGAGTCTAGTATTTTTTTTTCACTTTGTAGTGAGTTTCTCCCTGTATTACTACAGGAGGAGAGGGTGGTTGGGTCTGCAGTCTTAACTTAAACCCAATCACAAGTTTCAGCAGGCTACAATGAAAAACTGGGTGTATTTTCCCTAGGATTCTAGGCAGACTGAACTGAACCATTACTAGGTTAATTATTTTGACTACTGGGAAGGCCCCTAAAAACTTTGGCCCTAATTTCTTGCTAGGCATTCTCAATTGTATGTATATGGTTGATAGAAAACTCTATCTCCCACACAGAAGGGGGTTTGGAGCAAGTGGTGCTTGTCAGCTTGTTTCTTGTATTCTTCCAGTGTATCTGCCAAAGCTTTTTTTGTATTCTCCCACCCCTTTTTAAGAGTGTCCATCCATGCAGTCAAAGACATCGAGGAGGAGGGCTCTCTGGGCAGCTCAGGCATGGGAACAAATTCCATGCCATTGGTAACTTGAAAAGAAGTTAATCCAGTGCTGCTGTGGATAGCGTTATTATACACCACCTCGTCGAATGGCAGCAGGTCTGACCAATTCTTCTGTTGGTAATCCACATAACAACAGATGTATTGTTTGACCATTGTATTTGCACGTTCCATTTGTGTTTGAATGAAAAGCTGAGCTGAGTCCTTGTGTGGACCCAATGGACCTCAAGAACTCCCTCCAGAACTTGGCGGTGAACTGGTCTCCCCGGTCCAAGATGATTCTTCAGGGTACACCGTGTAGGTAGTAGATGTGCTTGACAAACATCTTCGCTAGCTTCTTCGCTGACGGTAACCCTGAGGAAGTGATAAAGTAGGCTTACTTGGAAAATAAGTCAATGGCTGTCCAAATTACAGTATTCCCGCCGCTGTCTGGGAGCTCTACAATGAAATCCATTGTGATCTCTTCCCAGGGTCGGCTGGGGCTGGCCACCTCTTGCAGTAGCCCAGGAGGCTTGCCTGGTCTTATGTTCATAGCTACGCAAGTTGCACAACCTTTTATGTGTCCTCCACTTCTGCTTTCATCTTAGGCCACCAAAATTGATGTCTGGCAAGGTGGAGCATTTTTAGGAATCCAAAGTGGCCTCCCAGCTTTGCATCATGGCTCTGCTGTAGCACTTCTAGCCTTAAGCTGGCAGGAACACATATTTTGGATCTTTTCCAGCAAGCCCATCTCTTGTCATCAAAACGTCTTTATTGTCAGTAAACCATGGGTCAGTTTGCAGTGCTTTCAGTGCTGTGGTCAGCTTGTCCTGGCTTGGATCAGTCGGCCATCTGGCTGGCCTCTGATGGTGACTTATGCTGCCATTTGTTTGGGGGGAATTTTGGCGTGAACCACCTTCTCCTTCTGACTGTCAAATTGCGGCTTCCTTGACAAGGCACCTGCTAGCAAGTTCTTCCCTGCAGGGATGTACTTCAGTTCAAATTTAAATCTCCTGAAATACTGCACCCAGCTTTTCTTTCTTTCTGCTTTCAATATTGGCACTACTTGTAATTCTTGCATATACCCTAACTTTCTTTTAACTCCTTGTCAAAGTGTCAATTCATAGGTTGTTTCAGTGCTGCCCTGTATTAGTTTTGCTATTATGACTTCTTCTAAGTTGTAAGGGGAAAGAACAAGGCACAATAACTGCCTCCCCTGCCACCCTCCCCAAAATTAATGTATAGTAGCAGCATTACCCTATCATGGTGTTCATTTACCAGTTATTTCCCAATGTAATCTGAACCTGCTCTTGATTTTTTTTTATAAACTTAAAAAATATATCACTCAAGCATTAAAACTTCTGAAAAGGGAAAGCAACAGAAGCATTTTGTTCATTATTGTATTTAAGGTGACCAACCGTCCTCCTTTAGGGAGGACAGTCCTTCTTTTGTAAGTTCTGTCCTCCCTCGAAAAGTGTCCTCCTACATGTCCTCCTTTTTGATATTTGAAGGCTAATCTGTTGCGCGTTATGTAACGTATTTTATTAAACAGTTTTTAATGGTGTTTTTTTTTACTTCATCGCAAGTATATTGAACAGATATTGAATCTTGTGTTGAATTTTTATCTAAAGAAATGCTAGACATTAAGATAGACGACAATTGTCTCTTTGAAGAAATTAGAAGACTGAATGTATATTTAAATTCTGAAAAATTAATACAATGGGAAAATCAACATGTTGAAATTGATTAAAAATGGGTGGATATTTTCAGCCATTTCAAAAATGAACATATTCCATGGGAACATTTATTTATACTTGTTCAATTTACGTTGTGCTGCCCTGGAACTAATGCAGCAGTTGAAAGAGTTTTTTTCAATTGCCAATGATTTTTCGACAAGTGAGAAATCGAGATTGAATGTTGATACTCTAGCTGCAGCACTTGCTGTAAAATTCAATATGAAGGATATTTCTTGTTCAGATATTTCCAATATATTGTTAAAAGATGATACATTGACAAAAAATATTAATTAAATGGAAAAGTACTCATTTAAATAATAATTAACAGGCATGTAAGCATAATTACTATATAAAATGTTGCAAATGTTTTTATTATGCATATATCATATTTTAGTGTATTATTGTTGCAATGAATAAAATATTTCTTTTATTTACGATATATTTTTTCCAATTTATTTGTCCTCCTTTTCATTGTAAAAAAGTTGGTCACCTTAGCATTTTGGACAATAGAACGTGTTTTGTCCTCCTTTTCATTGTAAAAAAGTTGGTCACCTTATTGTATTGTATGTATCTGCCTAAATTATTTCACATTTATTTCACTTTGAAAGTTCCAATTTTGGAAATCTCTTTTAGGGAAATCATCTATATTTTTATGCTTTTGTTTTGTGTGTTGCATAACAAGTGTCTAATTTCAGTTTCTGGAACTATTGTGATTGAATTAACTTTACTTTAGGAACTTTGATCCATAGATATTTTCGGTTCTTTGAAATAACATCCAATATTTAAGTCTGTTTCTTGTACTGTATTCCAATGATATTGTGCCAAAGGACCACTGAAATAGTTGCAAAAGTCCTATTTGCTTTCTGATGGTGCTTATGGTGAAACATTTTCTTGCTACAAATCTCTATTCTTCTATTATTTCAGGGTCAAGTTCATAGGAGGAACTTGTGTAGGGCAACCTTTATAGGACTTTGGAACATTACATGTGTCAACCGTATTTTTACTGCTAGAATAAACAAAAGCAATAAACTCCTACAACAGTAATGCCATGTGAATGGAATATAATGGACTCTAAAATAAAATCCTTTATAATATTCACTGCTGTCACTCAACAACTGAATATTTATTGCATTATAATTAAATTGCAAATCAACAGAAGAATTAATCATGCTTGAACACTAGAGCAAATCACATGTTTTTCCTAGAAAAAACAATGCATTGATGTCCAACCAACTCCTTTTTCTTAGCCTGGCTCAGTTCTGTTGCACAGCAGGACTCCTGCCGTGTTGCCTATGACTGACTGCATGATCCTCAAACAAGCAACTGAAAGGGTTATTTCTGCAGATGTTCTAGCTCTTTGATAACATAATCCAGCTGTTACAAAAGAGCCTGAAGGAAAAGAATAATAATAAATATGGACTCTCTGGCTACAAGGGGTTTGAAGGGACACAAATCATGTTAATTACATCAGAATCGATTTTCACTGCCTCTTTAAAAAAAAGGAAGCTGATCCCTGATTTGTTTATTTACTAGCATGTATCTTCATATGTCTATGTATACATATTAAAATGTAAAAAAAAACCTGAAACTTGTTTAAGAGCATTCTTCCATTTTAACTTTGATTCTAACAATTCTTAACAACAGGAAAGCTGATGTACTTTAGGGCTGTGCCCATGGAGCACTTAAATCAAAGGAAAAACGATGCTATGGTGTACTTGCTAGGGACTCCTTAATACAGTTGCTTTTTTGTTTTGTTTTCCAGGATTTCACAGCTACAGCACAATTTCAAGATGTCTTTGGTGTACAGAATTTCTAAGAGGGTTACATGCAGATACAAAAACTTAATGGAAGGTAGCAATTTCATAGGTAAACTAGTCATAAGGACTAAGATAGGCACCTTATAAACCTAAAATATTTTGTACTCATGTAACTGATGTGTGTGTATTGGTCACAAAGGATTCATTAAATAACTTAACCTCCAAATTGCCAGATGTATGCTATATTTGGGCATATTCACAATTACTATTAAGCTGTTCCTGTGATTACGCTGGTTTGACAGTAAACTGGCTTAAGAAAATCCTTTCTAGACCAAGAGATTTTGGCAACAGTTTGCAAGGTATTCACTCCAAACTGAGGGCTACCACATCCTCCCTTGGACATTTCTTCTGGTGCTCTGCTTTCTTGCATATACACACCCAATGCTAAACTAAATTTGTACATATATATGTTAAAACTGCTTTTAAAAAAATCTTTCTTACTACAAAGCACTCTAATAGAATCTTTAACTGCCTTTGCCAAATCAAATCAAATATTTATTGTAGTCATAGATCAGAATACAAGGTAGAATTGAAATACTACAATGGATGTGTTTTTTTTCCACTTACATAGCAAAGTTTACTTGTTTGATCTAATTTCTGATCTAATTATATGTTTTCTTTCCTTGAGTTAACTAGCTATCCCTTATTATTTATTTTAGAAAAAGTCAGGAAGTTTTCTATTTTATCTTTCTATTCCCCTGAGATTTGGGTTTTATTATCAGTTCCAAATAGCCCAAATAACCTATCTAGGGTAACTAAAAAAAAGGTAAAAAGTATACTCCAAGTTGTTTTTTTAAAGTCTTAGGGATAAATTTAGGTAATACTGATAACAATTATTAAAAAATATTTAAAAATTATGAGTTTCAAAGCAATAATCTTCTCTTTGCTGTGTGAAAAAGAATATCCCTTGTAATCTTCCATGTCTGATATCACAGTGTAACACAGAAACTACTAGATTGCATAGTAACTTTCTAACATTAGAGATTATCACAATTCCAAAGACAAAACAGTTTTATGGACTGTGGAAAGTCACCACCCTCCTAGAGAATGAAATATTTTGGGGGATATTAAAAAGGAAGGATAGAATATTTCCCCTAAAGGAAAAATGGGGGAAAATCTTAAGGGAGGCAGAATTCAGCACCAGTCTCCCTGCCCCAAGCAGAAACTGAGGAGGCCAGCTTTTAGAAATGCAGATTTGGTAATCCATCCACAAAGGCTGGGTCAGACAGAAACTCCATATAAGCAGTTAAGCAAGACAAGAATAGCTCAGGCAAACACCTAGGATTTGCATTTCCCCCTTTGCCTGTAGAACCAGCTATGACCCCTACATGACCCTATCGAAATAGAAAATGTGAGACTTCTGGCTGATGTTGCAGCAAGATTGGACATGAGGAGCAGGTCTCAATGCTCCTGTGCCAAATTCTCACCATTAGAGGGCTCCAAAAGGACCCAAAGCCACCCTCTAGGGGTGGTGAAGAAAAAGGGGGTGCCCTGCAGGTCACAGAGAGCCGGAACTCCCCTGCTTGATCCAGGGCTTTTTTCTCCCCCTTATCCATGATGACAAGAGGCAACCATTATGGCTGCCATGAAACTGGGACAGCCAAGGTAAAAAAGAAAGTGCAGGAACAGTTATTGGAACTGGGTGAGGTGATTCCTTTTTTTACCTAGAATCTAACCCTAAAAGGGGGGGGGATCAAAGAAAAGAGACTCTTAGATCTATTTATTAAAGTGACAAATAATTACCTAGAGAAAAATGACCCAGAAGAAAGGAACTAAGGGGAGAAAAGTAAAAAACTTTTAAAACACAGAAAATTTGATTTTTAAACTGGATAGGCACTGGCTTGGGAAAGGCATTTTAAAATGCTGGAACTATTTACTTAAATAATTGATGTGACTTTTATAAATTGTATCAAATTTGGTTACATGTCAGACTGGAGACACTGAAACTTACTGCCACCTACTGACAAATGGAAAATGTAACATACCTCTACAAGTCAGGGAAAAATTTGATAAGAGAATTAAACAACATCTGGAGGACTGTGGTGATATCTACTGTTCTATTTTTATCTACCTTATGACTACTGGAGGTTTAACTGTGAGAGCAAAAGGACCTAAAAGGAACTGACTGATAAATCCTGGGATATAAAGAACTATGATAATTGTACTCTCTGAGGAGCAACATTAGGACTGAATATATGTTTTTAGACTATTGAGAATGAGTGGACTTATTAAAATAAGACAAGATGCTTCTTCAGGGGGAAATGAGTGGACTTTTACAAGAAATGGTATTGATGTTCCAGGATATTAATGATACTATGACAAAAAACCATAGGTAGCTAAGGAATCTAATACATGATATAGTTGGGAAAATAGAAAATGTTTCACAAGAGACAATGAATAAATATCAAAATGTCCAGGGAAAGGAGAAGGCAACAGAAAGAATGGAGGAAAAGATAGAACAGAAAAATCAGTAAATAAAACAAGAAGAGAAGAAGGAAAGAATAATAATGCTAATGACTAATGAAATAAATCAAGGAAAAATATCTTAAAAGATTTAAAAATGAAATCAGATAAACAGGAAGATACTTTTAAAAGAGAGGTAGAGGCTTGGGTTGATACATTGGAGGACTGGCGGTATAAGATGTTAGAGATGGGAGAAATATTGAAACTAGATAGAGATAAAAATCCAAAAGAGGAATATGGGAGGGAAGCCAAAAATGAATACAAGTTGAAATATTAAAATGGGCAAGAGATGATGGATAGAAAGGAACTGTCTTAGAAACAAGAAATAAAGGGGCTATTCGTATAAACATTTTAATAGAATAAAAATAATAACTAGATGGGAAAACCAGAGGTTGAAAGATGGTATTATTATATATATTCAGCTAATATTGTGATTGGCATTAGAATGGCATACTGAAACATTAAACAATTAAATATTGAAGGATTATATCTTAGTACAGATATGTGTATCAATACTAAGATTATTGTTATTTGTATCAAAATGAATGATACCCAGATGCATTGATGCTGATGTAAAAACAAAATAAAATTTAAAAAGAAAGAAATCAAAAAGGTATAAAAACCCATCCTACTCTCAACTCCATTTTGTCAGCTGTCTCAGAACTGCACGCTGTGTGTGTTGGTTCTGTTCGCCAATAAACAGAATCTTTCTTTCCAATCAGCCTCCATTTTATTCCCAGTTTTGAACTGGTCCTGGATATTTCTTCCAATAAGGCATATAGAGATCTTACCCAAAGCTAGATCAGCATATCCTGAAATTAGAGGGAATTCCAACCAGTTTGTTGCTTCTAATTTCTTTATATCGATACTTCTTGTAAACAAATTCAAATGAATATTCAGAAATCCTTCAAAGGATAATGTGTTGAATATTCATACATATTGGCTGAGTTTATTAAGAGCCAAGTTGTTAGCAAGTTGTCTCCAACTTTTAGCACTGTTATTGTTTTACAATGTGTGATATCAACACAAAGTTGTCAGTAGGCCTAGAAAGTTCTGTGCCTTTTAGATTTTTTCATAGTTTTTTTTATTATTATTATTTTGTATAAATAACTCAAGTGGTAAACATATCTTATACTCCTTCCTTTTCCTATTTTCCCCACAATAACTCTGAAGTATAAGAGTGGCAGACCCAAGATCACCCAGCCAGATTTCGTGCTTAAGCAGCACTAGAACTCACTTATAGCCTAGTTTATAGCCTGGTACATTAACTGCCCCCAAGCAGAAACTGAGGAGGTAGCTTTTAGAAATGCAGATTTAGTAATCTATTCAAGACAGGATATTTTGAAACAAAGGCAGAATGGTAGGATTAGAAGCAGCCCCTCACCCAAGATCCAACATAGGAAGAAAGTCATTAGACACAATAGGAATTACCCAACTCCCTTTCAGAACACAAGCCCCTTCATTGCACCACTCCCAGAGCAATCCAAACATCACCTGGGAGCTCAGATAAACAATAAGTCAAGAGGTTAACCAGATTAGCTCAGACAAGCACACTGTAGGAAAGCAGGTAAGGACAGGTGGGCCCATCAAAACACCATTCCGGTATAGTGGCCGCTACTCCCAGCTGCCACCAATACACCCATACCGGGGATTACTGTCCAGAACCCACCACTGCCCCATACCCCATAGGAATCTGAGAACAGCCAATAGAATATTAAAGGACCTGTTTTTGCACAGGAACAGGAAGCTCAAATACAAAGCCCAAAGAATGTATAAAAGCCACCCACTCTCAACTCCATTTTGTCAGATGCCCAAAACCACAAACCCTGGTGGTTCTGCTTCATCAATAAATGGACCCTCTTTCCAATCAGCCTCCATTTTATTTCCACCACTTTTCTCCTCAGCTTGGAACTGGACCAGATGGATATTTCTCCCAACAGAAGGATTTACTGTATACTCCTTCCAGACAGCTAGGCATTTGCATCCTTTTAGTGGGTTTTAAGGTCACCTGGAGGTTTATCTGTGTCATCAGGGTCACCTTGAGGCAGAAGAGACCGTACCTATATTAGCCAGTCAAACTTTAAGTACAGTAAGCCTCTGCTTTCCATTGAAAACTAATCAGATAGGCAAGTCAGCATATTAATCGTAGTCAGTATATTGACTAATGATATTTCTTACTTCAGGCTTATTACAAACTTTACTGGAATATGTTGCAATCAGCTTCTATGGAAGGACACAGGAAACTAATGTCTGTAAGATACAATGCGCCAGAAAAAACATATTAATAGATGATAGCATGTCCAGCTGCTGTTATATCACTGCTGCTGATATATCAGTTTTTCACTCCCTTTCCTGAAACTTTACTGTAACCTTACAAAATGCAAGTTTATGTACTTCCTGTAAAATGTATGTTTTGTCTACGAACAAATATGCAATGTATACTCTTTTCTTCTGATGAACAAATATCTGTATGAATGCCCCTGCTCTAGGAGGGTATAAAACTCCTGTCCTGAACAAAGCCAGGACAGTTCAGATTTTGGTGTATGAACACGCTGAACTCAGATGCATCAATAACCCTGTTTTCTCTTGCACCTTCGTGGTCTTTGGCGTGCATTGAGGTATAGGCCCCAATCCGCCGCTACAACCTGAGTGGTGCAAATTGGTGTAGAGCCTTCTTTGAACTGTTGAAAGGACAGTGTTGTAGATTGGAGCTATCTCCAATCTACAAAAGAACGTAAATGTCCAGCTGTCTGCAAGGAGTAGAAATCCTTCCATTCCCCATCATATTTAAATGGTGCTCCTCTCATAGGTACTACTATTGAACCAGGGATTTATCTCAGTGTGAATCTTGAAGCATTAACTCTTCTAATGTTTGTCATTTTCAGCTTCTCAACTGTTGCTCCGGATCCAGAGCTGCTCTTATAGTGCTGTTTGATTTCTTTTATCTTCAGACATTATTTTATTTGTCTTATTGCCCATTTTGTCCATTATTGCAAGAAGAAATAAGAAGGTATAAGAAATTTATCAAAGCAATGCTTTTATAGACAGATAATCTGGTACATTGAGATAAACTGTTTTCTACTGCTATAGGGCTCGTTTTGTCCTCACTATGACTCTTTTTCTTTTTTGAAGATGGGAACTACATCAGCTCTTTTCCAGTCCTCTGGCAGTTGCCCATTGCTTCATGATCTTTGAAAGGTACAGTTCAATAGTTCTGTATGATTTTAGATAAGATACCATGGCATGCCCATGTAAAACCCAGTATATATTGCTCCTGATAAGTGTTTTCCATTGTATATGCTTATTTTCAAATCAAAATTGGATGGGACCAATTTAAATTAAAACTGTTATAAATCAAATTCGTTGTGATACACTGCTATATTGGACTCCCTTTTCACAGCTATAATTACCTGGATATCCCTAAACCATCCCTAAACCAGCAAATTACATGTCAGATTGCCAGATATATTATAGCCTCTTTCTGCTTTGAAAACATCTTGGCCCCTGAACAGGCTTGCTTTAGATTAGGATATTCTGTCATGGACTATTGCATCATACTACACCATCTTCCTGAAAAATATTATAGTTTGCCTAAAGATTCCATTTATATTGCTTAGACGTAAAGGCTACCTGTGATTCTATATGAAAATTGCAGGAGGAAATTAGCTACTACTTTGAATGACTGTCATCTCTTTATCTTACTATGCCATGGCATTAACATCCAAATCAACATTACAGGTAATTACCATTTAAAGTTACAACTGACTTCCTTGGTGGTATTTATGATCTGGCTGCAAGATTTTGATGCCAGCCCCTACCTGGCTACATGATCATAGGTTGGGTTGGCAACTGGCCTGCATTTACAGCTGTTTGCAGTGTCTCATGGTTATGTGATCACATTTTATGTCTTGTTTGTTGAAAGTCAGCATTTACAATGACAAACCATTGATTCACAACAACCACTGCATTTGATTAACAACTGCTGCAAAAAGGTTTTATAATCAGGTCAGTATTATGAGTAACCTGATTTATGACCATTAGAATTCATGAATTCATGGGCACACTGCATTGAGGACTACCTGTAATCACCTAACAATTGATCTAATCCCATCCTGTACTCACAAAGTAGGTCAATGTGTCAAGTAAAGCTGCATCCTTACTCCATTACTGTTGAACTTGTATGTTAATTACTTCTTTCTGGGTCCTTGGTGCTCTCTGAGCTTGGTTACTTTGTTGCAGATGTTTCATTATAAAACTAGATAACATCATCAATGCTAGAAGGGTTTGTTCTCATTTTATATATTAGTGGCTTGGCCTGTCAGAGTTAGTGAGAGTGGCTTTGGTGGTTCCTTGATTGGCTTGTTTTTTAACTGTTGGCTTGTTTCAGTTCCTTGATTGGGGTATTATTTGCTTCCTGACTGTTGGTCTAATGATAATGTTGGTGATAATCTCTGCTCATCTGGGTGTTGATTGCTGGTGAAGAAGTATTTTGTTCTTTTTGCTTCCTTTTTGGCTTTTTGATTGTCACTTTTGAATGATATGTAGATGTTGTTTATGTCTATGTACCTGTTGATGGGTGATTTCTCTAAGTGCCAGGCAGGTATTCTCTAGTACTTTTGGACTATCAACTAAGATATTGACAATTTCCCAGTCAAACTATGATTAGTATATCCATGTATTGTGAAATTAAGGAATTTTCATAATGTCTTCTGACTGCAAGTTGGTGCTGATAGATGCACTTCACTAGTCTGTTGCCTGTTTGTCCTACATAGAGGCTGTAGCAGTCATTGCACTGTATGTTGTAGATAAACCCTGTTTTTTCTTCTTCAGCTTCTTGAGCTTTTGTAGATCAAAAGACAGTATAAGTCTGAATCACATACGTTTGTCCATGTGTTGCCTGTGTCTGCCTTGGAAAAGACCTGGGAGAAGAGCCAGCTCTTCAAGCCCCTTCAAAACAACAGGGGGGGGGGGGTATCAAGCTTCAAAAGGTGCTTTTGCTGTTGCAACTATTATCACTTTTCAGCTTGCCACTGAACTATGGGAGAAGGGGATGGGGAGATGGAATTTAAGTTCCAGACATCAAGATGCCAGCCATGAGAACCAAGGATGTTTCAGCAGGTGTTTACCAGAGCCAAAATAAATTCTCACAACAATACCAGAAGTCTCCATTGGACAATGTGCCCTGGTCTAATAGGAGGAGGGAAGACCTGTACTTTAACTGTATGGGTTTACACAGGAAATCATTAGATCTGGTTTTACCCTCCTCTTTGCCAATATGATGTACTGTAAGGTCCTGCCTCTACTCCCCATTCAAGAAAGTACGGACTCTTGAGATAGCAGCATTTCAAAGGAACCTTTTATTGAAAGGAAGTGAGTGCAGGACAAAAGCAAAGCAGGATCTAAGGTCCCCTTAGGCAATTCCGTTAGGATAAAGGAGTTAGAAACCCCTCCCCTCACTCCGATGTTGAATGAGCCAATCCACAGGTATGAAAATGTTGTGGAGATGGTCAACCTGGGAAGGTGATAATGGAGTGTTCCCAGGCACTTCTCTCAGAACACTTCAGAACTGAGGCCAAACAGATGGCCCTCCCTGCTTACACATTCCCCTGTTGGAAGAAATGTCCTTCTGGGTTCGGCTCCAAGTGGGGAAAAAGACACTGGAGACATGGAGGCTGCATGGAAAGATGGTTTTAATGGTGGACAGGACCACATGGCTTGAGCCCTGAACAGAAAAGTGATCACATGCTTCAATGTTGGTGGAGAAGAGAAGAGAAGGGCAGAGAAGGGCTTGCAGGGATTTTTATAATCTGTTCTGCCCCACCTATCTGTTTCCTGTTCCTGTGTAAGAAATGTATTCTGATTGGTTGCCACATGGGCCCATGCAGGGGCAACCCTCTAGGCTGTTTTGAATTCAGATTTGATTGAGTTCAGATGCCATGTGGTCAGTTGAGTAAAGGCTTATATTATCATGCCTTCATTGTCACTGCCAGAACTCTACACCCATCCCCCTGGAGCTGAACTCTTTATTATGTAAAGTGGACTAGCTTGGCCTTCTTAATGGCCCATTGACAAAGTGGGGATGGGCCGGAAGCTGCAGGAATTTACTTTAAAATGTGTTTCTCCCTTTTTTACATCCAGGAAAATATAATATTCTGCCTTATCAATATTTCCTAGGATATTTCATTTTTCTGGGAGAGGGCTAGGTGATAACTTCCTACAATCCCTCCTTTTTTTTCAAAAAATGTGAGTGGAACGCACATGTTTTTGACAAAAGATAAAATTGGTCAGATCAGGGAAACTTAATTTTTCTGATGGAAAAGCATTAAAAGAGACAGCAGAAGGATCCCTTCAGTGGCTCCCAGAGAGCTTTCAACCATGAAGGTCTTAGCAACCAGGGCACAATTTCTGGAAAGAAATTTACAATATCCAATTTACCATGCCAATTATTTTCAGATGTTTGATATCACTTTCTGTGAGCTTCCAGGTTACAAGCAAGCAGAAGTCCCAAAACAACCCTTCACAGCCATGGTTCTGCCTTTTAAAGAAGTACAGGCTGCCCATTTCCAAGGGATTTCTTTAACCTGCCCTAGCTTCTATTTTAGTGAGGCCAAATTGAGTTTAGCTAGTGTGCAATACAAGCTATTTAGTTTTTTTTTTTTTTTAAGTTACACACAATGAGCCCAGGGACTCCTATCAGAGACCACCAGTGCAGCATGTCCTGCTTTACTGGGCAACTGGGCAGCATCACCTTTTTTTTTTTTTGAGTCACAGGGTTTGAGTTTTGAAGATCCTTTCTGCTACTCTTCAAGTGGGGGAATTGCCTGAGGGGAACTGACCCTCCCCCATGGGATTAAAAGGGAGATATCACTGTTTAGGCTTTTGTGCAAAGACAAAAATCAACCTAGGAAATGCTTTGTGGAGTTGGGTTAAGGAGATAGTTTCAATCTAGTTCTGAATGGGGCCTCTCTCTCTCCCTCTCTCTCTCTCTCTTGTGTGTGTGTGTGTGTGTGTGTGTGTGTGTGTGTGTCTGCTTCAAAATACAGAAAATACAGATATTTTGGATAAATTTCCCTCCCACCAGCCAGAAATCTAAGGTGTTCAGATCTTGCTGTGCCAGCCACTCTCAAATACAATTCTTACATGAGTACATTAAACTGATTACAATATAAATGAGGCAAGGAAGAAAGCATAATAAATTTCTGTGAATGAAACAGAGAAAGAAAACCTTATCAAATTCCACCCTCCCCATAATCTTTTCAGCTGTCTTCTGGGAATTGAAAAGAGTCTTTTGGTCTTTACTTCTTCATCTCCTTCAGGGTTCTTTCATGTCTGCTGGATGGTACTAGGTTTGGCTTGCTGGTAAGAGTGGTCAGTCAGTCTTGGCAGAGTCTGTCCCAGGCTTGGCTAAGTTTTTTTTCCTCATGTCAGGTTTTATCAGGAGGCAATCACCAGCAGCAAATTGGAGAGTTATGGTTTGAGCTAGCAGTCCTTTGTTTCTGAGGTAAAAAAAAAAGAGGCCAAGAATACAGTTCTTTACAGACATATCTTTAGTCTCATGTTGTGGAATCTCACCCATTCTGTCCAAGTGTGGAAATCCAAACATTATTTCAGGAGGCAGACAATGTAAATTTCATGGAACATGACATTCCCACTGCCTGTATGATTGAAACACTTTTGCAGTAAGATGAGTAAATTTCCAAGAGGGACAACAACTTGTGTTGCAAACAAACAAACAAACAAAATGTAGAGCACCTTGACTCATAAACATTTAAAAATGCACTCAGGTGTAAAAGAGGGAGGGAAGAAAAACAGCTTTAAAAAAAATTGCAATTAAAAAAAAGGTACTTTGAGTCAACACTCCAAAATATCAAATTCCATTCAGATGGAAGCAAATTCTCATTAAGTATGTTAAAACATTTACAAATGTAAGCAAAATATCTCAAAATCATTCCTTTGTATAGGTTTAATTAAGCATTTTAAACCTCAAAAATTTCCAGAAGAAAAAAAAAATCAAAATTGTATTCAGAGCAAAGAAATGTAACTGCATAATTTTATATGCAGATAAAAGATCACAATAGTGAAAGGTAAGCGGAGCAGATCACCCATTTACTCCAAATTTCTCAGAAGAGAGGGGGGGGGAAAGTGGTTAAAGTGAGGAGAAAAAATTTCAGCCTTTAATGACCCAAAAGGAAGGAGGGAAAGAAGGAGGGGGGGAATGCCCAGAGGCATTCACAGGTATCACTGGGGCGTTTCATACACACACTCATGGTAAAAATGAGCAGACACTCATTCTCCCCGCCTTTCCTACTTGCCTCCAAAGAATGACCCAGAAGGAAGATTGGGGGGGGGGGATTCACACAGGCAATCACGTGGATCTCTGGATC
Organism: Natrix helvetica; assembly: GCF_964273705.1. Lineage (NCBI taxonomy): Eukaryota > Metazoa > Chordata > Lepidosauria > Squamata > Natricidae > Natrix > Natrix helvetica. The sequence goes on along the minus strand of NC_138552.1, from coordinate 114,749,310 downwards.
CATTCACTTATCACTCCCTGGGGCATGGGGGACATATACTCACATTCATACTGCAATCAGACCTTCATGCTTGCTCATGCCAAACAATCCTAGGTATTTCAGGAAGCTTTTTTTTTTTTCACAAGCCACCAAGCTTCATTTTCTTTTATTAGAGGATCTCACCTTCCCTTCAGGTTTTGAAATGATAGCACACATGCATACACACACATACCATTAAACAACCTTGTAACTGACTGCTTCTTTATATGAAAGGGAATCAAACTACATTCATACCAACTTTACCATCAACATACTCACATTTGCACTGCAATCATTAATTTCAGATACAAAAATCCCATTTCATTCTTTCTTCATGCAAGGCAGTTATTACAATTACTTCAGGGAGCTGTACATAAGCCAATGAGCTCCATTTTCTATTATTAAAGGATCTCAACTTCCCTCCAGGTCTGGAAATGATCACGCACTAGATTGTTAATGCCTGTCTCTGCCCTGGGGTGTTCGTTTCTAATTTGGACCTGCCAGCGGATGCTGGCTAATTTTTAAAGATCCAAATTCTATCTTGATATCCCAGCACGCGCTGGCATTTTTAAATATCAAGATGTATAGAAACAATGTACAGAGATGTTTGTCCACACATTGTTTGCATTCAGCCAGGGTTCTAGGTTGGCTCTCCCAGCACATGCTGGCATATTTTTAAAGATCCAAGATGTATGAAGACTTTCATTAACACATCATTTGCATCTGGGTGGGGCCCTTAATTCATCGGATGGTGGCCAGAAATCAGCAATTTTGTTGACAAAATCTAAATCAAAACTGCCTTCTGGAGGCCAGGTTTTTACTTTAGGACTAATAGAGTAGGTTGGTCAGAAAAATGTGCAGAGGGTTTTTACTCAGGTTGAAGGCAAACCTTTAGTAGGAATTTCCTTCATTTCATACATGCACACACAAGGCAACACTCTCCTCCTCCCCCCAAAAGGGAAAAAAATCTATACTCACCTGAAGAGTACAATCTTCTAGGGCTGAAAGACATGAGAACAAGATTCCCTCCCCCACAGAAAAGGCATTGTTGGAGGATTAGAGGTAAGGGAGAGGCGTGGGGGGGTAGATAGCTTGCAGGCAGAGTTTGAAAAATAAAACCATCAGTTACTCAGCAGATAAACAGATAAACATTATGGGGATATCACAGATGAGAAATGGGGTCTGGATTCACATGCTCCAGGAAAGAAATGAACAGGTAAAATTTAGACACACAATAAATGCAATGCAAGGATGAAACTTTCCTTGCAAATGAGCTTAAAACATTTCCTGGGTTGTTACTTTAAGGTATAGGGAAGGAAGGAAGGAAAAAAAATCTTTACTCTGTTTCTGCTGGCCAGAACAGACACAAAGTAAAGACCCCTCCCAGTTTCAGTTAGTTTTCTAGGCCCAACAAACTGAGCAAAGGCAATTTCTGCCAGTTTACTCCTTTCTTTCTTTGAACACTTTAAAATTCTTGTCTTTTGGATTGGAGACATCTTAGTTACAATTACCTTGAGGGTGCACAAAGACTTAGACATACACACACAGAGACAAAGAGGGAAAAACAAAATCATTCCTACCATGAATTTCAGTTAAATTGGGGAAGGCACAAATCTTAAGAAACAAAAACCACGTGGTTATATAGAAGACAGAGAAAGAGACAGACAAGAGAAAAAAAGAAATCCCACCATTTCCTTTTAAGTACCTTTTCAGCCAAATATCCTGTATCATCTTTCAGCAAAGCCCATTTTCTACAATCTGCTCTTTTTTTCTTCATTCCGGCCAGGATGGGCATTTGCTTTTCGTCCCAGGCCCCCAACAACTCCCCTAGGGGGGTTTCCGTGGCTACCCTCAAGCTACCGCTTCCCATGATCCCGTTTAGATGTGGGTTCACTTCGTCCTAGCCGGGTTTGCCACTTCGTATTTCCCCGCTTTACTTTCGCGTCCTTAGAGGACCTTTCGCACCCTTTTGAAGGGACTTTCTCTGTTTGCCCTTCGGAGGGTCTATTGGTGCCCTTCGGAGGGACTTTTCTGGGGGTGCCCTTCGGAGGGACTTTTGACGCGTTCCTCACCGCGGGAACCTTCTCTCGATTCGCGCCCTTTCACACAGGGACTTTTCTTACAGTTTCAAGTCTTGGGGAAAGAGACCCGGAGGACCAGCCGCACAGTGACCCAGGAGGGGTGCTGTCGGAGCGGGTATGCGTACCTCCCTTTTTCTCACTAACTTTCTTATGGGCTTTAGCTTTTTTCTCTCACAGGACAAAAACAGCAGCAACAACAAAAAATAAAAAATCCATTCACTTTTCCATCCATTTTCACACAAACTAGTCACACACAGGCAGGCATACACACATTTCCCATGCTTTAAAATTAAATTTTAGAGAATTAAAATTTAGAGGTACTCACCTTCTTTCCAGGCAGCCTTTGAGCTCAAACTCAAAACCCCTTTAAAGCCTAGATCCAAATGGCTAAGGCCAAGATAAAGTCCACCCACAGACTCAATGGAGTCTGTGCCGGCATGGGAGGCTTACCTGGGCCATATCCATTTGTTAGGCTAGCTTGGAGTCCCATCTGGGGTGTGCCAATTGTTGGAAGAAATGTCCTTCTGGGTTCGGCTCCAAGTGGGGAAAAAGACACTGGAGACATGGAGGCTGCATGGAAAGATGGTTTTAATGGTGGACAGGACCACATGGCTTGAGCCCTGAACAGAAAAGTGATCACATGCTTCAATGTTGGTGGAGAAGAGAAGAGAAGGGCAGAGAAGGGCTTGCAGGGATTTTTATAATCTGTTCTGCCCCACCTATCTGTTTCCTGTTCCTGTGTAAGAAATGTATTCTGATTGGTTGCCACATGGGCCCATGCAGGGGCAACCCTCTAGGCTGTTTTGAATTCAGGTTTGATTGAGTTCAGATGCCATGTGGTCAGTTGAGTAAAGGCTTATATTATCATGCCTTCATTGTCACTGCCAGAACTCTACACCCATCCCCCTGGAGCTGAACTCTTTATTATGTAAAGTGGACTAGCTTGGCCTTCTTAATGGCCCATTGACAAAGTGGGGATGGGCCGGAAGCTGCAGGAATTTACTTTAAAATGTGTTTCTCCCTTTTTTACATCCAGGAAAATATAATATTCTGCCTTATCAATATTTCCTAGGATATTTCATTTTTCTGGGAGAGGGCTAGGTGATAACTTCCTACACCCCCAAAGGTAAATCATAGCACAGGGCAGTTAGGTGTCAGAGCTGGGGTTATAAATTAAGGGATTACATTATATGAAGGAAACAGGAAAAGTGTAATAAGTGAATAAATAGTCCAGGCCCCTCTCTCCATAGAAATGGCAGTATCACAATAAGGATCTGACATGTACTCAATAAAGTTTTTCATAGAGAGATTTGATTATCTCAGCTATGCTTGCTTTGTTTGTGTTCATCAGTTGGAACATTGACATGTGGGGGGGGGGCATATGGATCCAGGTCAGTGGTGGGTTGCTCCTGGTTTGGCCCGGTTCAGCTGAACTGGTAGTAGCGGTAGGAGGAGGCCCCACCCACTCGCCCAGATGCTTCTGTGCATGCCCAAACTGGTAGTAAACCAGAGTGTGCATGAACCAGTAGTAAAAATATTTGCAACCCACCACTGATCCAGTTAGAAGGTCATTCCAAAGGCCATTCAGGGCCCGACACACGAGGGAGGGCACACCTTGGACCTTGTTTTTGTCTCTGGCCAGTGGTTGAATGATCTGGGAGGAGGGGACTTAACCATCACTCCCCTGTCATGGTCAGACCACTCACTCCTCCGACTTGACTTCCCTGGTGCTACCCCCCGCTGCGGGGAGGCAGAACCGGAAAATACTAGATGGTTCCGCCCCAAGCGCCTGATGGAGCCAGATAGGTTCCAGATGGAGCTTGGGCCACCTTCTACGGCCCTGACCCGCCCTCGGGTAGAGGACCTGGTGGTCGCATGGAACAATGCGACTACTGGGGCCTTGAACCGGGTGGCGCCTTTGCGGCCTCTCCGGCGGCAACGCTCCACCCTGGCCCCTTGGTTTACCGAAGAGCTAAGGGTGATGAAGCGCCGCAAGAGATGCCTAGAGAGTCGTTGGAGATCCTCCCGTTCCGAATTTGACCGAACACAGGTACGAGCCCATTTAAGGACGTACCTTGTGGCATTGAGAGTGGCCAAACGTCAATATTGTGCCACTCTCATTGCATCCGCAGAGAACCGCCCTGCCGCCCTGTTTCGGGTGTCCCGCTCCCTCTTATTTCAGAGGCCGCGGGAGGCCCCTTTACAGGTTAGGGCAGAGGAATTTGGGAAATACCTGCAGGATAAAATCGCTCAAATCCGGAAGGATTGGGTCCCTTCCAGTGGTCCTGCAGAGGCGTCCGTGGTGAGTCTTGAGAGTCCTATCTGGGAGGAGTTTGACTTGGTTGCCATCGAGGATTTGGACAGAGTGCGTGGACGACTGCGACCTACCACATGTTTACTGGACCCGTGTCCCTCCTGGCTTGTACTGGCATCCTGGGAGGTTACACGCGACTGGCTCCTGGGCCTAGTGAACGCTTCGCTGGGTGAGGGGTCCCTTCCAGCCGCCTTGAAAGAGGCGGTGGTGAGACCCTTGCTCAAGAAGCCTTCCCTGGACCCTACGGAGCTGGCCAGTTATCGTCCTGTCTCCAACCTTCCCTTTTTGGCGAAGGTTGTAGAGAGTGTGGTGGCTTATCAGTTTCCACGACATCTGGAGGAAAATGATTATCTAGACCCGCGCCAGTCCGGCTTCCGCCCTGGGCACAGCACGGAGACGGCCTTGGTCGCGTTGGTGGATGATCTCTGGAGGGCCAGAGATAGGGGTTGTTCCTCTATCCTGGTCCTATTAGACCTCTCGGCGGCTTTTGATACCATCGACCATGGTATCCTGTTGCGCCGACTGGAGGGGTTGGGGGTCGGGGGCACCGTTTTATGGTGGTTCGGCTCCTACCTCTCCAGCCGGAAGCAACGTGTGTTGACAGGGGAGCAGAGGTCGACTCTGAGCCCCCTTACCTGTGGGGTGCCACAGGGGTCGGTCCTCTCGCCGCTCCTGTTCAACACATACATGAAGCCACTGGGTGAGATTATCCGTGGTTTCGGGGTGGGATACCACCTGTACGCTGATGATACTCAGCTGTACATTTCCACCCCGAACCACCCCAACGAGGCCGTCGAAGTGATGTCCCGGTGTGTGGAAGCCATACGGGTCTGGATGGATGGCAACCGACTCAAGCTCAACCCCTCCAAGACGGAGTGGCTGTGGGTCCCGGCCCCCCGGTTCAACCAGTTAACTCCATCTCTGGCCATCGGGGGCGTGCAACTTGCCCCGGTGGAGCGGGCGCGCAATTTGGGCGTCCTCCTTGATGCCCGGCTGTCCATGGATGACCATGTGGCGGCCGTGGCAAGGGGGGCGTTCCACCAGGTTCGCCTGGTGCGCCAATTGCGCCCCCTATTGGACCGGGATGCCTTGCGCACAGTCACTCATGCGCTGGTGACGTCTCGCCTGGACTACTGTAACGCTCTCTACATGGGGCTTCCCTTGAAATGCACTCGTAGACTACAGTTGGTCCAGAACGCGGCCGCGCAGGTAATTATGGGGAGTACAAGGTACTCCCATGTGACACCTTTCCTGCGCGAGCTGCACTGGCTCCCTGTGGTCTACCGGGTGCGTTTCAAGGTCTTGATAACGATCTTTAAAGCGCTCCATGGCTCAGGACCTAGCTACTTGCGGGATCGTATCCTGCCCCATACATCCCTGCGACCAATTCGCTCACACAGAGAGGGACTCCTCCAGGTGCCGTCCACCAGACAATGTCGGGGGGCGGCGTCTAGGAGTAGAGCCTTCTCTGTTGCGGGCCCAGCCCTGTGGAATGACCTTCCCCCGGATATTAGGACTACCTCTGACCTCCGCTCCTTCCGGATTAAGCTCAAGACCCACCTATTTCAAGTAGCTGGCCTGGCTCAATCATAGTTCGTTCACACTGCTCCTGACGGGTTTTTTTTTTTTTAAATTCTGCGACTTTGGGAATTTTATTAGGGGATTTTAAATTGTGTTTTAACTGTTTTTACTCATCTTCCTTCCTCCTCTATGTATATGTATTCGTTTAGTTGTTTCTGTATTTTTCGTATTGTTCCTATGTGTTTTGTTGTACGCCGCCCCGAGTCCTTCGGGAGAGGGTGCGGCTTAGAAATAAATTTTATTTATATTTATATTTATTTATACTTTTTTCATAAACATAATCAAATTGTGAGTATAATAAAATAATGCATAATTTCAATTAATATATAGTTACTGAAATGAAACTTAAACATTCATAACAGTTGGAGAATCATAAAAACGCTTTCAACATAGTGAGGAAACTGGCTCTGTCACCTACCAAGATCCACAAGTCTGAGTACAGAAACATATGTTTTCAAGGCTTTCTAAAAGACCAGCAGGGTGGGGCCAAACTAACCTCAAGGATACTCTTAGAGGTTATTTAGTGTAATCCCCAATTCAGTGTAAGAGCCTCTACAGCTTTCATTCATTCATTCAATTTCTGTAGCTACCCATCAATGACAATTATTTATCAAAGATAACCATCCAGCAACTGTTTGAAGATATCCAGTGTACTTGAAGGAGCTGCTTGTTCTGTTCATTATCCTATAATTGTTTGATTTCTTTGCAATTTAGCTGTTGATGACAAGTAATGAGTAAGAGATCACTTTGCAAATAGCAACAATTTTGAGATAACTACTTAGCCATGTTTCTATTATTATCTAGTGCACATTTCATCTTGTATCTAAAACTGTGATGGTAAAGCTGAGTTTCTTTTAAATGGAGTAGTGATTGTGAGATGACAAAGTAATATACCAAGATAGAAAATGTTTTTAAAAATAATTACTGTATTCCACAATGTTGTCTCTTTTTCCTTGAGGGAGTATTCGGAAGCAAAAGTTCTAGACACCAAATCTTTTTTTAAAAAATCCAGCAATACTCTTGAGTGCTGTCCAATAATTAGAGTTATATATTATCATTTTGCCAATTCTCTTTCCTAGGTTTTCCCATTCCCAGCCCAGAATGCATGGATTATTCTGTATGGAATGGCCTTCTACCAAAGAGCCAAGAAAACAAGAATTTCTAAAACACTGCAGAAAAACAAACAGTAAACAGTTTTGTATAAGAGACAATGCCATGAAGTTCAGAAGAATGTTTACCTTCCCTTTCTTCCAAATCAGTTTGGTAGCAAAGACTATCATACTTAGAATTATGATTGTATACATAGATGTATGACTATGACTGATCAGTTTTAACCAAAGTGCACTGCAAAAACATGAATTGGAAATGCGTGGGATAAAAATGTGCATTAGAAAACAAAGTAAGGCTAAATCATATGTAAAGGTAAAGATTCCTCTCGCACATATGTGCTAGTCATTCCTGTCTCTAGGGGGCGGTGCTCATCTCCGTTTCAAAGCCGAAGAGCCAGCGCAGTCCAAAGACGTCTCCGTGGTCATGTTGCTGGCATGACTAAACGCCAAAGGAGCATGGAATGTGGTACCTTCCCACCAAAGGTGGTTCCTATTTTTCTACTTGCATATTTACATGCTTTCGAACTGATACCGAGTCCCCGAGTCCTTTTTGGGAGAGGGGGTGGTCTAGAAATGTGAAGAAAATAAATAAATAAATAAATAGATAGGTTAGCATCATATGTACATTTATATTTAATATTTTCTAATAAGAAAACTTAAAACCAGAGCAAAACCATATATTAAGGCAGAAACTATTTAATCAACTATACTCCTTTAGTCCAGTGTTGTCTTCTTCATATATAGTGAGGAAAAGATACGTAACTTTGCAGCAACAAAAATGGAGTAAATGGGTAGATGACCCAACAATATCCATCTACAGAAATGGTACTTATTCCTTGTTGGAACATTTTCCTATTACTAGTTGAAATGAGAGAAAAATGTATTGTTACCATAGTACTTAGTATACATTTCACAAATAAGATAATGGGTAATATCTTCAGCCATTCCAGAGTAAATTCCTTCCTCAGCATGGGAAAATTTAAAACTTGAAAATAAATGATCTATTGTATATTTTTTAAGCAGTGCATTCCACCTGAAAGCCTATAAATGTTTAATAATTTCCACACACATGCACACGTCCTACGTAATTCCATAAAGTTGCTTTTGGCTCCACAAGCCTTCTGAACTTAGATGGATGGGAAGAGAAATGAATGTTTGAGCATCTGGATTGAAAACAGAGGCCTGTGGAATCCAGCCTTGTAGTTTCCACGAAGTGTAGAGTGAGGGAGAGAGAAGTCTGCTTTAAGACATGCTGAGATGGACTTTCAACTGTGATGGTGTGAATTCAGTATGATTCTTCCAAACCTCACAATATATGGTCTCAAAGCACTTTGTAAAATGATGATTTGCTCTTTAATTTAATTTACTCCTTGAGGATTTCCTCTCATGTTTGTTCTTCAGCACATGCATAGCACTTTTGCTTTCTGACATCTTTGTAGGGTGTTTCTGCCTGTCCCTATCTCTCTCTCCCCCCCCCCACATATAAATCTTCATAAGCCTGTTTCATTGCTCAGATTGGATTCTTGTTTAAGAATTTTCACACTTGCATATGCTTTTTATATATTTAAGTATATCTATATTCTGTATTCATACTGTTTTAATATGACTGTACACCGCCCCAAGTCCTGTTTAGGAAAGGGTGCGGTTTATAAATTAAAGTTTATTATTATTATTATTATTTCTATTCAACAGATGGAGATACCTGGCTTGGTACTGAAACTTATGAAAAAAATATTGGAGTGATAGATTGAATGTTAGTCAGCAGTGCAATGTAGCTACAAAAAGGGCAAACAGCTGCATCTGCTGAAATTAAAATTTTAAATCACAAAGTAATCACTCTACTTTGGTTAGACTCCACCCCAACTTGCATATGAGGTACAGTTCTGAACAATGCAATATAAGAGTGTTTCAGAGAAATTGTAACAGATTCAGAGGTTAGTGAAGATGATAAAAACAACCGCCTAGAAACTAAGGTAAGATGGATTCTCCACCCAGTTATCTCTGAAGCCGACTTTTAAAAACTCCAGTCCAATGTGATGGCAATGGATTGGTCAGTACAGGTGCTGATTGGTCATTGCCCATCTGATACATGAAAGGAACACAGACTTCATGGCCTGGCACTCTGGGGTATATTTCATTTTAGGGATAAATGTATTCTCTTTAATTTCGTTGTTTTTCCTTTATATTTACGGGTATTAGATGCCTTCATATCTTCGTCCCACATACATTTTTCATCTATTCCACCATCGTTGCTTTGATGGTACAGTGAGCTGTCTAGACTCATTTGATGGCAAAATGGGTGGTATATAAATTTGATAAGACAATACAAGTAAATTTTCCTTCTGTTGTATATTAATGAGCCTGGCCAGCAGAGGGCATTCAGAGAAGCCCTCTGATTGGTCCAGGCGCGCGCTCCAGCCGGCGGGAGAATTGGTTAAATTCTATTGGTTAGCCGTCTGACAGCTGCGAGTATAAATAGCTGTCAGACGGCTCATGTTCTGTTCGTTCCTGTCAGCCTGTTAAAAAGCAATAAACGTGTTGAACTGACAGCCGCCTCAGTCTCCTCAGTGCGCGATTTAACACTGGTGACGAGGACGGGCGACACGGATCCTCACGTCGTGCCTCCAATGGCCACTAATGCCGTTTTCTCGCCATTCCGGTCAGAGGCTGAGGCTTGGGAAGCGTTCCTCGAACGCTTCGAATGCTTTCTTATAGCCCATGACCTCACCAGCCTCTCACTCGACCGAAAACGAGGCATCTTCTTAAACTACTGCGGGCCGGAGATGTTTGCCACAGCAAGGGCCCTTGCTTCGCCTGATCCAGCCCACACACTGCCGTGGGACGAGCTGCTCCTCCTACTAAAGCATCATTACGAGCCCGCGCCATCTCGCTTTGCCCGGCGGCAATACTTCCGTCGCTGCATACAAAAGGAAGGGCAGACGATCGCCCAATATGTTGCCGCCCTCCGCGCGGAGGCTATTCACTGTGAATTCAGCGACCTCGAAGAGGTGCTGCTTGAACAATTTATCTATGGCCTCCGCGACGTCAAGCTCCATCGCCGCATATTAGCTCGGCCTGGGCTCACTTTAAAAATTGCGGTCGATGATGCCAGGGCTTATGAAATGGCTGATCAATCCACCCCGGATTTCAGCCACCTCAGTCAACATCCACACGCCGCCTACGCGCCGCCCTCGCCCTATGCAGCGCCTTCCAACTACGCTCCATCTACGGCTTCAACCTTCCACACCAATGTTGAGCAGACGATTGATCGTCTTCAATCGCTCTCTACGAGGGACGGCCGTCCCTGCCTCAGCTGTGGCGGCCGCCACCTCCGCTCACAATGCCGTTTCCGCGCAGCCCTCTGCCATCAATGCGGAAAGAAGGGGCACCTCGCTGCCGTTTGCCGCTCCACGCCGCCGGATCGTCGCACTCAACAATTAGTACATCAGCAGTCCCGAAATCCAGCTCGTTTGCCAGCTCAACGCCAGAATTCCCTCTCCGTTGGTGACCCTGCCGCAGCCTTCCCAGAATGGCTCGTTGACTCGGCCTCTTCCTCTATGGAGGGCCGAGGTAAGCTGCACCTACCCGTCTTCATTGAGGGAGTCCCGACCTCTATGGAAGTGGACACAGGATCAGCCCGATCCATCATGTCCTGGGACACCTTCCACTCCTTACTACCAGCTTTCCGCCGTAAATGCCTAAATTCCCCGGACTGTCGTCTTCGGGACTACCAGGGAAATCCCATTGACTTATTAGGCTGTGGGAACTTTAACATCACCTACGGCTCCCATAATGCCATATTACCCCTATTAATTATTAAAAATCCGCTATCTTCATTATTGGGATTAGATTGGTTCAGGGCACTAGGTCTGTCTATCTCTGGGGTCCATTCTCTATCCCCCTCTCCTCTTCCCTCCTCTACTTCCCTCTCCTCGCTCCTAACCGAATTTTCCGATGTTTTTGACTCCTCCCTCGGCTGTTACACAGGCTCCCCCATATCTCTCAACCTCGACCCCTCCATCGCTCCAATACGCCTCAAAGCTCGCCGGTTGCCACTCGCTCTTAAAGCAAAAGTGGACGCGGAGCTAGATAAGCTAATCAGCCAAGGCATTCTCGAACCTGTTGACTTTTCCCCATGGGAAACGCCGATCGTGGTTCCCTTGAAGTCCGACGGATCCATAAGTATCTGCGCGGACTTTAAGTCAACTTTGAACAAGGCCCTGCAATCGCACCCATACCCTGTCCCAGTGGTGCAACATGTATTGCACTCACTGGGCAAGGGCCAAATTTTTGCCAAATTAGATCTTGCGCAGGCGTACCAGCAGCTGCCCGTGGACGAGCCCACCGCGCTTGCACAGACTATAGTCACCCACCGCGGCGCATTCAAATGCCGCCGTTTGCAGTTCGGAATTAGTGTCGCCCTGGGAATTTTCCAAGGCTTAATGGAGCGTTTGCTCCATGGCATTCCCGGGGTCACCCCATATTTCAATGACGTTTTAATCACAGCCCCAGACACAGTGGAACTCATTAAAACGCTGCGTGCAGTCCTACAGCGTTTCCGCGCTGCTGGTCTGCACCTGAAAGCCTCAAAATGCAAATTAGGAGTCCCTGCTGTCACATTTCTAGGGTACCGCATTGACGCCGCTGGTATTCACCCCGATCCCGACAAACTCGAGGCTATTTTATCTGCTCCCCCCCCTACTAACAAAACGGAGCTGCAAGCCTTTTTAGGACTCCTAAACTTTTATTCATCCTTTATTCCCCACAAAGCCTCCCTGGCGGAACCTCTCCACCGCCTCCTAGACTCTACGACATCTTGGAATTGGACAAGCCACGAGGCGCAGGCGCTCACGGCTGTCAAACGCTCGCTTACTGCCCCTCCGGTCCTCGCCCAATACGACGAGACTCTTCCTCTTGTCTTAGTGTGTGACGCCTCCCCCTTTGGGGTTGGGGCTGTCCTTAGTCACTCTTTCCCTGATGGCTCAGAACTTCCCATCGCCTTTTACTCCCGCACCTTATCAAAGCCTGAGCGAAATTACAGCCAGCTTGATAAGGAGGCGCTGGCTGCCGTTGCGGGAGTAAAAAGGTTCCACCATTATCTCTACGGCCGCCCCTTCTCCCTAGTAACAGATCATAAGCCCCTTCTTGGCATTATTGCCGGTGACCGCCCCACCCCTCCTATTTTGTCCCCACGCATGTCCCGCTGGGTAGAATTCCTATCCTCCTACACCTACTCCCTTTCTTACAAGCCCGGCGGTCACATCGCTCATGCAGACGCCTTAAGTCATTGCCCTCTTCCACTGCCTATCACTGACCCGGCTCCTACCCACTCCATATGTCTCCTTACTGACCTTAGCCTTCCAATGTCTGTCTCGGACATTGCGCAGGCTTCCCGCACTGACCCCTTAATCTCCCGCGCTATGGCCGCCGTAACTCGAGGTTGGTCTGCGTGTGCCACCGATCCCCTTATGCTTCCATTCTTCCGCCGCCGTTTAGAACTCTCCGTTCTGCAGGATTGCCTTCTATGGGGATCCCGAGTAGTTATTCCCACCTCCCTGCGCAGAGCAGTGTTGTCTCGCCTCCATGACAGCCACCCAGGCATCGTCCGTATGAAGGGCCTCGGCCGCGGATATGTCTGGTGGCCGTCCATGGACGCAGACATCACCTCCTATGTCCAACGATGCGCTCCCTGCGAGCGGGTGCAAGCAGCCCCTCCCATCTCTCCACCCAGAGAGTGGGAACGGCCAATGGCCCCATGGAGTCGATTACATATTGACTTCATGGGTCCTCTTGACGGCCATTCTTTCCTCATCGTAGTGGACGCTTGGTCAAAATGGGTGGAACTTTTCCCAATGACCAGCTCCACCTCCACGACCACTATCCACGTTCTTGACTCGCTCTTTACGACACACGGGCTGCCCGATGTTATCGTTTCTGATAACGGGCCCCAGTTCTCCTCTGATGAGTTCAAATCCTTCCTTGCTTCTCTAGGTATTCGCCACACCCCCGTCTCCCCCTACCACCCAGCCAGCAATGGCCTGGCAGAACGTGCAGTACAATCTGCCAAAGACGCTTTTGCCCGTATGTCAGCCCTCCCTTGGCCCACTCGCATTCACACGTACCTCCGTTCCCAACACTCTACTCCTTGCTCCTCCACCAGCAAAGCTCCCTCAGAACTATTAATGGGCCGCCGCCTCAGGTCTACTTTAGACCGCTTTCACCCTCTCTATTCTCCCCCTCCCTTGTCTCATTCTGCACCCCCGAGGGCCTTTCTGGTGGGGGAGGGTGTATTCGCTCGCAATTTTGCAGGGGAGCCGAAATGGGTGCCGGGGCAAATTGCCAATGTAACAGGGCCCTGTTCTTACAGGGTCCTCCTCCACGATGGGAGATATTGGCGGCGGCATGTAGACTTGCTGCGGTGGCGACCTGCAGAAGAACCGGCGAGCGCAAACTCCGGACCGAAACAACCAGGCCCTAGCAACGCCACCTGCCGGCCTGACCCTGCAAAAAACCCTGTCTCCGAGTCCGCGCAATCCATCCCCGGTGCGCTGGCAGCCTTACCTGTTCCGTTGGGTTCCTTGCAGGGGGTTGGGCCTACCCGGGCCACTCCACTGACTGTTCGCACAAAGGCGGAGCCGACACGCCTTCCACCTCGGACGATGCGCCATCTCTGCCGAGGCGTTCGCAGCGCGTGCGCAGACGCCCCGGTTATCTAGAAGATTACGCATGCGCGATCCGGGGGAAAGGGGTGTTGTATATTAATGAGCCTGGCCAGCAGAGGGCGTTCAGAGAAGCCCTCTGATTGGTCCAGGTGCGCGCTCCAGCCGGCGGGAGAATTGGTTAAATTCTATTGGTTAGCCGTCTGACAGCTGCGAGTATAAATAGCTGTCAGACGGCTCGTGTTCTGTTCGTTCCTGTCAGCCTGTTAAAAAGCAATATACGTGTTGAACTGACAGCTGCCTCAGTCTCCTCAGTGCGCGATTTAACACTTTCCTTCCTATGTTTTGCTGTCAGTTCATTAAAATTTCATAGTAAAGATGAACTGATAGTTCAGCCTCACAAAGTAAAAGTAGACTAACCAAGGTAGCTACACTGCATTTAAAGATTTCAAGTGGAAGGTTGAGGAAAGGGAAGCTTTATAATACTGTGGAAAGCAGGTTGATACTGTACAATGGAAGGACGTTACCCACTTTTGAGCAGAAACCAAAAGGGATAAACTGGGAGCTATAAGGATGTGTGATGATCTTCTAGAGAGGATGGGAAAATATGTGAAAAAAAATCTATTGACTTAACAGTCCATTATTGCAGCAGTCCCCAACTTTTTTGGCATCAGGGATTGGTTTCATGAAAGACAATTTTTCCATTGACTGAGGGATGGGGGATGGGTTTTGTATGCTAGGACAAAGGAGTATAAATCCTTTCATTCCCCACTATCCTGTCAGAGCTGAAGATGCTTCTTTGGTGAGAATCAAAATGTCTTCAAAGAAAAAACAGGAAAGTCCAGTTGCCACCTGAAAAAGGACCTTTGGGACATTCTGTCTTGTTCCAATACGCAGGACATTGAATAATGGTTTTAAATTATAGGATGGCACATCCCATTGAACACTAAATAAATTTCCTAAAAGATGAGTATTAGACACATTATCCAAGTAAAATTGTTACATTAAATTATCTGTTACATAATAAATACAGATAGTTCTCAACTTATGGTAGCAATTGGGACCAGAATTTCCATTGCTAAATGATATGGTCAAAAAAGTGTCACGTTGTTTATCAACAGCAATCCCTGCAGGCCTGGTTAACTGAATCCTATGGTTCCTAAGCAAATTCAAGTGGGAAATCAGCAAGATGTTACAAATCCCAGTAGGGAGGTGAAGGGGTGGGTGAAATTGTGGGAGAGAGTTGGGTAAGGTACATGAGAGGCATAGTGTGGCTCAGGGAAGGTGCAAAAGACTGCAAGAGGAGCACAAGAGGTGCTGTGTGGATTGAAGAAGGCAAGGAGGATGCACAATGGTGTAAGGGTGTGTGTAAAAGGCACAAGTGGTGGATATTTAAGGAGGCACAATTATACTAGGAATACAAAAAAGGAGTTACAAGTGTCAGGTGGGGTAATGAGAGTGCACAAGAAACGCAGTGCAAGTGGGAAAGGTAGTGAGGAGGTGAAGGAGAGTGCATGAAGGTGTGTGAGAAGCACAGTTTAGCTGGGGGAAGGAGCAAGGAACTGGACGGGAGTGGAAGAAGGTCAACAAGAGGCACAGCACACACAAGAATGCTGTGCAGGGATATGTGAAGTTGTTTGACAGATGCTGTGCGGGTCATGGAAAGTGTGCAGGGTGAAAAAGGGTGCTAGCAACTTGCAAGAAATGCCTTACAGATTAAGGAAGGTGCATGGGTTGCACAAGGCTGTAAGGGGTTATGTGAAAGGCATGCTACAGCAAGGGTATGTGAGGGTGTTAAGGCATCACAAGAGGCGCCACATGGGGCAGAGATGTGCAAAGGTGTAAGGTGGTGTATAAGAGGTAGAATGCAGGGAATGTGCACACGGGTGCATGAAAGTGGTGCCACGTGGGTCAGGAAGATCTGTGTGGGTATTAAAAGGTGCATGGGATGTCCAAAAGTGCTACTTAAGTTGGGCATGTTCTGCAAGGGACAGTAAGGATACAGAAGAAATGCATGTGGATCAGGAAGGGTACAGAGAGGTATGACACAAGTCAAGGAAAGTGCACAGGGAGATGTGAGTGGCTGGCGCAGGAGGAGTGGCTGAGGGAGGGTACATGTGTGGGGAAGAGTTATTACAGCAACTTGTGATATTTGCTGACCAGTTTCCCATTGACTTTCTGGGGAACCTGCCATGGAAGGTTGCAAATGGTGATGATATGATCACCAGATGCTTGGCAATTGCTCATAAATGTGAATGGGTTGCCAAGCACCAGATCATGATCCCATGACTGTAGGGGTGCTGACATGGCTGGAATTCCAAAGACCAGTTGTAACTAACATTCATTCAGTGCCATTGTAACTTACAAAGGCAGAATGAATAACAGTAAGTCTAGAACCACCTGTAATGGTACTCAACTAAATGCAAGTCTGAGCTGAGGATGTCTTGCAGTCAGTGCTATGCTATATCAGAACTGCCAGTGCCCTGAAAAACAAAGGCACCATAGGTATGATTTTCAAAAATGCTAACAGTTTACTCTTTGTTTGTTCAGTTTTTATTCTAAGTACTTATCAAATTTGCTAATGTATATAGTCCTCACTCAATTACTGATAGTTTAACAACATTTGGAAAAAGGTACTTATTGACCCAGATTCACAGTTTCAATATTTGCTCCACCTTCACAGACACATGATTGCATTCTGGGTACTTAGCATGCATTTATGGCTTTGCAGCATTCCATGTTCATGTGATCACAATTTATGGTGGTTTTTGCTGGTAACCAGTGTTTGCTTCTGGGGGGAAAATGCCCTTGGCAAACAATGGGTCTCTTAACCATGTTCACTTTGTGACCATCATGTTTGCTTAACAACCACTATGAAAAAATGTTGTAGAATTGGGTTGGTTACATAATGACCCACTTAACAACTGGCATTGAAATTCCAAGCTCAATTACAGTGCCTCCATTACTGGAGGTTTTCAAGAAGAATTTGGACAACCATTTGTCCATAATGTCTAGGCCTAGGGTCTCCAGCTTGAGCTTCGACTAGAAGACTTGCGAACTCCATTCCAACCTTGTTAATCTATGTTCTATGTTCCAAATGTATGGGTTAGACCCAAGCCAGAATGCAATTTTGTCTCACACTCACATTTTAAGTACTATATGTTTCCCCAAAGTTATGTTAGCATATGTGTTGATGAATAATTAAAAAGAGTCATAACAGAATAGGTCCAACACATATGTCAGAAGCCACTTAATTTCTTAAAGTGCAGAAAATCTTTAAATATTCTTTGTGAAGTGTCATGATCAGGAAATATTTTTTTCTGATGAATTGACTTACGGTAATTCCCACTTAAGTCATATATTTAACATTTGTTAAAATTTGGGCCCATTGATTTTGCCAAAGCTCTTTGTGTGTGTGTGTGTGTGTGTGTGTGTGTGTGTGTGTGTGTGTAAAGCTAAGATAAAGAGTATATGAATTATGCATGTGTGTGTACGTAAATGGATATATGTTAATGAAAATCTATATAAAAACTGTACATATGTGCATCTAGTCCATAACTACTAATATTTATGTAGCTCTCCAAGGTTTGGGGGGGGGGGTGTCTGTGAAACACTCACTAGTATCATTTTGCTGCTGATTATAAAAACAGGCAGAATTTGATTTGAATGAATGCCTGAGTTGTAAAAGGGGATTTAGCATTTTGAATCTATTTAAAGGGAAGAATACTACTGAACTTGGAATTAAGTATGTCCCAGTTTTTAAAGCCAGGAAAACATGTATCATTTAACAAATAGGGTACAAATGAGACATAAAATTCAGCTTCAGCTTCAAAAGCATAAAAAAGAGCTGTTGCTTGATTGCCAGATAACAAGTTTCACATTCTCTTTTCTTTGGAATTTCAAATCTACAGAGGCCAAGAAGACCATTTGAAAAGGGCAAATTCCTTTCTTCTCTGTCAGTTATTTTCCCTTTATTTTTGCAATGAAAACTTACACTCAAGAAGCAACTGGTGATCTTTAGGCGTGAGGGCTCACACAGTGGGTACTATGGTAAAGCTCTGAAAATAATAGCTTGTTACCTTAACATATTTGGTTTGCATTCCATTCCTCTCCTCCCTCCCCAAGCTGTGTGGCAACTTGAGAAACAGAAGATGGCTGCCATGGGGTCGATCCGTTTCAGAGTTGACACTCTCTTTGTTTCTTAGAACTGTGTTCTATAAGGGAACGGATAAAGATATTATGTGATTCATGACATTACATTTTCATTTCAAACTTTGTATTTCAACATGCATTGTCCCATACTGGCACATTCTTACTAAGCGGACTTTTCAATCTGTTGAGTATCTTGTGGTATGTTTAAGAATGGCAGAGGACATTGTTGTCAATCTCACTTCTTACAATTAATTTTTCAGTAAAACGGGTAGTGTGTTATGACAAAAAATGTCTTGCATATGTTCTTTGCCTGACATATTTAAAGTACAATAGGATTTTTTTTTGTTATAGCAGACATGTAAGGAAAAGAACATATGTTATAGAGATGCACATTATTTGAAATAAAATCCTAAATACTTATTGTGGCAACAGCTGAATCTTTTCAGTAATCATATAAGCAAATGAACGTGACTGGAATTCTGATTAGGAGATGAAAAGGACACTTTTCTTTTATGGGATGAGAAATAAAGTATTTAAAACTCTCTATGATAATACTCTTCCTCCAGGGAGGAAGAGCATGTTTATCTTGTGATTTCAGTCATAGAAGTTACAATGTAGGTTCTTCATATTACTGCCTAGTACTTCTAAGGAGCCAACATTTCACTTGAAAAGTACTTAGTTCTTAGCAGACTTTTCCTGATGTCTTGCCTTTTTATTTCCCCAATCTTCTCAACCCAATTTAAAAATACATCTGAGACTGATCTTAGGTCATTTTGATTATTTGGAGATATCAAGACATTGAATGCAGTCATGTTTGCTTGTTTCTGACTCCAAGGTTCTCAGACAATTATCAATTAATCGGTGCTTATCCTTTCTGGTCTATGGCCTTACCAGCCAGCCAGCCAGTTGTCACTTGTAATCTTTTCAGGCTGCCTTGTGAGGTAGACAGGAAGCTTGGCCTGATGAGCTAATTCTATGTTATTGTAAGTTTACATTACAGAATCTTGAAAGTTTTGAAGTTTGAAGTTTGAAAATACATTTCTCTTCCCACCCATCTCCTTTACAGCCCAAGAAACTAGGGAAGATTCCTTTTGAGCTCCTTTCCCTTTTGCATGACTGCTGCTGGTTAAGTTGCCATTTATCTGACTATTCCCCTAGCTATGTCCCTTCTATCTCCAAAGGTATACCATTATATCCTGATAATGGAATACCTTTAGTTTTGCCTCAGGTTTCACAAGCCTGTACCTAAAACAATAAGTGTACACACACGTTTATATCTTTACAAACAAAAAATAAACTTTTATTCATCTGTGTGTTTGTATTTCCATAAAAATATTTGAACATTTGTCCTTGTTTTGCAACAAAATGTGAGGAGGTAGGAATATAAGTGCAATTATAATTATAGCATAAAAAGATGCCATGAATCATGTATAACCCTACATCTGGAGCCCTACAACAAAGCAACTCTGTATTTTTCCCTTTTGAAATTGGCTTCCTTTGTGTAGAGAGTTATGTCTTCAGTAAAATCTAATTACAGGTAGTCTTCAACTTACAGCCAAAATTGAGTCCAAACTTTATGTTGCTAAGTAAGACTTATTTGACAGGTCCTTCCTTCTTGGTAAGCTAGAAAAATGTGGGATAGACAGCATTACCAACAAATGGATGTGTAACTAGCTGACAAACCATACTCAACAAATCGTCCTTAATGGTACTAGATCCACATGGAAAGAAGGAAGCAGTGGGGTGCCACAGGGGTCTTAGGTCCAGTACTCTTCAATATCTTCATAAAAAAACTTAGATGAGGAACTAGACGGGGAACTCATCAAATTTGCAGATGACACTAAGCAGGCAGGAACATTCCAGAAGACAAGCTCAGGATCCAAAAAGATCTTGACAGACTTGAACAATGGGTCCCATCCAGCAAAATAAAATATAATATGGAAAAAAGCAAGGTTTTACGTCTGGGCAGGAAAAGCCAAAGCTACAAGTACAGTTTAGGTGAAACCTGGCTCAAAAAACAGTAACTGTGAGAGGGACCTTGGAGTCTTAGAGGATGATCACTTAAGCATGAATGAGCAGTGTGCAGCAGCAGCCAAAAAAGCTAATACAACCCTTGAATGTATAAACAGAAGTATACAGTCAAAATCACGTGAAGTATTATTACTACTTTATAAAGCTTTAGTAAATTCACACCTGGAATACTGCATCCAGTTTTGGTCACCACATTACAAAAAAGAAGTTGGAAAAGTTAAAACAAGAGCAACTAAGATGATTAAAGGCCTGGAGACTAAAACATATGAAGAACAGTTGCAGGATTTGGGTTTGGCTAGTCTAGAGAAAAGAAGGACTAGGGTTGACATAATAGCAGTATTCCAGCATTTGAGAGGCTGACACAAAGAGGAGCGGGTTTATTTATTTTCCAAAGCAACAAAGGGCAGGACAAGAAACAAAGGATGGAAACTAATCAAGGACAGAAGCAACCTGGAATTAAGGAGAAACTTCCTAATAGTGAGGACAATTAATCAGTGGAACAGCTTCCTTTCAGACATTGTAGGTGCTTCATAATTGGAGATTTTTAAGAAGAGACTGGACAGTCTCTTGTCTGAAACGGTATAGGATCTCCTGCTTGAGCAGCGGCCTGGACTACAAGACCTCCAAGGTCCCTTCCAGTTCTATTCTGATTCCGATTCTGTTTTGAATGTAGTATCTCCTATTATGGAGCAGAGATTTCATCAGATAGATAGATCTATCAGATCTAATGATGGGTCAGTCCATTTCTGAAATTGATGGATCCAAAAGGTTTCCAAAATGCCATTCATAGTATACATACAGTACGCATAGAGCTAAGCTTGAAGATGGAATCCAGGAAAAGTTAAGTAAACATCCATTTAGCCCTGGGAAGGAAGAGTGATAAAAGATTCAAGTCTGCCTTGATTCTCTTTGCTGTAACAAGTAGCAGAGAGAAACTCTGTCAGGCTTTCATAATGTTGTTATTATGTCTCACAAAAATAAAGCAGAATTCCAGGAGTCCTTATGGAGTCTGTTTCCTGATCTGGCCTACCTTAAAAGGCTGCCACATTGTCTGTCCTGTCAAATTGCTGGAAGGTTACTAGTTTGTACTGGTGCAATTTTAATTACTGTTTACTTCTCCTGTTACTCCCCAAAGTAAAAGGAGCCAGGATCATGGCTTTGTTAAATAGTGAGAATGTCTAAAAACTAGACTTCTGGTTGACATCGCAGCAATATCAGACACAGGGAATGAGTCTCCACATTCCCTGTGCTTACTTCCCCCTCCTGGTGAGCCCTGAAATGAGCCAAAGCTGCCCTACAGAGGCGGTGAAGCAAAGAGGGACACCCTGCGAAGTTGAGGAGAGACGTAACTCTCCTGTATGACTCTGGGGCTCTTTTTCCCTCTCATGCACAGCAAGGAGAAGAGACAGCCTAAAGATGGCTGCCACAAAGCTGGGACAACCGAACAACAACAAAGACTGGTGCTGGAGCAAACTGGGTGAACAGTGACTGGAACTGGGGGAGAGGATTTCTTTTTGCCTTAAACTTAACCACAAGGAATAATTTGGAACTATTTGCTCAGAATTATTTGTTGAAGCAGCGTCCAAGCATTCTGAGAAATACCAGACCAGAAGAGGAAGGAAGAGGAAGACACTAGAGAGAAAAATAATAATTTTTGAAATGTATAGAAAATTGGATCCTTAAATTGGGAAGAAGTGGTACTAGGAAGGCATTTTAAAATGCTGGAAATATTTACCTATAAAACTTATTCTGCTTTTATAATTGATTTATAACTAAAATGACAATTGCTGAGTGGTAATTCTGAAATTTAAACTGAGAGTGCCACCTGCTGACAAAAGGAAAACTACAAGCCTAGAAATACATATGCAAAGGACTGAGAAAATATTTATTGGATTATTTCCAACTACCCCAGGACTACTGGAGATTTAAATATGAAAATAAGCAAGCTACTTAATTAAAGGGACTCCTGAAAGACTTCTAATAACCTCTGGGACTATTCAAATGGAACTGACTGTTTACCTTTGGGATATAAAGAACTGTGATTAGTGCACCCCTTGAAGGGCAACCTAAGGACTGAATAAATAACTATTGAACTGTTGAATAAAAATGGAATTTTAAAAAACAAAAACAAAATAAGATGCTTTATAAGGAAGAAACAAGTGAAACATTGAAGGAGATGGCATTACTTTTCCGAAACACAAAGGACATTGTGGAGAAATGATTTAAGGAGATTACAGAAAAAATGGGAAATGCTATACAAGGAATTATGAGCAAAAAACAAAATGCCCAGGAAAGGGAGGAGCTGATAGTAGAAATGGAGGAAAAGACTGAGATGAAAAGTCAGAGAAAAAGAAGATGATGAGGAGACAACAAAGAAAATAACAGTGACGGATGAATTAAACCAGAGGGGAAATATATTAAGAGATTCAAAAAGAGAATTGGAGATACAGGAGGATACCTTTGAAAGGGAAATAGGGGCATGGGCAGAAATCCTGGAAACTAGGCAGTGAAGGAGGGTAGAGGTGGGAAAAATACTCAGATTGAACAGCCAAGAAGCAGATGTAGAAAGAGATAAAGATCTTAGAGAGGAATATGGGAGACAAGTAAAAAAAAGCATAGCAATTAAAGTATTGAAGAGGGCCAGAGATGACGGATAGATTATTTTTCATTTTTGGTGTTGTTTTGATTTGATTTGCTTTTCCTCTCTCTTTCCTTTTTTTGTAGGTAGGTGACATGATTAGAATGTTAGGTAGTGTAAGGAGCAGGTGGCAGTGTCTTCTACCCACTCCCAGTCAATTGCAAATACCCCCATCCCACTGCCCATGAAGTTCTGCTTCCAAACTGCTGAGCCATCTTAAGCCCTTTTGAGCTGTTGGGCTATTGCATTTCATTCTAATTTCATGACAGTCATCAATTTCAATAGACTACAGTAGGTGGCACATAAAACTGATTACTGCTCCATGCAGTCATTTTGTTCAGGGCTTTTATATTCTTGGATGATTGGAAGCTGCTATTTTTAAATTTGTCTTCTGGTTGATTTACCAATGACCCATTTAGTCAATGAAATTTCTTTGCCTACTGTTTTCCTACCACTTTAAAAAATCATTGCTCCATCCAATTCTTACTTTTCTCAGTGAATTCGGTTTCACTTTTGGGCTGGGCTGGTAACGTGTGCTTTCCAACCCTGAGCCCATGAGATTTCGCTCTCTCTTTCTCTTTTGTTTCTAATCTTAACATAGGTTGAAATAAAGTGATAAGGTTTCAGTGCTACTGTCAATGCTACTGTCCTCCTATAAGTATTGTTTTTTTTTCCTTTTCACAAAGTTTCCATATATCTACAATGGAATGTAGAAACAAATAACATGCTTCTTTTCCTTTAAATAGGATCAAGGGCATGGTGATGATGGTTAGAATGAAATGATTGACATTGTGTAAAAGGAGAGAAAGTGGAGGAGGTATGAAGGCATCCATGCCTGCAAACCTCTATGAAAGGAAAGGAAAAGAATTGGGAGTTTTAAAGTTGCCTTTAAGAATAGCTGGGAGCATGGAGGGAAACAGCTAAAGATGACATGTAGAATGGCCTTTTATAATAAATTATAGGGGGGAGGACCCCAGAAAAGTTTGTAAAGTTGCAAATTATATCACAGAATAATTACTATGGCAAAATTCTACACCTAAACATACACAGCAGAGTTCATTTTTCATTTTAATTTTAATTTTTAATTTCAGATTTTTAAAAATAATTCAATAAAATATTATTATTCAGCCCTATATCTATCTGATTTACACAGAGAACTAAACCACAATTTGTATAACCATGATCTGTGGAATAAATCAAAATTGGCTAGGCTTTTACAACACTAAACCAAAATCAAAGAAATCTAACTTAACGTGGTGATCTTAACCATATTTGCTGGAAATGTGGGTGTTTGCATAATGTCTGTTTGCAGAACTTTAAGAGAGATTACTTATTAATTTTACTACTAAGGGACAGGTCCCTACTTCTTTTATTTCACTCCTATGTAAATTATTCAGGGGAATTATGTGGACATCTGATAACGACATGAGTTAGTGAGGGGACACACTGGCACAAACAGTATAGTTATTAAACCAGTTATAATACTTAATGTAAGAGGTTTAGAAGCACAACTGAAAATTATGTTTTAAAAAATAGGATTCATATTCTGTCCCAACTGAAGTGTTTCTCAGACAAATTTATTTGGCTTAGTCAGAACAAATAACTAATTTCAGCATATGGGATGCTGTACAGCTCTGATCTCATAGTGCTAGCAATACTTTTGACAACTTTCCAAAGGAAGCTCAGAAAACAGATGTAAGTTCAGAAAAGTTCATTTGGTTGGTAATCATCTAGACCCAACCTCTACAAGGCCAATTTCCTATGAGAACAGTGGTCTGGCACATGGCTCTCAGCTGTATCATCCAGAGTCAAAACATATGCAACTAGTACATCAGATAATCAAGAAACAAACATCCTCTGCTAATCTGATAGCTAGCACTGCAACTATAGTGAGCTAATAGTTCAGTTCTCCCCCAGGGGAAAAAAAACATGTAACATTACCTGTATGTACTGTATATTTAGCTGCACTGCGATTTCTTTAATACAGATGCCAGATGCCAACATTCAGTCATGTTAAAAAAATAAAACTTTGAAATCTATTCAGTGTGCTTTAAAAAAAAACTCTAGCATGATAACATTCATAGGTGGTGATGAAAATAAACAGAGCAGATATGTTTCAACAATACAAAGTAACTATTGACTTTACAAATGGAACTCTTAGTGCTACTGCAGAAGGGGCTAGAAAGAATAGGAGATATGTTTCAAAGACTTATGTATTCCAGGCTTTAACCTCTAGGGTTTTTCCTCCTGTCTTTCTGACTTAACAGATACTAGATGACTGATAACATCACTTTTAACTCATGTATTGTATGAGATTATTTGGGTATTAAGATTTTTGAGAGAGGTATTGCTTTCTATGATATCTAGACTCACATGAGGGGAAAACAAACTACCATATTTTCAAGAATATAAGATGCACCTTTTCCCTCAAAAAAGAGGGTGAAAATCTGGGTGCATCTTATACACTGAATATAACATTTTTGGCTGCGCAAAACCCCACCCTCTTCACTAAAATTGCCATGCATAGCCTTTAGGCTTCCAGAGTGCTCCTGGGGGCTGAGGAGGGCAGAAATGAGAGAAAAATGGGCCAGGTTTTACTCAATTTTGCCCCCTCCAGCCCCCAGGAGCACTCTATAAGCCTCCTAAAGGCTATGCATGCCATTTTTTGCCACAAAATGGGCCAGTTTTTGCGAAAAATGGGCCGTTTTGGGGAGTGCAAAAACTTTTTTTTTAATTTGCCTCTTCAAAATCTTGGTGCGTCTTATACTCTGGTGCATCTTATAAATATGGTAAATTCCTCTTAGATCCATTGTGGCTCATTGCTGTTCAAATTGCTCCCTTGGCAGAGCTAAAACGTATTCTATTGCACCCATCAACAAGAAACTATTAGTGAAAGTAGGAAACTTATGGAATTCTAAGGAATATTTTACGTAATTTTCTTGTTATTTTCAGATGTTGTATGTTGTTTGGATATAATTGTTTGTGTCAGAGCAATATATATTTATTTAAATTTATTTATTTACAAAACTTAATTTAACTATGTTTTTACAATCACTCACAGTGACTCTGGGCAGCTTTCAGAAGTAAAAACCCCAAATACAAAACTGAATAATCCTCCATTTTCATGTGTCAGTCCATACCTCAAAAGGCATTTTGCTCCCTTTTAAGAAATATCTCTAAGTCAGGAGTGCACAGCGCACTGCATATGCCTTTTCCCAGACCACTCACCTATGCTTGGTTTCAGTGACACATTTTAGAAGTATATGCACACAGCTTGCTCATTTTTTGTAACAGTACTGCCCCCCCCCCCCACCTCATCACTAGCATCTGCTTGGATGATGAAGTCTGGGTGTTTCAGCACCGGCTCTGCTGCGAACAGGTGCTTGAGATTTTCAAATACTGCTTGGCATTTCCAATGTCAATTTCAGCAGCTGGCTAGGCTTAGGTTCTCCCCCCCCCCCCCTTTGTCTTTAGCAGATTGGTGATAGAGATGGTTATCAGGGCAAATGATGGGATGAATTGGCAGTAAAAGTTCACGAACCCCAGGAAACTTTGTAGTTGCTTCCTGGTGCAGGCAGGAGTTCAGTCCAGTATTGCCAACACCTTTTTGAGGTCCAACTCTATCCCCTCATGAGAAATGTGGTGGCCTTGGTAGTCAATTTTGCTTTGATGGACTTGCATTTTGACAGTTTAGCATACAGTTGGGCTACTCAGAGCTTTTTGAGCACAGCCCAGACCAGTTTTACATGTTCTGCCATAGTCTCAGTATAGATTAAAATGTCAGCCAGGCAAACTGACACTCCCTTGTGAAGTTACTCATGAAACGCTTCATTTATTAGCTGCATGAACACAGCAGGGGGGCCTTGCAGTCCAAAAGGGGGGAAACTGGAACTGGAAACATCCCAAGGAGCAATTAAAAGCTGTCTTCCACAGTTTGATTTTTAAAAAATCCCCTTTGCCAAATGGGCTAACATGTCCTTCATTGGGGTAGTGGATAGACATTTTCAATGAAGACAGTGTTTAATCCACTATAGTTAATGCATAGATGAAGGGACCCATCCTTCTTTTCCCTGAATAATAGCAGAGCAGCAATCTTTTGGTTTAGAAGGCTGGATGAAGCTGTGCTTCAGGTTTTTGTCTATAAAAGTTTGCATTTCCTCTAATTCCCTAGGGGTCATGGAATACAGCTTAGGCTTGGGTAGTTTAGCTCCCAGTAAGTCTCCCTTGTGCTCCAAGGATGGTACACCAGTTCTGTAGGATGGTTATTGGGTGGACTGAACAACAATTTCCCAGTATATACTAATACAGGTTTATTGCCCATTTGTTCTCCCTCCCCCATGCCTCCTCCCCACTTGATGGCAGGATGCCAGCAAGGCGCTAAGCTGAAGTCTTTTCAGGTGATGGCAGCACCATATACCTTACAGATTGAAATTTGGCAAGGAGGGAGGGAGGGAAGGAAGAGAAGAGAAGAGAAGGAAGGAAGGAAGAAAGGAAGGAAGGAAGGTAGGTAGGTAGGTAGGTAGGTAGGTAGGTAGGTAGGTAGGTAGGTAGGTAGGTAGCTCTTGGAGACATGTCAAAATGGGGAGTGGGATGCAGTTTTTCCTTTGTTCCATCACACACACACATCCTCAGTAAAGTGGCAGTCAGTTCTCTGTCAGCTGATAAGGAGGAAGAAAAAGAGGAGGAAGAGGAGGAGGCTTCACCAGGCTCTGTTGAGGGTCATGATGAGAGAGGAAATTGTACTAGCCCTTTTAAATATAGCAAGAAGAAAGTTCCAAAAGATCACAGGTTTCTTATATAACTATAATTCTACCTCATATATAAATTTAGTCCTCTAATATATTTGGAAGGGTGATTACTGATAATGTATTAAACAATTTATAATCTTTTAGCAATCTGTTTTTTCAACTGCATGTTATCTAGGGCTGAATTTCATTTTATTAATTTTAATACATTGCTTAATATACATTTGCATATCTATAAAAATTTCTGAAATAAATATAATTTTTATAATATAAATATAATTTTTGAAACTTTAGCATGGCACCATTATATTTTAAATATGGATGGCTCTTAAAACATTCTATAGCTGCTACAAGTTCAAATATTAGATGTCATGATTTGGGATTTTTAAAATGTTTCTATCATCCTGTGACGTTTTATTACAATATTTTTACAAATTAACTTGAATAATGTATTAAATGATGTGGTTCTAATTATATTTAACAAATACATTTGGTAAGTAGCATTTAATTCAAACTGTTTGTTCTTACAGGTTTGGTGTCAGCATTCCAAGTAAATTGCTGTATTAAATTGCAGTTTAAGTTAATGAGAAGTTTGAAGAGTAATCAGAACAAGAAAAATAATTTGATTTCCAAATATAACACAGCTTTCTAGTTTGGGGTTGGAGGGTTTTTCGGTTTTTTTGAGTGGGAGTTGTAGAGGGAGAAAAGTTCGTAGTAGCTCCTATTTCATTAGAATTGAGTCAGCTGAGAAACTTGGAAATTGTATACATGATAGGCTCTCAATAGACTATCACGTCGTATTCTCTTGAGATGTACTTTTTTGGATTCTATCCTGGCTATTTCTTATGTAAAGTTTACTCATTGGTTCAGCAGCTGTGAATAATCACTGAATGGTAGCCTTTTGTACAGAGAACTAGAATGGAATCTATGGTGTCTTACATTTCTCATCTCATAAAAATGAAGATATTGAATATATTATGGCTATGAATCATATTAATTCCATCTGATAAATGAATGAAACATACAGTGATGTCTGCACAAAATAACTGACTCATTTCTGTTAATTGTGTCTCTGCAAACAGTCTAATATTTAGTAGTTCCTTATTTATATAATATATACACTTGCAACCTTACTTTGTAATTGCAATTATGAAACAATTTCATAAAGGGATTTTTAAAAAGATTTATTACTTTTATTTTTAAAAATAGGAACCATGATAAATCACTTCAATGTTCTTTTCATATAACAAATCCACTGTATAAATATCATCTCACACGCATACTACAGTGATGGGATGGGGAAAAAAATCTGTCTTGTACTTTCCAAAACATAATAGATATAGGTTAAATTCAATGCTTAGGGTTGGGATGGATGACCCACATCGTGACTGAAGGTAAAATATGTCTTTCTACTTGTTTTGCTCATAGCATGGACAAAGATAGATTTCCATTTCATAGAATCATAGGGCTGGATGTGACCTTGGAGGTTTTCTAGTCCAACCTCCTGCTAAAGGCAGGAATCCTTATACCTATGATGATGGCACGTGGAGCCATTTGTTAGGGCATGCAAGGTGCCACAGGTGGCAAGAGGAGCCACAGGTGGAGGAGCCACAGGTGGAGGAGCCACAGGTGGAGCCACAAGAGCCACAGGTGGCACGCGGAGCCATTTGTTAGGGCACGCAATGTGTTGACCTGTCAGCTCTGCCAGCTGACTTTGGCCTTCTTTTGAGGCCGTTTTTCACCCTCTGGAAGCTTCCCTGAAGGCTCCAGAGGGCAAAAACGGCCCTATGAGTAAACCAGAAGTGACTTCCGGTTTGTCCGTAGGGCTGTTTTTCGCCCCAGAGGTCAAAAATTGGCTCTAGGGAGAACCCGGAAGTTCGGCAATGGTGAGTTCTGGTTTATCCATAGGACCATTTTTCACCCTCCAGAGCCTTCAGGAGGCTTCCCTGAAGGCTCCAGAGGTCGAAAATGTGTCCTATGTACAAATCAGAAGTCACCATTCCCGAACTTCCGGGTTCCCCATAGGGACATTTTTTGCCTTCTGGAGGCTTCAGGGAAGCTCCTGAAGCCTCTGGAGGGCCTCCGGGGCAATGTTCCCTCTAATTTTTTTTCAGTGTGAGCAGAAAAGTATAGTGTTTGAGCAGAACATTTTCATGCCTGAGCAGCACCTGAATTTTTTTCACAGGTGTCACCTAAGACAACAACGAAATCAGTATTATTTGAAACTCAAAGTTATGTTTCTTCAAGGTACCTGCTTAATTAAAAGTGTTATATAGTATCACTTAACAATGCTCTTGCTTAGCAACCAAAATGTTGGGTCAGAAACTCTGGCATTTGAAGCACGCAAGTCTTAAAGCTGTCAAGTTACAAGACCCTTGCATCCCTAACCCTTTAGGGAAAAAAAAACCAAGGGGTCTTCAAACCTGACAGCTTGAAGACTTGTGGACTTCAACTCCCAGAATTCCTCCTCCAGTCATGTTGGCTCAGGAACTCTGGCATTGAAGCATGCAAGTCTTAAAGCTGTCAAGTTGCAAGATCCTGGCACCACTAACCCTTTAGAGAAAAAAAACGCACTGCTCTTCAAACCTGACAGCTTGAAGACTTGTGGACTTCAACTCCCAGAATTCCATCTCCAATCATGTTGCGGCGACGTCATCTGCGTGGATGTGCTCCATCTTCGGTTTTTTTCACAGGGGGCAGGGCTGCTGCTGAAGATGCCGATGAGCCCCTGCCGCCACCAGAATAACAGCTGCCTCCTCCTCCTCCTCCTCCTCCTCCTCCAACAGCACCACCACATTTGCTGCCCGGCGCTGTGGCTGAGGTGAAGCCGGCAAAGCTCCCGCTGGCGCCCCCCGCCTGTGGCAGCAGCGGCGGCACATCCCCTCTCCACTCGGAGCACCTGAGCTGGGCACCGCGTTACCCCTGCTGCCCCCTCCTCCTCCGCCGTGCTTTTGAGAAGCCATGAGGCCTTTTCCCCCTTGCTCCCGCCCCCCTCCGCCGCCTTCCTACTGGCTCCCGCGGCCTCATGGCTCCTCAAAAGCACAGCAGAGGAGGAGGGGGCAGGGGTAACGCGGGGCCCAGCTCAGGTGCTCCGAACGGAGGGGGAGGCGCCGCTGCCACCGGCGGGGGCGCTGGCGGGAGCTTTGGCGGCTTTCACCTCGGCCGCAGCGTCGGGCAGCAAATGTGGTGGTGCTGTTAGAGGAGGGGAGGCGGCAGCAGATATTCCGGTAGCGGCAGGGGCTTTGGGGGTTTACTTTAGCCGCAGCGCTGGGCGCAAGCAGCTAGGATTGGCCGCCAACAAAGGACCTCCCCGGGCTTGCTTTGCTGAACTCAGTTGCCCCCCCCCCCCACTCATCAAAACAAGTCTGGGGAGGTCCTTTGCGGGCGGCCAGTTCTAGCCGTCTGCAAAGGACCTCCGGCGCCTGTGACAGTAGAAATCACTGCGCGGCAGTTGGAAACTGCTGTGCGGTGTTTTCTTGCCACCTGCGCGGCCGCGCAGCCACGCACCTTAGAGGGAACAGTGCTCCGGGGCGGTTGTTTTCACCCTCCCCAGACTCCTAGAAAGCCTCTGGAGCCTGGGGAGGGTGAAAAAACTGTGGCAAAAGGGGAGATGTCACATGCACATGCGCGCTGGGTCACACGCATAGCATTATGGGTGTGGCATGCCTGTGCACAACCCCCCTGTGCTCCCCCCACTTTTGGCTGCCTATTATCACTGCCTCATACCATCCCGGACAAATTGTTGTCCAATCTTTTTTCAAAAACCTCCAGTGACGGAGCATCAATAACTCCAAGTAGTAAGTTGTTGATTGATTAATTGTTTTTACTGTCAGGAAATTCTTCCTTATTTTCAGTTTGGATCTCCCTCTGATGAGCCTCTACCCAATGTTTCTTGTCCTGTCTTCAGATGCTATGGAGAATAGATGGGTATCCTCCTCCCTGTGATAAACCCTCAACTATTGGAAGACAACTAATCACCCTTAATCCCTCTCTTCGATAGGCTAGACCAGGGGTGTCAAACTCATGGCCCATGGGCCAGATACATCACATGCTGGTTTCCCCCCCCCACCCCGCCTAGTTTAGCGAAGGGGGGGAAAGTCCCAATATGTCACATGACACCACTATGATGCCGCGAGTTTGACACCACTGGGCTAGACATACCTAGTTTCCTTAGTTGTTCATTATATGATTTAGCCTCCAGTCCCCTTATCATCTACTGTATATTGCTCTTCTCTATACTCTTTCCAGGTCCTCAAAATCTTTTTTTTTTTTTTTTGGTAACAGATTTTGTCACTGATGTTAATTTATTGAGATTTGTAAAACAGCAATTGATTGTGCTTTTACTTTGGTTTCTTGAACAACATGGAGAAATTCATTTTCCATAACCTGGAATATGTTTTATAAACTACAATGCTATTGTTTTTACATATGTTATATTTTAAGGCAAACATGAAACATGTGTGATTAAATATATGAGCATTAGTACAAAAAGCAAATAGGTTTGGCACAACCCTTCTCAAGCTTTCTCAAACATTCCAGTAGTATTAATTCATCTGGCACTTGGCAACAATAAGGGCTTTTAATTGAAAAAAGCCTCTCTTTAAATTTGAAGTGATGTAAGTGTAAACATTGTTTTCAATTGATAACTCAGTTTTTGAACTAGAATACCATTGTACTGAAATGAATAATGGCAGAACACATAGAAGCACAGACCTCAGCCCATCAAGCAAGGGACATATGGTAGAATTCCCACACTTTCTCCCACTCCCTTGAGTCTAGATTCCCTACTATGTCCTCACCATTAAAAAACAGTAGATTTGTGCTTTTGGGATACGGACCACTGAAGAAGATGTTGTCTGAAAGGCAGTAATTGGCCTTTCTTTTCAAACATTTATTTTTCCAGACCAGAGCTTTTAAATTTTTTTAACATGTTACTATTACATTATGCCTAAACTGAAATCTAAGCAAAGGCATCGTGGAACAAAATGTGGATCTGTTCCTTATATTCTGCAGAGAACAGCAGATTTATAAAGTCATCTGGGAAGGAAAACATATGTGTGCAATATGTGCCTATGATTTCTTAATAACCCATGATGATGCTTAAGACGCAGTATATGTCAAATACAGGGGTTAAATATAGAAAATCAAAAGCGTTTTAAACAATACAAAGCAGTGAAAGAAACCTGTTAAAATTCCATTTAGGGACAGAGACAGTTGTGAACATAAAATGAATGATTCAAAGTTTTTTTTACTAAAACATACTTTTTTAATTAATTGATTTGGTTATTTATTTAGTTATTTATTCTTTGCGTGAATAACATATTATTAAACTGATAATCAATTAGCTTTCACTCATAAGCGTTGGTCTAGATTTAGAGGAAACCTATTCCCAAGTTGGAAATATTTCAGCTTCAGTTACATCTTATTCTGTGTAATCATTCCTTCAGCATTTGAGAGGCAAAATGCATGGGTTAGGGTGAGGAGAATCAAGAAAGAAATGCATGGCACAACATAGGAGAACAAACCCATCAGGACAAGATTCAGCAGTCCATCTGCATTTAAAAGACAAAGGCAACTCTTTTCAAGGCAGCAAAGTCCACATTTTAGATAGAGAGGACTGCTGGTTTGAAAGAGGGATCAAAGACACCATCTATGTCAAAAGTGAACAGCCCTCTCTCAACAGAGTGGGAGGGATATGACACCATCTATCTCCAGTCTACAACACAGTCCTTTCAACAGTTCCAGAAAAGCTTCACTATTCAGGTGACCCTGATGACACAGATAAACCTCCAGATAGCCTCAACAACTCTCTAAAAGAATGCAAATAACCAGTTGTCTGCAAGGAGTATAAATCTTTCCATTCACCTCATCCAGTCAGATCTGAAAAAGCTTCTTGGATGAGAAGCAAAATGTCTTCAAAGAAAATCAAGAAAGTTGCCTCTTGAAAAAGCACCTTTGGGACAATAAAAAAGAAAGAACAATTTTGTACACTTTATTAGAGTGTGCACAGTGTTACTATGTGAGACAGACCAGGAGCAAATACAGTAAACAGAGGTTGTATTTAAATAGTGGTTCTATCTTCAAAGAATATATACATACATGTACTTTACTTAGACCTCAAACAAATAGCGATCAGCACAGAAGAGAGATACGCTCCGAACAGGGCCTCTTCTTATTACAGGCTCTTAAAGTGATATAAGCCCCAAAACTTTGCTGACTCATACCTAGCATTATATCATCGTAGCAGCTGGTCAGCTCTTAAATCATTACCCTGATACACTAAATCAACCCTATCCCCTTTTTATCATCATGCCATTATCATACTTATGCAAATACTGTAACTATGAGCAGCTAATTATTTTCTGAAGATTTGAAGCAGCATCTATTCTACAGAGATGCTAACACCAAGTCTGCTTGTTTAGGACCAGGACAAGAAATCTCATTGCATATAAGAATCCACTGAGAGATATTTCTTGAAATATCAGCTGCAAAGCCACTATCCTAAGATAGGGAAATGTAAGGAAAGCCTTTTTATTAAACTTCACTGGAGAAGTAACTGAACCAACCATATCCTGACCTGTTCAGGCACTCTAGCTTTAGGTATATGTTTTTCAGAAAGAAGGATTCTCAGTCACTTGGCTGCAATTTTCATCTGAGGAATGGACTACTAACTTGGTAGAGGGCCGGAGCTGATATAAGAGGATTTCAGAAAAACATCTTCTGTGTCAGTGGTGGGTTTCTATTTTTTTTTACTACTGGTTTGCTCGTGTGCACGCACATGCTCATACATGCAATACTTCTGCACATGCACAGAAGCATCCAGGTGGGTGGGCGGAGCCTCCTGCTACCACCACTACCAGTTTGCCTGATCCGGGCCGAACCGGGAGCAACCCACCTCTGTTCTGTGTGCTGCTTGGGTCTTATTCATTTTGCAGCTTCGCCAGACCTGACTTGGACATCCTTAGATAGGTTTAACACCAAAACCTCTCGCTAGTAGTAAACATTTTAGTAAAGATTTGCAGTTACTATTGCACATGTTTGTACCATCATTTACCTTTAAATTTTGAGGTGGAGAATGAACTACTGGAAGAAATGGAAAATTAAATAGGTTTCCCCAAAGCAATACTATTTTTCATCATTCTCACCACAAGGTCGGTCACTAAGAAGTTACATTATAAGCCTAGGAAACGTATAATCTGAGAAAGAATTGTCACATAAAGAGTGGTACAGAGTAAGAAAGCAGATCTTGGACAGAGGAAAATAATATCTATTAATAATATTAATAAGATAATCTTTAGCAAGATAGCAAGCAAAAGATAAAAGAGGGCCTTTTTAAGAAAGGATCAATTCAGAAGTACCACCCTAATAATTTTTTATTGAATATTATTATAAAATGTGGTGTTTCCATCATATCCAATAGTGGAAATAATGAAGAATAAAGGATTCAGGATTGATCCTTGTGTATGATTTTTGAACTAGTTATGTATTCACATGCTATTCATCCACACTATTCAACTTATCAAGGGGTATGCTATCTTTATTGAAAAATCAAGGGATATTGCCCAATAAATAAAAAAAATAAAATTACCATAGTTCGGAAAGACTTGTTCTTAACAACATTGATAATTACAATACTTAATACTTGATTTCAAATGCTTAGAGGCTGATCTATTTATGTCAACTGTAAATGCTTCCTATGTGTTAGTCTCAAACTCACTGATTTGTAGATTAGTAGATTCCCCATTTTTCTTTTTGGAGATTAAATAACAGTCTCTTCTTAAAAGACTCCAGTTATGGAGCACTCACAACTTCTAAAGGTAAGCTGTTCCACTGGTTAATTGTTCTCACTGTTAGGAAGTTTCTCTTTAGTTCTAGGTTGCTTCTCTCCTTGATTAGTTTCCATCCATTGCTTCATGTCCTGCCTTCTGGTGCGTTGGAAAATAGGTTGACCCAGTGGTGGGATTCAAATAATTTAACAACCAGTTCTCTGTCCTAATGACTGGCTGGGGAGACACGGCTGGGTGGTCATGTGACTGGGTCAACTCGATGTCTGTCTCACCTGGCCTCTCCTCATCATGCCCCACCTCACCCCTCCCCTCCCAGCCACTCCTTGTCACATCTGGTCTCACCTCACCTCCCAGCAACTCACCTCAAAGGCCTCAACGTATCTATAGTTCTGTAAAAATGTTGATCACCTTTTTTTTTATCTTTATTATTTGCAACTACATACTATAGATGTACTTTAATGGACCATTGAAAGGAAGAAATGGCTCACATGCTTTGCACGAAAGTGTGATAGGCAGGTCACAAAACAGGCTTTTGAGGGACTGCCATAAAGAAGGGGAGGACAATGTATTTTCCAAAGCAGCAGAAGGCAAAACAAGAAGCAATGGATGGAAACTGAACAAAGAGCGAAGCAACCTAAAACTAAGGAGAAACTTCCTGACAGTGAGAACAACTAAAACAGCTTGTCTCCAGAAGTTCTGGGTGTTCCAGCCCACGGGGCTTGCACTGCTCAGCTCACCACAGCTGCCTGTGAAGGTAAAGCCGACAGTGGGTTAGGGAGACCTGCTCTGGGCCCGCTGCGCTGGATCAAAGGGCGTGGGCTTTCTTTGGGGGGGGGGAGATGCAGCTCAAACATCTTTTGGGCCCAACAACCTCCAACATAACCCATAGCAGTCAATTATACACATACAGTATCTAAAAATATTTATCAGAAATTGGGCAACTTGATATTTCATCTTTTGCTGTGTAACAGAAATGAAGATGTCAGAGTTTTGGCAGCGTAATTATTATTATGAGATAAATCCAGGAGCAAAACAGAGCACACAGCACACAGAGCCTTTAGACAATTAATAATGGTTTATATATACATATATACAGACATACACATGGTAGATAAATCCCTTACCACTCAGCTATGGACACAAGGACAGAAACGAGATATATGACGAGACAGAGAAACACCCTCTAATGGCCACCTATATATAGACACCTCTTAAAAGGGTAAATGTGTGGACCCCATCAGAGTCTTAAATAGGCTATCCCTGTATTGCTGAATCATCCTCATTGCATCAGCTTACAGTTTACAGATTACAACCTTACATCAGCTGGCAGCTATTAAATCCTCAGTACCTGACAGAAGAATTCTCTTAAGCTGTGATAAGAGAAATTTCAAACACAGGACCTCCCAAAAATCGTTAATGGAAAAAAGACTACTAGTAGCATCAAAACTAAATCTAAGAAAGAACATGACAACCAGAGGAAGATCGGGAGGCAGGGCAATAGCACTGTTAAGACAAAATATTTTGTTTCTGAAGGAGTGCCACAAAGATGTGTGTGTGAGAGAGAGACGGGGTGGGAGGAGGGAGAGAGAGAAGGAAGGAGGGAGGGAGGGAAGGAAGGAATGGAAGGAAAGAAAGAAAGACTCAAAGTCATGCATTGAGTTTTCATGACTGAGAAACTAGTCTTTCCTCTCATTCCATAATTACTGCTCCATGTTGGTTTTTGTACCAATGCAAAGATATTTGTTCCTGCCACAGCAATTTGTTTTGTGAATGGCCATTAATAGGATACACTACTTTTCACTGACTGCTCTTTCTGCATTTCATTTTCCTTTGACCTCATTCATTATAAACTATAAGATCTATAAAAGATGTGTAAGATTTCATGAACTGGAGTATGTAGGTAGCATGCAAAAGCATAGACGACCAAATCTCTGTGAAGGGAGACTGTAAGGGTCTGTCTCTCCTCTCCATTCAAGAAAGTAAAGACTCTTGGAATTTCAGCATTTCAAAAGGAAGGAATCTTTTATTGAAAGAGAGTGATTGTAGGACAAAAGAAAGCAGAATCTAAAGACCCCCTTAGGCAATACAGTTAGGATAAAGTAGTTAAAAACCCATCTTCTCAGTCCGAGGTTGAATGAGCCAATTCACACATGCAAATATGTTGTTAGAATGGCCGACCTCAGAAAGAGCTACGTGATTCCCAGGCTTGGTCTTGCAGGAAGCTTCAGGACTGAGACAAAACACATGGCCCTCGCCCCTTATTACATTTCCTCCAAAGGTAAATCAAGCTTAGGGCACATAGGTGCCAGGATAAAGGCTATGAACTAGGGGGATACAGGATGTATGGTAAATAGGAAGAGAGCAATAAGTTAATAAATGTATGCAGGCCCCCTCCCTAAAGGAATGGCAGTATCATAATAGGGGTCTGACAGAGACTTTACATTTGTTTTTCTTAAAACTCACCCTAAAATGAACAGGACCGACACCTTGTGTTGGCCAGCCTAAAATAAACTCTCAAAAGGGAGCAGGGACTTTCAACTCATCGCATCTCCTTCTTTTTCAAAAATGCTAACTGGAGACTATTACCATCACAACCTGCCACATTTGATTCTGAAGCCACTTACATCAGCCAACTGACTCCACCACCTTGTCTCTTTCTCTCTCTCCCCCACCCCAACTTTCCAACTCCCATTTCCAAAGAGATACTTCGGAGGCACAACTTCATCCTGCCGAAGCACGAATGCTTCCATTTCTGTCAATGCATGCTCCGTAGCAAGACGGAAGTGCCAACCACTCTGATAGAGAAAAAATCTCAAAAGGTGCCACCATATTGTGGATCTTTCAGTGGACGTGGCACTTCCACAAATCTAGCAAGCCCCCTAAGGGAAACAGCTCACCGCCATGGCCCTTAGAGTGTCTCCACAGCTCTTATTGTTCCCCCTCTGGTCAACTCCAAGTCAGTTGTCGCGACCTTTGGGAGCAAGGCCTCGGAGGGGGGATGGCAAGGCTCAGCCACCTTTCAGGACCCACTCTTAGCTTCCATGGGGCCTCCGGGTGGCTGCTGCCCATTCACCCTTCCCCACACCTTGGGTCCTGCATTCAGCCTGCGATGGGGTGACGTGCTGCTTCTGGGCCAACCTGGTTGGCAGGTGGGCAAGTGGATGGCCCTCAGGAAAGAGCACTCTGCTGGAGCACTTTGTGGCCAGACCAGGTGCTTTCTCTTGGGTTTCCCCGCAGAAGCTGAGAACCAGGCCTGAAAGGCGGCTGAGTCTCACTGTGTCCCTCTCCCTTCAAGTCACCCTTCAACCAAGCACAGCAGGCCCAGAGTTGGTCTTCATTTGACACCATCAGCCTTACTTCTCAGGCCAGGCAAGGAGTGGCTGGGAAGGGAAAGGTGAGGGGCAGGGCGGGGCCAGACAGTGGTGGGATCAGTCAGTTCACCAAACTGCAGAAAAAGTTAGCTACCGGTTAAGCTGAACTGGTGTGAACCAGCTGAATCCCACCACTGAATTGACCTACTCTTCTTTGTGGCAGCCCCTCAAATACTGGAACACTGGTACTGTGTTGCCCCTAGTCCTTCTTTTCACTAGATTACACATTCCCAATGTCTGCAACAGTTCTTCATATATTTTAGCCTCTGGACGCCTAGTCATCTTTGTTGCTCTTCTCTGCACTCTTTCCAGCATCTCAGCATCTTTTTTATATCATGGTGACCAAAACTAGATGCAGTATTCCAAGTGTGGTCTTACCAAGACCTTTTAAAGCAGTACTAATACTTCATGTGATCTTGATTCTATCCTTCTATTAATGCAGCCTAGGGTTGCATTGGCTTTTTTGGCAGCTGCAGCACACTACTGACTCATATTTAAGTGACTGTCTACTAAAACTCCAAGATCCCTCTCACAATTATTGCTATTGAGCCAGGTTTCACCTAATCTGTACTTGTATCTTTGGTTTTTCTTCCCTAAATGTAAAACCCTGCTTTTCTCAACATTGACTTTCATTTTGTCAGATAGGGTCCAGTGTACAAGTCTGTCAAGATCCATTTAGATCTTGAGCATATATTCTGGGGTATTGGCTATTCCTGACCACTTGGTGTTGCCTGTGAATTTGATGAGGTCCCCTTCTATTCCTCCATCTAAATTGTTTATGAATATATTGAAGAATACTGGGCCTAAAACAGAACCTCGGAATCAGAATAGAGCTGGAAGGAACCTTGGAGGTCTTCTAGCAACCCCCTGCTCAAGCCGGAGTCCTTATACCATTTCAGCCAAGTGGCTGTCCAGTATCTTCTTAAAAGCCTCCAGTGATAAAGTACACCACTACCTACTTCACTCCAAGTAGATGTAGTTCCATTAAGACTATACGTTGAGTTTAGCTGAGTCCAGTTACAAATCCATCTGATGGTGATGCTATCTATCCTACAAAGATATTCTCAAAAATAATACTTAAGCATGTGACCTATCAGTGAGTTAGGGAAAAAATGCTTTAAACATTTAAGGCTTACCTAGCCAGACTATGAAAGTAAAAGGGGGGGGGGTGTCCCCCAGCAGATTTTACACCGCTAGTCATTGCCAACTGTAGTGGACAGTGCTCATCTCATTTATGCTATGAACATAAGCTATATTTAAATTTTTATTTTATTTACCTTGTCTTTGTTATTTTTTAAATAAACAACTCAAAATGGCAAACATATTGAACATTTGGCCTGACTATCATTAAGTTAGGATGAAATTCATTTTGAGTTTGGAGTTTTAATTCATTCAAAGTATTAGCATCCCAGCATCTGATTTCACTGTTGAGTGTTTCTGGGTGGTTTATAAACATCCTTCTACTTTTTTTAAAAAAAAACCCTCCTATTTTAGATTTTTTAAATCTTACTTTTATTATTTTTATAAATAACACAAGGTGGCAAACATACCTAATAGTCCTTTCTCCTCCTATTTTTCCCAGAATAACAACCCTGTAAAGTAACGGATTAACAGATTAACAGAGTTAGAAGGGACCTTGTAAATCATCTAGTCCTATTCCCCACCCAAACAATCCCTACACCATTTCTAACAGATGGCAGCCCAGTCTCTTCTTGAAAGTTCCCACAACTTCCGAAGGCAAATTGTTCCATTGGTTGATCATTCTGTCAGAAAATTCCTCCTTATTTCTAGGTTGAATCTCTCCTTGGTCAGTTTCTATCCATTATTCCTTGTCTGGCCTTCATATGCTTTGGAAAACAGGCTTGCCTCTTCCTCTCTCTGACAGCTTCTCAAATATTGGAATACTGCTATCATGTCTCCCCTGGTCTTTCTCTTCACTAGACTAGCTATAGCCAGTTCCCGTAACCGTTCTTCATATGTTTTAGCCTCCAGTTCCCTAATCATCTTTGTTGCTCTTCTCTGCACTGTTTCTAGAGTCCCAACATCTTTTTTATAGCATGGTGACCAAAACCGGATGCAGTATTCTAGGTGTGGTCTTACTAAGGCTTTGTAGAGTGGTATTAGTACCTCACTTGATCTTGATAGAATCCCTCTGTTATTGCAATTTAAGATTGTGTTGGCTTTTTTGGCCACTGCCGCACACTGTTGACTCATATTTAATTGGTTTTCCACTAAGACTCCAAGATCCCTCTCACAGACTGAGAGACAATGACTGGTCCAAAAATAACCCAGCTGGCTTTCATGGCTAAAGCAGGACTAGAACTCAGATTCTCCTGATTTCTAGCCTGCTGTCTTAACCACCAAACCAAATTGGTTTTATACTTTCTATAAGTCTGTAAAGTAAACAGTAATTAGATGTTCCATAACCATGCTTTGGTTAATAAGCTCATGGTGTGGTAAGAGAAGGAACCTTGGAGATCACATAGGACAGCCTTTCCTGTGCCCTGTGCAGGAATCCATGATTAAAGCATCCCCAATAGATGGCTATCCAGCATTTCCCATGCTGGGAAGTCCTCCACATCCCAGTCTGTTCCATTATTGAATTAGAAAATTCTTTCTAAAGCCTAATCAATAGCCGTTTCCTTATAATTTAAACCAATTGTTTCTTATCTTGTCTTTAACTTGCCAAAGAAATCTTCTGTATAACATATTTTGACATACTTGAGAAAAGCTTTCATGTCTTTTCTATTCGAGAAAAAATATTTTTAATGGTAATTTTAAAAAACATTTAAAAAGATAAAAAGCTAATACAGAAAAAAATAGAAATTGCCAAAAAGAAAAAAAAGAAATAATATAGTAAAGAAAAAGAAATATATAAAGAAAAGACTTCCCTCTTCATCACAATATAAATGATTTTAGTAAATTACCATTCTCTTAAAATACAATAAACAATCTCTTTTTCCCAGATCCCATTTCCAAAGCCTCATAATTCAGTCCTGATCAACAACAATTGATTAGGAGTTACCAGAGATAACAACATATGGATTTAACCTTGATCAAATAAACTAACATATTTCTTCCTTTGACTTTTAATAATCTTGATCTTCATTCCCTTCAAATAATTTCCTGGAATTTTATTTCTTTTCATTTCTTTTCTTTATCCTTTTCACAAAACCATTTCAGAGTTTAACAACTTACTTTTGTAAACCCAATATACAAAATTATCCAGGTCACTCTTGTGTTATTTGTATATCCCTTTTTAATTATTAAGACATCCAAGAGACTTATCTCCATGCCTTCTGGCTCCAGAGGCTCCAAGCTTTCATATGGAAGCAAACAACCTCTTGATGTAAAACTATTTGTATTTAATCAAGTGGCCTTTCAAAAGAATTCAATTCTGATCACATTCTGCTGAAGGACTTTTGGGAATGCTGTCCTTTTCTGTCTTTCCATCACCTAAGTCAATGTAAATACTGGTTTGATAAGGGGTTCACAAAGTTACTGACATGCAGGGGTGGGTTCCTGCCAGTTCTAACCTTTTCTATAGAAGAGGTTCCACAAATCTACAGTGCCATTTAGAACTGGTTCCAGCTCCCTCCCCCCTCCCGTCCGCACATCATCAAGATGAAGAGCGAGAAGAGGAATTCTGGGAGTTGAAGTCCACAAGTCTTAAAGCTGTCAAGTTTGAACACCCCTGGGGCTTTTTTTTTCTAAAGGGTTAGGGATGCAAGGGTCTTGTAACTTGACAGCTTTAAGACTTGCATGCTTCAAATGCCAGAGTTTCTGAGCCAACATTTTGGTTGCTAAGCAAGAGCGTTAAGTTAGTTTCATCACATTTTACAAGTTGACCACATCCACCCAGTCACATGGCCAGCAAGCCACACCCACAAAGCAGCCACACCTACAGAAGAGGTTCGAAATTTTTTTTGAAGCCCACCAGTGCTGACATGATACAGGGGAGAAACTGCATCAAAGCTATTGATGTAAGAGACCTGTTCACTGGGATTTCTGCTGAGCTAACAAATATATTCAAAATGAATTTGTACTAATTGAATTTAGGGGTGCTACAAGAACTGTTGTTTCCTCCAGCTTTCCCTTTCTGGTCACCACCTGGAAAACACATCACTGCTGAAATGTTTATGAGGAATTCATGAAGTACACCCTGTCCTGAAGGAATCAGAATCAGAATTTTATAGCAGATCCAATTGTATGTGTGTATGTTATTTAGAACTACATGTTTTCTTGCCAAATGTCAATCAACCATATAATTAAAAACTCATTTTATGCAGTAAGAGAAATATTTCTTGTAATCTGCAAATACTTGCAGAGTCCCCTCGGGGAGAGGGGGTGGTCTAT
Organism: Natrix helvetica; assembly: GCF_964273705.1. Classification (NCBI taxonomy): domain Eukaryota; kingdom Metazoa; phylum Chordata; class Lepidosauria; order Squamata; family Natricidae; genus Natrix; species Natrix helvetica. The sequence continues at coordinate 114,706,468 of NC_138552.1, read as the reverse complement.
AAATTCAATAAATTCAAATTCAATTCAATTCTTGGCATAGTTTTCTCATTCCATAACACTAACCCATCAAAACAAAATAATAAAAGAATTGCGAATTATAAATAAATTATGTAAAGATTGTCACCTGTTTAATAATTATTTAGTATTGATTTTGATGTATGTGCAAACACAAAAGAAGGCTGCTTTCCACTATCCTAATACCATAGGGATATCTTCAAAAGGACCCTTCTCACAGATCTTTATATTACTTGTTATAATTTTTGAATAGGTTTATAACAGGAAAGGCTGTTTCCAAATAGTCAAACCCTAAACCATGTATGACTCCAGTAAACCGTAAGACACACACACACACACACACACACACACGGACTGAGACCTTGTCCAGATTTTCCAACTCAAAAACTGTTCCCAATATATTTTGCACCCATAAAGAGTTGCTTTCTATATCTTTTATTATATATGTTTTATTATTGAAAGAAAAATAATGGTCCAAAGTTATGAATAGTAAGTTTCAGGAGCCAATTTCAATAAACTTCCCAAAGTGCTGGACTGAATCCTATAGACAGAAATCCTCAGACAAACAGCAAAAGTAAGAATCTGGAATTGCAACTACACATAGTAAGAAAATAAGTTACTGGAAATATACAATCTCAAAAGTATCATACTAGAAATGCAATCAAATGTGGCCAGAAAAAATGGGGGGACAGTTTAGAAAACTGCTGTGGATGTACCAGGAGCTTTTGATTAAGGGACACACATCTATAGGAAATGAAGATGGGTGTAATCACCAACAAAAAAAGTAACCAGCCAGCAGCAGTATATGCAAAAATGAGGTTAGAAAATCTAAAGCATAAAATGAATTTGTAAGGGAAACTAACAAAAGGAGCTTTTTGGCTATGTATGTATGTATGTATGTATGTATGTATGTATGTATGTATGTATGTATGTATGTATTGTTTGCCTATTAAATTTATATCCCATCCATCTCACCAATAAGGTGACTCTGGATGGTCTTTAATTAATAGTTAAAAGTTAATAATAAAAGGAAGGGGTACATTTGCTATTAGGAGAAGATGGCAGGACTAATAATAATTCCTATTCTTTAAAAAAGTATGCTTGAATGTGTGGTGAATGGGCAAAGGAATAGCAAGCCCTTCCCTCCATCACATTCACTTAGCTATTCACCCAAGTCTGTACTGCAAGGTAGGCAAAACCCACATTTACTTCATCCATTTGCCACATATGCCTGATTTATACTGATTGCAAAATCCAAGTTTAAGAGCTGGTGAGTGGAAGAAACATGGAGGAAACATGTTGACCTTACCCTTTAGGATCTCAAACCAGATTGCCTGGGAAGGGACCAAAGAGAAGGAATATCTAGAAGACAGATAGAGACTAGAAACTTCACATGGTGTTGATGAGGTTGTTCCCAGGAGGGGAAAAAACTAAGTAATACTCAGGTGGGGGGGAAAACATAGGTAGGAGTGAAGCAGACCCAATCTGTGACAAAAAGTGAGAAAATGCAACTCTAAGCCTGGAGCCACGAAGAAAATGTTGTCATCCCCCAAAGTAGTTACTACAAGAATTACTGTAAAAAAAAATGTAAAAACGGGGAAGGTGGTCCTTAAAGGAAATTCTATCCAACACTCAGCTCATTTTCTCTCTTCATCTGTGGCATCTGTGGCATCCAAGGTATGGTAGGGTTTTAAGAATGTGTTTGGCACTGTTTTGAAATAAATGTGTGGAGTTTTCAAACAAGTGCTAAATAATTTACCATGCAACTTCCTTAGCTTAGGCCAAACAGCTGCTCAGTAGTTTGCAAATTTCTGCTGAGTTTTGAATGTGGGCAGAGTCATCTGTAGGCTACGTCTGGGTTGGCACTGGGGCAGGGGCGCCAAAACTGATTCAAAAAAAATACAATAAAAAAGTGAAAAATAGTAACAGTGCACTCCGTAAGTTGCAATGCCATCTTGAAGGATGAATGTAATTTCCTAGTGCGCATAGGATGAATATGTCTGAGAAAAAAAAAATTGTGGCTGTTCTGAAATGGTGCCTGCTTTCAGGACAGGGCCATGCAACCTCCACAGTATAGAGAGGCTGAGCAACAAGTGGCTCCTGGGTCTCCTTCCCAAACGTGGAGATCTAGAGGTTGTGTCCAGGGAGGAGAGCCAACCAATCTGTTCTTCAGCATCCAAAATAATAAAATAACAATATTTAGAAATTGTTGTGTGGAGAATATAAAGCAAAGGTATGTGATTTACCCTTTTACATGATAATTAAACTGAGTTGCTAATTGATTGAATATGATAATGGAAAGATAATTAAATATAGGTTAAATTTATGAAATATGGATGCATATAGAATTCTTAAGAATAGAAACAAAGTGAGATGTGTATTGCTTGTTATTCAACATAGCAGATCAATGGAATTGTAATGAACATTGAATAGTAAGGACTGTTATTTAAAGACAATTAAAGGTAAGCTAAGTTAAGATATGGAAAAATGGAGGAGGGGCATGAAACATACTTACAATGGAAAATTATTGAGACTACAAAGACAGAACTAAAAATTTGGGGCATGTAATGATGTGTAACTATACAATATTATGGTGGGTATAGCTGGGAATTGTAATCAGGTCCATATTCTGGCCAAAAATAGGTTTGAGGGGAGGGGTTAAAATATAATTGCTATATATGTATATGTTAGATACTTGCTCTAACTACAGTGGCTTCCACCAAGGTCTTCTGTTCCGGTGGGAACAGAGTTTTAATCCTATTGGTCGAAGAGTCTGACAGCTCCCTATAAAAGGGCTGCTGTCAGACTCAACCTTCGCTAGATTGTTCTCATTTGTTGTACTTAATAAAGAGCTGTTGTTACCGTTAAGCCTGTGTGTTCCTATCCATTACCCATTCTAACAGTATACTTTTTTTCTTTCAAAAAAAAAGGAGGATATTTGGTAAAATTAAAGATGTTTACTGAAATGAAATTATAAACATCATCAACCTAAAAGGGAGCTTGCTCAAAGGCTGAAATACACCAAGTAAATGAGATGAAGAGTGTGGAGTAGAGGAGAGAGGTAAGGGAAGAAGAGAGGGTCAGGTGAGAGGGCAGGGTGGAGGAAGAGGAGGAGAGAAAGACGGAGTGGAAAGGGGAGAGAGGAGAAGAAGAGAGGAAGGGGAAGTAGAGAAGAGAAGAGAAGGATGACAGAAGGAAGAAAGGAGGTAGGAGGAGGAGGAGGAGGAGAGAGAGAAGAAAGTGATGGATAGGGTACAAATATAGTGTATGGAGAGCAGAAGAGCCAATAATCATTTTGGGGGATTGATGGTAAGACGAATTGATGTAAATATTTAATAATATAAAACAATGCTGGTTATGTAACAGTATACATGTGGTTATTTGTTATGAAAATGGAAAAATAAAAAACTTTTTATAAAAAAGAAAGAGAATAGAATAGAATAGAATAGAATAGAATAGAATAGAATAGAATAGAATAGAAAGGAAGTGACCTTGGGGGTCTTCTAATCCAGTTCAGCCCTGTTACAGGGGTGTGCAACCTTCAACACTCAAAGAGCCATTTGGATCCATTTCCCACAGACAAGAAAACACCAGGAGCCAATAATTTAACAACGTGTAACTGAGTAGGGATGGCCAACTCAATGTCACTCACTCCCACCCAGCCATGCCTATCCAGCGGGTCAGTAGGGTAGATAACCAGTTGTTAAATTATTTGCCCCTCGCCTCCTAGTCACACCCTGCCAGGAGGGTGTTATTCACTCCCCCCTCTCTCCCTCCCTCCCTCCCTCCCTCTCTCTCTTTTTCTCTTTCTCTCTCTCAGTCCCTCTGTGTTACTGTATCTCTATCTATCTCTCTGTCTCTTTCTTTCTCTTTCTCTCTGTCTCTTTCTTTGTCTCTCTGTCTTTCTTTCTCTTTCTCTGTCTCTTTCTTTGTCTCTTTCTCTATCTTCTTTCTCTCTTTTTCTTTCTTTATCTTTATCTTTCTCTCTGTGTGTCTCTCTGTGTCACTCTGTGTGTGTGTGTCTTTCTCTTTCTCTCTCTGTCTTTCTTTCTCTTTCTCTTTCTCTCTCTCTCTCTCTCTCTACCTCTATGTCTCTCTCCATGTGTCTCTCTCTCTCTTTCTCCCCCCCCTATTTCTTTCTCTCTCTCTCTTCCTTTATTTCTTTATTTCTTTCTCTCTCTCCCCTCCTCCCTCTCCCCCACTCCCCACTTCCCAACCCACACATCCAGGTAATAGCTGTAAGGAAATTCAGTTGTGTTTTCTATGTCTCTGGAAAAAATACAAAAATAAATTTTGTGTTGCAAAAGGCATGACTGCCAGGCTATTATATCACAGCACCACAAAGTTGCCATCTTAGATTGCCACAGGCACTTCAGAGAAGCATCATCCCAAGCAGCAGCACACACACACAGGCATGCATATGCATCTTGCAATTTGGTCCAAAGTGCCCAAAAATATAGTCCCTGAGCACCCCCGAAGATGCTTATCAGGCAAAGTATGGGATGACCCCCCCACCCATCACCAAGGCAGCATCCGCTGAATCCTTGCAAAACTGCACAAAGGTGGAGAGAGGGGAGCAGACAGAGCCAAATTGAGCTAACTGCAGGTAGCTATTTCCAGCCTTTGTTGGTGCTGGATGTGTGACCTGCTCTCTGTCCTAAGACACTGGCCCACCCCACACAGCAGCCAATGCCACTGCTTTGCAAGGAACGAGTGGGGCAGGGTCACATTGTGGCTCCATGTTGTAATGGGCTCCAGGAGGAGGAGGGGACCCTGTCTCCCACATTGTGGAGTGTGCTAACTTTCACTGTGCTGCTCAAGGCACTGTGAGAGCAGCAGGCAGGCCATGGAGGTAGGAGCCACAGCAGAGGGCTGAAAGAGCCACATGTGGCTCCAGAGCCATGGGTTGCCAACATCTACACTATACCATTTCAAACAAATGGTTGTCCAATCTCTTCTTAAAAACTTGTAGTGTTGGAGAATTCACAACCTCTGGGGGCAAGTTGTTCCACTGGTTAATTGTTCTAACTGTCAGGAAATTTCTTCTAGGTTGCTTCTCTCCTTGATTAGCTTCCATCCATTGCTTCTTGTTCTGCCCTCAGAGGCTTTGGAGAATAGCTTGACTCCCTTTTCTTTGTGGCAAACCCCAAGATATCAGAACACTGCTATCATTTCACCCCTAGTCCTTCTTTTCATTAAACTAGACATACTCAATTCCAGCAACTGTTCTTTATATGTTTTAGCCTCCATTCCCCTAATCATCATTGTTAATCTTCTCGGCACTCTTTCTAGAGTCTCAACATCTTTTTTACATCATGGTGACCAAAACTGGATGCAGTATTCCAAGTGTGGTCTTACCAAGGCATTATAAAGTGATATTAACACTTCATGTGATCTTGATTCTATCCCTCTGTTTATGTAGCCTAGAACTGTGTTGGCTTTTTTGGCAGCTGCTACACACTGCTGGCTCATATTTAAATGATTGTCAACTAGGACTAGGACTCCACTAGGACTCCAAGATCCCTCTCACAGTTACTACTATTGAGCCAGGTAACATCTTTACTGTACCTGTGCATTTTGTTTTTCTTGCCTAAATGTAGAACCTTACTTTATTCACCATTGAATTTCATTTTGTTAGATTTTCAACTCTGTCAAAATCCTTCTGAATCTTAAGCCTATCTTCTGGAGTGTTAGCTATTCCTGATGTTGGTGTCATCTGCAAATTTAATGAGTTCCCATCTACCCCCTCATCCAAATCATTGAAGAAGAAAAGTACTGGGCCTAAAACAGAGGCTTGGGATACCCCACTGCATATTGCCCTCCATGTATATGTAGTTTCATTGAGAACTATTTGTTGAGTTGGTCAGCCAGTTACAAATCCATCGGGTGATGATGTTGTCTAACCCACATTTTTCTATTTTGGGGAGTTGGAAGTAATGAGCCTTCATCCAATATTCCTGACATTTCTAATTCCTCAAATAAATCTTCCCTATTAATTAGTATCCATAACTGATTCTTTTGCTTCTCCCATCATCTGAAGAACACTGTTAGCAAAGCAAGTTAATAATTTTATAAAGGATTATGTTTGGCAGTGGCTATTTCTGCACTAATGATTTTCATTCAAAAATTAGTGGAAAGTGTCTAAGTTAGTGGACCAGCGAAATGCTGTGGACATACTATACTTGGATTTCAATAAGCATTTGACAAAGTAGACCACAACCTACTTCTTGGCAAGTTGGTTTAGAGCAGTAGCTCCCAAAGTGGGTGGTACCGCCCCCTGGGGGGTGGTGCAATGACTTAGGGGGGTGCTAAGAGGCAAGGGAGGTGGCAGGAGGGCGCTAAGAGGCAAGGGGGGGCCGCAAGGTTGGAGGGCGCTGGTGCTGGCGCCGGAATTTTTCAGCTGCTTAATGACCCCGAAGAGGGGCAGGGCGAGCAGGAAAAGCAGAAGGAAGAAAAGTGTGAGGTAGAGGAGCAAGTTGAATTCCCACTCCATGGCACCGCCATCCCTCACGAACTGCCCCACGAGGCCCACTGTTCCAGGGAGGGGGCGAAATTAGGGTGTTTAGCCACCCCTGGCATCTCTTCTCCTAGGTCCCTATCCCCTGTCTCCCCCCCTTCCTTTCTTCTCCTAGGCTGGGAGCCAAACGAAGGAGATGCGTCTCACCGACTCCGGTTGGAAACAAACAACAATAACAAATCAGTTCATCGCTTTAAAGAATTGGAAGCTCACAGGAGTTGTTTGCACTCAAAGATCCCGCTAAAAGAAACACACAGAGGCACACGCACACATACCGCACTTGAACAGATTTCCTTAGCAAACTCGGGATGCCCAGATAAATGTTCTGCGTGTTCAAGATCGGTTCTCCATAGATTGATTGAAAAAAGCACAGGGGCGCTGGGGGAGGCAGAAAATCCACATTAAAATAGCAGCATCCCAGCAAAAGAGTCCAGCAAGGGCGGCAGCTGCTTTTGATCAACCTGTATTACCGGGGGAGCGAGCAAGTGAGAAGAAAAGGGCAGGATTGAAGGGGCAACGGACCGAGTCCCGCCACTCTCGGCGGAGGTAATGGAGCTCAGCTCTGGTCAGCCCCGTCCCGGTGGATGCTGGAGGGCATCAAATCGGGAGCTCTACTAAGCGAGCCGCAGAGGGAGAGCGGGGCTTTTCTGATGTAAGATGAGGCTGCCTAGATCAGCGGGTCAACTGCTGTCTTTTCAGAAAGAGGTGAGGTTTTTTTCTGTTCGTGGTAGAAAGAAATTATATTTCTAGCAGACTCCAGCAGCCCATTGCCTGTTGCACTGTTTTGTAGTACAGGCAGCCCTTGACATAGAACCACAATTGAGCCCAAAATTTCTGTTGTTAAATGAGACATTGGTTACCATAAGTGAGTTTTGCCCCATTTTACCACCTTGCTTGCCACAGTTGTTAAGTGAATCACTGCAGTTGATTAGTTAGTAGCCTGGTTATTAAGTGAATCTGGCTTCCCTGTTGACTTTGCTTGTCAGAAGGTTGCAAAAGGGGATCGCATGACCTTGGAACACAGCAATGGTCATAAGTATGAGTCAGTTGCCAAGCATCTGAATTTTGATCACATGCTCATGGGGATGCTGGAAAGGTTGTAACTGAAAAGCAATCATACGTTTTCAATGCCATTGCATCACTGGTCAGCAAATAAACTATGGTAAGTCAAGGACTACCCGTAGTATTATGTATGTTTGCCTTGAGTTATCTACAAAGTAATAAAGGTGGAATAAAAATGTAATAAATAAAATCCACTACAAGCTTCTTGTTCCAGCTGCCTTTATTCTTTTGGCCTGTGCCCACTAATAGAGAAATCCATTGAATGGTGTATGTGTACTGCACAGCCAAAAATGAGCAAAGCAACAAAGAGGAAGTCTCTAGATTTTCCTATCCATACCACATGCTATGAAGGATAGAAGATAATGTCTCTGAAAAAGTAGATATTTATCTATTATTTATTATTAGATTTATATCCCATCTTCCTTTGCACAACTCAAGGTAGCCTTCCAGTGCTCCATCTCCTACTTTTCCCCAACAACAACCCTGTAAGGTGGATTTGGCCGAAGGAGAGTGAGCAGCCAAAAGTTTCTCAGCTGGTGTTCATGATGAGATAGAACTAGTGATCTCTTTCCTGCTTTCTTGTCTATCACCTTAACCACATTATGAGATTCAGAGCTTGTGATTCATTTATCTTACAGTAATACTCTGCCTAAAGAAGTATTTACATAGATTAAATTCTATGTATTACTTTCATTGAATTGGTTCTGCTCCCCTGGATCTAAACCCATTTGCTTAATTATAAGCACTATTTTATCATAGCAAAGGATACAAGATATAGTGCCAATAATAAAATGGGTGTTTATATTTGGGTACATATCAACTGTACCTGATTATGCCATCTTTATAAAAATAAAAAAGTATGCTGTGAAAAATAACAACAAGAAGGCACATCCTGACAAGGCAGACAAGAACCTAACTTTTTTTCAATCAGTTCGTGACAACTTGCAAAAGCACCCAACACTGTCACACATGTTTTACAATGCTTCCCAACAAAACACTGATGGTTTGCGTGCATCATACAACATTTCATTGCTGATTGCTAAGTCTGGAAAGCCACATACTATTGGTGAAGAACTCATCCTACCAGCCATTAGTGAGGTTCTGAGTACTATTTTGCACAAGTCTCCACTTGATATAATTAAGACAATTCCTCTCACAAACAATTCAGTGCAAAGATGCATAGATGAAATGGCTGAGAATGTGGAAAATGTATTGTGCAGCATACTACGGACAACAGACTTTGCATTACAGCTGGATGAATCAACTTTGCCAGGCAATGAATCTTTGCTTCTTGCTTATGTGCGCTTTATTAAAGACGAAAGTTTGACTCAAGAGTTGTTATTTGCGAGGCAACTAAAAACAGATACTAAAGGGGAGTCAATATTTCATGTTGTTGAGCAGTTTTTCAAAGACAAGAAAATTCCACTTACCAACATACTAGCTTATGCAACTGATGGAGCACCATCAATGACTGGTCGTTACCATGGGTGCGTTGCTCACTTGAAAAAAGCAGTGCCAAATGTCTTTACCATTCACGGTTTCATTCATTGCCAACATCTGGTTGCAAAAAATCTCAGTGATCTCTTGCACAAGTCATTAGACACTGTCATTACTGCAGTTAACAAAATTAAAGTACATGCTGTCAATGATCGACTCTTCAGAGAGCTCTGTGTTGAGAATGATGAAGATTTTGATCATTTGCTGCTTCATACAGACGTTCGTTGGCTATCAAAAGGCAACTGTGTGAGACGCTTTTACAATCTTTTTGACACTCTTGTGGAGTTTTTTAAAGACAAGAATGCTTTGCTCAGTGGTAAACTTAAAGAAATCAGGCATGACATTGTTTATTTATCAGAACTATTTGCAAAGTTCAATGAAGTGAATTTGCAGTTGCAAGGAAATGAGAACTATTATTAAGTCCAAATCTGTCATCTCTACGTTTATTTCAAAGTTAACTCTATTCAAGCGCAATATAGGCCATCGTGAGCTATACCAATTTCCAAGCTTGTCTGAGCCAGAAAAGAAAGGTGGGATACAAGATGATGATCTTCAAGTTTTTTGTGACCATTTGTACATGTCTGAGCGATATCAGGATCTTCTTTTGATGGAAATTCCAGATTGGGTGATAAATCCATTTTCAGATACTGAGGAAGATGGGGTAGTGGAGGAACAACTCATAGAGCTGCAAAATGACATTGAGCTGAAGCCAAAGTTTAAGAAATCGTGCCAAGTTACAGAAAGAAAATTCTGATTGCTATCCTGCACTATGGACAGTGGTTAAGAAGCTCCTTGTTGCATTTCCAACATCATATTTGGTGGAATGTGGCTTTAGTGTGGTCATCCAACTTCTCTCCAAGCAAAGTAATTGACTCCAGATTACTGAATGTGATGATTTAAGACTCCTGCTAAGTGACTTAAAACCAGACATTGGGAAACTGGTATCACTTCCTCAAGCCCATCCATCACATTAAGAATGTACTGAATAGTGAAGTAGTTACTAAATATTACTGAGTTTACTAAATTACTAGTCACTAAGGTTCTTGATAAATCACTATCAGATTTTGAAAACCTGGTATCACTGGATCATGTTCAACAATTTTATTGAATTAATATTAACTAAAAAGGTTTTTAAATTGGATTTTGAATAAATGTGCAATTAATTGTTACAGTTTTGAATTTTACTCTTACTATCTTCCTTCCGTCGTGCAAACCGCCCAGTCACATGACACCCCCCTAGCCACACCCACCAAGCCACGCCCACAGAACGGGTAGTAAAAAAAATTGAATTCCACCACTGAGTGAGGGGCACTGAGGATCAGTTTGTAGCACCAAGGGGGCGGTGGACTAAAAAAGTTTGGGAAACACTGGTTTAGAGTCTCCTGCTTGGGTGGGGGGTTGGACTAGATGGCTTACAAGGTCCCTTCCAACTGTGTTAATCTAAGGCCCAATTTTATGACCTTATAAGTTATAAAAATGTAGGATAGACAGCATTGACACCGTATGGATTTGTAACTGGCTGACAAACCACACTCAACATGTAGTCTTTAATGGAACTACATTTACATGGGAGGAATAAGAAGTGGGGTATCCCAACATTTTGTTTTAGGCCTAGTCTTCCTCAATATCATCATTAATGATTTAGATGAGGGGATAGAAGGGGAACTCAAATTTGTATACCATACCAGAGACCAGAAGAACCTCAGTGAGACAGACAGAAAAAACCGTGGGCTCCGCACTGGCTCACGTAAATTCTGTCTGACAAACTGATGCTGAGTGATCTTCAGATCAGAACTTTCCTGTATGGAAAGTGAAGAAGGAGCTGTGTCTCATTAGACCCAGAGGAATATAACATGTTCCTCATAGGTCGGAGATTAGCTCTCTGAATCGGCGTCAGGGGAGGCAGCATGGCTGCTATCAAGTTGTTGGCTTCTAGACTAAGCATTCTGAGCAGCAGCAGTGTAGGAATGGAATGTGAAACCTGGTAAGAAGATCTAATTAACCAACTGACATAAATCAGAATCTGGAAAAGGCAAAGAACCTTGTGAGTAGAAATATATAATATTGACAGATAGATTGGGATTTTTGACAGAAAGAAAAGAAAGAAGGTGGAAATTGTGGTTTAAATCATTAAGCCCAAAGAGAACTGTTTGTTTTAAACAACTTGACAGAAATGAGGAAAGAGAGAATTGGCTAACTGATTGGAATACAAACTTTGAATTTGGATTCAAAAAGATTGTGTCTTTAAAATAGGTTGACAATTGACAATTGGGAATTCTATAAAGGGAAAGAAGAAGGAGGGGAGAAATGAAACTTAAAAACATACCAGGGAGACTTGCTTTGTTCGAGTTTGTTCTAATTTACATACCTTACGCAACTCTAATCAATGAGAGGTGAAAAGTAACAAGGAAAAAAAATCAAGAAAAAGTACTATTTTCTCCCCTCATAATCCTATTTTGTCTGCATTTAAAACTGGATTTAAAAATATCAATGTCAACTCTCTAAGTTGACATTCCATGCAGACCATCAGCGGAGCCAGATCTCAGATTACAGTAGCTGGGTTGAGATGAATAAAGCTATTGGATAATGTGATTTATGACAGACTGAATGGAGGACAGAAACACGGGCAAAGTTCAAAAGCAGATAAAGAAAGCAAAAAAGATGGCTGCAAATAAGAAATGCCTAATGAAGAATGCCTAATGAAGCTGTTAACAAATCACTGTTTTTTGTATTACAATATTGGGTAGCTTATTATGAAGCAGGCATCGTTAGGGTACTTTATAGACAGCCATCTTTTGCTTTAAATATCAGGGTGCCGAGGGGGGACTCAGAAGACCATGGCAAAAGGCCAGCTATCCGAACCGAGCTGGAGGGCAGCCAGACATCAAAGCCGAGATGAGCGAAGAAAGAAGAGATAAGTAAATAACCCCTAAAAACAGCTAAAGCTGAGCCCCCATCCAACCCCTATATAAAGAAAGGAAAGACCCTGAGCGAGCCGGGAAGAGTGGAGGGAATGCTGGACTGGAATCAAGCCAGGCCCCCAAAGCCCCAAATGAAGCCCCTGGGAAGTTCCATAGAGCAACGGAGGGAGGAATTTGACTGGGTCATCCTCTGTGAAGAAAGGCCATTATGCATGCCAAAAGAGAGAGGAGGAGCAGGGATCCTCTTGAGGTGACGAGACGCACATGGGAATGCAGCCCCACTTCTTCATCCATTAGAAGGAAGATGAAGCCAGTGCCTCTCCCACGTAGCAGGCAGGCTGCCCAGGGCAGACAATCTCTACCCTCCCTCCGAACTACAACTGAGAAGTATCTTCAGACATATCAAATGCAAGCATACAGAGGCCAACAGGAGAAGGGAAGGGCACTGCTAATTGAACCACCCAGGTTCAGAGGAAAGTTTGATGGAAACTCAGACCAGTTAGCCCTATTCCTTGACTCAGCTGAGGTCCGCCTGGAATGCTATGGACACCTCTACTCATCCCCAGAGCCATAGTTAATACTATCGCAGAGGGACTAGAGGGAGAAGCAAGGGAATGGCTAGCATCCTTCCACAAGAGGAGAGCCCCCCAACTGCAAGGCGTAGATGACTTCCTAGGACTGCTAGAGGCCAGATTTGAGGAGGTGGAGGAGGACTTATATGCAGAAGATGAGCTCAGCGACCTAAAGCAAAGGGGCCACCCCATCAAAGAGCACATCCACGAATTTAGGAGAGTCATTGGAAGGCTACCCCCTTTTCCAAAACGTCTGTTAGTGTATTTTTTCAGAACAAGTCTGGACCAGCAGATTGCCCAAGTAACTGCCTACCACGACATCCCAAACCAACTCTCTGAGTAGTTCCAAGTAGCAATAAAAGTCAACAGCAGGCTGCATGCCAACGACATAAGAAAGCAACTGGACACAAAAAAGAGAGGTCAACCTGACCTGAAACCACCCAGCCAACGGGGAACCACAGCACCATAGCGGGCCCTGAGACCAGCCCTCCCTCGAAGTCCACTGAAATGCTACAGAAGCAAGGGGATGGACCGTATGGAATCCGTGTGACAATTCATCCCCTCCTTTGCGAAAATCACCAAACCCCTGACAGACCTCCTGAAGACAGGGAGCCCAGGAACAAAACCTCACCTGGGACAACCTCTACAGTGGGACCTAACCTGCCAAAAGGCATTCGAGACACTAAAAGAAATGTTTGCAAAGGAACTGGTGCTGAAGCATCCTGACCCTGAGCCTGATCTCAGATTACAGTAGCTGGGTTGAGATGAATAAAGCTATTGGATAATGTGATTTATGAAAGACTGAAGGGAGGACAGAAACATGGGCAAAGTTCAAAAGCAGATGAAGAAAGCAAAAAAGATGGCTGCAAATAAGAAATACCTAATGAAGAATGCCTAATGAAGCTGTTAATAAATCACTGCTTTTTGTATTACAATATCGGGTTGCTTATTATGAAGCAGGCATCGTTAGAGTACTTTACAATCAAGCTGTATTGCTGGAAATCATTAAGTTGAAAGAATATGGAGCCATTTGCTGGTGGGAAGAACAAAGAAAGCAAAGTGATTAAGATCCCCTTCTCTTCCCCTCCATTTTAGCTGAATCAGAATATAAGTTAGATCAGAATTGCAAAATAAGAAGAAACCTTGGAAAACTTGGAACTTAAATTATAATTAACTATATAACTAACTGTAATCTTGGACCTGGACATTATGAAAAGTTGGGAAATTGAAGAATTATGTGAAATTATTTTAAATATGCATAAATCATTAAAATTAAGTTTAAATAGAATTTTGAAGTTAGAATCTGAGGAGAGGCAGGAAATGAGGGAAACTGCTAACTGTTTGAATATGATAATGGTAAGATAATTAAATAAATGTTAAAATATATGAAATATGGAAACATATAGAAATCTCAAGATGAACAAAGGTGTGGTGTGTAGTGCTTGTTATTGTGCATAGCAGATCAATGGAATTGTAATGAGCATTGAACTGCAAGGATTGTTATTTTAAAAGCAGTTTAGAATTTGGGATAAAAGACTTCCTAGGAAGAAATATATTTAGAAATTGTTATGTAGAGAATATAAAGTAGAGATATGTGATTTACTCTTTTATATGATAATTAAGCTGAGTTGCTAATTGATTGAATATGATAATGGAAAGATAATTAAATAAATGTTAAAATTTTAAAATATGGATATATATAGAATTCTTAAGAAGATGAACAAAGTGAGATGTGTATTGCTTTTTATTTTACATAGCAGATCAACGGAATTGTAATGAACATTGAACAGCAAAGATTGTGATTTAAAGCCAAAAATAAGTTGGGGGGGGTGTTAAAAATATAATTGCTATATATGTATACTTCTTTTTCTTTCAAAAAAAAAACCTGAGGAGGATATACACTATATTGCCAAAAGTATTCGCTCACCCATTCACATAATCAGATTCAGTTGTGAGCGAATACTTTTGGGAATATAGTGTATGTTAAAATTAAAGATGTTTATTGAAATGAAATTATAAATACTATCAACATAAAATGCAGCTTCTCAGAGGCTGAAATACACTAAGTAAATGAGATGAAGAGTGTGGAAGAGAGGAGAGAGGTAAGGGAAGAAGAGAGGGTTAGGAGAGCGGGCAGAGGAGGAGAGAAAGAAGGAGTGGAAAGGAGAGAGAAGAGAAGAAGAAAGGAAGGAGAAGTAGAAAAGAGAAGGATGACAGAGGGAAGAAAGGAGGCAGGGAGGAGGAGGAGAGAGGGAGAAGAAAGTGATGGATAGGGTATATGGTGTATGGAGAGCAGAAGAGCCAATAATCATTTTGGGGGATTGATAATAAGACAAATTGATGTAAATATTTAATAATATAAAACAATGCTGGTTATGTAACAGTCAGTGACGTGCAGTCAGGTGAGGCAAGTGAGGCAGAGCCTCATCTCTCATCATGAAAAGAAAAAAAAACATACGAAAGCTTGCTGTGAGGCTTTAGCAAGCTCAGCCTCTCAGGCGACAGCTGAGGCGAGGCTGAGCTAGCTGCTGATGACTCTGCTTAATTATTTTAAAAAGCCTCAAAAAAGCGCCTTCTACCTTCTCTCTCTCTCTCTCTCTCTGTCAAATGGCAAATCTGAGCAGCTGCTGCTGGGAGCCCGTCACACACGTTTGGGCAATGGGGGGGGGGGTTCTCTTGCACGCCTTCAGAAAGCCCCTTTCTGAAGGTGTGCAAGAAAGCCCCCCCCATTGCCTGAACATATGTGACGGGCTCCCAGCAGCGGCTGCTCGGATTTGCCATTTGCGAGAGAGAGAGAAAGAGAGAGAGAGAGAGAGAGAGAGAGAGAGAGAGGAGAGAGAGGGAGAGGTGTGTATCCCTCCTTCCTTCAGCCCAACACTCTTGCTGGCGCCAGTGAGAGTGTTCTGCTGAAGGAAGGAGGGATTCTCTCTCTCTCTCTCTCTCTCTCTCTCTCTCTCTCTCTCTCTCTCTCTCTCTCTCAAAGTGGGCGAAAGAAATTGCTTTAGTCAGTGGGGTGTCGGGGGAGAGGAGAGAATGCCTGAGCTCTGCCACGGGCGAAAGAAAGTGCTTTCCCCTAGTGAGCTTTCCCCCGTGGTCCGGGCCAAGCTGCAAATGATCAATTGGCGGCTGCGGCTCAGATAGGGAGCTTCTTGGTGGGCTGGAAGGCAAAGGGAAAAAAAGTATTTTGCCATGCCGGGAAACATCATGGCAAAAGAAGCAGCTGGTGAGGTTGCCGGGAGAGAGCCCAGGAGGAAATGTGCGCGCAGAGGAGAGGAGAGGAATCTAAGGCGAAAACAGCACGTGGCTCTCCCCGACGAGCTTCCTCACCCCTCGCTGCTTTTCTCCGGTTGCTGCGTTTTGTTGGAAGATGCCCCCCCCCCCGTAAATCTGATTGTGATGACATCAGTGCCTCACCAGCCATAAACCTCACCGCACGTCACTGGTAACAGTATACATGTGGTTATTTGTTATGAAAATGAAAAAATAAACAACTTTTTATAAAAATAAAAAAATTGCATACCATATCAAGCTGGTGGGAATAGCCAACACCAGGCTCAAGATCCAAATGTATCTCTACAGACCTGACCACTGGGCCCTATCTAAGAAAATAAAATTCAATGTGGATAAAAATAAGATTTTACACTTAAGGAAGAAAAACCAATGTATAGATACAGATTAGATGAAACTTGAATGTGAATGTGAAACTTGACTTATTCCATAGCAGTAATTGTAAAAGGGATCTTGGAATCCTAGTGGACAATCATTTAAATATGAGTTAGCAGTGTGCAACAGCTGCCAAAAAAAAGCCAATGCAATCCTAGGATACATTAACAGAGAAAGTGTGCAGAGAAGAGCAACAAAGATGATTAGGGGACTGGAGGCTAAAACATATGAAGAATGGTTGCAGGAATTGGGTACGGCTAGATTAGCGAAAAGAAGATGTGGGGATGAGATGATGGCAGTGTTCTAATATTTGAGGCGCTGCCACAAAGAAGAGGGAGTCAATCCAAATAATGTAAAAATAACTCCCAGAGGATTTGACCCTGCTGATAAACCTTTGGAGGAAGACAAATGGAGGTATGTCACACATAGAAGAAGCACAATAATCAAAGAAAGAAGCAGCATACATCTAATAAACCCCTACTGCCCAATCTAACTCAACCAGAAGCAGCCCTATTAAAAATGAGCAATCCATTTCTCCCCCTAGATGAAAATGGGCAGACCCACAACTTCCCCTTCAAAGAAAACATGCAGACCTCTAGAGAAGAAACATCACCAAATATCCCTTTAAAAATCAACAAACACACCTAAGATAAACAGAAAAGTACCCCAGACCTCACCCCCCCCCCCAAAAAAAGAAGGTGAGTGTTGGTGATAGGAGATTCTATTTTCAAAGGAACAGAACTAACTATCTGCAGATCGGACATACAATCTAGGGATATATGTTATCTCTCTGGAGCAAAAATCAGACGTGGCTGAGAACTTAACCAAAATAATTACACCCACTGTTTACTACCCTTTCCTCCTCCTTCACAATCAGACGAATAACACAACAAAGAACTTGAGTACAATATTGAGAGATTATAAGCAACTAGGCAATTAAGTTAAGGAACTAGGAGCACAAGTAGTGTTCTCATCAGTACTCCCAATGAAAGGTCAACACCCACTGAGGGGGGAAAATAACTCTAGAAATAAACTACTGGCTAAAGGGTTGGAGTTAACAAGAAAAGTTTGGTTTCCTGGACCATGGACTTCATTATGGACCTACACAAAGGATTATTGGCAAGGGATGGGCTGCACCTCACAAAAACAGGAGAAAATATACTCAGAAAAAAATGGCCCACCTCATCAGAAGGACTTTAAACTACAATTGAAGGGGGAGAGTGGCCAATCTTTAGAATCTGTAGAACACAAAACCAATCATAAACCCCAAGAAAATAAATCAAGCAAAGAGGTAGCAAATAACAATTAGGAGATGCAGGAAACATACTCATGGACAGGCATAAAGTTTTAAATGTTTATAAACAATTGCTCAAAGCATGGGGAATAAACAGGGTGAACTAAAAGCAATAGTACATGAGGGTAGGTATGATATAGTTGCCATTATAGAAACCTGGTGGGACAAAACCCATGATTGGAATGTACTGATGAATAGATACAAATTGTTCAAAAGAAACACATCTACAAAAGAGGAGGTGGAGTTGCACTATATGTAGGAGTTCATTACATAGTTACAGAAATGCACATAATCAAAGATAAAACTCCTGAAGTATGTATCTGAGTCAATATAAAGGGAGAGGGGAGTGACATTGCCATAGGGGTACATTATAGGCCACCCAACCAATCAGAAGAAATAGATGAACTCTTTGCCAGTTAAAATGTATGTAGGAAGCATACCACAGTAGTAATGGGAGATTTTAACTATACAGATATCAACTGGGAAACAAACTCTGCAGCAAGAGGGAGATCAAACAGATTCCTAACCAATTTAACCAAGAACTTTCTTGTCTAAAAGCTAGAGGAGGGAACTAGAAGTAAAGCTATACTGGACCTAATTCTTACTAATAGGAAAGATATGATAGAGGGAGTTGAAGTTGCCGGAACCTTGGGTGAAAGTGACCACGTCATACTGGAATTCAATATAATGCAAACACAAGCAATAGAAAATAATCCAAACAGTGTCTTAAAATTTAAAAGAGCTAATTTTAACAAACTCAGAGAGAGCCTAGGAAAGATTCCATGAATGAAAATCCTAAAGGGGAAACAACTCAAGAAGTGTGGAAAACTCTGAAAAATGCAATCATAAAAGCCCAGTCCAGCACAATACCACAGAAAAAGAAAAACAAGAAATTCAAGAAGAAACCAGCATGGCTGCACAAAGATCTCTCTGACAAACTGAAAGACAAAAAGGGCAAGTACAAAAAACGGAAAGAGGGACACATAACTAAGGCTGATTATTGGCAGATAGCCAGAGCATGCTGTTGTGGCCCTTCAGCTGCCAGTGGAGCTAGCGGCAGACTCAGACAGCAAGGAGGTTTGGGAAGAACTTGGGTCAGTCCTGGAATCTGGAGAAGGCTCTGATGAGTGTTCTGTGTCAGAGGCAGAGATGGGGCTGGGGCCATCCGATATTTATTAGCTGCCTTTGGAGTCAGAGATAAGTGGGACAGAAGAATAGCTGGAGCCTGTTCCAGATGCGCGTTTGTGCAGAGCTGTCAGAAGAAAGGAACAACTAAGAAACAGGGGTCAATTCGGAAGTAAGGGCACAAGTGGACGCTGAATGGCCCCTCCCATAGGGAATAAATAGGAGCAAAAGGGGAGTGGTGTTTGCAGGAGACAATTAGTTTGCTTATTATTGTGAAGATTTGCTTATCTGAGTTCATGCCTCACAGAGACTCCTGGCCAGGTATTTCATTTTACAGTGTTGCAACTAGAAGCTCTCAGCCTGGCAACTATCCAAGAATTGATAAGGTCTGTTTTAGCAATTTAACCTTGAAAGATTTATTGCACAGACTTTTCTGGATGTGAATGCCAGGAATTCACATTAACCAAATATAAAGGGGAGTTTTCAGGACAAGGAGTCTGTTTCATAATTCTGTTAAGCCTGGGTCAGAACACATGCAAAGATGAAGTCAGTAAAGCAAAGGCTCAGAATGAACAAAGACTTGCAACAAGAGTCAAAGATAATTTTTAAAAAGTTTTTTTCAACATATTAATAACAAGAAAAAATCAAGGAAACAGTAGGTCCACTAAAGAGAGAAGATGGCAAGGAAGTAAGAGACAGTAGGGAGAAAGCAGAGCTGCTTAACTTATTATTTGCATGAGTCTTCACGCAAAAAGAAATTCTAGCCCAATGTACCAAAAAAACTACTGTAAAAGACAAATTAGAAATAAAAATTAAAATAAGCAAGAAAATGGAGAGGGAACACCTATCTGACCTTGACAAATATAAAGCACTGGGACCTGACAGATTACATCCCAGAGTTCTTAGGGAGCTGGCAGGTGCTAATCTAGAATCATTGTACTATATCTTTCAAAAATCCTGGAGCATCGGGGAAGAACATGATGACTGGAAAAGGGCTGATGTGGTTCCCATCTTCAAGAAATGGAGGGGGAACAGATCCAGGAAACTACAGAGAATCAGTCTAACATCAATACCTAAGAAGATCCTGGAAAAGATAATCAAAAAACAGATCCGAGAACCACTAGAAGCAAATAAAATTAGTAGGCAGCATGGATTTGTTAAAACTAGATCATGCCAAACCAATCTTATTTTATTCTTTGATAAAATGGCTAAATTAGCAGACCAGCAAAATGCTGTGGACATAGTATACTTAGATTTCAGTAAGGCATTTGACAAAGTAGACCACAATCTTGATAAGCTAGAAAAATTTGGAATAGACAAAATCACCATCAGATGTATTTGTAGCTGGTTGACAAACCATATTCAATGAGTAGTCCTTAATGGTACTACATCCACCCAAGGAGAGAAGTAAGCAATGGGGTGCCACAAGGCTCTGTCTTAGGCCCAGTACTCTTTTTTTTTTTCAAAAAATTTTATTGGTTTTTTTAAAACATTTACTAGGAAAAGGGTATGTGGAATAGTATACAAATTTTGGCAGTTGCAAGTATGGCAGACTCCCCCTCCCTCCAAACTCATAGTATACATCTAGGTATAAAACATTAATACATAATCATGTAAAATCAGCATATAGGAATAAAAGTTTTCAGTCAACTTATATATTATAACATATTTTCTAAATATAATTTCACTATTACTTTCGGTATGTTTATAGCAATGTGGTTTTCTTATTCATTTTTGTGATCTGAGCTTTCTTGGTATTGCCCCTTCCCCCCCCCCCCCGCTGGCAGAGCTCCGGCCCCTCCCGTGTCCTGTATAACCGTTGTAGAATCTTCTGCTTTTTCTAGGTTTGCTTTATTTTTTTCCATAAAGGCCTGAGCCTCTATGGGTGTATTAATTCTAATTCTTGTCTCCTCCCAGAATATCAACATCCCTTCAGGCATCAACCATCTAAACCACACCCCTTTCTGGTATAATTTATTCGCCAATTGCGAATAACTTTTCCTTTTCTCCCTAATTTTTTTTGGGGGATCTGCTTCAAGATGGTTATCTCCCTATCGTGGTATGTCAATGTTTGCCCCCTTTGTACACCCAGAATTGCGTCTCTTGTGCTTTTCCTAAGGAATTTAATATGAACCTCCCTGGGTACATTGTGTGTCCTAGCATATGCTGAATTCACTCTATAGGCCAAGTCTATCTCCCACTCCATCTGTTGTTTGTCTTTGTGTATGTATTCAGCTAAGATGTTGGTCATAATGTCCCTTATATTTTCCCCATCTGTTTCTATAACATTTTGAAATCTAAGATAAAAGGACATTCTCTCAAACTCTGTTTTCATTTGTTGAATATCAAGTTCTTTTTTACTCTTCTGTAAAACTTCCACCCCCCCCCCTCGCCTCCGCCACCCCACCCTCCACAAGGTCCAGTCTCTGCGAGTTCTTATAAATTTGGACTTGATTCTCTTTAATTTCTTCCTTCATTTCCTTTAGTTGTTTCTTAATTTCTTCCTGGCCCTGTATGAGTTGTTGAAGCATTTGCAGCAAATCCACCTCTGTGCTCTTAGGTTGCATCATTTCTGTAATCTTTGACTGTGTGGCAGGGCTGGATGTTGCAGATGTCGGTGCAGAAGTAGCAAAGCCAGGTTTTCCAGGTGGTGGTCTTTTTGGAGACATAGTTTATAAAACAGAGAAATCAGTCAGTGTAGAGACTGGACAGCTGGAGAAGTAGAGCAGGCAGATGAGTCCAGGAGGCAGAAAATCCAAACAAGTGAGAGTTTCTTTGGTCAATCTAGCATTAAGAAAAGGTTTCCTCTCCAGAAGGTTCAGGAAATAGCAATCCACAAGAGATTCCTCTGGGTAGTACGGAGACAAAGACCGGAAGCCTGAGTTTTAAAGGTGGAGTCAGGTTTCACAGTTCATGAAGACAACGGAAGTGTGCCATCTTGCCCTGCCAGCTTTGGGCTCAGAGGCATAGTAAAATTTCAAAAGTTCACGAAGTTCTCAGGTCATCAACAAGTTATAAAATTAAGTCCAGTGAAAATCACTTTTATAGGGGTGAGGCATCAGTAGTTGGCTCTCCCCCCCTCCTCCATCCTCCTAGGGGCAAAAGCAGATTTTTTTCAAGCCGCTTGTCCAAGGGGGGGGGTAAAATCCCCCCCCTCTAACCGCACCTCCAGCGAAGCTCCGAGAGTTTAACTTATAATCTTGCTGAAAAGTCCATCAATTCAACAAAAAAGGAATGGAGAAAGGAAGCATCTCACCATACCGCCGCTGCTTCCTTCAATTTTACGCTGCCCGATCGGCATGGGGCGAGACGCAGGCGTGCCTTCCAAAACTGCTCCCCAGTGCCTAGAGCAAAGCGGAGAAGCCCCCACCAGCCGCCGCCGATGCCAGGGCCCTCCACGAGCTGCTCCCTCGGCAGGACGCCTCTTCGGGGCGTCCTGTGCCCCCCCAGAAGCGGGGGAAGCCCACCGGGAGAGCAGGAGCGGGCAAAGACTTGCCCGTCGCCGTAGCCGCCGGAACCGGAAGTCAGGCCCAGTACTCTTTAATATCTTCATAAATGACTTAAATGAGGGAATAAAAGGGAAACTCATCAATCTGCAGATGACACTAAACTGGTAGGAATAACCAAAACCCCTGAATACAACCTCGAGATCCAAAAAGATCTTTACAATTTTGAACAATGGGCCTTATCCAACAAAATGAATTTTAATATGGAGAAAAGCAATGTTTTACATTTATGTAGGAAAAATCAAAGGTGTAAGTACAGATTAGGTGAGACCTGAATCAAAAACAATAACTGTAAAAGGGACCTTGGAGTCCCAGTGGATGATAGTTATAACAATAGCATTTAGACTTATATACTGCTTCACAATGTTTTACAGCCCTCTCTAAGCAGTTTACAGAGTCAGCAAATACAGGTCCTCATTTTACCAACCTCAGAAGGATGGAAGGCTGAGTCAAATTTGAGCCTGGTGAGATTTGAACTGCCAAATTGCAGACAACCTGCAATCAGCAGACAGCAGAAGAAGCCTGCAGTACTGCATTCTAACCACTGCACCACTACAGCTCTTATGATCACTTGAATATGAGACAGAACTGTGCAGCACAGTTTATACAATCCTGGGTGGCATAGAATCAAGATCATGTGAAGTATTAGTACCACTTTATAAAACCCTAGTAAGACCACACCTGGAATACTGTAACTGGTATTCTGAATACTGAATACTGGTCATCATACTACAAAAATATGTTGATACTTTGGAAAAAGTTCAAAAAGCAACTAAGGCAATCAAAGGCCTGGAGACTAAAACATATGAAGAACGCCTGCAGTTTGGCTAGTCTAAAGAAAAGAAGAATTAGGGGTGACAGTATTCCAGTATTTGAGGGGCTGCCACAAAGAAGGGGGAGTCAAATTATTCTCCAAAACACCAAAGGGTAGGACGAGAAATAACGGCTAGAAACTAATCAAAAAGATAAACAACTTGGAATTAAGGAGAACGTTCCTAACAGTGGGGACAATTAGCCAGTAGGACAGCTTGTCTTCAGAAATTGTGAATGTTCTATCACTGGAGGTTTTTAAGAAGAGACTAGACAGTCATTTATCTGAAATGGTACGGGGTCTCCTGCTCGAGCAAGGGACTGGACTAGAAGACCTCACAGTCCTTTCCAGTTCTATTCTATTCTATTCTATTCTATTCTATTCTATTCTAGTCTAGTCTAGTCTAGTCTAGTCTAGTCCTAAGTCTAGATCTAGTCACCAAAATGCAGGACAAGAAGCTAACTAATCAAGGAGAGACGCAACCTAGAACTAAGGAGAAATTTCCTGACAGTGAGAAAAATAAACTAGTGGAATGGCCAGCCTTCAGAAATTGTAGTGGTCTATCAGTGGAACTTTTAAAAAGGAGACTGGATGACCATGTATCTGAAATGGTATAGGATATCCAACTTGAGCTGAGGATTGGACTTGAATTCCTTCAAAGTCTCTTCCAACTTGTCCCAAAGGTGCTTTCTCAAAAGCTCAGTGGTGAAAAAGCTTCTTGGATGAGAAGTGAAACATTTCCAAAGAAAAACTAGAAAGTCCAGTTGCCTCTTGAAAAAGCATCTTTGGGACAGCCATGACCTGGATGATTGAGAATCTCCATAGACACATCTCTTCCAATTCGTATGATTCTGTTATTTCTTTCATAGCTTCACTCAGTCTCACTAAAATGATGTGAAGTCTATTCTCACTATTATTATTTTCCACAAGATTCTTGCAACTATGCATTGCTTCTGGGAAAATAATCAGTGTTTGTCTCCCAACAGATATCAGGCAATTTAAAATCTGCCACAATGATATAATGGATCTGAAAAATATATTATTTGTTTGTGAAAGATATTGTTTAAATTTTCTTCTAGACAGGTGGAGAACATTACTTCTATTTGTTCCTCTACTTATTTTAAGTCAACAGTAGGGCTTAGTTCATTCATTGGGAATTCTGCTTGTATATATTTTTTAACTGTAATGCAATTCTTCTCCTTTTCTATTGCTCTGTGCCTTTTAAAAACTGTATTTTTTTTATCTACTGTATTCAGTCACGGGAATCATACCACCATATTTTGGTGTCATATTCTTCTGGAATATCTATAAAAGAGTTTACAAAACAAGACAACTATGTATGTAACATATTAAATATAGAGATTTATGTCTCTTGCAAGGTACAGCTTCATATGACTGATGAAAAATTATTTTGCAAAAGAGAGAGCAATAGTTCAGGAAAGTGTATGTCCTT
The DNA here is from genome assembly GCF_964273705.1 of Natrix helvetica. Lineage (NCBI taxonomy): Eukaryota > Metazoa > Chordata > Lepidosauria > Squamata > Natricidae > Natrix > Natrix helvetica. The sequence goes on along the minus strand of NC_138552.1, from coordinate 114,682,032 downwards.
TTATGAAATTTGCTGGTCTGAAAAGGTGCAACATTTCTGATTTTTGGCGATCACACACTATTATGTCTCTCCTTACAAAATGTTTTGCAAAGGGTTAGGGGAAAGGGTTTTAACATGTAGTGGGGACAAGGAAGGATAGAAACCACCAAGCACGCGCATGCCAAGACTTGCATCCTGCTGCAAGTGGCAGCACCAGCACGACAAGCCACATGGTGTCTGGCCATGAGCGGCAGCAAGCGGCTGCAGAAGAAGTTAGCGCAACAGGTGTCGGGGCATGGGAGGCCTGGTTGCGACAGTCCTAAGGTAAGCAGATGGGATGCAGCTCCACCCCAAACCCCCTCTAGTTAGATTTGTATGCCTGCACCTCAGATAGATATATACAAATTAACAGAGTTGGAAGGGACCTTATAGGTCATCTAAACCAACCCCCACCCCACCTTCTACAATCAGACAGTGGGTGGGGCTAAACTACGGCTTATTTTGGGGAAGGGCTTATATTAGGCGCAGGCATGAAAATCGGGCTAGAGCTTGTTTTCAGGGTATTTCATATTATTGGGCTATAACTTAGTAGATTTATTAATTAATTATAATTATAATATACCCAAAATTAAATTGATTAGATCAGAACTATAATCTGAGCAGAGTTGTTTAAACAAATTAAAAATTAAAGAAAACACAAATGAGATTCCATGAATAAATACTTCAGGAAAGGTGCAAACATTAAAGTTGCAATTCCAGTGTAGAGTGGATACTTAAGTACCACATAACAAAAATGCTTGGGAAAAGTCATTTTTAATGTTGAAAAGATAGTTAAAAAGCAAAAAACAGAGATAATTAATTTCTGGTGAAAATGTAAAACTGCTTTTACAGCAATTTCTGCCTGAGTTCCAAGAAAATTGGTACATTTCCCTAGATGAGAAATTATCTGGCCCTGTACCTATGATAACATGATCCAGTTAACAACTGTCCCAGTCAGCTTTATTTACCAGTGATTTTGGCAGTACATAATCATATACCAGAGTCAAAAATCACAATTCAGGGAATCCAAAGTCCCTGCCTATCTCTTCCAAGAAAAACCTAATATCGTTTGCAAAAGTAAAATACTAGCAAATTTTCATGACATTACCAGTTTGTTGGCCATTGACCAGGCAGGTAGCAACTCACCAACCTCAATTCAAACAAAAACTTATAACACCTCTATCAAACACTTCAGGTGCTGCCACATCCCATCCCACCCTAACTCTTTATATATTCCTATCTAACACCTTGTCCCTTCTTCCTTCCCCTATCACCTCTCAAGCTAACATTCCAAAAACACCCTAGAGAGAAAACCATTGCAAGCGGGGAAAAACCCAACCATTTGAATGATGAAGAAATGCAACAAAAAAGGAGAATTTGCTCTAAACATAAGCCAAACAAAATGCTAAGTCAACACAAGTAGAAGAAAAGTGAGTGAAACATAAACTAGATCTCATTCCTGGCACCCATACCTTGGAATAAGAAGGCAGCAATCATTCTCACCCTCCCTTTGCATTATATTATGCATGGAAACAGTGATCCCAAATCTCCTTTTGATACTGCTATAATTCAACTCACAGTTACATTGGAAGTTGCCAAAAAGCAAAAATGGGATACCAGCAAATAACCTGGATCTGCAAGGATGGAGTCAGGAAAGCTAAGGCTCAGGATGAGCTATGATTGCAACAAATGTCAAAAATAATAATTAAAAAATATTTCAATATTTAAGGCATAGGAAGGAAGCCAAGAAAATGATAGGTCCATTAATGGGAGAAGATGGCAAGATAGTGATAGGAAACAGGAAGAAAGCAGAACTGCTTAATTCCTTATTTGCATCTGTCTTCATGCAAAAGAAAAAATAGTCTATCCAATCAAAAACAGCACCATAGGAGACAGCACAAGAAAGCAGATCAAAATGGGGGGGGGGGATAGCAAGAGAACGCCTTTCCACTTTAGAGGAGATCAAATCACCAGGGCCGTGTGATCTCAGATATGATCTCAGAACTACTGAACAAGATATTTCAGAGCTCCTAGAGAACCAGGAAAGTGCCAGAGAACTGGAAAAGAGCTTATGTAATTCCAATCTACAAAAAAGGGGGGAAATGGATTCATAAAACTATAGATGAATTAGCTTATATATCAAGTCCTAGAAAAGACAATCAAGTAATGGACTTTTAAGCACCTAAGAAATGAGCAAGGAGATTAATAGAAGCCACCATGGGTTTGTTAAGAACAGTTTATGTGAGACAAACCTTGTTGTCTTCTTTGATAAAGCAACTAAATTAGTGGATCAAGGATGGCACGTGTGCCACAAGTGGCACGCTGAGCCATTTGTCAGGGCACGCGAGGCGCTGCCCTGTCAGCTGGCCAGCACGCATGCGCCCGCTGTCCAGCTGAGTTCACTTTTTAAAAAGCTATTTTTCGCCTTCCCCAGGCTCCAGAGGCTTTATAGGAGCCTGGGGAGGGCGAAAAGAGCCTCCCCCCCCCCCCCCCGGAGGCTTCTGGGACTGTCCGGAGGCTTCCCTGAAGCCTTCGGAACGCTTAAAACCACCCTCCGAGCAAACCGGAAGTCCGGTTTGCTTGGAGGGTGGTTTTAAGCGTTCCGAAGGCTTCAGGGAAGCCTCCGGACAGTCCCTGAAGCCTCCGGAGGGCATCTGGAGCTTGTGGAGGGCGAAAAAAGCATGCAAAAATGGGGGGTCGCGTGTTGTGCACGCATGCGCACTGGGGGGGTCGCGCGTTGCATTATGGGTGTGGCACGCCCGCACACGACCCCCCTGCGCTCCCCCCACTTGTGGCACGCGAGCCAAAAAAGGTTTGCCATCGCTGGTATATAGTATACATAGATTTCAGTAATCCATTTGACAAAGTAGATCACAGCCTACTTCTTGATAAGATAGAACAATGTGGGATAGACAGTACCACCACCAAATGGATTCACAATAAGTCACAGCGTGTAGCCCTCAATGGAACTACACATCTACATGGAGGCAAGCAAACCAGCCCCGCCTCCCAGCCATTCTCCCTTTCCCAGGGCCTTGGGCCTGTATGCAACATCTCTAGAAATGAAAGGGTTAACCAACCCTCCGTTTCCTGGTGCAAATCCCAATGAAAGGATTGGGAGAGACCGGCAAAGCATTCTGTTCCCATCACCAAGGAAAGTAAGACATTTGAGCTTATTAAAAAGCAATATATTGTATCATAACAGCCAACATTTCACATCTGAGGTGGCAGAGGCAATAAATTTCATTGACTCCTCAGAAGCAATTTACAATTAAAGACCATTTGTACCCCCAAAATAATAAATAAATAGCAGAAGAAAAATGATTGACAATACTTCTGTGCAGGCAATTCTGAAAGAGACTAAGCTAAAGCTGGATTAAGCCCTTTCTTCCTTCCCTCCCTCCCTCCCTTCCCTCCTCCCTTCTCATTCCCATCTCTTTCCTTCCTTCCTTTCTTCTCTCCTTCCTTCTTTCACCCCTTCCTTCTCCTCATTCCCATCTCTTTTCTTCCTTCCTTCCTTTTTGAGCTGTTTTTGGAGCCATTTTAGGGTCACTTTTCAGGCTGGTTTTCAGCAGTTTCAAGGCCATTTTCCAAGCTGTTTTCTGGGCCATTTGGGGCTGTTTTTCAGATGAAAAATGGTCTGAAAAACAGTCCAGAAAACAGCCTGGAAAATTATGGCCCATTTTCAAGCCTTTTGGGGCTGTTTTTCAAGTCTTTGGGGGCTGTTTTTCATTCAGAAAATGGCCTTGAAATGGCTGAAAAACAGCCAAAAAAGCCCCACAGGGGCGGGGCCAGCCAGTGGTGGGATTAGCCAGTTCACCCAAACCGGTCCAAAATCAGCTGAATCCCCTCTCTGGTCTTGGGCCCACTGCTCTTCAACATCATCCTAAATTATCTAGATGAAGCGATAGACAACGGACTCCTCAAATTTACAGACTTTGCGGGGGATTGCTAACATTTTGGATGATAGACTCAAGATTCAAAAGGATCTTGACAGACTTGAACCTGGGTCCTATCAAACAAGATGCAGTTCAGTGGTGAGAAAAATAAGGTCCTGAACTTAAGCAGCAAAACTAAATACACAATTATAGGATACCTGATACCTGGCTTATCAGTAGTAAATGTGAGAGGGATATATAGTGGTGTGCTACTGCTGCCAAAAATGTAATGCAGTCTTAGGCTGCATCAACAGAAGGATAGTATCAAGATCAAGAGAAGTGATAATACTGCTCTATACTGGACTGGTGAAACCACACTTGGAATACACATCCAGTTCTGGTCACCATGATACAAAAAATATTCTGAGGCTTTATTAAGAAGAACAGCAAAGATGACAGGAGGTCTGGAGACTAAACCATATGATGAATGGTTAGGGGAACTAGGTATGTCTAGACCAGAGATGGGGAACTATGGCTCCTTTATGACTTGTGGACTTCAACATCCAGAATTCCTGAGCCAGAATGATTCTAGACTAATGAAGAGAAGGATTAGGGGTGTTATATTAGCTGTCTTCCAGCACTTGAGGGTCAGTCACAGAGATGAGGGGGTTAACATTGTCCAAGTCACCTGAGTCACTTAAAAACTACCATAAATAGAACTACTACTGTTACATTTGCAATACAATCCTGACCTCTAGTGGGAAATTACATTGAACTACCTCATATCAGTCACCAAAAAAGAGCTAGAAACCTAAGCCGTACATACTGACTATATTATTACCAGAGGTGCTATTCAGCAGGTTCTGACCAGTTCTGGAGAATTGGTAGCGGTAATTCTGAGTAGTTCGGGGGACTGGTAAATACCACCTCTGACTGGCCCCGGCCCCATCTATTCTCTGCCTCCCAAGTCCCAGCTGACCAGGACAAAAAGGGGATTTTGCAGTAACCTTCCCCTGCCATGCCCGCTAAGCCATGCCCACCATGCCATGCTACGCCCACCAAGCCAGGCCCACAGAACCAGTAGTGAAAACATTTGAATCCCACCACTGATTATTACTTTTTAAGATGAGCAATATTATGCAAAGCATAAAAAATAGGAACTAAGTGAAAGCAATTCAAGAAAAAAGGGAAGGGAGTCCTGCCTATAACACACTATCTACAGCACATAAATGTCTTGCTAAATGTTTTTGGAAGAGATATCCTTGTGATACTGTTATAATTCAGTTCACAGTGACATTGGAAACTGCCTACATTTGTCCTTAACTGTTCTGTTTTCAAATTTGCATTTTCCCTTTCTTGGAGTGTCTCATTAGAAAAAGAAATAATTGAGAGACTAAAAAATATTATTTCAATATTTGTTGAAAAAAATCAATATATAAAAGCAAAATTGGGATAGAACATTGCTGTGGGAAAGGCAAAAATCCTACATTTCTGAATCCAATTCCAGGTTGTGGGTAAAATTCCCCTCCAGTCCTGTCAATTGGTCACTGAGATTTGTCAATAGCAAAATGATGGTACAGCACTCTGACTATTTCCTGTGACATTGCTGGAAGAATGGGATGGGATTCCTGGAAAAAAAAGACCTATAGAAATTAGCAACTAGATTCTCCACCTGACATGAACAGAGAGGATGCCCATTAAAGGACTTTCCTCATAATGTAACATCCTCTGCTTTAGTGATTGAATTAAGTATAATCTTTATTGTTATTGTACTTAAATACAACAAAATTGGGTTTAACCTCACTGGTGCAAAATTATAACAGAAACAAAAAAAGGAAAAAAAAGGAAAAAAATCAGTGTGTGCATGGAGTGATTGTGGTTGTATTCAAAAGTCTCACAGCCCAAGGATAGAAACTATCTTTAAACATGTTTGTTCGGCTCGCTATACTTTGATGTCTTCTGCCTGATGGTAGAAGTGCAAAAAAACACTGACCAGGGTTAGAATCATCTCTGAGTATCTTCCTTACTCTGCTAAAGCAGGGCGAACTGGCGATGTCATCCAGTGGTGTCAGAGGGCAACCAATGGTTTCTTGTGCCGAATTGATCACTCTCTGTAGTGCCTTCCTGTCCTCAGCTGTTAAACCAGCATACCATACTTATGTATTTATCCATTTAATAATTTTTAATTTGTTATTATGTATGATGTTTTTGATATGGACTGTACACCGCCCCGAGTCCCTTTTGGGAGAGGGGGCGGTCTAGAAGTGCTAATTAAATTAAATTAAATACTGTAATACAATATGTGAGGACACTTTCTATGGTGGACCAATAGAAAGAGGTCATCAGCCGTTGTTCCACCTGATTTTTTTCGCAGGACTCTAAGGAAATGAAGTCTCTGTTGGGCCTTTCCAATCACCAAGGACGTGTTGTTTTTCCAGGTGAGATCTTGACTAATAAGCACTCCCAAGAATTCAAAAGAGGAAACCCTCTCCACAGCCCCCCTCGATATACAGTAGGGCAGGTTCCTCTCTGTGCTTCCGGAAATCTAGCACCATCTCCTTTGTCTTACTAGTATTTAGATGTAAATTGAAAGGCAATTCTATTGAATATTCAGTTGGCCTCTGGAATATAAGAGGCAGCAGGTCATTAGGATTGTAAGCTACTCACCCCAGGCCTTTTCTGAAGATTTCCTTGATTTTCTGAGGAACTCTGGGAAATGAATGTCTACATTCATTCTCAATCATCCAGGTTATGGTTGTCCCAAAAATGCTTTTCAAAAGGCAACTTCACTTTCTTGGATTTTTATTTGAAAATGTTTCTCTTATTGTTCAAGAAGTCTCTTCAATTCTGATGGAATGGTGGGAATAAAAGGATTTATATTCTTTGCAGTCATCTGGCCATTAGCACACTGAAGATTGGCTGTTAGCTCTCTGAGAGTCTTTTTTGTTGCTGTTGTTGTTTTAGAATTTTATTACATAGGCCAGAGACCAGAACAAATAAAAACATTCAATAAATATAGAATTAAAAATTCTAGAATAAAATAATAAATAACAGATAAAATCTATGATAAAATCCAGTCTGTCAATTATACATGGTCTAACTATACTAAAATCACAACCTATAAACTGTGTGGCCTGTAATCAGTTTATTATTAAAAGGGAAAGAAATAAGCAGTGCAAAGGATTTGCTACATTTGTTTTGTTTGTTTGTTTGTTTTTATTGGATTTATATGCCGCCCTTCTCCCAAAGGACTGAGGGCGGCGTACAACATTAAAAAACACACATCCCAAAAGTTAAAAAGAAATTAAATACATATCCAAAAAAAACAAACCGAATTTATAAGACAATACATTTAAAAATGAGTTAAAATTAACAGGCCAGACCGGCTTGCTGGAAAAGCCAACTTTTTAGGGCATGTCAGAAGGACCAGAGGTCAGGGATTATGCAAAGCTCCGGGGGCAGCTCATTCCAATGTACAGATCCACATATGTCTCACTGCATTGTATTGCATATACCACATTGCTCAGTTGTGTCTGGGTGTTTTATCTTTGAGGTGGACAAACTTCTGCCTTAATGTATTCTTGGATTTAAAGTGTGCACATGTATTGGTTGAAAATCCTCCTGAACTTTTCAGATATTCCTGCAACATATGGAAAGACAAGGTTGCTTTATTTGTTGTTCTCTTCTTTGTCTGTTATGGAGGAACTGCTGCTGGATCTTTTTCTGGGTATGACGAAGGCCCAGTAAGGATAGCCACAAGTACTGAGGGTTTCCTTGATGTTTTTTAGATTTTTCCCTTTTCTCTCTTTGCTGTTAGGCAAACATCAGTGTAGGGTTCTGATCGCTCCCATTTGTGCTCCAGTGGGAGGTAAGAATCAAAAAGTAAATACTAATCTGGGGTGTGTGTGTGTTTCTGTTTACTTCACTGTTTAGGTTTCTGTCTTCCTTATGTGTACTGTACAGTCAAATAAAGATTATTTCAAATCTTTATACAGGGTACAGAAAAAATAATACATACATTGGTATATGTGATGTGACAGAAAACAACAATAAAAAAATGATGTTTATGAAAATATGTTGTTTATGAATAGTCTAGGTTTTGAATGGGAAAAAAAAGAAATAGTTTTGGCTAAAAGCCAAACCTGACTTTCCTGACCATCAAAAGAAAACATGAATGCTAATATCAATTTTATTAAAATGCTAATAATGGAGCCTAAAAATTCCATAATATAATCTAAATATTACTAAAACTCTTATTATTGTAACCTTTAACTTAGTGAAACAGTGTGTCACCTTCCTGTGTTGACATTCCACGCATACCGTCGGCAGAGCTGGATCTCAGATTACAGGAGCTGGTTTGAGATGAGTGTTTTATTGGGCAACATGATTTATGACACAGAGTGAGAGGAAGAAAGGAACTGGAGCAAAGTTCAGAAGCAGATAGACAAAGCGAAAGAAATGTCTGCTAATAAATCTTGCCTAATAAAGCTGTTAATAAACCACTAGTTTCTGTATAAGAAACATTAGCTCTTATTATGTGTTTGTTACGGCATCATTGGGAAACTTCACAGACAGACATTTCTCACTTTTAAATACCGGGGGTGCCGAGAGGGAATTCACAAGACCATGGCAAAAGGCCAGCTCCCCGAACAGAGCCTAATTGTCGCCGGTGTGCAGCCTGATCTCAGACATCAAAGCCAAGATGGGCGAAGCAAGAGGAGATGAGTATGCAACCCCTAAAACAGCTAAAGCTGAGCCCCCACCCCACCCCTATGCCAAAAAAAAGGGAACCCCCACCCCACCCCTATGCCAAAAAAAAGAGAAAGGCCCTAAGCGAGCTGGGAAGAGTGGAGGGGATGCTGGATCAAGCCAGGGGATCAAGGGGATCAAGCCAGGCCCCCAAAGCCCCAAATGGAGCCACTGGGAAGTTCCATAGAGCAACGGAGGGAGGAGTTTCACTGGGTCACCCTCTGTGAAGTAAGGCCATTATGCATGCCAAAAGAGAGGGGATGAGCAGTGGATCCTCTTGAGGTGACGAGAAGCACGTGGGAATGCAGCCCCCCTTCTCCACCAATTAGAAGGAAGATGAAGCCAGTGCCTCTCCCACGTAGCAGGCAGGCTCAGTTCCGATTTAAAGTGACAGCATTTGTTTTTCTCCTTTGCGAAAGAAGTTTCCTTCTTTCTTTTTCTTTTTCTTCTCCCTCCCTCTCCTTCCTCCCTCTCTCCCTCCCTCCCCCCTCTCAAACACACACACACACACACACACACACACGTTGGATTGGACTACACACACTTTCCCTCAGCCCCGGAAGGATCCAGCCCAGCTTCACTGATTATAGGTTTGAAAAGGCAACGTGGCTCTGCCTGCAATCAAACCCTAACCCTTTCCTCCAGCCTTTGCCCAAAGCCCCGCACCAGGAGGATGAAGCTTGAATTCCTCCCCCTCCCTCTGACCCACACGTACCTTTTCCAGCTGTTTTAGAGAGGATTTCAACTCTGCTCTTGCCTCGGGTCCTCTGAAGAAGCCCCACCCAAATGAGCGCCCTCTACTATGAGGCAGGAGAACTGCATGCCTCACCTATGTCAGGAATTTTTAGGCTTTTAACCTTTGCTTAACTCTGCTCGAGTGATCATAAAACGCCTAAAGTCAGACTAGATGAGGCATGCAGTTCTCCTGCCTCATAGTAGAGGGTGCTTTTTTAGAGGCTTTTTTAAACAGTTAAGCAGAGTCATCCACGGTGAGGCAGCAACTAGCTCAGGCTGACCTCAGCTCTCACCTTTTTCCTTTTACATTTTTTTTCTTTTCATGATGACAGTGGTGAGGCTGTGCCTCCCCTGCCTCCCCTGACTGCACGTCACTGCTTCAGACATATCAAATGCAAGCATACAGAGACTGACAGGAGGAGGAAAGGGTACTGCTGATTGAACCGCCCCGGTTCAGAGGAAAGTTTGATGGGGACCCAGACCAGTTACCCCTATTCCTTGACTCAGCTGAGATCACCTGGAATGCTATGGACACCTCTACTCATCCCCCAGAGCCATAGTGAATACTATCGCAGAGGGACTAGAGGGAGAAGCAAGGGAATGGCTAGCATCCCTCCATAACAGGAGAAGGCCCCAACTGCAAGGCATAGATGACTTCCTATGACTGCTAGAGGCCAGATTTGAGGAGGTGGAGGAGGACCCGTATGCAGAAGATGAGCTCAGCAACCTAAAGCAGAGGGGCCGCCCCATCAAAGAGCACAATTTAGGAGAGTCATTGGAAGCTACCCCCTTTACCAGAGCATCTGTTAGTGTATTTTTTCAGAACAAGTCTGGACCAGCAGATTGCCCAAGTAACTGCCTATCACAACATCCCAAACCGACTCTCTGAGTGGTTCCAAGTAGCAATAAAGGCCGAGGATTGATTGCACACTAACGACATGAGAAAACCACCAGACAAGAAAGAGAGAGGTCAACTCGACCTGAAAGCGCCCGGCCAACAGCGACCCACAGCAACACAGCGGGCCCTGAAATCAGCCCCCCCTCAAAGTCTGCTGAAATGCTACAGATGCGGGGAGTGGGCCATATGGCATCCACGTGCACAACCCCAACCCCGATGTTGAGGCCAGAGTCACTACCCAGGGCATGACTGGAACGGGGCCACAAACGGGCTACCCATGCATCCCAGAAGGCTTTCCAGGCTGCAGCGGTCCCTCCCCAACCAGATGAAGGGGGGGAAACCCAAGGCAACGACGACCAATCACCAGAATCCTACGACAGTGACGACGAAGGCAAAAGCAACCCAATGGTGAGAGGACCAATTTGCCCTTTCCTTTTTCCAATACGCCTCACAGCCCCAAAGACAGGAAATCAGGGGGATTTCCAAGCGCTAATGGACTCAGGTTGCACAACCTGTCCAGAGTCCTGAAACTAGGGATCAGAGCAAAAAGACTGGCTCACCCAATCCGGTTTAAACAGGTTGATGGGTCCCTAATGGGGGGGGGGGGGAGAGCCTATGCCACCCACCTGACCGAACCAGTGAGACTAGAGCTAGTGGATCACTGGGAAGTAATTTGATTCATAATAGCCCCCAAAATGACAGATGCAGTCATACTGGGACTCTCCTGGCTAGACAAATGGGGATCAACCATCTGGTGGCAAGGGGGTTTCTGCAGACCTAGGATAGACATGGGGCCCAACCCCTTTTCCACCAGCAAGCAGAAATACCACCCAAACAGGGAACCCCCCAAAAGAGCACACTAGAACATCTGGGAGCCACATCCAACAACACCACAGAGATCAGTGGAATATCAGGACCTTGCAGACGTATTTAGCAAGACCGAGCACAACATTCTGCCCCCCCCCCCCCCCCGTGAGGCAGTTTGTGCCACCGAAATCATCCCCGGGGGAAAACTATCCAAACCCAAACTGTACGCCATGACGCCCCAGGAAATGCAAGAAATGCACAAATACATAGAAAAAAAACCTAGCACAGGGGTTCATCGAGCCAGCCAAGCCATGGGTTACAGCACCAGTCCTCTTCAAATAGAAAAAAGATGGAACTATGAGGCTGTGTGTGGACTTTAGAGGAATCAATGCGGTGTGCGTACACAACCTATACTCTCTCCCCTCATGAAGGACATGCTATCTCACTTGGCCAAGGGAAAAGTCTTCACTAAACTAGACCTCAGAGTGGCATACTACCGAATATGGATCAGGGAAGGAGATGAGTGGGAAACAGCATTCAACTGCCCCCTAGGGAGCTTCCAATTCAAAGTGATGCCTTTCAGACTGCAGGGAGCCCCAGCAGTGTTCATGCAGTTAATAAATGAGGTGCTGAACAAGCAGCTCTACAAAGGGGTCCTCATCTACCTGAATGACATCCTCATCTACACAGAGACTATGAATGACCACATGCCCCTGGTCCGACACGTACTGGAAAAACATCTGGAACCCAACTTGTACGTCAAGCTATCAAAATGTGAATTCCACCGTGCATAACTAGACTATCTGGGCTACCGAGTGTCAAATGAGGGAATAGAGATGGACCCAGTCAAAGTACAAGCCGTCCTAGGCTGGCAACTCCCTTGCACCTGCAGACAGCTACAAAGCTTTCTAGGGTTCGTGAACCTCTATAGACAATTCATCCCTTCCTTTGCGAAGATTGCCAAACCTATGACAGACCTCTTAAAGACAGGAACAAAACGTCACCCGGGACAACCTCTACAGTGGGATCTAACCTGCCAAGAGGCGTTTGGGACACTAAAAGAAATGTTTGCAAAGGAACTGGTGTTGAAGCATCCTGACCCCAAGCAACCCTTTGTGATCCAAGCAGATGCCAACGACATGGCAGTGGGAGTGGTGCTACTCCAAAGAAACAACCAAGCAAACTTACAACCCTGCTCCTACACCTCCTGCAAGCTCACAGACACAGAGAGATGATGGACCGCATGGAAAAAGGAGGCTTTCACAGTGAGATGGGCATTGCTAACCTGGAGACACCTGTTGGAAGGGGGCCAGAAACCATTTGAAGTCTGAGCTGACCATAAAAATCTGGAGGCTCTCAGGACCCCATGGAAACCATCACCCAAACAAATCCGATGGGCTCAATATTTCAACCGATTTGACTTCGTACTAAAGCACATTCCAAGGCAGAGGAACTTTCTAGCTGACGCCCTCTCCTGCATGCCCCAGTACAAATGCGAATGGGAGCAATTGGCGGACGCCATCATTCCCTCTACCCAAATAGCTGCCCAAGTGATCACCAGACGACAACGCCATGACTGGCATGACCAACCAGCAGGTGATCTAACCACGAGACTCAAAACGGAACTGCTAGCAGACCCCGTTTTGAAACAACCAACACATCTTGACAAAAAGAGATGACCATGCATGGAAGGGGATGAAACTCTACATCCTGGAATCTCTACACACCCTAATTCTCCAGAGGAATCATGACGCCAAACTGGCAGGCCACTTTGGGTTCCTAAAGACTTTATACTTAGCCCAGAGGCAGTTCTGGTGGCCCGAAATAAGGAAAGATGTGGACAGTTACGTGAAAAGTTGTACCATCTGTGCCACAATGAAGAGGCGACTGGGGAAACCCCCCCGGACTGTTGCAACCAGTAGCAGAGCCAACAAGGCTGTGGGAGGAGATCGCAATGGACTTTATAGTAGAGTTGCCAAAAAGTGGGGGAAACACGGTAATTTGGACTGTAATAGACCTGTTCTCCAAACAGGCATACTCTGCAGAGGACTACCCTCAGCTCACTAGCTGGCCAAACTGTTCCTGAAGCACATCTACCACCTGCATGGAGTACCTCGAACTATTATCTCAGACAGAGGGGTCCAGTTCACGGCTAAGTTCTGGAGGGAGTTCCTGCAGTCCATTGGGTCATCCCAGGGCCTTAGCTCGGCTTTTCACCCGAGCACTAATTGGGGGGAGGGCAGAGAGACTGAACGCTATGGTGGAGCAGTACCTGAGGTGCTACGTGAACTATCAGCAGTCCAATTGGGCAGACCTTCTGTCTTTCACAGAGGTTGCGTACAATAATGCTGTTCACAGCAGTACGGGACTAACACCGTTCAAAGTAGTGAGCGGCATGGACTTCTTTCCAATGCCTGAATATCCAAGGAATCCCCCTTCCTCAGTCAGCGTGACAGACTGGATGTCAATGCTAAAAGCAACCTGGGAGAATGTCAAAAAAGCGCTAGTTAAAGCAGCACAAACCTATAAGAAATAGGCAGATAAGCACCGAGCTCTGCAACGACCATTCTTAGTGGGAGAGAAGGTTTACCTCTCCACAAAATATTTGAGGTTAAAACTCCTTAGCAAGAAACTGGGACCAAGGTTTGTGGAACCATTCACCATAGTAAAGATCATCAACCCAGTCTCAGTGCAACTGAAACTGCCCCGACTGCTAGGGAGGATACACCCAATATTCCATAGTAGCCTCTTAAAACCCGTGGTCAGATCCACTCTGAGACCACTGCCCTGGAAGCTACCAGGCCCTGTAGTCATAGGGGGCCAAACCCATTATGAGGTGCAACAAATCCTTGATTCGAGGTGGCACAGGAGACAACTCCAGTACTTAATGAAGTGGAAGGGTTACCCCTTTCTTGGGTAAAGAGTAGAAATATCCAGACTGATCGACTTATAGAAAGATTCCATGAAAAAAATCCAAACAAGCCTGGGGAAAGGATGTAGCCTTGAATCCTATACTTGTACTCAAATTGTTTTTGCTCGCACACATTGCTTTTGAAAAGTGAGGAGAGCAGGATGTCAACTTCCTGTGTTGACATTCCATGCATACCATCGGCGGAGCTGGATCTCAGATTACAGTAGCTGGTTTGAGTGTTTTTATTGGGCAATGTGCTTTATGACACAGAGTGAGAGGAGGAAAGGAACAGGGGCAAAGTTCAGAAGCAGCTAGACAACGCAAAAGAAATGTCTGCTAATAAATCTTGTCTAATGAAGCTGTTAATTAATCACTAGTTTCTGTATAAGAAACATTAGGTCTTATTATGTGTTTGGTACGGCATCGTTAGGAAACTTCACACAGTACATCATAGGCAGTGGTGGAATTCAGCCAGTTCACACCACTTCGGAAGAACCGGTTGTTAACTTTCTGAGCAGTTTGGTGAACTGGTTGTTGGAAGAAATCATTAGGCCAGAGAACCAGTTGTTAAATTATTTGAATCCCACCACTGATTATAGGACAACAAGATTCAAATGGATAATAGCTATAGCAATAAGATTTGTATACCACTTCATAGTGCTTTACAGCCCTCTCTAAGTGATTTACAGAGTCAGCATATTGCCCCCAACAATCTAGGTCCTCATTTTATTGACCTCAGAAAAGATTGGATCAACCTTGGCTGGTGAGAATTGAATTTCTGGCAGCTGGTAGAATTAGCCTGCAACAGTGGTGGGTTGCTCCCAGTTCAGCCTGGATTGGGCAAACTGGTAGTGGTGGTGGTGGAAGGCTCTGCCCACCCACCCAGACGCTTCTCCGCATACTGGTAGTAAACAAAATTGAAACCCACCACTGGCCTGCAATACTGCATTCTAACCACTGCACCTGTCAGGTCCTCATAGATCCCTATCAGGATGCTGCCATTCTTTCCTTGTCTATGGTCTTTCTTTTACTTTGATATACGTTCCTAGGAATGGGAGGGGGGAGGGAATAGCCTGGGGCCATCTGTTCTGTCTCAGGTCCAAGGGAACAAACAAATGGTGCCTCAGAACAGTTTCTTATCACCTTCTCAGCTCGAGGTTCTCACAACAATCTCTATCTATGGATTGGCTTGCCTTTGGACTGGTCTGAGGGAACGGGTTTCTACAACTTTTAACCTAATGGTTTGGAGCAGGAATTTCAGATCCTGCTTTGGTTTTTTTGCTATCGCTATCTCCCAATAATTTTGAAATTATGCTGGTTTCAAGAGTTCTGCTTTCTTGAGCAGAGAGGAGAGGTAAGTCCTTACATTAGGCTGGATCTGCAATAGTGGTCAATCCGGAGAAGCTCTGCTCTACCAAGGAGACCCTGCAAACTATGTCTGACCAAGGCAGTGAGCACGGAAAAACAGAGTGTTGGGAGGAAACCTCCACCACGACACAAGCTGATGCAGCCTCCAGATGCTCAGCAGAGGAACTGGCTGCACTGGAAGACCCCGTAAAGCCGAGATAGTCCATTGGCATGGGGAAGAAAGACCACTGGGAAAGAAGGATCAAAGGAGTCACCCTCACCCGAGGCAGTTGGCAGGAGGGCTGGAGGCATGAGCTGGAAGCTCTGTCGGAACAAGAGGATAACCTCAAGAATCATGTTATGCACTTCATGCTGCAGGCTTTCCAGGATCTTAAGGCATGAAGTGCCTGTAAGGACTCCTCTCTCCTCAAGAAAACAGAACTCTTGAAACAAATAGCATTTCAAAAGGACACTTTTATTGGGATATAGTGATAGCAAGAAGAGTAAGGCAAGATCTGAAATTCTCACTCAGAGCTCTTAGATTAAACATTGAGAAATCCTTCCCCTATGTCCAGTCCGAGGCAAGCCAATCCACTAGTGCGAAGTTGTTGTCAGAAGTAGAGCTGAGAAAGTGATAAGAAGTTGTGTCAGGCATGCCTCCTTCAATATCCAAGAAAGAAAAACCTCAACTCCATGTTAATAGAGATAAAGTACTTTTACTAGATATGAAGTGAAAGCAGCTAAAAGGAAAGCAAGATCTGAGCCAGAAAGGTGGGAACATATACATATCAAATGTTTACCCAGCACCCTCCCCCAATTCCCCAGCCCAGTGTCCAATCTGCAACTCCCTAGGGCAGTGGTCGGCAAGCCGTGGCTCGCGAGCCACATGCGGCTCTTTACACACTTTAATGCGGCTCTTCTGTGTGCCGGGCGCCCACTCCCCTCCCTCCTCTCGGGCAGCCGCCCCAAAAGTCAGGACTCTGCAGCTAGCCTCTGTCAGTGCGCGCCCTGTGTGCAGCCCCGGCGGCCGGCTCCACACAGCTCCAGTCGGGTCATGTGGTATGGGGGGGCATGACTTTCTGTGTAGCGCGGCGGCGGCGAGGCAGCATCCTCTCTCTGTCTGCCGCCCTCAGAAGAAGACTGTGCCTCCCAAATCAGCAGCGTGTCATCCGGTAGGTGTAGCAATGGCCTGGCCTGCCTGCCTCTGGGAACTCAATTTCTGTGACAGAAAAAGGAAGGGTTGGGGGGGAATGGAGGGGGGGAGGGGATGAATATGAACTATATGCCTCTGAACTTGGAAATGAGAGATGTGGGCAGGGCCAGGGAGAGACAAATGAAAGGGGTGACTGATGGCCATCATGGAGGGGGGGGATGATTATGAATTATGTACTCATATGAGAGATGTGAACTGTGAACAGGGCAAAAAGAAAGGGGTGACTGATGGCCATCATGGGAGGGGGGGGGGTGATTATGAATTAAGTGTGCCTAACTATGGAAATGAGAAATGTGCAGGGTAAAAAGAAAGGCGTGATGGCCATCATGGAGGGGGGGGGAAATGTGACATGAAGGGGGAGAAATGTGACATGAGGGGGGAGAAATGTGACATGAGGGGGAGAAATGTGACACGAGGGGGTGAATGTATTTTCGGTTTTAAAAATGTGGCTCTCAAAATAAATTTCAATCGTGGTTTTGGCGAGATTTGGCTCAGTTGAAAAAAAAGGTTGCCCACCACTGCCCTAGGGTGTCATGTGGGGTGCATCTTCAAACAGCCTCATCAAGTTGGTATGTGAGACGGTTGGCCTTGACCAAGTCCAAACATCAGCCACCAGCATGCGCAGAAGATGGTGAGAACAAGACTCCTCCAGTACAATATTATTCCCTTCCCCAATACCATGCCCGCCCCCGTTCCCAGGGCAGCCGATAGTAAGCAAGCGTAGCAAAGCAACCATAAGCAAGTAACCAAAACAGAGACTGACAATTTGTTCTCAAGAGCCACTTTGTCCATACCTTCAGAGCTGAGACAGGCCTATCCCTCCCCCATCCCTCCCCCTCTCTTTCCCAAGAAGGTACAACAAAGTGACAGAAAGACCAGAAACAGGAAAAGGTTATAAAGCAGCATCCTAGCCCTCCCCACCAGAATTAATGGTTTTGAGTGGGAATTTTAGATCATGCCTTGCTTTTCTTGCTATTACTATCTCCCAATAAAAGTTCCTTTTGAAATGATGCGGGTTTCAACAGTTCTGTTTTCTTGAGCAGAGAGGAGAGGCAAGTCCTTACAGCGCCACCCTAGCTTACACATGTGTTCAAAATCAATGATCCCTGACTCCTGAAGGAATGAAATTTGGGGATGTTGTGGCTGCTTCAATGCTGCTGATTGTTGCTGCCCTGCTACATTGTTGTTATGGTTATATGATCTTTATTTTCAACATTCTGTGACAATTTTTCAGCCAGTCTCCCAATCTCTCTCTCCTTCCCTCACCCAGCAGCAGCCATTTACCAACCTGTTGGGAAGATACCAGACAAACGAAACCCAAAAGACAAGAGAATCAATATCAGAACGATCATCCAGAATAAAGGAACTTTTATTCTCAGTAAAATTTACACTGGGAACGAACCAGGAAACCTTTGATCTTCCAACAGTTGTGTATGTGACATTTGTCCTATATAAAATCCAGAGGGAAATTGCTGGGAGATAATGGCATCAATCACATTGGTAGAAGAGCTTGTAAAGGATTGTAATCTGTATTTCCTGAGGCCTGTGATGGTGGTATGGATGTAAAGACAAAACAAATATCTAGATTTTTTACTCAAATCCTTCAAACTTTGTGAAAAATAATTAATAAACACAAACTCTTAAGACAAATCCAGGACAAACAGGTTTGTTATGTATCTTTCCACCTTTATCCAGTTTATTTCCTAGTCATTGCGTGCATCTGATGAAATCAGCTGCAACTCACAAAAACTTGTGTCTTTTAATAAAATTTGTTAGTCAAAAAGAGACTTCTGATTTCTTGCCATTAACATACTTTCCCCACATTCAATGAATACTAAGGGGCAGTTAATTTATTTTACAATAGGAAATAGTGTTGATCAATAATTAATTTCTTTTTCTGAAGTTGCTTGTTTCTATGTTTTTTGAAAGACAGATAGGTATGAGGTGGTGTGAATCTGAAAAGTACCGGAAATGTTTTGTTTGAATGTATAGTCACTTTGGTCCTTCATGCTAAACCTGGAGCAAAACTATAAGATATATATTCACACACATCACTTGATAAAGCCTAGTGACATCTATAGCCAGTATCGCCAGCCTCATTTTCTATAGTTTCAGAAAACTTCCATTTCATTATTTCCTATAATATTCCTGTCATTTGATTTAAAAATTCACATTTTTCACCCAATAAGAGAACCACATCATATAGGAATAGCACTCAATTCCTTTCATCTGTGTATCTTTTGCTTTTGGATGAATATTTTACAGTCAACTTTACTTTACACGATTTCAGCTCCACGGAAATGGTGCCGGTTGACTGACAGCAATCATAATAATGTGATTTATTTTGTATGTGTTATTTATTACTATTGCCAACTATGATAATTGAGTTAATAATGATAACACGGACTTTGAGAGCCTGCCAGGCCGACGTCGCTCGAATTAATTTGGTCTCCATAAAAAACACTAAAATTAAACCTTCCTCAGTTCCTATGACGACCGTCGCGGCGTTCCATCCGGCTACGTTAATTCCCACCAAAAAGGTTCCGGAAGTGCTTATAGCGGAAGTTGCAAGAGGGTGGAAAGAAGGGGGGAAGGTAGGTTTTAATCTTGTCTGCTGCTGCCGATGGGGTATCTCTTTATGTATGTGTTGGTGGTGGGTGGGCGGGCGGGCTTGAGGCTGGCTTCTGCTTTTTGTTTTCTAAAAACTGCTTAACTGTTCAGAAATGGAAAGGTACTTACGGCTGCGGGATTGTGAAGCAGGACGATAATACTACGTAGGCGACCGTTTTGCTATTTGATGTTTATTAATTTATTTCCGCAAAAAATATGCACTGCGAGGGTCCGATAACCACCTTTTGATTTAGTCCACGGCCATCCAGTAAATATTTTTGTTGTTTCTGCATACAGATTTCAACCCAAGATTTCCCAATTTAACACTTCAATTGCTGTATTGGGCTGACTGATAAAATAAATTCTGTAGGGAAAAAAGCCCATCAAACTTTATCAGAAAAGGTAGACACAACAGTTATGTTAGGGTGTCAAGAAAGATAACACAGTTCTGTGTGCTTTTCTATAGGAATTGATCATGCTGCATCTAAAGAGAAATACACATAGATGCACATGTACAATAACACAGCCTAAGATTTATTATGGGAAAAGTTGTCAAGAAAAGATGAAAATAATTGTCTGGTTTACTAGACAATTGCTCAAAGTGCTTAACAAGCTCAAAAATACATAAGACCAATAGTTAATATATTAATTACTCTGTTGAAACTATTTTCTTTCCAATTTTGTTAACTGAAATCAGTTGATCAGTCAGATGTTGGAGACTATTTGAGAATCAAATACAGTCAAAATTTTCAAGTATGTCATTCTGTAGAGATGCTAGTTCCATTTTCAATTTTACCAAAGATGTAACTTAGTAGCAAGGGCAGCAATAAAGCTAATATCTTAGTATAAATTGCTATCTAATGTATCTGATTAGGCAAAGACCAGATTGTGGCTCCTGGATGATGCAGGGACCCTAATTTCTTCTTTCCTCTCAGTACATCCAAATTTGCAATCTATTTGCATTTTCAGAATTCAAGTGAAGCTGTTGAGAAATAAGTTCAATACATAATTTGCATTCCTAGCCCAGGTTCTTTTTCTTTTAAGATAGAACCCTCTTGAATTAGCTGGTTAGTAAGTTTCTAAAAGCTAACCTCCTTCTTCTTGAATGTTAGCCTTTAAGTGCATTATAACAACCTGTAAGAATTGATAATGCTGTAGGAAGAACAAAAAGTGAATAGTTTCAAGCTTTTGTTCAAGCACTATACCAAGTCATTATAGAACAGAGACTGTGTGAATGTACTTAATGATTTTAGATATATTCAGTGTGTACCTCTAATCCTGTACTTCTTTGGATTTTGTCTAAATCTGAATATGTTAATATATTTGATATATCAAAATTGTAATTTTGTTCAGGTAAGTACCAATGTTTGTTCTCCAGGGCATCATTACACATTTTGTAATTTAGTCTGATAAAAATGTTTGATTATATCCTCATTTATTTTGCCAATGTTAAATGAATAGTTTCTTTATTACTCTGTTCCCTCATTTGGTCACATATCTCTTCAGGTGAGAATGCAAAAGGTGATGGAATATTAAGAATGCATTCTTCTAGCAGAACACTACTGAATCTAGTCCGTGTAGTATGTTTGTATTTCATTTTTAGAAAATGTATATTCCAAATAATTGAAAAATATTGTGCTGGTATTCTTATTTCTTTTTTCTTTTTGTATCTTAAATATTATTTCCTTATTTCTTATATTATACAATACATTTTTATTTCCTTATTTCTTTCAGTTGTAGAAATATTAATCATGGACCTTAACAATCCAGATCCTGTTAAAACGATCTTTTAAAAGTCATTGATTTTATCAATTAACTTCAGCATGATGGTAAGATTTTGTGGGTGTGATATTGGCACTTTTTTTGTATTTTAAATAATGCATGGCTAAAGAGGGAAATATAAAGTATTTGTTACTTTTGTTCTTTCCAATTTGATTTCATGTATGGAGCTTCAAAAACTGGTTCAGAAAATAATGACCATAACCTTGGTTTACTTGTATGCACAAATATCAGCCATATTTTTAGTTTTCCAATTATTTCAGTTTTTTGACAGCTGCAGCACATTGCTGGCTCATACTCAAGTGGTGTTCTACTAGGACACTCTCTCACAGTTAGTACTGTTAGTCTGGTACTTTTTTCCTGCCTAAGTCTAGGACCTTACTTAATTACATTCGCCATGATTAATACCAGAACTGATCAAAATCCAAAGGATGATGAAGCAAAGTGAATGTGTTTAACATATATGGGCAGGATCAGGATTTTTTTTTTCTATGACTGTTTTGTTTTTGTTTTTTAAAAAACAGTATGTTAAGCTATTTCAAAGATGCTTTGCAGTTTTCATGTATCTCTTGCTTCAAAAGGATAGAAACAGTGCCACTAGCAGTTGTGCTTGGACATTTGACCAGTGGCCTCAGATTATCTGCCTTTGGCAGTGATACTTATATATCCTACTTCCCTGCTTTTGTTGTATTACAACCAAATGTAGATAAACTTCCACATTTAAACCAATATTGTGTTAATGGATTGCTTTCAGTCTATTCCTAACTTTTTACCCTGAAAACATGCTAAATTCCAGTAGGACTTGTCTTCTACCTTGTTATATGAAGGATTTTTTAAGCCTTAGATTATTAAATAATATGTTAGCTTTTGTTGATTAATTACATTTTATTTGCTCAATTATAATACTTATAAGAATAAGAATATTATTTTCATTTTTGCAGCAGCAGACTTTAGAAGTCGCACTGGATCGTGCGGAGGTAAATAATAGATTATCTAAATTATACAGGCTTTTCTGATTATAGTACTAGCAGTAGAAAAGACCATTGTTCTATTCATGATAGCTTTATTTAGAAGTATATGAAAAACATATAATTCCTAAACAATTAAACTGCTTTATTATAAACATTTGTAATTACATCTACAGGTAGACCTCAACCTATGACCCCAAAATTTATGTTGTTAAGTGAGACATTTGTTAACTGAGTTTTGCCCCATTTTATTACCTTTCTTGGCACAGTTGTTAAGTGAATCATTGCAGTTGATAAGTTAGTAAAACGATTGTTAAGTGAATCTGGCTTCCCCATTGGTTACAAAAGGGGATCACATGATTTGGACATAGCAGCGGTCATAAGTATGAACCAGTTCCAAGCATCTGAATTTTCAGCACATGATCATGGGGATGCTACAAATGTCTTAAGTGTGAAAAATGGTCATAAGTCATTTTTTTCAGTGCCATTGTAACTTTGAATGGTCATTAAATGAACTGTTGTAAGTCGAGGACTATCTGTATTCCTGTTTGATAATGCCCACTATACTCTGGAAAGATTCAAGAGGTGTAATTTTGTTACTGATTACTATAGCTTGAATTATTTTAGATTTCTCTGATTTTTTATGGAGTTTTTATAGAGAAATAATATATTGCAAAACTCAAGAAATGAAACATTACATGGTCTATGGGAAGTGTATTTGAATTATAGTTGAGATGAGGATAACATTAGGCAAAATTCTAAGTTCATACAGGTAGTCCTTGACTTACAGCCATTTAGTGACTGTTCAAAGTTACAACAACACTGGAAACAAGTGACTTATGACTAGTTTCCACATGTACAATCATTGCAACATCCTCATGATCACATGATCAAAATTTGGTTGCTTGACAACTTGCATGTATTTATAACAGTTGCACTATCCTGGGATCATGTAATCACAATTTGTAACCTTCCCAGCAGGCTTCCAATAAGCAAAGTCAATGGGAGAGTCAGAGTCGCTTAATGCTGTGTTATTCATTTAATAACTGCATGATTCTCCTAATAACTTCAGAAGTTGCTTAACTACAATAAAAAAGGTAATAAAATGAGGCACAACTTACATAACAACTGCCTCATTTAGCAACAAACATTCTGAGCTTAATTGTGCTCATGTCAAGAACTACCTGTATTCTATTCCACTTTCCTCCTCAGTTTATTTGACATATCAGTAATAAGTGAATTGTGTTCCGCAATTATATAAATACTTGAAATTTCGTGTGCATTTGTGCATTGCTAATATGTTTTTAACATATTAACATTCATACACTTTTTTTCAGTATATCATTGAAAGTGCTCGCCAGCGGCCTCCAAAACGAAAGTATTTATCTAGTGGGAGGTAAGAAATATTTAGTGCATTTTTCTTACTTTAACGGATGAAAATGTTTACTCACGAGCTTACTTTTTCTAATTCCAGAAAATCAGTATTTCAGAAGTTATATGAATTGTATCTAGAAGAATGTGACAAGGAGCCTGAAATAAAGGTAAGTGAAATCTCATTGTCAGATGTCCATTTTATGTTTTTCATAATGGACCAGGAAAGGCCAGTTGCACATAACTATTCTGTTCATAGATTGTAGTAGCATTAAAAACATTCAGAGAGGTGTCAGCATGGTTGGTTTGTCTCATGAAGAATTTCTACCCTTGAATGTCCATTCAGTTTGTGGAGGAGAAAGAGCAACCACTTTCTGAATATAAAATATGGGAGAGGATGTATCATACTGTTCTCAGACACCTCTTACAGAGGATTAGAACTTCCTATTTTTCTACCAAAGTGCCAGTGATCATGTCTTGTTCAGTTGGTGATTATCAGTTTTTCTGTACAGGGAACCGTAAACCAATTTTCTCCCTTAGTGTTTCAGATTGCTCTGAGCTCCACAGGGGCCCTTGACAGTAACATATATGGGAAACAGACAAGATGCTTCTTTGGCTGCTGGCTAGCAATGTAATTTTCAGGACAAATTATATTAACCCCAGGAATAGCCGTATCTTATTTGATTACATTTCCTGACTAATTCCTGCTGAAAATATCAAGTATCTTAAGTTTGAACCATATAGTTAACTATATTGTAAATGTAAATTTACATGAAAATAAACATGGGTATATTATTTTGTAAGAAA
Organism: Natrix helvetica; assembly: GCF_964273705.1. NCBI lineage: Eukaryota > Metazoa > Chordata > Lepidosauria > Squamata > Natricidae > Natrix > Natrix helvetica. The sequence continues at coordinate 114,657,941 of NC_138552.1, read as the reverse complement.
CATTATTTTGGAAGAAACACTAGCAACTGTTTTCACAATAAAGCTGCCTTTACTGTATCTTGTGAACTTGGCCAGTGAGAATAAGTTTTCCAATCAAATAAATTGTAACCCCGATACAAGTGGTCCTTGATCAGTCATTAAGTGGACTACTTGCATTGGCATGAAAGGTAGAATATAATAAATAGCTTTTATTGGGGGCAGGGTTTGTGTTGATCTTGTCATTGACTTGGAACATTTTAAATATAAATACATAGATTGTGCTAATCTACTTTTATATCCCTGTTTTTCATGAATTGTTGCCCACATTTTAAAGCAGAAGCTGAGACGAAATGTGAACTTGTTGGAGAAGCTAGTCATGCAAGAGACGTTGTCATGCCTAGTAGTGAATCTTTATCCAGGAAATGAAGGATATTCCTTGATGCTGAGAGGAAAGAATGGCTCGGGTAAATCAAGCATTGTTGGCTTTTAAATCTTTCTTTGATCTAAATAATGTCTTTTTAAATACACTGTGTGTACAATTATTAGGCAAGTTGTATTTTGGAGGATTAATTTTATTATTGAACAACTACAGTGCTGAATATTTAGGGAAGCAAAAGTGAGGTTTTGGCTTTCTTAGGAGAATATATGTGCACAATTAGTGTGCAGAATTATTACCGTGTTTCCCCTAAAATAAGACAGGGTCTTATTTTCTTTTGACCCTCAAAATATGACCCTGGCCTTATTATCGGGGGGAGGGGCGCTTATTATTTTCTGAGGCGGGTGAAAAGCAAGGCGCACCTCTTACCTTTCCAGCTCCGTTGCGTTCCTCGCCATTGTGTCCAGGGAAGCCGCTGGTAAAAAAAAAACCTCGCGAGTTCAATCAAACTTCTTGAACTCGTGAGAAAGGTTTTTTTTTTTTGCCAGGGGCTTCCCTGGACACAATAGCGAGGAACGTGACGGAACTGGAAAGGTAAGAGGCGCGCCTCGCAGTCCAACACCTCCCACCCCGCCCCTATGGTAAAAGCAGCCTGCCTGGTTCCCTTTCCCACCGTCCCTTTAGCGAGGGTGGCAGGTTGGTGGGAGAATGCAAGGCGTGTGTCCTAGCGTTACCAGAGACTGACAGCTCCGCTGCTTTCCTTGCCATTTCATCCAGGGAAGCCCCTTGTAAAAAAATACTCGCAAGTTGAACTCATGAGGGTTTTTTTACAAGGGGCTTTCCTGGACGAAAGGGCAAGGAACGCAGCGGAGCTGTCAGTCTCTGGTTGCGCTAGGTCACACATCTTGCTTTTCTCTCCCCCTTCCAACCTGCCACCCCTCGCTAAAGGGACGTCAGAGAAGGGAAGCAGGCAGGCAGCCATTACCCAATGGGGGGGTAATGGGGTGCAAGGCGCATTGCTGGCCTGCCACCTCCCCCCCCCATGGTAAAGGCAGCCTGCCTGGTTCCCTTCCCCACCGTCCCTTTAGCGAGAGGTTGCAGGTTGGGGGGGGGGATGCGAGGCGTGCGTGCTAGCGTTACCGGAGACTGACAGCTCCGCTACTTTCCTTGCCATTTCATCCAGGGAAGCCCCTTGTAAAAAAACAACAACGAATGAGTTCAACTTGCAAGGTTTTCTTTACAAGGGGCTTCCCTGGATGAAACGGCAAGGAATGCAACGGAGCTGTCAGTCTATGGTAGCGCTAGGACACGCGCCTCACGTTCTCCCCCTCAACCTGCCACCCTCTACATCGGTAAAAGTTGCTAGAAATGAGTATTTGTGAGACTCCAAACAAAGGAGAGAATGGGGGGAGGGAAACGAAGGCAGAGGAAAGAGAGAGAAATTGGCCATTTTGGTGAGGTCGATCATGCAGGACGGAAACTTGAAGTGGCTGCGCGTGTTGGACGGCAGTGCGAGGAAGCCGTGAATGCCAGACAGTGCTGCAAGACAGCCACGTGCAGCTGCACTGCGGTGCCTGAGAGAGCAGTAGCCACTCTGGCTAGAGGGCCCTTCCATTGCCTCCATGAGAAGGTGCTGGCGTGAGTATCTCCCGAGGGAGAAAAAAATGGTGGACGCCAGGCCCGAAGCAGGCATTGAGGTCCCAGAGCAGGAGGGTTCCTCTTGGGTAGTTGATTCTTCACCTGGGCCCCATACCAGGGCCACTACAGCCAAGACTTTGGCCTCCCAGCACCCTTCATGGGCTACTCTTAGAAACAGCGCCGGCAATATGTGCTGGAGAAGAGGGTTGCTCAAGCAGAGCGACAAACAGTGGTGCAGGCATATAGGTCTAGCCCTTCTCCCAGGTCCAGATCACCAATTAGGCTCTCCAGTCCTTCTCCTTCACCTCCACTATCTCCTGTCGGGCCTAGAAGGCATAGTAGACTGGAGGTTTCTCCTTCACCTTCTGTTTCACTCAGTGCCATCAGGGATGTGATAGGAGATCCCCTGGAGGGCACTTCTATGGATTATCTGATGCCTAGGCTCAGCCTAGCTCCCCAGAGAGAGGCAGAGGAGGAAGATGCAGACCCTTATGAGGATCTGGCTGATCTGGATAATCTGCCAGAGAGCCTACAGAAGACAGTGACTTCAGCCATTTCCCTGGGCATTGCCTCAGGCATGAGGCAACAGAAGTGGTCAACCCAGGTTTCCAGAAAAGCAAAGGAGGGCACCAGGGCCCAGTCTTTGGACCAATCATCGGTCCCTCGGGAGGTCCAGAGGCCAGCCTCTCCATCCCTCACTAGCGAGATATCACTGGTGAGGGAGGAAGTTCACAAGGACCTTGAACTATCAGAGAACAAGGGGATACCCCAGCCTTTCAGAGCTTTTCCCCCCGCCCTCCTCAAGTCACTTCTCAGCAACGCTCGTTCCACTACAAAATTGGGCCCTGGAATGCTGCTCCGGCTACTGTCCCAAGTCAGGATGAGCCTGGCAAGATCATGTTTTCTAAGACATCTACAGAAAAGGAGGAGAGTGCCTGCTCCGCCCCTTTTTCTGGAAGTTGTCAAGAACCATCCTGGGTCACCCCCGATCCCGGGAACAATGATTGCCAGTTTTATAACACCGTCAAGGAATTTTCAGATACCCTACAGGTTCCAACAGTAGATGCTCTGGTCGCGATTCTGGCCACCTTCTCGGAGCTAGTTTCGGGGGATGTTGCGGACAAGCTTAAAACAGATAATAAGACAGCCAAACTCACCCTACACAAGACTTTGCAAGCATTGGCATGAGCTATTAAGGCTCCGGGTGCAGCATCCTTTTTTAACCGTACCACCTTATTGTGGCTACGTCAGCTGCAGGACCACATTCCCCTGACTATGCCCGCCTTATGCAGGACATTAATAAAATTATTGCAGCCACCCAGTTCTCCGCAGATGCAACACTAGATTCGGTCAAGTACATGTCCAGAGCCCTGGTGTCCTCAGTAACCTCGAGATGCCTCCTGTGACTCCGAAATTGGCAGGCAGACAATAAATCAAAGTGGCACCTGCCCACTGTCCCTTACGCAGGTGGCCCATTGTTCGGAGAGTCCTTGGATCCTATCCTTGTAGAGAACAAGGATAAGAAGAAAGTGCTGCCAACTACTATCAAATACCCAGAATCTCGGCCTGCTCCATACTCCCAACAGCCTACCTTCCAGGCCCCAGAGTCTGACTATCACCAACAACGTTATTTTCAACCCAGGTCCGATAGGCAGCACCCTAGACCCTTTTACCCAGACAGACAGAGGTTCCTGTCCCAGTCCAAGCAGCCCTTTCGCAGGGCAGGCAGCCATCCTTACTGTGAGGGGAAGTGACTCGAATCTGAGCCTTCCCATAAGCGGCTGCCTAGCCCACTTCACGGATCAGTGAGACCGCATTACGACCCATGCCTGGGTCCTCAGCACGGTCAGGGAGGGGCAAACCTATGGCTCTGGTAGTTCTCCAAGTTTTGGATATTCAGACAATCGAGCCGGTACCACCAGAGGAACAGGGACTACGGGTTTACTCCAACCTGTTTGTCGTGCCAAAGAATTTTTGGGAGTTGGAGGCCAATTCTAGAGTTGAAGCTTCTCAATACATTCATTGTTTATAGGAGGTTTAAGATGACCTTCCTGAGGTCTATTCAGGGGAGCAGGCTTATGGAGGCCAGGTGGTCCCTGCAGTGGAGCAGGCGGGGGAACCACCCGGCCTCCATAGACTTCACAGAGGTGTACCTGCACATCTCCATTCTCCCAATTCATTGCAGGTTTCCCCGATGTTCTCAGGCAGGGTCCCATTACCAGTATTGGGCCCTTCCTTTCAGCTTAACATCTGCCCCCAGGTAGTTCACAAAGGTCTGAGCAGCATTGGCAGCCTACCTTTGTTCCATCTCGGTGAGGCTTCAATGCTACCTGGACAACATCCTGGTCCAGGCCTGGTTGTCAGCACAGGTGTCCCGAGATGTTCAACTAACGATCCAGATGCTCCAACAGCTGGGATTCTCAGTAAACTTTGTGAAGAGTCATCTTATGCCGTCCACAAGACTTATGAGAGCGGAGATCGACTCCGTGATAGGAATGGTGTTCCTCTCTCAGGATTGCCAGAACAAGTTGAAGACTTCAGTTTGGCAGGTGTGCTCCAAGAGAACCGTTCCAGTAGTACAACTCTCCCATTTGCTCAGACAAATGATATCATGCATCGGGATTGTTCCCTGGGTGTGCCTGCATGCGAGGACCCTTCAATGGCCACTCATATTTTGCCAGAGGAACATGATGAGCAATTCCACCAGCCTCCTTCCAGTATCAGCTCTGGTGCACCTGTCTCTCCAATCGTGGATCTCCCCTGCATTGTCCAAAGGGTCCGAGTTCAGGGAACCAGCAAGGATTACCATCATGACAGATGCGAGCCTGTTCAGCTGGGGAGCTCTGCTGAAGTCGGAGATGGCGCAGAGTCAATGGACAGTGACAGACCTGCGCCACAGTATATACTGGCTTGAACTGAAGGCGGCACAGCTGGCATTACTTGATTTCCAGAGATCTGTCAAGGGCCACCACGTTCTCCTCCTGATGGACAACATCACCACAAAGGCGCATGTCAACCATCAGGGGGCACTCACTCCAGGGCCCTATGGAGCAAGACGCAGAGACTTGGATATTGGGCAGAGAGACACCTCGCCTCCCTAGTGGCAGATCACATCTCTGGGATGGCCAACCACCAGGCTGATTGGCTCAGCCAAGCCACCGTGGATCACAGAGAATGGCACTTACACCCAGACTTGTTTCAGCGCATCTGCTGTCATTTCGGCACTCCCAACAGTGGACCTCTTCGCCACCCCGCTGAACGCCCAGCTTCCCCGGTTTATCTCCTGCTTTCCGAGCCGAGGCACAGAGGGAACAGACGCTCTTCGCAGCAACTGGCTGAGCAGTCTTCTTTATGCCTTCCCTCCCCCTCCCCTCATTCCGGGGACCCTAAGGAAAGTAGAATCAGAGAGGGCAGAGATCATCCTCATAGTGCCACATTGGCCCCGGAGGCCATGGTACATGGACTTAGTCCTTCTGTCCGCCTCCCCCCCCCATGGAGGATTCCACAGGAGGAGATTCGTCTGTGCCAGGGGGTCCTAATCCACCCGGAACCCCTGTGGCTCTGCTTGACTGCCTGACATTGAACAGAGCCTCCTAAGGACTGCCAACTATTCCTCAGGGTTTTTGCAACCATAGAGGTGTCTCATCGACCACGTGGATTTACAACTCCACGTGGTCAATGTTTGTCAGATGATGCCAATCAGCCAATATAGTGGCCACTACAGCTTCTCCCCTGCAGATCCTAGACTTCTTGCAGGACGGCCTGGACAAGGGTCTCTCTCATAAGTAGCGGCGTTTTCCACCGTTCTAGTGGGTGAGGGTTCCCTACCTCTCTAGTCTACCAGTCATTAGAAGATTTCTCAAGGGGGCAGCAAACCTGCGTCCACCTGCCATCCACTGTTTCCCCACATGGGATTTGCAGGAACTGCCTTTCGAACCCTTGCGCACAGTCAGTCTCCAATTTCTAATGCTCAAAGTTGCATTTCTGATCGCCATAACATCGGCCAGGCACATCTCTGAGTTGGAGGCCTTGTCCTCCAGAGAGGACCTGTGCGTATTCTATCCTGACAGAGTGGTCCTCAGTTAGATCCTACCTTCATTCGGAAGGTTAATACCACGTTCCACAGGGCACAGGAGTTCATATTGCTGGATTTTTGTCTGGCTCCCTCCCCAGACAGGGAACGTCTTTGGCACAGGCTCGACGTCCATCGGGCACTGCACATTTATCTGTGACGCACAGCGCCTGTGCTTAAGTCTGAAGCTCTACTAGTTTCCTTTCAGTCAGCAACCTTGGGGGACACCCCTTCCACCATCAGTCACTGGCTGAGGGCTGCGATCATTAAGGCATACGAGGCTAGGGGCCAGTCACCGCCTCAAGGGATCACGGCCCACTCCACACACAGCGCTGCCACCATGGTGGCTTGGGCGACTACAGCTCCCTTTCGAGGACATCTGCAGGGTGGCCACTTGGGTGACACCTTCACCCTTCATTCGCCATTATTGCCTGGATGCCTTCACATCCGTGGAGGCGTCATTCGGCCGCAGAGTACTCCAACAAGTAGTGGCCACCCTGGCATCATGAGATGCAGGAGGTTTCCCCCCCCCCATTAGGAAAGTAGCTTGGGTACGTCCCAGCTGTGACCCCTCCCTTGATGTCCTGGAGAATGAACATTAGTACTTACCTTCTCAGAGCTTCATGGGAGGGGTCACATCCCACCCTAATTACAGGCTAGCGAGTTAGTGGCCTGGGTATGTTTCCCATTTTTCTTCATTCCAAGGTGGACTTACTACCATGACCTCGCAACAAACTGGAGCTACAGAGGAAGAGGTGTGGCTTCAAGATTGACACACAGTCTCGACCAATCAGGGTGTGATAATAGCCCATCTGTTACCCCTCCCACGAAGGCTTGAGAAGTGACGTTCAGTGAAGTACCAACGTTCATTTTCCTTCATCATAAATCTCCTGTTTAAGAAGGGCCCACAAATTATCAATAGGGTTTAGGTCAGGTAAGGAAAGGGGGCCATGTCATTATTCTGTCATCTTTAAGGCCTTCACTGGCTAGCCAGGCAGTGAAGTACTTCAATGCATGCAGTGGAGCATGCATTCAATGGAGCATAAAATTATGTCTTCTTGCAGACAGGCCTGTGCAGACTTTTTCCTGTACCACTGCTTGAAGAAAGTGTCTTCTAAAAACTGGCAATAGGTTTTGGAGTTGATTTTGAGTCTATCTTCAACTTGAAAAGATCCAACTGGCTCATCTTTCATAATACCAGCTCATACCAGTATCCCACCTCCACCTTCCTGGTGTCTGAGTTGAAGTGGAGCTCTGTGTCAATTGCTGATCCGGCCATGGGCCCGTCCATCTGGTTTGTCAAGAGTCACTCTCATGAGTGACTTAATTAAAACCTTTGAAAAATCTGTCTTCAGATATTTTTTGCCCCAGTCTTGCCATTTCAACTTATGTGTCTTGTTCAGTGGTGGTCGGATTTCAGCCTTCTTTACCTTGGCCAAGTCTCTGAGCACTGAACACCTTGTACTTCTGTGCACTCTGGATAGGTTGCAGTTCTGAAATATGACAGCACTGGAGTATAATGGGTTCCTGGTAGCTTCAAAGTTTTAGCAGTTAATGTGCCTCTTTTTTCTCAACATGTTTCTTGCAACCCTGTTCATTATTTTCAACAAAGTGTTTGATGGTTCTGTGATCACGTCCCAATATCTTAGCAATTTCGAGAGTGCTGCATCTGTCTGAAAGACTTTATACCATTTTTGACTTTTCAGAGTCAGTCAAATCTCTCTTTTGGCTCATTTTGCCTGAGGAAAAGAAGCTGTTTAATAATTATGCACCCCTTGTTATAGGGTGTTGAACTCTTTAGGCCACCCCTCCCTCATTACACAAATACACCTCACCTGATATGCTTATATCCACTAAGCTTTTGAGTTTATGCAGCTTGGAGTTGGAAAATATGCATAAAAATGATATATGGTTAAAATACTCACTTGCCTAATAATTGTGCACCAGTGTAATATTTTGAAATATTATTCCAGTAGGTGGAAGCCTTGTTCAAAGCATATCAGAGTTGCTTTTGTTGTGAGTAATAGATGCTTGCTGAGTTTTATTCTGTTTTAAAACAGATTCAGAAACCATTCGACTTCCTTATGAAGAAGGAGAATTACTTGAATATTTGGATGCTGAGGAACTACCCCCTATTTTAGTTGACCTTCTTGAAAAATCTCAGGTTTGAAAAGAATTTGCATGATTATTTATGGATTTTTAATGCATTTTTGGTGTAATATAATAGCAACCCTACTTATGCATGTATGACAGTCAGTTGGGATACACACAGATACCACTAAGTAGGCAGTTTGTAGAACAAGAGTGATAGCTGTTAACAGACAAAACTGAACAGAGTTAATCTAGAAAAATTGCAACCTTAACAATTGTCTCCTGTGGCAAGCCAATTAACAGTTAAACAGGGGAAGATGATTGCTATTAGTTGTAGCAAAATAAAAATCCTAGTCTGGATTGGCAATAAAAAGATAAACATCCCTGACAAAATGTGTCCATTTATAGATGTATGTTTCTTTGTAAAATCAAGGCTGTAATTCACCATTTATGCTCCATATGACCCTAAGGCAAAAAAAGGTTACTTAGATTTCTATAGTTGCTTTAGCCTTAAATATTATTTAAATTGCTGGTAATATTACTAGCAGCATTACACTAACCTACTTATTTTCATAGACTCATTTTAGAGTTCACATCAAAACACAGCTAAGACAAACATAATTAACAATTTTATTTGACAAGCTATGATTTCTGAGTCAGTGAGAAACCATGATTTGAATAATGCTTTGTTTAATGCCTCGGTGAGTATGATTATGATTATATAAGTTCAAGGATAAAACAAGGCAAAATAAAACTAGATCGGCAGTGTATTAAGACTTAGTTGACTTCCGGTTTGCTCGGAGGGTCGTTTTAAGCACTCCGAAGGCTTCAGGGACTGTCCGGAGGCTTCCCTGACGCCTTCGGAACACTTAAAACGACCCTCCGAGCAAACCGGAAGTCACTTCCAGTTTGCTCGGAAGATCGTTTTGAGTGCTCCGAAGGCTTCAGGGACCATCCGGAGGCTTCCCTGACACCTTCGGAGCGCTCAAAACGACCCTCTGAGCAAACCGCAAGTCACTTCCGGTTTGCTCAGAGGGTTGTTTTGAGCGCTCCGAAGGCTTCAGGGACCCTCCGGAGGGCGTCCAGGGGGGCGGGGGAGGCTGTTTTCGCCTTCCCCAGGCTCCTACAAAGCCTCTGGAGCCTGGGGAGGGCGAAAAATGGCTTTTAAAAAGGGTGAACTCAGCTGGCCAGCGCACGCATGAGCGCTGGCCAGCTGACAGGGCAGCGCCTCGCGTGCCCGGACAAATGGCTCCACGTTGCACCTGTGGCACGTGTGCCATAGGTTCGACATCACTGTTCTAGGGCATTTCTAAATTAAACGTTAGAAAGGAATTAATTTTGAACTAATGATTGTCGTATGTTTCAAAGTTCATGTCATAATTTGACCAGAATTGTTCCTTAGTTAGTATATGATTTAGAACTTTGAGTTTGTCTAAAAAATTTGAAAGCAAGTATCATTTTTTACATGACCTGGTGCCATCCTAATTCTTCTTTTTTTTTTAATTGAAAAAGTTTTATACAAACAAATTTCCCCTTTTACCCCCCCACCATACAGTATAAATCACATACAGATACTATGCCCCCTCCCCTCCCCCCAACCCCCCCCAAAATTTCTCATTCAAATATTATACCAAATACTTTACCCCCTCTCCTCCCCCGTCTTAAAGTAGATTACTCATTCACATATTGTACCCCCTCTCCTCCCAACAATCACAATATAAGTTTCTCTTAAAGTAACAATAGCCCATTAATCCCATCTTCTAAGTTAATTTAACATATATAAATCATAATATAAATTTCTCTTAAAATAACAATATTTCATTAATCCCATCTTCTAGTTTATTTATACATATATATTACCCCACCCTCCACCCTAGCCCACCCCCACCTCCCACTCAACCCCCCCCTGACTTCCGCTATACACCACTGTAACAATTCCAAGCATCCCATGTATTATTTACTCTGATCATCTATCAGTCTAAACATTCTTAGCAAAGGCTACATAATACCTCCTAGTCTGGTATTTATTCTGTATGTAATCAATCCATTTTACCCATTCCTGATATATTGATAGAAGATTCATTTAACAAGTGATCCTAAGATGTAATTATTATTTTGGTTCTACTTAAGTATAATCAAAGTGTTAAAAATCTGTATTAAAAAAACATTAATAATGACTGTGTAATTCTATGTTTATTTTCTAAACAGATTAATATTTTCCATTGTGGGAGTGTCATAACAGAAATACGTGACTATAGACAGTCTGGTAATCTGAAATCTCCAACATATCAAAGCAAACACATTCTTTTGCGCCCAACAATGCAGGTAAACTCTTCATGCTTTCAAGAACTGCAATTGCTAAAGCTTCAATTAACTTTCATTTATATTTCATAACAAATGGTTACCCTCCTTTTTCCCTAGACCTTGATTTGTGATGTGCATTCTATTACAAGTGACAACCACAAGTGGACACAGGTAGAAACAAAGTTATATAAGCCTTGTGATATTATAGGTTGGTAGTCCAGAAATTTCTAAACTAAGATACATTTTTGGTGTAAGCTGTATTTCTGGTGTAAGATTGGTCATTGGTCAAATCATTTTCAAATAGCAAGCCTATATTTGGACTATGATGGAATGTTCTTCCATAATGAAAACTAACATATCAGAAAAAATTGCCACTTTTCAAATATCTATGTTGAAAAAATACTTTATTCAAAGGAAATTCATTCAAGTAAAGAATACAGGTAGTCCTCCGCAAAGAGTGCTTTGCGGCCCATAAAACACTTTCGGTTGCACACATGGCTGTAGCATCTCATGGTTATATCACCATGATTTGCAATGTTTTTACCAGTTTCTAGTATTATTTGTCAGTTTCCAGCAAAAATATGCCCATTCACAAGAATGGATTCAGATTTATGGCCATGTGATTTTTTTAATGACTGTTGTGAAAATGGTCATAAAATCATGTGGATGCCTTGACTTACGACCACAACTTACCACCCAAATTCCATCCCAATTGTGGCCATAAGTTGTCGACTACCTATACAACTTAGGTGCAAGTTTAGCATCTTATTCAGAAACCAGAAATAAAAAGTGTGAACTTGGTTCCTAGTTGCAATTGTTTCTTATGGCAGAACATTTGAGTTATAGAATTAGAAGTTGTGGCTGCTTCAACACTGGAAGTTTTTAAGAATAGACTGGACAGCTACTTATCTGAAATTCTATGGGATTTCCTGTTTGGACTAGATGACCGCCAAGATCCCTTCCAGCTCTATTCTGATTGATTGATTGAAGGATTGGAAGAGAACTTAGAAGTCATCTAGTCCATCCCCTGCCCAGGGCAGGAATTTTTGTACCATTCTAAATATAGTTGTCCAATGTTTGCTTACAAACCTCCACTGATGAAGCATCATAGTTTCAGAAGGAAGGCTGTCCACTGCTAAATTCCTTCTTATTTAGATAATTTATTTCTCTAAATTTTCCACCTTGTTAGTTCTTATCTTTATTTTGAGAATAATTGTTAAATAATGTGAAACAAAATCTCCCAAACTCAAAAAACCTGTAGCAACCAATGGGGAAATTCAGGACATACTGTAACTGTAGCATGCCTATTTTGATTATTTTTGTAGATAGATAGATAGATAGATAGATAGATGATAGATAGATAGATAGATAGATAGATAGATAGATAGATAGATAGATAGATGATAGATAGATAGATGATAGATAGATGATTAGTCTTACAACCATAAAAAAACAAAAATAGAGTACAGAATCTAATTCCAGGGCAAAATAGATTTTAAAATTACAGCAATAAAATACATGTGTGGTAAACACAAATAATCAACATTCAGATAAATGTGTCACCTTTACAGCATGTTGCAATCTGTTCACAATAATGGATTCTTAACTGCTTTAACTATAAATTTAGCAGTTCTGCTCCCCAATCTGTAGATTAGAATCCTGGAGGAAATAGGACAATCTGATACAAATCCCAGTGAGCTGTTCCTTCAAGTAAGGATATTAAGTATCTTAGCCTAAAAGGGTACATGGTTGACATTCAAATAAAATAAGAGCAATATTCTTGATGGCTGGGGCACCATATATACACATCCTCTCATGATATGGCAGGTGATAGAAACACCCATATTTGATTTGCTAATTATAACATTGGGCAAAATTGAGACATTTTCTCATGTGAATTGAAAATATGCCTATTTCCCTGTCCTTCTACTTTCATCTTTCACATGTCATATTTTATTGTCTTCTGGGAGACCTTTTGATCTTTCAGAATAACATACGGGGAGACAACAGCAAAACAGGCTGCAAGGAGAAAGAAGTAGGAAAGCAATCAATAAGCAATCAATAAGTATACTCCCATAGAGTCCCACTTGTTATCTGAACTAATATGATGGATGGCAAACAGTGGTTGTGTATGTGCTGCCATTCTTCTACATGACACACATTGTGTTAAGCAATATTTTATTTAATAATTCTTAGTTGAACAACCCATCAAATTAGTGTTTTAAATGAATACATAATCATTACTTATATGACCAATTTCTAGTTTGTTTTCCTTTTCTCTGGTTAAGACATGATAGTAAATAGTTAATAAACAAATAGTTAATATTTGACAGCAACTGTAGCTCTTAAATTCTAGAAATTGAGCAATTTCTGACTTGATGTACTTTTTTATTTTGTGTAACTAGAATATGAGTATTATTAAATATGTTACTAAAAATAATGTTAAATATAAATGTATTTACTTCTAAAATGGCAGTACTATTCAGTCTTGAAAATTATTGGAACTAAAAAGTCAAGTCCAATAGATTCAAAAGGAAAACTTGTCTATTACACATACACATATTTACACATACAGTGTGTTTAGGAATCAACTTAATCTAGCATATTGATAAAAATGAAACTAATTATTGTCTACATAAATATTGAAAATGAAATATATTGACCTCAGTGGACTTACTTGTAAAAATGTGCATATAAATTTAGCATTAAAGAATTATTGCTCTTTTAGAATCTTCTGCATTTGTGTTTTAGGAAGACAAACTTCTATTAGAAAGTCAACTGATACTGGCAACAGCAGAACCTCTGTGTCTAGATCCATCAATTGCTGTTACCTGCACAGCAAACCAACTTTTGTATAATAAGCAAAAAATGAATACTCACCCAATGAAACGGTACTGGAAAATATTCATCTTTAGAGAATCTTTGCAAAAAATTGCTTTATGTTATACTGGGAAAAAAGTTGATTACATTCAAGTTAGATAACTTTTAAAACCTATACAATAACCTAGAATACTGAATGCAAATACATTTTAGGGAAAAAAACCTTTGGATTTGCAACTTTCGGTTTAGTCGTATCGAATTCTCTGGATTAGTCCCTGCAGTTTTCTTGTCAAGGTTTTTCAGTAGTCACTTGCCATTGCCCCTCTCTCTAGGCTGAGAGAGAAAGTGACTGGCCAAAAGAAAGTGATAGCTCATCCAGCTATCTTTGTGTCAAACTCATAACGACACATTGTTATCACATGGAATATTGCAACTTCTGCCCCTTCACTAAATGTGGGTGTGGTCAGCACATGATGTGGGCCGCGAGTTTGACACCCCTTGTCTAAAGCAAGACTAGAACTCATAGTCTCCTGGTTTCTAGTAGTGTCTTAACCACTACAGAAAAGGAATTGTAAATATAATATATCTACAAATTTAATATATATTTACAAAATTAAATACAAATATTTTACAAATTGAAGATATAAGCTTACAATTGACTTAATTTCCTTGATTTAAAAGGAATTGCACAGCAGCTTTGCAACTACATTATTAAATCATGATTTGTATATAATGCTTATAAATGCTTGTATAAATGTGTTCCAAAATATAAATTTTCTTTACATGATCCTTGCAATATCTTACAGATGTTTCAAGAAATATTCCAGGCCGTCTCTGAATTACCAGCAAGAGGTGTCTCAAAGTACCATTCCACCACAGTTCAAGCTATTTGATTATTTACAAAAAAGAAAGGAGAGGAGAGGAAGCCAACAGTATGATCTCAAAATTTCCAAAGCTGGAAATGTATGCTTATTTTAAGAAGCTTTTAAAATAATACAGTTGTTAAATGCATTGATCCTGATGACCATTTATATATGTTTGCCCTTCTTTTAGTGTGTTGATATGTGGAAACAGAACCCTTGCTATTTGACTGCACCATCTGAAATAGATGTAAGTTTACAGATTTACCAAGCTTTCCTTCTATCATCTAAGCTGGTGGAGGTGTTTCGGTGAAATCCTAAACCTGCTTGCTATTTTGTGACAATTTAATTTATTCTAATTAACCCATTGCCTAATTATGTAATTATTTAAAATGTTGAATATTTTTTTATTTTTAGAAATGAAGGATTCTTTTGATGATGTCAGTAAATTTGTTGTGAGAGTTTTTCTGGGAATGTTTTATCCTCCCTATTTCTAAAGATGAATGTCATTACAAGTAATTTTTAAAAATTCTCATTAGAGTTATATGTAATAAACTGGTTAATCCAGCATAGATAGTCTTTTGGGCTGAAAGGCCCAGCTAGAATAGGACTACATGTCTGTCTGGCTCCAGAGGAGATTGAACTATGTTGATTAGATTTCTTAAAATAACCAAAATGATACTATTTTTTAAAAAAATAACTATATTATTTAATAAAATGTATACCTTATTCAAGTGTTGCTTTTATTCACTTGCACTTTAATTTGGTTTTCTTATTTCTCAAGGTGGAAAAATATGCTAAAGTGGAAAAATCTATGAAACCTGATGACTCACAACCAAGTGTCTGGCCAATTCATGTGAGTAGTAGTAAATTTTTAATTTCCAAGAACTATTTTTTTAGAAGAAATGGAAATGCAATGTAATGAATAATTTGTTCATGATTGCATTTAGGTGACTAAAGAAAAATTCTACATATCATTTTCAATTATTCAGTAAAACAGAAAACTTGTGAATTCTTCAAATGGGCCACTTCTTAGCAATAGAATGTAATTGTGTATAAGCTGCTGTTGAGTGTGTGAATAAACCAGTTTATTGTGTTCAGAATTCTATTGCGTCTCAACTATAGGTATCGTACAGACAAAGTTCAGTTGTCGAACAGCGATAATTCCAATCTTTTGTAATTAATAAAATAAAATTTTATTTTCCATCTGCTCTGTCAAGAGTCACTCTCATCTCATTAGTCCATAAAACCTTTGAAAAATCTGTCTTCAGATATTTCTTGGCCCAGTCTTGCCGTTTCAGCTTATGTGTCTTGTTCAGTGGTGGTCAGATTTCAGCCTCCTTTACCTTGGCCATGTCTCTGAGCACTGAACACCTTGTATTTCTGTGCACTCCGGATAGGTTGCAGTTCTGAAATATGACAGCACTGGAGGATAATGGGTTCCTGGTAGCTTCAAATTTTTAGCAGTTAATGTGTGTCTTTTTTCTCAACATGTTTCTTGCGACCCTGTTCACTATTTGCAACAAAACATTTGATGGTTCTGTAATCATGTCCCAATATCTTAGCAATTTCAAGAGTGCTCATCCCCCTGAAAGACATTTTACAATTTTTGAGTTTTCAGAATCAGTTAAATTTCTTTTTTAGCCCATTTTGCCTGAGGAAAAGAAGCTGCCTAATAATTGTGCACACCTTGATATAGGGTGTTGATCTCCTTAGGCCATATACACACTCATTACACAAATATACATCACCTGATCTGCTTATATTCATTAAGCATTCAAGTTTATATAGTTTGGATGTGTAAAATATGCATATAAAGGATGATATGGTCAAAATGCTCACTTGCCTAATATGCATGTGGTGTAGATGGTACCTGGCTTAATAGTAGTAACTATGAGAGGGATCTTGAAGTACTAGTGGACAATCACTTAAATATGAGCCAACAATGTGCTACAGCTTGCAAAAAAGCCAACACAGTTCTGCGCTGCATTATAGGGTAGAATCAAGATCACGTATCACTTTATAATGCCTTGATAAGACTACCCTTGCAATACTGCATCCAGTTTTGGTTGCCACGATGTAAAAAAAACATGATGAGACTCTAGAAAGAGTGCAGAGAAGAGCAAGATGATTATGGAACTGGAGGCTAAACCATGAAGAACGGTTGCAGAAATTGGCTATGTCTAGTTTAATGAAAAGAAGGACTAGTGGTAACATGACTGCAGTGTTCCAATATCTCAGGGGTTGCCACAAAGAAGAGGGAGTTGAACAATTCTCCAAAGCATCTGAAGGCAGGACAAGAAGCAAAGGAAGGAAACTAATCAAGGAGAGAAATAACCTAGAACTAAGGAGAAATTTCCTGACAGTTAGAACAATTAATCAGTAGAACAACTTGCCTCCAGATGTTGTGAATACTCCAACACTGGAGGTTTTAAAGAAGAGATTGGACAACCATTTGTCTGAAATGTATACTGTAGGGTTTCCTGCCTGAGCAAAAGGTTGGACTAGAAGACCTCCAAGGTCGTTTCCAACTTTTTCATTCTGTTAAAAAAAGAGTAAGTTAACACCTGAATGGTAGTATTTTGAAATATTTGGCTGTGACTAACTGTCAGTTTGAATATTAGTGTTCTTGGCTAGTTAATTGTTTGTTGATAATTCTATATTGCCTAGAGCTATGAAGGTTAGTAGAAGGCACACGTTATTTAAAAAACAATACATTTATGGACAAATCAAAGATACAACTTTTTAATTTTAGTCATTATTAGTATAGAAACACTTATAATTATAAAAAGAATTAGTGTGCTGAAATTATTAACTTACCTTATATATAAGATGAAACTCCATCCAAGTAGCCACTCCTTACAAGTATTCAATTTGATAATCCAGCGGCATAGTGAGGATGGGTTTGTTAAGCAAGTTACTGGTAGAATTAAAATGAGAAAGAGCTAGATCAGGGGTGACAAACTCACATTGTTATGGCAGTGTCATGTGATGTATGGGGACTTTTTCCCTTTTCGCTAAACCAGATGTGGATGGGGCCAGCATGTGACACATCTGGCCCATGGGTCAGGAGTTTGACAGCCTGATCTATACTAATTTAACATTTGAACTTCAGCAGAAGAAACAACTGTCTTCTCTGTCGAAATGTAAGGATTGCACTACCCCAGACAGAACCCATGTATAATCTGGGGGTCCTCCAGGACTCATGGCTGTTGCTCAAAGAGCAGTTGGCAACTATGACTAGGAGACCCTTTGCTGAACATCATGTTATGCACCAGTTATGCCTTTTCCTATATAGGGAGACTCTCTGTTTGGTTACTTATGCCCTGGTGATCTCCCATTTGGACTACTGTAATGTGCTCTACCTGGAGCCATTTTTAAAAAGTATTTGGAAGGTTCAGTTGGTTTAAACCTCATGGTTTTGTATAAGTCTAGATTTGTACATGAGTCATCTCTTTTGAGGGAACTACAATCATTGTTGATTTGCTTCCAAGTTCAATTCAAGATCCTGGTTGTCACCAGAAGAGAGAGAGCTCACGTCGTGACAATACGATGTGCATTCCTGGAGCTTCAAGATCGCAGTCGATATTTCTGCCACTGGGCAGTCCTTTTAGACCTAAACTGTCCCGAAGAGACGGTTATAGAGAAGAGTACATCCTGCTGATCTCAGGGACATCGCAAAGTCTCTGATTGATCCAGGAGAAGCTCTTTTTCCTGATGACAGAAACCCAGCCCTGAAGCTGCTGAAGTTGGGACAGCTCTGGAACAGAAAGAAAATGGAAGAGAATAGTGTGTCGGATTGGTGAGGAAATTTTATTATTAGAAAAGAGACTATCCAAAGAAAATTAAAACTAAATTAAAATTGAAAACAAAAGAAAACAAGTGGCGAAATTAAGCTACATTAAACTTAGTGTGTTATCCTTTTTTTTAATTCTCTTTTTACGAAAGGAAGTTTTGCAAATGTTTCCTATTTTTTAAATTGGAAGGCTCAATTTTTCTTCTACTTTTTATTTTTTACTTTTTCTATATATACTTGTGGATTAAAAATTTCTTCCTTTTCTACAACGTTTGAGTGGATTGTTTTTTTTTTATTAAGAATTTTTCTCCGTAAGTCTGCTATTTAAAAGGGCTGCAATAGCAGAGAGAGAGAAAAGTAACACTGCCACTTTAAGGCTCGAGGCTGAATCATTGTATTTTCTTTCTGCTCTTTGATCTTCGGAGCTCTTTTCAGTTTGTTTATTGAGAGTGATAGTGGAAAGAGCATGGTTTGTTTATACAGCTGCTGTTTCGGAGTTTTTGCAGTAAAGGCAAAGTTTTGACTTGAAAGATTATAATGAACTTGTTTGGAATACAATAAAAGCCTCAAATGCTATAGTGGTAGTGTTTATAAGTTGGAAGGATGGTGCAACATGAAAAAGAAACATTAATATTGCAAATGATTATGTTTAAAATTCAAAAGATATTAATAATAACAGAGAAAATTGAGATGAGAATGGATGACACAGAACAAAGAACAACAAAAAGAGATGGAAAAATTGAGAATATTTATCAAAAGAAGAAAGTTGAGGACAGAGTTCCAAAAATTGAAGGAAAAAAGGAACAAAGAGATAAGAAAAGTGTGGATACTGACAGCATACTGAGTGTGGTTGGAAATAGTAAGAGTGGACTATGGAAAGGGGAGATAGGTGGACTGGAATTCTACCTCAGACCTCAAAGTACAGAAGAAGAAGAAAGAGAAAATTTGATGGAAGTAAGGAGAAAAATCTTGACTGAAACATCGGTGATAACCAAAGATAAGTTGATGAAAGGAACAGATGGAGGTTTCGAGTGCTCATAAGATATACAATGAGCAACAAGCTGCGAAAAGAAGTCCATAAAAGACCCACTAAGAAAACAACCAGAATATTAATTCCACAAATGACACGAGATATAAAACTGCACTACTACTGGAAATAAACAGGTTGATGTAGTGAAAGTTTATAATAAAAATTAAGTCAAACTTAGTTAAATTTAGAGTATTATATATAGTCATATAAATGAGTAATATTAGTAATAATACATATATTGGTACTAGGTTGAGGATATGAAATTTTATGCAAACTGCAAATGAGGACTACGAGAGGAGACTTAAAAGTATTTGTTATTAAATATAATCAATTTTTATTTATAATATGTTAGAAAGATGAAATGTTATTGAATGGAATGCTATTATATAGTTTTACCTCAAATTTAGGATATTTCATACAAAAGGATGTAAAAGCAATTTATAGTCAAATGAATGTTTAATAATTATAATAATTTATTATATAATATACTGGATTGAGGATATGATAATTTGTTTGAAATGAGTTGATAATTTGTGATCTTACATACATTTGAAAGTGAGGACTATGGAAGTGATGCACAAAAACTTTACAACCAAATGACATGCTGTATGTGATTGAAGAAGGTTCTGTGTGCTATTTGTTGTCTGTTTTTGTCTGTCCAAAAAAGAAAAATATTCTTTTTTTAAAAAAAAAAAAAAGAAATGATATACAAAGATTTTTGCGTTTGCGAAAATACCACCCCAAGAAAATAGAAATTAAGAGCTGGAAGAGACATCTGCAGCAATAGAAAAAGAAAGCAAGACAGGAAAAGGAGGGAAGGAAGAGAAGAGAGGAGGAGAGGAAGATGGAAGGGGTAAGCAGAGAAGGAGAGAGGGTAAGAAGGGGAAAAGGTAGAGAGAAGTAGGGGAGACGTAAGGGAAGAAGGAAGGGAAAGGAGAGGAGGAAAGAAGAAAGTAGAGAAGGGAGAGAGGGAGAGATAGGAAGAGGAGATGAGAAGAAGAGGAGGGAAGGAAGATAGTGAGGAGAGTTTAGGAAGGGGAAGAGGAAGAGAGGAGGAGGGGAGAGGTAAGGGAAGAAGGAAGGGAAAAGAGGAAGGACGGAAGTAGAGAAGGGAGGGAGGGAGAAAAGGAAAGGAGAAGAAGTGGGTGTCAAAATAGGTGAGGGATGGTAAACAAAACAACTCGAATGGAATATTACAATTCTATAAATGGAATGACAAATGTATTAGAATTATGAATGTAAAAAAAAAGAATAATTATGTGAATGTACATATAGAGAACAAAAAAATAAAAAAACTTCATTTATACATAAAAAAGATCCTGGTTGTCACCTTTAAAGTGCTACGTAGTGTGGGGTAAGGTTATCTTGGAGGAGGGCATAAGAGGTTACACACATAATAGGATGTTGGATTTAGTTTTTTACATAGCCCAGTAATCTTATTGATTACCAAATGAAAGATATCCAAAACAGTGGTGGGTTGCTGTTACCGTCGCTACCGGTACGCTGATCGCGGTCTATTTGTACACATGCCTGCAATCCACTGCCCCTGCGACAACCAGCTGCTTGTTGGGGCTCATGCAGGCACTGCACATTGTGCGCGCATGCGCAATGTGCCTTTTGGCATAAATACAGGTATAGCCCGCCGATGGGCCAAACAAGCCACCGTACTGGTATGCTCTCCAGGCCACTACTGGTACGGCCGTACCGGTCCGAACCAGCAGCAACCCACCACTGATCCAAACAAAAGAATTTATGAAGACTCTTGTATTCTCAAGACTTCCAAAGGTTGCTGTTCTCTGTACAACTGTATAACAAGCTAAGCACATCATAAATATGTTGTTTAATAGTTATAAGTGTTTTTTCTATTTCATAGGAAATAAAAGATGATTATGTCTTTGAATGTGAAAGTGGCAATCATTTTCAGAAGACAAAATTGACAATTTTTCAGTCCCTTGGAAATCCATTGTACTATGGTAAAATACAAACTCTTAAAAATGATGAGGATAATGAAAGTCCATCACAGTGAGTAAATCTTTCAGTTTTAGAAAAAAGCATTGATGTTAATTTTACACCATTTTTGCTAATATGAGCCAAAAGAACTTTACATGTCTAGCAGGGTAAAGAAAGGGCTTCTAAAATGTAGTGTGTCCTTTATTGCTATGCAAATTATTGAAAAAAGTCTTTATAAATCTAGTGTTTGAACATAATAATATAGTTTGTGTATGAATACCAATAAAATATGTGATTAGCTGAATGAACTTTGGTCTCACATACTGCCTTCCAGAATGAAGATTGCTTCCATTTCATTAAATCACCCCTGCAGTAAAGCAGGGGTGGGTATCTTTTTCACCTTGTGGATCATAACAGATGAGATGTTGTGTACATGCATGTCTATATACATGCCAGCATTTGCATTTATATAGTATCAGAGAATAGTGGAATTACAGAGTTGGAAGGAATCATTTAAGTCGCCAAGCTCAACTATCACATCAGTACTGAAATCCAATTCAAAGTTGCACAGACCGATGTCTGCCTTGAACATATGCATACATTTGGATTTCACCATCTTCCTGATTAATTCATTCCATGATTGAACAGCACTTACTATTATGGCCCTCTTTCCAGTGTTGAATTGGAATCTGCTTTCCAGTAACTAAAATCCATTGTTCCTTATGTAGGACTCTGGAACAAGAAACAGCAGGTCTTAACCACCTTCTTCTGGATAATTTGAAGAATGCTCACATACTTCCATCTCCGTCATTTTGATTCAAGCCTAAAAATATCCAACTTCTTCAGTCTTGCTTTATAGACCTTTTTTTCCAGTTCCCTGATAACTTTTGTTGCCAAACTTTTTCTGTTTGTTTGGAATGTTTTTAAATATGGTGTCTAGAACTGAACGCAGCACTTGAGGTTGGGTTTCAGCTGATAGAATACTAGTGGCTCTCATTTAGAGATTAATTGGTTCTGGAACTTGGTCATTAAGCAAAATGGGTAGCCGCAGTAAATAAACATTTGATACAGAGTGAAAAACACTGTAAAGATCACTAGTTGTTGCAATCACATTCAGATACATTAATGTACATGTCCTTTGCCTAACACTTTCTTTCCCCTTTTGCTCCCCTGAAGAACAGGTTGCTTAAATAAGCTATTTTTTCCTATGCTCCTTTTTCCACAGCTCAGTGCTTCAAGCTTCAAAAATGCTAACCCTTACCAAGCTTAGCTCTGTTACCTTAATTAGTTGTTTAGTACCGTCCAACTCCCTGGCACTGCTGCCTGAAACTGACCAGACCTTAATCAATTTTAAAATTGTATGTGCCCTTTGTGTAGTTAATCTTATTATATCAGGTTTGAAGTCAATTATTGTTCAATACTTTTTCACAAGTGAAGTTACCAAACCATTTGGTTTTTATGTCTCAAATTGAGAACTTTGCAGCTGCTTCTGTTATATATTATTCTGTTCCTTTCATCCTATCAAAATAGTTTTGAATTTTACTTTGCCTTCTGTGATATTGGATACTCCATCCAATAAGTCCTCAACACATTTTATGAGCATTTCCTCCACTTCTTCACCCAAAAATGAGCGTAAAGGATCCAGATTTAATTTGAATTTATTTCATTTGATGTCTCTTTCCACTTTGATGGGCCATTGATGAAGCCTGAGAAATCTTACTCAGAATACACTCAGTTGGCCACCCTTATCTAGTTTGCAAAATAGCACTGCTAAATGCTTTGTTGAAGTCAACATCTATTATGTCAACAGCATCATCATAATTTATAAAGGAAGTTATTTTTTTAATGATGTAATATTACCTCATTAATTCTTGATATATCCAGGCTGATTTCTAGTAATCACAGCATGTTTTTAACAGGCTTACAAAACAATGTCCTTATGGTTTCCTCTAGAATCTTGCCATAATATATTTACGTCAGATTGACTGTAGTTTGCCCCCTCTTTTAAGAGAGAGACAATGTTTGCATTCTTCCAGTGATTTCATATTTACCCCTTCTTCAGGATTTCTTAGAAATAATGACAGAACATTAATTCTTCTAGAATCTGAAGATTTAAATTCAGTCAATATAAATTCCCAACCACGTTTCTATCAGTCTCAGATTTCAGCTCTGCCTCTTCATCCTGCCATTATTCACATACCCTTGAAGGTGCTTTTTGTTGGGTGGAACCAACAAATCAAAATAGCAGCTGAGTAAACTCTGCCTTTTCTTCACTATTTGTTAGCATTTTGCTGTCTTCATTGAGCAGGTGATAGTACTAATTCTTTTAATTTGAATATACATACCTACAACAATTCTTTTTTTGGTATTTACTGTTCTTACCTTAACTCATTCTTAATTTTCACTTTCCTGACATCATGTGGGTTCTGGGTTACCTGTCCTGACTCTTACTTTGTGATCAGGCTTCTTTTCATTTTCAGTTTGTGTGCCTGGTGCGTTTTCAAATCTTCAGTAATATTTTAGCTGCAATTTCATGTAGGCTGATAGGAATAAAATAGATTTAATAGTTTTAATGTTGTCAGATCAGACTTTTATCTAACCATAATGGCTATATGAGCCAGTTTTGGTGTACTAGTTAAGACATGAAGTTAGAAGTTGTGCTTAGATATGGCCTATAGGCTAATCAATAAAGCTATAATCTAAGTTAGAAAGCAGGAGACTGTATGTTCAAGCCCCACCTTAACCATGAAAGCCAGCTGGGTGACTTGGGCCTGTCACTATCTCAGACAGCACACCTCTAAGGATTGTTGTTGGGAAAATAGGAAGGTGGGTTGAATATGTTTGCCACCTTGAGTTATTTCTAAAATAATAAAGGCAGGATAGAAATAAATAAATAAAATATATAGGTTATCCTCAATTTATGACCATTCTGCAACCATTCAAAATAAAACAAGGTATTTACAATTCATGCCCAAAGTTACAGCCATTGGAGTCCCCCTATGATTGCATGATCAAAATTTGAGGGCTTGGCAGCCTGCCCACACTTTTGACCATAGGGAGGGGCTGCAATGCACCACCCACTTGCGTATTTGCCCTGCCTTGTTGAGCAGCAAGTAAAGCCAAAGCTTTAGCCACAAAAACTTTGCAAAAAAGGCAGGAAATGTTGAGTCCTAAAAGGAGTCAAGCAAACATCCAAGGAACAAAAGAGAGAAGCTTGCTTACTAGCGGAAAGCAGAACAAAGCAAAATGAAGTAAGAAAAAACAACCCAGCAGCAGGAGAAGAGCCCAACTAGATGAGGGTCGGAGCACTGCATTCCAGTGCCACAAAGGCTTCCAAACAAGTCTATAATAATAATAAATAATAATATATTTATTTCTTAGCCGCACCCTCTCCCGAAGGACTCGGGGCGGCGTACAACGAAACATACGAAATAAATATGTAAACAAAACAAACATATAGCAAAGACATACACTGAAACATACACAAGGAGGAGGTCGATTGATAAAAACAATTAAAATACAGTATATAAAACCCCTAGAAATTAAATATAATTAAAATACCCAGTTAAAAACCCGTCAGGAGCGATATGGTTAGATCAAAGTTGAGCCAGGCCAGCTGCTTGGAATAGGTGGGTCTTAAGCTTAATACGGAAGGAGCGGAGGTCAGAGGTATTCCTAATATCCGGAGGGAGGTCATTCCTATATGCTTGGCTGTAGTGAAATCCTGATGTTTGAAACTTAGTGATCTATCCATTGGTGGCATTTTGTAAAATATGAAGAAGTCCTGTTTATGGGCTAGGCCTCTGCCCCAATCAGCTGACAGTTGAGACTGCAGATTTTTCCTAGCTCTTGCTAGACTTTGGGGAAACAAGCCCACTGCATGCAAAGATGGCAGCTCTACAACCAGTTTCCCAAAATCATCTCCTTGCTTTTCTTCCTCAAACTCACTTTTTTTCCCCAATAAAGAAAATAGAAAAAAAGCTGAGCGGGGAAAGCTTGTGGATTTTTCTTACCCTCCCAATTAGATCTTGAAACGAAACTCTCCACCTCTGTCCTCTAATCTTGATCTCCTTTAACCACTTTACCGCGTGCCTGGAAAGGAAGTGACAAAATCTGCAAGTTACTTACCGTGATAAGTGATTGGCAGGCTAAAGAATAGAGGAAAAGGTTTTAATTTTTTTTAAAGGAGGGGAGGAGTATAAAGGAACCAAAGAAACCCTTCTGGGGGGTTGTTTGTGTGGAGAAGTGGAGAAAAATACTTTGCAAGGCTACTAAGAACTCAACACATGAAGCAAACTGTCTCAGCAGAAGCTGAGTCCTAAAGCGAGTCAGACAACAGCAAAAAGCTTTCCAAGGAACATTTCCAAGCCTTTTGCTGCTTGCCTGACTCCCTTTACAAACCAGCTTATTCTGTGACTGTTTGCTGCTTGTGCTGAGTCATCCTTAACTTTGGAAACAAACTTCCAGGCAAAGGACCATCAGAAGGATTTTCTTTGCTTCCTTTATCAGCTGGGCTGTTTTTGGCTTTGCAAAGCTTTTTTACTGCTTGATTGGCTCTTTTTTGGACTCAGCTGGGTGAGTCCCAAGGCACCCCATGCTCCGCTTAACACCTGGTGCTTAACAACCTCATCAGGGAGAGCAGGGAGTAGGCATCATTAAAGCCATTGCACTTAACAGCCTTCATCACTTATGACAGTAATGGGAGGTCAAAGTCAAAGACTACCTATACTATGATTTCTGAAAGTATCCACCGTATACATTTCTGAAAATTGCAGCTATATTTTTATAAGACACTATTATCTGGTAAAGTCTTTTTTAGCCCTCCTGTATTTCCACCCTTTGGCAGAACAGGAACTTTCCACACATCATTGCTATGTATGTTCAATTGAAAAGGCAGACCTTAATAAATAAAGTCAGGATGGATGGTGCATAGCAGAAACAAGTTCATGGTGAAGGGAATAGTAGAAGTATCAATGGAAATATTTGGAAAATATTTGTTTGGCAAAAATAATTTAAGGAATGGGGTGACTATCGTCCAGGTTTTTGGGCATAAAAGTGTAAAAAGAATCCTGTTGAATCAAACCACATTTAGTCCAGCATCCTTTTCCATGCTTTGTAATAGTTCATATATTTAGTTTGAGGGAAAGAGAAAGAATTAGCCAGTGAGCTATCAGAGATTAAATACTGCTTGAAGTTGGGTTTTCGTGTTAAGCAAACTTCAGGTATGTTCAGCTCAGTTGATGTGACATATATAATCTATATTGTATATTTATTTAATTTTAATTAGTGTATTATATTGTTTACAGTTTTCTTATTGGCTCAAAGTCGGAAGCAGAAAGGTAAGTACCTGATTACTATTTGCATGATTCTACAGGTAGCTGGGTTTGCTCTTGCAAAAACTCCTCAGATTGGCCTTATGTTTTCTTTGTTCTTTTTCTTGGAAATGAAGTTTGTCTTAAACCCTATGATCTTTGCCTAGAATATACCTTTTTCACCCATCAAATGCATATATTGTCAGAATAGGATAGTGTTAACACCAAGTATTGGGGTGTAAAGTTAGGATGTTGTCCACTTGTGTGGCATGGAATGTTTTGCAGAAAATTTAAGAAAAGAACTGCAGTGTAGTTCTAAAAGATAGGTATAATCCTTTGTATTTATTGTTTAAATTGCACATTCTGTATTTCAAAGTATCTAATTTCTTCCTTAATTACTTTCTTTTGTTATCCATGCTTCTCTTGTCATTATATACTATAATTACAACAGAAACTCGGGAACTGTTCTTGGAATCTACTCAAACTTTAAACTCAGAATAAAGAAAAGTGCTGAATTAAAATTTGTTTCTAAAATATGATTGTGTAGAAGAGTAGAATATCTTCCATAGGGAATACTTTTAGTAAGCTTAAATACACTGTTTTCATTCAGTACCTTATGAATGTATATAAATTAATAGTCAGTAGAAATATAAAAATAAGCAGGTCTCTGCTATTGTTCATTATCTAGATAGAAATTCTGCAATTTCATGAAAGACATGTTCATTTCATGTTATAGAGTAGTCAACCAATACCAGGAGCTGGTTCAAAATGAAGCTAAATGTCCTGTGAAGATTTTTCATAACTCAAGTGGATCAATCCATGTCAGTCAACTTTCTCCTGGGAAAGAACTAGAAGTAAGTCATTTTTAACTATTAGAGGATAACTTTGTACTCTCAAAAATATCACAGTTTCATTTAAGCCCTGTCTAAAAAACACGCAAATTCATTTTTTATTAGTGACTTAATTACATGACTTTCACCTATTCATTCTTTATAGATAAATTGCATTATTATCATCTGGTGCTAGAATGTAACAAATTAAGAACTTGTTATCAACTAAATCATAATACCACTTGAATAAGGCTCTATAATGCTTTACAGCACTCTTTGGAGCAGTTTACAGTGTCAGCATATTGCCACCAACAATGTGGGTCCTCGTTTTACTCACCTCGGAAGGACTGAGCTATGGTGGCACAGTGGCTAGAAATGCAGGCTGACTTTGACAACTGCTAACAGTTTGATACTCACCAGCTGAAGGCTGACTTCCATCCTTCCAAGATCGATAAAATGAGGACCCAGATTGTTAGGGGAAATATGCTGACTGTAAACTGCTTAGAGAGTGCTATAAAACACTATGAAGTGTATATAAATCTAAGTCCGTGGAGAACAGACAAGGAGCCACATTCCAACAATGCTGTTTATTCAAGATAAGAGCAGACTATAAACCAACTTCAGTTTCCAGCCAACAGCTCCTTTTAAGGGTAGCTCTCAGCCAATTAACCAATAACTTTAACATACATCCTGCACTTGCCCGGCAGTAAGAAATGCCTCTGCTTGCGTCTGCGTGGACATAACACCCCTTCCCACCCGCAGGATGTTCCATTAATTTTGTACTACACAAAGATAATCATCCAGATAGATTGGTCTTCGACAGCTTCGTGTTGACTTGCAGCTCTCCTGTATTTCTATTGGGCTCCCACCTGTTAACTGCATCCTTGACGTTTCTTCAACTACATCACATGGATTGCTAATGCCTCCAACTGGACATATCACTTTGCTCAGATGAAGAAGAGTGAGAGGGACTCTGTGGCAGTGGGCTTTCAATAACAGGTGTTTCATTCTGCACTGGACTCGGCCCTTCTGATACCATTTCACTGTATTGTCATCCCTCTCGCTCTTCTGGATCCCCACCCTGGTTTGCTTTTTCCAGCTCCCTAGCACCTGTCCCCACCGCACGGCTCCGAAGCTGGTCAATATGTCGGTGCCACTGTCATCCATCCTCGAGCTCCACCTGATATGAACGGGGACCCATGACTTCTGTGATATGTGCGGGCACCCATAGAGGTTGACCGGTATAATTTCGGGCATATACTTGGTCATCTTGCTCAAATGTTCTGACCGTATTTTCCCAGTCTGAAAGAGTTTCAATCGAATAATCTGGGTGTATTATATCTAAATTGGTTCTCAAGCGGCGACCCATAAGTAATTCGGCTGGGCTTCTACCAGTGGCTACACAAGGAGTGACGTGTTAGTTGAACAAATACTCAATAAGTTTCTCATGATAGTCCCCATGGCCTATCCGAGTCAATGCCTCTTTTTTCGTTCGCACCATTCATTTCACCTGCCCATTATTTGTGGGGTGAAATGGCATGACAAGGGAGTGACACATTCCTTGATTTGCTAGGAATACCTCGAATGTAGTTGTCCTAAATTGAGGCCCATTGTCCAATACCAACGCGTCCAGCAACCCATGTGTTACAAACATTTTGTTTAGTACCCTGGTAACAGCGTCCGTCGTAGTTGACCTCATCATGGCCACCTCCAGCCATTTGGAATATGCATCGCCAAGAATTAGAAAAGACATTCCATTTATTGGCCCTGCAAAATTGATGTGAATTCTAGGCCACGGGCCTTTCAGTGTTTCCCAGTCCCATGTTGGCGCTGAAGGAGGTGCCGGTCTCCATTCCTGGCATGCTTGGCACAACACTACCCACTCCGCGATACCTATATCTATATTTGGCCACCACAGATAGCTACAAGCCAATGCCTTCATCCTTACAATCCCGGGATGGCCTTCAGGTACAGTCTCTAGCAGTGATTTCTTTAGCCTTGAGGGTATCACTACTCGGTTCCCCCACAACAGGAAATGCTTTTGCACAGATGGTTCTTACTTCCTTGCCTGGAATGGGTTAAACTCTACACTTCCTGTCTCTTTAGGCCACCCCTCACATCCAGTTTAATATTTGCATGATCATTTGATCTTTTCTTGACTGGTTTGCCACTTCCGCAGCTGTAACCAGATTGGATGGCATAGTCTCTCAGCAATACCGATACTGCTGGAGCTGGATCCTCCACTAGATTTGGTAGTGGACAACGGCTTAGGCCGTCAGCATGGCCCAGTTCCATGGCAGGTTAATGTATAAGTCGATAGTTATATGCTGCTAAAAACTCCGTCCAGCGCATCATCCTTGGGGACAGGATCTGCAGTGTTTGCCGGTCCCCTGCAATTAATCCCAGCAGTGGCTTATGATCTGTTACTAAATGAAATTTCTTTCCATAAACATATTCATGGAATCTCTTAGTACCGGCTACCGTAATCAACGCCTCTTTATCAAATTGGCTGTAGTTCCTCTCAGTTGATGATAACGTCCTGGAAAAGAATGCTGTTGGAGCTTCATGATTGTCTGGAAAGTGATGACTTAAAACTCCCCTAATTCCAAATGGGGATGCATCACACGTCAAGACTAATGGCAGGCGTTCATTATATTGGACTAGGACACTGTCCGAGGAAATTAATTTCTTCACCCCCACAAATGCGGCCACTTCTCTGTGCCCCCAAACCCACGGCGCCTTTTTTCCTAACAGCTGATGTGGTGGTTCGGCCACAGATGTCTTCTGTCTCAAAAACATACTATAGAAATTGAGGAGTCCCAAGAAGGTCTGGAGTTCCATCTTATTCTTTGGTGTTGGTGCAGCATGTATTGCTTGTACTTTCTCTTTGGTAGGGTGCAATCCAGATGCATCAACCAAATAACCCAGAAACTCAACTAGATTTACTGCTACTTTATACTTTTCTTCCTTTACCTTTAGCCCAGCCACTTGGAATCTTTGTAACACTAGTCATAGTCATTCAAATAGTTCAGGTTTACTGGCAGCGGATATGAGCACATCATCGAAGTAGGGGACAATCCCAGGGATGCCCTGTAACAACTGTTCCATCAGACTTTGGAACAAACCCAGAGCCATGCTTACCCCAAACTGTAAGTGACGACAACGGAATGCCCCCAATGCATTATAATAGTTTGGGCTTCAGCAGTGGCCTCGTCACTGTTGAAGCCCAACTGTTGGTAAGCTTAGGCCAGATCTAACTTTGCGAAGATCTTAACTCCCCACCCCCACCCCAGCGAATGTAACAAGTGCTGCACCACCAGTAATGGATATGCATTCTGTTGAAGACCCCTATTTAGAATACATTTATAATCCGCACAAATCCAGACCGACCCATCTGGTTTCACTGGCATCACGATAGGGGTTTCCCATTTGGTGTGGTCTATCAGTTCCCGTATGCCTTGTTGAATCAATCTATCCAGTTGTTCGTCAGCCTTGGGCTTTAATGCAAATGGCACCCTTCTTGGTTTCATTCTTATATTGGTGCCACTTTAGAGTCCAAACTGAAGGGTATCAGGGTACCTCTATATTCTCCCAACCTCCTGTCGAACATGTCAGTGAACTCTTTACTCAACTCTCTGATGGTCTCCCCCAGGATTTTGTGAACCCCAGTAATCCCTAACCCCAAAGCCACAAATCAATCTAGTTCCAGGACGTTAGGCAGTGAACCTTTTGAACAACCAATTTACGTGGCCCGCAGAAATCTTTATATTCTATGTGGAACGTTCCACTTCCTTTGATGGGGATGTTATTTCCCTGATAATCTCTCAAACGGATACAGCTTCATGTAAGCTTCCGCTTGGCTCTGTGTGGCACTGATCTTTGTAGGGTCTGCCAGGATACAATTGTTCTTGATGACCCTGTATCCACTTCCATCTGGCAGGGTGATCCCGCAATACGGATGGTAATGTAAATTTTACTACTTCCTGGAATCCCGGTTTGATTGCTCACCCTCTCTAAATGACAGGTATCCGTATTAATAGTAAAACACTCGTCCTCTGGGGTTCTCAGTCTCAGCGGGCCTGGCTTCCCCTCAACGTTACAACTTGGCGTCTGTTCTATTGAGGTGGCAGGCAATGCAGCATGGCAAACTTGCGCTAGATAACCCTTCATCCCACACCATCTGCAAATGGTATTTTTATGGCGACATGTAGTTCTCGGGTGGTTTCCGCTGCAACCTATGCACCATCCTCTCTCCATCATGGCTCAGTCTTTTAACGACTTCAGAAAACAAGTTCATATTCAATTTTTGATAAAAATACAAATATGACAATCTGCATCTTAACTCATTTAATATTATCAGATCCATTATTAAATGATTCAGAATTGAATTAATTGCATAGAATTAAGCTTTTTAAAAATATTCTGGGAGATCACTCAGTATGGATCTGAACTCTAGGCTCAGGGCTCAAAATTTAAATGATGATAAAATGTGAGATGAAAGTGTTTTGTAGTATTAAAAATAATTATAAAAAAGTGAGCTCTTTTTAGGAATATAATAAAGAGCTCAGGAAAACTCTACTAATAATGTTTATTCCCATTCCTGAGAAAATACAAATACGCTAATTTTGACTTGCATTATCAGTTTCCATATTGTTTGTTAGTATTACCTCTGTAAATTTATTCTGACTCCAAGGATGTATGCTTGCTTTTAGCAGACTGAGGGTATGGCAGGTTATATTCAGTCTTCAGTGTTGGGAAAAGGTGTGAAACACAGACCACCTCCCATCAAGCTACCGTCAAGTTCAGCAAGCAGTTCTTCAGGTAAATATCATTTCAAAGCACTTTCCTTTGCGTTGAGAAGATATGTGTGGAATAAATTTTGCTTTACTTGTTTAGATTTGTTAGTGAATCTTTTAGGGAATGTGAACATATATTTGTAATCTTATTGATAAGAAAAGTATGGGCAATTGCAAGGAAGTTACTCAGAACACACTCCCCTTGCATAATAATAATATCCTGTCACTCACCTGATAGATGAGCAGTCTGGAAACTAGGAAAGTAGGACTTCATAACAGCCTTCCAGAGAGCTGTGGCAGACAATTTCTCACAGCAGTAACATTGCTTAGAAGGAGGGGGGAAAGACATTCAGTTTCCTTCCAGTAGGGATAGTGAAACTGCAATCTAAAGAAGTTACTTATGTTCCAAACAAGTGCAAAAAAGTGAGGCGGTCTGCATCCTTTTTATAAGCAAATATTGGACTGCATAACTAATATGTACTGTAGAAAAACGGGGGAAACAACTTTAGAAAATGAAATACTCTTTCTGATGTTGGTTCACAGAACAAATCCATCTATTAATTATGCTTTTCAGGTAATATTTTTAGTCCACAGCAGTCAAGCAGTCATCTCAAATCCCCAACTCCTCCTCCTCCTCCTCCTCCTTCTGCTCTTCCTCCTCCTAAGCCTCCCTGTGTATCTCGGAAGCAGTCTCTGGATCTGAACCAATTGAGCATGCTTTCTTCGGCTTCTGTGTCTCCTGCAAGTGCTTCACAAAGTGAGTCCCGTCCTAAATTCTCCATTAAATCTTCATAGGCATCTTATGATAAACTTCCTAACCAGCTGATCTGGAGAAACTAAATATCACCTGTCCTAAATTGTGTATTAATTGTGCAGCACAAAGCAGGCCTCTTGTTCACTGTATGTACTTTGTTTGCTGTAACTGTATTTGGTTCTTCTGTATAATTATATATGTATGCACCCTCTGTGTATACGTTTTGACTCATTTTATGCAACTAACTTAGGTCTGTCTTTCATACAGCCTGATAATTAATGTAATCATAGAAGTTTCCAAAATACATATCTTTTTTCACTAATATGTCAACAGTAGCTCATTAAGACCAATTTTAATTTGCATATTTTAAGAAAGTAAAACTATTTGAATGTTATCAATTATGGTGTAATTGTATCTATATGTGTATATAACATGATCAAGTCCCAATATGGTAATAAAATAAAGTTTATAAGTTGATTTTTTAAAAACACTCCTATACTGTTTTACAAATCATTGCTGATATCAAAATCATTACAAATCAAAAATATAAGAATAGTTTCAGGATATTAGTGCAATCTCTTAAATATCTTCAGAACTGTTAGCTGGTTTGGATTTTTCAGCAGCATCAATTCGATAAATCACACAATAAAAATAACAACTGTGGGTTTTTAACCACCCTTTGAAATATATGGGAGGTGTGGAGGGATCCCTTAGAACAGGGCTGTCAAACTCGTGGCCCGCGGGCTGGATGTGTCACGTGCTGGCCACGCCCATGCCCAGTTTAGCAAAGGGGGGGAAGTCACGTGATGTCACGAGTTTGACACCCCTGCCTTAGAGTATCTTTTAGACATTTGTCTATTCAGTTCTTTGTCTGCCACATAATGTAGTCCTGTGATTTGCATGTTGCATAATCTAAATTTGTCAGAAGGGGGCTTAACAAATGTCATTTTTATGCCTTCCAGTTTTGCACAAAGAAACATAAAAGGAGCTTTGATCAGTATTCCCAACTATTTAATTCACCTAATTTTCATTCCACTCCTTATATGTTGCTGCTAAATCCCAGGGACTAGATTGGAAGTCAAAATAGTTTCCTGGAAGAAGGCAATGTCAAGAAAATTACATTGGCATGTCCACATATTCATGAGGAACCAAACTCAACTTGTAGGAGGGTTCTTTTTTCTAGATGTGTAAGTGTTGTAGTATACTTGGTCCCCAGCTTTTAGACATTCACATTTTTTTCTTTTCTTTCTGCAAAACATGAATGCTTAAAAAAAATAGCTTTAGAACTTTTAGATTGTTTTAATTCCATTGATATTATTGCTTCATGCCAATTTTACATTTTAAATGCAATCATTGATCGTTGCTTTCTTTCTGTCTGCAAGTTAAGGAAACCAGTGATGGATAATTATTTGTATTTTCTTTTTCAATGTCCAGATTTTTATTCAAGCTGCTTTTCTAATGTTACATGATTGTGCAGATGTTAGAAGATTTACATGTTACAATGTTAGATGACTCATTTATTGTTTATAGCATTTTAATACTTTAAATACTGAAATTGACATGAGATAATTAATAGCAGAGGAGTGATGTAAATGTGTCAACAATGTTAGAATGATTTAATGGAATAAATAGAACTGAAGTTGGAGATTAAGCATAGTGATATTTTTGTCCATTGGCTTCATGCATCAGAAACAGCAATTATTAACAGAATTGGCTGGGCTGGTGGTGGTGTTTTAAAGTGGAGTAAGATATCAAGCTAAGTAAGAGTCCACTAACCTTAGTTTTAAAAAAGGACTGGCCTTTTATAACAAACGAGTGCTTTTTATTTTTCTCAATGAGCAG
Organism: Natrix helvetica; assembly: GCF_964273705.1. Classification (NCBI taxonomy): domain Eukaryota; kingdom Metazoa; phylum Chordata; class Lepidosauria; order Squamata; family Natricidae; genus Natrix; species Natrix helvetica. The sequence continues at coordinate 114,623,491 of NC_138552.1, read as the reverse complement.
GGTCTGGAACTCCTAAGCCAACTACTCCTACTCCAACCAACACCCTTTCATCGACCCCACACCCTGCTGATGCTCAGAGCTCAACTCTGATTACCCATTCTGCTACCCTTACTCCCCAAGATTCAGGCTTCACCCCTCAGCCCACTTTGCTTACCCCGTTTGCTCAACAGCAAATGTCTTTGGGCCAGGCATTGCCTGTAATGACCATTCCTCTTTCCACCATGGTAACTTCCGTTACTACAGGAACATCTTCCAACCAGGTCATGACAAACACTGCAGGACTTAACTTCATCAATGTAGTGGGCTCTGTGTGGTAAGTTGGTTATTTTATAGTTTAGAGTTACTTTTCACCATGTTCCATGTTGCTGTGAGCCAAGTGATGAACTTGAGATGGGTTAACCAACCATTAATGAAATGTAACATATTTTAGTGCACTTATTTCATTACATGTTCTTAAACATTAGTTGATCATAATTATGAGAACATACAAAAAGTTAACTTTTAGAATAAATTTTAGAAAACTGGCTGAGACTAGTATTTTTATTATTGTATTATTTCTCTGTATGGGTAATCTGTCCTCCATTTTTACCGTCATTGGAGTTAGAATAAAGAATAAAGAGAGCGCCTGGCATTCTGTTCTTTCCTTGAGTACTGTTCACATGTTATGTTGTTTAGAAATGCTCTAGATAGATGAAATATGAGGAAAGATTTTGTTGTAAATTGATTAGTAAAACTGCATTATTATTTCATGCCATGTTAGTCTAATTCTTACCTATTCCTTTTGTACAGTGGAACACAAACATTAATGAGTGGTTCAAATCCCATGTTGGGGGGTAGTACTGGTGCCCTCCCCCCTGCAGGTATAAACCTGAGTAATATTTTACCTTCAGGAAATCTGATGCCAAATGCACTCCCTACCTCTCAGCCAGGTCAGTATGAAAATCAGACATGCTGAAATGGGATGATATGATGATGATGAAGCCTATTGAAAGTGCAACTTGGAAAAAGAATCTAGAAGGTTACTAACTAGTAAATTGCATAGTATATAGTGATGGTCATTTTGGACTTGATTTACAATTAACACCATCTTAACTATTGCCCTAGGTGGCAATCCTCTGGAGTTTTAAGTTTTGTAAGCATATGCAACTGAATTTTCTAATCAGTGACACAGACACAGACAAATTCTAGGATTCATTCTATAGCATGGTATAGCTTCTGGTAATTCTACTTTCTTCTCAATCATCTGTTGATATTTATATGGTGCCACTGATCTTCCAAATAACCTGCTGTTAATCAAGTTTTTGATTTAAAATTAAATATTATTTATGTAAGCATTTTAACTTGTTACATTGGTTTCATAATTTTAGCATTTTCTGGAATATTTTATCTGCTATCATGCTTTCAGTTTGTGGTCTATTTTTAATCAGTTATTATATGAGCATTATATTTAGGATTTGTAAGCAGTTCTTGTGAAGTAATATAAATATAATAACCTAATTCTGTTCTGTTTCATGTATATGCCTTCTTCTACCCTGACATTGAAGTAGAGAAAAACTACAGTACTCTGAAAGCTTGAATCGTTGTTAGGATTTAAGTATTAAGGTGTTTTAGTTCAGTTTACTGAAACAAGATACATTGTACAGTTTCAGTGCAAAGTAACTCTACTTAAATTTTAAAGCTCATATAACTTTTCATGAGTTTTAAATACTCAATATTGCAAATTTTAAAGCTGAGCTTTGAAGTTGGAATATTTTAGTATTTAAAACTCATCATTTTTTTCTTTCTCATTAGAGGAGGTATTTTGGAAAAAAATAGTTGCTTCTGTTGAAATAGCCAAAATAGCTTTTGTCAATATTAATGGTTAGCTACACTGTTCACTTCCACTTTAGATGTAATTAAAAGGAAGGAAAAAACCACAACATTTTCTTACCTAAATTAATCTCAGCAGGTGTCCCTTTTGGTTTAAAAAATGCTCCAGGCCTTCACCCATTGAATCTTCTACAGGTATGATAATACACTTGGGCCTGTTTTTCTGTATGATTTCTCAAGACATTGAGTGGGGAAATTACCAGTAGATGTAAATACAAACACCCTTATGTCCATTGACTAATTAGTAAAACATATCATCCTGTCGAAAATACAGAAGGATATATATTTCTCTTGATATGAGGTTGGAAAAAATGTGAAAAAACAATTTTTTTCATCGTAAAACATTGAGGCAAGGAAATTGTGAATCTGGAAAGCCAATTCTCTATTTCAAATCTGCAAAAATATGGAGATTTTGCAACTGGGGTCCATCCTCCTGCCTATCTCACTGCCCTTGTTATTTTAATTAATTAGTTCAAATGTATTGACTGCCCACTGCCAATGACTTCAATGTTGGGATTCTCATTGAATTATCCATGCTTTTCTTATATCCTGACTTGGTAACTACCTTGCTTTCTGTATGGGCTTACCCTTGAAATATTTCCAGAAGCAAGCTTAAATATATAGTTGCTGATTTGTACACAATGTTGGCAATGCTTTTAATATTTATAATGGCTTTAGAGCTTCATTATTAGATGGACTGTCTAAATTATAGTATTTTATTTGGACATGAGGATTGGGCTCTTAAAATTTCCTTACTTTCTGAGATACAACTTTGGACACACAGAGAATGCTATCACCTGTGTTGCTCTCACATATGCTTCCTTCAGAACCACACTCAGACTTAACTCTGCTTTCAGAAAATACTGAAACACATTCCTCTTTTGATGTGTATTTTCAGGTTGGGTTAAATAATTGCTTTTAACTGTTTTTATAGAGTTGTATTTGTTACTTTTAGTGCCCTGTAAGCAAAAAGATGGACCATAAACAAAGTACTGCTATTTCACAAAGAAAAGTTGATGAGCTAGTTCTATGGGACATCCAACAAACTAGCTTAAAAGCTCTGCTCAGCACTTGTGCATTTGCACCTCTTACTCCTCTTTCCAGCTGTAACAGAGATTCCAGGCTTTGATCTAGTTGGAAGTAAACACATATGGTTTACCTAATGGAGAATAGAATTAGTTGATGTAGGCAATATGAATTCTGTGCACATGTACATCTATTTTTGCATAAAATGATACTTGCTGTGGAAAACTACTTTGGTTACTTTGATTTAGGCTTCCTTCTTGCTGTGATTTTACTTTGTGTAAAATCTTTTAGTCCCAATTTTCTTGAAATAGAAAGGGACTAAGGATGGTCAGGGTGGTCAGTTATGAATTCTAAATTCTATATATTTGTGTGCATCACAAATAACATATGCAACCCTCCCAACACCTAATTTCTCTCTAAACTTTAACAGCTTGCAGGTGGCTCACTGATATTCAATCCTCTCCAGCAGCAGCAGCAGCAGCAGCAGCAGCAACTCTCCCAGTTTTCATCTCAGCTGCCTACAACTTCTAGTCCTCAGCTACAGGGAGATCAGGTAGGCATTCCCATTAAGAATAATATAATAAACAATAATCCATGCTGTCTCATGTTTGCATGTACCATCTTTCCCCTAAAATAAGACCCACCCCAAAAAGAAGTCCTATCGTGTTTTTGAATGGGTCAAAAGAAAATAAGACATGGTCTTATTTTCGGGGAAACACGATATCAACATGACTCCTGTACCGTATTTTTCGGGGTATAAAACACACCGGAATATAAGATGCACCAAGGTTTTCAAGAGGCAAATTTTTTCAAAAAAAGTTTTTGCACTCTGCAAACTTCCCAAAAATGGCCTGTTTTTTTATAAAAAGGGCATAAATACCACTTAGGAGGCTTGTAGAGTGTTCGGAGAAGGGGGGGGGATGAGCAAAAAACGGTCCATTTTTTGCAAAAACGGGCCCGTTTTGTATCCAAAAAAAGGGCATTAGGAAGCTTTTAGGGTGCTCCTGGGGGCTGGGGGGGGCCATTTTGTGCTCATTTCTGCCATCCCCAGCCCCCAGGAGCTCTCTGAACGCCTCCTACAAGCTATGTGCAGCCATTTTGGTGAAGGGGCGGGGTTTCAGGAGGCAAAAAAATGCTGTATGCAGTGTATAAGACACATCCAGATTTTTAGCCTCTTTTTTGAGGGAAAAGGGTGCGTCTTATACTCCGAAAAATGTGACAATTTCTGTTTATGATATCACTGGGGAGTTAATCTCTACAATACAGTGGATCTGTCTTCAAAGAAAAGCTATTGTGTATGTGTGAAAGTTTCTATAATGGCTGGAATCCTGATAATGCAATTTCAAATCACATGGAATGTTGGTTGCCACAGGAAGCATTCCCATACCTGCAGTTATATGGTATCCTTAGACAGCCAGATGTTTTCTGACATACCAATATCACAACATTCCATAAAGGGAAGGGCTGTTTAACATTGCTTCTGTGAGGTTCCCAGAAGACGACCTAATTAATTTACGAGCCTCGAGACAAAGTTCAAAAGAAATCCAATCATTTATTAGGATCGACATTCTGGCGTGGACTCCTGTGGAGCCAAAACTGCTTTCGCTTAATTGCGTTTGAACTTTACCCCTGTATCCCCTCCCTTCTGTCCTGCATCATAACTCATATTCTCCAACTAGGCTGTAGACATGAGATCCAACTCCGGCCGAAGGCATGCATGGATTTTCCCCCTCCATGCCAGCCTGATAATAGTCATGGCAACGCTTTAGAAGTTGACAGCTCATATGTTCAGTTGCACATGCAGTAGCATCTAACAGCAGCATTTATGCTTACATAACACCACATAGTACTTCACAGCACTCTCTGGGTAATTTACAATATAGAAGCATTATTTGCATATTACTCCCACAATTTTGCTCCTGATTTTACTGACCTCAGAAGGATGGAAGGCTGAATCAACCCTTGAGCCTCGTCAGGTTTACTCTACCCAAGGATCCTGGATCCATTCAGACTTCACCCTCCATTTTCTGGGGAAGTTGGTGCAAACAATGGTTCTAAATTATCCTGGAGCAAATGAATTATCTGGATCTGTTTCAGTTCAGCTTTAGGCATATATTGGAGGGGAGTTATTTCTGACTAAGTGTTAGCTTTAGTACCTTCTAGAACTATGTTCTGCATTGTTGCAGCTTCATTAGTTCTCATTAATTCACAGATGACAAACTGAACTACAGCTAAGTAAAAATTTCTGTTTGAGGTACGTTTATAAACTAAGAATTCATGATGTATATACTTAAGTAGGGTTTCTATCAGAGTTAATAAAATAAAGTTTCTGCTATAAAGTAAAATCACTAAGAAGTATTACTGAAACTGTCTCATTTACAAAGTTTTGTTTTCAGTGAAATTCACTATTTATGTATCAAACTAAGAAATGCTCTGAAATGCATTTCTTCCTAAAGGAAAATAAATAAACTGTACAGATCATAAATACATTTTGATACATCAACTTTTTTGCTAGGGTTCTGAGGAAGCGTCCCCAAACCAGGATCAATCTTTATCTGTTCAGCAAACTTCTGTTGTTAACTTGACTGGAGTAGGGAACGTTATCCAACCTCAAGCAGCAGGTACGTGTGTTGAAGAACCAGCTTTATGGAGTGTTCCCGTGCAAAAATGAGGAGACAGATAAACCTCCAAGTGGCTTCAACAACTCTCTAAAAGGATGTAAATGACCAGCTGTCTACAAGGAGTATAAATCCTTCCATTCCCCACCATCCAGCCAGATCTGAAGAAGCTTCTTGGATGAGAAGCGAAACTCCTTCAAAGAAAATCAAGAAAGTCTAGTTGCACTCTAGTTGAAAAAGCACCTTTGGGACAACCATGACCTAGATGAATGAGAATCTCCATAGACAGTAATCCAATTAGTTTACATTTTGTGTAGGTATAGTTTGGATCCTCTATGGGCATGAATACATTACGTGGCCATAGTTTGCCACATAGTCTCTGTTTCCATTACTATGTTATTCTTCTTATAAAAAGAAATCAAACACAGATGAGCCAGGTGCTTAAACAGTAGGATTGCTATAACAGAGACAAAATAGTCTGGTTGAATTCCATATATTCCTATGGCTAGTGCACTAGATATGGCATTTAAGAGTATTTTAATATACCTTGATATCCATATCATTTAATATCTTAAGTAAATTATTTCAGTTAATCATTAACTGAATGATTAAATCCTGTATTATAGTTTTTAATCTTGTATTAGTTTTTAATATTGCATTATTTATTTCATTGTTTTAAAGATAAAAATGAAACTTTAAAAAATAAAACATTTTTTCTTTTTTTCTCGGCAACAACTACAGTTCTTTCTCCATCAAATGGTTATGGCGGTAGCAGCATAAGCAGCTCTACTACTACATCATCTAGGTACCCAGTCAAAAAGTAAAAAGGAAAAAAAAAACTTCACTGGTATCAGAATCCTGAAACTTGCATTTGAGAGAGATGTATGTATTCAATAATAATCTTTTTTTTAAATGTTTTTTAAAAAAGAAACTGAATTTGTAGCTACACTGAGGCATAGCAATCAACTGAAATTTGTAAGAAAACTATACTGTTTTAAGATGAAATTATTCATCTGGAAATGTTACACAAATTTCAAGATTAAATGATATTGTGAAATAATGGAACTTCATAAATGTCGTATGTTTATTAAGGTAATGGTTTCATGAGCAAATAGTAAATACACCTCTTACTAATTATACATTTTTGATTATTTTATCCATTAGTTTCTGTACTTCTTTATGTCGTGCTTTTGCCCGACTGATACAGTCTTGAAGCTTTGCTTCTGTTATTGTGCTTCCGCCTAAAAAAAACCCAGAAAACAAGGGTACAATGTATTTAATACTGTCTGAGCTTTTGAATTGCCCATTAAATTACATCCATATGTTTGTGATTAACCAAATGTTTTTAGTAGAATTAACTTCAACAAGACATTCTGATGATTGAAAAATTCCTTTTATGACCCTGTAATCCCTTAATTAGGTGTAGAGACTAGATACTCCTGGATGGCATCTACAAAATTAAAACTAAATTAGAACATTGGGAAATATTAATTCTTAATAACTTAGTATTAATACCTGGTTTATGAACAGAACACAGTTTGTTGTCTTCGATAGTCACAATAGTTAAAGTCCCAGATGCCAAGTCTTCTTCTTCTGCAGTTGGGTCAACTACCACTAGTGTGCTGTTGAAGATATATACATGTGCCAAAATTTAACCTTTCTGAGATTTTTTTAATCCATAACAATTATATATATTTACTGTTCAATTAGACAATATAGTGCATGTAAGAAGCAACATTAAAAAGCATCATCACATTCCTTTGTTCAACTATGTACTATTCAGACCACCTGGATTATTGCTAGCATAAGCATCAATGCTGAAGCCATTTTCAATTTAATTCAAAGACTTCTAAAGAAATGTAGGCTATAAGGATTTCTTCAATCTGTTCCTGACTGAGTGAAAAATAACTAAATTGATCCTCTCAGAAAAACAATTGGAAGTTTATCAGAGCAACTACTATCTTATCTATACTCACTATTTGACATAGACCCATTTTCATCTATATAAATTTCTTCTGTTCAGAGAGATTTCATTTTAAGTGCATGCATATAGTGTTTTTTTATTTCTTCCTCTCAATTTCCATCATTTATAAATGCTATGATGACATTCAGAGAACTTTACTGAATTGAATACAAGATAAGAAGACCAGAAGACAAGCTCATGATCCAAATGGATCTTGACAGACTTCAACAATGGCCTCTATCCAACAAAATGAAATGTAATGTGGTGAAAAGCAAGGTTTTACACTTAGGCAGGAGAAAACAAGGGTACAAGTACAGATTAGGCCAAATCTGGCTCAAAGCAGTAACTGTGAGAGTGACCTTGGAATCCTAGTGGACAATCACTTAAATATAAGCCACTAGTGTGCAGAGGCAGCCAAAACAGCTAATACAATCCTTGATTGCATAAACAGAGGCATAGAAATAAAATTACATTAAGTATTAATACCATTTTAGAAAACCTTAGTAAGGGCTACAACTGGAAAACTGCATCCAGTTTTGGTCACTACATACCAAAAAAAATGTTGAGACTTTGGGGGAAGTGCAGAGAAGAGCAACTAAGATGATTAAGGGCCTGGAAACAACATATGAAGAACGGTTGCAGGAATTGAGTATTGCTAGTCTAGAGAAAAGAAGGACTAGGGATGACATGATAGCAGTATTCCAGTATTTGAAGGGCAAGACAAGAAACAATGGATGAAAACTAATAAAGGACAGAAGCAACCTGGAATTAAGGAGAAACTTTCCAACAATGAGAACAATTAACCAGTGGAACAACTTGCTTTCAAAATTTGTGGGTACTTCATCACTGAAAGTCATTAAGAAGAGACTGGGCAGCCACTTGCTTAAAATGGTATAGGGCAGTGATGGCGAACCTTTTTTGGCTCCCACGCCAAAAGCGGGGGGAGCGCAGGGGGGTGTCGTGCGCAGGCGTGCCATACACATAATACTATGCGCGCGACCCTCCCCCCACGCACGTATGCACACCCGACCAGCAACCCCTCCCACTTTTGGAGCGTTTTTTTCGCCCTCCCCAGGCTTCAGAGGCTTTCTAGGAGCCTGGGGATGGCAAAAACAGCCTCCCCCCCATGCCCTCCGGAGGCCTCAGGAGCTTCCATGAAGGCTCCAGAAGGCCAAATATGCACCTACAAACCGGAAGTCACTTCCGGTTTGCTCATAGGGCTGTTTTTTGCCTTCTGGAACCTTCAGTGAAGCCTCCTGAAGGCTCCGGATGGCAAGAAATGGACCTATGGACAAACCAGAAGTTCGGGAATTGTAACTTCCAGTTTGTCCATAGATCCGTTTTTTGCACTTGGGAACCTTCAGAGGCCTTCAGGAGGCCACACTAGGCATACAGCTGATGCTAGGGCATTCCTTTCAATATGTATTCCTTGTTTAGTGTCTGCTTACTCTCTTGTAATCCCTTCCTCTTCAAAGAATGTAAATACAAAGATTAATCCCCTTCTTGCTAATTATCCTAGCACCAGGGTGCATGCTCCAAAGAGCGGGGAAGGGGGGGGGGGAAGAAAAGCTAAAGTAACATTGCAAGCAGTAGCATTTGCATGATTTTTCACTTGGAGACCGCATCACTTGACTGAATTGCTGGTTGTTTATTATAATCTACACATATACTCCACTTACTCAAACAACACAAATGACGTTGCCACTGGTTGCTTTTTAATAGTCAAAGGATTCTTCTCGTTCAAATTAACTTCCACCAAACCAGTTTCTGCATTTATTGCAACAACAGGCAAAAGCACTGAAATAACAAAGAATAGATATGAAAAAAGCAAGACTGGAAAATTGTTTGATACAGCACATTTTTATAAAGAAAAATAGAGGCATCCTCAAATAAACACAATATAGTGGTAGAAATGTAATAAGTAACTTTTGATTTAAAAATATTCAGAACAAGGAAATCCTTTCTAACAACAACATTTAGAAAAAAGTATTTGGCCATTTGGACAAATTGTTCAAAAAATTGATAAAGGAAATAGCAATGACTGTAGCAGTGGTGGGCCCAATAAGGATATCTTTTTAACCCAGACCGATTCGTACCTCATCTACTGTAACTTCTGTAGATAAGCCGGTACTTTTGTCAAACCCTGGTTTCCATTACAATTGCTGTTTTCCTTCAATCCAATTTAGTGCTAAATCTGCACTGTATTTAAATTTTAAAGTGAATCTCAAAGTATATGAACATAACTTACCATTTTTCAGAGCTGCTAAGAAAGCACACATGCAGGCGTCGAGAATATTTCCATCATAGTCCAAGCATATAATGTCACAATATAGAACCCATACAATCTAAAGAAATAAGACCTGCTGATGTAAATACTGGAAAAGCTTTCACATGCATAAAAAAAACACTTTGGAATATTTGTCTAAGTCAGCATGTTATTTCATATCACATTGTTTGAAATCTGTTATCAATAAGACAGAAATGATTCACTCATTCTAGCAGAATAACAGAAAGGGAAAAACAATTTAAGGTCAATTTAATAATGCCAATTTATGCATGTACATTCTGGAGCATAACCACTAGAACAGCTCAATATTACCAAATCATACAGGAAGGAAGGAAGTTTTAAAAATATTGTTCATTAAGACCTCAACAACTATCATCCGATTAAAACTAAACAGTTATTTTGGTGTGCCCAAAAATGACTGTTCGGGCCAATTTGGGCACAGAATATCCTGGCACATGTTGAACAAATGTGTAATTTGCAATTGTTCTAGACTTGTGGATTTTATACATACGTTGTGCTTCCATCGTGTGCCTTACTTTACATGCTGGACAACTGCCTATGAATGAGGCCATGCTAGATATACCAATTTTGTTTTTGTATTATTTCTTCTGCCCTCCATGTGTTTACCAGCAGTTTCCCAAAAACTGCTTGGATATGCACTCGTCTAGCTTAAGGATAACATAATCTGTCACCAGGTCTGTGCTCAGTTTGAACTTGCATTCCAGCAGTATATAGATCAATAGCAGATTTGCTCTAGAGCAGGGATGTCAAACTCGATTTCATTGAGGGCCACATCAGGGTTATGTTTGACTGTGGGGTGTTTGTGTGGCCAGGGGGTGTTGCCAGCTTGATGTTACTAGTGATGGGGCGCCTGTAGTGGCCCGAGCGCTCCGCTGGCAAAAATGGGCTCCCAATCTCTATTTTCAGCTGCAACAGCCTCCTGCAACCTGCTGCCAGTGAAAATGGAGCAGGCCTCCTGAGCTCCATTTTTGCTGGCAGAGGCACTGCAAGCCAGTCCTTTGCTGTTTCCAGGGCAGCCCCATGGGCCAGTTCTAAGCACTCTGTGGGCCAGATCCGGCCCGTCGGCCTTGTGTTTGACACCGCTGCTCTAGAGAGAACTCAGTATTTGGTATTTCATCTAGCCTCTGATGCCTAATATTCTGCAAAGACTAGACATGTAAAAATGGTTAAGCTATTTCACTTGCCTTTAATACAGAGTTCACATTTCACAGGCATGCCAAAGGGCAATGAGCACAACAGCTCTGTAGACATTCAATTTTAATTCCTTGATGTTCCCATACAGTGGAACACTATCTACAAAAGCAAAACCTACCTTTGTTATGTTGCAGTTGATTTCTAAATGGTCACTATGTGAGAGAGGGTACTGTCAAGGTAATTGAAATGGGAGAGTTCCTTTCTTTGTGATTGGGCTCTGTGTATGGTACATGACATGAATATTTTTTTTGCTAAACAAGAAAGATAAGTGAGTTTTGTCCTATTTTACAATCTTTCTTGCCACAGTTGTTAAATGAATCACTGCAATTAAGTTAATAACATGGTTGTAAAGTGAACCTGGCTTCCCCACTGACTTTGCCTGTCATAGGGTCGAATTTTGATCACATAACCATGGGGATGCTACTTCAGTTGTAAGAGTGAACAATTGTCATAAGTCACTTTTTTCAGTGCTGTTGTAATTTTGAATGGACACTAAATGAATGTCAAATGCAGGGGAAATCAGGCAATTCAAATTAGTATAAAGATTTATTGCAAGCTTAAGCTCTCTACAAGAATCTCACCAACTAGCAGTCAAGGGAAATGAGCAGGAGATAAGACAGGCATTCAAGGTGGGCTTTGTGACTTAAGACAAATTTTACCCTTCTCTTGGGCACAGCCTGGTCATTTCCTACAATGAATGGTTGTAAGTTGAAGACTATCTGTATTAGATTTGTGTGCCACCCATTCTGTCTAGAGACAACTCTGGGCAGCTTACAAACATTAAAAACAGATAAACGTTAAAATGATTTTAAAATTAGATAGTATTTAACGTGACCTCAGATTGAGTGTCTTCCCATCCATTCTGTAATTAAGGCTTCTCATCATTCCTGAGAAGTGGATCCTTGCTTCCATAAAAACTGGAACAACTCAGTGATTTTTTTCTAAAAGTAGAGGATCACCAACTTTGTATATCACTGCAGACATGGTGTCTGCCCCTGAGCCTTTGTCATGCTGCTTGCTGAGTAGAGAGCCCTAGCATCTTCAGTCAGTTTCTGTGACTTCAACTACTATTAGTATGTCACTGGGGAATCTTGTCTATTTCCACATCATTAATAGATGGGTCAAGTTGAGGATGCCTTCAAAATGTTCAGCATGGAGATGCTCCTAGTGGGCAAATGGAGATTCTGTGTTTTGCATAGGACATAGTCCCAAAGGTATTTTTTCAAGAGGCAACTGGACTTCCTGGTTTTTCTTTGAAGAAGTTTTGCTTCTCATCCAAGATGCCTCTTCAGCTCTGAAGACATAGTGGCTGAAAGGCAGCTGGATGTGGGATCCAGACTGCTGGTAATTCTCTCTAAAAAGACAGATCTTGAGATTGCTCTCATGTATTCTAAACAGCTGTGGATTTTTTCATGAATTGAAAGCAGAAACAGGATTTTGCAGCTGCTCGCAATCAGCTCAGAATTGCAGAGCCTATCATGTTTTGAGCCACTAATGTAGCCTTTTTTAAGGACTCAAAATTCAACCTAGCCTTACTTTTTGGATCATCTTGAAATTTAATTTTCTTTTTATTACCCCTTCAAGACTGAAAAGCCTTCAGAACTTGCGAGCTTTGCAGGGTAACAAGAACTCTGAGAGAAGACAGATAGAAGAAAGTAGATGTTAGAACTTGATGTATGGAATTTAAAGATTGCTGGGAGAAAGAAGAAAATACTTTGCTTTGTAAATATTTAATTGGTTTTAATGGGCATATCTATTTTACTACTTCTGACATATAAATAAGGGTTTATTATTTCTGGTAATGCTTAATTGTAATTTTTGCAAGGTTTAATTGTTAATTGAAATTAGATTTTGATTATTACAGAGGAGAATTCACGATTAGGTTTTAAATAGAAGTGGGGATATATATTCATACTGTTAGATGTTTGTTTATCGTTACTTTTCCTTATATTTCCTCTGCTTTGGCATTCTAATTTGTGCATTTTACACAGCTTATTTTGGACTATCCTACGTGCACGGTTAAAGCCATTTTCTTGGTAACAATTCTGGTGGACATTATGAAGGTGATGTTTTTTTAACAACCCTCTTATCTCCTCATCATTTTCCTTGAATTATCATGCTGCTTGCTGAGTAGAGAATCCTAGAATTTTCAGTGCAGATAAATGAATAGGATCCCTGAAAACATTTCCAGTTGTCCTCAGGACTGCCAGCAATATGTACGATAGCAAGCTTAGTCTCTAAGCCAATGCTGAAACCGTCCTGGGGTTCTTCAGCCTGGCTACATTAATTCTTTTCATGGCCTTCTGGTTCTCTCTTGGGTCTGATATGGAGCATCATTTTGGAGATAATGAGCCTGAGATTTAGCCAATAGTCAGCAACACACATGGGTTTGGTCACTCTGGTATCCTGTCTTTTTTTCTGACGATGTAGTCAGTTAAAATGCCAATGCTTAGAGTGGGAGTGCACCTAGGAGGTCTGGTTACAGGTAGTCAGACAGAAAACTATATTGCTGTTGAGGAGATCATGTGCTGCAATGGATTTCAGTAAGAGTAGAACATTAGTGTTAAAGTTGCCTACTCTATATCTCCCAATGACTCTGTGCCGGGCTGCAGAATCACATCCTATTCTTGTGTTAAAGTTGCTGAGCAATATCAGCTTGTTGATTCTGCTCACTGCTGATAGCAGGATATCTAATTCTTCATAGTATCCATCTTTCATCTCATCAGGATTGGTCATTGTGGGGGCATAGGCACTGATCAGGGTGACTTGACTTTTATTCTGTAGCAGAAGCTGCAGTGTCATGAGCCAGTTGTTCACACCCTTGGAGAGACTAATAAGTTTCCAAGCAAAATGACTCTTTAAGGTAAGTCCAATTCCAGCATTGCAACTATAATCACAGTCACAACTGTCTCAGAAAAAAAGTGTATCTACCACCAATTTCAGTCAGTTGATCTTTATTGGCAAAACAAATCTCACTCAGGCCTCCAATGTCAATGTTGTATCTTACAAATTCTTTGGCAATTAAAGCTGTTCTTCTCTCTGGTGTGTCTGCCATCAAGTTGTTCAGAAGTGTGTACATGCTCCAAGTGCCAATGATGAGCAGCATCACTTGCATTTTTTGTGCGTTTGACTGCCAAAGTGGGATCCTGCAGCCATGGTAAACTGGCCAGGATGTAGTGAATGTTTTAGGGTACCTTTTCTAGCCCCTTCCTCATACTGCAGAGATGAGGAATACATTCCTAGAGAGGGCTGCTCAGTCCCCTGGATAGATGCTGTGTTCAAAAACCGGCCATTAAACTTGAGTCGCCTGTGTGCAAATCTATGATCACAGCTCCAAGTGTATCCACATCTACTGCTCTGTCATTCACCCATGTATTTTATAAAGAGTGACGACGATAATGGTGTTCAGACTAGCACATAATATGGATTAAAATGAGGGAGAGGTGTGCAGTGTCTGCTTTATTCTCTCTTCCCAATTCCCATCTATGTCCAGTGGCAAGATACAGTCAAAACAACTGGAAATAGGACTAGATGTAGCGGGTGACCAGAATATATTCTGTGCCTTGTCCTGTTCTTCATGTTCCACAATACTTTCAGAGACCATGACTAGTCCTTCCAGTGTTCTCATCAGTTCAGTCTGGAGTTTGTCTTCACATGCTGGAATAGGCAGCTATCTGTCTCACCAAGGGCTTAAGACACATTAGCTCCCCTCATTGGGTTTAGCCAGTTTATCAAAGCTGTTGCCAATGTTCAAAACAGGAAATTAGCCAAAGAAGCAATTGGACCAATGGACCAAGATGGATGCTCAAGAAGTAAAAAAACAAATTGTTGCCCTCAATGCAGGAAAGATACTGACTATATCAGGAAGCAGAGCAGAGCAGCAGCAGTGAAATAATGAGAAGTTATTCTAGGATATTTTAAGGAGCTACACAATGCCAAACCACCACCGCAATGCCCTTATCCAGCTATTGCACACTTACATCTGTATTAATGTGTATGATTCTATTTACCACATTTGAAATGTGCTCAACAAAACATATTCGGTGCAAGCAAAGTGTTAACTGCAGTCCAGCTTCAACCTTGTTTAGAAGCAAAGGAGGCTTCATAGCATGCAGGATAAAATAAAGTCATATTTCATAGCTCGTTGGAATTTTTAGTTTAGGAGCATCTCAGCTTCTTACAATTCTTAAAATAAAACGTTTACTCACCTTTCCATCTAAAATGCATAGATCTTCTTTCATTATCATCTGTGAACTGAAATAATGGCAAAATGAAGAGGACATTCCATTTATCCCCAATTCTGCTTCTTCATTAATTAATTAATTAATTAATTTTATTTAGTTATTTATTGAATTTATATTGCTGCCTCTTCGCCCATGGTGACTCAAGGCAGCTTACAGAATATAAAACCACATTTCAAACAAACAAAAAGAATCAAATAAATATAGTGCAATATGACAAAATCACCCCGCCTCCCTTCCCCGGCAACAGCAGATCCTACAAGCCATTTAATGGGCTCCATCCCGCTCTGGGTTCCCCGGGCCCTCTGGCAGAACCAGCATCTTCAGCACCTTCCCTAAGAGTATCAGAGAGGAGGCTTCCCTGAAGGCTCCAGAGGGCAAAAAACGACCCCACAAGCAAACTGGAAGTCTGTTCCTGAAATTCCGGTTTGCTTCAAGGAAGCCTCCAGAGGGCAACAAACGGCCTTAAAAGAAGGCCGAAGTCAGCCGGCCAGCACGGGCATGCTCACTGGAGCTCGCTTGCGTGCTCTAACAAATGGCTCTGCGTGCCACCTGTGGCACACACGTGATAGGTTCACCATCACGGGACTAGAGCATGAGTGACTATGAATAGGGACTGTTGGTCCAGGAAAGGGTGTAACTGGCGCACAACCCGCAGTTGCACAAAGACCCTCCTGGCCACGACCACCACCTGCTCTTTGAGCAGGAGTCGTGAGTCCAAGAAAACCCCTACATTACGCACAGGGTCTGTTTGAGCTAGTGCCACCCATCCAAGACCAAAGGTGGAAATTCTCCCTGAGCCAATGAACCCCAAACCCACAGCCACCCGGTCTTGCAAGGGTTTAGTTTCAACCCATTGCTCCCCATCCAGCCCCTAACAGCCTGTAGGCACTGTGAGAGGGAGGACACGGCATCACTTAACTCACTACGGGCCGAGACACACAGCTTTTATCATCCTCATATTCTACTACTACTAGTACTACTACAACTATTACTACATATACAACGTGAAAATACAGTTTGCAGTTTTTTAGCTGGTGTTGGCTTTCATTCGTGTTGAATTCATCCCAAGAACCTAGAATGTTATAATGTATCAGGACAGTATATGTGTGCATCTGCAGTGTGGCCTGTTGTAATTGATGAGTGGAAATGTTATCAATGCACAGATTTTTTTAAAGTGTCATCCAAGGCTTTTTGCATGGCACCCAATCATCGTCATCATCATCGTAATATATGTTTAACAGCATCAAACAACATCTTT
Source organism: Natrix helvetica (assembly GCF_964273705.1). Classification (NCBI taxonomy): domain Eukaryota; kingdom Metazoa; phylum Chordata; class Lepidosauria; order Squamata; family Natricidae; genus Natrix; species Natrix helvetica. The sequence continues at coordinate 114,607,011 of NC_138552.1, read as the reverse complement.
GGAAAAGACTTGGTAAGTGGACAAATATGCCAAATCGAGTCTAAACTCCTGACTGACTGTTTAATTAATATAATAGTAATAATAGTAATAATAATAATATCATCTTGAAAACCAGTGTGCTGTATCTCCGCTTTTTCAACCCAGGTTCTCTACAGACTACATCTGGCAGCTTCCCCAGCTTCTCCCTTAGAGCTGTCTAGCTGCTTGCCTGTCTGCCTATTTATTATAGCTGCCCCACTCCAAAAGACTCTGATATTGAAGTCTAAATTTCTTACTTTTCAATGATATCAGCAATAAACTGACTAGCAGCCTGAGCCTCTTCACATGGAGGTCCAGGTCGAAATCTTGATGAACAAAGTGGAGGAAGATCTACATTGGGAACTATATGAATAGAGAAATAATCATAAATATTATCTGCATGGTAATAATGTCATATTTGAAGAAAAAAATGAATAAAGAAAGCTTACTGATATATCCCTTGTTACTGGACTCAGCGGTGGGTGCTGCAAATTCCTGTACACAATGTATAGTTGGGGAAGGGCAAAATATAAGAATTAGAAGTTAGTTTAGAAATAATATATCTGTAACTTGTAAAGTCAACACATACATTTTTCCCGAATTTTGATGTGTTTTATTATTCATTAAAACAAAATATTAACTGAATACATTAGTTACACAACTCAGTTTCTAAGGCTGAATGTGGCAGGAAGTTGGTGGTATTGTCCAAGCCAAAATTAGTGGTGACAAAGTCTGAATTCCTACTAATTCTTTTGTGCATGCTCATTCTTGATTTCTCTCAAATGCTTTCCTTTCTCATATACTACAGTGACTATTGAAACATAAGTCTATATCACAATAAAACATAGCTGAAAAGTCAATTCTTGAAATAGAGATAGTATATCCTCCAGCAACACTGCAAAGGGACATGAGTAAACTGGTAAATCTACTACTTCATATATTCAGTTTGAAGAATATTTCATATCATATTTAACAATATCAGAGTTTGGAATATCTCACTAAAAATTTCTAGAGTTGCCATACTGGTTAGTGCATCCTTATTTTAGAAGAAAAGTTACTTTCTTTCTATTATAATTTTTCCTTTATTTTCCTTTATTTTTCTCTGTATTACTTTTCCCTTAGTATATTTTCCTTACTAGTTCTTGCAATAGACAGAGGATTAAGTGCCAAAAGATTTTTTAAAGTACTTTAAAGATTAAGATTTCCTATTAGAGCTAAAGAAAAGAATCTCTCCAAAAAGATACTCATAGTATAGGTAGTTCTCTCTTAGCAACAGTAATTGGGATCTGAATTTCCAATACAGTAAAAAAAGTTGACTATCCTGCTTAGAGATGGCAATCCCAGAAGTTTATTTTGCTATCATTAAGTGAAAATTTCAAGTCATTAAGCAAGAGCCTCACATCTGACTTGTGTCTTCCTGCTCACTTTCCAGAAGGAAAGTCAATGGGGAAGCCAGCTGGAAGTTGCAAATCCCAAATGGTTTGCGAGGACTACAAAGTGAGGTCGCAGGGTTACTGCAAGCAATGCGTGTGGGCTGATGAGGGGCTGTTGAAGTACAAACATATTATGGAGGACAAGAGCCTGGTATCTCATAATTTGTACTGGGGCTCCTCGGGAGAAAAAGTGCTGAGAGCAACTTGCAACCTTTCCTGCTGGCTTCTCCATTGACTTGTTTATGGGAAGCTGACAAGAAGGTAACAAATGGTGATTTATGTGACTGCAGGATGTTGCAAATGTTTAATTGTGAGATGGTTGCACCTGGATTATAATCATATGTCTCTGGGGGTGATGCGGTGGTTGAAATTTTGAGGGCTGGTTATAAGCATCACTGATTTAGCACCTTTGCAACTTTGAATGGGGGCTGAACAAGTGATCATTAATAGAGGACTATCTGTATTAGCTTTAAAGATATATATCCATGAACTTACTGCTTTTATGCCGCATATCACTGTAGTATTCCCTAACTTCAAAAGTGCAGAGCCATCTGCAGTTGTAATTGAACCTAAAGAAAGAAAGAAAAAACTTCATAAAATCTACTTAAGAAAATATGTAAATGTTACATTGATGCATTCAAAATAAGAGCCAGTGGTTCAGAGTGGATTTGATTTAAATCAAGTTGGTTTAAATCACTAGTAAAAAGGCTTGATTTAAATCAACTCGATTTAAATCATAATTTTTAAAGAGCAACTGCCATCTCTGTCCCGCAGCGGCTTCTCCTCTGACCCACTGTTGACTCACTGACAGTCTCATTCACTTTAATGGGACAGCTGGTGATGCGGCAGTGACACACGGTGAGGGACGTCGCAGACAATAGGTGAGTGGATGCCTGCTAACAGGCGCTGCCATGATGGATCTGAAATGACAGGTGCTCTTTAATATTATATTTATAAGATGCTAAGGTTTCACTGTCATTTTTACTGCTTGCCCTTCCTCCTCACACTTAGAGCCTGGTGGTACAGATGCATTTCTCTTCAAACAATCATAGCGTTTGTAGTGTATATAGATTTGCAAAACAATGGGCTAAAAGAATATTCCTGAACTTTGTTTTATGATTTATCTCATGGTTACTGTGAAATTGTGTGAATGCATCAGTACAGTGCATGTTGTCAGCTTGTAGAACTTGAATTCATTGAATGAGTTTACCAAAAATGTAAATATTGCGGAATATACAGCCTCATGCTAAATAACTAAGCTCCATTTCATGCTGAATAAACTAAATTATTAATATATTTTAAATGGAAAACTATTTCACATACTTTTACTCCCAACGCATTTTATTAAAATAAATTTGATAAAAATAAATCCAATTTATAGTTTTTAAAAAATCAGATTTTTTGGTGTATTTTTTTTATTATCGATTTTTATCCACCATTTTTTAATTTCATTGATTGAATTTTGTATTTTTTCCTGGAAAGTTTCTTAAAATCTTGTCTTTCTAAACCCAAGATATCATAAAATATAGGCTGTGAGGTTTATAATCCAAATGCAGGCATCATTTTCTTCCTTTCTGAATTTAACGTTGCATGCTACTATAAAGTCACTTTTAGTTGTATATTGTTGCAATAAATCTACACTTCCCAAAGTTTCATCACATTGTTTTCATTGTTTATTTGTGTTCATTTCAGTGTTAGAATTTTTAGGGAAAGTGTGCACATTAAGAGAGGTATGATGCAAAAGATTAGGAACCCCTGCCTTAGACACACTCTTTCTTTCAGTAGAAGAGCCAAGCTACCTCGGTCAAAACATTATGCGCCATTGAGAACTGGGCTGTACACGTGCATCCACACTTGCACAAGTGTGCGCACACGGCATTTGCACAAATGGAGCTGCAAGTGCATGCAACTATCTCCTCTTTCCCCCTCCCCCTCAGCAGCCGTACACATTTTCATACACATCATGCCAGAATTTGTTGGAAAAAGTACAGTTTTAAGTACTAAAGTACTAAAAGAAGCTTTAGTAGCAATGAATGCTTATGGACATTCTATAGAATTTGCTGGTACAATCCTGAATCCATTGTTCTGTCAACAGAAATTTCAATGCTCATAAATGAGGTGCCAGAAATTACTAAAACTTCACATACATTTTCCAACAAAGCAATGAATGATGGCTTAGTATATTGACATGATATAAAACACTATTGTAAAAGTTACTTGTTTAGTGAGAATCTTTTTATTGATTAATAGGATTTATATGAAGCTCTAATCAGAGTGCACAATATAATAGGATTACAGATAGTTCTATAAGATTCACAAAATTTCTCTCACCACTGCAGAAGACAGGGGAGGAATAGTATGTTCATGGAATATCAGTCAGACATATTTTATGAGTGGAACAAAAAGTGTCTCTAACTAACTTTCTATGAACAGTTCTTTCCATCATTGATCACTCAATTCAGCAAGATCTTTGTTATTCTGGGAGTCTTTTGGGGGACTGGCAAGGAGAAGACCATGTGGGAAAGGGCATTGGTACTTACCTGATACGCCTTTTCTAATAAGGTGGAGATAGCATCCATGAATGGGTTAACACGGTCCGTGCTCTGATTGGACTGAGTCTGATTATTAATTATCTGCCTATATAACCCACTTTGTGAGTGTCCCCACCCAGCTTTCCGGCGAAGTAAATAATCAGAGACTCAACGTGTTATCCAACCATAATTTACTTGTACTCAAATTCAACACACTAACGAGAAAAAATCAAACTCTCCCAACCATCGTTAGGAAAAAAAGTTTTGACCACAATAACCAGAAGGAACAGTTCTCCTACACGGGCGTGCCGGATGCTATCTCCACCTTATTAGAAGCGGCATATCAGGTAAGTACCAACGCCCTTTCTCAATAAGGGTGGAGATAGCATCCATGAATGGGACATACCCAAGCCTGGCTAATTCAAGGGTGGGCTGTAGACTGTTCCAAACTGAAGACTTGAGAACCAACAGCCTGTAAAACCCTGCGCTCAAACGCGGCATCTGCCGATGTGAATTTGTCTAATTTCTAATAAACTGCGAAGGTGAAGCTCAAGCCGCGGCCTTACATATTTCATCCAGAGACGCCTGAGTGGCCCACGCCATGGTGGTAGCTGCACTTTTAGTAGAGTGGGCAGTAACACCTTCCGGCACCGACTCCTGGCGTGCTTCATAGGCTGCTGCGATGCATTTACGTACCCATCGTCCTATGGTAGCCACCAATACCTTTTAGCCCAATGAGGATTCTAAGAAGGAGACAAACAGTGCCTCTGAGCGGCGTAGGCTCGCCGTGTGTTGGATGTAAATCTCGAGCGCCCGGCGCACATCTAATGTGCGCCACTGTTGTTCTAAGTGGTGAACCGGGGAGGGGCAGAAATTGAGAAGAATGACCTCCTGAGCCCTATGGAACCAGGACCCCACCTTTGGCATAAACAAGGGGTCTAGCCTCAACACCACCCAGTCAGGATAAAACCTGCACAAGTCCTCTCGCACCGAAAGCGCCTGTAATTCCGATATTCTCCTAGTGGACGTTATTGCTACCAGGAATGCGACCTTCCAGATAAGTATCCACATGGGAACCTCCCGTAGAGGTTCAAAGGGAGGCCCGGTAAGTGCCTCCAACACCTTTGTGAGGTCCCAGGAAGGGTAGCAATGTACTGCCAGGGGCCGCAGATTGGAGGCCCCTTTCAGGAACCTCCTTACCATTGGGTGGTATGAAAGAGGCTGTCCCTCCTCCCAAGTAAGTATCGTGCTAAGAGCTGCAACCTGTCTTCTGATAGTGTCGGAAAGCTGGGTGGGGACACTCACAAGTCGAGTTATATAGGCCAATAATTAATTAATAATCAGACTCAGTCCAATCAGAGCAAGGACCGTGTTAACCCATTCATGGATACTATCTCCACCCTTATTGAGAAGAGCCAATTTCTATAGTTAAACCAGATGTTGATTAGTATGAATCATTTCAACCTATAACCATAGTCTTGACTCTTTTTCATATTCTTGCTTAATCAGAATATGCTCTCAATGCTATTCTTCCCATTATTTCTCAAAGCAAACTCAACTACATAATGAAGACTAATATTCCACAATTAATTTGGAATACTATGAGCAAGAATAGTTATTTAATAGTAAAGCATTTACCTATGTTGATAGTTGTGGTCCTAAATTCACCAAGGTCCCTTCCATCAGGCCGACAATTTTCTTTCTATTAGGATCACCAAATCAGGCATAAATAATTAATCTTTTTAGAGTATATTCATTTGAGTTTTAAAAATCAGGATTTGACAAGCAAATTGTTATGATAGGATTCATCTAAAAACAAAGGTATAATTGGATTCAAATGCAAATATATTCAAATTTAAATAGACCTGCTAAGTAAAAGTCAGTCTCTGATAACCAAAAGTTGAATCTTCGATGCTAAAACTTTTGACAGGATTTTTTTTTTTTTGTTTATTGAAGTTCTGACAATATGAAAATAGCCATTAAAAGACTGGGGACTGGGAAAATCCTGAATACAGCTTGCTTTATTCTGGTCATATCAGATCCTTTTTAATTCAATCTGCTTCTATGGAGCAAGTGATGAGAGCCTCCAGATACTGTATGTCTATCTTCATACAAGGAGTAGGTTTGAAAAACACGTTTAATATATACAGATATATACACTTTGTACTCACTAAGAATCTTCTGTAATATTCCAAAGGTTCTACAGTTCTAAAACAAATAGAAATTTACGTAAAGCATTTTAGAAACAGACAAATCAAGTTGAACATTTTAGGATAAAAATAATATTCCCAACTGGATTTCCAAAGCATCAGAAATTGCAGGACTGCCCTCTGACTAGGATTTGTGGGATTAATAGCAATTATTGCATCCAAAAGAAGCAAATAAGATTTTTGTGCCTATTAGGCTAACAATCTATTCTCTCAACTTTTGCCTGCTGTGGCCATTAAAATCTAGTACAACTTGCTGGGTCAGAGAGCAGTCAAAATCTCTATATGAGCAAATTATAGACAAATGGCTGTCCAATCTCTACTGGAAAACTTCCAGTAATGGAGCACCCACTACTTCTGAAGATAAGCATTCCATTGATTAATTGTTCTCAGTCCGGAAATTTCACCTTAGTTCTCTCTTTAATAAGCTTGCACCTATTGCTTCTTGCTGCCCTCAGGCGCTTCGGAGAATAGAGCAAGCCCCTCTTCTCTGTGACAGACCCTCAAGTACTGGAAGACAACTGTCATGTCACCCCTAGTCATTCTTGTCATTAGGCTAGACATACTTAGTTCTCTTAGCTATTCATCATAGACTTTAGCCTCCAGACCACTTATTATCTTCATTGCTCTTCTCTGCACTTTTTCCAGGATCTCATCATCTTTTTTGAAATGTGGCAATCAAGTGTGGCCTCAATAGTGCAATACAGAATGGTACTATCACTTCTCATGATCTTGATGCTATTCTTGCAGCCCAATCATGCACTGGCTTGTTTGGCAGCTGTAGCACACTGCTGGCTCATACTTAAGTAGTTGTCCACTAGGACACCTAGATCCCTCTCGCAGTTATTCTATTGAGCCAGGTACTGCCTTTTCTACATCTCTCTCTCTCTCTTTTTTTGCCTAGCATAGGATTTTACTTTTCTTACCATGAAACTGCATATTGTTGGATAGGACCCAGTCTAGTCTGTCAAGATTCTTTTGAACCTTAAGTCTATCTTCTAAAGTGTTAGCTATTCACTCCAATTTGATTCTGTCTCAAAATTTTATAAGATCCCCTTCTTTCCTGTCATCTGGATAATTTATCAATAAGCTGAGTACTAGGCCTAAGACAGAATTCTGGACACACGACTGTGTGCTTCCTTCTATGTAGATGTAATTCCATTGAGAACTACCTGCTGGGTGTGGTTGGTCAGCCAACTGCAAATCCATCTGATGGTGGTACTGTCTATCCCATATTGTCACTATCCTTACAATTTGACAAATGGCTTAATGAAGTCTAAATAAACTGTCCACACATTTCCCTTATCCAGTAATTTAGTCACTTTGTCAAAAAAGACATTAAGGTCTGGCATGATCTGTTTTTGACAAACCCATGATGGCTTCTAGTAATTGTTTGTAGATGCTCACAAATGCACTGCTTGATTATCTTTTCCAGGATTTTCCCAGGGATTGATGTCAAGCTGATTGGTTTATAGTTTTGTATAATCAGTTTTTTCCCTTTTTTTGTAGATTGGAACTACATCAGTTCTTTTCCAATCCTCTGGCAGTTCTCCCATGCTACAGGAGCTTAAAAGATTTGGTTTTGAGACCACATCTGTCAGTACCTTCAGAATCCTGGAATGTAATCCATCTGATGATCTGAATTCATTTAGAGTGGATAGGTGTTCTCTTATCATTCTGTTGCCCATTTTGACTTGCATTCCTATTCTGTCTATGTATCCTATTGTGCTGTTTTTGATCAGTTGGACTATTTTTCTTTTCTTTGTGGTTCCATTTCTGTCTGATAACTAATTCCACAAGGTGATAGTAGGTAATAAGGCAATGACTTTGATTCTCTGAGCAGGGCAGGGTACTACAGAGTTCCATTTTTTTCCTCCCCAGCTATTTCGTGTTTGAACTGGGAGAAATAATCCAAAGATTGGAAACACCGAATCATGAACTTTCTGACAATTATTATTACATGATCACCAAATCAGATAGATTCAAGTAACTAAAAATAAGGCCTCCTAAAGCCCCTGAACCTCTCTTGCAAAGGGAAATTCATCTAGCTTTCCAAGATGTTTTCTTTCAGAAAAGTTAAACACCCAGACATCTCTGAAGTAAGAAGTATTTCAATACCAAACAGTTTTTAAGATACTGTTATATTGCTTTATTTTATATTTCTTTAATTTTTGTAATGTATTTTGATCCTGGAGGAAATATGAGTACTGAAATAACTTAAAAATGAAAACAAAAAAACTATTTTTATTGCCCCATAAAGAAGGGTTAGACTCGGTGGAACAGGAACACGCAAAGGTATTTGGTGAAGGAACAGGGGACATTCTTAAACAGCCCCCTCTCAAAAAGGACAATTAAATTAAGCCAATTTCTTATTCTTTTCCATTGGTACTCTTTCACTACTGCAGGAATGCATAAATCCTGCCAATCTGAATGTGTCCTAAACTTGAATACAGCAGGTTGAAGGTGTAATTCAAAAATACGCATTCGCACAAAGCTGAAACTCTCAGTGGAAGGCAATAACGATTCAGTACATAGGAGAAAGGGTTTCCGCAGATCGTTTCCTGGTGAAGAAAAGTACACCTCTCTCCCTTTTTAACAGTAAGAAGGGAGGGAGAACTTCCAGAAACCGAAAATGCCTGATCGCGAGCGGCGAGAATACCAAGGTGCGAGCGCTCGCGCCCAAGACCCTCCGGAACGAGGAACGGTTTGGCCACGAGGGGAAACACTCTGCGCTCCCCGATCGGCAGGAAACCAACATTTACCTGAATGCGTCCGTTACGGTCGCCGCCATCCTCACTTCACTGGCTTCTTCGTTTAGCAACTGATATAGACTAAAAACAATCCAGCTGCGGAAGGCGCTACTAAATCGAGTCTGCGATGTAAATTAGCATTAGGAAAAGGAGAGATTGGCACGTTGTCGGCAGTTTCGGCAAAAACGAAAGTGTCTCCCGGATGGTAATGGTAACTAGAGGTTAAAAAAATATACTTCACCTAATTTTCTGAATTCGATATTACGAGAATCTTACAGTTTTCCTTAGACATATAAGTAAAGAAATACAGAAAATCTGCATAGTTTGAGTAATTTGATTACTTGGATGGAGGATGATCTCTTGGATGAAAAACTACGCTACTTTTTTTTAAAAAAATAGAAAGTTGCAAACCACTTCCGTGATTGTTGCTAAGATTATTATGCAGAAGCGCCTTAGTGTCAAATCACGAATCGATTCGAAGGAAAGTTGGTTTGCCTACAGCAGTGTTTCTCAACCTTGGCAACTTGAAGATGTCCGGACTTCAACTCCCAGAATTCCCCAGCCAGCGCTGGCTGGGGAATTCTGGGAGTTGAAGTCCGGACATCTTCAAGTTGCCAAGGTTGAGAAACACTGGTCTACAGGAAGATCGGCCGCATAAACCTGTCTTCTTTCACACAGCACTTTTCTAGTTCTTAAATAGTTTTAAAATGCTCTGCCAGTACAAATAAAACCGCTGCTTATTGACGTTATTGGCATTTTAAAGACCAGACTTACGGTAGACTAAAATACAAAACAGCTTCTCCAATACAAAACTGTTCAAAGATTGCTGCCAAAGATCTTCATTGCGGAATCAGTGCTCCTCGCTCAGGCTAATTTCAATGCATAGAACAGAATAACAGACTTGGGAGGGACCTTGGGAGTTTTCTAGTCCCTGCTCAAGCAGGAGACCTGTGTGGCTGTCCAGTCTCTTCTTAAAAGCCTCCCGTTACGGACCCATAACTTCTGTAGGCAATATATTTAAGGTAACCCCCGTCTGTTTTTCACACGACGTGAATGTGTTTACCTCCGTGAATTTAAAAAAGCATTGTTTTAGTTTTGTCTTCCTAAATGTCTAATCATCTGAACCAATAGGCTGCTCTACACACCGGAAGCTCAGGCTTTCGCGTCCTCGTCATTCTTTCCTTCCGCTTTCGTGTCTCTTTCGATGATTCGCTCTTGAGTGCTGGCTGGTTGAAGACGCCTGAGCGGAGAAGCGAAGTGCCGAAATAACTGACGATGGAACTGTGCTGGCTGATCGAAGGGATCGTCGTATTAGCAACTGCAGGGCTGGCTCTGGTGAGAAGGGATCAGGACTGGCCTTAAAGCATTTCGGGACGAAGAGAATGAAGGCAGAACGGCAAACTGTTCCTCGTAGTGGGCTCCTTCCTTAGACACTTGGCCTCCAGGCTTATTTTCTGTCATTTTCCTGACATTTCAGGAAAATTTGGCCTAGGAGATTCATTATATCCGAGGTTCAACTTTAGATCCCCAAATTTAACAAAAATGCCTCGGAATGCATGCAATACGTCCTTCCTAGAGTATGGAATAAGCAGTTCACCATCTCATTCTTCACAGACTTTAGGCGGTTTATAAATACAAAAATAAAATTGCATTGTAAAACTTCAGTACTATGAGATGATAAGAAAAATGTATAAATGTATATGCTTCTGACTACGCTTACATTGAGACATTCAGGCTGAGACATCAGTGGGTGTGAGTGCGGGTTTCCGCGTTTAGTTGTGCACTTATTTTTCTGAAATTTTACAGTTCAAGTCATATGAGTTCATCTTTGTTTACATTATAGCTTTACTTAAAATTACTTTGATAACTTCTGATTTTTTAGAACTATGTCTTTCTGGTGCATAATGCCCTTTGAGGAGGTGGTATTACTACCTTGTCAGAGAAAGTTGGGCTGCTGACTTGGATATAGGTAGTCCTCAACGTACGGCCACAATTGAGCCACAAATTATGTTGTTAAGTGAGAAATTTGTTACGTGACTTTTGCCCCATTTAAAAACTTTCCTTGCCATCCTTTGTTAAGTGAATCACTACAGTTGTTAAATTAGTAACACAGTTGTTAAGTGAATCTGATTTCCTCACTGACTTGCTTGTCAGAAGTTCACAAAAGGGGATCACACAACCCTGGGACACAGCAATGAATATGAACCATTTGCCAACCATCTGAATTTTCATCACATGATCATGGGGATGCTGCAAAGGTTGTAACTGAAAAATGGTCATCAGTCACATTTTTCAGTGCTGTTGTAACTTTGAACAGTCACTAAATGAACTGTTGTAAGTCAAGGACTACCTGTAGTTTTTTACTCAGAAATTTGATGTACATTTTTAAAGAAATAGAACTCAGCCTTTCCTAAATTAGAAAGTAAGAGCCATTTTAGTGGTGGGAGTACCTTTCATTTAAATGCTAATTTCTTTATACAGCAATACCAATCATGCAAAGTGCGGAAAAAACTAAAAGATAGAAGCCAAAAAAATTAAAAGCATGGGACAAAAGAAAAACAAACATGGCTTAATCTAATTCATATCAACACAGTTCAGTATTCTTTTGTGTTCATTTATCTGGCAAATGATTCTGTCATATTTTATGCAATTTATATATGGCCTTTTGTTCTTTAAACTCTTCTCTCTTTTTTAGGAGCTTATCAGCAGCATAATTCAGCTTCCTCTCAATCCACATCCTCTCTTCATATGTTTGTTTTGTGCTTCAGTCCTCATTTACTTTCTCTGTTCAGGGTATCACTTTTAGTCCTGGTCACTATTTTTTGTCATAACTATTTACCAAACCATAACATGTAACTATCATCAACCTGTGAATTCCTACTTTCATATGCTCTCATAACAGTTTAAATAACACCAATTTCTAATTTCTCATATATATTACTTTCATTCAAAAAGGAGTCACATCTTTTTTCTCAACATACAATATATTCCTCTGTCTTAATTTCCTCTGTTACATATGAATGTTGAATACTATAATTTATTCTGTGTTTACATTTTGGTTAGTGCAGATTCTCCCCCAATGCACACAATCTTGGACATTGAGATCAAATTTATTTCTTTTTCTTAATTTTATTTATCTATTCTCTATTCACTTTAAAAACTTTAACATGAATGTTTTAATCTTGCAAGAATGGTATTGCATTATTATTACAGTACTATAAGCTACCACTCCTCTTTTACTTCCCTCCCAGGTTGCTGCCATTGCATATATAACTGCAAGACAGCCGCTAAGTATTTATGAATATGAGGATGAGAACTTATTTCTGAATGCTAAGAAACCAGTGCCTAGCCTTCATGACCCTGCAACACGTGAACTTTCTGTAGTAGTACCTTCATATAATGAAGAAGAACGATGTAAGGATAAATATTTATATATAAAATATTTGCTTTATAAATTATTTTATCCTCAGTGTAATTTTAATGAAACAAGATCTGCAGTTTTGCTTTTTTCCACATCTTACAGTACCATCAATGATGAATGAAGCTCTGGATTACCTAGAGATGAGACAGGTACGTATTTGCAATAATTCAGTAACACTTTTTAAAGTAGAATCTTCCGATAGTAAAAGAACATAAAACCCTGTCAAATGAAAAAATGGTTCTCTTTATTTTTATAGAAGCAAGATCCTTCATTCACATATGAGGTCATAGTAGTTGATGATGGCAGCACAGATCAAACCACAAAGGTAGGAAATAAAGGACTCTTCCACAAACTTCAGATACTTGTCAACAGTAGAGGTACTCTTCATGCTTATGAGTGCTCATTCAATGAGTGTTCAAATTTATGATGGTCCTGAACATGGGTGGGTTACAGTTAATCTTTGGAGTTTTGACTGTTGCAGCATTAAATGACCTGCACGGCCCACACTTAATGACTGCAACTGAGATTACCAGCATTGTTGTTACTAAGCAATAAACTCACATGACATTGTGTTTTATGATTGTATTGCTTAGCGACACCAATTCTGGTTCCAGTCACTGTTATAAGCTGAAGTCTACCTGTTTTGTTTGTTTGTGTTTTGGAAAAGACTTTCTGTTGTTAAAATTTAAAATCATAATATCAGAAACAATACATAAGAAAAAATATCAGAAAGCTGTAAAAAGTAATTTTGTCTATTTCATATCTCGTTATTATTGCTGGTGTTATTATTGCTGGTGTTATTATTTTGAAGGTCTGATTCCAAAATAACTACAATGTTTATTATTTACCAGTATTGCTCAACCTTGCAAGCTGCCATTTTTATTTAGTGATAGAGAACTGAAAACCTTTCCCTTCCATGTACAATTAACTGAGAACATGGTTGCCTATGCATGTCAAAGTAGCCTTTCTGTATAAACTGCACCTATGCATTATTTTTGTTTCTTGACTTTTCCCTTGCTTATATGTTACACTGTGGTAGCAAAGCCCAAAGAGCAATTCAGTAAAATAATTCACAGCTAGAATTGATTCTGCCAGAATAAACATAATATATGTCAAAATGATAATATATATTTGGCTAAAATAATTATCTCCTTCATTATGTGTATTTGTGTTCAAGTATTACATAGATTTTAATGAAGCATTAGCATTAATTCACAGAGGACAGGAAATATTTTAAATAACTGACAATCTATTATGGTCTTACTGGAAATAATTTGAGGAAATGAGTAAAGAAAATGATGCATGAATTGTTTGTCAACAATTTCGAAGTAGAAAGTTTTTGGGTAGAAAAATAGTTTTTAGCTAGGCAACAGATATACTTGTTTTAAGGACTTGGTTATTCATTATTTGTTTAGTAAGAGAAATTAAACACAAGCAAGAATTAAGCAAAAATAAATTGAAAGGGAAATAAACTTACTAATTATTTGTAAACTATTTGGCCATTACATGCTGAATATTCATTCGTTCATTCACTTTGTATAGCCACCTATCTCATATTTATAATTCTGGGCAACACAATTTAAAAATTACAAAGACAAAGAATCTAACTATATTAAAACCACTACAATGAGCAGCCAAGATACAAAACATTCATGGAATTCAAAATGGAACAGGCTCCATTCCATCACATTAGTCCTATTTATTTGTGTGCACAATTATTAGGGAAGTGAATATTTTGACCATATCATTTTTATGCATGTTTTCCACTTCCAAGCTATAAAAACTTGAATGCTTAGTTGATATAAGCATATCAGGTGATGTGTATTTGTGTAATTAGGGAGGGGGTGGCCTAAGGAGATCAACACCCTATATCAAGATGTGCATAATTCTTAGGCAGCTTCTTTTCCTCAGGCAAAATGGGCCAAGAAAGAGATTTAACTGACTCTGAAAAGTCAAAAATTGTAAAAGTTTTTCAGAGGGATGCAGCACTCTTGAAATTGCTAAAATATTGGGGCGTCATCACACAACCATCAAATGTTGTGTTGCAAATAGTCAACAAGGTTGCAAGAAACATTTTGAGAAAAAAGGCACACATTAATTGCCTAAAATTTGAGAAGAATCAAATGTGAAGCTACCAGGAACCATTATCCTCCAGTGCTGTCATATTCCAGAACTGCAACCTACCTGGAGTGCCCAGAAGTACAAGGTGTTCAGTGCTCAGAGACTTGGCCAAGGTAAGGAAGGATGAAATCCAACCACCACTGAACAAGACACATAAGCTGAAATGGCAAGACTGGACCAAGAAATATCTGAAGATAGGTTTTAATGGACTAATGAGATGAGAGATGACTCTTGGCCGACCGGATGGATGGACCCATGGCTGGATCAGTAACAGGCACAGAGCTCCATTTCAAATCAGACGCTAAGAAGGTGGAGGTGGGGTATTGGTATGGGCTGGTACTATGAAAGATGAGCTAGTTGGACCTTTTCAAGTTGAAGATGGACTCAAAATCAACTCCTAACCTACTGTCAGTTTTTAGAAGACCCCTTTTTCAAGCAGTGGTACAGGAAAAAGTCTACATTTTTCAAGAAGACCATGATTGTTATGCTGTTCCATCGCATGGCTAGCCAGTAAAGGCCTTAAAGATGAAAGAATAATGACATGGCCTCCTTCCTCACCTGACCTAAACTCTATTGAGAACTTGTGGACTGTTCTTAAATAGAAGATTTACAGTGAAGCAAAACACTACACCTCTCTGAACAGTGTCTGGGAGGCTGTGGTTGCTGCTGCACAAAAAGTTGATTGTCAACAGATCAAGAAACTGACAGACTCCATGAATGGAAGGCTTATGATTGTTCTTGAAAAGAAAGGTGGCTACATTGTCACTGATTTTTTTTTATTTTTTTGAAATATCAGAAATGTTTATTTGTATATTTTAGGTTGTTTATTATTCTCACTTTAACAGAAACAAATAAACAAGTGAGATGGGGAAATTTTCATTTTTCATTTAGTTGCATAATAATTCTGTACATTAGTAATTGCCCAATAATTCTGCACATGTATTCTCATAAGAAATCTAAAACCTCGCTTTTACTTTCTTAAATATTCAGGTTTGAGATTTATTAACAATTTGGATTGACCGAGAGTACTGTAGTTGTTCAATAATAAAATGAATCCTCCAAAATACATCATACCAAATAATTGTGCACACAGTATAGATTATCCAACTAGCCATAAAGGAACATATATTTAAGTTTTAAGAAAAAACTATACAGCACAGGGATAGCCTGGAATTGTGGTGGCTCTACCCTGCAGCTTTTCAAGAAAAGAGTTTGCTACCTGGACTGGGATTTGGACTCTATGACCCATAACATCCCTTCCTACTCTAGGATTCAATAATACTTTGAAAAGATGCAACAACGGGCTGAAGAACGGTATCTCTAACATGGTATTTTGTAATGTCAAATTTGCCTAGGGCACCATTAAGGAATTGAGGCCTGACTGGATTCTCGGAACACCATCCTAGTTCTGCTCACTACAATCAAGAGGAGGACAGGTGGAAAGACCTTCCTTGAAATGGTGAGGAAAGACCCCCACCCCAAGGAAAAGACAGATGGGTTAATTCTGATTGTACAAGACCAAAAAACACATGCATACAAAACCAGAATGGAGAAGGGAGCAACAGACAGCAAATATCACCTCTGCAAAGATGCTGAATAAATAATGGACCACCTAGTTAGCTGCTACAAGGTGATTGCATGGATGGATTACAAACAACAGCATGACAAAGTTGCAAAAATGGTGCATTAGGATATCTGCAAAAATTACTATTTGCCTGCCAACAACAACTGGTGGGACCATAAAATTGACAAAGTAATTGAAAATGAAGAAACCAAAGTACACTTGGACTTCAGAATTAAAACAAAAGTATCTGCCACATAACACCTCAGATTTAGCCATTGTTGATAAGAAAAGACAAAAAAGTCTCAACAGTGGACTTTGCAGTACCTGGAGACAGCAGAATGACAGAGAAGAAACTGGAGAAACCCACAAAATATAAAGACCTGTAAATAGAACTATAACCACTGTGGCAAAAGAAACCAAGATAGTACCAATAGTAATAGGCATCTTGGTTGCAATCCTAAAACATGTGGGGCACTAGTTGGACACCATTGGCATTGACAAAATCACCACCAGTCAATTGCAAAGGGCAGCTTTACTTGGAACAGCTTATATCCTATGACAGTATCTTTAACACTATGAAACACATCCGTCTGGGGAGGATCGCTTCTGGTTTCCGAAGGCGACAGGCACTGGGCATCTGCTGTTCGCTTCCCTGGTGGGCTCCTTTTTGGAGCACAGGCGTTCTCGGAGGGACCACCTGCCGTAGGGCGGCTTGCTGGAACCCTCGGAATCGGCGGCAGCCATGGGGGGTTTCCAGCCTTGCCTCAGGAGCCAGGGAGCGAGGGGGGTGCATAGCACAACAGTCGGCTGCCTGCACCTTTGCTGAATAGACTCTGGAAGGAAGCAATTAATCAGAAGTAGCGGCTGAAGTGCTGGAGGTGAGAAGTTCGCTCCAATCTCTCTAACCCTCTTTAATCGATGAGCAGCAGCCTTTTGTAAGTTGTGGATTCAATCTATTTGAAGTTGAAAGATTGGAGGGGGGTTCTTTCACCCCCCCTCGAGTAAAGCGGCATTTGGACTGTCTCTCAATCTCGGAATGGAGAGAGAGAGCAAAAGTTGAATTAGTCACTTGCACTAACTATGTGAGAAAGATTTATACCACAACTGCAAGAGGTGATTGCTGAGTTGTTTTAAAAACTTTATGGAAATTTTTGATGTTCTGCTCCATGGTTCCCTGTGAAAGGGGGAGCCAAGATGGCCTGCTTCCGTCTTCTTCTTCGCACTTATAAATGAAATTTGCCTTTTGAAACTACCTTTGAAGAAATTTCTGGCTTTATATTATTACTATCCCCTGTAGGACTCCTGGAGCTCCTCCTGTTATGTGGTCTTTCTGGATTTGGATTATTTGATTTTCTTTTCTCTTTTTTTTTGGCTTGGAACTGTAATTGAGGATTAACTTTCACTTTTGGACTTGCTTGTCTTCTCGGACTCATCCAGCTGCAGGCTCCACAGATGCCATTTCTTTTGCAAAAGACAGTCATCTCTGAACTCAAACAAATGGGGCCCAGAAAACCACCTTCAGGCAAGGCAGCCTCGGCACCTACCTCCTCTACATCCAGCCCAAAACTCAACAGACAAAAATTCCATCATTTTTAGAACAAGAAGGGACTGGAGAGAGTTCAAAAGATTTATCTGTTATCCAAATGTTCCAGGCTTTTATGAAGGGACAAAATGAGTTGAAAAAAGAGGTGGCAGATTTTAAAGAAGAGCTCAGAGGTGTACAGCAGCAAACAACAGAAAATAAACAAAGAATCGGTGTGCTGGAGGAGGGTGCGGTCGGACTGGGGGAGGAGGTTAAGGCAGTTCAGAAGGGGAATAGAGAATTGGAAAATTTTATGGAAAAGATAGAACTTGAAAGAATGTCCTTTTTTCTCAGATTCCAGAACCTACCGGAGACAGAAGATGAAGATCTTAAGGATATTATGAGTACAATCTTAGCAGAATATATTAAGACAGATAAAGAACAGTTGTGGTGGGATATGGATCTGGTTTACAGGATCAACTCAGCATATTCCAGAACACATAATGTTCCAAGGGAAGTACATGTTAAATTTCTTAGGAAGACCATGAGGGATGAGGTGCTAGGGGCCCAAAGGGGGGGGACCACTAAAATATAAAGACAAAGAAATTGCCATTCTTAAGCAAATTCCGGAAAAAATAAGAGATAAGAGGAGGAAGTATTCCTCCTTATCAAATAAATTATACAATAAAGGAGTTTGGTTTAGATGGTTATTGCCAGAAGGAATGTTGATCTTCTGGGAGGGAAACAGAATTAGAATTAACACAGTTGTGGAGGCAGAGGCCTTCATTAAAAAACTTAGTGCCCTCCTAGAAGACGAAAATATAAGAGGTAGTGAAAAAGGTGACAATACACAAGATATGAAGGAGGGAGGGAATGCGGCTCCGCCTAAAGACGGGGGAGGGAGCAATATCGAAAAGACTCAGGTCACAAAAATAAATGTATTTGAAATATCATTGTAATTGTTGATATATTAGAAAGTGGCAAAAGAGACGATTGAACACATGGTTGATACAATGTATAACGACGCTGTTTCTGCTTATCTTTTATCTTTTGTTTTTTCTTTTCTGTAAAAGTTGTGAGATTTGGAGAGATTTCTACCTCTAGCACGATGGAGCTGCCAAAAATTTTATATATCCACTTACCCTTTCCCATAAATGTTTAAAAATCAATAAATTTCTTTTAAAAAAAAAACATCCATCTGGGAAGAATTTATTTTTTTATATTATTATTTTTTATTTTATTGTTTTAATTAAACAAAAAAAACACACAAAAACATTCTTCATTACATCTTCCAGAAAGCATGTCAATTGGTTACAAATAAATTTCGTGCGTTACTACAATCATTCTTTATATTTCATTCATATTGAATTGTACATTTTAAATCAAAAATCATTATACCATCAATATACCATCATTCTCATTTAACTATATTTGTTTAAACGTGCTTTTGTCTAGAATCATTTACATTTATATTATAATAAATCTGGACAAAAATTTATTGCTAGAATTTATAAGTACCCAGGAGAGATTACATCTTTATAACAAAATCTAAACAAAAAAAATATTAATAAAATTAGTAAATCTTTTCCCCAGGTCCCATATTATAGTTTATATCCAAATTGTTTTTACCAGTTAGAGTTATTATTTCATTATTATTGTCATGATGGGTTATCTGTTAACGAATAAACATTTTAAAAACAAAAACATTCTATCAGCAGCTACAATGTTCTACTTATTAATCACCAAGAATTAACTAAGTTTTTATTTTATTTTATTTTTCCCATTCAATTATGTTTTATTTGGGTTTCACCATTCTTAACTTTCTTATTTTACCCATAACTATTATTTTTAAGTTTTGTTACATTCCTCGTCTGGGAAGGATTTAATAGGTGAATAAATTAGCAGGAAAAGGATTAGAAATTCAAATGGCATTTTCTAAACAAAAAATATTTTTGCATGATGTATGTATATTTTTAACTCTTGACCTTCAATTATTAGCAAGTATAGCATTCCAAATTGTGATCACTGTTGTTTTATTCTGATGTATTATTTTCTGTAGGTTGCACTGAGGTACGATAAGAAGTATGGTAGTGACAAAGTGAGAGTACTCACTCTGGCGAGGAATCATGGAAAGGGGACAGCAGTTAGAATGGTAAACTCACCTGCTTTTCCTTTAAGTTGCATATTTTCTTTCTCTGAGGAAGCAAGTGATTCAATCTTTGCCTTTTAGTATGAACATTTAAATTAAATTCAAAGATATTACTGAGGGTACTGCAAACATACTGTTTTCTTATTTAGAATTTATAGTTCTTGATGTCTCTGGAGATTTTCAGTCACCTAGATCATAGTTATCCCAAAGGTGATTTTTCAAGAAGTAACTGAACTTTCTTGCTTTTCTTTGAAGACATTTTGCTTCTTATCCAAGAAGCTTCTTCAGCTCTGACTGGATGGTGGGGAATGGAAGGATTTATATTCCTTGCCGACAGGTGGTCATTTGTGTTCTTTTAGCGAGTCGTTAAGAGTTGTTTATTTATTTATTTATTTTATTCAATTTATAAGTCGCTCCCTCTCCACGAAGGGACTCGGGGCGGCGAGGCCACTCGAAGGTTTATCTGTGTCATCAGGGTCACTTGAGTAGTGCAAATAGATGTGGAGCCTTCTTGGAACTGTTGAAAGACTGGAAACTCTGTTGTAGACTGGAGATAGATGATGTTGTACCCCTCCCCCTCTGTTGAGAGAGGGCTGTTCCAATTTGACATAGATGGACTCTTTGACCCTTCTTTCGAACCAGCGGTTCTCTCTGTCCAAAATGTGAACTTTGCTGCCTTCAAAAGAGTAGCCTTTGACTTTTTAAATGGCAACATAACATACATGTACACTTTAAACCCAAGAATGCATCAAGGCAGAAGTTTGTCTATCGCAAGCATAAAACACCCAGACACAAACAGCAATATGGTATAGGCAGTGTAATACAATGAGCCATGTGCAAATCTGTTTCCTTTGGGGAAACAAAACAACCACTTCATAAATGAATAGCACAACATAGGAAAAAAACCCATCAGGACAAATTGAGCAGTTCAACTGCATTTCAAAGACAAAGGCTACTCTTTCGAAGACAGCAAAGTCCACATTTTGGACAGAAAGGACTGCTGGTTTGAAAGAGGGATCAAAGAGGCCATCTATGTCAAAATTGTACGGCCCACTCAACAAAGGGGGAGGACTACGACACCATCTATCTCCTGTCTACAACACAGTCCTTTCAATAGTTCCAAGAAGGCTCCAGACCAATTTGTACTACTCAGGTGACCCTGATGTGGCCTTAACAACTCACTAAAAGAATACAAATGACCAGTTGTCTGCAAGTAGTATAAATCCTTCCATTTCCCACCATCCAGTAAGAGCTGAAGAAGCTTCATGGATAAGAAATGAAACCGCTTCAAAGAAAAACCAGAAAGTCCAATTGCCTCTTGAAAATGCACTTTGGGACAACCTATAGTGCTTATTTTGCTAAGCTGGAACATAGATTGGCTGCTTGATTTAATGGACTAGTAGGGGAAGGAATCTCTATTGAACCAAATGACTCTTAAATGATAAAATAATGTTTGAGCCTCAAAACACATGATGAGAAAATATATTTTTCAGGTTACAATAGATAAAACTTTTGAGAGGATGCAGTGGCCATTATCCAGACTACTTTACCAAACTGACTGTATTCTAAATTTGAAATGAAGTCTCTTTATGTTTGAAATTTAATAGAACTTGGATCTCAATTTTTTAGTATATTAAACCCAGTGTCTACTTATCCAAGATCCTTTGAATAAAACCATCTATGTCCCATAGACATTTACTGGATTACCATTGTAAATTTGCAAAGTTAATTTAAAATATTTGTTCTTTAGGACTACTTTAATTTAAGTTGTAAATTAAATTTACAATTAAAATAATTTGTACTTTTAATATTTATTATATGTGTCCATAAATTGCTATTATCTTCAAGTTTGAAAGACAAGTGATAAAATTAATATTAAAATGGATGTATTTAACAATAATTTCATTTTATGGCCATCTTGGAAAAATACTGCTTTCCCCCCATCCCATGTGGTGAGCCCATCTCTTTGACAGGGATTCAAAAGAGAATAATACATGCTTCCTGTAATCTTCTCCAAGAGACATGGAGTTTTGGTATTTTGTCTTTTCAAAAACTTAACGTTACTTAACATTAAAATTAACCAGAGAACCAGTTTTATATAATGGTTAAAATGCTGGCCTAGAATCCCGGAGATTGTGAGTTCTTGGCCTCCCTTTGGTAGCTGTAGGACTTTGGGCCAGTCATTCTCTCTCTACACCCAAGTTGTTGTTAAGAGAAAATGAGAGGAATTAGATATATTTACCCAGTTGAGCTATAAAAATATAATCATAATAATGACTACATAAAATATAGACCTGCTGATTTGGTAAACATCCTCATTTTAGTTTCTGATTGAGTTGCCAAGTAGCACCCTTGTCTAGAACTATTGTTATTCTTCTTGACTACAGATTGCCAGGGTTTGTGGCCATAATTCAAACAGAGCTTTGTGAAGTCAGTCTTAGTCTTGAATGTGACTATTGGTACATGGAAAGCTTATTGCATCATGTTAGTTTTTAGTTTTTTGAACAGATTATTCTAATTTTAAATATAATTAAAAGGGAAACTGGCATGATGCAAAGCAAAGCATTAGTCTCCAGAGATATGATTTCACATAGGTTGTGAAGACAGTCTTACAGAATTAAAATGGTGGCTCACTGAAGTTGTTTGCCAAAATTCTTAATCGGTATTCTGTTAAGCAGTCTCATCATTTTGCTTTCTGGAAAATTGCAATTAGTGACTGGCCATGTCCATTGTGGCATCCATTTTGTGAACAGGCAGCCTACCTCATACCAGCAACATGATTGGGTTCATGCTGTCAAATATGTTCTGTGGTCATAAAGTTTAATACCTAAATTATAATTTTGGGGGGAAGATTCTATCAAAACAAAGTATTACTTTTTTTTTCTCATAATAATCTGCTGAACTAATTTATGTTCTTGCATATTTCTTAACCGCAGGGTGTATTTTATTCACGAGGAAAAAGAATATTGATGGCAGATGCTGATGGAGCTACAAAATTTAAAGATATTGAAAAAGTAGAAAAAGGTCTTGAGAGTCTCCAACCCTGGCCTGTGAGGTTCTATTTGGCTACTTTTTCTCCTTTTTGTTGGATTAGTAAAATGATAAATATGTTTCTTTTTTTAAGTCTTAAGACACCATCCAGACAAAATTGAAGATATTTAATTTCTTAAATTGTGTAGGATTGGCGCAAACATCTTTTATCAGGTTTGCATACATTTTTGAATGCTGTGTCCTAGTTTGATATTTACAGTTTTGGATTACTGCAAAATATCCCCTTTTTCGACATGCAAGGGAGTTTAGGCTCAAAAAGTACATTTTGGAGCTGATGGAAAAGTAATATGAGCACCAGTCTTCTTCAAACAACATGCTTTGCATCTTATGGGAGTACAAAGCATTTTCTTTGAATAATAAAAGGAGCTGAATCATTTTCTAGGCTTAGCCAGCTGCTTTAAAAGCTGCTCCCATCTCTCTATATACATGTGCGTGGCAACCATTGTGTCTCAAAGAAACAGCAGGAGCAGATTATAAATTCATCACATGCACCTGGAAGAAGATACAATGCTTTTATGAGTTGAAAAGAGTGCTTATATCAGAGGTGGTATTCAGCCAGTTTGCACCGGTTCGCCCAAACCGGTGGTAGAAATTTTGCCCAGTTCAGTGAACTGTTAGTGATGGCCAGCTGGCCACATCCCTGAACCGGTCCCCCTGTTGCTGGTTGCTCACCCCGCCCGGTCGCTGCTCTCTTGCGCCGTCTATTTGCATATTGGCTCTCAAAAAGGCCAGCAACTGGCCACTGGAAAGTCCTCCAATCAGCTAAAAAGCGGCTGCTGTCGCCGCCATCTTCTTTGTGCATGCGCATCCCATTGCCTTGCAAGTCCGCTTGGATGTGCAAGGCAATGGGATGTGTATGTGTGAAGATGGCGGTGGCAGCAGCCACTTTTTTGCCAACAGGAAGACTTTTCAGCAGCCAGCCGCCGGCCTCTTTGAGAGCCGGTATGCAAAAAGGCAGAGACTGGGAGGCTTTTTTGCCAGCCAGCCGCTTCCCAGCAGTGGCTGCTGGCTGGGGGCTGCCAAAACTCTGATCAGCTTACCTTCCGGCCTGGACCAGCCACTGTAGAACAACAGTGGGGAGGGAGGAAGTGGGGCTAGGGCCAGGGTTTAAGAGGGGAAATGGGAGCAACTGGCAAAGGGAGGCCGGGGGTAAATAGGGAGAAATCCTTTTAAAAATCCTACCTTTTCCTGTGGGTGTGGCTTGGGGAGGGGGAGGGTCATATGACTGAGTAGGTGTAGCCGTGAGTGATGTCAAGTTGGCCAAGCCCACTCAGTCACATCCTCCTAGCCATGCCCACCGAACCGGTAGCAAAAAAAATTGAATCCATCACTGGCTTATATGAATATAATTTGGAAACTACCTGTTCCTTACTCTGCTTCCCTTAAGGCTGTTAATGTTTTTCCCTGTAGGAAATGATGGCTATTGCCTGTGGATCTCGTGCTCACTTAGAGAAAGATTCCATAGCACAGGTATATTTTTCTTGCCTCTGTTTTTTTCTTCTGCACCTACTGTCAGACAGACTATTCTTTATAGACAAATATAAATGCCTTCTTTTTTTAGGATCAAATCTTATCCTCCTTTAGTTTGCACAATCTCTGGTTGGAATGCAGAATAGAATAGAATTCTTTATTGGCCAAGGAATGTGGGCCCTTATTCAGCAATATACAGCCAGCATAAATAACTAATGCAAACGCTCATTACTACTAAGTATTTCTAGCACAATTATCAAAGTCTCTATTCTGTAGTCTCTAAATTGAGATTTTAAAGTATTTTTCTTAGATCAAACTAATTAAGAGAATAAAAAGTATACATACAACAGTATTAACAGTATTCTGTAAGCACTAATTTGAAATGATAATGATAAAAAAAATAAGAGGTTTCTTTTAAATAGAATGTCAAACCCACTCCCTCTACATCTTTTCCTTGCCCTTTGTTGAAAAAAAATCAAATGTTAACAAACAAAACATATCAATTGATCATTACTGCATGTGAGGTGCAGGTTTATCTTTCCAGTTTTTCATGGTAATTGTTTTAGTTGATTCGCATATATGGAAATTTTTCAATTTCTGGTATCTTAGAAGATTGCAAGAGATATAGCAAAGAATATCAGTTCAGGAATATTGAATGCAGTGTTGATATTATTGCAAAATGGAGCAATAGGATAGGTTCAGACAACTATTAGTTAATGTTCCAATCCTGAGTTGTTTCTCCAACAGCTGATTCAGGGTTTCAACCAGTATGGACTGGTACAGATGGTGAAATTTAGCATGTCTTCCAGTACCCATTGTTCTGGAGGCCCCATACCGGAATGCTCCCTCCCCTGGCCTGCCGCTCCCCACTCGCTCCCCCTGCGGACCCAGTCACTGCTCGCTCACTTGCTTGCCCTGCCTGTTAGCACCAGGCTTGCCCTGCCCACCCACTTCTTTTGCCGGAGCGGAGGATTGGGAGAAGCCCACATGGTGCGCGCTCCCCTTTCTTTGACGTCCACCAGAGGCAGCAGGGCAGCCATGTCCCTCACCCTCGAAGGGAGGAAGGGCCAGTTGGGAGAGGGCCTTTGCTCCTACGCTCTCGCCACACTAGAACTAAGCGACGCCTTGTCCAATCCAAGGCATGGCCAGGCAACAGGTCCCATGATCCACAGTTGGCAGAGCTGGTCACGATGCTACTTTTTCTTTCTTTTTTAATCCCAGCTTTCTTCCTGGAGCTCAAGGTGGCATAAACCATCATTTTCATTTTCTTCCCAGTCCTAGACCAACAATGTAAACAATTTCCTATTGGGAAGGCACCATCTGGGTCACCCGAGGGCGAGGGACCTCTGGCGGACGGGGCTTTACTGTCCCGCAGCGAAGATTCCATCCCTCATCCCGGAGCCTTCGTAACGGCAGGAACCTGTTCTCACTCGCCCGGGCTTGTGCAGAGGCGTTCCTCTGAGAGTCTCTGGGGCTGTAATTTTGCGGGGTGTGCGCGCACCTATGTTTTCCATGGCGTGGGGCCGCAGCCGTCTTTTGGGCCACTACCTGCTACCTTTCAGGAAGCGCATAAAAAGAGGAACCGGGCGGGGAGAGAATGGGAACAAAGCCGCTGGCCCAAACTGAAGGACCGATGGCAGGGAGCTGGCAAGGCTTTGCGCGGCCGGCGATGACTCCGGAGCCCATCTGTATGGGTGGGAAGACGAGGAACATGAGGGGGATCAAGGGGCGGCTCGTCCTTCTGAAGAGGACCTGCCAAAGAGGGCCTGTCCCCGAAGAGGGCAGATGTGGTAGCATCGGTCTTGGGATGTTCCGCGGAGCCCCCCAGGGAAAAACGCCGCTGCCAGGTACTTTTAAGCAGGGATGGCTTTTTAACCAGGCAGCTGTCAAAGAGAAGGGAGCGCGAGCCACGTGGGCTTCTCACAACCTTGGAGGGGGGATCCATGTGTTTTTCCTCCCTCTGCATGGATTCCCCCCCCCCTTTCATTGGAAACGAGGCGGCTGTCACACTCACACCACACATGTGTAAGGGGGACTGGATCAGCTGAGAAGCTGGCAAAAAGAAGCCTGTTTTTCCGCTGCCACGGCTCACATAGAAAACAGGCGGGGATGATGGTTGGAGCTTGCCCCCTCACCACTTTCCCAGCCAGGCAGGGTTTGCAGCCGGTGGACCTCAGGGGCGAACGGTAAATGAAGAGAGCGCCGGCCAGCTTCCCCGCCTCCTTCCTGTGCGCCTTGCATTGTGACAAGCGTGGTGTGTGTACGTGCGTGCCTTCCGTAGTGTGCCCAACACCTTCGGACACCCACCAGGTCACCCGCCGAGCAGCAGAGAAATCGGGCTTCAGCAAAAGGAAAAAAAGTTGTTTGAAATTAGCTCTCTCTGCCGCTCTGTTAAAAAGGCGGGAACCAAGGCCAAGAGATAAAAGGACAACTAACCATATTCGGTTAACCCCCAGAGCGGTAAAAGGCTGAATTGGGAGCTCTGTGAATTTGCTTGTAGGACACAGAATTCCATGATCATAGGATTTATTGGGCACAGGTTTTAGTTCATAGAATATATCTACGAATATAATTGGAAGAGATGTGTGTGTGAGAGAGGTGGGGGGGAGAGAGAAAGAGACAAAGGAAGAGAGAAAGGAAAGAAGTGGGAGAGATACACACAAGAAAGGAAGAAAGGAAAGAAGGAAGGAATGGAGGGAGAGAGAAAGAGAGAAAGAAGGAAAGAGAAAGGTAGAAAGAAAGAAAAAAGAAAATATAAAGAAAAAGAAAGTGGGAGAGAGAGATAAAGAAAGAAAGAAAGAAAGAAAGAAAGAAAGAAAGAAAGAAAGAAAGAAAGAAAAGAAAAGGGAGAGAGAGACAAAAGGAAGGAAAGAAAGAAAGAATTGAGCCCAAATTTTGGTTGCTAAGCAAGAGCGTTATTAAGTGAGTTTCATCACATTTTCCAAGTTGGCCACGCCCACCCAGTCACATGACTGCAGAGCCACTCACACAAAACAGGCCATACCTACAGAATAGGTTCTAAAAAAATTTGAAACCCACCACTTAACTGATTATAAATAGTTGTTAAGTTGTGACTGTAATGGGGCCTGGTCATCATGGTCTCAAGAAAAATTACAGAATTACAGAAAAACACAGTTGGAAGGGACCTTGGAGGTTTTCTGGTCCAACCTCCTGCTCCAGCAGGACAATCTATATCATTCTGGACAAATGGCTGTCTAATCTCTTCTTAAAACCTCTACTGATTAATTGTTCGCACTGAAAGGAAATTCTTGGTTGAATCTCTCTTTATTAAGCTTCCATTCATTACATCTTGTCCTGCCCTCATGTGCTTTGGAGAATAGCTTGATCTCCTCTGTGAGAATCCCTCAGATATTGGAAAATTGCTATCATGTTACCTCTAGTACTTCTCTTCACTAGATTAGATATACTTAATTCCCGCAACCATATTTATTGTATGATTTGGCCTCCAGTTCGCTAAACATCTTTGTTACCCTTCTCTGCACATTTTCTAGAGTCTCAACATCTTTTTGGTATTATGGTGACCAAAACTGGATGCAGTATTTCAAGTGTGGTCTTATCAAGGCAGTATATAACAATACTAACACTTCACATGAGCTTGATGCAGCCTAAGAATTCAGTGACTTTTTGACAGCTGCAGCACACTGCTAGCTCATGCTCAACTTGAGCCAGGTGCCACCTATTCTATACCTGTGCATTTGGTTGCGATGGTCAGTAAACAAGACACCTATGTGATTGCCCCACCCTGAAAAGAGCAAAGTATGCCTCAGGGGTGTGGGAGGCCTAGTAGCTTAGTAAACAATTTAAATTCTTACTGTGGTTTAAACATAATATTGATGGTATATTTTCTACATTACTGGATAAGTATCTCAGATCATTTAGTTCAAGATGGACGACATTGCAAAAGCAGGATTATAAATTCTATATTTTATTTGAAATGCCGATCTCTTGTTCAAGTATAATTCTAGAAATATGTTGAACATAAAGTAGGACTGGGTGGTACTATAAATTCAAAGAAAGAAAGGTGCTTCAGAGTTTGTGTTGGTACATTCATATGCTAGCAGCTAGCATATAAATATCAGTGCTGCTCCAGCTATTCTTGAACTTTGGTACATTTGTTGTGTAGAAAATTCTTATTTTTTCTTCTTATACTTGTCACAGAGAATATAGTTTATATATAATTCTGGTGAGATTATCATGGTAAGGTCATTATAGTAAGGTGATTATGGAAACAGAAAAGTTCTGGAATGCATTTGTTTTCTTTACTTCAAACCTAATATTTTGTGTATTTTGTTTGCAGCGTTCATACTTCCGAACCTTTCTAATGCATGGATTCCACTTTCTAGTCAGGTTCCTTTGTGTTAAGGATATCAGAGACACGCAGTGTGGTTTTAAACTCTTGACCCGGGAGGCTGCTTCTCGGACATTTTCAGCTCTTCATATAGAACGTTGGTTGGTATATTTCTTTCAGTTAATTGGAAACTGGTAATGTGTGCAAGATTATGATGCATTATCCAGTATGTACATATATATGCTAAATAATTTTATGGCTAGAATGTAAGAGCTTTCAGGCATTGCAAAGACTTTTATATATTCACTGGGTCTTGTTTTCAATTTATGAAGATAGCTCTTCATGCTTTCATCAAAATTAGAAGAATTACCTTTAGTCTCTAGGATAGACCAATATAATGCATTTAAGGACCACACTGATAAATTAAAAATAATACTGGGCTGCAGTGGGTAGCTGCTAGGTCTTTCTATGGTAGCAGTCCGTGAGGTTTGGAGGTGCTAAGCAGCATGTCTTTGAGAGGGGAGATGACTGCAAAGAGCTAGGCATCAACAGCTCTTTTCTTGTGGCAGTGATGCTGAGCAGCAGTAGATTTGTAGACTTTTCCAAAAGTGCCCCAGATCTTATGTTATACAGGCCTGCTCTAGATATCATTTAGATAAGCAAAACGATGCACACCTGTCCCAGTGGTTCAAATCTACTTTTTTAAAAAAAATACTACTTATTTAATCAGCAGAAAAAAACAATAGAAAAAGAGTGCCCCTTTTCAAAAAAAAATTACATATACATTTACACTGGAGGAAATAGATGAACTTTTTGCTAATCTGTTAGCCAAGGTATGAAGGAAACAACAACACTGTCGTAATGGGAGACTTTAACTACCTTGACATCAGCTGGGAAATAAACTGCAGTGAGTGGGAGATCAAACAAGTTTCTTAGTGCCTAGCTGACATCTTTGTCACCCAAAAACTGGAGGTAGGAACAAGAGGATCAGCTATACTGGACATAATCCTAACTAATATGGATCAGATGGTTAAGAGAGTGCTCTAAAGCACTTGAGGAAGGACAAGAAACAGGGGGGGGGGGGGGGGAAGCTTGTTAAAGAAAGATCCAAACTAGAACTAAGGAGAAATTTCCTGGCAATGAGAACAATCAATGGAACAGCTCTCCTCCTGGACTTGTAGGTCCATCACTAGAGGTTTCCAAGAAAAGATTAGACATCCATGTTTCCAGGATAGTATAAGATCTCTTGCCTTGGGCAGGGGTTGGATTAGAAAATCTCTAAGGTCCTTTCCAGCACTATGATTCTATAGGATGTAAATTCATGTATGAATGGAATGGCCATAAGAGACGCTAGTGGTTTTCATATAGCTGTTTGTGAGACTTTGGTGGTGAAATTGGATCCTGGGGGCCAAATAGGATTGCTGCGACTATACCAATCTCCTTGCCTTCCCATTTGATCTGCTTGAAGCTCTAGCTGAATTGACAATGCAGTCACCCAAACAAATGATAGAGAGACTTTAATCTGTCTGTCATGGGTACAGACAGTTGGGACTTCATAACAACCATGGACTTGACTCAAGTTGTTAAAAACATGACTCCTATCAATGGTCATATATTAGACTAATGGGTCTAGTTGGATTTCAGAGGTCACCAAGAATTATTCCTGTGGCTCTGATGCATGGTTTGACTTTGACCCTGATTGCCCTTTGGGGAGAGAATGGTCACTTTCATTTGAGATCTTTTGGAATTCTTTCCATTTTTATACATGTAATACTACAATATGCACCATATTAGGTGATGCAAAAAATGGACAAATACTTTTTCTAGGTTAAGGAAATGTGTGATACTACTTTTTTTCTCTATGCTCTTATGAGCATGCAAGCTGCAAAAATGACACTGGTGGTAGTCAAGCCTTTGTCAAAACTCTATAGATTGATACTGATTTCAGCCATGTCACAGAGATGGTGGTTGAAGATTCATTCAAAAAAATTCATTGTGTGTGACAGGAAGGGGCTTGGTCGGTAGTTGGAGAAGTCTGATTGGTTGCCTTTGTTCTTGAAGAGAGAAACTGTAACACCTATGGCCCAAATAGTAGGTGCATGACTAGAATACATAAAGACATTGAAGAAGCTTGTCAACTATTCAGTTGCTGTGCCATGAAGTTCTTTCAACTTCCAGATATCTGACTAGTAAATTGAGCTAGATGCTTTTGAATTCTTCATGACATTGATAGGTAGTCCAGTTTTTCTCATTATTATGTAGGAGCCCTGCCATTTAGCCAATAGTTTGCTTTCTGTACTAGGTGATAATAATAACACTTGGTCTTCTTCATTGAACTGCTGTACCCTTATCATCTTGCCTCTTCTGTTCTTCCCTGGCTCTTCCTAAATGTTCTTGGGCAATGTGTCCTACTGCCCTTGATTTGTTTCTCCGGATTAATATGCATTCTATTAAACTGTTGGGGCTTTCTAAATGTTCATACAATCGTTCCTTAAGGATTAATTTAACGCCCAACCCACCTTGAAGTTGCCTCCCAATTTCTAAATCCAGTGGATTAGGATTTGCCTATGGGCCAAATGCTATACTAAAAATGGCAAGTAGGTATCCTCACTTTTTGGTTTTGTTGACCTGCATATTTTCAAACCATAGCATTCAGGGACTGGTGGATCGTTTTAGTTATGCCATCTGCCTAGGAAAAATAAGGACTGATACACACTCCTGTTATCCCTAAATCAGGGTAAAGATATTTAAGTAGGGCTGGGTGAAAATTAAATGCTTGATTCATGAGGATCTCCTTTAGTATGCCTGTCATGCAGATTTTGACCTGTTTCTTTGTTGTTTATATTTATTAATGGAACTATTTTTAAATAATAAGTTGCATAGTCACAAACAGTTAGGATATACAGTATTCCTTTACTGGATTGGAACAGAGGGCCCACAATATCCGTGTCTATTTTAAAAAAAAAGAAATGGGAATTAAGGACGCACTCTCTAATGGAAAATTTATCTTGTTTTCCTTTTGATTTCATTAATTGACAAACAGGGCAGGGTCTGGAGTAATGAACCACATCTTTATTTGGCCAGTTAAATATCTAATATAGGTTGTCCTCAATTTATAACCACAATTGAGCCCGGAATTTTGATTGTAGGTTGGGGTAATCCTTGAGTAGGTCATGTGACCTGGCTCAATTTTACAATCATTTTTATGATAATTGGAAAATGAATCACTGTGATAAGTGAATCATGAATCTTGTTAAGCAAATCCAGCATATCCAAAAAAAATGCTGCAAATCACGGTCACATGACTGCAGGATGCTGCAATGGTTGCCAAATACCTGAAATGCTTGTCATGTGACGGGGGCGCCGACAATAATGACACAATGTTTTGTGCAGGTTCGGAATACATAAAGCATCCTTTCTGAGACCATTGTAACTTTGAATGGTTGTTAAGCAACTGTTAAAGTAGGATTACTTGCATTCTGAATGTTATACAATCTCTACTTGTATGTCCAGACTCTAAATTTTCATGGGCTAGTTGTAATATAATTTTGCAATAATCTTGGAGAACTACTACTTGTAACTTTGTACATTGACGGGGCCTGATTTGAAACAGCAACACTTATTTTTCTTGTAATCTGGGTGTGTTTTCTATTTTTCTGCTGTGCTACCCCCTACCAAGAGGGTGTTAAGATGGGAATCCTTCTTTTATAAGCCCTAAGTCACTCTTATTTAGGAGTGTCTGTGCCTCTCGCTTTATCAGCCTTTGCTAAGACTAAGACATCCCAATTCCACTATTAAAGTGGCATGGCTGGGAAGGATCCTAGGTTCCTTCCCCTCCTATTTATTCTCTTTCTTTGCTTCTGCCATAGACTGGGCTCTTATGGTTACTCCTACTACTTTAGCCTCCTCCCTGAAGCCCTTTGTTGGAATCAAACCTTCATCAATTGAAAATCTATTCCAATCATTAGATTACAAAATAATTTAGGGATTGCACCTGTCACCATTATGTGTTCATTTCTCTATATTTTGACTGTAACAAATGGGACCAACTGAAGTCTGTACAAATATACTTGTGAGTTTTTCCCCATATATACATGTAGTCCTCGACTTACAACAATTCATTTAGTGACCGTTCAGTTACATCACTGAAAAAAGTGACATGACTGTTTTTCACACGACCATTGCAGTATCCCCATGGTCACATTATCAGAATTCAGATGCTTGGCTGCTGATTCATTTATGATGGTTGCAGTGTCCCGATTACATTTTGTAACCTTCTGACAAAGCAAAGCCAGATTTGCTTAACAGCCAAGTCACTAATTTACCAACTGCAGTGATTCACTTAACAGCTGTGGCAAGAAAAATTGTAAATGAGGCAAAACTCATTTAATAAATATTTCACTTAGCAACAGAAATTTTGGACTCAATTGTAGTCGTAAGTTGAGGGCTACATGTACTGCCTTTTTTACTAAACGAGGATATACAAAAGTCTTTCTATTCCTAGTAGCCACAGGTTGTTATTTTTTTATTAGGACAAACCTTTATTTCAGAAAGCCATCCTTTACTATTTACTATATTTTGGACTATAAGACGCACTGGAGTATAAGACATCATTTTGAAGAGGTAAATTTTTTTTTAAAGGTTTTGTACTCTGCAGGCCTTCAAAACCCTCTGCACACCTCATTTTTTTGCACACAAAAAAGGGGGATGTTCAGAGTTTTGGGAGGCTTGTAGAGTGCTGGGGGCTGGGGGGCAAAAAAGGGCAGTTTTTCACAAAAACGGGTCGTATTTTGCAAAAAAAAAGCATGCAGTACCTTTTGGAGTATTCCTGGGGGCGGGGGGGGGGGCTCCACAGTCCCCCAGATCACTTTGCAAGCCACCCAAATCCTCTGCACGTTCATTTTTGCGAAGGGGGCTGGGTTTTGGTAGCCCAGAAATGTTGTATTCAGTGTATAAGACGCACCCAGATTTTCATCCTCTTTTGAGGGGGTGGGAGAAACATGCGTCTTATATTCTGAAAAATACGGTATTTATTTTTCAAAAATTCACTTTTGTCTTTTATTTTGGTTATTTAACTTTCATCATACAAATGGTTTCACTTAACACATTCTTATACATTCATATCAAAATTGAATTGTCTTTTTAAAATAAATTTATATACATTGTTTGAGTTTAGGTTTTTTTAAAAATAAAAATAGGCAATTTGTAAAGTTTTCCTTGGTTTTGCTCTTAAATTTTCTTTTGTAAAGCAAAGTTATTTTTAAAAATTACATTTTTTATGCTTATGGATCTTTTTCGTGTGTGTTCCTTTTTTTTCTTTATTCTCAGCAAAATATGTTCACTGTAGACATAAATGTAGCTCCTAAACTGCCTCAGTATAAGGGAGGTACATAGTATTGGTATATGATTACATTTTTCTTTAACATAGTAACCAGTTACTTCCCTAGCTGGAAATCTGCTATAATAAGCCCTTAAAATCTATCTTGTTAAACTGGATGCCCTTTCAAATGTAGCAAAATAAGCTTTTATATTTTCTTCCATGGTTAATTTAGGCTGTTGATATCTTCTTCTCTGTCTCCCTCCAGATCTGTTGTTCTTCCTCTTTTTTATTAAACCTTTCTTCTTGCTGTTGCCTCCGCTTTTCAGTTATGATATTGACCTGAGTATCTCTACAGGCTTAGGATGGACACTATCCCTTTTTCTGGCTGTTGTCTTCTTTTTCTACAGGCTTAGGATGGACACTTGCCTTTACCAGAGTAGTAGCCTCCTCTGTGTTCAAAGGAGAAGCAGTCCCTCCATGTTTTCCATCTTTTTTTGTTTAGTGTAGGCTCTACTGAAGATTGCATATTTAAGCTCCTTCACTACCAAGGAGATGCCCTTCCTGCATGTGAGCTACTTATAATGCCTTCATAATAAAATATTCACAGTAAGCTGAATTGATCCTAAGTGGTGATAATGGAGTTTTTAGGCACAAACAAGTGGCCCAAGAAAACGAATTGTTTGTATTCACTGACCAAAGGTAGCATAACTAGCATGGTAACCGACTAGGAAGGGACAATTAGAAGTTTATCTAAAATATCCCAGCATTATACAATAATTAAAATGCCTTTTCTTTTGTCATCTCTTTGAAAAGTAGTAGACCAAAAATATATCAGTTCTGGTTCTGCTTTTCTCAGGGCTGCTCAGCAAACTGCCAGTGGTTTGCGGGGACCCAGTGTACTCTGTAGTTGTTTACATGTTCACCTCTATCTTGAAACTTCAGAATGACTTAGTTGTTTTAATGAGCAGGATTTGGCCATTTCCCAGGAACATCCTTCAAATGTAGTTTTAAAAGCCTGGCTTCTGGGAAGGTGTGGTAAACTCTGTGAAAGATGACTCTGCAAAAACAGAGCCAGTGAGTACAACAAAGAACAAGGAATCGATGAGTAGAACTCTCTGGATAAGGAAATGACCAGAGATCATCTGCATGTGCTCCAGACAACTGCTTTTTGTGAGGAGACCATAGAATAGCAGTTTTCTGCGAGTTTGAGTGCTGGGAGATGATGAGATTAGCAATCTTGCTTGCAACAGCAGTGGAGATTTATAAAAGACATTAAGTTTGCAAATGTGACTTTCTACTCACTTTTTGAAATTGTTTATTAACTACTTCTAAACTATTAGCTTTGGACCAACAAGTCTAAAAACACTGGGTGAGTCTGCCTTCAATCCTGAATGAAAGAAAATTTTAATCATAAGTTTTAAGTATTTAAGAGTCATAAATAATCAGCAAAAATAAAATTTTGGTCTTAGAAAATTTTAAACACAATAAGGATCCAGATAAATTTGGTATAGTGAAACGTTTACAATAAAATTTTGGATTTAATATATAAAAACAGCTTTTCTTGGGGGGAAAATATCTTTATTTTTACAAGGCAAAACAAGCAATTTCATGATTTCAAAAACTGGACACTAGGGGACCTTAAAGTTTTTAGATAAAGAAAAGATTAAGAGACTGCCCAGTCCTGAGAAACATGAGAAACATATATCACAATTATTTTTCTTTTATGATAGAAAAATTAAAATTGGCAACAATATTGCCATATGCTGATGGAAATTCATTAGAAGAATCTTGAAAATATTTATTCTGTTCTTCTTTTAGGGCTTTTGATGTGGAACTTCTTTACATAGCTCAAAGCTTTAAAATCCCAATATCAGAGATTGCTGTCAATTGGACAGAAATTGAAGGTCAGTTGAAAATTTTACATTTTGTATCATTTTAGATCAGTTCTAGAGATCAGGTGAGTTCCACGAGTTCAGTGGTCTTAATATATTCCCCATGATAATATAGAAAGGTTAAATTATTGTTCCACTAGACTTTCTAATACAGGTAATCCTCAACTTACGACCAGAATTGAGCCCAAACTTTCTGTTCCTGAGTGAGACATTTATTAAGTGAGTTTTGTCCCATTTTACAACCTTTCTTGCCACAGTTGTTAAGTGAATCATTGGAATTGTTAAATTAGTAATATGGTTGTCAAGTGAATCTGGCTGTGAAGGTTCCAAGAGTTGCCCTAATTAATTTATGAGCCCCGAGACAAAATTCAAAGTAAAACCATTCGTTTATTAGGACTAACATCTTGGCATGGACTTCTGTGTAGCTGAGACTAAATCACACTTAATGGTGTCTGACCTTTACCCCTGTGCCCCCTCCCCTCTGGCTGAGGTCATCAATCACATTCTCCAACAGGACGTTATGGCAGGGTTCTGGACATGCGCATTCACATCCCAGTACAGAAATATGAGACTTTTACTCTGGCCAAAAGTATGCATGGCATTTCCCTCCCCTTCTCAAGGTGATAGTAGTCATGGAAACCCCTTAGGCATTGACATCCGGCTCCCCTCACTTCCTGAAAGCGACCTGTATAAAACAAAGCAATTTGAGTACAGGTGTATAACTTAAGGATGTGTCCCTCTCCCAGGCTTGCTTGGATTTTCTTCATGGAATTTTGCTATAAGGCGATCAGTCTGGATATTTCTACTTTTCACCCAAGATGCCTCTGATAAGGGGTAGCCCTTCCATTTGATTTAAGTATTGGAGTTGTCTCCTGTGCCACCTTGAATCAAGGATATGCTGAACTTCATAATGGGTTTGGCCCCCTATGACCATAGGGCCCGGGGGCTCCCGGGGTAGTGGTCTCAGAGTAGATCCAATCACGGGTTTAAAGAGGCTGCTATGGAATGCTGGGTGTATCTTCCCCAACAATCAAGGCAGTTTCAATTGCACTGTGACTGGGTTGATGATCTTTACTATGGGGAATGGTCCCATAAACTTTGGCCCCAGTTTCTTGCTAGGCAGTTTTAATCTCAAATATTTTGTGGAGAGGTAAACCTTCTCTCCCACCCGGAATGGCCATTGCGGAGCCCGGTGTTTCTCTGCCTGTTTCTTATAGGTCTGTGCTGCTTTAGCCAGTGCCTTTTTGACATTTTCCCAAGTCACTTTCAGCATCGACATCCAGTCAGCCAAGCTGACTGAGGAGGGAGGATCCCTTGGATACTCAGGCATTGGGACAAAGTGAATACCGCTCATTATTTTGAATAGCGTGAGTCCTGTGCTACTGTGGACAGCATTATTGTACGCGACCTTAGCAAAAGATAAAAGGTCTGCCCAGTTGGACTGCTGATAGTTCATGTAACACCTCAGGTACTGTTCTACCATGGCGTTCAGTCTCTCTGCTGCCCCATTGGTGCTCGGATGAAAAGCTGCACTAACACCCTGAGATGATCCAATGGACCGCAGGAACTCCCTCCAAAACTTAGCCGTGAACCGGACCCCTCTGTCTGACATAATTCTTCGAGGTACTCCATGCAGTCGGTAGATATGCTTCACAAACAGTTTAGCCAGCTTGTGAGCTGAAGGTAGTCCACTACAGGGTATGAAGTGTGCCTGTTTGGAGAACAGGTCTATTACAGTCAGCTATCTGTGAAGGTTCCAAGAGTTGCCCTAATTAATTTATGACCCCCGAGACGAAATTCAAAGTAAAACCATTCGTTTATTAGGACTAACATCTTGGCACGGACTTCTATGTAGCTGAAACTAAATCACACTTAATGGCATCTGACCTTTACCCCTGCGCCCCCTCCCCTCTGGCTGAGGTCATCAATCACATTCTCCAACAGGATGTTATGGCAGGGTTCTGGACATGCGCATTCACATCCCAGTACAGAAATATGAGACTTTTACTTTGGCCAAAAGTATACATGGCATTTCCCTCCCCTTCTCAAGGTGATAGTAGTCATGGAAACGCCTTAGGCGTTGACATTGGCTTTCCCATTGACTTAGCTTGTCAGAAGGTTGCAAAAGGTGATCACATAATTGTGGGATACTGCAACTGTCATAAATATGAGTCAGTTGCTAAGTGTCCAAATTTTGATCACGTAACCATTGGGATGTTGGAATGGTGATAAGTGTGAAACACAGTTGTAAGGTTTCTTTTTCCAGTGCCGTTGTAACTTTGAACGGTCACTAAATGAACTTGTAAATCAAGGACAACCTGTATAGTTTTTAAGAAAATTAAGCTGTTTCCTCCACACTGTGTCTTTTGCATGCTGCTCCTTAGTCTCCCAATATGCTTTATCCCTGTCAATATATTATGAACTATTTATTTTTCAGTAGATTTCTATCATATTTTCCCTAGTAGTTAATAAAGATTATGGTGTGATGGGTGATAACATTATTCCTATTGGGTGATAATTCTGAGAGAAACCAATTCCTAAACTATTCCAGTAATTTTGCCAACATAAACCAAATTTTGTTTCGACTTCAAAACACTCCATTGTACTACGTACTCCAATTTGACTGCATTTCAACAAAATAAAACCCAAAATAATTTGAAATGATAAAGTAAACTGTACTTCACAAAAGTTTAGCCTCTTGTTAAAGTTTGTAAATCTGAAAAGGTGTTACCTAACTCCTGATTTTTGAAATAGAGAACAACACTAATGCAATGAGTTATGTTCTTACATTCTTTAGTTACCATCTGCTAGTTCTATGGGTGATTTGCTTCTGTACTGCTGTACTGGCTACAAAAGCCTTTTACTTTATTGTATAAATAACATTTATTGATACTATAACAGCAAAATAAAAGTAAACACTATTAAGAGTTTTATCAACAGAATCGACAGATACACAGAGATATGCGTATCAAATTTTCAGCCACCTGATAAAATTATTTTTAATACCATAGTCAAACTTAAAAAACAAATTACATTAATAACCTCAATTACATTAAATTGGAAATATGTATCTGGAGATTGCTGTAAGGAAGGGATGAGATACATACTTTCCAACTCGGCAACTAACTGTAGCACTTCTTATTTTTCTCCATAACTAACAGAATCAATTTCATAATGGCTTCTGAGTGGGTCAAGTGCTTTATTTTTGTGTTGCTCAGATAATACAAATCCATAAATATTCTCTATAACAAGAATGGTTCTGCACAGATAGCCCACTGTACATATGACCACTCATTCAGCAATTGTTCAAAGTTATGACAGTGCTGGACAGCTGGCTTTTAAAGTTACAAGCATGCCACATGACTGCAAGCTGGGCACTTGGCAATCCATTCACACTTAGACCAGTTGCCAAGCACTCCTGATCACATGATTATGACTTACACCCTTCCCAGCCTGTTTCCCCATAAAGATAGTGGAAAAGCTGACAGAGCAGATTGCAAGTCCCTAGGGTAGTCTTCTCCACCCATGCACCCTCTCCAGGCCATCTACACTTGTGCTGGCTATTGTGCTAGGGAGTGAGAAAACTAAGAGAATAATAATCTAGCAAAATGATACAGCTGAATATTGCCTATTTTCACGAGATTATAATTTTGTGACTCTTTGATACATTTCATGTTAGAACTATAAATTTAATATATTTCAGAGCAAATTAAAATTTAAAATTAGTGATTTTGAAATAATTGCCATTTATAAATATGTTTAACATAAATTTTATTATTTTTAATAATCATAGGTTCTAAGTTGGTTCCCTTCTGGAGTTGGTTGCAGATGGGAAAGGACCTGCTGTTTATACGACTACGATACCTGACAGGTGCTTGGAAACTTGACGCCAGAAAAATGAATTAATTTATTCATCGCCAAAGGATTGTTTTGATTAAAAAATAAGACTTTTTTCAACAGTACTAATTAAGGAGAGAAATGGATCATGCATTACAATTTTTTTCTGAGTTTTCTTCAATGGCCAAAAATACAGCTTTTTTCAGCCTTTTTCATTTCAAATATAAAAATCAGTATTTTTTTTAACTTTTGTTTTCCATTTGTTCCAAATACTGTTGGAAATTGAATTTTAGAAAATGGCATTTCACTCTGGATTGCTATTTTCTACAAAATCTATAAAATATTTTCTACAAAAAAGCAAATATTGCCATAGCAATGTGTGTGGGGTTTTGCATATATCACATTTCTTTGCATAAATTATAGCATCAATTTCCTGAGAGTACTGTAATAATGTACAGTAGTTATTGCAATCAGTCAGTTATATTGCAGTTTCTTGATTTTTGTGAGAGTATTCAGAAATTGGACTTTTACATTAAATTCAATATAAAATTGCTGAACTTATTCACCATGTTTTAGATTAAAGATACATCTGGTGGACAAATTCCTAATCTGTTGGAATTCTGAGCACAAGAAAGTGTTTATAAAACATAATATACTGGTAGTTTTCAATATTGTGGCCCATTAATTGTCATCATGGGTGTAAGGGTTCCTCTCCTAACTTAAGAAAGTGAAGACTCTTGAAACGGAGTATTTCAAAAGGAAACTTTTATTAAGAAGAATGGAAACCATTAAATTCAAAGCAACATCTGAATCCCCTTAGGCAATGCAAGTAGAATTAAAGCAGTAGAGACCCCTCCCATTAGTTAGAATGCAGATTCTACCAATGAACCAGTGTGGAGATGTTTTCTTTATCAACTGCCCTGAGAGCCGAATAAATATACATTCTCATGGCTATCTTCCATTAGACATTAAAGTGAAATGTCCCACATGGCCATCATAAACATTCCTCCAAAAGGTGAGGGGATCTCAAGGAACTTCAGCGCTAGCAAATCAGTTGTAAAATATCAGTTGTCACAGGCACGGCTAATAAATCCACTCCAAGGCCTCCCTCCTCCCAATTGAATGGCAGTATCACTTTTAGGGATCTGACATGCTGCCTTCCTTAGAAAAAGGAGAGATCCACCTGTGAAAAGATAGAAACAAAAATTCCATCATAGTATTTTAACAAGGTTTGTCAGGGTATTGGGAGTGATTTTTTTTCAATAAGGTAGGGACCCTAACATGGAGTTTAGCTACCCATTCATTTTGGGATGAAGGTAGATGCTTTCAAGCAATTGTATTGGGTTTTTTTCCCTGTAGATCCTAGAGCCAAGGATTTCCTTAATTTCAAAGTGTTTTTCACTTTCTATCATGATAGGAACAGGTAGTGTAGGTGCAGGTAGTCTGACTGGTGAGATTACTTCTCGTTTGAGTAAACTAATGTGAAATACTGGGTGGACCTGCCTGAGTGGCTTTGGAAAGAGTAATTCTACAGTTACTGGATTGATGACTCTAGTGATAGGGAAAGGTCCAATGAAATTTGGCCCTAATTTCTTTGATGGCTGCAATGACGTCAGGAATTTTGTAGATAAGTATACTCTATCTCAAACGTGGAAAAGTTTGGGTTCCACTCTTTTCTTGTCAGCTTGAATTTTAAAAGTGGCTCTAGCTTCCTCTAAAGCTAATCTAACTACTGGCCATGTGTTTTGTAATGTTTCTATCCATTCCTTAAGTGAGGGGATAGTGGGTTCTTCTGTGGGTAGTTCAGGCATTGGGCTGAAATCCAGACCTGTTGCTACTCTAAAAGGGGTAAAACCAATGCTTGAGTGTACAGCGTTATTGAATGCCACTTCCACAAAAGATAAAAGTTCAGTCCAGTTATCCTGTTGAAAATTAATAAAACATCTTAGATATTGTTCTAGGACTGAGTTAAGTTTTTCAGTTTGACCGTTAGTTTGGGTGTAGTGCGATGAGCTCAACCCTTGGGCGGTGCCAAGTAAAGTTAAAAATGCCCTCCAATTGTCACATTGCTGGCATCTACTTGTATGATGAATAGTTTCTCTGTGTCCGGATGCTTTAGAATTGGCTCTGCTGAAAACAGTCGTTTTAAGTTTTTCAAATGAACTTGGCATTCCATTGTCCAGTTCAAAGGCTGCTTCAGTTTTGAGTTACCCTCCTCCTTTGTTTTTAAAAGCTTGGTGATGGGGAGAACAATCTGGGCAAAAGCGGCAGTAAAAGTTGGCGAATCCCAGGAAGCTTTGTAACTTTTTTACCTGTTCTGGGTGATTCCCAATCAAGTACCGCCTGCACTTTTGAAGGATCCATTTCTATGCCCTGGTGTGAAATGCGGTACCCTAAATAATCAATTTTTTCTTGGTGTAATTCACATTTAGAAAGTTTAGTATAAAGTTTGGCAGAGCGGAGTTTGTTCAAAAAAGCCTGGACTAGTTTTACATGTTCTACTTTGGTCTCGGTATATAGTAAAATGTCATCTAAATAGACTAAAACTCTCTTATACAAATGCTCATGTAGCACTTCGTTTATTAATTGCATAAACACTGCAGGGGCCCCTTGTAGCCCAAATGGGAGTACTTTGAATTGGTAGCATCCAAGAG
Source organism: Natrix helvetica (assembly GCF_964273705.1). Lineage (NCBI taxonomy): Eukaryota > Metazoa > Chordata > Lepidosauria > Squamata > Natricidae > Natrix > Natrix helvetica. Next base: position 114,564,762 of record NC_138552.1, on the reverse strand, counting down.
GGGTGTTAAATGCTGTTTTCCATTCGTCTCCCGCTTTAATTCTGATATGGTAGTAAGCTTCCCTTAAATCCAGCTTTGAAACTTTTTCTCTTTAGCGAGGTGTGCTAGCATGTCTTTCATGAGGGGGAGAGAGTACATGTTCTCCACACTGATCATATTTAAGTTTCTAAAATCCACACAGAGACGTTTAGACCATCTTTTTTTTCTCTAAATAACACTGGGGCTGTGATTTTGGGGCGGGCTGACTCGATGAAACCCCTTACTAGGTTTTTCTCAATGAATGCTCTGTTCTTTCAGCTCCCTCGGGAACATGCCATACATCTTGGGTTTAGGGAGTTTGGCACCAGGTAGGATTTCTATCGCACAGTCAGTGGAGCGGTGTGAGGGAGCTCGTCAGAAGCTTTTTCGCTAAAAACCTCAGCCAAGTCTTTGTATTCTTTGGGTATGCCCTGGGTTGGCATAGTGTAAGCGGGCATTGCTGTTTCTTGGTTCTCTGCCCCTCTCAGTTTCTTTGTGTAGATTCTCAACAAAAGTCATGTGCATCTGAACTTTTATGGTGCCTTGCTTTCAATTAATTTTGGAGTTCCATTTTTTCAGACATGTAAGGCACAAAACTAGCGGCCATTCCATGCCAGGCACCACTATAAATGTAAGTATTTCTTCATGGCTCCCAATGCTTATCTGTAGAGGCTAAGTGGCAAAGGAAGCTGGTTCCCCCCTGCTATTGACCCATCTAGTTGGCAAAACGCTATGGGGCTTTTCAGCTTTCTTACATTTATCCTCAACTTTCTTACCAAGATTGGGCTGATCAAACAGCAGGTGCAGCCTGAGTCCACTAAAGCAGAGATTTTTATCCCCCTCTCCCAGTTGGGGATAAATAGTCTTAGGGGGAGGGTAAGCGGTTTAATTGGTTTGCTTACCAGTGATTCATCCTCTGGGTCGCTTCCGAATGAGTATGGTTCCTCCTGCTGAGAAGCCAGGGCTTCCTCCTCAAAGAGGGGAGGGGGTGCAGATTCTATGATCTCCCTGATCCTCAGGGTCGTCTCCTTCCTGCGCTGGCCAAATTTCATAGGTTTCTCTCCCAATGGGCGCCCTGGTCTCCTAGCCAGTGTTTGAGAATGGCATTCTGCAGCTCAGTGCCCCTCCTTTCCACACTTGAAACAGGCTGAGAGTTTCGGAGAAGATGCCGTTTGCGGGTTGAAAGGTTCTTGCTTCCATTGGGTTGGGGATTTCTTCCACATTCGTCCCACTCGGTCCTGGTTTCTGGCCATGTCGATCTCTTCCTCAGTGAGATATCACTCATGTAGGTGGTTCGATGTGCCTCAGGCCACGTGTCAACTTGTAAAGCGTTGCCATGACTATTATCAGGTTGGCATTCGAGGGAGGATTCCATGCATACCTTCGGCCAGGGTCGGATCTCATATTTCTACAACCTACTTCGTAAATATGATTTATGACACATGACAGAAGGGAGGAGATAGAGGGGTAAAGTTCAAACACAATTAAGCGGAGGCCAGTTTTGGCTCCACAGAAGATCATGCCAAGATGTTGATCCTAATAAATGAATGGGGTTTTTTTAAACTTTGTCTCGAGGTTCATAAATTAATTAGGTCATCTCTTTGGAACTTCACACCACGCAGGTATTGTAGAGTTCATCACTCAGCCCATCCTTGAACCAGCTTACCAGTATATCTTCTGGCCAGTTCACATGACACGCCAGGTCTTGGAATTCTTTGGTATACTCTGCCACTGGCCGCCGTCCCTGCTTCACAACTTTAATGCGGTCGTGTGCTTTGCGGTCTGTGAGGGGGTCCTCGAAACATCGCAGGGCCATCATGAATGGTTGAAGTCCAGCAGTTCTGGCACATTGGCATCATGTAGGGTCACCATCCATCTGGTGGTGGCTCCTTCCAGGGCTAGGGTAACCACTCACACTCGGAATCTTTGGCTTTGAAAATCACGCCCATATTCTTACATATAGGTGAGCACATGTGCCACAAAGAATCCCAATTTTTGCGGGTTCCCATCAAACTTCAACCCAAGAGAAGGAGTTTTTCTTCCTAGTTTCAGATTTTGGGGTTGGTTGGGAGTGGGCCCCAATCCACGTGCTAATTGGGGGGAGGGTTTGCTGGGTCCCCTGCTGCTACTTGATCAGCAGGGGCCAGAGGGGGGGTAGCACCACTGGCATCATCCGTGGCTGCTGCCCTTCCCGTGCTGCTTTGCTGCCATTCTGGCTCCCCCCAGATGTTGAGATTTTCCAAAATCTCCATCACCAACAGGGTTACATGTCTCTTCAGACGATCCTATCTCAGCGAGGCTTCGTTTAGCTCCTCCTATTCTAACTCCAATTTCCACCCCGGTTTTCTGTTACCACAGGTAAGGGTGACTCCTCTGGTCCTCCCATCCCAGCCGTCTTTTGTCCCAATGCCAATCGACCAGCAGGGCTTTTTGGGGTCCTCCAGGATCACCACATCCTCTCTGATAGGGTACATGGAGCAGGCCTTCCCCAAACCGGGGTTGACTTCTCCCTCCAGCATTCAGCTTCCCTTTGCTCACTGTTGTGCTCGGCCATGGTTTGTAGGGTTCCCTCGGTAGAACAAAATTTGCTTCTCCAGGCTGACCTTTTTGCAGAGATGTTGCTTTATGTAAGAGTTCCTCTCCTAACTTAAGAAAGTAAAGACTTTTGAAACGGAGTATTTCAAAAGGAAACTTTTATTAAGAAGAATGGAAACCATTAAATTCAAAGCAACATTTGAATCCACTTAGGCAATGCAAGTAGAATTAAAGCAAGAGACCCCTCCCATTAGTTAGAATGCAAATTTTAGCCAATACACAAGTGTGAAGATGTTTCCTTTATCAACTGCCCTGAGAGCCTAATAAACATACATTCCCATGGCTATCTTCTGTTAGATATTAAAGTGAAACGCCCCACATGGCCATCATAAACATTCCCCCAAAAGGTGAGGGGATCTCAAGGCACTTCAGCACCAGGAAACCAGTTGTAAAATATCAGTTGTCACAGGCACTGCTAATAAATCGACTCCAAGGCCCCCATCATCCCAATTGAATGGCAGTATCACTTTTAGGGATCTGACAATGGGTTGCAACTAATTCTATGAGATATTCAAGATATTTTTGTGTTTATTGTGGACAATTTTCTCAACTGTGATAACTTCATTTAAAGCAGGTGTCATGTGGCCGTCACATGATGTATCGTGACACTTTTCCCTTCAAGGAACGGCAGTGGGCGTGGCCTATGTGTTGATGAGCTGGTGTTTAAAACATTCTTATATTGCTGATAGAATGAGAATCAGTATGGGATAATGATTTAAGATCTTGCTTTGGGGCCAGAAAGTTTCATGTTCAAAGTCCATTTTCAGCAGGGAAACTTCATTCGTTCATTTGGGCGAGTCATTTCTCACCACAATCTATTTCCCAGCATTATTGGGGAAAATTGGAAAGGGGAATGTGATGTATATTACTTTGAATTCCTAGAGGAAAGGTAGGGTATAACTATTAGAGATATAAAGCATAAAGACTGAAAATCTTACATAAACTATTTTTTGTTCCTTGGGGATATTTATACAACAGTATTTCTCTGTGTAATAACCCATTTGATTGAGAATTAATACATTAATCTTTAAAAATGATTACTAAGTTAACCAGGGAAAGGGATGACTTTTTATTGCCTACTCTTGAATACAACGAAAAAAGTATTCATTGAATTGCAACATTCTAGTGTGTTTGACTAGACAACTTCATTATTATATCCTGCATAAATTGTAGAGCAGTGAGATTGAATATCCAAGAGCAGGTAACACCAGTGGCTTAGCGTGGGGGGTGCAGGGGGGGCCGGCCGCACCGGGCGCAACATCTGAGAGGGGCGCGCTCGCACTCGCCTGCCTACACCTGCGGCTCGTAGCTCTCACGGTACTGCCCGCTCCTCCGCCGCCGGTTCGGCAGGAGGAAGGCGGGGTGTCCAGCAGTCTGAAAACGGGGCGGGGACAGCGCCTTAAAGACACCGCCAGCGCCTCCCTACGCCAGACATTTGCCCCTTGTCGGTCCTTCGTGGCCGCTCTTGGCCTTTCCCCCTCTCCCCCCCCAACGGACCTCCTGCGCCTTTAAGGCGATTGCAGAGCTGCTACTTTTGGGGCCAACTTAGATCTGCTGGGGGGGGGCTGAAATCCGCTCGGTAGAGCTTTGCCCTCCCGTTCACGCAGCTCTTCGAAGAATAGAAGTCGTGCCAGGGTGAAACATGTCTGTCCCGGCTGACCTTTTTCTCTGATACTAACATAATTTGGGTTCCGCTAAATGTTTGTGTGGGACATCAAAAGTCTCTTGCATCCCTCAAGTAATCTGGAAGAAACCAAAGCGGGCGAACATATTTATGCAGCTGTGTAAAACAGGTGGTGGTTTGCTTACTTGTGGCTTGTAAATCAAGATGTGCATTTAAGTCACACATTATGTGTGAGCGGAGACAGGTCGGGCTTAGCGAAATAATTAGGAGTAAGCAAACTATGGATTTACCGGGGGGGGGGGGGGGTGTGTTGAAATCTGTTTCCATGAAAAGCCATAGTTGGCTTAGCTGTGGTTTGTTGACTAAATTGCATTCATACAAATTCATGCCTAATTAAAGAATAAGACGTGTGCAATCTGTGGATTCAGGAGTAAAGCAGTATGATTCTAATAAAAGAGAAATATTTGTACCTCAGGGTTGATATGAGGGGTCCTTGGTGCTCCCTGAAGTTGCTTGCGTTTCATTACCCAAGCTAGGTAACATCAGTGCTAGTGACGCCACACTCCTTACTAGCACTGATGATGTTACCTAGTTTGGGTAATGAAACCTCTGCAAGAAAACAAGCAAGCTCAAAGAGCACCAAAGACCCCTCATAATATGATTCTTCTGCAAGCAGGCATGTTTGACCAATCTTGGCAATCCAGTTTCTGTTCTTGGGAATTTAAATCAATAGTAAGCAAAATAAAGTGTTTGGACATTAGGATGGTCTTGTGAAAGTCTCTGTGTTTGGGAGTACATAAAACACAGCTGCCATTGAGTAATATAATCCTAAAGTTGCAGACACAATAACTGGAGCATATTAAATTCCCTTGCATTTATTTCTGCTGTTATTTTCTGAATCTGTCTAAATCCTTCTTAGTCTGATGCTCTAAATTGTACACAATAATTCAGCATGCGATTTGGCCAACACAGAATGAAAGGGAACACTTCCTTCCTGTGATTTGAAAAGTATACAAATTGTGCTTGCCTTTTTTGCAGCCACATTGCAACATTCACTCATATATTGTATGCAATTATTTTATCTTTTCAAAATACTTGCATAAGTTCTATTACCAAGACATCACCATGTCCTCCATCCTATACCTGTAGATTTGATTTATGATTTCTAAGGGAAGAAATGTGCATTTGATTCTGTTAAATATCATTACGTTATTTTCAGGAAGAAAGTATTCAAGCAAGGAATATAATTATGTAATTATACAAAATACTAGATAATTGCAATAGAAAATACCTAACTTTGATGACTAAAAAGCAGAGGCTGACATCTTAATTAGATGCAATACTCTTAAATAATAAATTCTTCCTAGCCAAGTGCAAGGTAGAATGTAGGAAATGACTAAAGAGATTCAAATTAAGCACTCTCTGTTAATTGTGACTGTATACAGAACTCCCTCAAAGGTCATTATGAAAATATTAACAAATATCTATACCTAGTGAGACAGACTGAAGTCCTTGACTTACAACAGTTCATTTAGTGACTGTTTGACGTTACAACATCACTTTAAAAAGTGACTTATGACCATTTTTCACACTTATGACTGTTGCAATATCCTCACGGTCACATGATCAAAATTCAGATGCTTGGCAACTGACTCGTGTTTATGACTTGCAGTATTGTGGGATCATGTGATCCCCTTTTACGACCTTCTGACAAGCAAAGTCAATGTGGAATCCAGATTCACTTAACAACCGTGCTGCTACAGTGATTCACTTAACAATTGTGGCAAGAAACTGGCCGCAATTTCTTAACATAGGACAAAACTCACTTAACAAATGTCTCACTTAGCAACATAAATTTTGGGCTCAATTGTGGTTGTAAGTCAAGGACTATCTGTAATACTTATAAAAGGTAAAGGTTATGTCTGATTCTAGGGGCCAGTGCTCATCTCCCTTTCTTAGCCGAGCGAGCCATCATTGTCCAAAGATGCTTCTGTGGCAGTGGTGTAGCGTGGGGGGTGCAGGGGGCCCCGGCCGCATTGAAAGGAGGCACGCTGGTCATTCTGCATTGAAAGGGGGCACGCTGGTCTCTCTGCATTGAAAGGGGGCACGCTGGTCTCTCTCTGCATTGAAAGGGGGCATGCTGGTCATTCCGCATTGAAAGGGGGCACGCTGGTCATTCCGCATTGAAAGGGGGCACGCTGGACACTTAGCAGGGCATAGGCAGGATCACTAAACTCAATAAAGTGTTTGAAAATAAACTTGTATTTAGATGCATTTTACTTTAATTACATCAGTATTTTCATAACAAACAATACATGTGCTTAGGGGTAAGGGTTTCTTTAACTAATCTAGTGGAAGAGACTCGAGTGCTAAAATCCACGGGTTAGGGGGCGCAAATTACTTGCCTTGCCCCGGGTGCTGATAACCCACGCTACGCCACTGGGTAACACCCATGGATCATACTGGCACCTTACAGTGCCTGAAGTAAACAATTCCAAAATGAAACAAAAACCGAATGAAAAAACACAGTGCCCCCGCCCCCCCGGAAGGAAGCGTGGGTTCGTTTGTCATTTCACCGCTGCTTTACAGGCATCCCCGCAGCTCGGTAGGCAGAAGCCAACTTGAGTCTTCAATAAGCTAACACCACTTTTGTAACGGCGTTTCTAAAGCTGTTCGCCCCATGTTGGGGGAAGAAAGCCTAGCCATTCGCTCAACTATTACAATCCGCTTGCTTTATGTCCGAACGCCTCCCTGAAAAGGGAAGCCTGAATCGTGATTTTGCTGCCTGGAGGTGGGGAAACGGGGCTCACGTTCGTCCCTTGACCCACGGGTGGTGGGTGGGCGCTCACACTAAAAAATCGTTCTTTTGAGAGAATTCTCGGCCGCGCAGAGGCGAGTACAGGATTATATGTAACAAACTCATTCGTTGTTGTTGTCGCCTTCATTCAGAACCGCGGTATAAACACCTCTATGAATCGGGAAAGTTATCTGGTCCGCTATGCATTTATGACTTACTATATTTTAAATGTTTTGCGTGAGCGTGAAGCAGATAGAAAAGTTTCCGAAGTACTAATAGGCAAGGATACGTTTGGCTTCCTATGAACCACGAACTGGGAATCCCACGGACTAAGTACTCGAGGCGGACTAGGTTAAATTACGGTGGGCTGGTTGTAATTTTGCATCATGGGAACCGAATCTCACGGTTCCTCGCGTTTCGGAGTTTTTGCCACTCACGAGATGGCTGCCGCAACTCTTCCCCCTTTCCCTTTCCCCGGTTGGTCAGCGCGTTTGCAGACACCGCCTTCTCCCTGCCGTCGCGCACTGATGAACGCATCAATCCTCATTGCCACGTCTCTTCAGGGCAGCAGCATTTACAGCAGCAGTAGCCGCCGCCGCCGCCGCGGCCACAGCCGGGAAAGGGCGACGCGGAGGGAATTGAGAGGGCTGCGCTACGCCCCCTCCCCGGCCTGGCGGGCTCCCGGCCTGGCGGGCTGGTGGTGAAGGCGCTCCGCTCATGCTGCTGTTGGAGAGGCGGTGAGTCGTATTTGAATGGCCGCTTTCTTCTTCTCTATCCCCGTGGTGTCTGGTGTGTAACCGAGACACCCCGTTGTAGCCAAGCACGGCCCTGTGGCTTGGCGTAGTGAAGGCCGCCTTCGTGCTTTGCTTCTGTCGGCGTTAGTCGTCTGAGAGAGAGTTGTGCTTTATCCCGTTGCCCCTTTATCCGTCGCGTTGGGTTAGCGAACAGTTGCTCTATTCAGTTATTGGCCTTCCCACTTTCTTCTTCAGGGCTTTTCCGTTTCGCAAACATTTTAGGCTGTTCCTTGCTCTTCTCCTCTTGTGTTTCGTTAGCTCTCATTCAAGCAACATTTTTGTTGAGAAGAATGAAATACTTGTGTAGGAAGTAGGCTGTCTTACCTAGAAACATCTGTGTTTATAATCCCAGGCAGCTAAGATCGGACCTGGTCAATACTTGAATGTAGGACTTAATGGGAAGTCGAGGGCTACGGGTTAAATTTGGAAAGTGGAAAAAACATCCCAACAGAAGACCGTGGCAAGCTGCTTCTGTGATATTAATTGGGTCTTAGAGGTAACAGAATTTGGGTTCCTTTTGAAGGAGATTTACTTCCGTTTATTGTTGATAATGAAAAATACTGCTGTTCTTTTGTTGGAGTCTGCTTAAACTTCTTAGAAATCCAAACTTACAAGATATGGCTCCACTGATTAGTGCCACATGCATTTAATTGTTTGTATAAAAGTTATGTGACCTGTAGACATTTGGGCAGAATACATCTCCTTGAGAGTATGAGATTTAGTTTTGAATACAGGTAGTCCTCCAGTTACAATAGCTCATTTATTGGCCATTCGAAGTTAACAAGGAGCTATTTATTTTCTGTGGAGAAATGTTCATGAGTGCTTTTTAAAATAACATTTACTTTATTGTAAATGATAATCAAATTAACAAAAGAGCTATAAATATTTTTATTTTCTGAAGTAAATTCTGTTTGTACTGTGCTTCTTTCCTTTTCAAATACAAAAGTACTTGTAAGCAATTTGTACTACTGTTGGCTTAGCATAGTTGCTTTCATTATGGCTGGGCCACTTGAATATGTATTATATTTAAAAGTATAGAACTGACAAGCAGTTGGAGATGGTATATAGATACAGTATTACATAATTTTACATAAACAAATCCATGTCAGGGAAGAATTATGGGATTCAGAATATTACAATATAGAATCTTTAAAACTGAGATTGCAATGGATGTGAAAAATGCATACCTGAACATGTAGCTACCCTGAACCCCTATCTAGGTCAGGACTGGGCAGTCTCTAAATTAGGGCTTCTTTCTGGAATATATTGTGTCCTCCCTGTGAAAGTTCAGTGTTGCCAAGACCCCCTCCACTGCTTCTCTAGATGCACCTTCTATCACACTTTCTTGATGTTCATTTTCGTCTTATTCATTTCCACTTCATATTTTCAGTAATTCATTCCTTAAATCACTTGATTGGGCTAATTTATATGAGATTGCTATAAAGATGATACAGAAGCAGTAGCTGATACAAAAAGTAGTGGCAAGATTATATAAAATTACAGCTGTATTAGTTTTAAATATGAATTGCTGATAGGCTTTTAGGCTTAAAGGTTAAAAGATATAGAGTTGGAAGGGACTCTGGAGGTCTTCTAGTCCAACTCATTGTGAAGCAGGAGATCTATACCATTCCAGACAAATAGCTGTCCAATCTCTACTTAAAAACCTCCACCTCAACTTCTAGAGGGAAACCGTTCTACTGATTGTTCTCACTGATAGGAAATTTCTCCTTAATTCTAGGTTGGATCTCTCTTTAATGATCTACCCATTGCATTTGTCCTGCCTCAGGTGCTTTAGAGAATAACTCGACCTTCTCTTCACTGTGGCACCTTCTCAAGTACTGGAAGACAGTTGTCCTATCACCCTTAGTTCTCTTTATACCTGGTTCCTGCAATTGTTCATCATATGGTTTAGCTCCTGTCCCTTAATCATATTTGTTGGTGTTCTCTGCACTCTTTCTAGAGTCTCAAATCTTTTTTGTATCATGGTGACCAAACCTGGATGCAGTATTCCACATGTGGTCTTACTAGTGCAGTAGAAAGCAATACTAACCCTTCATGTTCTCTTAATACTGTCCCTCTGTTGCTGCAGACTAGGACTGCATTGGCCTTTTTGGCCATTGTGGAACACTTCTGGCTCATACTTACCATATTTTTTGGATTATAAGACGCTCCTTTTTCCCACAAAAAAGAGGCTGAAAATCTGGGTGCGTCTGAATACAGCATTTTTTGCCTCCTGAAACTCCGCCCCTTCACCAAAATGGCCGTGCATAGCTTTTAGAAAGTTTTCAGAGAGCTCCTGGGGGCTGGGGAGCGCAGAAATGAGCAGAAAACAGCCCATTTTTGCCCCCCCCCCCCATCCCCCAGCAGCGCTCTACAAGCCTCCTAAGAGCTATTCATGCCCCTTTTTTGGGGGGAAAAACGGGGCCGTTTTTTGCTCATTTTTGACCCCACCCCCAGGAGGACTCTACAAGCCTCCTAAGGGCTATTCATGCCCTGGGGGGGGGGAAAGCATTTTTGCAAAAAACAGACCATTTTTGGGAGATTTGCAGAGTGCAAAACCTTTTATTTTTAAATTTTCCTCTTCAAAAGCTTGCTGTGTCTTATACTCCGGTGCATCTTATACTGTGAAAAATATGGTAAGTGATCATCCACTAGGATGCCTAATTCCCTTTCACAGTAATGCTTTGAGCCAGGCACCACCTATTGGTGCATTTGGTTTTTCTTGCTTAAGTGTAAACCTTCCTTTTCACAGCACTGATTTGCATTTTATTGGATAGGACTCAGTTTTCAAGTGTGTCAATATCCTTCTGGTTCTTGATTCTATCTTCTAAAGTGCTGGCTATTCCTCCCCCAGCTTGATATCTTCTGCAGATTTGATGAGTTTCCTTCTAACCCTTTATGTAAATTGTTGAAGGGTATACCAAGCCTTGTGGTACTCCGCTGCATGCTTCCCACCATATTGATGTAGTTCCATTAAGAACTACATGTTGAGTGCAGTTGGTTAACCAATTACAAATCTATCTGGTAATGATGCAAACTATACCATATTTTTTCAATCTTACCAAAGTAGGCTGTGGTCTACTTTGTCAAATGCCTGAAGTCCAAGTGTATTACATCCAAAGAATTTGGCTGATCCACTAATTTTATCACTTGGTCAAAGAATGCAATATGTTTTGTCTGTCATCATCTGTTTTTGACAAACTTATGTTGGCGTTTAGTAATAGCTTTGCTTGTTTATAGGTATTTGCAGATTCGTTGCTTGATTATCTTTTCCAGGATCTTTCTAGGTATTGATATCAGACTGATTGGTCTATAGCTTGCTGAGTCTATATTTTTCCTTAGGAAAAAAATATTTCAGCACCAGTTCTAGTGGTTTAGGCAGCAGCTTATAAAGTGGAAGACCATGAGTTCTAGTCGCACTTTAGCCATGAAAGCCAGTTGGGTGACTTTGGGCCAGTCATTCTTTTTCAGCCCAACTTACCTCACAGGATTGTTGTTATGGGGTCAATAGGAGGAAGATATGTTGGATATGTTCATCGCCTCGAGTTATTTGTATAAATAATATAAATAAAAAGTACTGGCCATTAGCTTTCAAGCTGTAAAATGGCATTGTACCAGGATATATGAAGATCCTTTCCAGAACTGTATCTGCCTGTCTAATCTGCTCATCAAGAGAGGGCCTGGTAAAAGTTCCCTGCCTTCATGACGCCTGCAGGTTGTGGCTGACAAAACAGGCCTTTGTCATAACTCCCACCTTGTGAAATGTTTTCTCCCAGAATATATGCAGTCCCCTCCTTGCTGCAATTCTGGAAACATGTTTCCTGGCTGTGAGTACTTATCTTAGGTTCTATTTGAGTTTTTATGATTAGTTTTTGTTTGTTTTTCATTGATATTGTTTTGATTAACATTATGTTCAGTTTTCGTTTTGGTGATATTGTATACAGCCAGACTCATTTAGAGAGGTTATAAATACTGTAAAATAAATAAATTCATAAATATTTGCTCATTCCTCATTCATTCTTTCTGTATGACCAATTAACTCAATGAACTTTTTTTTGTATTGGTCACAGTACATCCTACTTTATTCAGTTTTTGAATATTTCTCTCGATATACTATCTCTTTTCCACAGATAGAACTGAATAGAAGCACATTCTTATTTAGAGTCTTTTTTATTTCTGTTGAGAAATGTTCATTGCTTGGAAAAGAGCACTCTGCCATTTTACCATTTTATCTTAAACATCCTCATTTTCTATCTACCATGGTACCCAAAGTCATATATTTGTTCTAATTTGTTATTTAAGTATAGCTTGTAATTGGGTTTTTTTTGTTTAATGCAGTTTTTTACTAATGTGCATATTGTATCATTTGTACAAACTGTCCCAAAAATGCTTTTTCAAGAGGTAACTGGACTTTTTTTTTTGAGGGGAGGAGGAGGTTGAAGACTGTTTGCTTCTCATCCAAGAAACTTCTTCAGCTCTGACTGGATGGTGGGGAATGGAAGGATTTGTACTCCTTGCAGACAGCTGGTCATTTGCATTCTTTTAGAGAGTTGTTCAGACCACTTGGAGGTTAATCTGTGTCCTCAGGGTCACCTGAGTAATGCAAATGAGTGTGGAGCCTTCTTGGAATTGCTGAATGGGCTGTGTTGTAGACTGGCAATAGATGATGTTGTAACCCTCCCACTCTGTTGAGAGAGGCTGTTGAACAGGAATAGGACATCCTCTATCTCCAGTCTACAGCACAGTCCTTTCCCCAGTTCCAAGAAAGCTCTACACACATTTGCAGATTCACTGTGTGAATGCAAATCTTAAGACCAATGTGCAGTTCCAAAATTTGCTTTGATTATAATATGGTAAAATTGCTTTCAACTTGCTTTCAACTCTAAATCTCCGATTTAAACTCTGTAAAATATCTCTTACAATGTAGAAATATTTTTATTGTATTAAATAATAATAAAATAACTTTAGATTCACCAACTTGCAACTTGAAATAGTTTAAACCTGTATTCCAAATTATAAATTTTATATTCCGAAATCACTGTCCTAATAGTTCTTTTGCTTCTGATTTTGTTGTATATCAGTGAAATTTTAATATATTCTGTTTTAACAAATTAATATTAAAGCATAATATTTTAAAAACTCATGCAGCATCTTTTTAAAATTGTTCCTTTATGATCTTCCCTATTTACTTTTAATTATTGCTTTTGTCTGTGCAAAGTGTATATGATGAACAACTGCTGCACTTTCCTTTGTTTTAGAAGGTTCTGTGGCATAATTGCTTCCTTCTCATTTGTAGAATTGGGAAATTGTTACATAAGAATCTGGGCAAAAAGTGCCAGAGGTGGAAGAGGTGGATTGCTTCCTGGTCATGCCAGGTGGAAGGAGGGGACCCAGCCGGCAGCAACTAAGCCGTTCAGCTTTGCCTTCTCTTCAAACATTAGTTGGTGGGAACTGTGGCAATGGAACAGGTCTGAGAAATAGGTAAGTCTTAAGTCTAGCATTGTGTTTCCAAATCTATTTATTCCCTGTTATCATTGGATATTGTTATGTCCAAAAGAGTACCAGCCATTGATAATTTGTCCAATATCTTGATTTTTAAGGGAGGCTTTTGCCTTGTGTTCAGAGTATTGTTATGATACTTTAATCATATCAGTATGACCAGAGCAGGACAGCCTTGATGTCTGGGGTTTAACTTGCATATTTTTGAAGGGATTGAAGGCTCTAATAGACAGGCAGTAATGTAAGTGGACAATTTAGTTTCTGTTTTGGGGAGGGAGGAAAATTTATATAACTTTCATAGGTAGTTTGTAATCAGTCTTTTAAAACATTTGAAGTTTTGCAAAAAAAGAAAATTGGGCTGCCTGCAATTGCCAAATGCCTATATATTCAGCTAAAACATCTTCCGACTTAACAGTTTGGGCCTGATGCAGTAGAAACATCTGAAACCTAAACTATTGTTACTAGGAAAAAATAGAAATCCTAAATTTCCAGTTAATACATTGTGTAATGAAAAACTTAAGATGATGCAGTATATCGTCCATAAATTTTATGCCATAATGTTATTAATATTTACATCACAATATGACTGTTACTGCATTTTTAAGAATCTGTTGCAAATTTATAGATCTATTGTAATCAAATTAATATAAACAATTTAACATCTAAATGCTAAATACCGTTGTACAAGCAGTGGGTAACAATTATTTTTGGTTTCAGGAATGGTAGTACTCTCAGTCTTTCTGCTCCTCCTATCACTGCCCTGATTACTCCTGAGCCTGTGAGGCACTGCCGAATCCCAGAGCTCCCTGTGGATGGAAATCTTCTATTTGAATTCCTCTTTTTCATCTACTTGCTGGTGTCTCTTTTCATTCAATATATTAATATTTACAAGACCGTTTGGTGGTATCCATATAACCACCCTGCCTCCTGTACATCACTGGTAAGTTCATCTTTGCTTACCCATCCCAGGATTAATGAGTCTCTGTAATTAGTTAATAAATATATGTAAATCATCAAGCACTAATCAATACTTCCAATAACCATATGGTAGAAAAATGAAGGAATTGCAAGAACCTTTATCTCAGATTTGTGGACAGCATTTATGGGTTGTTGGTTCCTCCTCTTTCAAATTTTCTCTTGAGAGACACAACCTTTTTCTTACATTCCACTCTGGGAGAGTTACAGTAAATGTGGCATTTAATATTAGGATATTAAAATATGATGTAAAAAGAATGGTTATAATCTATAGACTATTTATCCCAAAATGTATTTGATACATTTTGATCTGAAAAATACCTCCCTGACAACATAGGAAAAAATGTCTTGATATTCAGGGTTTTCAGCATTCCACTCTTTCCTTTTTCAGAAAGAAACCATAAATATTAGCAAATTTAATTTCTTTATAGTCATTTTCCTTTTTGGTTTTTAGGATTCTAACCACCATTTTTTCCACTTCATAAACATCTCCAACTTCTTCATCATATTTTACTCTTAGATGCTCTAAGTCTTCCAACTTCTTCTCTATCCTCTCAAATGTGTTTGATAATTTCTGTATTTCTAAGAATACCTTTTGCAGACTTAAAGTTTCTTTCTGCTGTTGAAATTGTGCCATTATCTCTAGCTAGCAAACACTGCTGCTCTAGCCTGGAAGGTTTTAACAAGATTAAGCATAGATTCACAATAAAGTTTTATTTTCACTTTTCTCTGGTTAAAGATATACTTCAAAGGGACATCTGTATGCTTTTCTTCTTATCACTCTCTATAAACAAGCAGTGAGACCTTGGAGTGCCAAGCCAGGATAATCAGTGAGAAAACTAAGAGTGTTTCGTTTCCAATACAGAAACCTCCAGCCTCCGAGTAGCAGTGTTATTGTTGCAATTTTCTTGGTTTCTTTTTGTATCTTTTTTGTATTTCAAGTTTTAAAAAGTCCAATTCTTGAATGAGTTAGAAGAACACCCACAGTAATGAAAGAGGAGAATTTTTGTCCATAGATTACAAAGAATAATAAAAGAAAAAAAAATAGAAGAAGAAAACTTAATCCATTCGTTTTAAAAGATTTGCATAAATTCCATCTATGAACATAGCATTTAAAAAGTAAGATAACCCACTGTCCAAAACCATTCCAAACTTAATTCCGCCACTTATTTCTTCTGTTCTCCAATTTAAATTAATTTTAAGTTTTTTATAGGCAGTCTCTTTTAAAACTATAAAAATTCCTCACCAGTTGGAAACACTTTCTCTTTCCGTATCCTTCCGTTTTGGAGCCGCCCCGCTTCAAGAACTTGAATAACTTCTCTTGGATCGATCAGGGACTTTGCAATGGCCCTGAGATCAGCAAGACGTATTCTTCCTGTTCACCATCACTGCAGGATGGTTTAGGTCCAATTGGACCACCCAGCGGCAAAAGTATTGGCTGCGGTCTCGGAGCATCGAGACCGCACATCCATATCATCGCAACGTTGGCTCCTCCAGTGAATCCATTATTTTGAATCTTGTTCCCAGAATTTGAAACTGAAGGGCTTGGTATCTTTTTCTCAGGTAAGGCTAGTACTGAGATATCTATCTGCTCTTGGTCTTGGTTAGTGATGTTTGAAATCATTCCTTTTCTTTCTTAGCCTGAATTCTTTTAAACACAATTTCTGTCTCTATCTGATTTAGTCCTGCCCCGTATCAAGAACTACGTACAAGTGTTAGCATCACACTTCTTCAAAAGACTCAAATAGGGTTCAGAGCAAAAAGACTGAAAATTAAGTATTTAATCTCATTTGATGAGATTAAGCATTTGGGCATTTCTGATCTTGAGAAGAAAAGACAATGAATGGAGAAAAGTCATGATAGCCCTCTCAGTTAATTCCAAATCTTTTCTGTCCCATTTAAGACATAAAATAATGGATTTTAGAGTACAGGTCATCCTCCACTTAGAACAGTTTATTTAGTGACTGTTTGAAGTTACAATAACATTGATTTATGGCTTACAACTGTTACAACCATTGCAGCATCTCCATGGTCATGTGATCAAAATTCGGATGCTTGGTAACTGATTCATATTTATGATGTTGCAGTGTCTCAGGTCATGTGATCACCTTTTGTGACCTGACAAGCAAAGTCAATGGGGAAACCAGATTTACTTAACAATCATGTTACTAACTTAGAAAGTGCAGTGATTTACTTAACAACTATGGCAAATGGGGGAAAACTCACTTAACAAATGTCTCACTTAGCAACAGAAATTTTGGGGTCAATAGTGGTTGTAACTTGAGGACTAAGTATAGTATAAAAATAGACATAAACCATTTTATTAATTTAAATAATAACATAAATTCTTGGAAAAAGTCATTAAGAACATTAATTAAGAGTTTTTCTGAGAAAGAAGAGCTCTATAGTGAAGAGTGTAATGAATCTGCTCTTAACTGACTACAGGAAACCTTTGAAAAGTATATTTCTATCAAAGGAGGTATCACAAAGTATTGTGTAGATTTTTTTAAAACTATCATATTCATATTCAGAGTTTGTGAACAGAGTTGTGAACATATGTACATGTTATTCAAATTGTGTACACAAAAAATAATGTGCATTCAAATTTGCAGATAAACATAAGTACATAATGGTTTTGCTGTTTTGTTTAGCTAAGGGTTTATTGAAAAATACTGTCAACTCTCTCTGTTGACATTCCATGCAGAGCGTCGGCAGAGCCAGATCTCAAATTACAGTAACTGGGTTGAGATGAATGAAGCTATTGGATAATGTGATTTATTGACAAAGACTGAAGGGAGGGAGGAAACAAAGTGTTTCAAAAGCAGATAAAGAAAGCAAAAAAGATGGCTGCGAATAAGAAATGCCTAATGAAGAATGCCTAATGAAGCTGTTAATAAATCACTGCTTTTTGTATTACAATATCGGGTCGCTTATTATGAAGCAAGCATCGTTAGGGTACTTTACAGACAGCCATCTTTTTACCCAAACCCAAGCTGTACGCCATGACGCCCCGGGAAATGCAAGAAATGCGCAAATACATAGACAAAAACCTAGCACAAGAGTTCATCGAGTCAGCCAAGCCACGGGTTGCAGCGCCAGTCCTCTTCAAATAGAAAAAAGATGGAGTTATGAGACTGTGTGTGGACTTTCTAGGGATAAATGCCGTGTGCGTACACAACCTATACCCTCTCCCCCTCATGAAAGATATGCTATCTCACTTGACCGAGGGAAAAGTCTTCACCAAATTAGATCTCAGAGAGGCATACTACTGAATACGGATCAGGGAAAGAGATGAGTGGAAAACAGCGTTCAACTGCCCCCTAGAGAGCTTCCAATTCAAAGTGATGCCTTTTGGACTATAGGGAGCCTCAGCAGTGTTCATGCAGTTAATAAACGAGGTGCTGCATGAGCACCTTTACAAGGGAATCCTCGTCTACCTGGATGACTACCTCATCTACACTGAGACCATGGATGACCACATACCCCTGGTCCGCCAAGTACTGGAAAAACGTCTGGCAGCCAACCTGTATGTCAAGCTATCAAAATGTGAATTCCACCCTGAGCGACTAGACTACCTAGGCTACCGAGTATCAAATGAGGAAATAGAGATGGACCAAGCCAAAGTGCAAGCCGTCCTAAGCTGGCAACCCCCTCGCACCCGCAGACAACTACAAAGCTTCCTAGGGTTCATGAACTTCTATAGGCAATTCATCCCTTCCTTTGCGAAAATCTCCAAACCCCTGACAGACCTCCTGAAGACAGGGAGGCCAGGAAAAACACCTTGCTCGGGACAGCTCTACAGTGGGACCTAACCTGCCAAAAGGCATTTGAGACACTAAAAGAAATGTTTGCAAAGGAACTGGTGCTGAAACATCCTGACCCCGAGCAACCCTTCGTGATCCAAGCAGATGCCAGTGACATGGCAATGGGAGCAGTGCTACTTCAAAGAAATAACCAACGAAACCTACAACCCTGCGCCTACACCTCCCGCAAGCTCACAGACACAGAAAGACAATGGGCGCATGGGAAAGCGAGGCTTTCGCAGTGAGATGGGCACTGCTACCTGGAGACACCTGTTGGAATGGGGCCAGAAACCGTTCGAAGTCTGGACTGACCATAAGAATCTGGAGGCTCTTGGGACCCCACAGAAACTCTCACCCAAATTAGTCCGATGGGCTCAATATTTCAACCGCTTCAACTTCGTACTAAAACACATTTCAGGGCAGAGGAACTTTCTAGTTGACGCCCTCTCCCGCATGCCCCAGTACAAATGTGAATGGGAGCAGGGCGTCAGCTAGAATGGGAGCAGGGAGCAGACGCCATCATTCCCTCTACCCAAATAGCTGCCCAAGTAACCACCAGACAACAATGCCGTGACCAGCACGACCAACCAGCAGGTGGCCTAACCACGAGACTCAAAACTGAACTGCTAGCAGACCCTTGGTTCCAAAACAACCAACACATCTTGACAAAAAGAGATGACCTTGATGGAAGGGGACGGAACTCTATGTCCCGGAATCCCTACGCACCCTAATTCTGCAGAGGAACCACGACACCAAACCAGCAGGCCACTTTGGACGCCTAAAGATGTTACACTTGGCCCAGAGGCAGTTCTGGTGGCCCAAAATAAAGAAAGATGTGGACAGTTATGTGAAAAGTTGCACCATCTGCCCCACAATGAAGAGGCAACCAGGAATCCCCCCGGATTGCTGCAGCCAGTAGCAGAGCCAATGAGGCCATGGGAGGAGATTGCAATGGACTTTATAGTAGAGTTGCCAAAAAGTGGGGGAAACACGGTGATTTGGACTGTAATGGACCTGTTCTCCAAACAGGCGCATTTCATACCCTGCAGCGGACTATCCTCAGCTCACAAGCTGGCCAAACTTCCTGAAGCACATCTATCACCTGCTTGGAGTACCTCAAAGAATTATCTCACACAGAGGGATCCAGTTCACGACTAAGTTCTGGAGAAAGTTCCTGCGGTCCATTGGGTCATCCCAGGGCCTTAGCTCGGCTTTTCACCCGAGCACCAATGAGGGGGGCAGAGAGACTGAATGCTATGGTAGAGCAATACCTGAAGTGCTACGTGAACTATCAGCAGTCCAATTGGGTAGAGCTTCTGACCTTTGCTGAGGTTGCGTACAATAATGCTGTTCACAGCAGCACAAGACTAACCCCATTCAAAGTAGACTTGTCCCAGTGCCTGAGTATCCAAGGGATCCCCCTTCCTCAGTCAGTTTGACTGACTGGATGTCAATGCTAAAAGCAACCTGGGAGAATGTCAAAAAAGCGCTAATTAAAGCAGCACAAACCTATAAGAAACAGGCAGATAAACACCGAGCTCCACAGCGACCATTCTTGGTGGGAGAGAAGGTTTACTTCTCCACAAAATATTTGAGGTTAAGACTTCCTAGCAAGAAACTGGGACCAAAGTTTGTGAGACCATTCTCCATAGTAAAGATCATGAACCCAGTCACAGTGCAATTGAAACTGCCTCGATTGCTGGAGAAGATACACCTGGCGTTTCATAGTAGTCTCTTAAAACCTGTGATCGGATCCATTCTGAGACCACTACCCTGGGAGCCCCTGGACCCTATGGTCATAGGGGGCCAAACCCATTATGAAGTGCAACACATCCTTGATTCGAGGTGGCACAGGAGGCAACTCTATTACTTAATTAAGTGGAAGGGCTATCCCTTGTCAGAGGCATATTGGGTAAGGAGTAGAAATATCCATCTGATCGCCGTATAGTGAGATTCCATGAAAAAAATCCAAACAAGCCTGGGGGAAGGACGTAGCCTTGAATCCCATACTGGTACTCAAATTGTTTTTGCTTGCACAGATTGCCTTTGAAAAGTGAGGGGAGCCAGATGTCAACTCTCTATGTTGACATTCCATGCAGTGTGTCGGCAGAGCCGGATCTCAAATTACAGTAGCTGGGTTGAGATGAATGAAGCTATTGGATAACGTGCTTTATTGGCAAAGACTGAAGGGAGGGAAGAAACACGGGCAAAGTTCAAAGCAGATAAAGAAAGCAAAAAAGATGGCTGCGAATAAGAAATGCCTAATGAAGCTGTTAATAAATCACTGCTTTTTGTATTACAATATCGGGTCGCTTATTATGAAGCAGGCATTGTTAGGGTACTTTACACATACAATTTGACTATGGACTGTCTGAATTTTTGCATATGTTATAACATTTCAAATTTCAGTTCATTAGACATTGACTTTTCTATCTGCAAATTCTTTCCAAAGTTTTTATCTTTTTCTTTACCAACGGTGCATTGAAATGCTGCATAGAAATCTAATATACCTCTAAGTCAGTGGTTCTCAACCTGTGGGTCGGGGCCCCTTTTGGGGTCGAATGACCCTTTCACAGGGGTTGCTTAAGACCATTGAAAAACATATATTTTTGAAAAAATACGGAAAACATAAAATAATCTTATGGTTGGGGGTCACCTCAACATGAGGAACTGTATTAAAGGGTCGCGGCATTAGGAAGGTTGAGACCCACTGCTCTTAAGTTTTATGAGTCTTCATTTTTAAATACAGTATTTGAGTCCTCATTACTAATGCAGAAATACATCATAATTTTATGTCCCTCTGGAAAAGGAACTTTATCGACTCAGAGAGAAAAAAATATTTATGTCCTAGTTTGCATTCCAAAAGAAATGCTTTTATTTTTCTTTCTGCTTTTGAATGAGATGGCAGATACTGAATGGTTTCCAGGTATATGAAGTTGAATATATTCCAAAGTTTCTTCCAGAAAAAGTGTTTTCTTTTTTCAAGAATCTGGTTTTGAGAAGTGGGTAACCAAAACTGTACTAATGAAATAATGCATGTAAAACTTCAAGCTCTTTGTCAGTTCCAGAGGCATCCTGATTCATTCATCAGGGGACGGATTGTGTTAATTTCTAAGAGAGGCTTTACAAGAGGAGATATGTTGATTTGTTATGTATTACTTTTAGGAGATATTGTTTAAAAAACCTTTTTCTTCCTCAAACAGTCTTTGGATGATAACAGGTATGGGGTGGATAATTCTGGAATAATCATTTATTAAGCTCCTTTTTTACCTTTTTTTGCTAAAGGTAAATCTACTCTTGAATCTCTATCCTTAAATGTCCACAGAATGATATGTATTTATTTATTTATATCACATTAATTAAAACACGATAGTGTATACTTTTTAAACAATTAAAAAATACACCATAACATTTAATACAATAATATAATAAACAATGTTTATGATAATAAAAAGATGAAATGTGAAATGTTTTTGAAACACTTTCTAAAAGCAGGAACAATAAACAAGCAAAGATGATGTGTAGCACAGCTTTGGAGCAACCCTGAAGCCTTTCTGCCATGCAGCCATGTAATTTTTCAATTGGTCTTTTTTCTTCTAGACCTGCTAACTTCTATGTTTATTAAAAGAAGTAAAGGCAGCTCAGTCTGCCTTCAACAAACGTCTTTCCTCATCTGCCTGCCCCATGTTTTCCTGCAGTAGGAATGAATGCATACGATTATAGCAATTTAATAATTTAAATTTTTAAATAATTTAAAAATTACTTTGCCATTTTTCTTTTTATCTTGGGCAAGTTCACTGTAGCCTCTTGGGATGGGGGTATGGGAGGATGAGCCCCTTCTCCTCACCCAGTTACATGGCAAACTGATGGGCATTTTGTCTGTGCTATTTTGCTTTTTCTTAAAGACTAGAAATATACATGTGCATATAGAATGCCTATTTCTGTATTTTCCTTTCTGTGTGGTATTTGTAAGTCTAATGCTTCCTTTGCATCTAAATATGCTTAACATGACCCTTTTTCTTCCCTGTTTCTCTGGCTGGCTGGCAGTTATTCACAGTGTTTCCTGATTCTTCCCTATAGGAACTTCCATGCTTCTACTATATCAGCTCAGCACCTCCTGCCTTTCTGGCCTCTCCTTCACCCTGGTGAATACCCTCTTCTTTTCTCCTTTAGAACTTTCACCTCATTGATTATCACCTGGCCGCATTCATCACCGTGATGTTGGCACGGAGGCTTGTATGGGCCCTCATCTCAGAGGTAATGATGATGAACATTTCCAGTTTTAAGATACTCGAAATGAACTAGTATATCCTCTTTTTTTGGTAGTTCTCTTTTCATCTATCCACCTGCAATAAAGCATCTCTCAGTGTTAATGTTACAGGCCGTCCTCGGGTTACGACAGCAATTGGAACTAGGATTGCCATCGCTGAGCAGTTCAGTCATAAAGCACATCATCATGTGACCGCATCACTTAGTGACAGCATTTCTAGACATTCACGATTGCTGTCATAACCCCAAGACACGAGTTGTTAAAGAGGGAAGAGGCAGGAATCTCAGGTAAGTACGCATGCAATGGGTATGGGAGTCCTGGAAGAGTGACTGCAGGAGTCATGGGAGGGTCAGCAGAGTCTGCACAGGGGGAGAGGGGTTGCTCTGGGCAAAAGAAAAGTGGGAGTGACTTACCAGAACAACTTGTGATCTTTCTTGCCAGCTTCCCCATTGATTTCCTTTAGGAAAACCAGCAGAGAAGGTCACAAATGGCAGACATGACTGCGGCTCCCTGTAATGTAGTAATTGTGTTCTAGCGCTTGGATTGTGATTGCAACACTGCAAGGCTAGTCTTGAGGCAGAACTTCAAGGACTGGTGTATTTCCATTTTTTTTTTCAGCAACACTGTAACTCTGAACAGTCAGTGGACAAATGGACTTATGCCCTTGGCTTATGCCAAGGACTACCTATATTAAAATTAAAATTACCAGATTATGTATGAAGCTGCTTTGCTTAGGATAAATGTTTGTAAAGTATCCCAAAATTACTGCTGATTGTAACATACAGAAGACATTGTCCTCAGCTTCCATGTTATTACAGCAGCATATTGAGCAAAGTTATTTCAGGCAAGATTGATCACAGGGGTCCTTGGTGCTCTTTGAACTTGGTTCTTAATGTTTTATTACCCAAAGGTAACATCATCAGTGCTAGTAAAGAGGGGTTTGTTCTCAGTTTATATTGATTGTACACAATATTAAATTGATCTTAGGAGAAAATGTTTAAGTCGCATCATGTTTACAGAAAGATAATTTTTTTAGACTAGAAATAAAATGCTCTTCTGTTAAGGATGAAAGTGTGTCCTAGAGGTCTGTATGAAAAGTTAGTTGTATGTGCAAGCATTTTGAGATGGGCTTCATACTCAAAAATCCAAGCCACTTAGTAATACAGATAAGATTGAATTCATTGTCTATCACAATTACAGTATTTGAATCTCATTTCATTTTATGGCAGAAGTAGTCTTTGCTTGAAGATGATACTTATGGGATAGGGTGGGATACATTGTCCTGCCTTGAATCTGCAGGGCATTCCACTATAAAGCAGGGGTATCAAACTCAAGGCTACTAGGCCAAATCCAGCCCGCAGGATGCTTAGATCTGGCCAACAGGGCTGGTCTGGAAATAGCAACGGTCTGGAACACAGTGCCTCTGTTAGCAAAACTGGGGTGTGGATGTGTCACGTGCGCCCCCCACCAACTGCTTTTGGCCTCCAGAGTTGTCCAAGAGGCCTTCCAGGGCCAAAATAGGGCCTCCGGAGTCATCCAAGAGGCTGTCCTTGGAATGTTATAAAAGGGAGGAAAATAAAATATTTTACCTTTCAGGCTTGCAGGATTCTGATACTAGCCTATGCCAATAATTTATAGTTCTAGTCTTCCTATGGAGTCAGTTTCTTGATGTGGTCTCTCTCTCATAAAGTGATCAAGTAGATCAAGTAAGTATTAAAAAAACAAAATCACAGAAATGTACGCCTCCCTATTTTTATAAGTTTATAAAACCATGTCAGTGGAGGTGCGGTTCTGTGTCACACCCACCATGGCCACACCCACCATGGCCACGCACACCCGCCCCCGCCCTCCAGGGTCAAACCTAATCCTGATGTGGCCCTCAATGAAATTGTGTTTGACACCCCTGCTCTAAAGCGTTGACTTCACCAGGACTGAAATATTTGGAACTCTTTGGGGGGTTTCTGCTTTCCAATGGAAGAAATTGGCCTGTGTTCTTTTTTAAGGGGTTCTTACGGTACGTAAATAGACACGGTGGCTGAGACACTGAGCTTGTCGATCAGAAAGGTCAGCAGTTTGGTGATTCGAATCCCTAGCACCATGTAAGAGAGTGAGCTCCCGTTACTTGTCCCAGCTTCTGCCAACCTAGCAGTTCAAAAGCATGTAAAAATGCAAGTAGAAAAATAGGAACCACCTTTGGTGGGAAAGTAACAGCATTCCATGCACCTTTGGTGTTTAGTCATGCCAGCCACATGACCATGGAGAAGTCTTCGGGCAGCGCTGGCTCTTCGGCTGTGAAACGGAGATGAGCACCACTCCCTAGAGTCAGGAATGACTAGTACATACAGTGGGGCAAAAAAATATTTAGTCAGCCACCAATTGTGCAAGTTCTCCCACTTAAAAGATGAGTGAGGCCTGTAATTGGCATCATAGGTAGACCTCAACTATGAGAGACAAAATGAGAAAACAAATCCAGACAATCACATTGGCTGATTTGGAACGAATTTATTTGCAAATTATGGTGGAAAATAAGTATTTGGTCAATATCAAAAGTTCATCTCAATACTTCGTTATATATCCTTTGATGGCAATGACAGAGGTCAAACATTTCCTGTAAGTCTTCACAAGATTGGCACACACTGTTGCTGGTATGTTGGCCCATTCCTCCATGCAGATCTCCTCTAGAGCAGTGATGTTTTGGAGCTGTCGCTGGGCAACACGGACTTTCAACTCCCTCCAAAGGTTTTCTATGGGGTTGAGATCTGCAGACTGGCTAGGCCACTCCAGGACCTTGAAATGCTTCTTATGAAGCCACTCCTTCGTTGCCCGGGCGGTACGTTTAGGAGCATTGTCATGTTGAAAGACCCAGCCACGTTTCATCTTCAATGCCCTTGCTGATGGAAGGAGGTTTGCACTCAAAATCTCACAATACTTGGCCCCATTCATTCTGTCCTGTACACGGATCAGTCGTCCTGGTCCCTTTGCAGAGAAACAGCCCCAAAGCATGATGTTGCCACCCCCATGCTTCACAGTAGGTACAGTGTTCTTTGGATGCAACTCAGCATTCTCCCTCCTCCGACAAGTTGTGTTTCTACCAAACAGTTCTATTTTGGTTTCATCTGACCATATGACATTCTCCCAATCCTCTTCTGGATCATCCAAATGCTCTCTAGCAAACTTCAGACGGGCCCGGACATGTACTGGCTTAAGCAAGGGGACACGTCTGGCACTGCAGGATCTGAGTCCCTGGCGGCGTAGTGTGTTACTGATAGTAGCCTGTTATGTTGGTTCCAGCTCTCTGCAGGTCATTCACTACCACCACCACCACCACCGTGTGGTCCTGGGATTTTTGCTCACTGTTCTTGTGATCATTTTGACCCCACGGGGTGAGATCTTGTGTGGAGCCCAGATTGAGGGAGATTATCAGTTGTCTTGTATGTCTTTCATTTTCTAATTATTGCTCCCACAGTTGATTTGTTCACACCAAGCTGCTTCCCTATTGCAGATTCAGTCTTCCCAGCCTGGTGCAGGTCTACAATTTTGTTTCTGGTGTCCTTCGACAGCTCTTTGGTCTTCATCATAGTGGAGTTTGGAGTGTGACTGTTTGAGGTTGTGGACAGGTGTCTTTTATACTGATAAGTTCAAACAGGTGCCATTGATACAGGTAATAAGTGCAGGACAGAGGAGCCTCTTAAAGAAGAAGGTACTGGTCTGTGAGAGCCAGAAATCTTACTTGTTTGTAGGTGACCAAATACTTATTTTCCACCATAATATGCAAATAAATTCTTTCCAAATCAGCCAATATGATTGTCTGGATTTGTTTTCTCATTTTGCTTCTCATAGTTGAGGTCTACCTATGATGCCAATTACAGGCCTCTCATCTTTTTAAATGGGAGAACTTGCACAATTGGTGGCTGACTAAATACTTTTTTTGCCCCACTGTTTGTGTGAGGGGAACCTTCTCCTTTTTACGGTGCTTATTCTATTACTTAAATTCCCCCATCCTCCTCAACTTTAAAACATGAAATTGTTCCAGGTACACTGGTTTCAGGTGGTCCACGCCCAACCTCAAAGCATGTATGTTTTGAATGTTTTGGTCTGTAGATAGAATGAAGCAGGACTGTTCTGCTTTGGTACAGTAGAGGCAAACCTGATTTAGATTCAGTAGTAAGACAAGGGCAAAGCAAGGAAATGGTTGCTGGCAGCTGAAGGAATACATTCCCATGTGCAACTTTTCGTTGTTGTTCTGAATTAGAACACATTTGAAACATTTGTGGGATATGTGAGGGAAGATTGCGGAGCTAATGAAATTCTGGGTTTAACTCTGCAGGCCTCGCAGGTTGGTACTTCATCAGTGATTCACGATATGGCATTGATTCTTGCACGTCTAGTTCTACTCACCCTTTGTGTATGGGTGCTCTGCTGGACTCTGGTCAACCTTTTCCGCAGCCATTCTGTCCTCAATCTCCTCTTTCTTGGCTACCCGTAAGTATCCTTACCTTTTGTCCTGAATGAACAATTCCAATTGTATTGGAGAGGGCAACAAGAAACTCTTTTGACCAATGAAGTCTGGGTATAGAAGCTATTGTTCTCCTTGATAGAAAATTCTGACTGATATTCATAGATGGGATGTGTCATAGTTTATAATCTCACCCTGTCTTTTTTCCTTTTTCAGGTTTGGTGTCTATGTTCCATTGTGCTGCTTCCATCAAGATAATAGAAACCAGCCTCTTTCAACAGACTGCAGCTTTTTAGTGCAGGATCAACTAGTGGATGACAGTGCCTCAGGGGTTGGCAGTCTTGTGAAGCCCAAAGATTTATTTTCTCTCCTGAGAGAATCTGTCAAAGAACAGTTCAACCCCTCTGTGACCACTCCGACACACAGCTGTCCCTTGTCCCCAGATCTCATTCGCAATGAAGTGGAGGGCCTCAAAGCAGATTTTAACCGCCGAATCAAGGAAGTTCTGTTCAATTCCCTCTTCAGTGCCTACTATGTGGCATTTTTGCCACTGTGCTTTGTGAAGGTAGCTGTTCTTGGATTACTTTACTATTATTATTAGTGCCACTCCACCTCCTGAATCTTGCCTGTGGATTGTTGGGGCAATGGACTTCTGGTTAATTCCCCTTTTCTCTGTCTCCCCTTTGGCAGCCTGGATGGCGGAGTGTAGCTGCATCTGGAGTGCCCTAGTATTGCTCCCCGTTGGAGGATAGGTATTGCCATACATGTAGTGCCCCTGTGGTTTTCCCAGTCCTTTTTCCATCCCATTTACTAACCCTGTCCTCTTTTTCAAGACAATTATAACATGATTCTATTTTGTGCCATAATATACACTTGGTGCCAAATTGTGATCCTAATTCAACGATATCCAGATTATCAGCACTAAGACTTTAAATCAATCCAATTAGAATTGGGCAAACTAATGGGATCAATTCACAGATTTCAGAAACTATTCAGAATAATATCATTCTAAAAGCAGAAATACAGGACTTACAGTTAACTTAGATCTCTGTTTTTGAATAACAATGTATGCTGAATCTATCATTTTACTATGAAATCCATAAGCACATATTTGTGTGAGCATTTTTTAAAAAGCTTAGAGAATTACATAGGAGTTGTAAGACAAGAAAGTGTGCAGCCAATGTATATAATGCATTAAAATATGTCAGAAGGAAATGCCCAAGTTCCCCTAGCTTATTAGCCTTGCAGTTTATAAGGAATTGTAGAAATACCAGGGCCTGAAAAAGGAATTGGAGAGTATGTGGAAAGGAAAGGCCAAATTGATCCCAGTGGTGGTAGGAGAGAGCACTTGGATCTGTATATCCTAAGCTGGGAGAATGGTTCCGACAGATCCCAGGAACAACATCAGAGCTCTCTCCCCAGGAGTGTAGTGCTAGGAAAACTTAAGATGCTGTGAAGAGCCCTCACCTTCCAAAATCTCTGGAAGAGGACCCAAGATAAGGAAGAGAAACACTGCCCCCATAGGAGAGAGAAGGGAATTTTTTATGTGTATGTCTATTATTGCAGAACACCATTGCTTCTGAGATAGTTGGGATGCTCATTAATTTATTCTCTGGTTTCTTACAGAGCACTCAGTATTACGACATGCGCTGGTCATGTGAGCACCTAATCATGGTTTGGATCAATGCTTTTGTCATGCTCACCACACAACTGCTTCCTCCCAAATATTGTGACTTGCTACACAGATCAGCTGCTCACTTGGGCAAGTGGCAGAAGCTGGAACATGGTTCATATAGTAATGCCCCTCAACACATGTGAGTTTGTTGTCAGAACACTTCTTTCTAGGGCTGTAGGAATTTCGGAAAGGCTTATCTTTGTAAGTTAATTGACATTTCCGAGGCTTATGTTTTCTTATTATAAGTATTGCATTTTCATATATAAGATTGACTGTTAGCAGAATAGGGTTTTGATAGGTTTTTGTGTCATAGTCTTCCCAAAGTTAGCTAGCTTACTAAAGTTCAAATGCAGAAATAGTGAAATTTCTAGGTCCACATGCCAAACAAAAACTGCTAAAGACACTCTTCCCAGTAAAGACTTTAGAACCCCAGTGCCAATTCCAAGAATACTCCACAGCTCTTGTGTTTTGATCATTCAGATCCAATTTCAACTTTACTTATCTTCAAACCTGGAGTGATCAGCAACTCTATCCTTGCAATAGCTATAAAAGCCTTCCAACATTCCATGCAACTGAATGGAATGTCTCAGTCATCTTCCTGACTGCAAACTGAAGGCAGGCAGGACATTTGCTCATGAAAGGACATTGTCTTATAAATATTTAACAATTGTTGAAAAAGAAAGAAAAATATTGTAAGTTAAAAGAAAAATTGGAGGGAAGGGGCCGAGGTACATATTACAGGGGGGGAAACGTTCAAATTCAATGCACCCCTAAATGAAACTCCTCCGGTTTGAATGGATTCTTGGGATGGAAACCATAATTTGAGCATATAGTAAAAGCTTTAATAGAAAGCAGTTGGATTTGCTGATCGTCCGTTGTTTAAAATATTTGAAAAGCTAATGCAAAATAAATAGTATCATTATAAAACGTTAATAGGTTACCAAGAATTTTTACATAGTCCAACTGATAATAGAGAGTTTTTATCAAATTTGAATGAGAGAAATAAATTTGAACCCTCAAAAGAAGGAACATTCAGTGATTTCTTAACAGTGAACAGGCAGGAGAGGTTACTTCTAGTTTAATTTAATTTGAGTTAGAATGCTAGATGTCATTTGTCTACTGACCTACCTAATTTAGTATTTCCATTTCTACTGAAATCTGTTATGTTTCTTGAATAAAGATAAAAGTTCTAAAACTAGAGAAGTTTTAACTATAAGGCGTATACAAAGGCATCCACATTTATGTAATGAAATTATTCACCTGGTTTTCCTTTCTCATAATGATGAAATATTTTTCTTTGTCCATAGTTGGTCTGAGAACACAATATGGCCACAAGGTGTGCTGGTACGGCATAGTCGATGCTTATATAAAGCAGTGGGACCTTATAACGTAGCTGTGCCTTCAGATGTCTCTCATGCTCGCTTTTATGTAAGTATATAGTGGATTATTGAGGGTCTGGGAATAAAATACTTCCTATCATGAGATAAAAAGATTTCTGTTCTTTTACAACAATAAATCATTAAAAACAAGGTTAGGGTAGAGGAACTTAATGTCTTGTAAATAAAATGTGGTTCTTCCTTGCTATTCAGAGATAATGCTACTAATAAGTTATATAAACACACACTTTGTTTCCTTTTCTAGTTCCTCTTCCACCATCCCTTACGGCTTCTCAATCTGCTGATTCTCATAGAAGGCAGTGTGGTCTGTTATCAACTCTACTCCCTGCTTCGTTCAGAGAAGTGGAACCACACACTCTCCATGGCCCTGATACTCTTCTGTAACTACTATGTTTTATTTAAACTCCTGAGAGACCGAATAGTATTGGGCAAGGCCTATTCTTATCCACTCAACAGCTATGGGTTAAAAGCCCATTAGTCATCTGAGGAAGGGAAGGATATTTTCATACAGTTATATTTTTTCCTTGCAACTGTTTATAAATATTTAAAAAATATTTTATATTTTGTATACTACTGTTTTTTGTGGGGTAGGGAAGGGCCAAGTGGCAGTTAAATGTCACCTTATAAACAAGGTTATTTTATATAAAGACATCATTGTGTATATACTGTATATCAATATATATCTATGTGAAGCAAGAGCATTGTATGTGTGGTCCCTTTATCTACTGTGCATGCAGGTTAGCCATCATAAAACTATCAGTTTTATATATAGGACTTACCTATTTGGCTATACATCCAGCCAAAGGTGGCCACTGCTTACAGTTGCGGACAAAACATGGGCAACTTCCTGGATCCCTTTTTATGGTCACTGTTGTTGTTTTTTAAAGATCATGCCATCAAAAAAAAAACCTTGCCAAATTTTTCATGTTTAAAGCATTGAAATGGTAGTGGAACACTTCAATTTGTTTTAAATTTTTTTACATGACAAAGCTCCATCCCCCTCATATTTAAAGAATAATTTTAATAACACCATCAAGCGCATAGAGCAATAAAATAAAATATTATTCATCATCACATGGTGGAATAGCTAAAATCATGTTTTGCGCATTATTGAGCTATACAGGTAAACCTCATGTTAGGAATTTATGGAGCCTGTCAATTACATTTGTAACTCAAGGATTCGTAAGAATGAATCACGTAACCTGAACATGATCATTCCCTGCTTTTGCCCCACTCGTTCACTAATTGAATATGTGGGTCATTAAGTGCACAAAGTATCTCAGCGTAGGGAAGGCCATGGGGAGGCTTCCCCTGTCCCATCCTGCCATGCCGGACTTACATACCTTGCAAAGATCTGTCTCCTCTCTGCTGCATTTTCTTTGCCTTTGAGGGAGAGGAGAGCAGGATGATTTCCGTCACAGTATCCGGTCAGCTTGCAAATGTTTTTTGCAGTGAGCGTGAAATGTTCGGGGATGGGGGTGATCGCATGCAACTTCAGGCACCCATTCTCTGAAAAAGCAGATGGGTGCCCGAAGTCACAGGCAATCACACTCCCCCAGAACATTTCACTCCCAGCATGAAAAGCACTTGCAAGGCTACCAGATGCTGAAAGCAACACAATTTATCTCCCAGCATCCGATCACCTTGCTTTTCATGCTGAGGGTGAAATGTTCTGGGGGCTGTGATCTCACATGACTTCAGGCACCCATTCTCTGCAAATGTGGTTGGGTGCCTGACGTTGCACGAGATTATGGCCCCCAGAACATTCCACTCTCGGCACGAAAAGTATTTGCAAGCCAATCGGACACTGGGAACAAAATCGTCTTACTCTCCTCTCTTTCAAAGATAAAGAAACCACAGCAGAGGGGAGACAGATCTTTGCCAGGTCTGGCAGGATGAGAGGGGTGGTTTAGGATGAAAGTTGCAGTGCCTCTGCGGTCATCTGCCATGGTGCTGCAACATTCATAATTTCGGGACTTTGTTGTAAACACTTGGAGGTTTTATGGTGTAACTTCAAATGGTCACTAAGTGAACTGTAATAACTTGAGGATTACCTATATTCTCAAACGGCATGTGATGTCCAGCTTGCATGGGATTCCTTAGTAGGCAAGGAAGGAAGATAAAGTAATTGAGCACACCTTTTATATTGGTATTTAACCAAATAACAAAGTTGGAAAGGATTTTGGAAGTCTTCTACTCCAATCCCTGTTCAAGTAGGAGACGCTATACCAGTTCAGGTAAATGATTATCCAGTCTCTTAAATCCTCCAAAGTTGCAGTACCCAGAATTTCAATGTTGTAAAGGCTTTTTTTTTGCATTTTATATAGAATTGGAATTTTAAAACACTGGTCTTTTCCTTTTTTTATTATAATCCCAGATAAACACAAGTTTTTAATACTTTGTTCTGCAACAGAGTAATCCAAGTGGGGCCCATGGTCATCATCTTTGGTAGTATTTTTAATTAAAAAGAATTAAATGAGACTGGCCTCTGCAAACTACTAGCTTTGAGTAACTTCTAGGAATGTTCAGCACCCTTAAGGCATCTTAGAAAGAAAACTTAGTCCCTCTTTTTGAAGGTGTATCCACAGGCCCAGAAATAGGGATAAAAGCAAGAACTCGTTCTATGATCTGAATGTTTTGTGACTGACCATAACAGCTTTTTTGTGAAAACATCCAGTCAGTTCTGTGAATTAAGGATTACCAAATATGAACAGTGAACATGTAGATGGCAACACAAAATTGGATTGCGCTCTTACCTCGGCCTTTCAGATTTTACAGCCCGGATCAGATAACCTGTCTTAGAATGCCAGCTAAACCTTCTGCCACATAATAGTCGCCTCTCCCTTGCTTTAATGAATTTTTTACATGTCTCCGGTCAAGATGCTGTACAAAGTGATTAGACTTTGGAAAGATGGCACAATGCACAGCAGCACACATGAGCCCTATAGAATTGCAGAGCAACATGAGAACTAAACTACAGCATTTTCTTCTGTTAAGCACCTTATCATTTTTTGGAAAAAATATAGACAAATTGGGAATGAGGATTAAGTCCTCCTCTGTAGTATTTCAACTATCAAAATCTTAATCTTATTTATTTTCTTTAATGGAATAACAAGTGTGACAATAACCATCACAAAGCATAATCGCTTTTACTGCCTATTTATAGATGCTCTGTTGCTTGTTTTTCTGGGGTATATTCTTGTCCATACTACATTGTGGCAAAATGTTTAGTACAAAATAAAATCCACACAGAGAAACAAAAAAACCCCTACAGAAATACCACCTGAAATACATAAAAGAGCAGGAAAAACAATGTAAGAGATTGAGATTCCTTTTTGGCTACCCCTACCTCAGTACTTTTGCAAACTTTTACAATAATAAAAAACTCTTTTAAGTTTTCGAATACAGTAGTGCTCGACTTATAACTGCAATTGAGCCCAAAAATTTTGTTGCTAAGTGAAACATTTGTTAAGTGAATTTTGCCTCATTTTATGACTTTTCTTGTCACAGTTGTTAAGTGAATCTGCAGTTGTTAAGTTAGTAACATGGTTGTTAAGTGAATCTGACTTCTCCATTGACTTTGCTTGTAAGATCACAAAAGGTGATCACGTGATCCTGGGACACTGCAACAGTCATAAATATGAGTCAGTTGCCAAGCATCCACATTTTGATCATGTGACTATTGGGGTACTGCAACAGTCATAAGAGTGAAAAATGGTCATAAATCACTTTTCTCAGTGCCATTATAAACTTTGAACTGTTAGTAAATGAACTGTTGTAAGTCGAGGACTACCTGTATATTAAGGGCTTTATATTTACCTTACACCAGGATACTTTAGTTAGGTTGAAGAAGAGAAAGACTTTTCTAGGAAACGAGTCTTACTCTTAACATTTTAACAATATACCATTATCAAGGAGGACAGAATTGTAACTTTCAATCTGATAGTCACAAATTTTGTGAATATTTACAAAGGAATTGATAAAGGAAAATAGTTACTTGCTTTTACAGAGGTTTATTCCCTCATATTGTTCAATTTAACATTAATTTGAGACCACCGCTTCTAAACTCAAGAAAACCTGCACAATCTGTGTACTCCCTCCACCCGTTCATTGAATACAGCCTGTTGTGTAAGGTAAGGCTGGAAAAAAAAACCACTACTTTCTTTCTATTATTTTTATTATTCAGTGAAATGTCTACTGAGAATGGGGTTCCACATCCAAATCCAGGGTTTTATCCACCGATAATTTCAAAACCAAAAATCAGTCTAATCTGGTGATTATTATGACAATGCTTACAAGTATCCTAAGATTATTTCTGAAAAATTTCTCATGTCTTCAGTATTGTTTGCCCTAAGGCTAGCTAGGTTCAGAAGGATAATGTGTATATTATTTCCATGGCTTCTTAAATACTATTTTGAGGTATGCCCAAACTTCAAGTTTAAAATATTAATCTTTGGGAAATTGCCATACCAATCCTGAGAATGGCCACATTCACATGATCAGGAAAAGAAATTGCATTTTCCAGAGTTTTCTGAATAATGTATTAATTTTATCTCAGACTCGGATAAGTGAACAAATCCATTGCATTAAATATTGTATTAATGATGTCGATGCCAATTAAGAGACATCTCAATATTTTCCATCATATTTTCTGAATCAATTGATTTCTATCACTTTGAAAAGGAGCATGGCTGCACCAGCCTGTAGTAAAATAATTTGCTTTCATTTTGACACAAGAAATTAAGGTTCTGCTGAACTATAAAGAAATACAATTGTGCAATATCACTAGAGGGTATATATTGTTAGTTTTTTGTCAAAATTGGGTTTTTTAAAAAAATCCGTAAATGCCCATCACCCTTTCTAAGAAAATATTTTCTATGCAAGAAACATATCAATACTGTGCCATTATATATACAAGCTGAATGCAAATGTCATATACAGTATTTAAAATGCATTGAAACAAATTGTATCTGAACAGAATTTGCTCAATCGCAAAAATCTGCAGCATCTGGATGTTTATAAACAATTGGTGTCGGTATAAACTCTAAACACTGCAGACATACAGCACTGTACATCCTTTAGTAAGTTACCGTTTCATTCCAATTTAATTTTCTTTGCATTTTTTAATGGGAGCTGGTGAATCTGTCCTGAAAACCTATCTAACTCTCTTCCCTTAAGGCATTCATACTTTAAACAGACAACTGTATTGGAACTGGAAGTGTTAAGGAAATTTGAAGCTAGCCATATTATCTCAGAATATCATAGTAAATTATTGGTTTTGCTGGTGTACCACGAAATTGCTCCAGTTTCAGGCCTATTTGGAACAGCAACGCTTCATTCCACCACTTTGTCATCATCTGTGAAAGAAGCAGCAAGATATCTATGAAAAACTGCTAAGATACTGTACCTTCTCAGAATATACTTGGGAAGGGGCAGAGATAGTTGCTATAAGCTCATTTGATCTCTGGCTGTAAAAAGAGCTTTGAGATATTGGGAGTAAATCATTACTACAATTGTTCACTGGAACAATTACAAAAGTGTTTTCTCCAAGTACAGGAAATCTTTGATTAACAACAATTTGCTTAGTGACCATTCAAAGTTACAAAGGCTCTGAAAAAAGTGACTTATGACCACTTTTCACATTTATGACCATTACAGCATCCCCATAGTCACTTGATTTACATTTAGATGTTTGACAACTGACTTCTCATTTATGGTGGATGCAGTGCCCGGGGTCATGTGATCCCCATTTGCAACTGCTGACAAGCAAAGTCAATGGGGAAACCAGATTCACTTAACGGCCATGTTACTAATTTAATAACTGCAGTGATACATTTAACAAAGGCGACAAGAAAAGTCGTAAAATGGGGCAAAACTCACTTAATAAATTTCTCATTTAGCAACATAAAGTTTGGGCTCAATTGTGTGTCAAGTTGAGGACTACCCATATTATATATTTTAACCAATAACAAAAGTACACAATTTAAAATTCACAGGATATAGAGTATATTAATTACATCAGTATGTACAGGGATAAGTTTCTCAGTGGAAACCAATTTTTTTTTCAAAAATGGAAATGCAAAAATAACTGGAAAATAGGTCTTTTGTTGAAATAAGAGTCTCATGCAAGCTATCCCATTAATAAGCAGAATTCTGGAGGCAGGGATAGGGATCCTTTTTTTAAAAGTCATCTTCCAGGCTCCAGAATAGGGCATTAGAAGAAATGTTTTATGGGTAAAGGAAAATGACGCTTTGCATTAGGAACCAGTGGCTCAGGTTTTCCAAAAATATATAGATTAACATCAACATTTTTCACTGGGCTCAAACTAAACCAAGTCACCAAAATATAATTAGAATATCTTATTTCAATTAGAATTGCCACAGCTATATTTTGGAAAACTAACTTTTCCGTCTTCTTTAAAGGCATTATAATAATCAAGTACAGAATACCTTTCCTTACATAATAGAAGCAAAGTGATTTCCATGTCAGGATCAATCTTGTAAAAGTCCACACTCAAGAAGGTCAATTGTATGTTAATTTGTTTAGTCCAGCTGGTATGTATCATGCTCTCTGAACAGAGATTTATTTTGAGAGAAAAGTATCAATCATCTTATAAAATGGGACTACTCTAGGTGCTCTATGTAGCCTGTTTGTTTTCCTTTTAAAAAATTCTTACTTCCCAAAGAGTAAACCAGGGATTTAAAAAAACAGAAAAGGAAAAGGATGTCTAAGCCTCCCATCCCCTTCCAATCTGACAGCTCTGATCTGATCAATTCACACACTTAAAAAAATAAAGAGATGACAACTAGGTACCTACTGCAAAGGTGGCTGGAATGCTATCAAAAGGTGGAAGCCCTGATATAATTTTCATTTATTTATATCCCATCTTTAGTATTTTTACAAATAACTCCAGGTACTGAACATAGCCAATACACGTTGCTCCTCCTACTTTCCCAACAAACCTGTGAAGTGAGTAGATGTGAGAGAGACTGACTGACCCAAGATCACCCATTTGGCTTTCATGGCTAAGATAAGACTAGAACTCTGACCTCCCACATTTTAGCCTGACACCTTAACCACTAGACCAGGGGTATCAAACTCACGGCCCATGGGCCAGATGCATCACGCGCTGGCCACCCCACCCCCGTTTTACCAAGGGGGGAAAAAGCCATGATACATCATGTGACGACAACATGAAACCACGAGTTTGATATTCCTGCACTAGACCAAACTGACTCTCATTACAATGCAAAGCCATCAGATCCTAGATTATCGGATACTGGAAATTACCAATAGCTCAGGCCAAGATGGGGGTTTGTTACGCATACATCTACATGATGTATGTAATGACTACACAATTATGGTGGTAAGTCATGCTAGTAATTAAGTGGGTCGCAACATGACCATGACCAATTTTACAATGTTCAATATTTTTCAGTCGTTATTGAGTGAAATACACAATCATTAACTGAATCCTTTGTCTACAATGGCTGTTTTTTGCTGTAACTGGAAATACCAGTTTCTGGCAAAAAATATAAACCACAATCACAGACTGCTGCAAATGGTTGTAAATGTGGGCCAGTTGCCAAATACCCAATGTGCAATTACTTGACTGTAGGGAGTGGTGGGCAGCTAACTCAGAATTTTGAATCCAAATAGTCTTGGATAGATAGCCTTGGAGAAATCAGTTGTAACTTCAAATTAATGCTAAGCGACCAGCTATAAGGACTACTTATAAACGTTTTGTTAGTATATATTTGAAACAAACTAGTCATAGCTTATTCACAAGTGTTTGGGTACTTTTGTCAACACATTAGGAATGCTATGGTATGTTAACTCTCTTTCTAGATGATGGACAACTTCCCAATTTCCCTTTTTGAAAACCCATACTGTATTAAAAAGATTTCTTATTACACAATAGGATACACTTAGAGCAACCTGCCACGTAAGACACAAACTACCTCAATATCGTTTCTGTAAGCTTCTGTAAAAGAAAGCAGATACCTTTCTATTTTTTAAAAGTTGTTAAGCAAAAAAATAGAATAGTTGAGTCTCATTCTAAATAAAAGGCATCGGTATTTAATATTTGACTAAATAATGCATTTTTATTTGCTCCCCTGAATTTGCAAACAATAGAAGATCTATGTGAATTTCAGCAGGATTCTATGATTATTGGCCTAACAAGGGCTGGGAAGGAATATGGCCCCATCTGAGGAAGATTCAGAAATTGAAAAAAAAAATAAACTGGATGAATGTAGGTGGATGAATTAATCAGAAAGAAAATTATTGTTAATTGAGTTCACTGAACTCAACTACAGAAGGTAATAACTTACTTGAAGGCTGATGGGAAGCCCTGAAATTGTATATCCAACTGGTACCACAAGGGCTGGAATGCCTGTCAAGTTGGCCAACTGCATGTATCTGGAAAGATCAATGGAAACAGTATTAATAATGGGAAAGATTCTGGAAAAGAAGTACCATTCTCTCTACAGATTGTA
Source organism: Natrix helvetica (assembly GCF_964273705.1). NCBI lineage: Eukaryota > Metazoa > Chordata > Lepidosauria > Squamata > Natricidae > Natrix > Natrix helvetica. The sequence goes on along the minus strand of NC_138552.1, from coordinate 114,526,360 downwards.
AATCCAAGCCTCTTTGAATGTATTTGCCAAGGCACAAAGAACATTTTTCTTCTTACAATTCTAACCAACAGAGATGGTTTTAATAGCTGCTGTACAGCCAAGCAGGATCAATCCAAGAGTTAAGCAGCCAACAAATACATTTAAATGGAAAGAATGTTAAAAGATAAACATGTCAAAATTATGTCATATTTTCTATACATCCACCAGAGGAGATACCTATGGCTATGTCATTCTTTTTTCCTCTTCCATGAGCCCATATGCATTTTAGGAGAACTTCATCCTTGTTTTTATGCATTTCTGTAGAGATGTAGTGATCTCGTACATATAATGCAACTCCGCCTCCTCTTTTGTTAGGTCTCTTTCTTTTGAACACTTTGTATTCTTCCATCATTACATTCCAATCATTTCATCACACCAAATTTCAATAATGCTGTCATGTACTAGTACTCCCTTTCCTTCTTTACTTACCTTACCCTTTCTTTTTCCTTCCTTCCTTTGCATTTGTTATTCTTTCTATTCTTTCAGTTTTTATTGTTGCAATTATAATCTAATAAAACTATTTGGGCGAAAGGTTATATAAACATGCAAGGCAAGACATAGAAAGGAGAACTGAAGTGTTAATGATTTCATGTCTTTGAAGATATGGAATCTGGCTTTGGAGGTATCATCCACATCTGATTGGGTAAAACAACCAAAGAGATGGCCTAGAACTCGGGTGTCAAACTTGCTGCATCACGTTGCCGTCACGTGACATTTTGCAACGTTTTTCCCATTCACAGAGCTAGGATGGGCGTGGCCTGCACGTGAGGCATCCGGTCCACCTGCCGCCAGTTTAACACCCCTGGCCTAGAAGCTTGATTTCATTCCACTCTTGTTTATTATTTTGGTTTTTTATTGCACACGATCTTGTTCTCACCTCATAGTCCGTAGAGTTGTCTGAATATCACTACATCCAGTCAGGAGGTCTGATTCATGGATCGCTGGGGCACAACATGCAGTACCTTACACAAAACAAAAATTACCAAGTTATAGCCTTTATTTCTACAGCTGTTATGCATCATCAAATATAGAACTTTTCAATTAAGAATGAAAAATCATACTAATCTTTTGAAATAGTTCTTTAACAAAAACATTTTGACTGTTGCTTTGGAAATTCAAATGTACTGTTTAAAATATACACATCTTTATAAATTTATAATTGTTTTATAAATAACTGCATGGCTTTAGCAAATAACTTTATATTCCATAAAATTAGATATTTATATTCCATCTGACTCCCAATGATGTGAGTTTTCTGCCTTTAAAGTACAACATACTTTCATAAAATCAAATCTAAGTATCCTGAACTGGTAATGATATCACTTTTGCTTGGACACAGCCAATTAACAGGAGACCATCACTTATTTATATAAATGATTCCTGTCAATTTGCTTTATTTTTAAGAACATTCGATAGACATTACCATGTCCACTCACTTGGATTTCTGAATAGGAATGAATATGTTATATATACAATGTATTTGTCCCTTTCTCATTTCTTTTCCTTTTAAACAGATTACATCCATTGTATTCCATTCAAGGGATTCATCCCAAGTTTCTCTATATAAGTTTATCTCATTTGTTGTCCTCCTTGACAGCAAAATCCCCTCTAAAGTATTTTTCTTAATCTGAGCATTAATATGTACATAATGATGGACATTAACTTCATAAACCAATTTTCCTTGTTTTTCATTGAGTCATTTAGTAAGACCAATTATGGAACTCTCCTACTTTCTACAACACAGAAGTCCTTAGCTGAGAACCATACTTTCATTGCAAACTCTCTGCAAGCATCAATCTAAACACTTGCTAAGCAAACTCACCATACTTCAATCACAACGCTTCAGCTTTTAGGAATTTTTCAGTACAGGTAGTCTAACTTAACAGCTGGTTGCTTAGTGACAGTTCAAACCTATGACAGACCCGAAACTACTTATCGCCTGGTTATAGTTCAAAGTTATAGCTACTGCAGTGCCCCTGTGGTCACTCATCCTTACAACCAATTGCAGGGATACTGACTGCAGGGATGCTGCAGTTCTCCAGCCTATATCTCTCCATCCTACCCTGCTAGGTCCCCACACACCTTATTCAATTCAATTTCAATTTATTTGTGCTTCTAGACCGCCCCCTCTCCCAGAAGGGACTCGGGGCGGTGTACAGTCCATAGAGAATATCACAAAAATACAATAAAAAAAATTAAATATGTACAGTTTGGAGGAGGTTAAAATGCAATTAAAAGAACTGTACAAAGCTAAATAAATATAATTTTTTTAAAATCCCTAAAACAGACACAACAGATTAAAAAACCCTAAGATAACCAGATAATAATACATTTGCCAGGAGGGACAGTTGTAATTATGCCTACTTCCCCTCATGATGGGTCCCCACAGGCTTTCAACCTACTTCTCACCCTGCTGGATCCCCCCCCCCCCCATCACCCATCACAAATCTACCTCTGGAAGGGCTCTGTTGCTCACGTTGGGAAAAGAGCAGGCCATTCCACTTCTCCGCATCCCTAGGCTGTGTAGCTCTGTCCTGGAAGCAGGGCCCATTTTTGGAGCAGCTGTAATGAATTGTGGCCATTGTGAAAATGGCACCTGTCTCTGGGTCAAAACCATACAACCTAGGGACATAAGTGCTCCGGTCGACATACAGCGGTGCCAAGGAGTGGAGCAGCATGTCCTCGTTATTATATGACACAAACACAAATGTTCTTGTAATGAATTTCTAATATTTGTCTTAATGAGATCTTCCAAGTATCAAAAAATGGGAATCAATAGATTCAATAATCTAATTACTAATACATTTTTAAGTAAATCTGGCTTCCCCATTGACTTTGCTTATCAGAAAGTCACAAAATGTGTGTGACTCCAGGACACTGCAACTGTCACAAATATGAGTCAGTTGCCAAGTATCTGAATTTTGATCACGTGACTATGGGGATACTGCAAAAGTTGTAAATGTGAAAAATGGTCGTAAGTCACTTTTTTCAGTGTGTTGTAACTTTGAACGGTCACTAGATGAACTATTGTAAGTTGAGCACTACCTGTACTTTAAATTCTTTCTAGTTTACAATATTGACTCCAATTTTGTTTGCTACTAAAGAACTTTTCAATTATTTTCAATTCTTGGTTGTGTATTGCAAGGCTTTATATGGTGAACCAAAGGGAAAACCTGTTGTTGCCTTTTCCCCTCATAATCTCCCTCTTTTCTCTTAAAAGAAAGAACACTCATCTTCCCTCAAAGCAGCATATGGTTGGCAACAAAACTTCCAAATATCTACAGAGTGACTCTGGTCTTTACTTATGTAAAACAGTTTTAAATACTCTCTTTTCTCCCAAACAACCAGGTTTCTGCAGCCTGACAAAGGATGTACCTAAGCCATGCATGGAAGGGAGGGGAAATCCTTTGGCAGAAGGCAACAGCTTGCAATTCTTTCCTGCCAGCTTTTCCACTGATTTTCTGGGGAAGCCAGCAGAGTAAATAGCAAATAGCCGTCACATGATCATGTTGTGCTTCGTACCAGTTTTAAGTGCAAACAGATTGGCAAGCTGTCAGGGCTGCCTCTGTTCAATTCCTAGGAAAGAAAAATTATTGGCTCCATAAATTTAGAGAAAAGTACTTTTACCAGGAACAAACTGTATGAAAATGGTTTCAAGCAAGCTCTGAGGCACAGGGTGGGATCAGCACAGATACAGATATACAGCCCAGCCCCCTTATAGCAATGCAACCGGAGGTCACTGCATACCAGAGTAAACTGACATAGCCTTGAAAGTAACTGCAGTTGCAAAGCTGCAATGTAAACTTCTCCACAGTTCTCTCCCCCCTATTTTATGGCAGCAAGCATCCAGCTAGCTGACATTGCACCCCCACCTCCCATAACAGAGGCATTAGCCATACAAATTTATAAAGATACAACATACAAATACATCACACTAAAACTGGCGATCCCTTTAGGATTTGCCTAAAGACATGTTTAGCATCTACCCATTCAGACTGTGCAGGGGGAAATGTTTCCAAGAAATGAGGTATTGGATCCTTCCTCTATGTTTTCTTGAATCTAGAATTTCTTTAACTTCAAAATGCTGCTCCCCTTCAATCAGAAAGGGTATGGGAGGATTGTCAGGTGCAGGGTGAAGGGATGATAGAGTTTCAGGTTTCAACAAACTGCAATGAAATACAGGGTGATATGCTTTAAGTTCTTGGGCAATTCTAGTTGCACAGTGACTGGGTTAATTACTTTAATGTTTGGGAATAGGCCCACGTATTTAGGACCAAGTTTCTTAAATGGTTGGGAGGGCTGCATGTACTTCATGGAGGTAAAATCTGTCACCAATTTGAAAATATTTTGGCTTCACACACTTTTTGTCAGCTTATTTCTTATGTGCCTGACTTGCCTCCTCCAGTGCCTTACAGGCAACTGGCCAAGTGTTCTGCACTTGGGCTGTCCACTCCTCTGAGGAGGATACAATTGCAATTTCTCTTGAGGCAACTCTGGCATAGCTACAAAGTCCTGCCTAGAGGCCACCTTAAATGAGGTGAAGCCCATGCTACTACGCACAGAATTGTTATATGCTACCTCTGCAAAAGGCCAGCCCAATTGTCCTGTTGATAATTAATATACCACCTAGGGTATATTCCAGGATTGTGTTAATTCTCTTGCCCCATTAGTTTGGGGGTGATGGGAGGAACTTAATCCCTGTGTCAGATCCGTGTATCTGCCATTCTTCGGTGGACAAAGGGGGGGGGGGAGTGGATTTGATGCATTTTGTACTTTCTCCTTTCTATGTCTTGCCTTGCATGTTTATATAACCTTTCGCCCAATTTATAACAGTTACCTGGAGCCTCAGAGGTCCAGAAAATCCTTACCACTTGGAGGATGCAAAGGGGGGTGGGGGGAGCCATGTGGTTTGAAACTCTGGAACATGATCCTTGAGAATCTCTGCTTATCTGTTCCTCAGACAGGCCGGTTCAGGTCCATTTCATACTCTGCCAGAAGATCCCAACAGCCAAGTTACTAGCAAAAAAATTTCTAGTCCACATGTAATGCCTCCATGGAGCTCCCCAATGGATTATCTCAGACAGAGGTGTCCAATTCACCTCCAAATTTTGTCAGGCTTTCTTAAACCTGTTAGGCTCCGCCCAGGGGCTATTCTCTTCACATCATCCTATGACAAATGGTGAGATTGAAAGGACCAATGGCATATTGGAACAATATTTAAGATGTTTTATTAACCAACAGGCCAACTGGACTGATCTGTTACCTTTTGCTGAAGTAGCTTACAACAACTCTACACAGCAGCACTGGCTTCACCCCATTTCAGGTTGCCACAGGAAAAGAATTCAACCCTAGGCCAGAGCTACCAGCTAAGGAACCTGACATCCCCTCCCTTAACAATCTACAATCCACTTGGCTAGTGGTCAGACTGGCTCTAAAAGAAGCTAGAGCAGCTTTTGTAGTTCAGGCTGACAAGAAACATCATTCAAAGTGGGGGACTGTCATGAGAAAAGCCTTCGTGGAGAGGAGATCATTGCTCTTCCCTTCCTCCACCCACCCACCCCAGTCCGCCGGGATCTGTCATGCAGCAAAGAGATATGGTAGCTGGATGCAATAGCAGCAATAGCAATAAGCACTGCATGACAGACCTGAGGGGATTGGGGGAGTGGGAGGTGGAGGAAGGGAAGAGGAACAATCTCCTCTCCACGAAAGCATTTCTCAGGACACAAGATCTCTACTTTCTCTCTGGATATTGGCGTTGTCGGGATCTTGGCTGGTGGAAGAAGCATGGGGTGGAAAGAAAACTTGACTGCGGGAGGGCCAGGTTGTGTGAGTCTCCCTGGAGCCTGGCACCTGCTTTTGCCCTGAGACTAAGGAAGCGGGGTTGCAAAGAGGGCTGTTAACAAGCCCGGTTGTTCAAGGAGGCAGCCTTGCCAGGTTCTTTTCTTTGGGCTTCCTTTTTGCTGCTCAGGCGCTGCCGCGAGTAACTGTCAATCCAGATGGAAGGGATCCTCATCCCTCCTCACCCAATTGGTCATTCCTGGTCAAGTGCAGCGGCAGCTGTTCAGCATGCCGACTGCCACTCCTTGGACCAAGCGGCTCTGTGTCGTTGCCGGTCAGAGGGTAAAAAAATAAAGCACAGAGAGATTTGTTTAGTCCTGCCCTGCTGTGGGAGGAGTAGAGAAAAGTGGATTTGAGATCAATAAAAGCCCTACCCTTTAGGAAGATCGAGCCCCCACACGTCGTGTTTTTGCCTTCCCCAGCCCCTAGAAGCACCAAGATTTTGGGAAGGGCAAAAACTTTTTTTAAAATTTACCACTTCAAAATTTTGGTGTGTCCTATACTCCAGTGCATCTTATACTCCGAAAAATATGGTAGTAAGCTTCCCACAAGTCTAACTTAGTGAAGATTTTTCCTTTGGCTAGATGGCCAACATGTCCTTCATCAGTGGCAGAGGATAGACATTTTCTATGCACACTGCATTTAGCCCCCTATAATCAACGCATAGACGAAGATCTCCCGGATCAAAACTGGGGCTGCCACTCATGACCTTGCTGATTGGATAAATTCATGTTTTAAGTTCTTCTCTATGAAGGTTCAAAGCTCTCCTAGCTCACGTGGAGTCATCGAATGAAGTTTAAGCTTTGGGAGTTTAGCTCCAGGAAAAATTTCAATACTGCAGTCCGTTGGTTGATAGGGCCGGAGCGCATCAGCGCCTTTGTCACTAAATACATCTCTCAAGTCCCAGTACTCTTTTGGGATTTTGGCTTCACTTCTTGAGTGATCCCGAGCTGCTGCCTGCAGCTCCCTTTGCCCTTTATTTCTCTCATTGCTGGGTTTTGGGATCTTTTCCTCTTCCTTGGCCACTTTCTGCTGAATCTTTAAAAGCCCCCTCCCTCAATTCACTTCAGGGATCATTTCCTGCATCCAAGACAGTCCACATAGGAGGGGCCTCTCCATCTCTGGCGCCACTATAAAACTCACTTTATGCTTTCCCATTCTCGTCTGTACTGATTCAGTTATAAAGTAAGCCCGGTCCCCTCCAGCTACAGTCCCATCTAGCTGGCAAAACACTATGGGAACTCTCAGCCGCTTGAACTCTCAGTCCCAATTTTTAAACGACTTCAGGACTGACTATGCACCTAGTGCAGCCCAAGTCCAATAAAGCCACCATCCTCCCTTGGGCCCCCAAAGAGGACACCACTAACTCTATAGGGAGGTAACTGGTCACCTGCTGACTTATCCAAGGATCATCATCACCATTGCTGTTAGCTTCACCTAAGTTGGTTGGAGTTCCCAACCCCTCAGAGCCAGGAGGGGTGTACTCTACAACCGCCAGACGTTTCAGCGCTGTCTCTCGGGTCCTTGGAGCTGGTTTTATTGCCTCCTCCCTCAGAGTTGCCGTGGCACTGAGGTTGGGTCTGCTGGATTGGTATGCCGCAGCTCAGTGCCCCTCCCTCCCACGTCTGAGACACATTGTGCTCCTGGGGTGTTTCTTACACGTGGGAGGGAAGGACTCACCCTGTCTGCCAGCCCTCCAGTGTCGGTACTGGGCAAGGTCTATCTCCACTTCTGCTGCCATCACATACCAGCATTGTAGGGTTCATGGGGCCCCACGCGAGACACAGGTGTGGTAGATGTCATCATTGAGGCCATCTTTGAAGCAATCAATGATGTTTTCAGACCATGCGGCCAACTGGCAAGCCAACTCTCGAAACTCCTGGGTGTACGTGAGCATCAACCATCACCCTTGGGCGATGGTCTTTATCCTAGCCTTTATTCTAGCCTTGCGTTCAGCCAGTGGGTCCTCAAACCATTGGCAAAGGGCTGCAATAAAGTGGTCATAGTTCTGCAGTTGGGGGGCATTATCATTGGGGAGGGAGACCATCCACTCAGCCGCCACCCCTTCCAGGGCCATGGTTACTCATCCAGGCTTCTGCCATCTCTAATTTGGCCCCATACTCCTGCATGTAGTTCTAGACTTGCACCAGGAAGAACCCCAATTGCTCAGGGTCTCCCCCATACTTATCACCCAAGGCTGGGACCTTTGGCCCCGGTGCCTTCGAGAAAGGGTCACCTGCAGGTGGAGTGACTTGCACAGCTTGGTCTGGAGTGACCCAGGGACCTTGAGACGCTGCCTGTGCAAGAGGCTCTTGGGCTCTTTGACTCCCCCTAACCTGATGAATCAGGAACAGGGCCTGGTTCAGCATGGCTTCCTCTGAGCTTCTCTCTGGGGGGGAGGGTATCTTTCATTTGCCCTATTCCCCTCGCCCACCTGAGCCTGATAAGCTTCTCGCTGAAGTCCAGCTCCTCTTGCCATTCTGCCTCACTTCGAGTCCAATGTGGTTTAGTGGGAGAGCTGGCCATAGCTCCAGTTTCCTCCAACTCACTCCCATTGTTAGACATTGGATGCTTGGTCCACATGGTAGACTGCTGTCTCCTGGTTGACCATTAAAGCAGAGCTTGCTTAATATCAGGTCTCTCTCTGTTCAATTACTAGGAAAGAAAAATCATTGGCTCCATAGATTTAGAGAAAAGTACTTTTACCAGGAGCAAACTGAATGAAAATGGTTTCAAGCAAGCTCTGAGGCACAGAGTGAGATCAGCACTGATACAGATACAGTATACAACCCAGCCCCCTTTTAGCTTGGCAATCGGAAGCCACTGCATATCAGAGCAAACTGATATGACCTTGAAAGTAATCGCAGTTGCAAAGCTGCAATGTAAACTTCTCCACAGTTCTCTCCTCTTCTATTTTATGGCAACAAGCATCCAGCTAGCTGACACAAGCACTCAGATCACTATCGTGTGACTGGGGGATCAGCGGCACATGATATTTTATGATGGCCGAAAATGCTTTGTGGATCATAAAGCACCCTTTATGAGCGTCTTAACTTCAAAATGGTTATTAATTAATTGGTTGTAAGTCAAGGACAACCTCATAGTACCATTAGCTTCCCCCCACTTCCATTTTTCGATAGAAAAATAAGGAGATGAAACAATAGGACATAAAATAATTCTAACTATAGGGCAGTGATGGCTAAGCTTTTTGTCCTTGCGTGCCGAAAGCACATGTACACCCACACCCATAATGCAATGTGCGTACGACGCCTCCATGCGACGCCTGAACATGTGCACACGACATCACCACCACCCTGTGGCCCGTTTTGGGCCTAGCAGGCCTCCCTGAAGCCTCCTGAGACCAAAAATGGGCCATGGGGGGGGGCACACCCCATGCCACCCATTTTGGGCCTACCAGGCCTTGTTGAAGCCTCCTTGGACCAAAAAGGGGCATGGGGGGCGCATCCCTCCCTGTGTTCCCCGCACTTCCACACATGTGACCCGCCCACACATGTGTGTTTCTCCCACATGTGCGGCAGAGACCCAAAAATCAGCTGGCTGGCAGGAGGCACATGCACATGAACGTTGGACGTGAGCTGTGGCAACAGCTCGCGTGGCTGCAGAGAGGGCTCCACGTACCACCTGTGGCACGCGTGCCATAGGTTCGCCATCACGGCTATAGGGTCTCTGTGCTTCCCCAAAGGAGTGTGAGTCTCATTCTTTCCCATTTTATCTGCCAAGATTCTAAAGTTCTTCCAACCATCAGGTGTTTCATATTTGTAAAGCTAAAAAAGCCACCCACACAAAATGAACCATTATGAATATTAGCAAGATAGCACAAAGTTGTGGATTACCAATCTTTTGCTGATTGTAGTTTGCCACGTGATTAGCATCAGATTAAGCATTATACAATGTATATGTTTGCTCTGAACTTTCAAGTACCTGGTGTAAGGAGACAATTCACCTTTGAAAATATATATTTGAGAGAATCCATGCTTCGACTCCGCTGACGATTTGCCTGCAGAGACAAAACTCAAGCTAGTAAAAACAAACTCAATGGAGATCTATAAATATTATAGTTAGCATAAGTCAATACAGCTAAATGTTTACAATCTAAATATTACAGTCACTCCCAGAGCAAAGCATAAAATTACTGACTGACTGTCAGACCTGGAAGCCATGTTTTATATTGGGCCTTGAGGCCTGCCACATTTTCTACTGTGGGAAAATGGGATGGGGAAAATGAAAGATAAATAGTCAAAATAACATTCTTTTCTCAGAGAGTCAAGGACACCTTGCATGGCAGCTGCGATAAGATGACTGGGAGGCATCTCCAGTTTTGGACGGTGCCTGATTGGGCCATGTGATGGACATGTGGGTGCTGGGCAGGGACTTGAACTTTCACTTGGGTGGGGAAAACCTGGAAACTTGCAGATTCAGGTTTTCCCAGATGTGCCAATATGACATCTCTAATAAAATGGAACTTTGAGGAACTTCTAGCCTCAGAGTCTTCTTTCGTTAGGAGTGTTATTTGGAACCCTGACTATTTTTATAATGCCTAATAAAAATTCTCTGGATATATAAGAGGCAACAATATTTGATTAAATGAAACAACTGATTGGCCACAAAGGAGGAAACTATGCATGGCCAGTTTAGCTATCAGAATACAGTGAAATATAAACAATTTCTAAAAAGTTATGCCAGAAAGCTATGAGCATAATTGGACATGCAATACAACAAAGTATTAGTTTTAAAACCTAATATCAAGAGTGGGAGAGGGAGAACAAAGATTTTAATTTGAATGAGCAGCTGTTAAGTCTGAGTTGAACAAGCTACATTGGTCAAATTATGGTAGTAAACTCCATAAATTTATGTTTGATTCTAATTAGCTTCTACAAACTAACATTTGAACCATCCTTCTCCAACTAGCATTCTCCAGATGTGTTGAATGTAACGTTAAACATTCCAAGCCCGTCCAAAATTATTGAACTTCATGAAACTAACTATAACAATGCCGTAAGAAATGTAGGGGGTTGAAATTGAAAACAGATACTTCGAATCTTTCCTTCTTGTTTTTTCAGAGGAAAAGTAAAACAGAGGAAATACATGGAAACATTAAACTCGCAATTGTCCAATATAAAAACTACACTGTCATAAAATTATCTCTCGGATTAATTGTGAACATTACAAAGCTCTCTAATCAAGAAAAGGATTAATGGCAGGAACAACTGTAAAATTAAAATATAATGCCTAGTTTGTTTTCTATTAGCAAAGATGCTGAACATCAATATAAAAGTAATAACATACATTTGCCCCATCTCTCTAGCCTTTAAATAAAAGATATGATTGAAAAAAATTGGGTTAATGAAGTCCACTCATATTCAATGCTCACTTCAAAAGTTTTTTTTAGTAGAATGCCAAATGATTTAACTGCTTTTTTGAAGGGACTGTAATTTAGCCAACATTTTACTATTCTCCCTACTTTTTCCCCTTGTGTACAAGGAGAATATTACTGACCTACAATGGCTTTTTACCCCAGCTCTCCCATTCCTGCAGCTTATTTTTCACCTTAATATAATCCAGGGCTGTGATTTGAGAAGCAATTGCAAGGTTCAAACGAGTCTCCAAATTCTGGAAAACAAAAACTTTACAGTAACTATTCCATATAGAATGAAAAATCAAAAGCAAAGTAGAATTATTGTTGAATAGACAAGGAAAGCTGTAAAGCAGTGTAATGAACAATTCTAAAAATACACCCATATTTAGACAAATATTGGAGAAACAGTCAAAAATAGAAATAGTTGAAAGAAATAAGTTTAAATAAATAGAAATGTGTCAGTTTCTTAGAAAACATTTTTCAACTGAAGCAGAAGACAAAATAATATAAATAAATATGCGTTATCTTTCATCTTGCTCTTATTTCCCTACTATAAATCCTGCCTGACAGACCCCACCTCTTCCCCATGCACATTTTTCTCCCTTCCCCCCATCTTGGTCAACTGGATTTTAACTGAATTTAAAATTTATTATCTTTATTGTTTAATGTTTTATACTGAATAACTGTAAGCTGCCAAGTGTCGTCTCAGCAAGATGGGTGGCATAGAGGTTTAATAAATAAATGTCTAAAGACTACCATGACAAAACTGTTTAAAATAGCATGCATTTTTGGAAAAGATTTTCTGAAAAATAAATTATCTTCTATTTACACTGGTCACTTAGGAAGCCCTAAGAATAAGCAAGTGAACAAGCAAACACCCCACCTTTTTGTAGAACAAAAGTCCCTGCTGATGTTTCAAATCAATGTTACACATAACAAAGGAAGGCAACAGATTAGTAAGGTCTACTGGGTCTGGAGCCTTGATATAGGGGGAGGTCCAAGACTCTAGACACTATACTGTGGATTCCAAAAAGTATACATTTCTTGAATAAAATCACCCGAGGCCAAAGAGAACTTCATGCATAGGTTTGGAAGTTTCCCAATTTCCCAATCATATTGCTAACTACATCTTAAAATCAATCTGAACAGCAACTGGAATGGTATCTAATGTGAGGTAAAGGTTTCCCTGTCAGTCATGTCCGATGGTGCTCATCTCCTTCTTGGCCAAGGGAGCCAGTGTTGTCTGAAGACCATTTCTGTGGTCATGTGGCCAGCATAACTATATGCCACAGTGGCACAGAACGCTGTTTTCTTCCCATCAAAGTGGTACCTATTTATCTCCTCACATTTTTGCATGGTTTAGAACTGCAACCTTATTGCATGGCACTCGGGTCTCGAACTCAGGCTGTCAGCTCTCCAGCTGACAAGTTCAATTTTTTTTAACCACTGAGCCATCGTGCCCCAAGCTAATATGAGGATACATTGCAGTACTGATGTAGGCATTTCATATACAAACAGGAATCAGCAACTCAATCACAGAGTCTTGTGAATACAAAGGGCAGAAAATGCAGACCCTTGACATGATTTGTTAAAAATACCAATTGATGCAGTGACCCCAACCACCATTTACCATTTCTTCAAACTGATTGTTGAAGTCAGGCTGCAGGAAATCTCTCATTTCACTGAGAATGCAGATTACATGAGCCACACGAACTTCTTCTATCTCTGGCAAAGATACTTCAACTACTGAGGCTCCCAAGTCCACTAGAAACTCCACTGCTGAACATACAACGATAGCAGGAAGAAGAAGAAAAATAAACTTCACTATTAAATAAATCTTGAGAGGCCAGGATTCTAAATTAACATTTAAAAACAATATTTGAGCTATAATCCAATCTAGATCCACTTTTATGAAGCCATTATATTGTACTTTGCTAACAACAATGCAAAAATGTAAAAAGTAATATAGAAAATTCCATACAACTCCTCATTGACCATGCTAAATGTGTCCAAACAGAACACATCCAAGCAAAATGCACAACTGCAAAATCATGCTTCTGATTACCTTAATCCATCCTTTGTAACTTGATTAACTTTCTTCCATGAGTATAAAATATATGTCGCCGTGAAAGACTGAAATTGGTGAATGTCGACATTCACCGGTGAATGTTGGTGAATGTCGACATTCACCGGTGAATGTCGACACATACCAATTTCGGTCTTTCACGGTGACATATATAACGAGTCAGCGTAACGCTTTACTTTTCCTTTTCAATTCGCGGTCCTGGAAACTACTCGTTCTAACCGCGCAGGATCGCAGGTTTTTTTTTAAAAAAGTCCGCGAATAGAAGACGCTTAAAAGGAAGCGAGGAGCCGAGGTATTAGGGTAAGGGTATTAGGGTAAGGGTGTCGAGAGGATAAGGACATACACCAAGCGACTATGTGAATGTCGACATTCACCGGTGAATGTCGACATTCACCAGATTTCGGACTTTCATTCACCGGTGAATGTCAACATTCACCAGATTTCGGACTTTCACAGTAACATATATACATGATACCCTACTGGATGATGCTAGCAATTCATGGCATCAGTTTATACACTATATACTCAATGAATTACTGTTTGCTAGGAAGAGGTCTGTGTTTGTTGTAGCTCATGGATGTCTGGTCCATGGTGCTGGCTAGAAGTAAGCCTATAAATTAGATGTCTCCAATCTTTGCTTATGAAAAATCCATGACCACCATCCTCTTGCAGTATTTAAATTAATCAATGGCACTGCAAGGAGAAACTGCTTATTCATTCCCTTCACATATTTGCTTCAATAAAATGACTGTATTTTTTGAAATATAAGACGCTCTGAAGTTTGAGACGCACCTAGCTTTTGGAGATAAAAACAAGAAAAAAAATAATCTGCCTCTGCCTCCCAGCAATTTGCCTCCTTGCAGCAAACAGCCTGTTTCAGTTTCAATTTTAGTACAGCCTGCTTAGCACAAGGAAAAAAAAATCTGCCTCCCAGCAATTTGCTTCCTTGTAGCAAACAACAAACAGTCTGTTTCAGTTTCAGCGAAGCCTGATTAGCACAAGCAGCTGATTGTCGGGCTTCCTGACCATCAACTGTTTCAGGCTTCAGGTATGGCCATAGCCTATTGCCGCCTCCGTGCACCCCATTTTCCGCCCATTCCGAGCAACGGGGATCAGAATGGGTGGAAAATAGGGTGCACGGAGGCCAAAAATGGGGGACACAGAACCCAAAAATGGGATGTGGAGGCTGAAAATGGGATAAGCGGAGACTGCAATAGGCAATAGCAATGCCTGCAGCCTGAAACAGCTGATGGTCGGGTAGCCGATCCAACTGACAATTAGCTGTTTGTGCTAATCAGCCTGTGCTGAAGCTGAAATAGACTGTTCGCTGTTTGCTGCAAGGAGGCAAATTGATGGTAGGCAGAGGCCAAAAGGTAGGGGCCGATGGGTGGGCGGGACTACATTCAGTGTATAAGACGCACCCAAATTTTCACTCTCCTTTAGGGTGGGAAAGTGTGTGTTATACTACGAAAAATACGGTACCTTCAAATCAAAGTTGCTACAAGGAAAAAATTCCAAATTCACATTTGATCTGGAGGATCAAAAATTACATTGAGAATGGAGGCTTATTAACGTACCAAAATATAGCTGTCTTGGCTGCATTTCACTTCAAAAAAGAATAGGGAATTCCAATCATCTCACCTTTGATGCAGAGTGTATTTTCTGCACTGGGCTACTTTCAGTGTGCTATCGTCCCAGCCTCCTTTTCACTCACCTGTTTAATGATCTTTTTTATCGTGATAATTAATAGTGAAAGATCAAAATATGCACATATTTCTCTTTACATTACATTTTCTCAGGAAAACAGTATAGCTTCTGAAACACTTTCACTCCTCAAACACTCATGTAGTGCTTTGGAAATTGCAAGGCAGTTTTGATCTTCAAGATGTATAAGCAAGAGATACTAAGCAGGCCAGGATACAACACCGATCAGCAAAAAATAATGATCATTTGCATGTTACCTTTACGGCAGACAGCTAGGATTTCAGTGTCACATGCCTAGCAGATAAAACAAAACAAAATCATTTTTCCAGAATCATTGCAAGACACTCATTACCTCCCATGTTTTTCACCATTCCATAATCATGACACAACTCTCTGTTCTATTGCAAACATGTCTCAAAACTGATATAAGGATCAAAGTTTGCCTCTAAAATATTATTGGTTGACCATATGTAAAATGCTAATGCAGAAGAAATAGATAGACAAACAGGTACCTTAAAGAAATTCCAATCAATTCCCAATTTTAAACCATTCAGATCAGCGTTGATGTTTTCTGAGAAGGATGGTTCAGGTTGGTGCAATCCTGTAATGAGTTTAAAGAAGTAAGAACAGACACAGACATTTCATATAATTTTAAAAAAAACCTCCTTCCCTGCATTTCAAGTGAGCAATACGCACCATATGGATACTGTAAATCTGACCCAGCCAAGGTTGCATAAGCAATAGCAGCATCTGCAACTGAAGTGCAGAGAGGGCCTGGCAAAATTTTAAAAAACAGGTTATTCACTTTTCTAGCGGTCCTATACTTTCCAATCATTTCTGAATTTAAGAGAACTTTATAGCCCCTTAGATTGTGGGAGAAAGCAAAATAAGTGTTAAAACATTGCCACGTGTTTTGGAATGTGAATTAAGGGAGTACTCTACCAGGCAACTTACTGTGGAGGGTATTTCTGATGTGGTGCAATGGCAACATCCAAGAATAACTCTTCCTTTTTCCCAAGAACAGTAATAAAAATCAAACAGGCTTTCTTTTCAAATAATTATAGTGGCACTTCATTATTTACCATCTTCAAAGTTTACTATTCCAATAATGCACAAACTGCTCTTTTGAAAGGGTTCTAAGCATACCCTACGTCTCAATCTTCTTTTCAGTATCACCTATCAAACACTCAGGCAGTTTCCAAAGATTACATGCATTCCTCCTCATGTGTCCCATCAGATAATGATAAAAACATATTGTTGTTATGAAAGATAAAGAGATAAAGTATGTGATTGGAAAGTAGGAAACCACTAGCATTTTTTTTCCTAGGAAGGAATGATTTTGTGCAATCATACACAACATCTTCACTGATGCTTTGGAAAAGGCTAGTTACGAGGGCAACACTTCGTTTACATAGCAGAGGGAGCAACCAATGGAGTTATGGGGATATGTCTGATTTCTGCTATTATCAGACAAACAAGAAGTAAATCAGCTCAACTGCCCAAGGAAGAGCTTGATCAAGAGGTGACGATACAGGATCAACACCAATGGCAAATGTAGATATTGTGATTTTGCAAAAATGCTTGGGAAAGACATACCAGGTGTTCTGACCGTCCTCTCTCCACGCCTGTGAACAAGCCAGAACACAGGCTTGGCTGTTTGCTACTGTTTAATTGCAAGATAACAAACTCTTTGGCTGAGGGCCAAGATAACTCAAAATACAAGAAAAGCAAACCAGATATTCAAACACCTACACTTCCCAACACCTACCTATAAGCTCTCTTGGGAGGGGCCAACCCACAACCACCTGAGCTGAATTACCTTCTATAAGCCTGCCTATGTAATTGCTGCTTACGTTTCTCAGCCCTTCTCACTCTAACATCAGGGACAAACTGCCTTTGATCCTCTCCACTGCTCCATGCCTCAGGCACCTCCTGGTGGCCAACCAGCCTCTCTGGTCCCTGCTCTGAATCTCAACCCTGCACAGCGTCCTCCACATCATCCAGGGCAGACTCAAATGATCCCTCGCTATCTGAATCCATCAGCAGCTCAACTGGATCCTGCTGGGCCACAACACGAGGACCTACTGTAATGTTGCCTATCATGCATGCATTCATTCCTAATGTTTTCTCATATACAACTCACATATCAATTGTCAAAGCGCACTTATGCTGTTGCAACTATTATTGCTTCTCAGCTTGCCAATAAACTACTGGGGAGGAAAGGGGGAACTGGAATGTAGTCTCCAGACATCAAGAAGACAAATCTTGAGAGCCAAGGACACTTCATCAGGTGGCTAAAATCCTTAGAAATACTTTCTCTCTCTCTTTCTCTCAGAAGCCTGCCAAGAAGTTCCTGCAGCACATATATTGATTGCACGGAGTGCCAAAATGCATAATTTCAGACTCAAGGGGGAGGGGTGTCCAATTCATGGCTAAATTTTGGTGCGAATTCATAAGACTGATAGGATTCTCCCAGGGTTCAGTTCAGCATTTCATCCGAGCATGAACGGAGCTGTGGAACAAGCCAATACCATGGTAGAGCAATACCTATGTTGCTATGTCCACTATCAGCAATCTAATTGGGCGGAGCTTCTGCCATTTGCTGAATTGGTATACAACAATGCCATGCATAGGAGCACTGGTCTCACTCTTTTTAAGATAGCTACCAGAGTGGAGCTTGTGCCCATGCCAGAATACCCACAGGAGCCCCCCTCATCAGTAACCTTGACAGAATGTGTAGACTCTTCTCAAAGCGCATGGTGTAATATAAATAATGCACTAGCTAAAGCCACAGAGAGCCAAAAACGGCAGCCAGATAAGAAAAGGCCTCCCCAGGAGAAATTCCACCTAGGGAACAAAGTGTTATCTGTCCACAAAATACAAAAAGCTGAGGCTGCCATCCAGAAAATTGGGTCCAAAATACATAAGTCCCTTCCTTATTGTAAAAATCATCAACCCAGTTATTGTAAAACTGAAACTGTCCAGGATATTGGGGAAGGTACACCTAGTGTTCCACTGTAGTCTGTTGCAATAGTTGCAATAGTTGCAACTATTATCACTTCTCAGCTTGCCAATGAACAGGAGGAGGGGGATGGAATTTAGGCTCCAGGCATCAAGAAGACAAACTGTAAACTGTGACAGCCAAGGACACTTCACCAGGTAGTTAAAATCCTTAGAAACACTTTCTCATAACAATTCAACAACATTTACTTGGACAATGTGTCCTGCACTAATAGGGGGAGGGAGTAGTCTATACTTTAATTATACAAGATTGAGCGGGAATTAGCTAGAGCTGGTTTTTCCTTAATCTGTGCCAAAATTATGTACTCAACAAAGTTTTGCCAGAAGAGATCAGTTTGTCATCACTGTACTTGCTTGGTTGGGTTTGTCAGTCGGAACCTTGACATCAATTTTTAAACAGACGAAATATCTACAAGACCCAAGAATTTGTTACTTAAATTAATGGCATAGAAAATAGCTTTTCCTTTTTCTCCCAAGGACACCCAGTATATATTTAAAGCCAGAGACATCTTACCAAGACTAACAGTAGAATATGAGAGAGGATGACATCCAAATCCACTGATCCGTCCAAAGGTACCTGCAGATGACATAGAGCAGAATGATTAAAATTACAAAGCAAATGTCAGAAAATACTTCAGGCAGAGTGCTGGGTGATAAAGCCTAAGAGATTAAAACGACCAATCCATTTTAGTGCTTCCTTTTCTTAGCTCAATCATCAGGCAAGTAAATGAATTCAACTTAAACTTAAATATAGGACTGGGTTAGGAAGATTTCAGGTGGCTGTATTTCAGTAATACATTCAATAGCATCCACGTGGCAGTCGAAACAGACAACACAAAGGCCACAGCATCACAAAGTTCTGCTCATTTTGTACATGTGTCAATGCATATACAAAGGGGCTGGTACTTTGATCACAACACTGCAACTGCCGTCTTGCCTGTTTTATTATTTCCCATTTGTATGTCCTCAATTTTGTATAAATGATTCTATTCAATTGATATTATTTTTTATTTTCAAGAATATGACCCTCAGAATTAGTTGTTACATTTCTATCAGAATTTACCTTTCAGTCCCACAATACCACAGAAAGAAGCTGGGATCCTCACAGAACCACCTCCATCTGTACCAACAGCCAGTGGACAGAGGCCTAGAGAGAAATGGAATTAAGAAAAAATTCCATTGAATAAAATTATTTCCTCCATCATTCTCTCCACCGCCTTAATCTGAACAAAAGCTTGAAACGTTGCTGTAATTTGGCTTGGTTTTTCAACTCCACTCTTGAGGTTTTCATCTGTAATACTAGCCTTACCTGCAGCCACTGCTGCTGCTGATCCACTAGAACTACCACCAGTAAAATGCCGAGGATTGTATGGATTTCTAGTTGTGCCGTGATATCTAGAAATAAAATAAATAGGTATTTTGAAGACCATCATAATGAAGGCTGGTGAGGAGGAAAGAAAGTATATTTATATGCTAAAGAAATTAGATTGCAGTCTGCCACAAGCAAAACTAAAATTGCATTTGCTACCAGGTCTCAGCGAGGGGAGGAGGGGTAGAAATAATGGAGACAGGAGAGTTGGAGAAAAAGATCCTGAGTACAGAACTGAAAGCAGAATACTGGCAAACTATCACAGTAGGAGGAAGCGGTCAAGTCTAGTTTGTATAGTTACTGATTGCTCTAATTTCATTCTTTTATTATTATAAAGCCGCTTTTCTCCCTTTTGTTTGCCTATAGCAGTGGTGGGTTCCTACCAGTTCAACCGTTTGGCCGAACCAGTATGGTTTGGTGGCCTGGGTCGCTGGAACCAGCAGTGACCCACGCCTGCCATGCCCCCGAACTGGTTCTCCGGGCGGCGTCATATGCACTGCCATCTTGTTTTTTGCTTCTGAGCATGCGCAAAGCAATGTGCAGAGCAATGTTTACTTCATTGTGCATGCGCACGCATTGTGCATCAAGCATGCGTGCGGCGCAGTCATGAGTGAACCGGCAGTAGTGACTGCTGGAACCCACCCCCGGCCTATAGGTACATAGAAAAGCTTCTCCAGCCCCACTAGTTTCATACCTGCAAGCTAAGACAGCTCAACTTAGAAAGGCATCACTGCTACCAAGAAAGAAGGAAATTATCCTTAAGGGAAGCTTATTCAGCACAAAAATTCAAAGAATTGCCATGCTTTTTCTTTTTTCTGGAAACAATGTAACTATCCAGTGGTACATTTAAATCTTTTTTCTCTCACCTTCCATGCTTCCCACCCCAATAAGATTTCATTACACTGTTTTAGCATTCAAGATGTCAAAAAGCTTACTTGTTTTTCTAACGGTTGTTTCTAGCCCTCACATGAAACAGTTTGAATGAAAATCGATTTAGTGAATACATACTATTTTACCTATTGGGATTACATCCAGTGGTCCCTATACCCAATTCATGCATGTTCGAGACACCAATGATAATGGCACCAGCCTCCCGTAGTTTCTTTGTCACAGTAGCATCTTCAGTCTCTGGCTTTGTGCCCAAGTATACAGTTCCACTTCGGTGGTGATAGGGTACCTTATAGATATACCAAAAAGTATTATGTGATAGGATTCTTTATAAATACAATCCAGTACTATAGATCATTTATTCCTGCCTCAAGGGATCCAATGGCAATAAACCACACAGAAAACAATTTCATAAGAAAATGCATCCTTTTATAATCAAACCTAGTTCTTCTATTTGGGGAAGAAGTTCCTCTCAGGCCAAATTGACCCCCCTCCATCTCAAAGCCCCCCTGCAATCCCATCTAGACTAAAAAACAGAAGCCTCCTTATCACTCACAGCTTAGTCCAAGGGCCACCCTTATAAGGAAATTGCAATTTAGTGAAACTCAAACCTTCCGTCTTCTTATCAACTGGTGATCTCACCATTTCACTTTGTTAATTTCCCAGCTCTTCTGCTCTCATGAAAGGCCCAATTTGCCTAATGGACCTCACCCCAGATACACAAAAGAGGATGTGCATAACTTCCCCAAATTTGTCAGCTAATAAGATTTCTAGCCTTGCAACCAACAATTTCTGTAAAAAATATATTTGCTTTTTCATTGTTCAAAATCTATCTTGTAAAGCAGACATGCAATGATCATTACAACAAACATGGTTCTTCTCCTTGTGTTGTGCTCCCTACTTTGCCAAATTCCACAACATAGCAAACTCATTGTAATGAGCAGCAATTACTGTGTCAGTCTCTTATGTATACTTTGTATAACCATGATAACTAGCAATCATTGATAGTTTATCCTCCATGAATTCTTCCTATCTTTTTAAAAATCTCTTCAAGTTGGTGATTGTAGTTATATCTGTGATAGCAAATTTCACTATATGCCTCAGAGCCTATGCAAGGCATAGAGCTTCTACAAATCTCTTGTCATTAATTTTTAATATGGCAGAAATGAACATTATATAGATGAAACAAATGTCTATTAACCGCATATAATTAAATAAACTTTAGGGTTTTCTCCTAGCCCTTCTCATCTCTATCCTCTTTTTGAAATACAGCCATTAAGCCAAAATGATTGTGAACCAGTGATTTAAATATGTACTGCTGTATGAGAAACTTATTATCAGTCTCCCTCTGTTCAGCTTCATTGAATGATATTGATTTCCACTGTTATAAAACAGCATTCTTTCATACATTATATTCTTTATTGCTTTAAAATGAACTTCGAAACATTTCTTCATAAGGGACTTACTTTATTCTCTTTATCATTTTGGATTTCTTTTTCTGCTCCCTTTCTAGTTCTTCAACATCTTGAGATATAGTAAGAACAATACATGATATTTCAAATTTCTTGCATTGTATTTTAGTATACAGGTATTATAGTATTGATATTAATGCAAGGTACAAAACAACTGATCGTATTAAGGTGCTGTTATACTTTCTTAATATTTCTTTCCTATACCCTCAATGTGATATTTGTTTTCCTTTTTAACAACACTGAGCACAAAAAAAGTGAAATGTGTATACCACTTTAATTTCTTCTTTTAAGCATACTGGAATTCCATCCAAGAGTGAGAGAGGCTGTTTGCTTCGGTAACGAGCTGTGGATTCCTCAGCCATCTGAGCAAAGAGAGATTTGTGAATAAAACTCTTTTATAAGAGATTTATAAAATAATTATAATAATTATATTATAATTATTCTATGGAAATAGTACTTTAAACAAGTAAACTACAAAATATCTCATCCTGAAATCCAAATCAGAGAACTTCAGCATAAGAGAGGAGACTCTTTCTCCAAACCCTGTAATAACACAATTCAGAGAATACCTTTTTCAAAAAAAAAGTAATACTCCTTTCACTGAACATACCTTGATTATCTCTTCCTCATTCCACTGAGCAATTGCCTGAAGGTTAGGATCTGCTTTCCCAACTTCTTTCAGAGCAGCAATAATGTTCTTGGCAACTTCTCGGGGTGTTATCTCTCCAGATCTAGTGAACAGTCAAAATGGAAGTTGTTACATTTCCACTCTATTGTCAGATTCATGCTGAAGTCACTAGTAGCCCTGAACAGTAAGATTTCAAATGCACAACCCCAGGTTCTTTAAAGGGAATGCTTAGTGAATCAAGACTTTCTGAGTCCTATACTAGTGCATCATTTGTGCTGTAATGAACCATAATAGTTACTCCATGTAACCATTTACACCAAACAAAACAGATATGTTTTCATTCATGCAATATGCTAAGCCAAACAATTCACATGATGGCTAATTGTTTACTTATGATTCTTAGAATGAGTGAACCATGTCAGTTAGCTGCTCAGTATTTGGGAACTGAGTGGCTGAGAAATGTGAGAATTAAATTAAATTTGGTCAGATATATGTTCTTGAATCAGACTGAGGAAAAACATGATCTTCTAGTTCCATCTAATGTGATTATGCATAATAATAACCGATTGGCCCCTATATGAACCACAAAGTCATTCCTCAGCCCTAGAATGGTATCCCAACGTAAATTTAAAGTCAAGAACCATAGTTTGCCAGAAACATATGAAGCATGGAGAAACTGGGAATGATTATTCAATTATGCACATGAACAAAGATAAAGAAAGAGTTAACTCCACAACAGAAACATTCACACCTGCTCATACTAAAGGTATCTTTTTGGGAAATGCAAACAATGCTTATATTTCTCCACCTCTTCTGGAATGGAGTGAAAAGTAGGAACAAAATTGGTCCCTAAGCTACTGTTTTGTCAATCAAGAAAAAGAAACCCACGAACAAACATATTCTTTTTTTTAAAGTATTGAATTCCTTACCTATAGCATTTCAAGTAATCCTGAATCCCTTTAAATCTGAAAGCAGAACTTGCAGAACATGAACTGTGACATAAAAAAAGAACAATAAAGATTCATAATTTGAAAAGAGTAAGATGTTAATTGAGAAGCATAAACGCCCTTTTCTAATCTTCCTTTTAGCAGCAATCGTCTGAGATTGGTAGTTTTTCATTATTACTCATCGAGTTTGGCTGGATATGGCTCTATTTCTTTCTCAACTGCAACATCCTACTAGTGAGACCTGCTGTGAAGAGTGGCAGAAGCCCATACTGTTCAAATTAATTTTTCCTATCATTACCTTGGTCATTTATTTTTCCTAACAAAAAAATAATAATCACTAGGAAGTACAATGGAAAAAAATGTTTTCAGTTCCAATTATGAATTCAAAATATACAATTTGTTCAACATTTAAGACTCCAATCAGAAATTCCAGAGTTCCATTTAATTTTAAAACAATAATGCAGTGGAAACAGAAAACTACGTATCTCCCTTTATGAATGTTCAATACTTGCTATAATTCGTGGATACACTGAACTCCCACAACTAAAGTTTACAGAGCTATTGCTTTCAAGTGTTTGCAACTATATCTTTCCTACCCCTTAAATTACACACATGCCTTGATTCCATCAAACTCTGGAGAATTGCTGAGACATTTTTTGATTCTGACTTGTGCTCTTTTCTTTCTGAAGCCACCAATGGCACGAAAGTAGGATCTTCAGGAATATCAAGGTAGCGTAGAGCAGTAAAATTGTTCATCCTGGAAAAAGTGCATTATCATTACATTAACTTAAGAAAGTTTTTAAAAATTCAGTAAAGCACCAGTTTAAAATTGTATTTTAATGATAGCTACACACACATACACACACACACACACACTTTTCTGTACTGCCTATTTCCCTCAAAGTTTTCCATTAATAACATTATTCTAAATGTATCCTAAATGTTGCATTACTGGAATTGATCAGATATGCACACTGTGGTCTAGACAATAGATTTCCTAATATTGTGTCAGCAACTATGGCCTCAGAAGAAAGTGGTCTGCTATGCAGACAAAAGGCAACTGTACAGTACACTCAGGGAGACCACCTTGAATCTGAAGGAGACAGCCATAGTTGCCAGTAAAATGTCAGGAAATCTGTTGTCTAGAGCAGTTACTAAACCTTGCTGCTCAACAGATACCAGCTGTGAAAGCCAGAAGATCAATTTATATACTTAGTTTCTATGTTTTCTTCTGTCAAGAAATGCAGGAAAAAAGACAGCCAGAAAATATACAGGTAGTCCTTGAGCTACATTGGCAATAGGGAGTGGGATTGCCATTGCTAAGCAA
This sequence comes from Natrix helvetica, assembly GCF_964273705.1. NCBI lineage: Eukaryota > Metazoa > Chordata > Lepidosauria > Squamata > Natricidae > Natrix > Natrix helvetica. The sequence continues at coordinate 114,501,664 of NC_138552.1, read as the reverse complement.
TGTGCTCATTAATTGCTATTATTGCATGACTACATTGCTTAGTGGTAATTCAGATGGCTCTGGTTGTCATCACAACTCCAGGATATGTGGATTCTTAAGCAGGAAACAAAGAGAGGCACAGGTAAGGAGCACAGGGGTGTGGTGTGGGGGAGAAAGGCCCCAGGAGACCCGGTGTAAGCCACATGCATATTTGGGGTATAGGAATACAGCATTAACTTGGGGAGGCCAGGAAAACAGGGTCTGGGGCATACACATGTAGGAGGATGGAGAAAGAAGGCACTACATACATTGGGGTGTGTAAGCATAGGGAGAAAAGGGGCTGAAGAAGGAGGATGCCACTTGTCTGTGTGCGACTGTAGGGAGACTGGGGGAAAAGTGCTCTGGTGAGTGTAAGCGAACAAAGGAGAGAATAAAATGTGGCGCATATGAGCAGTGGTGGATTTCAATTTATTTTACTATCAGTTTGCTCATGCACATTCGTGCATGTGACACTTCTGCGCATGCACTGAAGCATCTGGGTGGGTGGGCAGAGCCTCCCGCCATGCCACTACCAGTTCACCTGATCCAGGGTGAACCGGCAGAAACCCACCTCTGCATATTAGTGAAGAAATGTGGTGGCAAGATTTTCTTAAGTGACTTGCTGGCTTCTGTTGACTTTATCTCTCAAAATGCCAGCCATCTCACCTTGTCTCTGAAGCTGCCAGAAGAGACTGATTTTAAGTCCCTTCATATAGTGGCATTGTAACATCAAACAGTCACTGAATGAATAGTGGCAAATCTAGTATTAGAATTTAAGAGAGTCCTTTGATCAGGCAGACTGAAAGGAGCAAGCTGACCATTTGCCTTCAGCACCCAGGCTACCTACAAACCAGTTTCAGACTATGGATTAGTAGTAAGTAATGAGAAGGAAACAATTCTGGGGGTCTCTTTCTTTTTTTCTTCTCTTTTCCTTCATATGTAAAAGGTGAGAAGATTCTGATTGGTTTAAAGAGTAGCCCTGTCAAAGGTGTAACTGCAATATGAAGCTTTTCATTTCTTCAAAGGATGAAAAGAGGGACGTAATCTACCTTTCATGTCCAAACCATATGCTAAGCTTAAGTACAGGTTGTCCTTGGCAGGTAGTTCTTGCCATCCCTGTAGTAGCAATTGGGACGGGAATTTATGTTTCTAAGCAATGGCATGTCTGTTAGTGGTACTAGTGCGGTTAAGCACTAGCAATGAACCCCAGGTCGAGGTTATAACAGAGCAACCCTGTAAAGTATACGCAGCGTGCGATAGATAAAGCAACCACACTGAATAATGGATAGTAAAGTAACAAAATAAACTTTACTTTTTGAAGAATATAGCAAAATCCATAAACACAGCCAAAAAGTCATACACAGAAAAAACAGTCCAATACTACCAAGATAACTTGGATACAAGTAGCAAATAACTTACACACAGTAAGTAGTAGCAACAGTAGTAACAGTTAGACAGCAGTTATCATACATCAATCAATCAAGAGAGAGAGAGAGAGAGAGACATCAGCTGCAATTTAAATGCTGTAATCTACTAATTAGCAGATCTCCTCTCTTAAAGATACATAACATGCCTTGTGCAATATATTGTCTACCCAACTTGTTGGTTACACCCTAACAATGTCACAGATCAGAAAGGTTGCAGTGAGCTGTGCAAGAGTTGCCCCAAGGGTTGGGAGGGTGATCAGAGATGCAGCACAGATGGGGAAAGGTGCATTAATGGCTTGCATAAGTGCAGAGGGCTGGTGGAGGGTGAACGGATGGGGCAGATTTATCTCAGTGACTTGTAATCTTCCCTGCCAGCTTCCCCATTGACTTTCTGAGCAAATAGAGATCATGTGATAGCAGGATGCTTGGCACTTGGTAAGTGCTAAAAGGTTGTCAAACACCCAGACTGTGATCACTGTGGAGATAGTGGAACAACCAGAGTTCAACATACAGTCATAACCACCATTTGTGCAACACCATCATGTTGGAAGTGTCACTGATCGAACAGTCATAGGTCAAAGAGTATCTGCAGTATATTAAGCATCTTTCATATGTTCAGAAGTTTCAAATTAATGGCAAATTGTTGATGTCAGTACGCCTAGCTGAATGAACATTGTGTTCAACTACTAAATGTTATGCAAATTTTGAACTTTTTAATATTTCATAGTTCTTTAACTCTACATCCCAAACACAATACAGAACCACGTCAAGAAGCTATTGTAGAAACTGTACTGCTTGGTGTGTATGTAACATAGAAATATTCTCACACGTATTGTTTCGGAGAACAGATTGTTAGCTTAGAAAATCTAGTGCTACAGTGAAAAAGATCTGTCTCCCATGCAGTGCATAACTCACTCAATTTGAATTTGTTTTTCATGTTCTCCATTTTACTCTGCTTGCAGAATCTCTATTATGTAATTCAGTTAGTAAAATAGTACTTACTGCATTAAAAATGGCACTAAAAAAAGTTGTCCAAAAGCCTACAATGAAAAAAAAAGATTTTTTATTTCTTTGATCTATATTGAGTCTTCTTTCAACAAAGACTGAACACAATTGGGTAGTAAAAGACCAAATACAAAACACATACAGATAGCATCTTTCGCTAGACTGAATTTAAGGCTTAACCATTCTGCTTTCACCAAAGCCAGTATTGATCTGGTACAGTGAATCAGTTACAGCAAAAATCATTTCCCCCATTCTCAAAAGAATGTGGCTTCAAACCAGTTACAACACACACAGATAGGAAACAGGCACAGTAATTGTTGTAAGCTGCACGGAGACATTTTCGATGAGGCAGCCACATAAATTTGATCAATAAATAAAATAAACTTTTATTTTACTAAAAACAGGGCTTGTACTAGATACATAACATCTTGGGGAATTCTTTCATAGAGTTTAAATCATGCCAGTTTCTTCCTTAGCCAGTGAAGAGAAATCTGGCATTCCTAACTGGAGTGTAATGTGTTGTTGCATAGAGGATGTTATAAAAATGATGAAATCCATTTGAACTCAGTAGTGCGACATAAAAGCAATAACCCAAGCAAAACAAAATGAATAAAACAAAAACAAAAAGCATCCAAAAAGTGCAGCTTTGGCTATATAAAAATAACAGATTCCAGAATAGGCAGAAAGTTGGCCAGTAGCTGAACATCCCATCCCATCAAACAGTACCTAGCCCAACAACAATGAATGAGGATACAGCTGAAGTACTGTAGAGTACAGTAGAGAGTACTGAAACATTGTAAAAAGAAAGGGCCAGACAAGGACTTGGTTGGAAGACATTCCATGTACCCATGGGTCACAGCCCATCTTCTTCTCTCCCCTCATGTTTCTTGATGGAACTTGGTAAGTATTTGATTCAACAAAATGGATAACTAAGACTTCTTGGTTGTGTGTCACTACCCAAGATCCCAGAAGAGTTTGAGGGCAAAAATGAAACAGAAGCTTCCTTTCCTTTAAAACTCAGTTATAAACCTTGAAATGTTTAGATAAAAATAAATTTATCAAGTAATCTTTTTGGTTAGAGAGACTGTTTTCATAACTCAACTTTTATGACCTAACAGATCAAAAATATCATTTCAAAAGAAGAAAGAAAATTGTTCACTAGTCATCAACCAACATGATATGACACAGTATCATTACTGTGCAATGATTTGGTTATAGACTCACTTAGGTTGCAAAGAGGGATGCAGGCAGAGGTGAAAGATGTTGGTTTGACAAAGACCTACAGAATGTCATTACGATAAACATTAAATAATAGGAGGATAAGGATACACTTGACTCTTCACTCTGCTTAACTCTTTTGAAAGTTGGAAAATTGTCATTAATTATCTGCCATTTGTTCACGTAACTTGTGCTGTTGTATTCTCATGAAGCATCATAATTAATCAGAGAGAATGCCATAGCCTGTCACAGAGAATTGCATCAAATAATGCCTTCATTTTCAATGTTACTAATAGAGAAGGATCAGAGATTATCTGAGGTTATTTCATAGATATGGATACATTGGTCCACTCTTGAAAAGCTTCATTTAAAACCTGCTTATTCTGCAGCTATTTCATTCTCTCAGCTCAAACAATCAGCAACTTTTTGAAACAGGTATTTTGGATACAATTTAGAGATTACACACTACAATCGGATTGGAAAATAAGCTTAAATTGTTCCTGTTAACTTTTTACTAACTGGTATTACTTTACTTTTTGGATCAAGTGGACAAACTGGAAATTTATGTCCAAACCACCTGGAAACGTTGCCTAGTCTTACCTTTGATAATCCTCACTGAAAATCAAGAGATATGCTATAGATATAGAAGTAGTTTGAAGAGTACAACTTTTAACCATATTGATCTTGGGATTCTATGCTATAAAAGTCATATACAAAAAGAGAAGGCCAAAGAGCACAAGGCAGACCCAGAAAAAGATGGAGAGACATCAAAGATACACAACAGCATCAAATAACAATGGTTGAGGCCACTAGAAGTGCAACAATGGTTGAGGCCACTAGAACTTTGCATCTCCCTCAGCATCTGAAGCAGTAAAAGAGGAAGTAAAGAAGAAGAAGGAGGAAAGGCTGGATACTTACTGTATTGACCAAGTGCACGCAAAGCTGTAGAGGAAAGCCAGATAGTCTGGGGGACCACTAGAAATAAATAGAGAAAACATATACTGGTTTACAGAACTATTGTCACGATAAATCCATTAGCTGTTGTTTTTTTTAAATCAAATTAATACTGCTGCCCCTCCAAAATAATTATCACAACATATGATTGCAATTTCAAAGATATCTAAAGTCCTTTTCTATAAGAAATAGCAAATATAAAAAGTAGATTAAGTCTGTATAAATTAACTTAATGTCTACTTAGATCAAACTTGTCAGCTAATATTTAATACATAATGTATGTCTTCAAAATACACACATTAAAATGACATTCTAAATCTGTTGGAAAGTAAAGATCTTGGTAAAAAGAAATTGTGGCCTCTAACAAAAAGGGGGGGGATGGAGTAATAATATATGTGAGGAGTTTAGCATAGACTCCAGAAAAAACAAGTCAGAGGGGGGTTGAAAATAATTTGGCATTGATAAACTAGACATTACATTTTTTTCAGCTCTGTGTATATTTTTAAATAAATCCTTATATATTCATGTTTGTCAAATACATTCCTAAGAATTTAACCTGCCTTATATATAAAATAATATATTCCCTCTCTGTAAGATGTAAGATATTTCCATATATCTAAAAAAGATGATAATGACAGGCTAAGAGGGAGTTAGGAGTGTACAGGGGAATTTGCTGGAAATTCTTTTAAATGAAATAATTATATCTACATGTAGGGGAAAAGTCATTCATTTCTTCAGGAATAAAGTAATCTTCTTTAATGTCTTTTATATAATTTTGTTAACACAAATTGTGGTAATTGTTATTTTTCCAGAATCGGTCTGAAAGCTTACTATTATGAATCTTCTTCCCCTCTGCTTTGTTTTTTCTGGAGTCTATGGTAAACTCCTCACATATATTATTACTCCATTTCCCCCCCCCCCCACTACTTTTTGTTACAGGCCAAAATTTCTTTTTACCAAGATCTTTACTTTCCAACAGATTTAGAATGTCATTTTAATGTGCGTATTTTGAAGACACACATTATGTATTAAATATTAGCTGACAATTTTGATCTAAGTAGACATTAAGTTAATTTATACAGACTTACTAGCTTTTTAATCTTTTTAATCTTTGCTATTTCTTATAGAAAAGGACTCAAACACTCCATTATCATCCATGAAGTATACCACAAGCTTTATTAGTGATACTATCCATTCAATCATGTCCAACTATAGGCATTTCTATGGACCAGCTCTCTCCACATTTTCCAATTTTGTACAGCTTCTTTCAGTTGTGTTATGCTATGTCAGCTTTGATGGTATATAGCTGTGATGGCGAACCTGTGGCACGCATGCCACAGGTGGCACGCGGAGCCATTTCTGAGGGCACCCGAGGCATTGCCCTGTCAGCTCCAATGCGCATGCGCCCGCTGGCCAGCTGATTTTTGATATTTTTTTTTTAATCTCTGGAGGATTCCCTGAAGCCTCCAAAGGGCGAAAAACAGCCCAATGCAAACCAGAAATGAGGAGAGAGCTGCCGGAATGGGGGAAAGACAAGCGGCAAGGAAAGAGGCTTCTTTCACTCGTGCTGGCTGCTCTGTTCCCCCCTTCCCCCCGCTGCTACTAAAAAGGATCCTGCCCGATCGCTGGAATCCAAACGGAAATGAGGAGAGAAAGTTTGTGGGACAAAAAAAAAACCTCAATCAATCAATTACAACTTTGGGGAGGGGGAGAGATCTCGCAAAGTTGGAATTGATTGATTGAACGGGGTTTTTTTTAGTCCCACAAACTTTGTTTTCCTGTCCAAAACAGCAAGAAACACAATGGAAAAATGCTACGGAGGGGAAATTAAATAGGCAAAGAAATGCTTGGGAGAAGCGAGGACCTGGACGATGGTGGATGGGGCAGGCCCCATGGAGTGGTGCTGAAATGGAGAAAAGGGCAACAGAGCAGCCACCTTGAGGGGAAAAAAGCTGCTTTTTCTTATTTCCTTGCTGCTTGTCTTTCCCTCATGCAGATAGCTCTCTTCCTCATTCCCCTTTTGGGGGGGGGGGGGGAACAGAGCAGCCACCTTGAGGGAAAAAAGCTGCTTTTTCTTCTTTCCTTGCCGCTTGTCTTTCCCCTGTGCCAGCAGCTCCCTCCCTCATTTGTCTATTGACTGTAGTGCCCAGGATCCTCTTTAATAGAAGGGGGGAATTTAGCAACTGGACTCACACCTGCCTTAGTAAAAAGGGTCCAATCTTTACACAGGAGAATGATAAGAGAAGGTTTTTTGACACAGGAGCACACTTGAGCATCCCCCCACCCCACCCCAATCTCTGCCCGTTTGTGGCAGAGCAACTGCTCCCCTCACTGGGTGTTAGCCAAGGGGAAGCAGCCAGAGCAGGGAATGGCGAGGAAGCCTTGTGCAAAAATGTGGGGTCCACACAGGTGAGGGGGGCATTAAGTTATGTGGGTGGGCACTCGAGTTTGTGTGATAGCGCGCACGCATGTGCTTTCGGCACCCAAGGCGAAAAAGATTCGCCATCACTGGTATATAGTATACCCATCATGTTTTTGGAGGGCTGACCCTTCCAAATATAACTGCCTTTTCCATTGAGTTTTCTTGCATAATAACATGGCTGAAATAAGTAAAGTGCCATTGTGATTTTGGCTTCCAGAGTTTCTGGGACAGCAAAGGGGCCCTCCTCACATGTTTTATTGCTCATGTTCAAAATGACCTCCAGAAAAAATATGCCTATTTATATCTGCTCTTTTTCTCCTGAAGACAAAATTTGTAAAAATGCACAAGCTTTCCTGAGATTCATCAGATACTCAGGAAAACTTAAGTGTTTTCATAAAATGGGTTAATTGGAAGTTAACTACACTCCTTCTGATTTTCTGCCACCCCAACTCTCCTATAATGTCTACAGCGAAAAGAAACAGCTTGCGTACGTAGACTCCGTTGTCGTCGTCGTCGTCAGCCATTCAGTCGTGTCCAACCTCAGTCACTATACGGCTTAGCACTCTCCATGCCCCTCACATGCAGATAATCCATGCTACCAGAAATAGCCTGGATGATGCGAATATCGTCCTAAAGCGTGCAATTGTCTTTACGACCCTACTCACCGCGTCCACGGGAGGACTCAAAGATTTTTCGAAACGGCCCGACCGCCGGCGGTGAAAAGCTGTGCCAGCCGCACCACTAACACGCCGCAAGAAACCTAAATAAAACAAAAGGAAAAGCGCGGCCCCCCAGGCGACCGTCCATAGTTGCCAGCCTTCGTCCTTCATGGCTCAGGTCAGGTGGCCCACGGAAAAGGAGAAGAAGATCAGCAGAAAGCAGAAGAGTACAAAATGCTTCTCTCGGTCTCCCAGATTTTTACTGGGTTGGAGGCGGAGCTTGATGAAAGCAGCTATTTTTTTGCCGTTTGTTTAGAGAATCGGAATGTGACGCTTCAGCTTGGTATTTTTCCGTAATTCCATCGGGCAAAGCTGGAACAGCTGTCTGCCCAGCGCCTCGCTTTTGGTTAATCGCATGTTTGCGCCAGTGGGGGAGATGTCCACCGACACCACTCTGAAGCTACAAATTAGAAGAGATTTGTGTTAGGAGATCCTGAAAGATTTTAAATAATATACACAATTTTCGATTCTTTTTGCGGTCTTTTAAATTTCATTTAGACAATGATTTGTTAACATATCCATGGATTCTCCAATTAACTCTTTATTCCTGGTTCGCCGACATACAGCAGAATAGCGGCAAGAATTGGATTGTCATAAATTTCCTTTTTTATGGTTTAGTGGTAGCAGAACAGCTTGATTTGCTAGGTAATTGTTTTCTGCAGGCACATTTTTGTCTGAGGGGACAAAACTTAAGTGATAGGCGATATTAATCGAGTCCCGCACAATTCCGCTGTTCCTGCAGCGGGACGTTGCTGTTATAGAAGACCGTGAGTGGCAAAAGGGACCATCTCTAACTGGGCGGGGCGGAACGGCCAGAGCAAAGAAGCTACAGCCTAGCGTAATTAGAGACACGACAAGTGGATCTTACTTTAACACGGGGCATTTATTCTGTCTTGTTACATTGCTCTCTTCAAGCTCTTCAGGTAAGTCCCCACCTAGTTTCACTTGTTCATTTATCGATGATCGATAAATGCCAAACACTTCACTCAAATTTGGGGTGAGGCGGCGGGGGGGGGGGTTCTCACAAGATAAATCCATACTGCCTGGATTCTATCGACATAAGAGGCTAAAATGTGGTTGGAGAGCCGATTAGTTTTACTAAAAATTTACAGCAACTTTAGGCGGGAATCGACCCTTGGGTAGGAAATCTGCTAGAGGATGCGTCGTTGCTCTTGGGGAAAAAACTCATAATCGTAATCATTATATTGCTCTATATAGGGTTAATTTTAAGATTATTATTCAATAACATTATACTGTATACAAATAGGCATACAGTCTGTCGACTGAGTCCAACAAGAAAACGCAATGCAGAGTAAAAACAGCAACGCCGACAAAACATTGAAAGGCCTGTGTGAGCAGCGTCACTGTTCTATAGAATGATGCTGTTTGTAGAACACGCCCAGGTTCCTGCAAAAGCCAATTGCGACGCAATGTTCTTTCTAACCAACCAATCCAGTTAAGCCCGCCCATTGCTTTCTTTCCGGTAACTGTTTTGGAAACTGAAAATTGGCCAAAGGAAGAGGGATCGGAGCTTCCTGCTTTGAAGCCTGTGTGATGTCTTGCTTTTTTCAAACTCTTTCTAACAAATCCACATCCAGATAAAGAAGCAAAAGTATTATAGAGGAACAATTATGCCAATGGGGGTTAACGGGTAAGTTTCAAGCCATTTTTCCTAAAGATGAAATGCATAGATCAACTTACTTAGGCTCTATTGATAAGCTAGTTTGTATTGGGGGCAGCCAGGGAATTGAATTAATTCAACTGGAGCATGTTTTATTTAAAACTATGAAAATGAAAAAGATATAAAAAATAAGCAATGGTAATTAAGTACTGTATATTAAAAACTAGCTTCAGCCATCCCATCACTTGATGGGATTAACGTACAAAATACTTTGGTTTGTTGGCCTGTTCAAAAAGCCAGGTGATGCTAAAATAACCTAAAACGAATAAGTTAATTCAATATTACCGGTAAGTGGTTCAGATACTTCTGTAGTTTTCCAAATCAAGAATTTACATATTGCTTGTTCAGAGGAAAGAAGATATCTTCTTTAAAATCCCCTATCTTAAAAAATAACAAATATATTGTTAGACTGGCATTCCTATGGATTTAAAAAGTAAGTTCTCTTGAATAGTTATGCTATTCCATAAATTACCTTGTCTGTCCTGCCTTCTTGTAAATTGTAGCTGCTCTCTTAGCAATCCTATGAATACAAGAACCAATGTAACAGGTTATATGTGATGCAGTAAAACCATTTAATTTACCAGCTTTAGACTTGCTAGAATTAACTCCCATTGGATATATTGGCTGAGAATTGTGAGAATAGTAGTGGTAACTTCTTAATGCTTGGTATAAATTCTTACTCTTTGGGTAATTGTCAAATGTATTAAATATGCATTAAAATGTAATATCTTCAAAAAGATAATTTTATGTTTAGACATATCTTGAAATGCTAATTAAAATAAGGCACCGGGTTCGAGAAAACTACTGCACTGTATTTTGCTCCCCTTCTAGAATGGCAGTGAAAATAGCTAGGTTGAAATAAGTTCTAAGAAAATGACGATAACTGCTTTTGCATAATCAAAGTTTAATGTCTAATTCTTTAGATTAATTGTATTTCAAAGAGCCATTTATGTAAATTAAGAGTTCCTATGCAATAGTTTCCCTTTCTTATTTTTTAGCTATTCATCTGTATCCCTATCAGATAGAAGGTGTAAACTGGATGATAAACTGCTATGAAACTGGGCATGGCTGTATTCTGGGTGATGAAATGGGACTGGGGAAGACTTGCCAGGTATTATTTTGTCTTTCTATATGAAATGTATGATTTCCTAATTGTCAAAAGAAAAATGAATGTTATTGTATGTGATAAATAAATCCAAAATATGTTTAAAATCTATTTCAGACTATTTGTCTGCTTGTTTTTTTGAGTGGGAAGCTTCATAGGAGACCTTTTGTGATCATTTGCCCTCTCTCTGTGTTAAACAACTGGAGAGATGAATTGAAAAGGTAAACATTTTAAAAGTTTTTACATTTCTTGAAGCATATTCTGGCAAGTTTCAAATATAATTTGTGTGCTGCCCAGTCAGTTTGTAGTTGAGCAGTGCCTAGATACAGAATTGGCAGCATTATTACAAACTATATGTTATGCCTGTTGATAATCAGAAATCTAGTAGTGTATTTCCAACTAATACATTTTATTAAAATCTTTTGTGAGGTGTAACTAATTTATCAGATGTATAAATGAAGTGTGTGAGTCTATGATGAAGTGAATATATGCTGAAGTGAGCTAAGCTTTTTAACATTTGTTAGTTGAAAAGGTGCTGCCCATACTTCCTCTGATTTTTTTTTTTTTGCTTATAAGAAGGAATATAGTAAAATTTGGATTGAGAAAAATTATGCAAAATGAAGTGCAATCCATTTATTTTAAATGCAGTTATCTACAAATTTAGCCATAGCATTCTATTACCTATGTCTGTCTCTATGAGATAATTATTTTCAGAAATTTGCTACGTTAGGAAAAGAGGTAGTTTGCACATAAATTGTCAAGTTTTGTCTCTGGCATCACAGAATAGATAAGTGTTGGAATAAGTGAACCAATACAGTGTGTACATTTATAATTCTAATTAGAAGAAAGATATTGATCAAGAGCTCTTTTAAACATTTAAAAAAGGTTTTCTCCGAGCCTTTCCACTGTGATATATTCCGGAAGCAAAGAAGAAAGAGCTGAACTACAACAGGATTTGAAATCAAATCATGGTTTCCACATTTTGCTGACTACCTATGAGGTATATCATTTGTTTTAATTAATATTTTGTGTGTGTGTGTGTATGAAAGAAACAGACATTGTGATCGCCGGAACTTTAAAAATATATTTATCACTTAGTTTTCGTTAGCAACTGCTAATATCGTTAGAGTGTATACAGTATTGTATAAGGCAGGTATCTCTTTAATGACTTTTACACTCTGACAGTTAGCAGTTGCTAACGAAAGCTAAGTGATAAATATATTTTTAAAGTTCTGGAGATCACAATTGTTTCTTTCATAACTACACCTGGCACTTGCATTTTTAAGACAATTCGCAATGTATGTATGTATATGTACAGGGTCTTATTTTCTTTTGACCCCCTAAATAAGCGCTTGGTTTTATTATTTTTGAGGAGCAGGAGACAGCGAGTGTGGTCACCTCATAGCTGCTGCTGTATTACAATATTTTCGGGGAGGGCTTATTTTCGGGGGAATAGGGTACAATGTGTATGTATATATATATAGGTATGTGTATATATGTATGTGTGTGTGTGTGTAAAAATGATTGATTGATTCTCTATCTCAAGGCCTGTGAATAGGTAGGCTTCTTTGACCTGTTGGAAGTTTTTGTGCTGGAAAGTTTTTTCTCTTCCATACAATTACTTATGATTTGAATTATGCAAGTTTAAATTAAAATGCAAAAGGACAACTTTGGAGGAGATAAGTTGTAAAATATGAAGATCCTGTAGGAGGAAGGGAGCAAATGATTGGCCCATTCTGTCTTCCCAATGGCAATTCTGCTTCCATAGATAAATTTATTTTTGCAATACCGTATTTTTTGGAGTATAAGACCCACCTTTTTTCCTCAAAAAAGAGACTGAAAATCTGGGTGTGTCTTATACACTGAATACAGCATTTTTTGCCTCCCGTAGCCGTGCCGCTTCACCAAAATGGCAGTGCATGCTCTTATGGAGGCTTTCTGAGAGCTCCTGGGGGCTGGGGAGGGCAGAAATGAGCAAAAAACGCCCCGTTTTTTGCCCCCGAAGCAGCACTCTATAAGCCTCCATAAGGCTATGCGTGCAATTTTTTTGATGAAAAACGGGCCCGTTTTCACGGAAAATGGGCTGTTTTTTTCTCATGTCCCCCCCCCCCCCCAGGAGCACTCTGCAAGCCCCTCCAAGGCTATTCATGCCTTTTTAAAAAAAAAACGTTTTTGAGAGGTTTGCAGAGTGCTTTTTTTTTTCCTTTTGGAAAGCTCTTTAACTGATTGATGCGAATTAGATTGATCAAGTGCTGTGCCAGCAGAAACAAAGTTAGGTGCTTCAGATTGTCAGCTATTTCCTTCTCTAGCACATGGATAAATACACCTGGAAACATCTATCTACCTACTGTATTTCTCTCTCTCTCTATCCCTCTGTCTTACCTACCTACCTACCTTCTCTCTCTCTCCCTACCTATCTACTGTATTTCTCTCTTTCTGTTTCTCTCTCTCTATCCCTCTACCTACCTTCCTACCTACCTACACTTTATCTCTCTATCCCTACCTACCTACTGTATTTCTCTCTCTATCCCTCTATCTACTTACCTACCTACCTATTCTCTCTCTCTCCCTACCTATGTACTGTATTTCTCTCTCTCTCTATCTCTTTCTATTTCTCTATCCCTCTCCCTACCTATCTACACTCACTCTCTCTTCCTATCTACCTACTGTATTTCTCTCTCTCTCTATTTCTCTCTCTCTCCCTTTATCTACCTACCTAACTACTCTCTCTACCTACCTACCTACTGTATTTCTCTCTCTTTCTCTCCCTCTCTACCCTTCTATCTACCTATGTACTTTTTTTAAAATTTGCCTCTTCAAAACCTTGTTGTGTCTTATACTCCAGTGCATCTTGTACTCCGAAAAATACGGTAGTTTCTCTGAAAATTAAACTTGTCCTCAGTTGAAATTATTCTGTAGAGTCTTTTTCCTGCACTCACTCATTAAGGTCTGATAAATTGTTTTATTTTTATATTCATCTAATTAAGGCCAGATGTACAAGTAGATTGATGGGAAGGAAAAGCGCTGTATATCCTTTTTCTAGTATAACAGAAATAGATGGATGTGAAAAATATCCAAATATTTAGAAAGGTAGATTATGAGCTTGTTGAAACCAGATTATAGAATATCTATAGGTTATTAATTTTAGTTTGCTCAACTTAAATCTTTTCAAAAAAATTCTTCAAGAATTTTTCAGTTGGCTATGCTTTAAACTAAAACTATCTGATTTCTAATCTAGCCAGCAGTGGTTTAGATATGCAATCATCCTTTTCTTTAAAACAAACATATAAAATTACAGTATAAACAAAACTTTTCTTTCACTTGCTTACAGATGTGCCTCAAAGATGCAGCCTTTCTAAAACGGTGAGGACGTCGAGTACAAATATCATGTTTTCAACACAAAAGCTTTTTGGACCTTGGAGGCAGTTAAATATTAATAGTTGTTTTAGTTTTTAGAATGAAGCCTGTTCTTACAAAGCTTGTCTCCTTTTTGTGCTTTTACCTATTTGAATCAGTTAGTGGGCAGAAGAGAAGACAGTGGTAATTATTTGCATTAGTAGGTGCGCATTAATGTAACACATAAGAAATTTAAAGAGATATGACCAAGGGGAAAGAAACTGTATACAGTATTTCTCAAGGTCTCTAATTCTGAGCTACTATATAAAACTTTAATAACTTAAACCTTAATAAATCTCAGTTCCTGTATGTGAATACATTAAGCAAATAATAGATCTGAATGCATCATATTTCTGGTCTTTGTGTTTAGTTTTAACTGGACGTGTCTTGTTGTGGATGAAGCTCAGAGACTGAAGAATCAGGATTCATTGCTTCATAAAACACTATCTGAGGTAAAAGAATAGTACATTTTCTTTTGTTCAAATGTTAGAAGATGAATATTTCCTAAGTGCCTTCTTGGTCATTTGAGGAGATTTCAGTTTCTTGGTTATCTTTAAGGGTTCAACTAAGTAATAGACAATTTCTAGTTTGATGTGAGGAGATATCTAATTTGAGTTTAAGATAAATTATTGGCACTTTTATTCTTCAGTAAGAAAAGAAGCAACATTAATATTAACTTTAAAATATTCAATTTAACTCTGGAATAAAAACACATTTTTTTCAGAAGACACAAATTTTCCAACTTTACTAAAATGAGAATGGATCCTAACCTCTAATTGCAAAATAATATCGCAAAGTTCCGAATCATGTCTCCGCATCACTTTCCATCACTCTATATCAATTAACTTGCATGTGTGGGTCTAATAGTTATGTATAATGAATCAAATTCTTCAGCAGTGTCTAAACTATACCCAGAGAGAAATTTTATTTTGATCATTAAGCAATAAAAATATATTTGATAAATACAAAGGAAAATTAACCGTAATGTCAATTTGTGACCATTTGTAGGTAAATTTGTAGGCACATACCGTGTTTCCCTGAAAATACGACAGGGACTTATTTTCTTTTGCCCCACAAAATATAGCCTTGGTCTTATTATCAGGGAGGGCTTATTGTTTTGGGGCTGCCGGGCGGCTGCTCCCTTGTGAACTATCTCCTGAAGAGCCGGGCACAGCCTCGGGGGTGAAGCAGCCATGAGGTAACCATGCTCACGAGCAGCCGCCTGACAAATCCCCTCTCCAGCGGGCAGAGCTCCATGCACTGACTTAGCGGATATCCCGAATGTGCCAAGCCGCGGGAGCTGGGGGGCGGGCAGAGCGCCACATGGCTTGGCACCTTAGAGATATCCCCTAGGTCAGTGAATGGCACTCTGCCCGGCTGGAGAGGAGATTTGCCAGGCAGCTGCTCGTGAGCCTGGTTACCTCATGGCTGCTTCGCCCCTGAGGCTGTGCCCGGCTCTTCGGGAGCCAGTTCACAAGGGAGCAGCCCCTCTCCCCTCTGGCCAGGCAGAACGCCACTCCCCAACCTAGTGGTATCCCGAAGGTGGCAAGCAACTTGAGTGCTCCCCCCACCCGGCTCCTGCGACTTGGCGGTTTCAGGATAACGCTAGGTCAGTGAGCAGTGCTCTGCCTGGCCGGAGGGGGGGGTTTATATTTTTGCCACGCGAAAAATGTGGCAAGGCTTTAGTTTCGGGACAGGTCATATTTTCGGGGAAACACGGTAATATAATAGAATTTTGCTATTTTTAAATAGATTTATCCCTGACTGTTGAACAAAGAATGCAAAAAATAAATGCTAAACTACAGGACATATTTTAGTATTCAACAGATTTCCGTCTTCTGCTGACTGGTACTCCAATTCAGAACAATCTTCAAGAGTTATATTCCATGCTTGCTTTTATTGAACCAGTTATATTTCCCAAGGAACTGGCAGATGAATTTGTTTGCTATTACCATGAAATTGAAAAAGACACTGAAACAGGCAAGTAGAAAGTTGAGATTCATTGCAGAATGTGAACAGTTAGGATTCAGGCTTCTTTTTTGATGATGCTACTGTTATTAAAGGAATGTGCATAGCCTGCTCTTGAACCAAAAACACTCCTATTTTTAATTAAGAATTCAGTCTCTTATGATATCATGGACCTCATCTTTTTGCTGTTTCTTTTTTTCATTAATGTTATAAGAGATGTACGTGTATATTCTTAGCATGTTTTTTCACTTTTTAACTTATGCAGCTATATACAACTATATACAATTGCTGCCCTGGGGAAATGCAAAGTCTCTTAGGTAAATTTATTTTTAAGTACAGATAATCCTCATTTAATGACAGAAGTTGGCACTAAATACTTTGTTGCTAAGCAATATGGTCATAAAGAAAAAAAATTGTGTAACTATGCTGACTTAACTGCAATTCTGGTTGCAATTATTTAGCAAATTATGCAGAGTCATTAAAGACAATACCATGTGACCACAACTTGTGACTTCCTGCAGACTCCCGCATTGACTTTGCTTACTGGAAGCCAGCAGTGAAGGTCCCAAATGGTAATCACGCAACCATTACACATTGCAACTGTTGTAATTTCAATCGCGATTGTGGGGATATAGTGACCACTGCAATTTTGAGGACTGGCTGTAAGCTTCATTGTTCAGTAGTCATAACTTAGTATGGTCCCCAGATCCACTTATAATTTTAAGATTTTTCTAAAAGGTACTGAATTTGGTGCATATGTGAGGGAAAGAGTTCAGTCTCCAGTAAAGTTATAGGTCATTATTGCATGCATAATTAGTGCCTGGAATTTAAATGATACATTGAATATGTTTTAATATGACACATGTATTTGCCGTAGCAACAGGCATTGTTCCCCATACAACAGCTTTCCTCAGTCTTATGTCATGCTGCTGAATCATGGAATTCTTAAATTGACCAGTTGAAATTAGAGAGATTTATACTTGTTAATTTTGGTAACTCTAGCCATATTAATTTTAGTGGGTTTATCCTTAAATGAGACTACTGTAGTTTTCAATTGCACCAATAACAGCAATTAGTTATATATTTGCTATTTGAAGCTCTTTTTTAAAGTATCAAATTACATAATCTCATTTGTTAAGGTCAGTAACCATTAAATAAATAAACTAAAATCCAAAATAGTCAATTACCTGTAATACTCATGTAATCAAACACAACATTACTCAGGAGATGTAGTCAAACTAGCTAAAACTTGCCTTAGCCTAATGATACTGGCATTGTATTCTGAAATATGAAATGTAGAAAATATAAAAGATAAATACATAGAACGCATTATTGAAATACTGGTGCCCTGATTTGTTAATTATGTGTTATGGCAGTCTTATATGCTGTACATCTCTTTCATTTACTGTACATCTCTCGCTTGTCTTTTTGAGTCAATTGAATAGACTGATTGTGGATGATTGATGGCTTATTTGAAATGGTCAGGCCTTTCGCCTTCTACTTCAAATTGGGAAGTGTTTCTCGCAATGTTTCTTAAATATCTCTACTCGAATTCATTAAGATATGTATGTTACATAGATCCACTTTTAGCTAGTTTCTGTTACTTGAAGCTGTAGGAAGATTTACAAGTTCTCCAGTGTGCTGCTTAGAAAATCCAAAGGAATGGGTTAATATCAGTCTGCTTGCCTAGAGATTGAATTGAATAAACGTGGCCACGCCTCCCTTTTCACTTGGCTCCTCGGTTTTTTCAATTCAGTCTTCCTGAAGAGACGTGATCACATTTTCTCCTATACCTTGTGAGTCGTTCCTTTGGATTTTCCTTGCTAGCAGGTATTGTTATTTCCTTTATTTTAGTCAGTCATAGAAAGACCGTTGTACTTACCTGAACAGTCGTTCTCGGTGCGTTGCGTGAGAATCCAACCCCGCCCTTTTGCAATTTGGTCCAGGGTCGTACAGAGCAGGGGGGTTTCAAGGTTAGGAGGGCATCTCGTGCTTTCATCTCTCGAAACAGCCATGCCTTCCATTGAAAAAACTGAAGAGCTGAGTGAAAAGGGAGGCGTGGCCACGGTTATTCAAATCAGTCTCTAGGCAAGGAGACCGATATTAACCCATTCCTTTGGATTCTCACGCAGCGCACCGAGAACGACCGTTCACGTAAGTGCAACGGTCTTTTTCCTACAAACATACACCCAAAGCATTAACCATCTAAACGATGAAGTGATTGTAAATTAATGGGTATATCCCTTAGATCCCGTTAGATTTCCTTCAGTTTTAAGAATCATAACTTGTCCACATCTTGCTTACATTTAACTGGATATTTCTGTCTCTGTTTTAGTCAAAGAACTTCACAGTCTGTTGCAGCCTTTGTTGCTCAGGAGAGTGAAGGCAGAAGTTTCAGAAGAAATTCCAAAGAAGGTAGAAGTGGTTCTCTACCATGGAATGTCAGCACTGCAGAAAAAACTTTATAAGGCTCTTCTTGTGAAAGACCGAGGTAAAAAGAAAACTAATAAATTTTGGCACTGGCCATCAAGTCAGATAATAATTTGATTGGTAAATTGAGACAGGAAATTTTAAGGCTGAATCATATTTTGAATAGAATATTATTATTCATTATTTTCATTCAAATAATGAAAACAGTTATCAAATCCCATTTATTTCAGTGTATATGCTATTCAATTTTTTAATTACATTTTCGCCCTAGTGGGACATATTTGTGATTTTACTCCATATTAAGGCTATGCTTGGTTATGCTATGAAGGAAAAAGTAAACCCCAAACGTTATTTGGTTTTTCTTACATTTCTTACACTTCTATCCCTAGCAATTCTGAGAATTTTACTAGTTGATTGAATTGATACTTGAACTTTCTATCATTGATATAAAAGGCAGTACTCCTTATAAAAGGCAGTAGTTTTTTCTTCTTTCTCCCTTCCAGGGAATTTTACCTAGTAAGAATTGTATCCCATTTTTTCTGTTCATGAAGTTTTGAATTTTTCAGCTAGATATGCTTTCTCATTTTAGAATTAATATGATTTGCACTTCATTTTGACTTGGGCAGTTTCTAATATTAGTATGTAAAATATAGTCATTGTCAATGGTAGGATTCAGCCTGTTCGCACTGGTTTAGCCAAACGGGTTGTTAACATTTTGCACAGTTTGGCAATTCCGGCTGATCCCACCACTGGCTGAGCCCTCCCTTCCCAGTCACACCTCACCTAGTCTGAGAAGGTAAGGCCGACGGCGGGGGAGGGAGACTCATTCTGAGTGAGGCTGGAAATCTCCACCGTAGAGGGTGGTGCAAGGAGTAGAACAGCCCTCGCCGGCCAGAGTGAGGTAATGGCGCTGTTGTGGCAAGGTGGGGTGGTGCATGTTGTTGAAGCAGCGGCGGCGATGGTCGGAACCTTAGTGCGGGACCAAAGCACCCCTGTACTTGCCTTTGGGCAGCAACAGCATTCCACCTTCGTTGTGGTACATTTGCGCTCAAGGCAGCCCTTGACTCCTGCCACTTTGGGCTTGGAGCTGTAAGCCACATCCAGCAGTGAGAAGTGGCTTACAGCTGATTCTCCGGCACCTCATTTCTTGCTGGCTCTTGTTGCCCGACAGTCAGGGTTTTTAAAAAGATTTTTGCAGCAGGAAATGGCAGGTGGCTACTTCCGCTCTTTTTTGGTGCAGCTAGGCATGCTCAGTCACTTGGGGAGATGTGCGACCTGCTTTCCGCCCCGAGACACTGGCCTGCCACGTTCACCGCCACTGCCTCATGGCCTACTTGCTGACCCAACCCAATCCATCACCACTGCTGTTGCTGCCTCATGGCCGAGGTGGCCTGCTTGCTGCTCTCGAAGCACCTTGCACAGCACAGTGAAATTTAGCGTGCTTCACAATGGGGAGACAAGGTCCCCTCCTGGAGCTCATTACGATGCAGAGCCACAATGCAACCCTGCCCCATTCACCCCTGGCAAAAGCAGGAGTGGTGGGCCAGGTCAGCAGGCAAGCCATTTTTAAAAATCTTTTTAAGGCGAGGGCTGCCTTGAGTGCAAATGTATCACGACAAAGGCAAAATGCTGTTGCTGTACAAAGTCAAGTACAGATGTATTTCCCTGCCGCACTAAGGCTCCAGCCATTGCCACCGTCACTTCAGACTGCCTGCATCGCCCCACCTTGCCGTGAGTGATGTCAGGTTGGCCACGCCCATTCAGTCACATAGCACACACCCCAGCCACGCCTACCTAGCCAGTCATTAGGGAGAACTGGTTTTTAAATTACTTGAATCACGTCACTGGCCATTGTGTGTAGATACATGTATACAGTGAATGAATTAACCCTGATTCAGCAAGAATTAATCCTGATTCAGCCTTATAGAAAAGTTGTTTCATTTTCTATAACATGGCTATGAAGCTATTCCTAGTCCTCTGCTTTATGACAATTCCTCTCTCTTAGCCTTGCCCCAGAAATCTATTGTTTAAAATGGTTCTCCAATATTTTATCCATTGTATTTCAGTAATATTGATTCCTTTTATGCAGACTCATCCTTTTTCTAAATTACTCTGAGGTATTTAACAGTTGGTGTCTTTTTTGTCAACACTGTCTTATCCATGCATTGGACCATTCAGGTATAAATATGGAGCTAGTCCTATGGTTGGAACGATTAACATTCCTGAAAATGCAAATAAGAATTCCAGTCTTAATTACTCATTTCTAGGTAATCATGTGTTACAACTGCTGTTTCCTTCTTCATTAGAACTGCAAGCTTTGATACTTGCAGACAAGTTATATTCAGCATAGTTGTCACAAATTGTCAAATCATCTGTCAAGAGTACGTATCTCCTGGCCCTGCAGCTCATCTGTGTAGAGGACTTTGATTCTGCTAGTTTGTGAAGAGAAGTTACTGAAAAGCAAACACATGCTAATATGGGCTAGTATAATTTGGATAATAGTTAAATGAATCCCAGAATCCTAACACTCTTGACATTGTTTGTTTATTTATTTGAACATTCCTTGAAATTGCAAGAAAGGATGGGCCAGAAATGTTGTAAGAAGGTGCATTTCTTAGGGAGATCAGGAGTATTAAAACAGTATTTGCTGAAAGCTACTAGAAACCATTATCAATTAACATAGTTCTTATGAACATCTTGTCTACACATTACCATATTTTTGGGAGTAAAAGATGCACCTTTTCTCCCCCCCAAAAAGAGGGTGAAAATCTGGGTGTATCTTATACACTGAATACAGCTTTTTTGGCCTCCCAAAATCCCACCCTGCGTATCCATTGTTTTGCAAAAATAGACACACAGTGGATTTGGGAGGCCTGCTAAGTGCTCCTGGGGGCTGGGGAGGGCAAAAACTAGCAAAAAACTGGCCCCATTTTTCACAAAAACGGGTCTGTTTTTGCCCTTCCAAGTCCCCAGGAGCACTCTGTAGGCCTTCCAAATTCTCTGCACACCCTGTTTTTTGCAAAAAAACAGGCCTGTTCTTTGCCTCCCAAGTGTCGCATTTTTGCCCTCCCTGGCTCCCAGGAGCACTTTGCAGGCCTCTCAAACTCTGTGTGCCCTTTTTCACAAAGAATGGGGCATGCAGAGGGCTTGGGAGGCCTGCAGAGTGCTCCTGGGGACAAAAACCTTTTTTAAAATTTACCTCTTCAAAATCTTGGTGCATCTTATAGTCCAAAAAATATGGTAGTTAGTTTTTATATTTAGATCATCTTGTCAGATTGTATGATGGTGTCTGTCAAAGATTGCTCATCTCTGCAGTAAATGACCAAAGCATTGGTATGAGATTAGAACTGTTAGAACTTTCAACTTCAGGATTTTGGTATCACAGTGCACTGTCTGGCATTTAATGTAATTGGTCATAACAAAATAATATATTTTAAAACTTTAAGGACCTTTAACAATTGTTAGCAATGATGTTTTTTGCTGTTTCTACTAAAGCATAGATATTGAAGATACTATAATGTTGAATTTTAATTAAAATATTCTTTACCTGCTGTGTGATTAAGTCTTGATATCGAAATGTATCAACAAAGCAGCAGATGTCTCTCTTTTTTTTTCAGATGCATTTGAAAATGAGTCGGGAAAGAAAGCTAACCTCCAAAATGTGTTGATTCAACTACGGAAATGTGTAGCTCACCCTTATCTATTCATTGGTAAGAATTATGAACGTGACCATTTAAGTGAGGTAGACATAACAATTCTATTAGTAGGCTAAGCAGATCCTATATCTCAGTCAAATAGAAGAAGGAAGACTTCAATCTTAACAGTGGTTCTGATTGTCTATCTTTTTTATTATTATTCTTCGGCTGAGTTATATGAGGGATGCCTTCATGTCACCATTAACTGCCTGCACTACTCCCTGCGGTTTTCTTGGAAAGATTTTTCAGAAGTGATTTGCTGTTCTTAGGATTGAAAGAGAGTGATTGGGCCAAAATCACCCAGCTGACTTTATGCTTAATTTATTTATTTATTTATTTATTTATTCATGCTTCTAGACCGCCCCCTCTCCCAAAAGGGACTCGGGGCGGTGTACAGTCCATGCAAAATATATCAAAATACAATAAAAAATTGAATATGTACAGTTGGAATGGAGGAGGTTAAAAATGGAATTAAAAGAACTGTACAAAGCAGTATATATAAATATAGGTTTTTAAACCCCTAAAACACACACAATAAATTAAAAACAATACCCCTAAAATAACCAGTTAATAGTACATTTGCCAGGAGGGACAGTTGTAATTATGCCAGGCCTGCTAATCGGAACAGGTGAGTCTTCAATTTTTGCCGGAAGGAGCGGAGGTCAGTAGTGGTTCTAATGTCAGGGGGGAGGTCATTCCAGAGGGTTGGGCCCATCACAGAGAAGGCCCTACCCCTTGGTGTCGCCCGTTGGCATTGCCTAGTGGACGGCACCAGGAGAAGTCCCTCTCTGTGTGAGCGAATTGGCCGCAGGGATGTATGTGGGAGGATGCGATCCCGCAAGTAACTAGGTCCCGTGCCATGGAGCGCTTTAAAGATGGTAATCAGCACCTTGAAACGCACCCGAAAAACCACAGGTAGCCAGTGCAGCTCGCGCAGGAGAGGTGTTACGTGGGAGTACCTCGTACTCCCCATCACAGCCCGCGCGGCTGCGTTCTGAACTAACTGCAGTCTCCGGGCGCGTCCCAAGGGCAGCCCCATGTAGAGAGCGTTGCAGTAATCCAGGCGGGACGTCACCAGCGCATGAGTGACCGTGCGTAGGGCATCCCGGTCCAGTAGGGGGCGCAATTGGCGCACCAGGCGAACCTGGTGGAACGCCCCCCTTGCCACGGCTGCCACATGGTCATCCATTGACAGCCGGGCATCAAGGAGGACGCCCAAATTGCGCGCCCGTTCCACAGGGGGCAATTGTTCGCCCCCTATGGCCAGCGATGGAATCAGCTGGCTGAACCGAGGTGCCGGTAGCCACAGCCACTCAGTCTTGGAGGGGTTGAGTTTAAGTCTGTTGTCCCCCATCCAGACCCCGACGGCTTCCAAACACCGGGACATCACTTCGACAGCCTCGTTGGGGTGGTTTGGGGTTGAAATATACAGCTGAGTATCATCAGCGTAGAAGTGACACTCAACCCCAAAACCACGGATGATCTCACCCTTAAGGTAGAACTAGAACTAGAACTCATGGTGCCCCAGTTTCTAGCCTGATGCCTTAACCACTACCTTAAACTGGTACTCTTATCAATAAGGATATAATTATGTTATCTAAGGATCAGGCTACTTCAGCTGACTGCTAGCTGCAGTTTGGCAGTTCAAATCTCACTGGCTCAAGGTTGACTCAGCCTTCCATCCTTCCAAGGTGGGTAAAATGAGAACCCTGATTATTGGGGGCAATATGCTGACTCTGTAAACCTCTTACAGCACTAAGCACTAAGTAAAAGCACTATGAAGTGGGATATAAGTGCTATTGCCCTCACAAAAAACTCTTTCACTGAGGACCGACCTAACAAGAAAGGATTAATTCCAGCCCTCCAAGTCAGAAACAATTTACATCCCCCCCCTCCAAAAAAAGGACTAAGGGGTTTTTCCTCTTTGCTCCATTTGGGCCAAACAGGATGTTGATTGCATTTGTTCTTAGGACAGTGAAATTCAAGGATCCCTTTGTTGGCACTGGGTTTCATTTCTATATTTAGGACTAATCTGAAGATTCCATTTCCAGTTGTTTTCACAGAAATTACTAAGAAGAAATGGGCTGATCTAACTAACTATAAGACCCTTCCCTCTTTGTCAGTGTCTAGACATTGAATCTCTTCCCTGGGCATGTACAGAATAGCTTGGGATGGCCTGTGTTGCTTTTAGATTTCACACAAAGATCCTATGAAGGAAGTTGAGCTGAAAGCAAAGTGCAACTCACTGAAAGTCACCCACATCAAACTGACTTCCAAGCAATGAACCTATTGTACCTCTTGTTATCAAAGCAGTGGTCAAGAGAGGAAAAAGGTAAGATTCTAGTGGACTCAACTGAGCATAGGACAATTGGTCCTGTGAGATAGAAGCCTTGAACAATTGAGTCTCAATGCTAGCCTCTAGCACTATGATTTGGGCATGTGCATTGTTTAAAGGTTTGTCGTATTCTAAACATTTACAGAATGGGGGCCCTGGGGGCTGTTGACTCTCCATCTGAGGGCTGACGGACAGCCCAGGCTCTGCCTCTGTCTCTCTCTCTCTCTCTGACAGCTCCATTCCCTCTTCCCTCTCGGAGCTCTCAGGTTGCCTTGATGCTGACCCTGACTTCCACACCTCATCTGATTCGGCTGCTGGAGGGGCCAGCGACCGACAGGCCACAACACAGGGTGCCTCTTGAAAGTGGACTACTGCAGAGGATAACTGAGGCCATTTTAGCATTTATGTGCCCACAATTGTTACTATTATTTTTCCAGCAATCAGTTACCCTGGTTCTGTACTTGAGAGATGCAAGTGAGTCCAATTTTAGAGCCATCCTCTAAGGAAGGGGAACAAACAATAGTATTACTTAATTTCTGTTCAAATCCTAGCCATCCCAAGGAGCACATTTGGAATAAGGAAACACTTTGGGTTCTCTTCATGCCTAGCTTATCATGGTAATTGACTGTTGGCATAAGGGCTTGGGCACTTGGGTGCTACCCTCTCCAGTAGGTCTGCCTTTAGGAGGCACTGTTTTTCATCTCATTGTGGGGGAAATCACAGAACAGGTAATTTACACAGTTACAATACAATACAATAGCAGAGTTGGAAGGGATCTTGGAGGTCTTCTAGTCAAACCCCCTGCCTAGGCAAGAAACCCTATACCATTTCAGACAAATGGCTATCCAACATCTTCTTAAAGACTTCCAGTGTTGGGGCATTCACAACTTCTGGAGGCAAGCTGTTCCACTGATTAATTGTTCTAACTGTCAGGAAATTTCTCCTCAGTTCTAAGTTGCTTCTCTCCTTGATTAGTTTCCACCAATTACTTCTTGTTCTACCTTCAGGTGCCTTGGAGAATAGTTTGACTCCCTCTTCTTTGTGGCAGCCCCTGAGATATTGGAACACTGCTATCATGTCTCCCCTAGTCCTTCTTTCTCTTAAACTAAACATACCCAGTTCCTGCAACCGTTATTCATATGTTTTAGTCTCCAGTCCCCTAATCATCTTTGTTGCTCTTCTCTGCACTCTTTCTAGAGTCTCCACATCTTTTCTACATCGTGGTGACCAAAACTGAACGCAGTATTCCAAGTGTGGCCTTACCAAGGCATTATAAAGTGGTATTAACACTTCATGTGATCTTGATTCTATCCCTCTGTTGATGCAGCCTAGAACTGTGTTGGCTTTTTTGGCAGCTGCTGCACACTGCTGGCTCATATTTAAATGGTTGTCCACTAGGACTCCAAGATCTCTTTCACAGTTACTACTGTTGAGCAAGGTACCACCTATTCTGTACCTGTGCATTTTGTTTTTGTTGCCTAAATGTAGAACCTTACTCTTTTCACCATTGAACTTCATTTTATTAGATAGTGCCCAATGTTCAAGTTTGTCAAGATCCTTCTGTATCCTAAGCCTGTCTTCTGGAGTATTGATTATTCCTGCCAGCTTGGTGTCATCTGCAAATTTGATGAGTTCCCCATTTATTCCCTCATCCAAATCATTGATGAAGATGTTGAAGAGTACTGGCCCTAAAACAGAGCCTTGGGGTACTCCACTGTATATCTCCCTCCATGTAGATGCAGTTCCATTGAGGACTACACATTGAGTGCAGTTGGTCGTTCAGAGGTTATTACAGTGGCCCACCCAGGATATTAACTTTGGTATATTGTTTTCCTATTGCCTCTTTTCTGTGAGAGAACAGCACTTTCCACAAGATGCCACTCTGGTCACCAGAAAATGGATCTAACAGTTCTATCAAGATTTTAAAGATCATTGTTTCATGGTTTATTGGTTTTTTTAGGATACACATACTTGAATATGCAAGATTCAGTTTCTTGCTTTTTTAGTTGTTGTAATCCTTCATGGATTACTGTCTTTTTTTTTTTTTAAACAAAGTTTTATTGTTTTTTTGGTGTTTTACAAAAGGAAAAGGTATGGGGAAAGTTACAAATTGTGGCAGCCGCAAACTGCGGTGTGTATACCCCCCCTCCAGACTCATGTTATACATTTGCATAGCATTCAAATATTACATTATAACATATAGTCAGTGTGATAAATTCATTAATAATTTCAATCAATTTATATCATGTGGATTTTCTTACTTATTTGTGTGATCTGAGCTTTCTTGATGTCGCCCCGTCTCCCCCCGTTGGCAGTGCTCCGGCCCCTCCTGTGTCTTGTGCATCTACTGGGATATCTTCTGGTTTTTCTAGGAGTAGTTTATTTTTTTCCATAAAGGCCTGCGCCTCTATGGGTGTATTAATTCTAACTCTTGTCTCCTCCCAGAATATTAACATACCTTCAGGCAACAACCAACGAAACCACACCCCCTTCTGGTATAATTTATTCGCCAATTGCGAATAGAGTTTTCTTTTCTCCCTCACTTTCTTGGGGATCTGTTTCAGTATGGTTATCTCCTTATCTTTGTATATCAGGGCTTGTCCCCTTTGTGTATTCAGAATTTCATCTCTTGTGCTTTTCCTAAGAAATTTAATATGCACCTCCCTGGGGACATTGTGTGTTCTGGCATATGCAGAGTTCACTCTATAAGCCAGGTCTATTTCCCACCCCATCTGTTGTTTTTCTTTCTGGATATACTCAGCCAAAATATTTGTCATGATGTCCCTTATGTTTTCATCATCTGTCTCCATCACATTTTGAAACCTAAGATAAAAAGACATTCTCTCAAACTCTATTTTCATTTGTTGGGTGTCAAGCTCTTTGTTTCCCTTTTGCACGCCCTCCACCCCCCCCCTCATCTCAGCCGCCCCCTGCTCCAAAAGATCCAGTCTCTGTGAGTTCTTATTAATATTTTCGTAGTTCCCTCTAATTTCTTCTTTCATCTCCTTCAGTTGTTTCTTAATTTCCTCTTGTCCCTGTAGAAGTTGCTGGAACATTTGATGAAACTCCAAGTCCGTAGTTTTAACTTGTTTAAGGGCTGTCAACATTGTTTGAGTACTCGGACTTGAGGTTGCAGATGTCGGGGCAGAGGCAGAAAAGCCAGACTTTCCAGGAGGTGGTCTTTTAGATGTCATTGTTGGTAATAGAGGGTCCAGTCAGTATAGAGAGGAATCAATCAGAGTGGTAGAGCAGCCAAGAGAGTCCGGGGGGTAGAGAGACCAGGCACCAGGGAACTCTTTAATCACCCTGGCAGGGAACAGACGTTTTTCACTCCAGAAAGTTCAAAAACAAACAATCCACAAGAGAATTATCCAAATAACACGGAGACAAAGACCGGAAGCCTGAAGCTAAGAGGTGGAGTCAAGTTCAGCTTTCATGAATGGATTACTGTCTTGTTGTGGCGAAGGAGCTTGTATAGCTCAATGAAGCTATGAGCTATGCTGTGCAGGGCCACCCAAGACAGACAGGTCATAACAGAGAGCTCTAACAAAACGTGATCCACTGGAGAAGGAAATGGCAACCCACTTCAGTATCTTTGCCATGAAAACCCCATGGAAAGGGTTGTTAATGTGGTTGCGATGGGTCGGACACGACTTTGCAACTAACAACAACAACTAAATTGTGTTTTGCAACTGAACTCATCAAAGATGAAATAGTTCTCTCTAACAGATGCAAACGTTTAGCCATTTCTTTTTTTAATTAGAATTTTTCTGCACAATAAAAGTGTACAAAACTGAAAGAAGGAAAAACATACAAAATAAGACAAAGAAAAGAAAGGAAAAAAGAAAACAGAATTATAACTTCTTTCTTAGAGCAATTGCCATCTTTCCCTTCCTCTTTGACCCTTTTTAATCCCCAGATCCATAAATCATCAATTCAAACTTTTTTTCTTACAACTTCCAGGTTTTTTTAAAAAAAAATCTTTATTGTTTTTTCACTGACCAAACTCGTCAGCTTTGCCATTTCCACAAACTCCATCAATTTTATAATCCAATCTACTATGGGGCATTTCATTATTTTTCCATATTTGTGAGAAGAGTAATCTTGCCAATACTACTATATTCGGTATAATTCCTATATTATTTTGTAGAAGAAAAAAATTTCCTTTGTGATTAGAAGGGGTGAAATTGACGCTTTTCCTTTTTTTTGTTTTTTGTTTTTGTTTAATAATAGCCAGAATGATACAAAATCTGTTAAGATCATTTTGAGTAGTTCTAGAAAGCATTTTCAATTGTTTAGGATCAGATGCATTTTCTAAACCATGAAAAAGTTAATTACAATATGTAGTTTCTTCTGCAGATTAAAAAAGGATTTCCTGTTACTGGTCCTTACAGTGAGCTTAATATAAGCAATTTTAAGTATGTCTTGCAAATCTGTTTTTTTTAAAAAATTAAAGTACCATTTAAGTAAACATTTAAGTAAATATCCTGAATGCATCTTTAAAGGTCCAGACAAATATATAGCATTAGATTTTAAGGATAAGCAGTAGTTATTAATTTTCTTCTTAACTTGCTGCAAAGCAATGGCATTATGGTTTTAAATCTGCTCAAATTGTTTGAAGTAATTATCTCTTGTTCTTTTTGGTGGCCTCAACCTTGTAATTCTGGGTTTTTTTTCTTCATGGGAATAAACTATACATGATGTGGCCTTGAGTGACTTTGATTGTGCTCTCTTCTCTTTCTCTAGGCATATTATTTCCTAGTGTTTTAACAAATGGCTTAGAATGTCTAAACCTGAGAGAAATGAGTGTTATAGTGGATGCCGTATTATTTCTAATTATATCTAGAGGTTGTGTATTTTGTAGAAATTTTGTGTTTTATTACTTTTTTATTACTTATTTCTTGGAATAACATTTACATTTGAGTAAAAGCTATACTTACAATGCTATGATTCAGTTCAAAATCTGCCCTCAAGTTAGCTCTAGAACAAAAACAAATGTACTTTCAGCTCTCTGCTGGTACTCTCAGGTCGAGGTCCCCATATGTAAGCCTATTCTAATATGTGAAAGGGATTAATCAGGACAATATACCCAGGTCCCTTCTGTTTGTTTGGAACCACTGTTGGAGTACTTTCTGTTACAATGCATATTTAGAAACAATTTTTAATAGAGGTATTTCATTATAATTAATTTTCTTTCTAGGTGTTGAACCAGAGCCCTTTGTCATTGGAGATCATCTCATTGAAGCCAGTGGTAAACTGAACTTGTTGGATAAACTTCTTGCTTTTCTGTATGATGGGTATGTTTTATAGTTTCTATGAAGTGGGACTTTTTAAAACTTAAGCAATAGCATTTGAGGAAGAAAAAACTAATTAATGTGAGGGAATGATTTAGCACAAGAACAATTTTAGAGAAAGGTAGAGACTTTCAAAACATGATTTGAAGAAAACATATATTGGAAATGATTTCTTACCTTAATGAAAAATGTACATGCATTATTAATTCATGCTATTGGAATCAGGGCTTTGGAATTCTTTTGGGTTTTGCTCAATTTTGCCGATGACCAAAATATTCCAGTAATATTTCCTAGCACTTTCTGTTTATTCAAAGAAGGAATGGGATTGTATTTCCTCTTCTAAAGTGTTGAAAATGGGTGGGGTGGGCTGACCTTTCCATTACATGTCAGGCCATACTGGGGTTGGAGTGGGGGCTAGGTAGGAAGGGCAATGTATACAGGACCAGAAATACGACATATTTCTGGTCCTATATATTAGAGTGGAGTGGGGAGTGGAATAGAACAGAACAGAACTGGAAGGGACCTTGGAGGTCTTCTAGTCCAGCTCCCTGTTCAAGCAGGAGAACTTAGACCATTTCAGATACGTGACTGTCTAGACCAGGAGTGTCAAACTCACGTCATCATGGCAACGTCACATGACGTATCTGGACTTTTCCCCCCTTCACTAAACCGGGTGTGGCCAGGACATGATGCATCTGGCTTGCAGGCTGGGAGTTCGAAAGCCCTCGTCTAGACTCTTCTTAAAAACCTCCAGTGATGGAGCGTCCATGATTTCTGTAGGCATGTTATTCCACTGGTTAATTGCCCTTGTTAGGAAGTTTTTCCTTAATTCCAGGTTGATTCTCTCTTTATTAGTTTCCAACCATTGTTTCTGTCACTGCGCTTATTT
Organism: Natrix helvetica; assembly: GCF_964273705.1. NCBI lineage: Eukaryota > Metazoa > Chordata > Lepidosauria > Squamata > Natricidae > Natrix > Natrix helvetica. Next base: position 114,471,108 of record NC_138552.1, on the reverse strand, counting down.
TGGTTTGCTAGTTGTGTTGAGATTTATTGCTCAGGTCACAGTTCTTATCTGCAAATGATTTACTGCGCATGCTTTCACTTTCCTTCTTAACTTTCTCTTCTGATCTTCTGTTCGCCTGCCGAGGAGGCAGGCACATAGCTCTTGCCAAGATGTAATTAATTCAGTTAGCAAGTTTGTATTTTTATTTTCTTTTATATTAAAATGTTTTCATTAGATCATGCTTCGGGTTTATTTTTGCTTATTCAGAAGTATACTGCCAGGAAAAGCCACGATCCATCATCATTAATTACAAAGGTTATTAATTATATTCCTTGACAGTTTCATGTCCTGCCCTCTGGTGCTTTGCAGAATAATTTAACTTCCTCTTCTTCGTGGCAAACCCTCAAATACTGAAATACTGCTATCATGTCACCCCTAATTCTACTTTTCTTTAGACTAGCCAGACCCAAAATCTGAAGCCATTCTTCATATGTTTTAGTCTCCAGGCCTTTGATCATCTTACGGTAGTTTCTCTTCTCTGAACATTTTCCAAAGTCTCAACATTTTTTTTGTAGGATAGTGACCAAAATTGCTTGCGATATTCCAGGTGTGATCTTACTAGAGTTTTGTAAAGCAGTATTAATACTTCATGTGACCTTGATTCTATGCCTGTGTTTATACAATCCAGGATTCTACTAGCTTTTTTGGCAGCTGCTGCACACTGCTGGCTCATATTCAAGTGATCATCCGCTAGACTCCAAGTTTGCCTGTGCGCTGCTTGGAGAGTCCAAGCATGGGTTAAATTAGTCTGGTTGCCCAAGGACTGAGTTCAAATTCTTTGGCCACGCCTCCTGCTCCTCCTTAAGGCCAGATTTTTAACTCAGTTGGCCCATTCAGGATGAATTTTAATAAGCCCCAGCTGTTTTTTAATTAATTCGGCTTGGACTCTCCAATTTTGTGCACAGGTTTCTTATTTTGGTTTATTGTTTTTTCTCAAAAAAGTGTACTTTTTTTGTTTTGAGATTTTGTTGAAATGAATCCTTTGTTTTTCCCTGTATTGTGTACCAAGGTGAGAGTGTGGGGAGCAAGCTGGTGGGAGGTGATTGCCTTCCGTGTCACCAGGATCAGAGGCTTGGCGCTTGAATAAGCTGCTTTGGGAGGAAATGCCACGGACCACTTCCCTGGGCTTGATTTTAAAATTGTCTGCTCGGGAAAGGTTTTTTTTGCGACGAATGTGGTGGCGGCCGCCATCTTGGATCACCCGCCCCTCTGTTTCAGCTCGCAGCAACCTTGCAAGCCTCCACTTCGTGTGGTTTTGGCGCCGCCAGTCTGAACAGCTCGGCTCCAGGAGGATCACCGCCAGGTGGTGTGTGGCCATTGTCCGGATCATCGGCAGTGCTGCTACCACCTAAAGCCCCTAAGGCTGATTCGGGCGGCCTCATTGTTTTGGCCACCATGTGGTCATTCTCCAGATCCTCCACCCCTCCACTGGCATCTACTGCACAGCCTCAGCCCCCCGGAGCAGATGCTCCTAATTCCAGGGACAGCATGTTCAAGAAGCAGGCTCTGGCCCAGGATCCTGTGCCTGAACTGTTTTTGGACGTGGTGCTACTATGCCAATGAACCCAGCCGGGCTCCTTGGCTGCTCCCGGCACAGGGGACAAGAAACACTATTCAGTGGAGGAGACTTTGGAAAATGTTCTCAAATTACTCCCTGTAGATTCTCCTGTGGCCTCCTTGACATCTAATTCAGTTCTTCCGGCTGACCTTATGGAGGGCCTTAAGTCAGAGGATAGAAAGGCAGAAAAGGCTTGCCACAAAACTCACCAAGCGGCAGCCTGGGCCATTAAGGCCTTTACTTTTGCCTCCTTCTTAAATAGGGCTTCCATCCTTTGGTTGAAAGATCTACAGGCTAAATTACCTGCAGAGATGTAAATACGTCTCTGTCAAGATGTAAATAAGATTATTGCAGCATCCCAGTATTCAGCTGACGCCTCATTAAATGCGGCAAAATTTGCTTCCAGGGCGCTGGCGTCTAGCGTAACATCTAGATGCCTTCTCTGGCTCCACCACTGGCAGGTGGATATGAAATCAAAATGGAAGTTGGCCGCTGTCCCCTTTAAAGGTGACAAGCTATTTGGGGAGACCTTGGATTCGAGGCAGTCCTTTCGGGCGTCTGATTCCTCTTTCGACACCCCAACATTCCACAGGCCATATTCCCAGCCTTCTGATAGGTCTCGGGACAGGCAGTCCTTTCAAGATAGAGGCAGACAACAGTACCCCTACTGTAGGTCTAATGGTGGAGGAGCCTCCCAGAGACCTTTCCGGAAGACTTAAGCGACCAGTACTGTCTGTCTCCCATCGGGGGGCGACTCCAGCAGTTCGCCGACCAATGGAACCTCACCACTTTGGACATTTGGGTCCTACAGATGGTGAGGCAGGGCCTCACCCTCAAGTTCATTTCCCTTCCCCCGAGCCACTTTGTTCGCTGCCCCACTCCCACCTGTCCAACCAAGAGGGTGCTCATGCAAACGGAGATTCAGCATCTCCTGGACATCAATACCATAGAGCCGGCACCAGAGGATCAGGAGCGGAGGGGATTTTACTCCATCCTATTCCTGGTGCCAAAGAGCTTGAGGGGGTGGCAGGCAATATTAGACCTGAAGAACCTTAATTACCACGTCACGTACAGGAGGTTCAAAATGCAGAATGAAAACCATCCTTGCAGGGATAAGGCACGGGGATCTACTCACATCGGTAGACCTAAAGGAGGCATACCTACATATACCAATTCGGCCTCATCATCGAAGTTTCCTGAGGTTCTTCTACGCGGGCCGACATTACAAATACAGGGCCATGCCCTTCAGCCTGTCTTCAGCACCCAGGGCCTTCACCAAAATTCTCTTGGTTGTGCCAGCAGACCTCAGAAGGAGGCCTGTTCGACTAGTCTGTTTCCTGGACGACATCTTAGTTCAATCGTCATCCAGGGAACAGGTGGTCCATGACCTCCCCGCCACCATGAGAAGCCTCCAGGTGCACGGGTTCTTTGTAAACCTGGAGAAGGGCCACTTGGAGCCGACCACCAGGCTCCTACACCTAGGGGCAGAGATAGACACCCTAGCCTGCAAGGTTCATCTATCGCAGGAAAGGTTAGACAGCCTAAGGACCCTTGTTCTCAAGGTTCAGGGAGCACGGCAGGTGCCGGTCATTCGTCTGTCCCAGTTATTGGCAAGATGATATCCTGCATATCCGTGGTTCCCTGGGCAAGGCTCCATGCAAGGGCACTCCAGTGGCTCTTGTTACCACACCAAAGAGCCAACAGGAGCAGCTCCCCAGCATTAGTTCGGCTCCCCCCGAAGGTGAGGCACTCCCTGTGGTGGTGGCTATCCCCGGCCGTCAAAAGAAGCCTCCTGTTCAAGGAACTGGAGCGACTGGTGGTGACTACAGACGCAAGCCAGTCTGGCTGGGGCGCTCACTTCAACAATCAGGTGACGTAGAGCAGGTGGTCTCGAGAGGAATCAGCCCGCAACATCAACTGGTTGGAGCTGAGAGCAGCGAGACTCGCCCTTCGCCATTTCAGACGGGACATTCAACACAACCATGTCCTGTTGATGACAGACAATGTGGCCATCAAGGCCCACATCAACCACCAAGGGGGGACGCGCTCACGTTCCCTCATGGCAGAGGCGGAGGCCCTGGGCAGGTGGGCGGAGCAACATCTTCAGTCAATTCGGGCAGACCACATCTTGGGAGTGGATAACACTCAAGTGGACTGGCTGAGCAGGACCACCACAGACAATTTGGAGTGGCGCCTGCATCCGGACCTATTTCATCTGACCCGGAGGTTTGGGATTCCAACAGTCGATCTGTTTGCCAGTCAGGAGAACACACAGCTTCCCCGCTTCTTCTCTCGCTTTCATTTTCCCCTTGCAGAAGGGACGGATGCCTTCCACTGCAGGTGGCCGCCCGGATTACTGTACGCCTTCCTGCATCTGCCTCTGCTTCCACAAGTGTTCGCAAGATCATCACCGAAGGGGCGGAAATTCTCCTGGTGGCCCCTCATTGGCCCAGAAGATCCTGGTACGCCGATCTCATCAGTCTTTCGGTGGTGAATCCCTGGCACATCCCTCAGGATCAGGTCTCCCTCAGCCAGGGGGCCATTGTCCATCCAGACCCCTGGTGGCTGCAGTTGGCCGTCTGGCATTTGAAGGGGACCTCCTGATGCGGGACAACTTTTCGGCCAAGGTGATCCAAACTATCCAGGCAGCCAGGAGGCCCTCAACCATCAGACTCTATGATTCGACTTGGGCCACCTTTACCACCTGGTACTCCGCCCCGTGCCCTTGACCCGGTCACTGCCTTGGTTCCATGCTTCTTGGACTTCCTGCAGGAGGGCCTGGACAAGGGTCGCCCCTAACACCCTCTGGTGTCAGGTGGCAGCACTGTCTATCCTATGGGCAGGGCATCCATCCCAGACCCTCAGCAAGCTGCCAAGGGTACGTACCTTCCTCAAGAGCACCTCAAACTTACGACCTCCGGGGAGTTCATCATTACCTTATGTGGCAGCTCTCCGTGGTTCTACAGGCCCTGACTTCTTCTCCTTTCGAACCGCTCAGTTCTGTTAGCCTCAGACATCTGACTCTTAAGACAGTTTTCCTCATTGCCATCACTTCGGCAAGGAGGATATCGGAGTTGGCGGCCCTCTTCGTTCGGGACGATTTATGCATTATTTATCCTGACAGGGTCATTCTCCGCTTGGACCCCTCGTTTATTCCCAAAATTAGCACTTGGTTTCACAGATCGCAGGAGGTTATTTTACCGGACTTTTGCCCGCGACCCAGGCATTCCAGAGAACGTACCTGGCATACACTAGACATGCGATGGGCTCTGTGCAGATATCTGAAGAGGACTGCGGAGTTCCGCAGGTCTGAGGTATTGTTCGTCTCATTTCAGCTGGGGTCAATGGGGCGGAAGGTGATACCATCCATCATCGGCAGGTGACTGAGGGCCTGCATCACCCAGGCATATGAGCACCAGTCCAGGGCAGTTCCACGCAACCTCACTGCCCACTCCACGAGGAGTGCTTCCACAACGGCGGCTTGGGAGACTCAGGCGACAATAGAGGATATTTGCAGGGTGGCGACCTGCTTGTCACCATCTCCGTTTGTCCAGAACTGTAATTTGGACACGTTTGTCTCGGCCAAGGCTTCGTTTGGCAGACAGGTGCTGCAGCAAGTTCATTCTGCGGCCGAACCCTTGGCCTCATCTTCTATCCACCCTGGGGACAGTTAACTTGGGTATGTCCCATGCTTGGACTCTCCAAGCAGCGCACAGGAAAATGACCATTGGCTTACCTGAAGGCTCTTTTTCTGTGCGCTGCGGGAAAGTCTAACACCACCCAGATCTCGTGTGGGCCCACGGTTTGGGAACACCAGACAATCTCCTCTCCATCTCATCAAATCTTCCAGTTTCAGGCATCGTTAAAAATCTGGCCTTAAGGAGGAGCAGGAGGCGTGGCCAAAGAATCTGAAACTCAGTCCTTGGGCAACCAGACTAATTTAACCCATGCTTTAACCCTTGCAGGGCACAGAGAAAGACCCTTCAGGTAAGCCAATGGTCAGTCACTGTCACAGTTACTGTCTTTGAGCCAGGTCTTGCCGAATCTTTACTTATACTTTTGATTTTTCCTGCCTAAATGTAAAGCTTTGCTTTTCTCCACATATTAATTACTAAATTAAACTGGGTCCCTAAAACTCAAAACATTAGGAACAAGGAAATGTTTAAAATTGAGTATGAGACATGTAATATGAATAGAAGCTACACCAGATAGCTTCAAGCAAGCTTGAGTAGCTTGGCCAGATTGCCTGTGCACCAGGTTGTGAATGCAAAAGGGGTTTGAAAGGGAGGGCAACAGTATGGCTCAAGAGAATTACAGCCTTGCAGTAATCTCAGCAGACTATAATTGTAGGCAGATGCCTCTAAGTGCAGGGAAGGAAGAAATAAAAATGAACAGATCTTGATAGTAACACCAAAGAGAAATTGTGGAGAGAAGAGTTGAACAGTCTGCTGCAGAGGAAGAAAAATGGGCAATTTAGCATTGGCCCTTCTGGCCCCACACCTTCAATCCTAAATCCAAAAGGCAGAATTGCTAAACTGTACGATTAATGATTGTGGGAAGTGGGAATGTCTGTCTAGTCTAACAAAAAGAAGGATGAGGGGTAACATGGTAACAGGTTATAGGGTCCCCTGCTTGAACAGAACTTTGGACTACAAGACCTCCAAAGTCCCCTTCAGCTCTAATTCTGCTGGGACATTACCTGGTCTCTGGCTGCTGCAGCTGCTGCTACTATAAACTGTGAAAACAGGTTTATGGCTTAGGCACTTGTCCTCTTCAAAGAATATCGCAACAAAAGTGCCTGTAATAAAATGGGCTATCTCTCTATCCTCAAATGATTCAACTCAACCATCTCTGTGTAGCATGGAGATAATAGTATCGAATATCCTATATCTATTGAATTCAGAGGATGATATGTATAGAGATGTTGTCTATTTTGAACGTGCTTCGTAGGAAGGTGGAGCCAAGGTCAAAATATTCTCTCTTTAATTGCAGTAAGCATCGTGTTCTGTTGTTTTCACAAATGACCCTGATGTTAGATATTCTGCAAGATTACATGGATTATAGAGGTAAATGTTTTTTGATGTAGCTACATTTATTTTCAAAGTTCCTATTCAATGCTTTGTATTGGAAAATCCTAAAAATAAAAACCTGGTTTCTAACCTATGATTGTGGGTTCTTTGTATGTTCATCTTTGAATTCCCGTACATAAATTATGCATCGATAGGACAGCCCACTTGGAAATTTCTAAAACATAGACTATCATTTGGTGGGAACCTTGATCCCACATATAGGATATAACTAGAGTAGGGACGCAGTGGCTCAGTGGCTAAGATGCTGAGCTTGTCGATCAAAAGGCCTGCAGTTCAGCAGTTCAAATCCCTAGCACCATGTAACAGAGTGAGCTCCCGTTACTTGTCCCAGCTTCTGTCAACCTAGCAGTTCAAAAGTATGTAAAAATGCAAGTAGAAAAATAGGGACCACCTTTGGTGGGAAGGGAGCAGTGTTTTGCACACCTTCGCCATTCAGTCATGGTGGCCACATGGCCATGGAGACGTCTTCGGACAGCGCTGGTTCTTCAGCTTTGAAACGGAGATGAGCACCACCCCCTAGAGTCAGGAACAACTAGCACATATGTGCGAGGGGAACTTTTACCTTTACTTTAGAGATGGCTATTGCTGAACCCTTCAGTTTCTAAAGTCACCACAATGGGTTTGAATGACAGAGAAATTATCTGAGATGAAGTAGGTGGGCTGTGTGAGTTCACATATACTTAAAACTGTATTTATAGGTCTCTCTAATTTAGATACATGGTTGATACTTCTTTGCTGTTGTGAGATGATAGCCCTTCTGACGTCTATGGAGATTCTTAGTCATCCAGGTCATAGTTGTCTCAAAGTGGCTTTTTCAAGAGGCAAATGGACTGTTTTCTTCCCTTGAAGCAAAAGGGCTCTGTAATAGCCCCTCAAGCATTTTTCTTCTCATTCAAGAAGTTTCATTGGTTCTGGCAGGATGGTGGGGATTATCCTTCCATCCTTCCCACCATCCTGTCAGAACCAGTGAATCTTCTTGCATGAGAAGCAAAACGTCGTCTTCTTCCTAAAGGGAAAAAACAGTCCAATTGCCTTTTAAAAAAGCCCCTTTGAGGCAGGCCTTCTAAAGATTGCATCCCTTGGGAAACAAAATCATCTTTATAATACTGTCATGAAAGTAAAAATCGGAACCTATATAGTTGTCCAGCATAGCTCGAGAAGGGAATGCAATGGAGAAAGATTTCCAGCATTGCTACTGTGGAATGTGAACAAATTAGGAGAAGGCCCAACGTTTGGCCAACTTGAAATAAAACTTGGTGGTTGTAATTAATCAGAAAGTGCTCAAGATAGGCTCTGAAAGCCAAAAATAAACAAGGTTTCTAATGTAATAGTATCTTCTGGTCTAGGCGCAAAATCAACAGCCTTTTAACCAATGATGTCAACTTTTGAATATAATTGAGGCAGGCAGTATTATGTCATAATTCAAGTAAAAGGCAGAAAATAATTTTGGAACATTTTTTGGCAAAAATTTTAATGTAAAAAAGAGGAAGAATGTTTTATAAGACCTGTAGTCCATCAGCTTTTCTAAATCAGGCCAAAAGTCTGGAGAAGTCTTGAATATCAAGTAACAAATGTTATTAAAAAGCATGTTCATCAGATGCATAGAATATGTATACTGATATAGATTTTAAATTGGGGTAGGGCAAGGAGAAAGGTAGGGAAGATAGGTTGATTGTGCAGATGTAGGTTAAATTACCCTATTGTAACATGTTAAAATGCATTGTTGAGGCCTTGTTTTGATTTTGTTTGGTATGTCTTTTAATGTATGTGAATTCAGCAACAACCTCTTTCTCAGTGAAAGAGCACTCTGTGCATCTGATGAAATGAATTGCAGCTCACTAATGCTTTATGCCCTTTAATCAAGTTTGATAGTCAGCAAAAATGCTACCAGATCCCTTGATTTCAAATCGGAAAGTGGATACTACAAGAAATATTAGAACTTTGTTGATATAAGCTATAAATAATAGAATATTGAAATCTGTTTCTCCTTCTCTCCCTTTTCCTGTTTTCCCTGTCTAAGCACATATTTTCCTAATGGTCGCTATATACTTTTTTCAAACATAGGAATAATGTATCTCTCATGAATGTTTAATGTTTCTTTTAAAAACTGAAAAGGTTACAGCTATGAGCGCCTGGACGGATCTGTCCGCGGTGAAGAGAGACATCTTGCCATTAATAACTTTGCTCAGCAGCCTATTTTTGTTTTCCTTCTGAGTACCAAGGCAGGTGAGCAACCAAGGCTTTTCTATGTACTGTGCTTGATATTTTGTTAATTTGAAAGCTAATAGTGGGCTACTAGTAGTATTCTGACATGAGTAAAAGTATAAAGAAAGAAAGTTAGAAAAGAAGAAAGAGAAGAAAAGGGAAAGAGTGGTGTGTGGGTGGGTGTTCCAATCTTCATCACAAGTATAAACATGTTTGGTAGCTTTTTATTCTCCTTAAGGTTATAAACAATATCTTTTCTTCCTATAACCCTTCCCTTATTTATAAACAATCCATAAAATTTCAGTTTTTCAAGCCATATGTCTTATTTTAACCTTGATCAAATAAAATCAACTTTATATTCCTTTCTTTTAGTTCTGAAAATCTTAATCTTTAGTTCATTCAAATATTGTTGTAGGATTTGATCTCTTTTTAATTATTCTTTGTCCCATCATTTAGATTTTTTTCAAGGCCTTAACAAGTCTTTTTGCATATAGATATTCAGTTAATTCTCTTGATTTATCATTTGCATTTCTCTTTAATTTTTATTCATATATCAAATGTATGTAGCTTATCTAATCAGAAATGAGTCTGAACATTTTTTTAAAATACATTATTTTGATTTTTAAAATTTCAACCAACTTCTTTTGTGCATCCATTACAAATTCTTTATCCAGGTAATTCTCTTGGCCTGCTACTTACAGTATATTTCCACTTTAAATATCTTCCTGCCACAGGGGTCGGTCCTCTCGCCCCTTCTGTTCAACGCATATGTGAAGCCACTGGGGGAGATCATCCGTGGTTTTGGGGTTGAGTATCATCTGTACGCTGATGATACTCAGCTGTACATTTCAACCCCAAACCACCCCAACGAGGCTGTCGAAGTGATGTCCCGGTGTTTGGAAGCCGTCGGGGTCTGGATGGGGGACAACAGACTCAAGCTCAACCCCTCCAAGACTGAGTGGCTGTGGTTACCGGCACCTCGGTTCAGCCAGTTGACTCCATCACTGGCCATAGGGGGCGAGCAATTGCCTCCTGTGGAACGGGCACGCAATTTGGGCGTCCTCCTAGATGCCCGGCTGTCGATGGACGACCATGTGGCAGCCGTGGCAAGGGGGGCGTTCCACCAGGTTCGCCTGGTGCGCCAATTGCGTCCCCTACTGGACCGGGTTGCCCTACGCACGGTCACTCATGCTCTGGTGACGTCTCGTCTGGACTACTGCAATGCTCTCTACATGGGGCTTCCCTTGGGACGCGCCCAAAGACTACAGCTAGTCCAGAACGCAGCCGCGTGGGCCATCATAGGGAGTACTAGGTACTCCCACGTAACACCTCTCCTGCGCGAGCTGCACTGGCTACCTGTGGTTTTTCGGGTGCGTTTCAAGGTGTTGATTACCATCTTCAAAGCGCTCCATGGCACAGGACCTAGTTATCTGCGGGATCGCATCCAGCCGCACACATCCCTGCGACCAATCCACTCTCACAGGGAGGGACTTCTCCTGGTGCTGTCCACCAGGCAATGCCAACAGGCGACGCCTAGGAGTAGGGCCTTCTCTGTGATGGGCCCAACCCTCTGGAATGACCTCCCCCCCGATATTAGAACCACCACCGACTTCCGCTCCTTTCGTCAAAAACTAAAGACTCACCTGTTTCGATTAGCTGGCCTGGCACATTCATAGCTTTTACCTCCTGGCAGATATATTTTAATTGGTATTTTTGGGGGACCATTTTAAATTTAACTTTCTGGGGTATTTTAGGGGTTTTTAAAGATTGTATTTTAAACACTTTACTTTAATGTACAGTTCTTTTAACCTCCTCCATCCAAGTATTTAATTATCCAAGTATTTAGTTATTTAACTATTTATGTATTTAAATATTTGAGTACCGATTATGTATCTTTTATGTATTGACTGTACGCCGCCCCGAGTCCCTTTTGGGAGAGGGGGCGGTCTATAAATGTGAATAAAGTAAGTAAGTAAGTAAGTAAAGTTCTCTATTTTGAAATAAATAGGATCCCTTAAGTTTAATAAGGCTCCCGGTGCTGATTGTGTTCTCCCAGAAATAATTAAAAAGAACCTTAGCTGGTAAACATCCCTTTTAGCATCTCTCTTTACACTTATAGATCAAACTTAGTGTATGCCAAGAGATTGGAGAATAGCAGTTATAGTACCAATCTATAAAAAGGGCAATAAAAATGATCCAGGTAACTATAGGCCCATGAGTCTACTGAGCATTGTTAACAAATTGTATGCTAACTAAGCACTTAAACCACAAACTGCAAGATTGGATAATCTCAGAGAGCATAATTAGAGATGAATTTAGGGAAGGGGATGAATTCAAGGAAGGGAGATCAACAGTTGATCATATTTTGGTACTTCACCACCTTGTACAAAAATATACATATAAAAAGAAATCATCTCTTTTTGTGGCCTTCCTTGATTTTAAACAAGCCTTTGATTTGATATCTAGAAGTACCCTCTGGAATAAACTAAAAAGTACTACTATTGAACGCCTCCCCTATCTCATACAAAAACAATATTCTCCAAAGTTGGTGGAGACAGCAGCCATGCATGGGTTAACTGAGCCAGTAACCAATGGACTGAGTCTACCAAAGTGATGTCATAGCCTCTGGGGAGTGTCCTCCCCCTTTTTTAGACTCAGTCGATTGGAACTGGCTGTGCTGATTGCGCTCTCTGCATCTAAAAATTACAGAAAAATTGTTACATTGGCTATTTTCAAATTAAATTATCTTTTTTCGCTTCCCCTGCCTATAATTAATATCCACGAGGCAGGGGATCTAAGTTCTGACTTTCCAGCGCCCTTCTGGGGCTCAGGGCTTCGCAGACTCTCACGACTGAGGGAAGGCAGAGCCACAAGGCGCCTCGTTCTTCCCCAGCGCTCTGGACTCCTCTCGCGGCTTCTCTGCCGGGCACTGGCCATTGGAGGCTACTGCCCTTCAGGCAGCCCTTTCTAGCCTCTCTGGCTTCGGGACCGGCCTTCTGAGCGTTCACCGCCGCCGCTACAGCTTCCGCTGCCACCGCTGCAGCCTCAGCCGCCACCGATAACGCCATTGCCGCCACTGTCGCCACCACGCTCACTGCCATCACCGCAGCATCGGGGGCCCTGACAAAGCCGCCACAGAGCCTCTCCGGCTCTGCGGCCTCTTCTGCGGCTTCCTTGGCCATGCTGCCCTGTGGCCCATAGGCTACCTCCCTCAGCTGCCATTTTGAATTGGCAGGAAACCTCCGGTGGCCATTTTGGTAATGCAGTGAGTACTGGCCATGTCTGCCACACCAGATCAAGGCCCACAGGCTCCTCTGGACACCCAGTCCTCTATTCCTCCAGCAGATTCTCTCCCACCCACGGCTCCCAAGCACAAGGCCACTGATGGGGTCTCCTCTGATCAACCATTGCCCAAGACTCCCAGGCCTGGCCGCAGGCCTACCTCAGGTAACCCTACCGAGGAAGGGGGCAGAGTTCAACAGCCTCCCCCCCCCCGGAAGGCCAAGAGCAAAACCAAACATACGGAGCCCCACCCCTTCCAGGCCCAAAGGCTGGTTGAGGTTAGCCCTCCTGCAGACCTTTCTTCGGATTCTGAGGAGGAATTGTCTCCTGCAGCCTCCATTATTCAACCTGAGGAAGCCAGGAGTGCAGATGCCCAGGTCTACAGTGGGGATGAGTCTGATGGGGATAGGAGTCTCACTCCTGAGGGCAAGGTCTTATCACAACATTCTGGTGCCACGCCTTTCAGGCCCCCACCTTATACACCTGATATGGCGAATATCATTTCTGATGCCATTGAGTGGGGCATTGCTGTGGGACTTAAACACAGGTCTTCATCTTCTCACTCCGCTCCATGCAGGTCTTCCTCCTCCAGCTCCAGACACAGGGAGGGTGATCTTTCGGCCTCCGCATCACACGAGCTGCCAGGCACCTCCAGTCCACCTTCCGCTTATGGAGAAGAAGAGCATCCAGCCAGAGATTCGGACCTGTTTGAGGATGAGGGTCTTCCTCCTGACCCCCCTTAATTTGTCGGTCTCTTTAAGCCAGCTGTTTTTCGCTCTCTTCTATTTAAGGCGAGAAAGGTCACGGGCATTCCGGCCCCCAAGACTCCCCAGGGGGCGGAAGTGGACAAGACGGACACCATGGACCCTCTCTTCACTCAACCCAGGGTAGAGAAGGAGGTGATCCCTTTCCCCAGACTCTTTATCGACGTGGTCCAGAACCAGTGGGTGTCATCAGGTACAGGCCCTCTCCCCTCCACAATTGGACAAGTGTCTGTACAATGTGGGTCCCGACCTCCCCAAGGCTCTTGAGGTACCTTCCATTGATTTGCCCGTGTTAACCCTGTCCTCTCCCAATGCAGCCTCAGCTGCTCCTGAGGAGGCGCTTCGCCCGGAGGACAAGAGGATCGAACAGACTCTCGTCAAGGCACATCAAGCTGCAGCGTGGGCTGTTCGGGCTGCAACTTCATCCTCTTTCTTTAGCCGCTCTGCCCTTCTGTGGCTCAGACAGCTTCAGGAGAGGATTCCTCCCAGAGATTCCAGGGCTCGCAGAGACATTAACAAGCTAAAAGCAGCCCTGGAATGCATCATTGGACGCGGCCCGTTTTGCTTCAAAATCCATTGCTTCCTCTGTCTCTTCCCGCCAGCTCATCTGGCTTAGACAATGGCAGGCAGAGGCCCGGGCTAAGTGGCAGCTTGCCTCTTCAGCCTACTCCTCCAACATCCTCTTTGTTCCCCCACTAGAGCCCCTCTTAGTGAAATCTAAGGATAAGAGGAAGGTCCTCCAGGTTGCCACTAAGAAACAGGAGGGTCGAGGCCACTCCTTCTACCGTACACAGCCTTTTTGTGGCCAGGATGGGGGTTTCTCCAACCCCCATTCGCAACATCAGGCCCCTCCCAGACAGGGTCCCTCCTTCTCCAACTGATCAAACAGAAATAACCAGAGGTTAGCCCCTCGGAAGTCCTTCAGGGACTCTTCCATTAAGTTATTCAAGAGGCAGAAGTGACTGCCTGGAGTCCCTCCCAATCGGGGGACGCCTGGTGGCCTTTGCGGATCGTTGGGACGACATCACCAACGACGCGTGGGTCAGGTCCACCATCAGATTCGGCCTAGCCTTGGACTTGCGCTCAAGCCCTCTGAACCACTTTGTCAAGTGTCCGATCTCCAGGAACCCTCACAAGAGGCTCCTGGTAGAGCAGACCATTCATCACCTGCTCCACATTCGGGCCATCCAACCTGTGCCCCCAGGTCAGGTGGGACGAGGGTTTTACTCTCGTCTCTTTATCGTGCCAAAGTCTTTGGGGGGCTGGAGGGCAATTCTTGACCTCAAATTTCTCAACCAATTCATAAGGTACAGGAGATTCAAAATGCACTCTCTCATGTCAATTCTGGAGAGTGTGCGCAGAAACGATCTCCTCACCTCGGTGGACCTCACAGAGGCTTATCTCCACGTGCCCATTCTCAAACGCCACAGGCAGTTCCTAAGATTTGTTTACGCGGGCAACCATTTTCAATATCGGACCCTACCCTTCGGGCTGTCCTCAGCCCCAAGGGTATTCACCAAACTACTGTCTGTAGTTGCAGCCCATCTCCGAGCCCATCCCATAAGGATATTGTGCTACCTGGATGACATCCTCTTGCTGTCCAGGTCGCACAATCAGGCTCTTCAGGACCTTTACACCTCCATCGGAGTCCTTCAGGAACTGAGCTTCTCCATAAATCATCAAAAGAGCCACCTGATTCCCTCCTACCGATTGGTCCATCTGGGAGCTCTGATAGATTCAGTTCAGGGGAAGGTCTCTCTGTCTCGGGAGCAGCAGGTCAGTCTCAGGGACCTAGCCAACGAAGTACGGAGGAAACATCTGGTTCCCCTGCTTCAACTGTCCCAGTTGCTCGGAAAGATAGTCTCATGCTTCTCCATCGAAATGGGGAGGGGGGCTTGGTATTTGGGAGGAGAAGTTTTAGTACAGGAGAGATTGTAAAAAGGGAGTTTTGTTCTCACCGTCTACTGTGCATGCTGGAGACTAGTGCTTGGTGTTGGTCAAGACCAACTGTCCTGCATACCAACCTCATGATGCTCCTTGAAGATGAAACTCACATGACACCTAAGGGATTTGCAGATTGGACAGTGGGATGACAGTTACCGGGGGCAGGGGCTTGGTAACATATTGATATGTATGATTTCGCGCGCTTTTGCCTCAGATCTTGCTTTGCTTAGCTGCTCTCTTTTCATAACCAGTAAAAGTACTCTTAATTCTGCAAAATGGAGTTAAGTGGTTTCTTTCTTGGTTGCTGAGGGAGGCCAGCTTGACACACGGCTTCACAGCCGCTGCCTCCAGTGGTTTCTATTGCCGTACTGGAAGACCAACAGCAGTTGTTCCCTAGTGAAAGTCAAGTTGACCCCAGAGGTACTCCAATCTCTGGATTGGTGGATCTCCCCAGCCATCTCTCAGGGGTTTCTCTTCAGGGAGCCTCCTCATCTCGTAGTCACGACGGACGCAAGTCTGCCTGGTTGGGGAGCTCTACATGATCAGGTGGCTCAAGGTCTGTGGTCCAGCTCCGACCTTGCTCACAGCATGAATTGGCTGGAGATGAGGGCTATCCATCTGGCCTTCCTCCACATCCAATCATCAGTACGCAACTCCCATGTGTTGATTCGGACAGACAACATCAAAGCCAAGGCGCATGTAAACTGCCAAGAGGGGGACAAGGACCTGGATAGGGATCTGGATGGAAGCCAATCTTCTCTCTCTCCACGCCAAACACATCTCAAGCACCGACAACATGAGGGCAGACTTGTTGAGCCACACAGCAATTGACCCTGCAGAATGAAGTCTGAACCCTCGCATCTTCAGGCAGCTGTCCACGAGGTAAGGGGCTCCAGTTCTGGATCTATTCGCCACAAAAACCAACAAGCAGCTGCCCAGGAACTTTTCTCGCTACACAACACCAGGCGCGGAAGGGACGGACGCTCTGAAGTGCAGGTGGCCACGCAGTCTCCTGTACGCCTTCCCTCCCTTCCCCCTGATACAGAGGGTGATTCGCAAAATGCTGGAAGAGGAGGCAGAGGTCATCCTAATCACCCCTCATTGGCCGTGCCAATCCTGCTATGCGGACCTGGTCAATCTATCGGTGGGTCCAGCATGGCATCTTCCCAGGATCAGATCCCTTCTACATCAGGGATCCATTCATCATCCCGACCTTCTCTGGCTCAGCCTAACCGCCTGGAGGCTGAGCGGGCGGCCTTGAAAGCGGCTAACCTTTCCGACAAGGTAATCCGGACTATTCAGGCATCTCGCCGCCCTTCCACCACTAGAATTTACGAATCAACGTGGCAGGCATTCTCAGCTTGGTGCACTACTAGACGTATCGTCGCCCTCGAGGCCTCAGTAGCCCAAGTCTTGGAATTCTTGTAACTGGGACTTGACAAAGGGCTTTCACCCAACACCTTACGGTGACAGGTGGTGGCTCTCTCTTCCGTTCTCTCTCTACATCTCGATGGACCTCTTTCCTTGCATCCACATGTCCGTTGCTTCATTAGAGGCACATCTAACCTCTCCCTCCGGTCACCCACCGCTTCCTTTCATGATATCTGCCCAGGGTCCTGGACTTCCTCACAGAGCCTCCATTTGAGCCTCGGCGAGTCGAGTCTTGGAGTTGGCAGCCCTTTCCATCAGATCTGATCTATGTGTGTTCCATCCGGACCAAGTGGTCCTCCGCCTTGATCCCACCTTTGTCCCAAAGATAAATTCAGCCTTCCACCGCTCTCAAGACCTGACTCTTCCAAATTTCTGCCCCAATCCTACTCACAGGCTCGAACGTAAGTGGCACACGCTGGACTTGCGTCGTGCACTGAAGATCTATATTAGGACAGCCAACTTCAGGCTCACTGGGACCCTTTTTGTCTCCTTTCATCCCACCAACAAAGGGCTTAAGGCCTCTTCGTCTATGATAGGACACTGGATCAGATCTGCCATCTCAAGGGCTTACCTAACTTACCACCTCACCTCTCCTCCAAAATCACGGTACATTCGACGCGCAGTGCGGCAACTTCGATTGCATGGACCACACAAGCCTCAGTGGAAAAAATCTGGACTACGCCGACTCCCTTTATCTGCCACTACAAGGTGGATAGATACGCTTCGGTGGATGCGGCATTCGGAAGGCGGGTGCTACAACATGTGCTTACTTCACCAGACTCATAGCTTACTCGCACTCCCACCCGGGGACACGCCAAGCTTTGGTACGTCCCATGCATGGCTGCTGTCTCCACCAACTTTGGAGAATGGGGCATTGGTTCTTACCTGATACGCCCCTTCTCTGGGCAGGTGGAGACAGCAGCCATCCCCACCCTTTTCTGGCGCGGGGCTAGGTCTGAGAGGATCAGTGACAAGAGTCTTGAGCAAGGATCGACAGAGAGCAATCCAATGCAGCACAGCAGTCTACTTATTCTCCTTTGTCAAGAAAGCGGAAGGACACTCCCCAGAGGCTATGACATCACTTTGGTAGACTCAGTCCATTGGTTAGTGCTAAGTTAAACCATGCATGGCTGCTGTCTCCACCTGCCCAGAGAAGGGGGTATCAGCTAAGAACCAACGCCCCATTCTAACTCCACCTTAAAAGTAAGGTGTAATCCATAAGGGACTTTATGTGGCACAATAAGTGTACAAAGAGGAGTACTCCAGGGATGTATCTTGGCCCCTTCCCTTTTCAATCTTTATATTAATTCCCTGATTGATCTTCTGCATAACCCAGACTTCCATCCTCCCAACTTAGTACAGCACAAAATACTTCTTTATACTGCTACTATTATTTCACAAACTCCTATTGGACTCGAGAGCTATTTCAGCAACATTAAAATACTGTAGACAAAATAATCTGATCTTCAATTTTGATAAATTGAACATCCTAGTTTTTGCTAAAAGAGCTGTACATTATTCTTAGAGAGTAGAAGGACACAATCTAGAACAGGCCAAAACCTTGGGTATTTGGAAGGCAAACCTGAACCACACAATGCAATCAGCCCTTAGATCCCCAAATGCAATTAAAGGCTTTTTCCACACAGGTGGAGGACAGTTAGGCCCCACAGCCTTAAAACTCTTTGAGACCAAAACACTGACACAGATTCTCTATGGGGCACAAACAGGGTTGTTATTGTTTTTAAGAAAGAGTCTTTAGAAACCATACAAACAAAATTCCTCAGATCCATTTTAGCTGCACCTAGTGGGATATCAAATGCCCAATTGACAATTGAAACAGGAATGCCTCAAATTCAAGTCCTTTGCCCGCTCCCGCTCTCCCGGTGGGCTTCCCCCGCTCTGGGGGGGCACAGGACGCCCCGGAGAGGCGTCCTGCCGAGGGAGCGGCTCGCGGAGGGCCCTGGCATCGGCGGCGGCTGGTGGGGGCTTCTCCGCTTCGCTCTAGGCACCAGGGAGCAGTCTCGGAGGGCGCGCCTGCGTCTCGCTCCATGCCGATCGGACAATACACTATTGAAGGAAGCAGCGGCGGTATGGTGAGAGGCTTCCTTTCTTCATTCCCTTTCTTTTGAACTGATGGACTTTTCAGCGTTTTTAAAAGTTAAACTTTCGGATTCTTGCTGGAGGTGCGGTTAGAGGGAGGGGGATTCCCCCCCCCTTGGACAAGCGGCTTGAGAAGATTTTGCTTCTGCCCCCAGGGGAAGGAGGAGGGGGGGGAGCCAACTAATGATGCCTCACCCCTGTAAAAGTGACTTTCATTGGATCTAGTTCCAGAATTTATGGGTGAACTGAGAATTTTCTGAACTTTTAAAATTTTGTTATGCCTCTGAGCCCAAAGCTGGCAGGGCAAGATGGCACACTTCCGTTGTCTTCATGAACTGTGAAACCTGACTCCACCTTTAAAATTCAGGCTTCCGGTCTTTGTCTCCGTGTCACCCAGAAGAATCTCTTGTGGATTGCTATTTCCTGAACCCTCTGGAGAGAAAATTTTTCTCTATTGCTAGACTGACTAAAGAAACTCCCATCTGTTTGGATCTTCTGCCTCCTGGACTCATCTGCCTGCTCTGCTTCTCCAGCTGTCCAGTCTCTACACTGACTGATCTCTCTGTTTTATAAACTATGTCTCCAAAAAGACCACCACCTGGAAAGCCTGGCTTTGCTACCTCTGCACCGACATCTGCAACATCCAGTCCTGCTACACAGTCAAAGATTACAGAACTGATGCAACCTAAGAGTACAGAGATGGACTTGCAACAAATGCTTCAGCAACTCATACAGGGCCAGGAAGAAATTAAGAAACAATTTAGGAATGCCTCAAATTAAAGTAAGGGCCTAGAAGATGATGATAATTTACTGGTTGAAAATTCAATTCTTCCCAGAGGGTTTGACCCCTTTAGTCCTGATAGACAACTTTCCCCCTCGCCACTGTTTTTAATATCCCTAGGATCAAGCCAAACAAGTGGTTACCAGTAGAGTAATAGACATGCAATTCCAGCTAGAGCTTAACAGGATATCTCTCCAGAGCAGAGATCGGATTAAATGGGGTGTATGGAAACCAGCAAGGTATCTGAAAGACCCAACTTTTCCTAAAAGCAGAATAGCATTTTTTAGAGCCAGACCTAATATACTCACCTCAGCACTCCTTCAGGGCAAGTATGATAAAACCCCAATAGCTGAGCAAATGTATGCATGCGGCAATGGGGAAGTTTATAATATCTCACATGCCCTATTGTGCTGCAAGTTCTACAGGGACATCAGATCAACATATATCCTCCCTCTATTGGAGTGATTTCTAGAGAGAAAAGATAATTTCTATGTGCACCAAGGAGCCCCAATAAAATTGGTCTCATCTTGTCCCCTGGTAGTCAATGTCATTAAAAATTCCACACAAGATATGTGTAATAAAAATAATGAAACTTGGAAGTCATGTAAAACTCAGTATACTGAGGCATGACATAATTTAACTTCTGAATTTTTCTGCTCTCAAAACTTAAGGAAAAGTAGAATGTATATATGATTCTGGTAGCTTTTTGATTAGGTATTAAAATTATTAAAGCAAGACGTTTAGAAAGGAGTCTTTCATGAAAAGGGATTAAAGCTTACTGGGGAAAAAACATAGTTGATTGAATAGATAGGCATATCCTGTAATTAAGACACAATAGAAAATGGAAGGGCTGCCCGCAGATGCCTGATATGGACTTAACTAGACATTTGATAAAAAACATTAAAAAGTGTATGTCAGAGCAAATGAATGAACATTTTTTAAAAATCCTGTGTCAAATAGCAGATAAGAGTTCAGTTGTCCAGCAAAGCTTATGATACAGCTGTAAAAATGCTCTTTAGATAAGCAAAGCTCAAAAGAATATTTCTAAAATTTAGACTGAGTTAGCAGTTATAAAAAATCATAATAGAGATAATTTAAGGGTTAAAGAAGTTCCAGAGACTACAGAAATTACTGTTTATCCTGCTCTGATCCAAAATTATTATGAAAAGATCAATATTGTATAATATTGAAACTTTATAATAATATAAAAAGATCAGTATAATCAGATTTATTCACGTAGAAGCCTGGGGTGGGGGTAATTATATTTGTTAAATCCCTTTTTTTAGTCAAAAGCCAGCTATTTTAACAAAAAAGATAAATGATAGAAAAATGTAAGGTTGTGAAGATCAAATAGGATGGTGGGAATAGTTTTCCAAGATATTGGCATGCTCTGCTGTAACAAAAGAAAATAATTTAAATCAATTACAGAAAACCTTATGCAGAACAAGATTTGTTATCAGTGGGTATTTCCATTTAAACTAATTATTTTTATGCCACAAGGAAGAAAATTTATTTCAGCTCAATGAAAAGCGGTTGGTTGGCAAAATTCATTCCCAGTGTAAAAGAAGCAATTAATAAACTGTCCTGGGAATTTGGGAAAGTTGGCTCAAGTATAAGCTGAAAATAAGAATGCTATACCAAGCTGCAAAGCAAACGAAATTGCACTGAATATTTTAACACTTTTTGATCCTCCATATTTAGAAGAAGAAAGAAAAACAAAGTAAAAATATATATTAAATTATGGGATTAAAAACATCTGTCTTTTAAAATAATACTTTATTTTCTTTGTGATTACATACTTTCCATATGAATTTTTAAGCGATCCTGTAAGGGCTTGAAATGGCTAAACAAAACTAGAAAGATGAAATGCTGCATAAATGTTGAATGAATAGTTTATTGATTGAATGGATTGAACAAAATTGGTTATCTTCTGCAGTCAAAAGACCTTACATCTAGACTTAGAGCTATATTTTATATATAATACCCAAAACATTTCAAATTTTATTAATAAAATAAATAGGCAACAATTGCCTCAAATACTTTTCTAAATAGCTCCATTATGAGCAATTTAGAATGCTATTACATTAGAGGTCTGATCATATTGCAAAAAGGGTGCTATTGCACCGAGCGGGTGCAGCAACAGATAAGCAGTCCCTGTAAGCATCTTTTTAAAATTATGAAAATAAGACCACTAGCATTTTTAATGGACATCTGTGTCAGATAAATCAAGGCTGTTTGAAGAAGATACTTTTTGGAGATATAAAAGAAGCAAAGGAGGTTTTAAAAGTCAATATTTCAAAGTTCAAATTATATTTTGAAACCAAAAGAAAGTGGTTATAGGTTGTCCTTGACTTACAGAAGTTTGTTTAGTGACTGTTTGAAGTTAAAGGTGCACTGAAAAAAGTGACTTAACAACCATTTTTCACACTTAGATCATTGCAGCATCCCCATGGTCATGTGACCAAAATCCAGATGTTTGGCAATTGGTTCATACTTATGACAGTTGTAGTGTCCCGGCATCACATGGTCACCTTTTGCAACCCTGTTACTAACTTAACATCTGCAATGATTCACTTAAGAACTGTGGCAAGAAAGGTCATAAAATTGGGCTTATCAAATGAAATGTTTATCTTTATCATTTTCACTTGAATTAAGGCTATAGAATGGCTGATTTCTTTTTATTATAATTTATAAATATTTTCCTTTATTTTCCGAGGTGGAGTTGGTATCAATCTTACAGCAGCAGATACAGTTATTTTTGTTGACAGTGATTTTAATCCACAAAATGATGTGCAAGCAGCAGCCAGAACCCATAGGATTGGCCAGAAGAAGTAAGGAAAAATGGGTGGCTTCCACATGTAAATGTGGGGGGGGGTGTTTCCCATAAGGGCATATTTTATAAGTCTTGCTACATTGTTGCAGTCCCTCCCCAGACCACTAAAAACACATTTGCAGCTAAGGTATGTCTTTGATTCAGAGTATAGCACCACTTAATGTACAGGTAGTCCTCGCGTTACATTGGCAATTGGGACTGGGATTGCTGTTGCTAAGCAATGGAGTCATAAAAGTGCAACATCACATGGCCACATTGCTTAGCAATGGCAATCAAGGCAGTCCCTGTTGTCATTAACTCCAAGACATGTGGGTCATCGTTAAGCAGGAAGTGAAGGTAGTCCCAAGTAAGAAGCATGGGGGTACTGCAAAGGGGGCACCACACTGGCTGGGCGTGTGGGTGTGAAGGAAGATTAGGGAGACGTATCTGAGCAACTTGTGACCTTTCCTCCAGGCTTCCCCATTTACTTTAGGCAGATGGCAGAGAAGGTCAGCAGCGATGATCACATTGCTACAACCAGTCATTAGTATCATCTGGTTTCCAAGCATCTGAATTTTGTTTATATGACTGAGGACGCCAGTCACATAAGCTCAGTGCCATTATTATTTGGAACAGACACTGAATGATTGTAACTCGAGGACTACCTGTAATGTATATGGAAACTAAATAAATTGTTCCAAGTACAGTAGGCTTGAAAGTGATATCCAGGAGCTATTATGAACACTCCATCTAGTAGCACTTATGGAAGCACATTAAGAAACAGTGTAACATTAGTGTTTCATTTAAGTATTCCATACAGTGCTCTCTGGTTATCAGCAATCTGACCATGTGCCGCAAACTGTTTAGGAGACTTCACTAATTTTCTTTATAAAAATCTTTGCTCCAAAAATGGACTTATCAAGAAAACTGGGGAGAAATTTATGACAGACAAAATTATTATAATTAGCTTCAAAGTTTTAAATGTTTGCAAGGGTATGTGTCCAACAAGATTACAGTTTTCAGTCATTTTATCTTTGTAAATTATCAATTTTGAATGTTTTTATAAATCATCTCAGTTGGCCTTAAACTCATGGAGGAAATAATTAGAAAATGCAGTAGTACTAATGTCTGAAGAAAAGAATGCAGGCAACAGCCATATTTGAGCTACAGTTTTTGTAGTCCTATCTCACAATGGTATTTTGGATGGAATGAGTTAAATTCGAAAACATTCAAAAAAGTATCAACTTGGTAATCCTGTGTTAGAGTGTCTATGGAGATTCTCAGTCATCCAGGTCATGGTTGTCCCAAAGATGCTTTTTTCAGGAGGCAACTGGACTTTTTGGTTTTTCTTTGAAGGTATTTTGCTTCTCATCTAAGAAGCTTCTTCAGCTCTGGCTGGATGGTGGGGAATGGAAGGATTTCTACTCCTTGCAGACAGCTGGTCATTTGCATTCTTTTAGAGTTGTTGAGGCCACTTGAAGGTTTATCTGTGTCATCAGGGTCACCTGAGTGGTGCAAATGAGTGTGGAGCCTTCTTGGAACTGTTGAAAGGACTGTGTTGTAGACTGAAGATAGATGATCTATCCCTCCCCCTCTGTTGAGAGAAGGCTGTTCAATTTTGACATAGATGGCCTCTTTGATCCCTCTTTCAAACCAGCGGTCATCTCTGTCCAAAATGTTGACTTTACTGTTTTCAAAAGAGTGGCCTTTGTCTTTGAAATACAGATGTAATATTGTCGATGGCATTGTCCTTTAGTACCGTGTTTCCCCAAAATTACGACATGTCCTCATTTTTCTGGTGGGCAAAAATATAAGCCTCCCACCCCCACCTAAGCATATAAGCCCCCTGGACAACCCCCCACCTCCGGCCAGGCAGAGCGCCGCTCACCAACCTATCCCAAAGGTGCCAAGCTGCGGGAACCTGGGGGGAGGCAAAGGTGATAGCGTTGCTTGGTGCCTTCGGGATACCGCTAGGTTGGTGAGTAGTGCTGTGCCCAGCTGAAGAGGGGAGTTGCCGGGCAGCTGCTCTCTTGCGAGCGGGCTCCCAAAGAGCCGGGCACAGCCTCATGGGCGAATGGCTGTGTTACGCTGTCGCAGCAGCGCAACACAACAGCCATGAAGCGACCACGCTCACGAGCAGCCACCCGGCAAACCTCCTTTGCAGCCGGGCACAGTGCCATTCACTGACCTAGGGGTATCGCCAAGCCGCATGAGCGCCTGTTCGACACCACCCAGCCCCCCCGCGGCTTGGCACCTTCCAAATGCCAGTGAATGGTGCTCTGCACGGCTGGAGAGAGGGGTTCCACGAGCAGTTATTCCGCTCTCACTCACCAACCTCCCAGGCTCACAATGCATGGCCCAGCTCTCATTACAGAGCCAGGACGACGACGCCATCCCAGCCTGGCTTTTTCCGCGGCTTCCAACCCGAGTCTTTTGGCAGTGGCAGCTGCCCACAACCATAGAGCGTGCGCCCAGAGCGGCCACTGCCAAAAGACTCGGGTTGAAAGCAATGTTCCCTCTAATTTTTTTTCAATGTGAGCAGAAAAGTATAGTGTTTGAGCGGCACATTTTCATGCCTGAGCACCTGAATTTTTTTCACAGATGTCACCTAAGACAACAACGAAATCAGTATTATTTGAAACTCAAAGTTATGTTTCTTCAAGGTACCCGCTTAATTCAAAGTGTTATATAATATCAGTATCACTTAACAACGCTCCTGCTTAGCAAACAAAATGTTGGCTCAGAAACTCTCGCATTTGAAGCAATCAAGTCTTAAAGCTGTCAAGTTACAAGACCCTTGCACCCCTAACCCTTTAGGGAAAAAACCCAGGGGTCTTCAAACTTGACAACTTTAAGACTTGTGGACTTCAACTCCCAGAATTCCTCCTCCAGTCATGTTGGCTCAGGAACTCTGGCATTTGAAGCATGGAAGTCTTAAAGCTGTCAAGTTACAAGACCCTTCCACCCCTAACCCTTTAGAAAAAAAGGCAGAGGTCTTCAAACCTGACAGCTTTAAGACTTGTGGACTTCAACTCCCAGAATTCCTCCTCCAGTCATGTTGCAGCGACGTCATCTGCTCCATCTTTAGTTTCTTCATTGTGGGCAGGGCTGCTGCTGAAGATGCCGACGAGCTGCCACCAGAATAACTGCTGCTACCTCCTCCTCCTCCAACAGCACCACCAGATTTGCACCTGAGCTCAGCGCCACGTTAACCCTGTCCCTCCTCCTCCTCCACCGTGCTTTTGAGGAGCCATGAGGCTTTTTTTCCCCTGCTCCCCCCCCCTCCTTCCTACTGGCTACCGCAGCCTCATGGCTCCTCAAAAGCACGGCGGAGGAGGAGTGGGGGCAGGGGTAACACGGCGCTGAGCTCAGGTGCTCCGAGTGGAGGGGAGGCGCCGCTGCCACGCGTGGGGATGCCGGCTGGAGCTTTGGCAGCTTCAATTCAACCGCAGCGCCGGGCAGCAAATCCGGCAGTGCTGTTAGAGGAGGAGGAGGTGGCAGCAGTTATTCCGGTGGTGGCGGGGGCTTTGGGGCTTCACAACTACCCTCAGTCGCCCCGTGCTCCTCAAAGCAAGTCCGGGGAAGTCCTTTGCGGGCGGCCCGTTCTAGCTGCCTGCAAAGGACCTCCCCAGCTTCCGGAGCCTGTGGCAATAGAAATCACTGCGCGGCAGTTGAAAACTGATGCGCTGTGTTTTCTTGCCAGGTGCGCGGCCGCGCAGCCGCGCACCTTAGAGGGAACATTGGTTGAAAGCCACGGAAAAAGCCAGGCTTGGATGGTGGCGGCGGCAGAGGTGCCCTGCCTCCATAATGAGAGCTGGGCCATGCATCGTGAGGCTGGGAGGCAGGTGAGTGAGAGCAGAACAGCCGCTTGTGTAACCCCCCTCTCCAGCCGTGCAGAGCACCATTCACTGGCATTTGGAAGGTGCCAAGCCGTGGGAGTCAGGCGGCGGTGAACAGGCGCTCACGCAGCTTGATGATACCCCTAGGTCAGTGAGTGGCGCTGTGCCCGGCTGGAAAAGAGGTTTGCCAGGTGGCTGCTCATGAGCGTGGTCGCTTCATGGCTGTTGTGTTGCGCTGCTGCAACAGTGCAACACAGCCATTCGCCCATGAGGCTGTGCCTGGCTCTTCGTTCACACTGCTCCTGACGGGTTTTTTAATTTTTGTGACTTTTAGACTTTTATTAGGGGATTTTAAACTATGTTTTAACTGTCTTTTCTTATCTTCATACCTCCTCCATGTACGTGTGTTCGTTTATTCTGTGTGTGTATTGTCCATATTGTTTTTTATGTGTTTTATTGTACGCCGCCCCAAGTCCTTCGGGAGAGGGTGCGGCTAAGAAATAAATTTATTATTATTATTATTAGAGCAGCCGCCCGACAACCCCCAAACAATAAGCCCTCCCCCCCATAATAAAGCCCAAGCCATATTTTGTAGGTAAAAAGAAAATAAGACCCTCTCGTATTTTCAGGGAAACACAGTAGGTGTTGCAAGAAATCGAAGTCCTTTTTCTTGTAACTGCTGGTGGGATCTCTCTTCAGAGTCTCATATATAGCAGTGTCCTGCAGAAGACTGTTCACTTTGACCTTATAGTTATCTGTGTTCAGGATGACTGTGCATCTTCCTTTATCAGCTGGCAGGATGGCGATATTTGGATCTCATCCCAAGGATATCACTGCTCTCCTTCCTTGAATTGTGAGGTTGGAAGGGGGTGTTTTGGCACTGGCAAGGGCTGCAGATACCTTCATTCTTAATTGTTCTGATTCTGCCAGTTTATTGTTCCTGGTGGCTGATTCTGTGGCTGTGAGGAGAACATAGGACAACAAACACATCAGGACAAGATTCAGCAGCCCATCTACATTTGAAAGACAAAGGCCACTCTCTTGAAGATAAACCCGTAGGTGGCCTCAACAACTCCCAAAATAATGCAAATTACCAGCTGTCTGCAAGGAGTATAAATCCTTCCATTCCCTATCATCCAGTCAGAGCTGAAATAGTTTATTGGATGAGAAGCGAAGTGTCTTCAAAGTAAAATAAAGTCCAGTTGCCTTTTGAAAAAAGCACCTTTGGAACCTGTATTTTACAATTTATATAAATACATAATTTGTCCTATTACTGTCCAAAATGCTTCAGTGTAACTGAAGTTGGAGTGCAAAAATAAATGGAGGGCTACAGAGTCCCATCTCTGCTTTGGAAACCTGTTGCCTCCATTGTTGTGGAAGCAAAACTAAAAATCCTGCAGCAATGACACTTGAGAGAGATTTGCCATATCCTGCTGCAATACACATGATTACAAATTATTATATTAATATAAACCTTGTACTTTTTAAAAGACCAGTAAAAATCATACGCTTGATTGGGAGAGACACTGTAGAAGAAATTATCTACCGACGAGCAATATCAAAACTTCAATTAACTAACACTATTATTGAAGGGGGGCAGTTTGCACTTGGAGCACACAAAACTCGGGATATATCAGATGTTCAGGTAAGAGATGCCAAAAAGTACCTTCACAAATTTCAGACAAAATATAGATGGGTAACCCTAGAGATTAAATGGTCTTTCAGTATTTTTTTTCTTTTTGAATTCTATAAAATTTCAAAATTCTGTGCATGAAGTATACCACATTTGGTTATCATTGGTAAACATCACAAACTCTCTTATTTCTAAATTTAATAGTGATTTAAAGTTGCTTAATTTCCTGTAAAGGTTCTTTTCTCTAATTCCTGTGAAAAATGTGCCTATATACAATAATTATTCATCACATTCTGAACTTGATTTTTGGGAAGAATTTGTCTTTGTAACCTTCCATTTCTTAATCTAAAGTTGCCATTCTTGATTGTCATTTCATCTGCATCACAAGCAAATGAATTTTTCATCCTGTCGTTAGAATCCTTACTTAATTTGCTATAGGGACAAGTCATCTTCATCCTGATGTGTCCTTTCTTCCTAAGTGTTTTCTCCAGCATATTTATATTTATATTCCAGTTTGTTGTTAAATAAGCATGATGTCCCACAGTATATTACAGTATAGTAATATAATGAGTAATGCTTTGATTTACTCGATAACAGTGTTTCTTAAACTTTTTTCTCTCAGGACCCCTTTCTACTTTTATGGAATTATAGAGGACTGCAAAATAGCTTTTGTATGGGTTTTATTTATTAGTATTTACCATATTAAAAATTAAAATGGATGTACTGCTGCCACTACCACTTCTCACAATTGTTTGAAAGGGTCTTAATACATTATTTGTCAGCATAAGGTGGCAAATAATCTCATGAACTCCTGAGGAGGTCTTAGGAGATCCTTAGGGGTCCTCAGGCCACACTTTAAGAAACACTGGTATAGATCAACCTTCTAAAAGAAATAGGGAAATAAGAGTAAGATCTTTTAAATGCCACTGTATTCTCTTTTTTTTTAAAGCTAAATGAAATCCTGAAGTTTGGTTTGGACAAACTGTTGTCATCAGAAGGGAGTACTGTCTGTGATATAGACTTGAGAAGTATCCTTGGGGAGACAAAGGAAGGAATATGGTCAATGGATCCAGTGCAATCAATCACAGAAATAAATGAAGAGCATACTTTGGAAAGTAAGTTGATGAATCTAACATAAAATACAATAGAAATCAGGCTCCTCACTTGAAACTCAGATTTTTTTCTGAACATTAACATCACTTATGTATATGCTGCCCATATTTTTTTATTCTCTTTGCCAAAGTTTCTTTTGAACATGCACACTGTGCTAAAAACCATAGTTGGTATTATGTTTTGCTGCATAAACTGTGGTCTGCTTTTCTCATTGTTTATTCATTTATTTGTTTGTTTCTCACCTTTATTATTTTTACAAATAACTCAAGCTGGTGAACATATCCAACACACCTCCCTCCTATTTTCTTCCTAATGACAACCCTGTGAGGTGGGTTGGGTTGACAGAGAATGACTGGCCCAAAGTCACCCTTCCATGGCTTTCATGGCTAAGGTGGAATATACAGTCCCGGTCTCCTTTCTAGCTTGATGCCTTAACTACTCGACCAAGATAGCTACTTGGAGCCTGAGACCTCTGAATTATATATAGCCTCCGAATGCCTTGGGTGAGGCTTTCAAAGCTGCTGCTGACATGGATGCTAAGTATTTTTTTAATGAAATACAAGGAGGATATCATTAAGTACATGCAGAGGAAACATTTGTTTAAATCAATTTAAATCAAACTTAGTAAATATCTTTACAAGGTCTACTTTTCAGTGTATGACACTTCTCAGGCCACTTTAAGACTAAATGCTACTCCTGACTTTAAAACTGTTAATAAGAAATTCTGCTTTGTAATATAGTAGTGGGGTTTGCACATGGCATTAAATATAGCAATTATAGCTTAGCACAGTGGATTCAATCCATGACATTTCTAACATTTGATGTATATAGAAGTGTAGTATAGTGGTTAAAGTGTTGAACTGGGGTAAAAAGACCTGATCTGATCCTTAGCCATGGCTGGTTGATGGATTTGTGCCCAGCCCATCACACTACATGTGATTATACTGAAGAAAAGTGGAAACACTGTGTACACTGCCATTAACTCATACATGAAAGAGGGGATGCTAAAACAATGAATACTTGGAATTGAGGAGCCCTTCAGGAGCCCTACCTAAATACGTTTTTTGCAATTTAATTTTTTTGCTTGTATTTGAAATGAACTGGTGGTTCAAATGTAGTCTTTAAAAAAAAACACCCTATAATACAACAGCTTCTTTCTCTCCTTCCACCCCAGTGTTTCTCAAACTTGGCGACTTTAAGTCCTGTGGACTTCAACTCCCAGAATTCCCCAGCCAGCTATGCTGGCTGGGGAATTCTGGGAGTTGAAGTCCACAGGACTTAAAGTCGCCAAGTTTGAGAAACACTGTTCCACCCTATAAAAAGGGCAGATACAGGAACAAAGAAAATATGTAGGCTGCCCCATCACTCCTACTGTACAACTAGAAGCTAACTGTATTTTTATTGATTTTTTACCATTTATGTATCTACATTCTCTTCTGATTTATGGATTTATTTAAGTAAAGTATATCAAAATTTGATTGGATAGATAAGGATGTTACATTTATCAATAACTGGGGAATTCTTAAATGGCAAAACATTTTAAAATAATAACTTGGCTTGAGCATGAAACAGCAAAGTAATATTGTAGAAAATAGATCCTCCGATCTAATACCATAGAATTTCTCACTCAGGAATTTCTTACATTACATTTCTTTGCCTTAAAAATAAAAAAGCTGATTAGAAAAAAATTAATATAAGACATTGAAGAGTACATTTCTTTCTTACATATGTGTCTCATTAAATTTTTATTATTATAAAAATTATAAGTCCAGCAGTATTTTTTCTCTCCATAGGACGCTAAGATCATGTAGGAATGACTTCTCAAAAGAGGGTTACTATAAGAAGTATTACAATGCTGGAGCTAATCTTAAAGTTAAAATGTATGTCAATTGATGCTTCATTTTGTTTTTAAGGCCATATGTACATATTTGAGGGCAAAGACTATTCCAACGAAACTAGCCAAGGGGACAAGAAGGCATATGATCATTTGCTAGAACATCAGAAAGCTCTCCTTGAAGACCTCAGTCAACAAGGAAGAAGTCTCCGAAATAAAGAAAACGTAAGAATAATGCGACATTTTGATATTTTGATTAGTGTACCAGAAAAAGGTTATTTGAAATTTATATACAAACATAACAGGAAGTAAGTTGGAAAAATAATTTCTACTGTCAACTTCCATAGAATGCCCTTTAGATTAAGTTTTATCCTGTTTGACTGGATTTAATCTCCAGTTTCTATGGGCACTCTATCATCGATTTCTGGTAACTGGAATTTTAAAAGCTCAACAAATCTAGATACTGGGTAGCAAGTTATAAATATTCAGATGAATTCTCAGGCCAAATAATCTGGAAATTCTTATGTCGGTCAATGCAGTGGTGTGTTCGTGTTTTGAAAAAGTCTCTGGGAAATTGACCAGAAGAACCTCTGATGGTATTAGATGAAGAGGAATATAAAAGCAATTTGAGATAAAAAAAAAAGATTATATCCCATAGATTATTTTTCTAGGTTCTTATGATGGCTGATATGGGACCTAGTAAAAAAAGGCCTAAACTGAGCCCAGAAGAGCTGGAAGTTCAGCAGAAAAAATTGCAGGAAGCAGCAGCAAAGAGGGCAAGGCTCAGAGAAGAAAAGAGGCAGAAGGCAGCAGAGATTAAACAGCAGAAAAAGTAAGTTTTTTACATGCTTTACTCCCTCAGCTCTTGAGCCTATTCTGGGCTTCAATGAAAGAGCATTTGAAAATTAGCATGCTGTTACTAGAAGCCATTCATTTCTCTGTACTCTATTGGTCTAGACCAGGGTTGTCCAAACTTGGCAACTTTAAGACTTGTGGACTTCAACTCTCAGAATTCCCCAGCCAGCTCTGCTGGCTGGGGAATTCTGAGAGTTGAAGTCCACAAGTCTTAAAGTTGCCAAGTTTGGACAACCCTGGTCTAGAATCTCTGTAGAATATGGGCTGCTTTCATACTACTGTTTCAGTAATGCTGAAGCAGGATTGAAACTCAGCTGATGTTTAGGTTTATAATAAAATCAACTCTGCATTATTTATACAAAATAAAAAGATTCTTTTTTTTTTTCATTTCATTCAGGAAAGCCTTGTGGGAAGCCAATCACTATCAGTCTTGCTGCCTTGAGTCAGAAGAAAGCAGTGAAGAAGAAGAAGACAAAGAAGATGGGGAAAATCTATTGGATTTAGAATATACAGACCCTGAGCAGACTTTTATAAAGTATATTATGGGTGATGTTACCCATCCCATAGTAGGGGATGAGGATGCCATAATTGTTCACTGTGTAGGTAAGTTAAGTAAACTTTACGTTAAAAGCCTATATTTTTGTGCATTGTGTTAATTAATTCAATTGATTACTTGAATGGTTTTTGCAAGTATAGAGCCACAAATATATATATATATATATATATATATATATATAGATAGATAGATAGATAGATAGATAGATAGATAGATAGATAGATATAGATATAGATATAGATATAGATATAGATATAGATATAGATATAGATATAGATATAGATATATATATATATATATATATATATATAGATATATATATATATATATATATATATATATGTTTTCGTAGATTTTCACGGGTGTAGGTATGCTGGTTTTGTTGTATTTGGGTCTTTTCCCGTGTAAGGTTAAGATTGTCTTAACCTTACACGGGAAAAGACCCGAATACAACAAAACCAGCATATATATATATTTAAGTGAAACTTCTTAACAATTCTTTGTTTCAGATGATTTTGGCCACTGGGGAAAAGGTGGTTTATTCACAGCTCTCAGGAATCGTTCTGACCAACCAAAGAAAATATATGAACTAGCAGGAAAGATGAAAGGTAAGTCACTTTTCCATTATTTTAATGGATGATATCCAGCTTTGCAAATCCAAGATATCCAGAGGCTGAGTTGCCACCACTCATTCAAATATTAATCC
This sequence comes from Natrix helvetica, assembly GCF_964273705.1. NCBI lineage: Eukaryota > Metazoa > Chordata > Lepidosauria > Squamata > Natricidae > Natrix > Natrix helvetica. Next base: position 114,438,566 of record NC_138552.1, on the reverse strand, counting down.
CAGCCAGTCTTTTACACAGGAATGAGTTTAAAAGAAGCACACAATCCCTGCCCATATATAATATTGCAGGGAGCTGTTTTTCTTTGCCTACTTCCTTATCTAAGGAAAGCCATAATAATGCTAAATGGAAAAAAATGTGACAATTTATTTCTCATTAGTGTTATTCAGCTATTCAAAAACTTTTCTCTCAATTTAAATCTAAATAGGACTAAATGTTTCCACCCCTGTTAATTGTTTTGTAGACCTGACATTAGGAGGAACTCTTTTATTCTGCATTGATGATAAAGAATCCAGGAATAAAGGAACGGATTTGGTAATTACATAGCAATGTGTTTTCTTTTAAAAATTCTAAATTGCATTCTACGCAGATAAGAACCCAATAAAATACATAGTTGATATTCTGCATTGATAATAAGAAATCAAGGAGGAAAAGGACAGATTTGGTACCTGCCCAAACATATATTTTTCTTTTAAGTAGTTTTAAATTGCATTCTATGCAGATAGGAACCATATAAAATGCATAGTTGAATAGCAGTAAAAGTTGCAGAAGAAGTGTAAAACAGTTTACATCTTACTAAGCAAAATGCATGGAAACTACTCTGTTTTTGATTTATAGTAATCTTGGCTAGGTTTTCTCTGAATTCCTTCCTTCCCATTTTTACATAATAACACACTAAAGGAAAATAAAAATTAAATTATCGGGATTAGTTCAAAGTTCAGAAGACATAGCATTTGTAAACAGGGGTGAGAATTATTTTTTTTGACAATCCATTCTGTGTACTCGATTTGCTCACTAGTCAAAATGTAATATCTTTCTAGCTGGCTCTTATTGTAGCACAGCACCGGGACCATTCAAACAACTTGTCTGGAATTAAGCTTCCTGCATTAGAAAAAGGATTAAAGAAAATTTATCGAGAAGCCAAGAAAAGAAACGGTAAGCATGGCTGTCTCAGGGCTTTTGGGACAGAAGAAATTTGATTGTTCTCTATACAAAATTTTGAATTTTGACAGGTGATAGATATTGTAAATGAACAAACTGGGTAAGATTGCTTTATAGCACAGAAGCAAAATATGCCTCCACCTAGGATTGGACTAACGGAACCACTACTACCCTAGCGAAAAAAGAATGGCTATCCTATATGCTGCCAAATGGCAGTGACCATCGAGACAAAAAGGGAGTGGAAAAGAAGATAAATGACTGACTGTATCAGCTGATGACAAGCAACTGCAATATGAGTGTGGAAATAGTAAAAATCGATGTCTGGACCCCTAACCTTCTCTTCTACCACCATTGCGACTCTTCTACGCCCGATTCATACTTTATTATTTAGACAGAATTCATTACTGATTTCATGGGAATGAGGTGGCATGTTAACATTTGCATTATTTGGTGAACATAAAAAAACAACTATCAGGAAAAATGAACCCCAAGAGCAAAACTGTTGGCAACATGTTACTTGCAGGTGAAAAAATATCAAGACTGTCCCCACAACTGCTGAAGCAAAACAATCGTTTCATAATCTCCCCCCAGAGGAAAACATGCAAACATTGACTGAAGAGTCCCTTTTAAATGTCCCAGTAGCTTAGTCTTCCCCAGGGCAAAAAAGACTTATGTTGATGATAGGTGACTCATTTCTTAGAGGAACAGAATCAGCATCTATAGACCTGATAATCTGTTGAGGGAGGTAAGTTGTCTCCCTGGAGCTAAGATCAAAGATGTGACAGAGAACTTACCAAAATAATCAAGCCTTCTGGTTATTATCCATTTCTTCTTTTTCATGTTGGGATGAACGATACAACCAGGAAAATAATATCTAGAGACCATAAGCAACTGGGCAGGAAAGCAAAATAATACAGGACATGATAGTCTTCTCTTCCATACTGCCAACTTTCAACACCTAATGCGGCAATGGAGGATTTTAGAAGTAAACTGCTGGTTCAAGGGACGATGCCATTGAGTGAACTTTAGATTTTTTTTAGACCAAGTATTTACAATACTTACAGGAAGTGCTTCTGGCAAGAGACGGGCTGAACCTCACAAGCATTGCAAAAGATATGTGGAAAACAACTGCCACACCTCATCAAAAGGGCTTTAAACTAAAAATGGAAGTGGAGAGTGACCAATCTTTAAGACCAAACCCCAAACATAAACTGCAACACAAAAAATCAGATAACGAGGAAGGCAGTGGTGAGAAGGAAGGAGAACTTGGGTATAAAACAGCATACATTAAAAAATAATGTTAACCATAATGAGCTTAGATGCCTCTAATGCTCAGAGTTTGGGGAACAAGCAGGGAGAACTTGAAATCCTAGTTCATGAAGGCTTGTACAATATTGTTGCCATTACAATTTAGTCTCAGGTAAATGTTGAAAATCATCTCATCCAGCTCCAGTCCACTGTTCATATACCAATCCAGCACATAATGGCTACCTCTCTTCTTCATTGTTGGCTAGGAAGATAAGCCTTGGATCAAGCAGGAGAATTGCCACTCTCCGCAATCTGCGAGGTGTCCTTCCTTTGTCACCCCTTCAAGAGGACTTTAGCCCTTTAAGGCCCCCCCCAACAAAGAGAATTCAGCCTAGGTTCGCAAAGCCCCACTCCCTATGACTGTCCTGCAGCAACGCCAAACCGGAAGTCCCTTTCCTGGCCTCATTTTTTTAATAGCTTCTGATATTTCAAAAAACATTATCGGATCATTCATAAGTTGTCTCTGGGTTTGTAAAATTTAGGTAACTGTTGTTTTGAAAGGTATTCACTTTTTTTAATATGTCAATCTCCTGTACTTTATACTAATTTGAATAAAAATGAAAGGGTTTTTTAAATTAGTTCATTGCCTTAGTACATTATTGCCTTCACATTTTTTCCAATTATTGTCTTTTTCTTTTCTTAATTTATATACTAACCATCTGCTTGGTTTGTTAGCAAATTCAACATGTCTTTGTTTCGCATAGTTCAATTTTGTTTCTATTTCCTATACAGTTAACATAGATAATTGTTGCCATAATAGTTTAATATGGTGTAAAATTTTAGTATCTGTAGGTGTCTTTTGCCTAATTTCATCCATTATCCTTTGCATCTTTTCCTGGAATTTTTTCTTCTCTAGGCGATTGTACTGTACGAAATAGCCCCTCATGACTGCTTTATTAGTATCCCATACTGTCATTAAGCTTGTCTCTTTTCCCAAATTTTTCTCAACGTATTCCTGCAATTTCTTTTTAGTCTTTTACAATCCTTTCCTTTTGCAAAATAGCTTCATTTAGTTTTCATCTGAAACTCGAGCTCTTTCCTCTTAAAACCAAAAGCACTGAGTTATGGTCTGAGAAAGATTTAGGCACAGTGTCCACTTTCAGAATTTTATTTAGTATAGCCTTTATTGTCATTGTACAAAATGAATACAATGAAATTGGTTATTTGCAAGATTTTTAGATATCCATATCATATCAATCCTTGAAAAAGATGTATGTCTTTCAGAGAAGAAGGTATATTCTCTGGCATCTCCATTTTTATATCTCCATGAATCAACTAATGCTAAATTATTAGGGTGACTTGATAGTTTTCCAGTACTTGAGGGGCAGTCACAGAGAAGAGGAGGTTGATTTAGTCTCCAAAGCTTCTAAGGGCAGAAGCAAAAGGTGGAAGCTGGTTAAAGAGAGAGCCTACCTGGAACTAAAGAGAAATGTCCTGATAGTGAGAGCAGTTAATAGTTTACATTGCAACAAAATGAGTTTCCAAATGTTGTCTTTATATGAAAATAATGTAAGATATAATTTTGTTTATAACTTGATAGTTCCTTCTACACCAATACATTATTATTATTGGTGCTGCATATTAAATATTTTCTCTCTTTATTCTTTTCCTCAGCAAGCATTCATCTTCCTCGCATTGGATATTCAACCAAAGGCTTTAATTGGTATGGAACAGAACGCCTCATTCGCAAATATTTGGGATCCAGAGGAATTCCCACATTTGTGTATCCTTACATATCTTATAGTGCTCAAAATAACTATTATCTTTATTTCACAGTGAATTAAGACTTTCCAAGAATCACAATACAATGAATTGCTTTTACTTATTCAACAAGCTAAGGAAACCAGACAAAGATGTTTATTGAAAAAATATAACTGATGAGTTCTGATGAGATACTTGTTGAGACATGAATAACTTGGTATTTTGATGATATAGACCAGCTGTCGGTAACCTGTGGTTCCAGAACTGCATGTGGTTGTTTGACCTGTCTCCTGCGGCTCCTTGCTGACACGGTCGCATGACCTGCTCTCTGCCCTGAGACACCGGCCCAATCTTGCCATGGCCAACATCAGCCTCGCTAACATGAGGGCTGGCGGGATGGGAAGGGATCTGGGAGGAGGGTACTACGGAAAGGGGGATAGCCTGCAACTGAGGAGCAAGCATAAGCCACCAGGGTGGCTTCCCCAAAGACCACCCTCCTCCTCACGTGACCCCCTGGCCAGCTGTTGTGGGGCTGGGAGGGTGCACACGAGCGGGGATACCCTCAAGCGAGCAGCCGGGCTCAACCAAAGCACAGCAAAGGTGTGCAGAGTGGCTGGGTTGACTTTTTTTTAGCAAGGACGCTCCAGCTTTCTCCAAGCCTGTGCTGCGGTATGGGCATGGGCCAGACCCCTTTGCCCACGGCCTGAGCTTTACTCCTCCAGCTGAGCAGGGCTGCCGACAGCGTTCCTTGAAAAGCATTCTCCAGGCAAAGAAAGAAGAGAGAAAAATGAGAGAGAGAGAGAAATGAAAAAGTGATGGAGGGAGAGAATGAGAGAGGAAAAAGAGAAACAAAGAGAGAGAGAGAGAGAGAGAGAGAGAAGGGGAGAGAAAAAAAAGGGAGGAAAAAACATGAGAGGGAGAGAAAAGGAGAAAGAAAGAGAGAATGAGAGGGAAAAAGAAAGAGAAGAGGGAGAGGAAAAGAAAAATATGAGAGAAAAGGTGAGAAAAAGCACAGAATGAGAGGAAAAAGAAATGAGAGAGAAAAGGAGAAAAATGAGAAAATGATGGAGTGAGAAAAAAGAGAGAAACAAATGAGAGAGAGAAGGAGAGGGAGAGAAATGAGAGAACTGGAGGTAGAGAATGAAAGAGAGAGGGCGAGAATAAAGAAAAAGAAATGAGAGAGAGGGGGGAGAGAGACCCGTTTCCCACAGAAAAGAAAACACCGGGAGCCACAAAACCTCGGTAGGCGTGGCTGGGAGAAGGGTCATGTGACTGGGTGTGAGTGACATTGAGTTGGCCACGCCCACCCAGGTTTTGTGGCTTCTGGTGTTTTCTATGGGAAACAGGTCCAAATGGCTCTTTGAGGGTTTAAGGTTGCAGACCCCTGATATAGGCAATCACTCCCCTTTTAGGTTAGACATTTTTTCATGCAATAATGTGTTGTGTTTCAGCTTGCAGTTCTAGAAGAACAGTGTGTTCAGATTCTTTTAATTAGTATGAAAGAAAGGCTTTTTAAGTTATCCTATAAATGTTAATTACAAATGAGCAAATGTATTCACAGAAGGCTTGTCTGGTTTGATTTTTTTCTCCTGTTTTCTTGGTGAGAGCAAACATTGAGGCAAAATAATGGAGCTTATAACAAAAAATGTACTTTAAAAACTCAAACTGCTGGATGGTTACCGTACACATTGAACATGGAAGTATTCATTAGTCTGGGAACAGCTACCTTATGTGATATTACATAGTTGAGGCATTCGCAAAGAAAGATATTTCTTTTTTTGGATGCAAAAAGATGACATATAAGTTCTGCCTCCCAAAATCACTTGATTCTTTTTTCTTTTTTTTTACTTTAACATGGGAATTATCAAAGGCCTTTCCACAACCTTTGCTAAGAACAAACTCTAGTGAAGATTTGGGGATCTTTTAATATCTGTTCTAATATTTGCAACAGTAACAAAAAATGTCAACATTAAGTGAAGCTTATTTTCAAATTAACTCTATGAGTCCCTTCTTGGAGAGGGGGCGGTCTAGAAGCACCAAATACAAATAAATAAATAAATAAGATAGCCATAGGACATAAGAGAGCAATTTACTGATTGAGTTAAGCTGATAATAAATGTGGCAATTCCTTAACTATGTTCTTCAGATACTACTTTCCAAGAATTAAAGCATCGTCTTCAAAATAATCCACAATAGCAATATTACAATCTTAAAGTTTTTCAGCTATTAAGCGGAAATTGGCATTTTCGGTGGATAAACTGAATTAAATATTCACTTTTATTTAGTTTTTGTTTTTTGCTTTAATTAGAATTGTATTTTACAGTTCTGGGTACTGTATATATTAATGGGGAAATTATGCTGTAGAAAAAATATCCAAAACTTCAGAGATCGGAAAAAATGAAGTGTTAAGTGAAATTTGATAAAGTGAGTGATTGCACAATAAAAGAATTATCTGAAACCAATGTAGAATTTAGATGATTTACTGGAGTTTTAAGTTTTACTATTCAAGTGTGGGATTTTTAAAACTCTAGCTCATTTGAAATGGAGAGTATATAATTAAAATACTTTAAAATACTTTAAATAAATAATATACATACTCATAGATTACAAGTGTATTAGGAAGAACAGTGTTGTAGTTTACAACCATTATTCTTCCGGAAGGCTAATTAAAATCTTGTGGACTCACAGTTATTTCAATATTTGTAAGCACCTACCAGTTAAATGGTGCCAGTTGTGTGGACTTTTTGACCCAACAGCAAAAGAACAATAAATGATGCATCAAATTTGTTTGCATCCAAAATTACCAGGCAGTAGCTATAGTGCCGTATGGCAGTAGCTATAACATCTATTCACTGAAGAAAGCACTGATAGGGAAGATTTAATTATTCCACATGAATCCAGATATCTATTTAGAAAGTATGAGTTTATTTTTTTTATTTTACCTTGGAAAATACATCTTTTAAAAAAAAAAATATCCTTTTTTCTTTAACACCCATAGGTGCTTGGTGAAGAGTGTATTGCCCCGGTCAATTTACTTTGTACATAATAATAATACTAGTGATACTGCGGGATATCTGCAGGATCGCATCCTACCCCACACATCCCTGCGACCAATCCGCTCTCACAGGGAGGGACTCCTCCGGGTGCCGTCCACTAGGCAATGCCAGCGGGCGACGCCCAGGAGTAGGGCCTTCTCTGTGATGGGCCCGACCCTCTGGAATGACCTCCCCCCTGACATCAGAACAACCACTGATCTCCGCTCCTTCCGCAAGAAACTTAAGACCCACCTGTTCCACTTAGCTGGCCTGGCCTAATAATAATGATGATGATGATAATAATAATCTTTCAACTTCTAATATTTCCATATACATAGTAATAATAATGTTTTTTTATTAAGTAGGAGTGTAAAGGTAAAGGTTCCCTTCGCACATGCGTGCTAGTCATTCCCGACTCTAGGGGCCAGTACTCTGTTTTAAAGCCGAAGAGTCAGCCGTCTCCGCGGTCATGTGGCTGGCATGACTAAACGCCAAAGGTGCACAGAACACTTACCTTTCCAACAAAGATGGTTCCTATTTTTCTACTTGCATGTTTACATGCTTTTGAACTGCTAGGTTGGCAGAAGCTGGGACAAGTAACAGGAGCTCACTCCGTTAAGTGGCGCTAGGGATTCAAACTGCCGACCTTTCTGATGGACAAGCTCAGCGTCTTAGCCACTGAGCCACCTATGTAATAATAATAATAATAATAATAATAATAATAATAATAATAATAATAATAATAATAATAATAAAAAAAAACTTTTATTTCTAGACCGCACCCTTTCCTAGGCAGGACTCGGGGCGGTGTACAGTCATGTTAAAACCATATACAAATACATAGACATGAACGTAGACGTAGACATAGACGTAGACGGAGGAGGTAAAAAATATACTGTACAATTCTTAGTTAAAATACAAATACAATTAAAATTCCCTTAAAAAATTCCCCAATAAAATGTTTGCCAGGAGGTGGAAGATGGAACTATCAATCGGCTAAGCCAGCTAGTCGGAACAGGTGAGTCTTGAGCTTCTGTCGGAAGGAGCGGAGGTCATTAGTAGTTCTAATATCGGTAGGGAGGTCATTCCAGAGAGTTGGGCCCATCACAGAGAAGGCTCTACTCCTAGGCGTCACCCGCTGGCACTGCTTGGCGGATGGCACCTGGAGGAGTCCCTCTCTGTGAGATAGGTCTCTGATAGGTTGTAGAGATGTATGAGGTGAGATGCGATCCCGCAGGTAACTAGGTCCCATGTAGCAGTATACATAGTAGTAGTTTCCCAATTTCTAATTTCTACTTCTATTTTCTAACTATTAATAAAACAAATCCCATATTAAGAAGTATTCTGTTATCTATCCATCATTTCTTGCCCTTTTTAGTATTTTGACTTTTTAATTAACCTTACATGTTCCCTCCCTGGGACCTTATGTCTCCTTACATCACTCATATTTAATCTAAGTACCGTATTTTTCGAAGTATAAGACACACTAAGGTTTTGAAAAAGCAATTTTTTTAAAAAAAGTAGGTAGGTAGGTAGAGGGATAAAGAGAGAGAGGTAAATACTGTAGGTAGGTAGGGAGAGTAAGTAGTTAGGTAAATAAAAGGAGAGAGAGAGAAATACAGTAGGTAGGTATAGAGAGAGAGCGGGTAGGTAGGGAGAGTGATAGAGAGAAATACAGAAGATACGGAGAGTGAGTAGGTAGGTACATAAGTAGATAGAGGGAAAGAGAGCAATACAGTAGGTAAGTAGACAGACTTATAAAGTGCTGCTGGGGGCTGGGGGGGCAAAAATGGGTTGTTTTTTGCTCATTTCTGCCCTCCCCAGCCCCCAGAAGCTCTCTAAAAGCCTCCATTTTGTGAAAGGGCGGGGCTTCAGGAGGCAAAAAATGCTGTATTCAGTGTATATGACGCACCCAGATTTTCAGCCTCTTTTCTTTACTCCGAAAAATATGGTATTTCATTGCCTCCACGTCTACCTCTCGCTTTACTGTCTCAAGGGCACCCACCAATAAGTCTTTCATCTCTTCTGGCAGATCTTCCTCTTTGTCCTTATCTATGTTTTGACATTTTAAAAATTAAACTGCCCTTTACTTTTCAAGAGTTATTCCTTTCTTTTCCAAATCTTTATCCACTTGTATCAATTGTTGATTTATCTCCTCTATTCTTTCCTCCACTCCTTTTAATTCCTTCTCTATTTTCTGGATTTTTTGTTCATTTTTTGTTGTCATTTGCTGAGGGTTTCCTAATCTCACATCTATGCCATGCATCTGTTTCTTCATCTCTCTATGATTCTTTATCATAGCTTCCTGGATATATTGATACATCAATTGTATTTCTTTTTAAAATATATTTGTTTTTCCCTGTTGTGACATCTTAATTTGATTTAATGAGCTGGAAATTGCTCAATAATTCACCAAAACCCCAATGTCCCAGTTGTCCAAAACACCAAAGAGACAATAAGAAAAGAATTTTCCCAATCCTGGAACCGTTCCTCAAAATCAACTAGATTTATAGTCCTCAGAATTTACCAATTTACTTCCTCAAAATTGTTCAAGTTTGTAATTCTTGTTTAACTTTTCTTCTATCGCGTCGTAAAATATTCTATCAAATAATATTTATAGTCCAGGATGGTCCATCAAGTTCCCTCATATCTTGTTAATCAACCAGCGTCAGTCGTTCAGTCTCAAGGACAATTCAAGGCAGTTCCAAAAAGGACCGTATTGTTTACAATCCACACTACTTTGAAACTCTTCAAAAGGCTCACCGTTTACTTCCAAACAGTCAGGAAGCAAATCTTATGGCTGCCTTTTTTTTTCTTGTCTGCCAATAGATGTCATCCCTATTCTTTCTCTTTCCGCTTGTATAGAATTCTATTTAAAATAGTCCATTGGCCCAGATGTTGTTTGCTTTTCTTCACTTTTTTCTACTTCCTGATGAGGTAGAAGATGCTGCCACCGTGGTGTCAAGTGATAACACTTTCCCTTCATCTTCAAGTTGGGTTTGGTGGCCATCATCACCAGACATTCTGGCCAGGGTCTCCCAGGGATTCAGGGATGCCTCCATCATGGAAGGCATGGCTTGCTTTATGAGAAAGTCGGCAGAGATGGACTCGTCCCCTTCTTCCTCATCATCTTTGCTTCCAATTCTTCCTGCCATCCAAATCAGTGACTCCCTTGGATGAGGGCAGCTCCTCTGGTCCTCCCCTCCCAGTCGTCCTTCTTTCCTATGCCGATGGACCACCTGGGTTTCAATGAGTCTTCCAGGTTCACATCTATCCATCCAGTGGGATCTGCTCCCAGGTGAGCTTTGACAGAGGCTTCACCCCAGCACTCAGCTTCCTCTTGGACGCTGCCTTATTGTTTCTTATAGATATGAACTTTGTAGGCAAATTCCAGAAGTTTAGCAATATTGTAATTGATATTGTAATTGTAAAATATTTGGGAATGATTAATTAAGTGATCATTCATTATGTTGCCATTGTGAGTTTTTATGGCATGTAGAAATTGTGTGACAGTGGTGTGGGGATTGGCCTTAATTCCTACTTCTCCAAATAGCCCCATTAAAAAGCGAAGTAGGTATACACCGTTTGATCTTTTTTTCCTAGATACGATAATTGAGCAGTTGAGACATTTGAGCCTCATCATCTTAAAGTAAATAAAATGAAGATTATTTTACCCATGTTTATTTACACTGTGTATATTTGACACTTTCATTTGCCAGGCAATTGTTTTTGGCACACTAGTCATAAAAAGCCTTATATATAATTGTTCATAATTTATTTTAGCAGGCTTCATTTTTTAAGAAAATTCAGTCTGTACTACAAATGCTATCATTCTATGTTTCAGTCCTTGACCAGGGGCCAACTGAATAATAGGGGCAGTGATTGGAACGGATTGACATCTGTGGAGAGTGGATGGTGGCCAAAGGATTTTATATTGCCCAGAATGGTCATGTGATTGAATTATCAATCATTAGAAAACAAAAGATCCATCTTCACATATGCATCTGAGAATAATCAGCCTTATTTTTTCTATAAAAAACAAAGTTGACACTAAGAATTTGCATTTTGAGAAAAATAATATGGTTGCAGTATTTTGTATTTGTGACATACAACAGTTTGCATAAATAAATAAATAGAAGCGTAAATTGTAGGAAGGATAGAATGGGGAACACTTTTATTGTTAATATTTTGTCAGACTTGTACTGACTTAGCATTTAGGAAAGAAAGATCCTTGACTCCATTTTGGAAATGAAAAGTTCACTTTTATGAAAGTCAAGCAATTACAGCATAAGCAAAGCTGGATCTGAATATTTCTGTGCAAAGCCTACAGTTTTCCCTCTTCTTCGCCATGCCATATAAGCTAACACAATGCTTTCCATTTCTTCTTCGACACACACTATTGTTGTTATAGAACTTCGGGCAGTACTTACTTTTTGGCTGATGTTGCAGTGAGAATAAGGAAGACTCTTAAAGAAAGTAAAGTGACTTTTGGAAAGTTGCCTGGACTATCTATGGAATGGATTAATAACCCTGAGATATAAAGATTTATTATTGAATATTCTGAGGAGCAACATCAGTCTTGATTTTCTGACTGTAGATAAGAGTGGGACTTATTAAAACAAGACAAGAGGCTTTACCAAGGAAAGATGAGTGGGACCCCAGGAGAAATGGCTTTGATGTTTCAAGACATTAGGGATCCTATGACAAAGAATTACAGAGAAACACAAAAGGCATGAATGGGAAAATGGAAAATAGCTTACAATTGATAATGAATGAAGATCAAAGAGTCCAGGAAAGAAGGAAACAACAGAAAAACAGGGAAAATCAGAACAGACAAATCAGCAAATAAAACAAGAAGATGAAAAGGAGAAGATGACAAAAATAATAATGACTAATAATAATAATAAAGTACTTTAAGAGTTTTAAAAATGGAATCCGATAAGCTGCAAGATACTTTTGAAAGGGAGATCGGGGCATGGGTGGATATTTTGGAGACCTGGCAGATTAAGAGGATAGAGATGGGAGAAATACCCAGATTGAATGGTGAAGACATAGGTGTTTATAGAGATAAAGATCCAAGAGAGGAATATGGGAGGCAACTTAAAAAACAAATAAGAATTGAAATGGGAAAGAGATGATGGATAGAAAGGAAATATTTTATTTTTCTTCTTCTTTTCTAATATAATGATGGCCTGATGAAAAACTAGGATAGAGACAGAAATAAGAATACACATTTTTACATAAAGTAATAGGTAGATGAAAATATTGGAGGTTGAAAGATAGTATTGTGTATGTTCAAATAATATGATGATTGGCATCAGAATGGCGTATTGAAATATTGAACAACCAATAATGAAGGACTATGTCTTTATATAAACATGTGTATTAATACTAGGATAGGTAATGATGACCTGACTAGAATTTGGAATGGAGGCAGAAGTAAGAAATAGAGGGAATATTAACATATATACTTTTTATATGATAGAATATGAGTAATAATCAGATGGAAAGATTAGCAGTTAAAGGATGGTATTACTATGTATGCTTAAATAATACTATTGGCATTAAAGTGGAACATTGAAATATTGATTATTGTAAAGCAAATATGTATATTAATTATGGGATTATACAAATTCAATTAATATAACAAATTATTAATTGTGTTATTGTTATTTGTAACAAGATGAATTATACCGAGGTCACACTTTTCCCTATATTAATATTGATGCAGATTTAAAAATTAAAATTCTATAAAACTGGTGGGGGGAGAACTTGGGGCAGTACTTACCTGGAAGTTTCCACTTACACAGATGTACTTCTGTGCATGCAGCCACTGCATGTTCTTGAAATTACTATCATATATAATAGCCTCCTCAGTTTTGATAATGTTATATGTCGTTTTCATATGATACTGCAATATTCCCTTTCTTTTATGGAGTGTTTGTGTCTGTCTATTCTGTAAAATTATTACAAATACTGTAGAAACTTGTGGATAAACCAACATTCAACTTTCTACCCAAATTCCATGAAAAATGTGCCATCTGCTGATAACCCAATTATGAAAATTTTGAGGATCAGCATATCCATGGATGGGTTTATCCTTAAGTATATATGGATACTTCAAAAACATATTACTGAATATGCTCACATATAAACTGATTGAAGGCGTTCTGACCCAGCCTTAGCAGAAGCAAGAAACAGACTCCTCGTCACAAAACCCCTCTCTTTACTTACTTCTTGTGAAATAATTGCATTCACCCACCAAAAAGTCCAGGCAATAGTCCTTCAAGGAGTTAACTGCAGTAACAGACCTTATCAGTTACTGGTGATAATTGCAAAGCTGTGAGCTCCCAGCCGAAAGGATGCAAATTATGTTCTGGCAAGCAGTCTTGTGGCACGAAACACCATGAGTAAAATGTTCAGAAATATGAACTGTTGTCTCCTACAACAACCACTCCCCTTTCCTTCTATTTATTCCCCAGCCAGGGAGGGGCCAATCAGCGTCCATGTGTGCTTTGCTTCCTGAGTCAACTCCTTGTCCTCCGTTGTTCACCTCTCCTAACTCCTCAGCACATACATGCATCTGGAACAGGCCAGTGCTCTTCAACATCTTCATAAGTAATTTAGATGAGGGGATAGAAGGGGAACTCATCAAACTTGCAGATGAAACCAAGCTGGGAGGAATTGCTAACTCTTTGGAAGATAGACTTAAGATCCAAAAGTATATCGACAGACCAGCATTGGATCCTATCCAATAAGATGGAATTCAGTGGTGAGAAAAGCAGACAGGAAACATCAAATGCACAGGTATAGAAAATATGAAGTATGTCACTCATCTCAAGTGACTTTTGGTTGATGAAGCAGGTACACATCTAAGAATTATGCATATGCAGCTAACACACACGTTTCATTGTTTCATTATTTGAGTTATTTTAACATAATAGGCCAATACAGTGTGAAATACATTCAAATGGGAAATAATGTTACATATAAGAAGAAAAAACTTCTGGATACTGCTAGGAAGTAGCCATGAAGATACTCAAAGCTATTTTGGCCTGAAATGCTGTCATGATGTCCTGACTGCAATGTTTTCATGGTCAATATCGTACAATTACTCTGAGAGGTAGCCGGGTAGAATTTTACTTCACAAGAAACATACCTCTTCTTAAGGCTGTTACAAAAGTTTGATACAGCAATATACTTGGCTGTAGGAAAATGTGGTTCAGATATTAAACATTACATTATACCATGATATAAATGGGTTAAATGACTGAAAAGTGATTATGATAATTTAGGGACTTTGGAGGTCTTTTAGTCCAGCCCTCATGCTTAAACAGAAATCCCTATACTATTTCAGATAAATGGCTGTCCAATCTCTTTTTAAAAGCCTCCAGTGATAGATGCAAATTCTAGAGGCAAGATATTTCACTGATTAATTGTTCTCACTGTCAGGAAATTTCTCCTTAGGTTGAATATCTCCTTGGTAAATTTCCATCTGTTGCTTCTTGTCCTGCCCTCAGGTGCTTTGGAGAATAGGTTAATCCCTTTTTCTCTGTTTAAAGATTGGAAGGCTGCTATCATGTTCTTCCCTAGTCCTTTTCTTTGTTTGACTAGACATACACAGTTCCAAAATGTTCTGAACCCCAAGTTTTCCTCACTATTTAATAGCCACATGAGAATACTGGAATACTGAAACTTGTATCACCATCAAGATATCATTCAGTTATAACCTTTTTATTGGATGTAAATTAATCTGCTGCACGCTTCAATTCCAATATATTATTGATGGCAATTTGATTTAAAAAAAACACAGTATGAGATTCATTTGGTTTTGAATAGGGATCTGTTCTTCAAATGAAGAAATTTTCAGCTAAGGAAGTATATGATCCAAGGCTGCATCATAGAACATAAAATAGAGCTAGAAGGGGCCTTGGAGGTCTTTTAATCTAAACTCTTTTAGTCCTGCTCAAGATACTTCACCTTATACCAGGGGTCTGCAACCTTAAACACTCAAGGAGCCATTTGGACCCGTTTCCCACAGAAAACACTGGGAGCCAGGGAACGAACTTCCAGTTGGCCTGTTGGGTCTGTTTTTTGGCCACCCCAGGCTCTGGAGGCTTTCCTGAAGTCTGGGGAGGACAAAAACGGCCTCCCCCAGCCCTCCGGAGGCCCTCCGGAAGGCAGAAATGGATCGTTTCTGAATTTCCACTTGGCCCATTGGGCCCATTTTTTGCCCTCCCGAGGCTGCGGAGGCTTTCCTGAAGCCTGGGAAGGACAAAAAACAGACCCAACGGGCCAACCAGAAGTAAGTAAATGATCCATTTCCGCCTTCTGGAGGGCCTCCAGGGGAGCCGTTTTTGCTCTTCCCAGGCTTCGGGAAAGCCTCTGGAGCCTGGGGAGGGCAAAAATCCCCACCCCTGTGCGGGGGCATGTATACATGCGCAGGTGGGTGGGGGCACATTCTATTGTGGGTTTGGGCACACGTTCCTTTACAAAAAGGTTAGCCATCACTGGGCTAGACATACATAGCTCCCTCAACCATTCATCATACAATTTAGCCTCTAGATTCCTTTTCATGTTTGTTGTTCTTCTCTGCACACTGACAAGGCTTTTTTTTTAAATATTGTTGTGACCAGAATTGGATGGAATATTCCAAGTGTGACCACACAAGTGCAGTATAAAATGGTATTGTTACTTCTTGTGATATTGATTCTATCTCTCTGTGGATGCAGCCTAGAACTGCATTTGGTTTTTTGGCAGCTGCAGTATACTGCTGGCTCATCATTAAGTGGTAGTCCATTAGGATACCTACTTCCCTCTCACAATATATTGTTGAGTCAGGTACTGCCTATTCTAACCATATCTAAGAAAAATGAGAGCAAGAATTAGCCAGAGTAAGGAGAACTGCAAACATCATAGTTCAATGGGGAAATTCTTTTTTTTCCATTTTTGAATAGACACAAACCAACAAGACACAACAAACACCATAAAAACATATTCCATTACAAATTATAAAAAGTGTGTTAATTGGTTACAAAGAACTTTTGTGCATCCCTTCCACAGTCATCACCTATAATCCATATCAAATTATATATTTTACATCAAATATATTTATATATATTACTATCATCATACCTCATCCTTCATATGACTATAGTTGTTTTAAAATCCCTTTATAACAAATATTCCAAAATTCAAAGCAAAACCACATAATGGCATTCCATTGTCTATTTTCAATATCATCCAACAACATTCTATCTTTGTGAAACGTTCTAAATAAAAATTAATTATGTTTGATAACAAAGTTTCTAAACCTCCTTTCTTAATCACTGTTTACAATTTATATCCATATTATAGGCTTTCATACATAACTAAGTTTCAAAACTTCCTTTCACGGTCACCATTTAAAATTTATACCAAATTTCCTCTTATTGAACCAATATATATGTATACATTATATCATTATCAATTATTTATCTAACTATATCCATGATCAATCCAATTTCAATATTATAGGCTTTCATACATAACAAAATTTCTAAACTTCCTTTCATGGTCACCATTTAAAAATGTTATACCAAATTTTCTCTTGTCAAACCAATACATATGTATACATTATATCATGATCAATTATCTATCTAGCTATATCCATTATCACTTCACTTTAACATAATGCTCTAATTTTAACTATTTAGCTAGTATTTTGTTAATAGTTTTCATATCTCAACCCGTGTCTTTCCAGTAGTAGTACAATCTTATTTCTTTTGCCTTATGTGGGATTAATCTTCTGGTTATTTCCTTAATCAACTTTGTGTGGACTTCTCTTCTTGTTGCTTGTTGCATGTCTTATAAATTCTCGAAACCCTCCAGCAGCTTCTTTAATCAGCTTATCTTTGGTTATCAGTAGTGCTTTTGTTGAAGTTCCTCTCTTTAAATCCATCAATTCTTCTCTTTTTTCTCCTTCTATACCTTGAAATCTGGGGTAGAGCTCCTTCCCATCTCTCTTCCCTTTCCATGTTCCATTCTTTCCATTTCCAACCACGCTCAGATCACTGTCAATATCCACAGTTATCTTGCCTCTTTGTTCATTTTTCCCTTGGGTTTTTGAGACTCTAACCTCCACTTTTTCCATTAGCTGGCTATCTTCAATTTCATCAAATTTTGCTATATTACCATCTATATTTTCTTCTCAATTTCTTCTCAATTCTCTCTGATGTTTCTAATAATTTTTGAATTTCAAACATAATCTGTTGTAATGTTATGGTTTCTTCTTGGTATTGTGTCATTGTCCAATTTATAAACACTGCCACTCTAGTTGGAAAACAAAGCTTTGTTTTTCACTTCTCTCTCGCTGCCAAAGAGATATCCAAAGGGCACCTGCATAAACAATCCATCTTATCTCTTTGCAAGCTAAAACCTTTGAAGTGCAAGGTCAAAATGATCAAAGAAAAGAGAGAGAGAAATATTTCCAGAACTCAGCCTCCAACCTCTAAGTGGCAGTGTAACTTCTTTTCCTTCTGATGTTACTGTTCTCTTTATATTCCTTTTATATCCTCTTTATATTCCAAGCTTAAAAGAAACAAGGCTCTTAAATGGAACAAAAGAAAAAGAAAAAAAAACCCATCCAAGCCAGTATTGTGAAAATAAAAAAAAGATTTAATCCATAGGTTAAAAAAAAGTAGTAGAAGAAAAGCCAATACTTTCACTTTAAAAAGTAGGAAGTGTTTGCCAAACCTCTATCCATAGAAGACGATTTAATAAAAGGATAACACACTGTCCAAAATAACTTAAATTTGCCGCTTCTTTTCTTTTCTTTTCTTTACAAGTTTAATTTGGTTTTAATCTTTTTTGGGCAGTCTCTTTTGTAAAAATAAAATTTCCTCACCAGATGGACACACTTTCCCTTTCCGCTTTCCTCTGGTTGCGGAGCTGTCCCGACTTCAGCAGCTTGGGGCTGCGCCAGCTAGAAGAAATTCTCTTGGATCAATCAGGGACTTTGTGATGTCCCTAAGCTCAGCAAGATGTACTCTTCCCTGTCACTGTCTCTTCGGGACAGTTTAGGTCCAGATGGACCACCCAGAGGTAAAAGTATCGGCTGCGATCTCGGAGCTCCAAGATCGCACATCCATATCATCGTGAAGTCAGCGCCTTCTCTTCAGTTCAACGGGAAAATTCTTGATTACAACTACTTCCTTTGTCATAAAGCATCAAAACATATTTTTCTTCTTTTAGATCTTCATTGCAAGATTTTTGACTACCATATATCTATATATGAAAATGAGATTCATAGTTCTTATAGCAGCATTATTTTAAGAAAAAAATACCTGTGGGAGAATGATGAAATAGCACAAAGACATATGGTTTGCTTAACCTTGCATAAGCCACAATTAACTGGACTCAGATGTTCCCTAATCCATAAAATTGCAATCATTTTATGGCTCAGCACAGTGTGTAACTCTCAACAGAAATGTATCTGTGTCCAAGTAAATGACAAGAGATGATAATCTGAACAATGCACAGTGCCTCACAAACCAAAATCCAATACAATGGCATTAAATGCAGTACTTGCTTATTGTTAATGTTTGGGGATCAAAATTACTTGACATTTGCCAGGGACAATAGGACTGTGTTAAATGGATGGAGCTGAGAGCAAAGAATAGCACTACTCTTCTATCCTCATTGCCCAGGTGCTTTTGATATCACTTGTAGAAGAACCAAACAAAAGTAGGATCCTGGTGGAACTTACAATACAATACAATACAATACAATAGTAGAGTTGGAAGGGACCTTGGAGGCCTTCTAGTCCAACCCCCTGCCTAGGCAGGAAACCCTATACCGTTTCAGGCAAATGGCTATCCAACATCTTCTTAAAGACTTCCAGTGTTGGGGCATTCACAGGCAATATCAAACCAATTTAAGCCAGGGAACAAGACAAACAGGCATTACTTCTTCTTCTGAACAGTCAGAACTTCTACCCTTTTGAAGACTTGTGGGCACAATGTCCAATATTTGCTAAACAGCAGGGTTCTTGATTAATGACTGCTGGTAAAAGAAAGCACTGAACTGAATCTCATTCATGGTATGAAAAAAGGCTGAGACTTAGAAAAGCCATGAACTGCCTCAGGTGCTGACTCAGTGCAATTAACAGTTTCAGGGTAATGTTCCAAGAATAATACTAATGCAAATAGTCCTCACTTAATTACCACTTAGCAATCATTCAAAGTTATAACAGACGTCCACAGAGCTACTTATAACCCATTTGGAAAGTTATGACCTGCGGTACCTACTGCAGTTGTTAAAAGAACGCTGCAGTTATTAAGCAAATCTGGCAGTTGTTAAGCAAACCTGTTTTCACCAATGGGCAATTTTGCTGGAAACTGTAAGTAAATACCAGAAACCAGCAAAATCTGCCAAAAATTGCAGTTATGCTGTTGAAAGAAATGTCCTTCTGGGTTCGGCTCCAAGTGGGGAAAAAGACACTGGAGACATGGAGGCTGCTTGGAAAGATGGTTTAATGGTGGACAGGACCACATGGCTTGAGTCCTGAACAGAAAAGGTGATCACATGCTTCAATGTTGGGGAGAAGGAGAGGACGGGTGTACTGAGATGCTCAGTCCCTGGTTTTATGCCCTCTCTGGCCTTTGATCTTGATCTTGTATTCTGATTGGTTGTCAGAATAATCAATGGGGCCATGCTGGGGCAACTCTGTAGGCTGTGCTTTGAATTCCAAGTTTGGTTGAGTTCTCAGATGCCATGTGGTGAGTTTCTGTGAAAAGCTGATACTACCTTTATTATGTAAAGTGGACTAGCTCAGGCTTTAATGGCTCATTGACAAAGGGGGGTGGGGGCAGGAAGCTGCAGGGAGCTATTCTCTCTTTAAAACATGTTTCTTCCTTTTCACATCCAGGGAAATATTCTGCCTTTTCAATATTTCCTAGGATATTTCATTTTTCTGGGAGGAGGATGGGTTTTAACTTCCTACAATGTGATCACAGGATATTGCAAAGAGCTGAAAGTGAGCTGGTTGCTAAACACCCAAAATGTGATCCTGTGACTGTGATGGGCGATGCAGGTCATAACTTAATAAGTCGTAAAATTGGACATGGTGGTGCCCCACTTAGTGACTATCATACAATTTGTGGGTGGGGGAGTTGGATCAAATTCAGATCCCTCCAGTGACATGCGGTGAGGTTTATGACTGGTGAGGCTGGTGACGTCATCAGGAAGGCGGGGAATGGGACGTGTGCAGGAGACTGAGGCTGCCTCCTGCACACATGGTCCCATTCCCCGCCTAGGATTTCCTGGGTCCCTATCCTAACCAAAGATTAATAAAATCTGACCCCGCTTAGTTTTCTTGGAATCAGCCATGGCCTTCTAAGCGCTACGTTCAATATCATATCACAAAATAATAATTGTAAAAAAAATACATCTGCTTTTTCTCTCTGCCAGCCACGACTCGGTTTCCAGGGTCCTTTTGCGAGCGAGCTGGCAGGGAAACGGTAGCCGCCGGTCCGAAAAGTCCATCGCACTTTCTGCTTTCACGAGCAACTTCCCATAAACCCGCCGTTGCTCAGTGCGAGGAAAGGAGCTGCTCACGCATGCACATTCGCCCTGGAACCATGAACTCCGGCGTCAGAACTTAACAGAAGGCGGGGAATGGGACCACGTGTGCAGGAGGGAGGCTGAGGCTAGAGGAGCCTCCTGCACCTCCCTCCTGCATACATGGTCCCATTCCCCGCCTTCCTGAGTCAACATGAAGGGGACCGTGAGCCGCGCTCCCCTTCATGTTGACTCAGGAAGGCGGGGAATGGGACCACATGTGCAGGAGGGAGGCTGAGGCTAGAGGAGCTTCCTGCACCTCCCTCCTGCACACGTGGTCCCATTGCCCGAGGGTCCTCAGAGCCTTTTCCCTTTTCCCTTTTTTTTTCTTTTCATGACGAGAGCTGTGTGGCTTTGCCTCCCCTGCCTCCCTCACCGCACGTCCCTGGATCCCTCATCTACCTATTAGAGGCAGATGTTTAATGCAATTGAAATCCCTGCACAATTGGAAATCCAATCAACATGGCGAAGCAATAAAGTTGCATTGAGAAAGGTGACCTTTTCTAAACATACAATACATGAATCAAATAATAGTGACCGCATGGACAGCATGTTCAGTATTACAGACCAAGCTTACTTTACTTTACTTTACTTTACTTTATTTGCGCTTATAGACCGCCCCCTCTCCCAAAAAGGGACTCGGGGCGGTGTACAGTCCATACATAAAAATACATAATATGAATAAATTAAATAATTAAATAGTTAAACAATTAAATAGTTATGGAGGAGGTCAAAAAAGAACTGTACATCTAAGTAAAGTATCTAAAATATAGTTTTAAAAAACCCTTAAAAATATCCCATAAGTTAAATTTAAAAACAGTTTCCCCAGAATACCAGTTAAAATATATCTGCCAGGAGGTAGAAGTTATGAATGTGCCAGGCCAGCTAATCGGAACAGGTGAGTCTTCAATTTTTGTCGGAAGGAGCAGAAGTCGGTGGTGGTTCTGATGTCGGGGGGGAGGTCATTCCAGAGGGTTGGGCCCATCACAGAGAAGGCCCTACTCCTAGGCGTCGCCCGTTGGCATTGCCTGGTGGACGGCACCAGGAGAAGTCCCTCCCTGTGAGAGCGGATTGGTCGCAGGGATGTGTGTGGCAGGATGCGATCCCGCAGGTAGCTAGGTCCTGTGCCATGGAGCGCTTTGAAGATGGTAATCAAAACCTTGAAACGCACCCGAAAAATCACAGGCAGCCAGTGCAGCTCACGCAGGAGAGGTGTTACGTGGGAGTACCTAGTACTCCCCATGATAGCCCGCGCGGCTGCGTTCTGGACTAGCTGCAGTCTTCGGGCGCGTCCCAGGGGAAGCCCCATGTAGAGAGCATTGCAGTAGTCCAGGCGAGATGTCACCAGTGCGTGAGTGACCGTGCGTAGGGCATCCCGGTCCAGTAGGGGGCGCAATTGGCGCACCAGGCGAACCTGGTGGAACGCCCCCCTTGCCACGGCTGCCACATGATCGTCCATTGACAGCCGGGCATCTAGGAGGACGCCCAAATTGCGCGCCCGTTCCACGGGGGGCAATTGTTCGCCCCCTATGGCCAGTGATGGAGTCAACTGGCTGAACCGAGATGCCGGTAACCACAGCCACTCAGTCTTGGAGGGGTTGAGTTTGAGTCTGTTGTCCCCCATCCAGACCCCGACGGCTTCCAAACACCGGGACATCACTTCGACAGCCTCGTTGGGGTGGTTTGGGGTTGAAATGTACAGCTGGGTATCATCAGCGTACAGATGGTACTCAACCCCAAAACCACGGATGATCTCCCCCAGCGGCTTCACATATGTGTTGAACAGAAGGGGCGAGAGGACCGACCCCTGTGGCACCCCACAAGTGAGTGGCCTCAGGGTCGACCTCTGCCCTCCTGTCAACACACATTGCGTCCGGTCGGAGAGGTAGGAGCCGAACCACCGCAAAACGGTGCCTCCGACTCCCATCCCCTCCAGCCGGCGCAATAAGATACCATGGTTGATGGTATCAAAAGCCGCTGAGAGATCTAATAGGACCAGGATAGAGGAACAGCCTCTATCTCTGGCCCTCCAGAGATCATCAAGCAACGCGACCAAGGCCGTCTCCGTGCTCCGTGCAAGGCAGTTGGTAAGGATCCCTCGCCCAACGAGGCGTTCACCAGGCCCAGAAGCCAGCCTTGTGTCACCTCCCAGGATGCCAGTACCAGCCAGGAGGGACACAGGTCCATTGAACATGTGGTGGGTCGCAGCCGTCCACGTAACCTGTCCAAATCCTCGGGGGCAACAGAGTCAAACTCCTCCCAGAATGGTCTCACAAGACTCACTGTTGACGGCTCCCCTGGTCCACTGAAGGGGGCCCATCCACTCCGGATCTGAGCGACTTTGTCCTGCAGATATTCCCCAAACTCCTCTGCTCTGCCCTGCAATGGGGCTTCCCGCGTCCTCTGCGATAAGAGGGAGCGGGTTACCCTAAACAGGGCGGCAGGGCGGTTATCAGCGGACGCAATAAGAGTGGCACAATGTCTACGTTTGGCCGCTCTTAATACCACAAGGTAGGTCCGTAAATAGGCTCTTACCTGTGTTCGATCAGATTCGGAGCGTGAGGACCTCCACCTGCTCTCTAGACGTCTCCTATGGCGCTTCATCACCCTCAGCTCCTCGGTATACCAAGGAGCCCGGGTGGGTCGCTACCGTAGGAGAGGTCGCAGAGGCGCAACCCGGTCCAAGGCCCCAGCCGCCGCCTTATTCCAGGCGGCCACTAGGTCCTCCGACCGAGAGCGGGTCAGGGCTACAGGTAGTGGCCCAAGCTCCGTCTGGAACCTATCCGGTTCCATCAGGTGCCTGGGGCGGTACCAACTTGGACAGTCTGGCTCCGCCTCCTCACGGTGGGGGGTAGCGCCAGGGAAGTCTAGCCGGAGAGATGAGTGATCTGACCATGACAGGGGAGTAATAACTAAGTCCCCTATTCCCAGATCACTCGTCCACTGCTCAGATACAAAAACAAGGTCCAGTGTGTGGCCACCTTCGTGTGTGGGGCCCTGAATTAACTGGGTCAGGTCCATGGCTGTCATGGAAGCCATGAACTCCCGAGCCACCTCAGATGCTGCTCCCGTCGACGGCAAGTTGAAATCCCCCATAACCAAAAGTTTGGGGATCTCAACTGCCGTCTCTGAGATCAGCTCGAGGAGCTCGGGCAGGGCCGCTGATGTATAGCGAGGAGCCAAGTATACAATCAGCAGACCCCACTGCCTCCCTGTGCCCCATTTCACACCTAGGGACTCACACCCGGGTATCTGAGGAACAGTGAACTCCCTCGGCTCTAAACATTCCCGTATAACTAACGCCAC
Source organism: Natrix helvetica (assembly GCF_964273705.1). NCBI lineage: Eukaryota > Metazoa > Chordata > Lepidosauria > Squamata > Natricidae > Natrix > Natrix helvetica. The sequence goes on along the minus strand of NC_138552.1, from coordinate 114,414,677 downwards.
CCCACCACCCTTACCCAGGGCCCGAGGCTGATGGAATGCACGGAAACCCGGTGGGCACATTTCCACGAGGGGTAAACCACCCTCGTGGCCCAACCAGGTCTCCGTTATCCCTGCAAGGTCCAGCTCCCCCTCAGAGATCAACTCACTGATGAGGGGGGCCTTGTTGGTCACGGACCTTGCATTGCAAAGCATCAGCCGCAGGCCCTGGCTCTGTAGTTCCTGGCCACCTAGACTGCGGGGGTTGGTACAAACGACCGGGCGTAGCCAGCAGTACAATCTGACAATACAATCCTTCCTCACTTCTCCTTTTGGAGAAACTAGAATAGGGCTGTGTCATTAAACATTTTGAGGCAAACCCCGAGGCATTTGAAAATAAGTATGAGATGTTTAGACTGAAATCAAGAAGTTGGGTGAATAAATAACTGCGTTTTGAATAATCCCTCCCTCCCCCCAAGTTCATTTCAACTAATAATTTCAATGTACCAGTAAGAGTGATGAAAAGCTTACAAGAAACATACTGTGATCCTACATTTGGGACTTTCTCTGTTGCTGAATTAAAGTATTAATTCATCTACCCAACATGAAATTTGCTATGAATCATAGCTCATCATGACATTTTCCTTGGACAGAATAAATGGAGAAACACTATCATTGGTAGAGCAAGGATGACAAGCCTGTCTCACTCATGAGAAATTTCCAGGATAAGACAAAGGCAACATCATGGAAATGTGGCAGAAAACAATGTTGCAAGCTCAATTTTTGTAAAGTTGGTAGGTGCAAAAGGGAAACCTTCAGATAATAACATATCAGCTGCACATGATTTGAAACATGATTGGTAATGATATAAACCAGAAATTATGGGTTCTCCATCACTGGAAGTTTTCAATAAGAGATTGGAATAGTATAAGGCAGGGGCGTCAAACTCATGGTCCGTGGCTCAGATGCATCACATGCTGGCCATGGCCATGCCCAGTTTAGTGAAGGGGTGTAAAGGTACAATATGATATGTGACGATGCCATGATGATGTGAGTTTGACACCCCTGGTATAAGGTCTCCTGCTCAAGCACCTGGTTGGACTAGGAAGACCTCCAAGGCCCCTTCCAAGCTTGTATTCTATGTTTAATTGGATAAATTAAAAAGTGATACATGTATAAGAATATACACACAATATGGCGTTTTAATGAAAATGGGAATCCTGATCAATTATCTATGCAGAGTAATTTCACATTGGTTAATCATCTTTTGATTATAGGGGAGGAAACTTAAATATCAGCTTCTAGAAAACAGGACAGTGATTGATGGCAGTTTTATTGCAGACTGAGTATTGGTAAGCAAGAAACGAGGTAAGATGAAATGAAATCCTGCATCAGTCCAATCAGAATTTATTTTTACATTTCAATTGAACAGGAGCCAAGAATAAAACATAAGCATTACAAAGTATGGGAAATACATATTCTGAACCAAGCAATTTCAACATCAGTCACTTCTGGCGAGCCCCCATTCTTTCCTTCTGGTGTTTGGAGTAGAATGGGACAATTTGTCCCAGCCATCTGGTCAGGGCCAACTTGCCATGGGACAATTCACCATGGAAAATTCCACGTGGAATAACTCAATACAATAAATGTTATCCACCATTGTTTCTCCAACATTATTTCCAGTTTTGTCAATGGAAATAATGTCAAAGATAATGTTTCTTGCATTGAGTTATCTGGCATGGAATTGCATAGATGGCCATGGAGAGATGGCCGTGGTGAGTTTGCTGTGGCAAATTGTCCTAGACCCATTTGGAGAATAGATGCAAGTCATTCCAAAATAAAGCCAACTGGACTCTTCCCCACATCTACCACATGTGTTTTCCTGTGATCTCCAAGATGGGAAGAAAGTATGCCATTTGGAAAAGTGCTATCACACAGGGTTCCACTTACTTAATCTCGGCAATAAGTCCATCAAAGTTGGGGGATCATTTCTTCTGCCGCTGTCAGGGAAGCAAGTAGCAGGAAAGGGGAAAACAACAAACTTCAAGAACAGTTTGGCTCAAAGACTGATATTCCATTGTAGAGAACATGTCCTCCACAGATGGCATGTGGAGAAAACATGAGCCCATAACCCCAAGGATAGAAGAACAGGGAGAAAAGGCCTATTGCTCTCCACTATTTCCATTTTCTATACCTTGATTTCGCAAGCCATTCTGTTGGGAGTAGTGTAGGGTAGAAATGTCTTTGATAACTCATGAACTATTATGTAATTCTTTATTTTCTCTTATTCTTATGAACAAACATATTCATAGATTTAAAGTTTCCTGCAGGGAGCATAAATACTGAGCTTACACAATTAAATAATAATCATTTCTAACTTACTGTAGGTATAGAGCTCACATTGTGGAAGCCAGAAGGGTGAAGATGGTATTTGGGAAGAGGGACAAATAAAAGGGATCAAGACTATGAATTTTCAATGACCCTTAGAAGTCAAAAAGAACAGTATTTTCCCTTTAGAAGAGAAATACTGTAAGGCAGAGTATTTTGAGGCGCACAGATTTTGGTGTCCAGTATTCAATGAGCTATAATCTAATCATCATCGTCGTCGTCGTCATCGTCATCATCGTCATCGTCATCAATATCATCATCTTCTGTGTTTATTTTGCCAGAAAGCACATCTTCTATCCAATCTTCTAATTCCTCAACTGTAGGGAGTTCATCATCATCCCTGATGTCCATCCAGACACTGTCAGCCTGAAAGGAAGGGTGAACATTTTCTTCACAGAATACTGGGAGTTTTTGGAGCAAAATATGTTTAAATCTTCTCCAATTACTTATAAAATGGGAGTTTAGGAAACTGGAAATAAAGGAAAAATCATTTGTGGATTTCATCCTACACTTCCTCCCAATAAACTGAATATAAAAGCTTTCAAATATAAGTAGTAATACTACATGGCCATATATGTTAACAAATGAAAATGGCAAATAATTGTTTTTTTAAATTATAATATTGTTAAGATACACATGCTAAAATAAAATTCCTTTGAATTATTCCAGAAGTTTGGGATAATCACTAGATTATCTAGATTACCCCATCCCTAACCAGAACAAGAATAGAGGATATGTTGCCCATCTGCTCTCGGAGACATCCTTTCCCTTCCTCTGCACCTCTCTTTTTGTTTCTCACTCTTATCACAAATTGCCTATCTATGTTTAGACAAATAGATACATCCTTGACAGGCAACCATCACTGAGGAGCCGACTATCACAGCAAAACACTGGTAGTCCTTGACTTAACAACCTTTCATTTAGGTACCATTCAAAGTTACAATGACGCACATAGTCAGATCCAGTAGCCCTGATGCTAAGGCCACTGAAACTATGAGCCAGAGGATACTCACATCGGTGACATTGACCACACCAATTTGTGGCTTGAACAGGTCAATCTTGAATGTCTTTTCCCAGTATGTGATCAGCTGTAGAAACAAAAGAAAAGAAAAACATACTTTTATTCATATTGTGAACTCAAAAAATTTGGTGTCTATGGAGATTCTCAGTCATCCAGGTCATGGTTGTCTCAAAGATGCTTTTTCAAGAGGCAACTTGACTTTTTTGGTTTTTTTTTGAAGGCGTTTCACTTCTCATCCAAGAAGCTTCTTCAGCTCTGACTGGATGGTGGGGAATGGAAAGATTTATACTCCTTGCAGACGGCTGGTCATTTGCATTCTTTTAGCAAGGCGTTAAAGTCACCTGGAGGTTTATCTGTGTCATCAGGGTCTTTGTCAGCTTTCCGAAAGATGCCCTAATTAATTCATGAGTGGTGCAAATGGGTGTGGAGCCTTTTTGGAACTTTTGAAAGGACCTTGTTGCAGACTGGAGTTAGATGATGTTATATCCCTCCCCCTCTGTTGGGAAAGAGTTGTTCAATTTTGACATAGATGGCCTCTTTGTCCCCTCTTTGTTTACCCTGGGGATGTCACTCCATGCATATATGGACTCCCCAAAATCTACAGAGAGGGAACTCAGACCAATTGTCAGCAGCATCAGCTCTGGCACCTACAACATTGCAAAACATTGAAACATATAAATAGCCTTATAAATATGCCTTATGAATGCCTTATAAAAGCTGCCTATTTGCCACATCTAGCGAGATATGTGGCAAATAAATTTAACAAATTAAATAAATAAAATAAAGAAATTTTAACCACTGCAGAAAAAAAGAAGAAAAAAGTGGGGCTTCCTTTCTTCACTCACATAACAGTTATAAAAAGTTTTGAAAATCACAGATTTCTACATTATAAAGTAGAATTATGTAAACTCAATGGACCCTTGTATTCCTTTTGTGAAATTCAGAACCTTTCTGGTATTGAAAAACATTAGGAGAAGAATGTTATATATATGTTTCTTAAGTTGTAAGAAACAATAGAATATTGGGGACTTCTGGATGGAGAAAAGGGAGGACTAACACACACCAAATAGCAAAGACACTGCAGCAATGGAGGCTGATGACCAGGAGGCAAACCCTAGTGAGCAGAGCTTCTTGGACAAGGAGAAGCCAGGAGATTGCCAACTTGTGCTTCAGAGGGCAACTTCTTATGAGGAAACCTGCAGGATTGAGAGGGCTCCTATTGATGATTTGTGACAGAAGCCACAAACGCCAAGTGCATAGCCTCATGCAGGGCCTGCTTTTAAGGAACTCATCCAAAGCTATACTTTCTAATGCATGTCTGGATTACATTTTAAAACTTGCAAAGATATGAGTTACAGAGCCTTCAAGCAGCAGAGCAATTAAACCACATGGCGAGTATCATTTGACCTGGCTTAATGTAAAAAGTAAAGAAATAATTATAAGGATTTAAAAATAAATAAAAGCAAAAAAGCTTTCCAAGAACTTGAACTAAGAAAGTTTAAAACAGATTAATGGAAGAGCTGAAAGTAATCTTGTTTATTCTAAAGTGCTTTTGGATTAATTTAATAAATAATATATTCCTTCATGGGAATAAGGGTTGTTTACATTTAATGTTTAAATTTAATGTGATAGTTAAAAGCATTAAGTGTATGATAAAATGGATTAGAAATTTGGGTTATAATGTATAGCAATGTGCTATATCACATGGGACAATGTGAGAGAAAAATATGAAGGGACGGTTTACCATGCATGGGTAAACTGAAGAGCAGTGGTGGTGCAGTGGTTAGAATGCAGTATTGCAGGCTAATTCAGCTCACTGCCAGGAATTCGATCCTGACCGGCTCAAGGTTGACTCAGCCTTCCATCCTTTCGAGGTTAGTAAAATGAGGATCCAGATTATTAGGGGCAATATGCTGACTCTATAAACTGCTTAGAGAGGGCCGCAAAGCACTGTGAAGTGGTGCGTAAGTCTAAGTGCTATTGCTAGTGCTATGGTGAACTTGCAAAAACCAAAAACAATTGGATGCAAATACATATAATGATACTAACAATTTTAAAAACCAATATTCAAATGAAACTAGAATTTTTTTAAAATTGGGATTTATGGGTAACAACTTAGAAAAGACCTATGGAAGATTGATTTTATATATGGTAACATATGTAACACGTAGCAAGACTATTCTGCACAAAGTTGGAAAAATACTGTAATATCCACAATGGAGGAGTAGGTTGTGAAAATGGTGGAACTTGTGGAAATGGCAAAAATGATCTGTTTGATCAGGAATAAGACAATAAGTACTTTATTAAAGGCTGGAAAAATGAATTGGTCATTTATGGATTAGTTTAGAAATGGATGATATGGATGAAGGGAATCATGTAATTTTAAAGAGGGAGTAGGGATAATAAGTTTGTAATTGCTGTAAAGGAGATCAGAAGTCACTTCTTTATATATTTTCCTTTTTTCTATCTGTATTTTTTCTTATATTTTTTTCTTTTCTTAATCTTACATTATATAATTGCATGTTTACCTTTTACATATATAAAATTCTTTAATGCTAATTATATATAAAAAGGAACACAAGAAAGTGTGTGTGTGTGTGTGTCAGTAGTGGGATACAACCGGTACGCCCCGGTACGGGCATACCGGTGCCTGCTGGGAGCACCAGGTACCATTCCGGTACGGTGCTCTGGAGGGCCCACCTGCCCGCCCATGCTCCTTACCTGTATTTGATCTGTTTGGGGCTTCCATGTACGCGCAGGGAGCGCAGGGAGCGCACGGTGCATGCGCAACACTCTGCCGGGCAGCTGGACCATCGCGGAGGCATTGCAGAGCGTTGCGGGCAATAAGTACATATGTGCACATGTTGCACACATGTGCGCGCATGCTGCATGTATGTGTGTGCATGCTGCGCTCATTCATGTGGTGGACGCCTGGCCCCATTGCACCGTACCGGTTGCAAAGGGATCTGTAATCCACCACTGGTGTGTGTGTATTCTAGTATTCATTTTTATATAATATATATGGATTTTTTTTCTTGATAGTAGTACACAATAGATTCAATTCTTTGCTCTCTATTATACATGGAATGTCTATGTACTTCTACATGCACATGAATGTAAGTGTGTAAAAAATGAGAAGGGACCAGCTGGGAGATAGGGCTACTTACCAGAGGAAAATTATCAGGATCAATCCAGACAATGCTTAGATCAGGATTATCAGTATTGTCTTTGGCAACCTGCTTGACAATTTCCAGGAATTCAAAGCCATCTGAAAATATAATAACAGTGCTCTGAAGAATAGTACTTGGGTGTTTATAGTAATCAGACAAGAATAGCATATTCCAAGCAACCACAATCATGTGAGAGAAGATTATTTCAGTGCACTATTTCTCAGTCCCACCATTTCACTAGTGGTTTCAAATTTGGGAGGTACCTGCCAAGTCCTTTTTGTAGACACTAAGCTCTGAGTTCAGCCCACTCAGAACTGGAATGGAAGACTTTCTGGTGGATAATTTCTTTTCCCTATTTCTAACGTTACACATACTGTATCACAGGGGAGTAAATCAGAGGTGGTATTCAGCAGGTTCCGACCAGTTTTGGAGAACCGGTAGTGGACATTTTGAGTAGTTTGGAGAACTGGTAATTACCACCCCTGACTGGCCCTGCCTCCATTTATTCTCTGTCTCCTGAATCCCAGCTGATCAGGAGGGAATGGGGATTTTGTTGTAACCTTCCCCTGGAGTGGGATGGGAATGGAGATTTTACAGTATCCTTCCCTTCCATGCCCACCAAGCCATGCCCACAGAACCGGTAGTAAAAAAAATTGAATCCCACCACTGAAGTAAATGTATCCAGAATGAGAGTAAAGATGGTTCCAGTTACATATGAAACACAGAATAGGAGAACAGCTAGCAATGAATCAGTGATTAAGGTAATATCACAAATGAAACATTTCAGAAATTAAGCTGAAAATGCTCAGATAAATGTTTTCCCCCCCAAAAAACTGATTTCCTAATTAAATTGTTTTTAGCTTTTATTTGCAAAAAGGAAAAATGCATACAGCCACTTTCCCTCCTCTAAAAGAATGGGAATATACTATATGCCTCTTTCAAGCTAACTTCTCCTACATCTGAAGAATGGAACAGAGTTCAGGCGGTAAATACCTATAATCAGCATAACATAGGACACTTCCATTTAATAGACAGATGACACATAGAAAATCATCCCCTAACAGCAATGTTTTATGTTCTATACACCAAGACCTGCAACAAGCCTATGTGTTTTGTACCTGGGTCGTCTTCTTCAGCAAATGCCACAATGTGAATTCCATCTAGATCATCCTCCTATATGCAAGAAATATGTAATGATGAGTCCATCATTAATTGTGAAGTATACAATACCACCAAAACATACATACATCACACATTGCTATTCCATGGTTCGAAATTTGCTTTACAAGATAGAAAAACACATAAACTTAGAAAGAAAAGGTAGAACTAAAGGTACTGGTTATGTATATCCTGAAAATGAGAAGACCATAAGGAGAGATGGAAGGAACCTTTGAGGTCTTCTAGCCCAGCCCCCTGTTCAAGCAGGGGACCCTATACCATTCTAGATAAATGGTGGTCCAATATCTCCAGTGAAAGAACACAACAAGTTCTGGAAGCAAACCATTCCATTGTTTTCACTGTCAAAAAAATTCTTTTTAATTTTAGGTTGGATCTCTCTTCAATATCTTCCATTACTTACTTTCGTTATTTCTTGCTCTGCCCTCAGGTTCTTTGCAGACTAGGTCAACCCATGATTTTTACATATTGCTTTCATGTCAGTCCTAGTCCTTCTCTTTGTTAAACTAGGTATACCAGGTTCCTGTAACTGTTCTTCGTACACTTTAATCTTCAGACCACCTCATCCTCTTTGTTGTTTTTCTCTGTACTTTTTCTAGAGTTTCAATATCTTTTTTGTATCATGGTAATCAAAGCTGGATACGGTATCCCAAGTGTGATCTTACCAGTGCAATATAAAATAGTAATACCTATCTTTCAGTTGATGCAGCCTAGGACTGCATTGGCTTTTTGGGCAGCTGCAGCACACTCATACTTAAGCAGTTGCCACTAGGACTCTTACTGCCTCACTGCTGTTGAGCCAGGTACCGCATATTACCGCAGTACCGCAAATGCACTATACCTGTGCATTTGATTTTTCTTGCCAAAGACCTTACTTTTCTCTCCTCTGAATTGCATTTTGCTGGATAGGGCCCAGTGTTGAAGTCGGTCAAGGTCCATATGAATCTCAAGTCTATCTTCTAAAATGTTGGCTGTTCCCCCCCCACCCACCTTGGTGTCATCTGCAAATTTGGTGTTCCCCTACTATCCCCTCATTTAAATCATTTATAAAAATGTTGAAAAATACTGGGCCTAAGGCAGAATCTTGAGATACCCCACTGTGTGCTTCCCTGCGTTTAGAGGACTACATGCAGTTGGTCTGCCAGTTGTGAATCCATGTGGTGATGATGCTGTCTATCCCACATTTTTCTATCTTATCAAAATTTGGGCTGTGGTCTACTTTGTCAAATGTCTTACTGAAGTCTTTGAATATCAGAAGAGCTGCCTTGTATGATATTAAGCAATTGCCCTGAAGATGGGGCAAGAAACCATGGATATTTAATTTAAATTACCCAGAAGTCAATTTCAATTGGACATTAAAAATTATTCCCAGCAGTGAGAGCTCTTTAACAATAGAATATTTTCCTGAGTGAATTCTCTTCACTGGAAGTTTTTTAAACAATAGCAATAGCATTTAGCGATAGCACTTAAGACTTATATACCACTTCACAGTGCTTCATAGCCCGCTCTAAGTGGTTTACAGAGTCAGCATATTGCCCCCAACAATCTGGGACTTCGGAAGGATGGAAGGCTGAGTTGAGGCAGTGAGAATTGAAGTGCTGGCAGTCACCAGAACTAGCCTGCGATACTGCATTCTAGCCATTGTGCCACCATGACTCAGAGGCTCAACAGAGGCTAAATGGCCATTTCTTTGGGAATGCAAGTGGTGCACTGAGCTGGAGGTTCTTTTGAACCTAGACATTCCATGATTGCTTAAATCATTGCAACTTGGTGATTACAGGAATGAAATGAACTTTTCACCTTCTGGATTAATGTCCAGTTATTTTGTATTAAACACAATTTTGTCATATAAGAGATATGGAGTTAAGTAATAATAATAATAAAAGGAGAAAAAAGTTTTCTGACAGTCAGAAGAATTAATCAATGGAACGGCTTACCTCCATTGACTGTGGATGCTCCATCCATGGAGGTTTTTAACAAGAGACTAGTCAGCTATTTGTCTAGAATGGAACAGGGTCTCCCGCTCCAGCAGGGGGTTGGACTAGAAAACCTCCAAAGCCCCTTCCATTTCTGTTATTCTCTTTTCTGTATTCTGCAAAGGCGACTTGTGAAAAATTGATATTAAAAATCAAGTCTGGAACAGATTTTCTTCCACAAAAGTAGCATCCAAACCTTGGGCAGCTGGGTTCAGTGAAAATTATATTGGCAAAAGCCCCTGGAGTTGGCAGGGAGGATGTTTATTGTGCACCTGCTACAAACGTCATCTTGGAATTATACCATGGAAAACCCTCATGTTCCTTGTGTCCCGCCAATCCCAGCTTTCAATTTCAATTGGTATTAATGCAAGAGGAAAAAAATCCATCTAAATGCTAATGTCTTTCCCCTCTGAGTCCAAAAGTGACAGAACCCCATAAAATGAAGAATTAAAAGAATAAGTGGAAAACATTGGTGGAGGGGTGGGAGAGGGAGAATGTAAGATCAAGACTTCAGCAGGGGAATCAGAGTCTGAGAGGGATGTTTAGAGTAGATTTATGACTAAAATTGGAGCAAAAGTAGTCCAAGATAGTGTGGCCTTCTGTGCTTCTTTCTTGTTTTCCCCATACTCCCCCACTCAATCTCCAGCTGTCTTAACACAAGCACAATGCCAGAGTCGATAACTCATTAAACAAAAGACCCTGCTCTTCTCTCCAGTGCAGTGGAAGAAGTTTTTCTCCACGTTCTTGTAGAGTGTATATAATTATCTACCAGAGACTATAAACTGCTGTTCAATTCAGTGGCAACAAAGCAAAATTCCATCTACTACACTGACATGCACACTCACAGTTGAAATGATGTTTTAGTGAGTCAATCTACCCATTCCAATCCCTAAGTGAGCTATGCTGATTGACAACCATTCCAGATGTTTTGAGGCAAAAGTCCTACCAAGCCAAAATCACTTTACTGGAAATGGTAGAGTTTGCACCTCAGATTTTCAGTATGCAAAACAGAAACACTTTGCCAGTGAGCTCAAATTACACTTTATGTGAATGGTATAACAGAAATGTTCACACTCTACGATCCGTCTCCTCCTTTCCATTCTCTTCTAGACACAAGTGAGACAGGGGTGGGTTCTGGCAGTCTCTACTGCTGGTTCGCTTGTGGATGCGCTGTGCACCGGGGCTTGATGGGCGCTGCGCATGTATGCGCAGAGCAATGAAAATTGCTCTGTGCATGCGCAGAAGCAAAAAACAAGATGGCGGCACTATAGGAGCTACCTGGAGAACCGGTTCAGGGGCATGGCAGGCCTGGGTCACTGCTGGTTCCAATGAGCCAGGCTGCCAAACCACTACCGGTTCAGCCGAACTGGTCCCAACCGGTAGGAACCCACCACTGAAGTGAGGGGGTAAATTAAGCCATCTCCATCTATGATTTTGAATGAAACTTATAGCTGCTATTTGTGTTAAGAAAAAATGTGCTGCTATTCTTTCCCATTGGAAGTTTTTCCCTCTTTGTGTATGGATTTTCTACCTTCCATCTATGCAATTAACAGAAGGTACCAGACCCCTCCAGACAGCCCCTGTAACATCCTCCCCATTACAGAAGCAATGCAGAGTATTCTCCATAAACTAACCAGTGATTTAAACACAGAGCAAGAATAAAAGTTGGCAAGAAACAGTGTTCAGTCCATGTCTTTTTGAAGAAGTCTGGTGGTGGGAGAAAAAGCAGGTCCTTATCTAGTTTAAGAGGCCTGGCAAAATAGTATCAAGGCATCATAGTTCAAAGGCACTTTCATGCAGTCCTTTGTCCCATTGATCCAGAAGAGAATCAGCTGCAGTTCCCTCTTCTGGATCAATTGTTCCAATTCTCAATTTTTGATCTAAAATGCCGGAGCAACTTGGAGCTTGTAGACAAGACACTATCCTATTGGATGGAAATGCTACTTCTCCCTCCCTTCCTCACTTTTAAAAAGCCATCTCAGGCCCCCAGGTGCCCTTAAACTAGATTTCTTGGTGGTAGCCAGCAATGTTTTCATTTTTTTTTTGCCTCACTCCAATATAAGCACAGTGGAGCAAAGGCTCAGGGGCAGGCCTTTGAGGATATTCCCTCACTGATCAGCTCAGGTGAATGTTTGCAACAGCCACAGGAGGAAGGAACAATGAAGGAGAGAAAATGAAGCATCATAAAATAAATTCTAAGAAATCTGATGCAATGAAGACAGGAGCCACGGAGCCTTAACTTCAGCAAGGAGAGAAGAAAACTGAGGAGCCAGGGATGTGCAATTTACTGTGGAAGTGGAAATATTCTGTGTGTGAGGGGAAGCATTCTGGAGGGAGGGAAAGCAGTTTTGTAGCTATAATAAGGCAGAGATGGAAGTTATATCTATCTCTTGTCCCAAAGGTGCTTTTTCAAGAGGCAACTGGACTTTGTCAAAGAGCAAGTAGATGTGAGCTTGAGAAAAATGCAAAATGATGATGATGATCATCATGAGGCTCCTGGCATTCTGGGAACAACACAAGAGCACAGAGACAGTTCCTAAACAGGAGAAACCAGACATATGGCTGGAGCCTCAGACTGACTTATTTATTATTTCTTTGGATTTCTAAACCGCCCCCTCTCCCAAAAAGGGACTCGGGGCGGCAACTCTCTCTGCAACTAACTGACTCACACAGAATAGGCTAAAAATCTGTTTGAGCATTTTTCCTCAGCTTTTAGGCGCTAAGAGACACAGAAGATCAGGGCCTGGATTCAGGGCTGCCTGTTAAAATGGTTTAAGTCTTTTAGGAAATGAGCACCCATCCTTCTCCTGGAAGAATGACATATTCTAAGAAATATTAAAAAGGCAGAGTATTATACCTCCCTGGATGAGAAAAGGAGAAACACGCTCTTGGAAAGCAGCTTCCATCTTTGTTAATAGCCCCAGAAAGGCTGGGCCAGCTTATCTACAACACAAAAGACGTGGCCCTCAGGACACGATAGGATTAGCCCTCACTCAAGATCCAAACCAGGACAAAGCCTTTAAGTCATAATACAAATTGCCAAAGGCCCTTCATTACATCATCACCCAGCAAGATTCAACAAGGCCTGGGACTCAAGACAACCTATAAAGGTCCTGCTGAATAGCCCCATGGGAGTCTGACAACCAATCAGGATGCATTTCTTGCCACCGGAACAGGAAGCAAGTTCAAAGCCCAACAGAGGGTAAAAATCTCTCTCCCTCTCTCACCCATGTGCTCATTTTGCCCAGGATCTCAAACCATGTGATCCTGTCCACCATTAAACCATCTTTCCAAATAGCCTCCATGTTTCCACTGTCTTTCTCCCCACTTGGAACTGAACCCAGATGGACATTTCTTCCAACAGTCTCAAACAGAGTTTAATTAGAAATATAAAGGGGTGACCTGGGGATTTATATAGGCAAATTATGTATTTTATGAGAAGAAAGACACTGGATTTGGAAAAGGAGGAATCTTTCCTGTTATGTATTGAGTATATATGTTGTGTTAAGCCCTGCTAAAGTAAAACTACCTTTTAGATGACCCTAACTGTTAACTTCAACTGTTTTTAAGGGAAATTTAGAACATTCATATTTGGGTGGGTGGGCTTTTTCAAGTATTATGATTGGTTAAGGCCCTGTGGGGCCCAGAGTATAAATTACAGGGATTTGCCTGCTGTTCCTCAGTTCCAATTTTGAGTCAATAAATACTGTTGTATCTATGCTGTTTTTTTCTTGCTTACCAGTAAATCACACTGGAGGGACACTGAAATCACTGAGTGTCAGACAGGGTAAAGAGCCCTGGTGGGACCACGATCCCCACCCTGCCTGCCAGTAAGATACACTGAAGTGCAGATGTACCTGTGGGATCCATCCCCAGGACTCTTAAGTGCAGCCCAGCGATCCACCAAGAGACTGCAGAACGCTCAGGGGGGTCAGTGAGATAGAAGAAATTGATTGCTTACAGAGAGAGCCACCCAGAAGGCCATGCTCCACAGAGCAAGCAACTCCCCCAGAGAGCTGCAAGCTGCAGGGACAGTGTGAAAGAGCAGAGTACAGATTCCGCACAGCAGTATTCTATGCCTGTGGAAAGGAAGGGCACATTGCCAGAGTTTGCAGAGGTCGTCAGCGGGAAATGAAACCTGCAACACAGCAGCACAAAGGGAAAAGACCCCTAGGACAGAACAGAGTTGAATACTGCTCAGAAAGATATAGCATCCAACACACAAGGGTCCAATGCCCCATCAAAGACAAGATAACACTCCAACCAAAATTTCAAGGGGTCCCACTTAAATCATCGAACTTAGTGCTAACGGACTTCCAGAATCACCATGTTCCTGACACTACCATTACAATACAATTCAGAGAATTCAAGGGTTCCTCAGCATAATGGTCGTAGAGGGGCCGCGCACCAGCCTCATAGGACTGGACTGGTTCGAGGCCCTGGGCATCAGAATAATGGGCATCCATTGAATCCAAATAGCCAATCTAGAAGTGTTATGCCAACAATATGCTGACATATTCAGCACTGAACTGGGACAATACAAAGGGGCACCCATTTCACTAAACCTTGATCCAGCAGTAACTCCAATCCGATTAAAATCGCGTATGGTTCCCTTTGCATTGAAGCCTAAAATTGATGCAGAACTAGACAAGCTGGTACAGCAGGGAGTGCTTAAAGCAGTGGACTGCAGCCATTGGGAAACTCCCATAGTGACCCCAATTAAGCCTAATGGGGACATTTGCATCTGCGCAAACTACAGGTGCACTATAAACAAGGCACTATGGAGCAGCATATTTACACTATAGTACCAAAGGTAAGCCACATCCTCGCCTCACTCCAGGGAGGCCGAATCTATGTTAAGCTAGACCTCATCCAGGCCTACTAGCAGCTAGCAGTAGATGACGCTACTGCAGAAGCACAAACAATAGTCACAGAGGTGCATTCCGAGTGCACCGCTTGCAGTTTCGGGTAAGCATGGCACCAGGTTGTTCCAAAGTATTTCATAACAAATACTGAAGAACATTCCTAGCATATGCCCATACTTTGGGGAATCAGTGGCAGTCCTGGCAAAACGTCTCCATACAGTACTCCAACATTTCTGCAAGGCAGGCCTAAAACTCAAGAGGAAAAAGTGCCAGATCGGCGTGAAATCCACAGAATTCCTGGGTTTCCACATTGATGCTTCTGGAATCCACCCATCTAAAGCAAAGCTAAAGGTAATTCAGCAAGCCCCCACACCAAAATCCAAGGGGGAGCTCCAAGCATTCCTGGGCTTGCTCAATTTTTACCATTTCTGCTTACCGGATAAGGCTGCCCTGGCAGAACCATTACACTGCCTACTGGACAAACAAGTGCCCTGGGTCTGGTCGAGCACTCAAGACAAAGTGTTCAAGGTAGTAAAATCACTGCTTCCTCGGACTCTGTCCTAGCTCATTTCAAAGGAACCCTACCAGTAACACTAGCTTGTGATGCTTCACCATACAGCAATGGGACAGCACTAAGTCACAGGATGCCAGATGGTAGAGAGGCCTCCATTGCATACGCGCACAAAGCAAACCAGTAGTAAAACCAGCAGCAACCCACCCCTGGTGTTAAGGGGATGGCTAGAGGCTCGGCCTCTATTTAATGGTAAAACATTCAGTACTTCTAGGCCTTTTTCTCTCCATGTTCCAAAATTCACTTCTATAAGAAAAAGAGATTCCTCTATAGAGGTACACAATACTGTATGTGTGCAGCCTAGAGGAAGTTGTTATCCTTAATTGCTTGATGACAAAACAAGGTCACTTTGACTTGATCATTGTTTTTATTTAAAATACTATGGAATCACTGATCTTGAGCTATTCGTGGATGTGCCATAATTTTACTATAGTAAAACAATGGAATAGGTATTCTCTAAAATTATTTAATCATAACATAGTGCATGCATCTCTATCTTTGTATGGATAAACTAGATATTACTTAGAAGGAGGTTTCTTAGCAGTGATGGCTCATTCTAATCGGTCTTTTCATTTGTACACAATTCCTGTTGCTGCCAGAAATTAGCTCAGACATTTACAAAGTGCCTTAAATTGGATTAAAAGAGGAATCCTAGACTAAATGCATATTTATTTGTTTGTTTAATTTTTGAGCAGGAAATAAATACAGGAAAAGATTTAAAAATTAAAACTACTATGGAAAATAGCACAATAAAATAAAATATTAAGCAGCAATAAGACAGCAATTGCTATGGGATTAAAATTTCAATAATAAAACTAGCAATATTATACTAGGAAAAATAGTGAAATAATATTTTAAATATAAATATATATTTTAAAAAATCAGGTGAAGAAGGTGGCATAACTGAAAAGACCTTTTTTCTTCTGGCTATCCTTCTTAACTCATTTGGCCAGAGAAAGACTTCAGAAAGCAACCGTCAGGCCTTCAGGGTGGACGGACTTGAATACCTAAGTTATTAATACTAAAATATTCTGCTACTGCTACAATAACAGAATTTTGCAATCCCGTTTCTGCCTTTTTCCTCAAAGGAATTAGAAACGGTCAAGTCTGAGAGACACTTTCTCAAATTCCATTCCTCTTTTGGACTTAGATTTTTCTATTTGACCCTTGCTTTAACTACAGCTCTTTATCCTCATTCCTCAAGGTTATTCTCATGGGGCATTTCAGCAATCCAAGGATAAGATAGGCAGGAACAGATACCCTTTTTGATATCCTGCACCAGGTTCCCTATGGCTTCATAGACTCGGACTATTGCTTTGAATTTTGCCTTGAAATGGCACAAACAGCACTAGCATAATACGGTCTCGTTAACTGTTTGCTGGCATTACCAATCCAGGGCCTTTTTCATATGAAGATTCCATAAGGTTTGCAACTTCCATCCCTTACCCAGATCTCAAACATGTCTTCAGGCTGCAACTTGCGCAGGGTGGCTCTGAAAGGGAAACAAATGGTTTTCAGTTCCATTCCATTCTATTTCGATTCATAAGAATATGTGTAGGGAAGGTAGATTCAGAAAGCATGACTGGCAGATCAGAAACCAGTTCCATAAAACATTATAGTCATTCTTCAACAAACACAGAAGGACTGGAGGATGTTCAGAGAAAAGCATTAGCAGATGGTATTAACGTAAACAACAGCAGTGTGTAGGGCTGATTCTATCAGGCTCAAGGTATTATATACCCTTTTCCCGCCTTGTTTTCTCAGCTACCCATCTAGGTAAAACAGATTCTTTTCCTGAGAGGAAAGTTGAAAAATCTTTATGTGAACTGGATATTCAAATCAACATTGAAATGAATAGGATAGTGAATGTAGACAAACCCTGTGGATTACAGTATTGTGAGTGGAAGGCTTAAGAGACCTCCACTTATGTACTTTTCACAAATAAATAGAAACCTTGAAAGCATCCAGCCATTAGATCATCTTTTTCAGTTACCAAATGTATGCTAACTTTCTCCAGGTTTTAGGAAGGACATGACAAAAATGAAGCTTTCAAAACACTACCCATTAATCAACTCTACCAAGCTCAGGAGGGAACTATATAAATTCACTATTTTTCAATGATTGATACTTGAATTCGACATGCATGGTTTTGTGCAGACTTCGGTGTGCACATGTGTCGCCTGTCCTGCAGGAGCTGCATTGGTTGCCGATTTGTTTCCGGCTGCAATTTGTTTCCGGATGCAATTCAAGGTGCTGCTTGTCACCTTTAAAGCCCTTCATGGCTTGAGATCAGGTTATCTGACGGACCACATCTTGTCAGTTACATCTGCCCAACTCAGTAGAATAAGCAGCCAAGGACTGTTGCGAGTCCCATCCTCTAAGGAGGTACATCTGGTGGGACCCAAATATCCCGACCTTTGGAATATTGTCCCTTCAGAAATTAGACTGGCCTACACTGACACTCTTTCATAAGGCCCTGAAGATTTGGTTTTGCCAGCGGGCCTGGGGAACCCAGAGTGGGATGGAGCCCATCAAATGACGTATGTGTCAAGCAGGGGTTATTGTTTTTTTTCATATATTGTGTTTTATTGCTTGTAAGCCACATAGAGTCACTGTGAGTGAGCAGGCAGCTACTGTATATGAATTAGGTAGGTAGGTAGGTAGGTAGGTAGGTAGGTAGGTAGGTAGGTAGGTATTGATGAAAATGTAGGTGAAATGATCCTTATGCCATTCTCTGTACCTTTTGTGCTCATTCACAAACTCAACCAACTCTTCTTCAGTATATGGCTTGTCAGGAACACGGATGGGATCATCCATAAATGGTTCATAAAAATCCACCTCATTTAGCTTTAGGCCCAATTTCTTGGCCACCTATAAGAAATGAGAAATGTTGCATTGATAAATTATTGTAATTTATTTTGCTGAAAAGTATGGTATATTGTAGACTTACAATAGTAATTTCTATTTCTGATAAATAGATTTTAAAAGTTTAGGATATATTATAAAACATAGAATAACAGAATTGGAAGGGACCTTGGGGGTCTTCTAGTCCAACCCCCTACTCAAACAGGAGACCCTATACCACTTCAGACAAAGGACTGTCCAGTCTCTTCTTAAAAATCTCCAATGATGGAGCAACCATAACTTTTGAAGGTTTCCACTGAATAATGGTTGTCACTGTCAGGGAATTTCTCCTTATTTCTAGGTTGATTCTCTCCTTGCTTAGTTTCCATCCATTGTTTCTTGTCTTGACAATATTGATTATTGATCAATATTATATGAATATTTTTCAAATGTTAAAAGTATTCCATCTGATTTTTCAGTTTAAACTCCATGTCATCAGCAAAGCTGTTTTAAAAGTTAGAAAGCAAAAATATAGTTGCACTAGCATATAATACTCAGCATATAATTTTTATCTTATAAACAAATAAGAACAAATATATATATATATATATATATATATATATATATATATATATATATATATATATATATATATATATATATATATATATATATATATATACGTGTGTTATGAAACTTTATATGTTATGACACTAGAAATAATATTTCTAAAGGCATGATGCTACAATAGCAGCTTAACTACATGAAATAAACTCGGTGGTGAACATACATAATGCACTTTTCTTCCATTTTCTCCACAACAAAAACACATAATACTTATGAGATAGGTTTGGCTGAAAGAGAATGACTGGCCCAAGGTCACCCAACTACAGTAGCTTTCATGCCTAAGGTGGAACTAGAATTCACAGTGTCTTGGTTTTTAGACCAGCACCACTGAACAGTGATATTGATCAGTCAACAATAGTAATGTATTTGTAAAAATAATCTCTACATCCTGAGCAGTCCACTAAAAGAGGTGCAATATTTCTACTATATAAAACAGCCTATAAAAAATACAAGACTTCAGGATTCTTCTGTATTTGACTTGCAGGGGCATAAACAATCGTTATAAAGGACGTTTTGGAATTTTCCTCCACTAAAATGAGGATCATGAATCAAGAACATAGGTGTTCTAGAAAATGAAAATATTGTTGAAAAAGGCTCTCTGAAATTAAAAAAAAGTTAAAATATTGGCTCATAACTTAATGGCCTTCATTGTCTATACATTCATATTCAGAATATGGTATATAAATGTTATGAATTTATGAACAGAAAGCAAATATTATAAATAGGTCTAATAGAGACCTGGGAAGGTGATCCCACAACAGGATTATAGTAGTTGAAATATACTATTAACTGTGCAAAAGGAACAGAAGACACAGAAAATGAGGGATTGCCTTATATGTTAAAAATACCTTTTCTTGCTAAAAAATCCAAACAAATTAACTTAACAATGCTGCACAAAATAAAAAAAGTAAATGAAAAGAGTATTATTGTTGGTATCTGCTACTGCTGCTGAACCAAAGAGAAGACATGCATTACATCTTCCAGAACAAAGTGAAGGCGATCCAGTTTTATTTCGTGGTTAAGGCACCTGGCTAGAAGCCAGTAGATTGTGAATTCTAGTCCGATTTAAGGGATGAAAGCCAGCAGGTGACTTTGTCCCCGGTCACTCTCAGCTCAGCCCACCAGACAAAGTTGTACTAGGGAAAATAGTAGGAAGAAAGTGCATTGGGTATGTTTGCTGCTTTGAGTTATTCATAAAAAAAATAAAGGTGGGATAAAAATAAAGTCATACTTATGGGGGACATTAATTGGCTTAATAATGATTAGAAAACAAACTCTTGCAAGTATGATCTTTCTGACTTGTCATGCTGAAAATTTTCTCCATGCTGGCTGGGGAATTCTGGGAGTTGAAGTCCACAAGTCTTAAAGTTCCCAAGTTTGGACACCCCTGACTTAGTCAGTATGAAGCAGATTTGGGGAAATGATCATGTACAGCTGAAGTTATAGTCAAACACAACCCTTGGAGTTAAGCTCCCCTTCCCTTTGTTTTATTGAACTCAGCAATAAGAAGTATTTCATGAAAGAGAGTTTCAGAGGAAAAAAGAAATGGATGAGACTTCCTAGAGAAAGAAATACTAAAAACAGCTGTAAATAATTCCAACGAGGGAAATAAGAAGATAGCAGACAAAGTCAGTATGACTGCACAAAAACCTTAATGAAAATCTGAGAACAGAAAATGATCCATACAAAACATGCCAAGAGGTCCAATAGATCCAGAACAGTCATGTTCTTTCTCCTCACCATAATTCAACTTCTGACATAGTCCATCTACCAAAACAAACTGTACCTTTATTCTAGCCATAAGGCTGACTGCATAATTCCAGATAATCAGAATCAGAAAATGCACCTAGAACTTCAAGACTACCACTTTCTCAATTACCAGATCAGCATGGGAATCTTTGTGTCCTTACCCCTTTGTCAAATGTGGCAAAGAACCTGACATAAGGCTGGAAGTGTTCAGCTGCCTCTTCAAATGCTTTGTAATCTGAGAAGGAAGAAAAAGGAAAAAGAATCACATACTATTCTAGGCAGGGCTACACACAGTGCGTGTTGTAAAGAACGTACAAATGTTTCAAGAAAGATATCAATTCATTTCCAGCAAAGAAAAATAATAATACTGCTTTCCAGCTCCCTTCAGATTCCATCATGACTTAGAACGCACGTTCTGAATCTTCTCCTTTGAAGTAGCCAATAAGTTTGATCTCCTCCTCCATGTGGTCAAAGGCTTGAAGTTCCAGTTTGCTGTTAATGATTTCTACAGGATCTTCCATCAGCTGTCAGGAAGAAAGAATTTTGACAGGAACAATTTAACACAAAGGCAGTGATGGAAAACTTCATCACTGAGGTCAATCATGGAATGTTGTAGTCTCAGTGTCTATGTCACATTACTGTTGTCACCAAAGAGAACATGAACAGAAACTTTTAAAAACTCACTATCACAGCATAAGGGTCAGTGGCTCAGATAGCTTGTACATTCACTTTATATAATCAGAGATAAATCCACCTGTGACCAAGTTGCCCCTCAACATTTCTGTATGCTTTAAAGAGGAGGCAATTTATGCCACAAGGTAGTTTTGCCATTTAAAAAGTGGACTTGACTATCAATTTGGGGATCTATAAAATAGCCTGTAGTGGAATGGACAACCCTTGAAATACTGAGTCCTTGAAAAATTGAAATACTAGAACTTCTGTTTTAAACATGTGAAATCAACCGGCTGAAGTTGATCTTCCTTATGAATTTATTGGTAAAATTAGTTTGGGGCCATCTAAAAGTAGTATTTTGATAATTATCCTATATAATAGATACCATTAGTTTTGAATGGAAATAATGTTTGTTTCTTTAACTTAAAATATATGATTTGCATTCCACTATATTATTTGTATTCCTTGGCAAAAGAACATCTCTGTAACTAGCATTAATGATAATATATTATTTCTACTGGAAAACAGGATGAACCTACATCCAATAGGAATTCAACCAAGACATCTGCTGACATTTGCCCATCAAACTCTATTACATGATCCTCCTTAAAGACATATAGGCTTCCTTCTTCATCCAAACCTAGAAAAAAAGACAAAAATGCAAATAAATACATGGATCAGTGCTGCAGTCTGAGTGAAAGATAACACAAGTTACTTTTCCTACATAAGATACAATTAATTTTTTAGGCTCACTGTGGGTTCTGAACAGTGGTGGGATTCAAATAATTTAACAACTGGTTCTCTGCTCTAATGACCGGCTGGCTAGGCATGCCTGGGGTGGTCATGTGACTGGATGGGCCAACTCAATATCATTCACGTCAATGGCTGCCTCTCCTCACCCCTCTCCTCCCAGCCACTCCTTGTCTTGCTTGCCAGATACTTACTCTTAGGCTTATTGAAGTCAAAACTAGCACCTGCCACAGTGATAAATCTGTATTTTAATCCAGGCAAAACTAAACAGAAGCAATATAAGAATAATTTAGAATATTTTACCTGAAATGGCATTAAGTTTACGGGGAAAGGCAATAGAATGCAATTGAATGGAAGACAGGAATTCCGAGAGAACAAATGCTCATCAAGGACGAAGGAGAGACTGGTTTAGTAAATATTTATAAGCTTTTTGTGAACTCCCTCATGTTACTTTTTTGTTAAGGTTGGGCTAGTAATCTGGAGGGGGGGGGTTAAGGTGGAATCTGAAAATTGTTTAAACTTTTTAAATAAAGACTATACATTGCAGGCAGTTCTATATAACTGCTGGCTTTAGTTTCTGACAGACTATAAAACTAACATGCACTCACTTCTGCTTAATTTGCAAATAATCCTGTATCTACATGCAGAGTCAGTAGAGACAGCAGAGGCCACAGAATTCTATTTATGTTGTGCATTCATTCTCTTTTCAATTTTTTAATCCTGCTTTATGATTCTTACAAATAATTCGAGACAGTCAACATATCTAATATGTCATCCTCCTCCTGTTTTCCCTACAACAAGTCTTTGAGGTGGGCTAGGCTGAGAGTCACCCACTGGCTTTGTACCTAAGGCAAGCAAGGGCTAGAACTGATCTCCTGGCTTCTAACCTGATGCCTTAACCACTAGACCAGACTATCGTACCCAATGTGGGTCTGATCCTGGTGCCAAGGCCAATGAGGGACCCTAGACATGAGGTACAGGTTTTGATTGCTTTTTATTAGAGTACCCCCCCCCCAAAAAAGGGCTCCTGGCCAAAATGCCAAGAGCCCAGAACAAAGGATTAAGAAAGCTTTGTATATTTTCACTAAAAGAGAAGGCGGGGCAAGGCAAGATAATAAGAAATATCATCTAATAAACATTTTAGTAATCTAGCTGTCCCTATTCCTAAACCTTGGCTAATTGATGCTCAAGGAGTTATCTAATATACATTCTATTTGCTCCAGGCCATCTCTATTCCTAACTTCTGCCTGAGGTCTGCAAGATGCCTAACTCTTTGTTACTTTTATCAGCTTTCTAACTACCCAGGATTGTTACAAGCTTTACACATGCATATTTCCTGTGAATAAGCATTCTTTCTTCTTGCCAGACAGACCCCACAATTACAGGCTTCCTGATTTACGTTCAAGTGTGTGCCATGACCTTGCTTTAGTTTAGCAGACAGCCCATCAAGACCATACTGGCTTTATAAACTTTCTTTTATAGTTTGCTGTTTTATCATTATATCTCAGAATAATCAAACCAAACAAATAATAATAATAAAAACCAAAAATGCACAAGAGAAACAGAACAAGTAGATGATAGTATGATAGAAAATCCTTTTGCGCACATTACACATGTATTCTGCTTTTTAAAACTAAACACTGGCTTAGTTTGGGTCATGAAAACAAGGTGCTGGAATTTCTCACCCCCTTGAAGAATGAAAAATGGATTACACTTACCTAGTTTTTTTGCAAGCTTTGCATCTTTCTTGGAATCCAGTAATCCAAAAGCAATGCCTTTCTCCTCTAGGACCTGTGCAGCAAGCTGTAGAAAGACCCAGAAAAGTCATAAGGCAGAAGGACTGTGGAAGGGTCTAGAACAGTGGTTCTCAACCTGTGGGTCGGGACCCCTTTGGGGATCGAACGACCCTTTCACAGGGGTCGCCTAAGACCATCGGAAAACACATTTTTTCAATGGTCTTAGGAACTGAGACACCAATTTTATGGTTGGGGGTCACCACAACATGTGGAACTGTATTAAAGGGTTGTGGCATTGGGAAGGTTGAGAACCACTGGTCTAGAACAATAAGGAGTAGAGGTATGACTCAAATGAATGCAGTCCCAACCTCCATTCCACTCTAGAAGAACCCTCACTCCAGAATTACACCCTCCCAGTGTTAACCCATAAATATAAACACATAGACTTAGGTTGCTTGAGGATTTTTGGAAGGTCCTTTGTTTCCAGTTCTATATTAATTCATTTCCTTCTTTGTCTATTTCCCAAAACTATTCTATACCAGTTTTGAGGGTTTTCAGAAGAAGAACTCCTAACATTACATTAGGAGTACTCAGTGTGGTGCTCACAGAGACCACCCGACCTACTATTAGAAATAATCAACTATTTCATTTTTTAAAAGAACAATTAGCATTTTTAAAATTTAGACATATGAAATAGGAAGCCAGCATGCTATAAAATTTGAGTCTGGAAAGCAATGTTTTATGTGAGTGTCCACAATCATGTCAACTCTTTTGAGATCATTTGTGATATGATCTCAAAATGTAAGATCTGACCATCAGCTCTAAAGATAGAAGAGCCATGCTATCACTATCAAACAGCTGATTACTATCAAACAGCTGATTAAACACTATCAAACAGCTGATTAAAGAAAGACACTATCAAACACTATCAAACAGCTGATTAAAGAAAGTACTTTAGGTGTGATTTCAAACCCTCTTCATAAACCAGCAAGATAACCTTTGTCAACCTGGCCATCATCGCTTTTCTTCAAGCTTGCTGCCAGCTGCTATGGAAATAGTGAGGCAGGGAGCAATAGGTATTTGGGAGAGGAAGTGTGCAAGTGGTGTGAGAGCAGAACTGCCGAGAACTATGGGGAGGACTGGACTCACAGAGGTGAACTTGACTTGTTTGACATCTTCAAGGCCAGCCGTTCTGGGAATGGCAGTGCAGAGCACCTGAACCAGAGACATTCCCAAAATAGTTTCCTGGCCTATGATTGGACTCTGTCTGCCTGACTACTGGGGGGGGTGAGCTCAGGGCTCTGGGGTGATTTTCAATTTATCTTTTTCATGCATGTTTGCTTCAGACGTTGCCTGACTTTTGCTGCATTCAGTTCTTTCTTAGTAAAAGTATATTTTTTCTGAATCTATGGAATCAAAGGTTTTCTTTCCTAGGAATTGATAGGAGGCAGCTCTGACATCTATGTTATATAAAATGTTTCTAAATTTTAAATAGCACTAATTCTAGCACATTGTAATACTCTTCTCACAGCAGTTCTGGAGGGCTGAAAGAAAAAAAGTCCCATTGTAGCTCTTTGGACAAGGGTCCATTGAAACACAGCTCATACCTTATGATATTGTTCCCTTCATAAGGATTCATGGACTCATTTTATTTGTTCTTACTTGGTAAAATATGCAGGAAGTTCTGTTCTCTTTTATTTACAACTATTGCTATCATATCAGTATGATATAGTTTCTTTGAAAGTAGCTAAATTCTGCTCTACTGTCTGTAAAATTAGGCAGACTTGGCCATCTACCGTATCAATGATCTCACCACTAACGATAATGTACTATTAAGTCTTGTTCTGCTCTATTTTTTATTTTATTTTAACATTTTAGCGTTTAACCCTGGTCTGCGATCATAATAAAAAGTTGATTGAGCTGTTCTCGTAGCTGCCTTACATTGCTGATTTATGCTCAGTTTGTGTCAATATTCACAGCAAAGTTCCTCTCATATGTACTGTTTTCAAGCAATGATTGCTGTATCTTATACATATGTCCTAATTCTTTTCTCCTTGAGTGAAATATTTTACATTTCTCCCTTTTAAAGGCTATTTTGCAATTCAGATTATTTTACAGCACAAAGCAAAGTTTTTTAGGGTTTAAGAGTCTTCAGTTTACGAATGCCTTACCTTAAAATGAAAAAAAAAATGTATAAGAAACATCTAAACGGAGACACCATCCACGAAACTACCGTAAGTACTTAACACAAGCACTGTAAAAGGTTTATCTGGAAACAGCGGTACTTTCCCTTGTCTTTGCATTGAATTGTGTCATAATATCTGAGCTGAGAGATTTCCTCTCAACAAAAATAGGGCACAAACCCTTTGGGAAACAGTGACCCTGCCGACAAGCGTTTCCATTTTATGGTGACCTATTATGTGTAAAAAGAAGAAAACTGTGGTCCTGAAGGCCAGTTTGGTAACAATGAAAACTCTACCAAAGTCCTTTCCCATGCATATCTCCTTAGAATTATTGAAATATCATACAGCAGCTGAGCTCCTGTTGAAGTGCTGTTGCTTTAAAACTATGCTATAAATAACCTGAACTCAGGAAAGTACCAGGAGATTAAAGGGGGTAAGAAACATCAAACTTAATTTCTCTCTACTGCTATTGAATTGGTCCAGACTTGCTTTCATAGGCAGGAATCCAAACTTTTGCTAAAATGTTAGTAATATACTCGGGAAGAGAACACTTAATATACATACATACATACATACATACATACATTATTCCAGAAAGACATAATAGTATAGGTAGGGACCTCATTGTCAAGAGAACTGCATGCCCTCAATTATACTATATCAAATGGAATGTGTGAGAGAATGTATGACCTATTATGTTTTAGGTTTTGTTTTAACAGTATGGATGAAAGGTTATGAAAGTATTGTGAGGTTACTGCCATATAATGGTCTATATTTTTAGAATGGAAAGAACTCTGCACCACAGATATAAATATCTATTCAAACCATTTGAAGGTCACGCGCCATTCTGATTTACTGCCTTAGTTTTGCCATGAGATGAATAAATCATATATTAAAGATTTTTTATCCACCCTGGGGGTGGGGGTGGGGGTGTTTCCCCATTCCATGGCAAAACCACGGAAAATAGTCAAGGCACTTGTCTCCTTTGTTCATTTTTTCCTACCTGCATTGAATACCTGAAGCCCTGGCATGCCACTTTCCATGTATTTTTACAGTGTGGGTTTTAAAGACAGTTTGGAAAATGAGCTTGTGAAACACCCTTTAGAACTATGGATGAAAACAAAGTTTAATACAAGGTCTATTTGCACACCAAGATAAATTTCCTAAGAAAAGGCTTACTGGATCTATTGTGGATGGAGATGTAATACAATCTGATTCCTAGAGTCTCTTCCTCATGACTACATTAGTGTATATCCTTCCAATTATTGAGTCGGCATAAAAGCATGCCAATGTAATTTGAAATGCCTTGATGAGTAACCCTATTTTCCTCAAAAATGAGGCAGAAACTGGGTTATTCCTAACAAAATTAGACGAATCTATAAACACATCCCTTAATTTGTCCCATATTAAATGTGGAAAGACAGCACTAGGCTTCTATACTGCTTCTGAGGCAGAATACAACATTAACATGCCTAGAACGAAGAGCCCCAAGTCAATGGGAAAGGGAATCACAGTGTTGAAGCAGACTTTATGGAATAGAAAATCCGAGACTTTATTCACTACGGTTATGAATAATCTAGTCAACTATTGTGAGCAGATTAAAGAGACATTGTGTTCAACATTGTGATCAACAAAACTAACACAATGAACCTAACCTTTAATTACAACAGCCTTTTTGATAAACATTAGCAGTTAATTTGTGTTAATTGAGGAGACAACGTGCCTATTATTTTTTTCTGCCTGAAGTTGTTTTAATAAAGCTATTGCACAATTCAGAAATTATTTTGTGCATCATGCCTGATGATTAACAATGAAATCCAATTTATGGCAACAGAGTTTTATTCATTCCAGTTTTCTATAACTTTCATTGTGTTATTGTTCAGTATCCTTAAACAAATAACATGCTAGAAAAACACTTCAGATTGCAAATAACTTTTTGAAAGAAAAAAAAATTACTTAAAATATAGTTCACTATCATTCATAACTATTAAACAACCCAGAAGAAAGCCTAAAGAACAATCTAATTGTGTTAATTTAATCTTGCTTTATCTGATTAAGAAAGAAGTTATATGAGCACTTTTCTGGCTTTACACTATTATTTATCTTGATGGAGGAAAAATGGGGCTTAACTGATATAATAACAATAAGCTCTTCAAATTATATTCTGTGAGACTAAAGTTAGAATACTCAAGAGAAACTACATTTTATTTAAATTTTGAAAAAGACACTGCTTGTACAACTATTGAGTGTATCTAAAAATCTAAGAAAATATGGTCTCTTTCATCTTAGAAGACAGACTTGTATGAGTGTGACAAAGGGAACTAGTATGCAGATAAGTCTGTTCTATAATTGTAATTAAGATCTATTCTATACCCTGCCCTCATTGGCAATTTAGCACACTTCATCATGCTTTGGCAACCCTTTTGGTCACACATTATCTTCATTTTATCCCAATCTTATGTTGTCATTAAAACCACATATACTGCATGTTACCATGGCACAAATATGCCCCAGCCATATCTTTGTTTCCTGCTATGTTGCCAGTACATTGCCTTCATCTCATCCCTACATATGAATGAATGGTGTTACATTTGTCCTTAATTGCATAAATGTCAGAATACTATTTATTTTCTGCCATATCTCAACCCTGCCCAAGGATATCTTCACAATATGTAAAATCTTGCTATTCTTGGGAAGAAGTCAAGTGATGATAGCTAGTACCGTAAGACAGTAATGTGAAGATGCCTTAAACGTACCAGAGTTAAACCATTTTTCTATACAGATGTCATGATGATGTTCATCTATCATTTTCTTTTTTAAAAATTATTTTTATTATGCAATTTTCTTTGTTATATATAAAATTTCCATATTCACAATGACAGTGTATTATCTGGGTACAATTTCTTTTAAATACAAATAATAAGTCTTATGTACACGATAATTATAAGTATTATTCTCAAAATCTATTTGCCATGGTCTTCCGTTATTCTTATTAAACATTTTCTGTTATTTAATTAAACACTCTATTCAGTTTTGTCTATAATCAGTTAGTAATATCAAACATTAATAAACATCATATAAACATCACATTTATCACCATTATCTTTCAAGTCTATTAATCATGTTTACTTATCCTAATTATTCAGTATTCATTATTTAATTACACATTTACTTCATCTTTATCTACGTATCCTTCTTAATTCTAAATTTCTAACTTCTGCTTCTATTTTCCAACCATTGATAGAATAGTTCCCAAGTTAAAAAAAACTATTTTCCCCATTTCTAGTTTCTACCTCTGTACTAATTCTTAATAGAACAACTTTTATTGCTGCACCTTTCCCTCATCTCTTGCCTGTTTTCATAGCTCAACTCTTATTGACTTCTTGGCACATCTCCCATACTCCTCCCTAGGGATCTTGAGTCTTATATCATCACTTATATCATAAGTGATTTCAACAGCTTCTTCACTCTGTTGAACTTTCAATACACCTTTCAATGATCGTCTCACTTCAGGGGTGTCACTTCAGACTCCGCTCTCCTCGTGACTACCGAAGCATCCCCTCTATCTTCATCACCCCTATAGGATGACTTTCGGCCCTGTAGAGCCTCCTGGCTTGAGGAAATTGGCGGGAATTCATGTAGCTCCGCTAATCCGCACTGCTTTGCTGTGACATCAGCTGCCCATTCTATACAGATGTCATGATAATGTTCATTCATAATTTTCAAAGAGGACCTTGACATCTAACAAATTGTGGGCTATCCATGGTGTGTCCGCAGGTGGCTGGTAAGGCTTATATAGGCACAGAATGTTCTGCCACATGTCAGGCAGGCATGCGTGGGCACCACTATTGCAGCATTTGCAGCTCTGGCTTTACAGAGTGCTCACTTCGCTTGTGCTATGGTTATCTTTCTGTCTTCAAATGCCTGGCAGCCTTGGTGGATCATCATGTGCCATGTTGATCGATCTTGTGCCAGGGTTTCCCAGGAGGTGGTATCGATATCCAGGGACTTGAGAGAGGCTTTCAGCGTGTCTTTATATCACTTCCTTTGGCAAATCAAGTAGTTCAGGGAGCAAAAGATACAGATAATTAAGCCAGAATGCCAAAAGGAATACAAGTACTTTTGGCAAGTTCAAACGTCAGCACACAACACTTCAGGAACTCACTGTTTGTTCCCAAAAAGTGCCCCTCCCCACAGCATCTCCTTAAGTCTCATTCCCCAGGTGTGCCTGGTGAAGATAGGTGGGACACTTTCCTCCCGAGTAGCCTGCTCAGTCTGCGCTGATCATGTCTTCCCTGCACTCTCCAAGCCCTTAGATCAGGAGGGGGTGGTCCTTGCTCCTCGTCTGAGCTCTGTCTCTCATGTTCATCCTGCCTCTGTTCCTCCCTGCCTGCAGGCCTTACTAATTCCAAAAAGCCTTGCCTGGACTGACTGCCCTTCCCCAGTTTTCTCCAAGGCCAAAAAAGCTGCCCTCTCAATCATTGTCAGTTCTTGTTCCAGCTCATCTTCCCCCACAGATTCAGACTCTGATGGGGGCATGACAGTAGAGCTTGACTTGGCGATTCGGCAGCTGAC